>NC_041806.1:10482609-11732609 GCF_900964775.1 Scleropages formosus
CACAATTAATAAGAGACGTTATCCCAAGGGACAGTCTGGTTGGTTGACTGGCATGCCAGAGAGGATACTGCGCACATGCTTCTCCTTTACCGGCGTCTCACTGGCACTGATGGCTTTGCTGATACTTGTGAGCTGAGAGACACAGAAGGAGAGACAGAGGAAAGTGAGGGTTACAGAAGGGACTCTGTCAGTTCGCCTGGTCGCTTCAAGTGTACTGAAAAACACAAGGGTCCACTTAAACATCAAGGACTTTTCTTATACCAGCCAATACTACCTCAAACTAAGTCAGACTGATAACACTGTTCCACATTAACTTCGGAACAACATCAAATTGTGTAATATCTGGAATGTCCGTGAATTAGGCTAAACACGCAAACGTTCAAATGAGAAAGACATGATTTCAATCAAACTGACTACATCCTGCAGACCAACACAATGCCTATCACGATCTTTTTATTCTTAAAAAGAATATGCAAGTAATTACAATGTATCAGTAGCATGAGCCACTACAAGTATAAGTGTTTAAAAGACTGGGGTCTGATTTTAAATACTTATTCCTTTCTTTAAAGTTTACAGACATGTAAACACTGTGAACCATGTGACCTTTGCTACTGGGTGGGGCTACTGCTACAGAGAGTATGACCAATATCCCATCTGCCCCCTCGCTTTTGAATGCAGGGGGGCCAGCAGCACAGGCCTCCCATGGGTCTGATTTCCACACATCAGCAAAACCAAGAGACACAGAACATGCTGCAATGCATTCTGGGTCTTTTCAGCAAAGGAGAAGAAATAGCTTTACAACAGTCAGCATTTCTTTAGTGACTTCTTTAATGAGTTAAATAGCTGGAGTGAATGGCAAAGGCAGAGTTAAAACAGGCCAGAAACCACTTCAACCCTGTGGCAAATTGAGTGCTCGACTATAAACCCCTTTAAAAAATATGCATATTTTTCCAACTCAAACAAGCTGCTTACCACCTGATTACATTGTTATGATGCATTAGCAATCCCTCCAATCATTCAGTCCAAAAAAACCCCTGTGTGTTTCGTGTGAGAAGGATGTCAGGGGAATCCAGGTACATACACCCAGACCAAAAATCTGGTGTGTAAATATGAAAAATGAGTAAGTAAATAACAACCAGGAACCAAGAATAGAGTGGAGTGAGATGAAGGGGCCCACAATCCGGTTTTCCTTAGAGTAGTTTGTGGTCACGTAGGAAGGTCTTCATCACATCACGTTTGTAAATAAAAGAAAATTTCAAATGCTGCTGAATTAATTCTTTTTAGGTAATCCCTAAAACCTGGTAGCAATGCTAAGCCTTCGAATTTGCTGTAAATTGATTCTACGACATGCTTAAAGCTACAACATAAAAATAAATAAATAATCAGAGGTTGAAACACTACAGCAATGTTATAGCATACAGGTTCCTTTTCCAGTGAAAACAAAGGAACACAGCTGCAGATCCTGTTAGACATCATAGCTCAAGTTACCCTACAGGAGAGGGGCGTCACATTTCTTCTGACATTCTGGCTTCCTTTGTCCATAAAATATGCGGAAAAGGCTTGCACACAGAAATAACTCGTCCATACTTCTGACGGGACACACTGTACCCACTCCAAATAATGAAAGCCAAATAAGCACCGACCAGCATCACTTCCCTGTTTGGACTAAGTTTCTGACCTCACTAAGTCAACTACATACAATAAAGGCTTAAAAGCAACAGCCTGAGAAAGGTCAACATTTACAAAGTGTGGAGCTGGCCACGGGGTCAGTAACAGTCACAACAATGAAGGATGAGCTGGAAGCGGAGGCCTACCTTTACATACATTTACATTTATTCATGTAGCAGACGCTTTTTTCCAAAGCAATATACATCACATAGAAAATACAATGTGTACATTAGCAAAAAGAGAGACATAGATGCAGATGTGTGATTCTTAAGTGCAGTTTCTTTCTTTCTACTATATGAACCAATGTTCATCACACAAGTAGCTGCATAAAACTTTCTCAGAATATCCACAATTCCTGATCAGCTTCCTAGTAATATTTTTTTTTTAAATACTTAACATTTATGTTACGTTACAGGAATAGCTGCGTAAAGACTTATCCGGGCATGATTTTAAAGTTATAGTGCATGAACATTTACACTTACATAAATTTAAGAGATCATGGACGAAGTGAGTCTGAAAGAGGTGAGTTTTAAGACCCTTTTTCAAATGTGGACAGGGATATAGCAGTTCTGAGTGAGAGGGGGAGATCGTTCTACCACAAGGGAGCCAGAACGGAATACACCTGTATATACCTGAGTCTTGATTGTGTGTTTATTCACCACCTAAATATATGAAACAAGACTGACAGGTGGAAAATGGAAGTTGTTAAAAACAATGAAAAGTAGTAAAGACTTTTAGTCTTTAAGAAGAGTAAAGGCTCTTCTTTAAGTATGGGTTGAAAAGTTTCACATCTTTATAAACAAATACTAATCTAGTCTATGAGTTGCAATAAAATCAGCTAAATGTTCAGAGTATACCAAACTACACAGTTTTACCAGCGCAATTTGGGAATAATGTGTTTTGATTCCAGGGGGTGTGGTGGCGCAGTGGGTTGGACCACAGTCCTGCTCTCCGGTGGGTCTGGGGTTCAAGTCCCGCTTGGGGTGCCTTGTGACGGACTGGTGTCCCGTCCCGGGTGTGTCCCCTCCCCCTCTGGCCTTACGCCCTGTGTTACCGGGTAGGCTCCGGTTCCCCGCGACCCCTTGTGGGACAAGCGGTTCTGAAAATATGTGTGTGTGTGTGTTTTGATTCCGAAAATTCAAACTTTCACAAAGTATACTGAACATTAGCATTTCATTTTGATCTACCGTACAACTGCAAACATGGTTGGCCAAAGAGGCAAGAGGGTAGAGGCGTTCTGATGATCCAAGTGCTGGCACAAATCATAAATGAAAGGTTATTATGATACAACAGAAGTTCAGCATTATTAAAGTCTTCGAAAGAAATAAAAGAACTGTTACAAAAATGTCACAAACTGCATGGTCTCTTACAGAGTATGTTTTCAAAAGGTTTTGCCCCATCTTTCATATTTAATTTTGGTTGGGTTTCCATTTCTATGTTTGTAGTGTTTTTGCATTTTATGTGCCCTGCACCAATCTCAGTTTTCCAACTGAGAATTATTTTCATTCCGCGAATTATCATGACTCAATGTGTCATATAAATGCAAATATTACAATATAGCAGAACTGACTATATTTCAATCAACACTACAAAGAAATTTAAACCAAATCCTCAATTCAAACACCAATAAAACTACCACTATCCAGTCATGTACACGGCCTCATTGAAAACAACTGCCTTTCTGGAGGACTCTTCCCGTCAGACAGTGAATAGTTCTTTTAGCTGCGTTCAGTGAAAAGAACGGTGTCTGCTAGGAGCTGGGGTCCAACCTCCAGCATTCCCAGTGACAATAGCAGGAACACGGGTAGCAGTGTTATCAAAGCGGGCCACCTGAACTAACCGGTTTCTTCACAAATAAGGGGTCCCTTCTAAAATGCCCTACACTCTCTGTGCGGGGCACTGGTAAGGTATCAGTGAAAAAACAGATCTGAACAGAACCCTGTGGTGAAAACCACACAATTATTTACACCATGTTGAACAGAACAAAGACCCATTGCACAACCACGTCGAAGACTGGAGGTAGTTCCCGTTTAGGGATTGCAAATGGGACTGGACTTCGACCCCTCAGTGGGGCACTGCCTATGAATTCCCTCAGCATCCAAACATTGGACATGTCTTTGTCTTGTCCCATGTTTTAAACATGTAGAGAGAAATCACATCAGTGAGAGTCAAAATCTCCTTCACGACCAAACAACAAAGCCACAAAAGCTGCAGAGCAAAACAAAGGACTGAGCGAAACACATTCAGGCTCTCAGGAACAGGTGATACGAACCAAGTGACCACACCCCTTGCAGCTAAAGTGTCAGCCAGCGTATCGCTGGAATGGAGCAGGTACACGTCCCCTCTACTGGGATGCAAATTATGCAGCACATTTCGCTGAGAGGACCTCAGACAGACTGGGCTAATGCTTAACATCAGATCAGGTGTAAAAAACTGAGGGACACAGGTCACAATCAGGTAGAAGGGCTCATCTGACACCATTAATTTACTCATTCATTAAAGAATAACAGCCACACCCTAGGAACGAGGACACAGCAACACTATAGAACATGAAAAAGCCCCTTTCCCTGCATGCTCTATATTACCTTCTGCCAAACAGTCACACCCTCCGTGTGCACTGTGAGCCCCCCCACATGTAAAAAGGTCATTAAATCAAAGAGCAGTAGTATGACTACAACCTGCCCAGCCCCCTAACTCAGCACAGAGGGGTCACTGTGGGTCTCCTGCTGAGACTGAGGGCCACGATAGAAGTAGCCTTGTTAAGGAAACCCCCCCAGCCGAGCTGCAAAAAAGCAGGGAAGCAAGACAATGTGAGGTCTGTGGGGAAGTGCCAAGTCAGGGGCTGGGGACCAGGGCTGGATGAACGCCCCACTCTGGCAAAGCGGGTGGAGCAGATGGTCTCCGAGCAGGACGGCTGCAGGGAGGCGTCCATAATGCATTCATACTGGTTGCCACCATTAGCGAGGGGGGAAGGGGAGGGTGACATGCTCAGCTTGTAAAAACCACCTACCCCTGGTTTGACTTGTCTTCTTGAAGGGCTTAGGTTACAATGAAATACTTAACTGTTGCAACACAAGGCAGTACCTTTTGATCTGCACAGGTCTGTCAATGTCCCCCAAGTTTCCTTTCCGTTTGTCTCAGACTTTAGCGCACTTATTAAAATCAGGGGATGTCAGGGTTAAGGTTGCATAACAGTGGACACTTCACATGCAAATTAATCTCGATGCTAATCTTAGTGGGGCGTAAGTGGGTCAGACAGAGTGACACACTTTCCAGAGCCCGTCCAAAAGCCTGCAAAGCAGAGTCCGCACTTCACTTCTGGCACTAGAGAGAAAAGGAACGTGTTCACAGTTGTCCCCAACCACAAGAGACCCCACTGGCTGTACTCACCAGTTCCACCCTGCTTACCTTCTCGTCCCTTCCTTTCTGCACCGTGTCCTTCAGTCTGGACATTCCCTGGAGTGGTTGTGGTGTGACTGTGGGCAGTCAGGTACCCTACTTGCCTGTTTATGGTCCCTCCTTATCAGTTTATTTCAACAAAATGCTGCAGTCAGCTCTCAAGGTCAGGCAGGACTCGGGCACTAATGTTAACAGAAAGTTGCTCAGATCACTGACTATACTGATACTTACTTACTGACATTAAGAACTATGGAGAACTAATGATAACACCAACATTAGCACACTGCTCAATGCTAGTATGTCATGAATAACAAGCAATTAATATTAATTCACTCCAACCTCTAATACTAAGCTAGACAAGACAGAAGTAAGGCACAGAACTATGCGTAGGAAGTCTGTATGGTCAGCCAGTATGGTCAGAGCAGTTTTCTCATGTATGTAAAGGATGGTGGTTCATGTCTGGTAAGCACTTCTGGGGGCAATGGCAGACAAACTGTTCATTTGTTATGCATCAACAGTGATGGCATTACAGGAGAAAGGACTGTTTACATAAAATAAGTATTTAGTGCCAATAAAAAGCAAAGGAAACTTTAGGGAGTTGGATTCAAAGGGCTTCTAAAGCCCAAGAATGCCCGTTTGGAATGAGTCACTGCAATTTCTGTAACTGCATACCGCAATTTGTAGGTTCTGGCTTAGTGAACCTTTAAGGGTCAGGTCAATGAAAGGTGTACATGACATTTTTTTTTGCAATAAATCACTGTTTGGAACAATAATTTGCATCTATTAATGCAATATTTCTTCCCACATTGTATCTTCCAGTATATGAGGCCTCCAGTCCCCAGGAAACATAGAGAAAATGGGCACAGTTACCCTGTTACTGGACAGTTGTGGAACTGTCTGGAAGATTGCCTATAACAGCAGCTTCTACATGCAAGAAACTGGCTGAACTTTGGGTGTAGAGGAACGCAGCCAAATCCCTGAAGAACGGCTCCAGAGCCCTGTTGATTTTGAGAGCACGGGGTACACAGGAACCCAACGGTTTACACAGTCACATTCGGTTTCCATTTTTAGTATGCTGATGGCTGCACAGTAATGTGCAAAAGATAAGAAGGAAAAAGCAAACCACCTTATTAGGAGAACAGAATAAATCACTTATTCCAGAGTAACAGAAGAGAGCCGTGGACTGCAAGCAAGGGCTTAGTGCTGTGACATTTGGCCCCCTGAAGGTAAATCCAGGAAGAGTGACGGTAACAGACCGTAAGCTGTGAATGCACTGACAGACTTAACATATGATAAGCCCCGGCGGAAAATCCAACCTCTTACTGGGAACCGTACATCTGTGAATGTGTCTCAGCTACGAACAAACTTTTTAAATAGGTTGCTTGTGAATCAGAAAGAAGGGCTGAGAGAGACGTACATGGTTGACCCAAACACTCCTCTTAACATAAGCCCCATCTATCCCTTTACTTGAGCCGAACATGTGCAAATATACACACCTACCAATGTGACACTGAAAAGGCTGCCAGAGACAGGGAATGTTTCTGTTTTCTCAGCCAAGGTACATATGTCTACCAGCAATCGCATGTTTACCAACAGAGCTGTTTACTTGTGCTCTTGGTCAAAACTTGCCACAAAAAGAACACGAGTAAGACGCAAAGAAAAGGAACAGAAAGGACCAGGCGGCATATTAAATTACTTTAGTAAAAGTAAATGCAAGAATTAATTTTCAGTACATACCAGTTTGAGCTGAATAACTCCATCTCCTTTCCTTAACCACAGAAAGTACAATAATAGCAAGCACAAGCTCATTAATAATTTTCTAAAGAAACTGGAAACCTTGTTGCTGTCGCTGGCCTGCTGTTAAACCACTATATTCAAACACAGAACCTTTCAATGGTAATTTGGATGCTGTAAATACTGTCCTTTACTATACATTGCTGTTCCCAGAGACTGTGGATTATGAATACAACTTTAAGAACCATTTTTTAAATTTTCTTTTCATGAACAGCAAAGGGTCACAGCAACATATAGGCAGGGATAGTACACTGAGAAATTATGTCCACGTACATAGAGAAAGGACTCAAGGTTAAAAGGTTATAATATAATCACAGGTATGATCATGTAGCACTTTCTAATAACTTTCAGAACATTCCTGGACATTCCAGAATTCATTACAATTGTCATGCAAGTCAAATGTCAATTTTTCAAGCAAGCAAAATTTAAACATTTCAGTCATCCACATGTTTGAAACTTCTGGTGTAAACCACAACATTAAAATACACACACACACACACATACACACACACACTTTCTGAACCAAATATGATATGTAGGCTAACCACTCTTACATAACATCATCAAGAAAGGAGTCTGGGATGTGATTTAACATCAAATAGATGTTAAAATAGATGGATGGAGACCAACTTTTATTAAATGTCTTGTGAATGGTTTCTGAACTCCATTCCAGCAGATTAGTGTCATCACATTCCCGGAATACAGGCAGTCCCTGAGTTAAGAACGTCCGACTTACGTACAACCTGCACATACGAACCACCCCTTATTGACCAGAAGTTGATTTTTTTTCACCCTCAAATAACAATCAAATCAAAACTTCATAATTAAGCCTATTATATAAAAAAATTCAAGTTACTGTATATACAATGGTTTGTGATAATATTTAAAGGACTTGATCAACTGCTACACCCCAGCTAAACCCCTTCGCTCGTCTACTTCTGCTCGGTTGGTGGTCCCGCACACGAAAGGTAAAGCTTGGAGGTTCTCAGTCCTGGCTCTGTTGTGGTGGAATGACCTTCCCTTCTCACTCAGAACTGCGGAAACTGTCTACATTCAAGAAGGGTCTGAAAACTCACCTCTTCCGGACCCACTTCGCCCAAGATCTCTGCAGCTCATGTACCGGTATAAATGTTCATGCACCGTAACTTCATGAGCATCCCCAGATATAGCATTTATTCAGCCACTACTCCGGCATTGTATTTGCTTGCTTGTGTATCTTGAAATATTTAAAAAAAAAAAAAAAAAAAAAAAAAAAAAAAAAAATTGGTAGGAGGATATCAGGATTTGTCTATACTGTGTTTTATGCACCTACTTGCACAATGAACCTCGGTGCAGCAAGTGGTAGGTAACAAACTAGGTTTACTCGACTTACATGTCTGCAGCTATGTCTCTTTCTCTTAACATAATGCATAAATTGTACTTTTGCCGAGATGTACGTTGCTTTGGACAAAAGAGTCTGCTAAATAAATGTAATAACAAATGGGCGCTACTTTGCATCACGCATCAAAACATTGTGTCTCTAGCAGTTCATCGGCTCGTGGGCAGGGTGCGTGAACCCATGGTAGGACAAAGATTTCCTTCTTTTCCTGTTAAGTGTCTCGTTTGTTACTGTGTTTGGCTTTAATCTTTTTGTTTTTACCCTCCCAACCATGGCACCAAAGCATAAATGTGATGCAAGTGATGGTGATGCATCAAAGACAAGGGAATTGATCACAACTGAAACTAAAGTGGAAATAACAGACCGATCAGAAAAAAGGAAATGCCAACGAACGCTACAAAAGTCACTTCCTCCCAGGTGCAGAATCTCACTCCACACCCCCAAAAACTGGCAAAAAATTAGGGAGGGGGACCTGGGTTGAGAGCAACCAGACATCATAATGATAACCCCAGGTATCGCTTAACATCTCTTCCAACTAGAGTGTGAATACAACAAAATTTTTCAATAATATTGGAATCTTAGGAAATTCGTGAATGAAATGCAGAGATCTTAAGTCTTGGGTACAAGGCACAGACCCCATACCAACCCATAAAAAATCAAGTAACAGGGTAGGTGAGGTATAACAATATTTATAATATACAAATATTTAAAACTACTTCAAATACAGCAATTTACAAGATGATACAATATTTTGTATGTGTACACCTTCCCAATCTGCAAATCAGTCAACAGAGAAGAGGGAACTCTGAAACCTGCAGAGCAGCAGCATTCAGAGACCTTCTTCATTCACTCCTACTTTATGCTATCTTCAGAAGTTTGGCCATTTCAAAATTTCAGCACATGGAAAGATCCAAACTATGTAAAACTATTTGCACAGAATGCTAAAGAAAGAATTAACTTTTTGACGACATGCTGTTTTCTCTCTGAGTTACATATTGTTTGTAATACTCAGAAACATGGAACATTACAACAACAAACATGTGCAAGTGCTCTCAGTCAGTGTGGGGCACTAGTGGATTTAGAGAGGTTTAACATTAAACCTTCGCTGAGCTTCTTACATAATTCTCCACACACAGCATCTCTCAGCAGATGATATCCAAAATTCAGATCAAAAACGAGAAGCATCGTGCATTATAGTCCACATCTAACAGTGTTTGCAACAAGACTGTTCCCTGCGTTCACTCTGGACCTACAACTCTGAGCCAGTCTTTTGGTTGCACTGGCTATACCATTACAAAACAGGGCAAAGTAAAACACAGTAGAAAAATTTAGGCAAATTGTGTTTCGTACACATTTGCCTTGCAAGGTTTCTGAAACCTTTACAGGTCAGGGTATTCATGGATTTTGGTCAGCAATTATGGTCCTGGCTAATTCAGACAGTTCCCTGATTTACTTCATTTACAGTTTACTTACACTACAAAGGCTGCCAGTTGTTTATAGAAAGCTGGAAACCCTGTGCATACCCTATCGCAACAAAAAGGCTAAAGAAATGCTTTACGCTTGTGACATGATTTCTGTTGGTTTCCTCCTATTTTCTGCAAGCATCCCATTTGTGTGGTAGCAACACATTGAGGAAGGAGCCTCCTGGCTCTCACACTGGGGTGTTACCTAGACAGCAGCTGTCTGGGGGACCTTGTCCGGAAACACTGAGAAAAAAGTGTGCTTCAGGGCCTTACCACGGAGTGGGAGAGGGTGACAGTTCAAGGCAACGCCCTTCCTCCTCTTAGTGTGAACAGCTCATGCTGAGGGTACCATTTTGCACCCTCTCTGGTACATCTGGAACTGCAAGCGCATCAGACTGCTGTCCTACTACACAGAGCTCAGAAAGTGTGACTGACACTAGTGCTCCATCACTGCAAGTGTGACTGCAGAGAGCTGGTAGCGTAGTAGTTAGAGCTACTGCCTTTGGCTCCAAAGGTTGCAGGTTTGATTCCCAGCTCTAGTACCCTTGAGCAAGATACTTATCCTAAATTGTTCCAGGAAAATTAATATGTATAAATGGGTAAATAATTTTAAGCTTAATACTGTAAGCTGCATTGGAGAAAAGCATCAGCCAAATGAATAAATGTAAGTCAGGCACATTGACCCCTTTCTTCATTAGTGCCAAGCCTCCTTTGCGCACACAGTCTAGCTTTTCCCCATTGCAATGATGACAACCCTATAATAATAACCCTCCTCCCAACACTTCCTTTTCCTGTGAATGTTTCCATAGAGACCCCAGTGGTGCCGTGGCACCCTTGTTGCCTGGCAGTGCTTAGACAAAGTGCAAGAAAGCCAGACAAAGGCACTTAGGTGCCATGTGAAAGCTTTGTGCACTACAACACGGCATGAGAATTAATCTATCGACCAATAAAAGAAAAAAAAACCTTAATGCATCCATCAGGTGTACTAGGGCAAACTGGGTGACTAACATAAAAAAGCAAATGCAATACATACAAGGATACTGACCTGCAGATGGTATCTTGCAAACAGAACAGAAACCAGAAGAAAATAAAAATCGGTAGGCAAATAATTCAGCAACAATTAGAGTGTCTATCTTCTATTGAATCTAACCAGAAAAAACTGAGAACCTATGAAATATTGTTCCTAAAAAGTGAAATACTGATCTCAATATAAAAACTGCTGCTATGAATAAGAGCCTAATTTCACATTTAAATCCAAATTCAAGCAATCTTTACATAAGGCCATTCATATATGGTGCCCGAACTGTACTTTGACCTTGTCAAGGTAACTCTGGAAACAATATTTATATTTCAGATTTATCTGACATTTATCTGCAACTTATCTAGGCACATGGCTAAGGAAGCCACGCAAATGTTAGGAGACCTTTAACCACCTTTCTCTGTAGCATTTTACACAGGGCTCTGTCCGGTACTGGCTTCGTTGCTGCTAGACACCAGGGGGATTGGAATCTGGGAAAAACTAAGGACTTGCAACTGAGAGCAAACATGAAGAAAGGGTGAGTGTAAACAGCAGGGACAATGGAGGACACCGCACCAATCTGACCCTGGAAATAAAACAAACAAAAAGATGAAAGCAGTAAAGAATGCAAATGACAATGAGTAAGTTCCTGAATAGCACCCTAAACATACCAGTTGAAAGCTAACATTATTTACTACTTTGACTCCAGTTTGCATGTAATGACTAGCACCCAGACATGTAAAACACCAGTCTTAAGTACCCTGGGTGAACCCTATTTCATCTGCATTATTCCCTTACCTTTCACATGGCTTTGAACAGGGTAATTTCCATGCCACTTTCATAAAGTATCAGAGGTCTAGTTTGTCATGTGTATGAACGAAAACAAATAACCTGTCTGACTAGAAAAAGTGTCTCAACATACTTAACTGAACCAGCTACACAAGTTCAAGATCATTTTTTTTCCCCTTTTTTATTTAGGGTGAAAGCTAAGCTAACTACTCTAGGGTCAACCCACAATTTCCAGTGCTGTGAAATGAGGAAAAAACGCAGACATGTGATGTCTTATCTAGGATCTCTCAAAGATAACTGAGCTTTTCTGAACCATAGAGTTACTGTATTGACCCACAACAAACCCAGACCACGCCATGTTCTCCCAAAGTTAAGTAACATAAAACAATAAAGCTATAATTTCTACTGAGGCAATGCAAAGAAAAGTTAATCAAAGAAACTACTGTTTAATACGCCCCAAATAAATTAGCAGGTGACAAACGAGACTAGAGTAAATCTGACACCTCTCCATCTCAAACTACTGGGAAATGTGTTACACAAGTATTTTCACAGCGCACTAATAGTTTTTTTAGCATTGACTTTAAATGCAACCTAAATCCTTTTCATTATTTTTCCTAAGGATAGGAAATCTTGTTTAAAACCACTGCAGTTCACCAACTTCCAGTTACAATTCATACAGAATATATTTGTTTTCATTAGACTATGGTGCTCTAAAAATACAGCAGCATAGCTAACTATACTGTTTTGTTATACAAGGTATCTTGGAGATATTATCGACATAATACAGCATAGATTTGTTCAGTCAGGCCTTGTTCATTGCACAGTAGAAGCTAGTTATCGTGAGGGACATCTCCCCCAATGTTTAAGGAAGAACAATTTGTCCCCTTAACAATTGTGTATAACTCCATGGAAGACTCAGACTGCATGCAATATTTTTGCCTCCTCTCCCCCGTACCTCAATTATCAGTTATTACACCACTGATTTGCACACACACAGTCACATTTAATTATGCCATTTGCTGACAGTGAGCAGAGCTATTACTAAACAGAGGATATGTGCAATACAAGCTTTATGTCGTAATATCCTGACAATAAGCTGTTGATATGAATTACATTTTGATTCTGTACAATCATTATAGTTAAACTGAGTTTTAACTGCAAAACAATTTATGTCAGGGCCTGACTCAGTGTAAATACTTCATATTATACTGATTCATTAAGAGCAAGGAGGAAAATTCACTATCATTTTCACCAGTCTCACATCTGACATTTCGGATTGCCCAAGAATCTATCAAATTTCAGCTCCGGATCATTTCGGTACGCTTCTAAGCATCTAGAGTCTCAATGGCTGCCTCACTTTGTCAGACAGCAAGACAAGTGAGGAGGAAATTCACAGTACGAAAACCAACATCACAAGTACAGGTTCCAGTCAGACTGTGAGAAAAGAGAGCTGTGCAGCTGTTCATAATTCATACTAATAATTTAACCTTACGACCTTTGAGAACGGGCTAACTGCACAGCTGCAAGGTGCTGTTTCCACGGTTACAAAGCAGATGACATGTCATATAGAGCCAAATCAACACGGGGACCGATTGGTTCCCCGAAGCACGGTGACACTTCTACAAATCACTTGACTGTTCGGAATGAAAAAGGAGGATTGAAAACAACCTGTCGAACCGGTTGTTTCCACGACGAAGCGCTTCTTCTGACACCTTCGCTGAAACGAAAGCGATCGAGAGAAGAACCAGCGCGCCTCCCTGCCCTGGCTGCTCCTCCACATCTCTCTACACCTTTTCATTCGCAGCTCCACCAGAGAGTCGTCCGGCTGACTAATAATTATTTCCAAATGTTAGTTCCTACGAAACAAGACTCGCACGAGGAGCGAATCATGGGTGTATGGATTGCTAATACCGTCATCGCGGAAAGCTTATATTTATGCACATCTCTGGAGGACGCCGGGTCGATGGAACTTCACTTGCAGAGCCAGAATATACAATTCATGCTGTGTTTTACACGGCCTAAGCTAAGTCTAAGAGAAAGAACGTTTCTCAGCGTAGATGACACTTGTTCTGTGTCAAAGTTGCCATCTCACCCGAAATCAACCACAAATCAATAACGTAAACGTGTAGCTCGTGCTCGTACACCACACACTGGCGATGAAATCTAAGACTAAGTCAGTCGTGTCGACGGAGTACTTTTTTACCCTACTATTGCGAGACTACACTGAACCCACGTGACCCCGCTGCTGGCACTGAACACGTTATTTCGAGTTGTTTCCCAGCGAAATGGTGAATGTGCGACGGCGGACGGTGCGCTCGCTGTCAAACCGGCGGCACCGCGGCAGCAGGAGGCCGGAGGAGCTAATCTGTGGAGGCGCTTGGTGGGACTGGGAGAAACGACACGCGCTCATCTCATCACATCATGTCATGTCCTTTTCAAAACAAACCCCACGCCAGAGCAGAAGCGAAGGCGAAGCAGTGCACACATAGCGGAATCAAGAAATTAAACTGCTGAATTTACATGGTAAATAATAACGCTACTACGTCTACGGTCGCTGTACCTGCTGCTTGTCAAAATGCTCTCTCTCCGCCCCCAAGGTGGTCTCAGTCCTCCTGCTTTTCACCCTGGAAGGCACGTGCCGTATGGAATTCATCCTCGCCTGCTGGCTGGACCTTCCAGAATTCTCGCTGCGTCCGTGTAAGTGTCAGGCGTATATTTCCACTCTTTCAACACGGTTACGAGGCGAAGGTGTCGCTGCGAGCGGCGCTCATTGGTGAGGCGAAGCTGGGCGCGCCCGACGACCGCTGCATTGGGGCAGGAGGAAGAGCCTGAGTGCCGTGCGCGCGCCGGCTGCTCAATGCACGCATTCTCCACCAGGCTGCATCTTTCAACACGCGCAGCGATGATGACATCAGAGAGCTGCATAGCATCGCGTGTCACGAAATAATATTTTTTGTTCAATCAATGGCTTCTTCTCCAGACTAACGTGTGGACTGATATCTTATAATTTTGTGCTTAAAAAGACATTTTAACGTATTGTACTGCCAACTTACAGTGGAAAAGATGGTTGTAATAACTATAACTTATAACGATGAACAGTCATGTATGTACATACGGAGCATAATAAAATTTCTTAAGGACAAGTTTGTGAGAACAGTTTAGTCTGTCCTCTTTAACTGAACGGGATAATTTCACCAAATGTAAATATGCACTTTGTAAATGTTCTTTATAGCCAAACATTGATTCAAGCATTGTCTGAATCAATGAGTCTAGTATGGTAAACATACTGTGTCGCGTTGCTCTCTGGGACCGGATGGGGCGAAGACTGACGAGCAGGCAGACGAACGTTTATTGGAACACCAGCACACAGAAAAATAATGGTCGCGGTCCGAGGACCCTTTTTTGTCTCAAGGACCTTTTTCCTAAAAAGCCAGGCTTCCCAGCTTGCTTAGCGCCACCTTCTTCTTTTCCTACTGCCAGACACTGTCACCCTATTTATATTACCCGTAAGTCCCCCCAGTGGTTGAACACTTATTTACATTTTTCCTTTTTTTTTTTTCACTTGTGCAGCAGATTTTATTACAGGTGAGAGGGAAAAACATAAAATGTTAACAGCAGCTATCAATGCAAATCTCAGCTTCAATAAAATAACTACCATTAAGTTTAATTTTAAAAAGGTATTTGCAAGTCGACTGGTTCAGTAGCCAAATGCACAAGGATTAGCATTTCAGTGCAATTTAGATCTTAACTTACAGTATTTCACCGACTCATCTCAAGACAGCAGCAAGGCCGGGCATTTTTCCCATAATCCAACTATTTACAATAAACAAATCTTCCCGCTCAGACTCACGGTAACGTGGGTCGTTACAATATTTTAATATATTTAAATAATTTATAAATAATAACAAAATATTGTCAATATTGCCTTCATATTTTTATATATAATATAGATGATATGAGTGCCAAGCCAGCCGATAGTTTATCAGTTTTTGTTATTTTTATTTCATTTTATTTGACTTCATAGCAGTACACTTTATAATATTCAATTCAAAACACAAAAGACATTATCAAAGTCACACCTACCTTTATCAAAATAGCTTCATTACTGCTTTGGCACTGATAACATTTCCTAATATGAGGTATAAAGAGATCCCTGAAACCCTGAAGCCAGGTGTTATAAATTGCCAGGGGTTCATGGATGAATGGGCCCGAGGGCATCTGTACAGCTTTAACAGACCTCTAATTTTACTTCAGTTGATAGGCCTGAAGATGGCTGTACATAACTTCAAGTTCATAAGTTATTAAATTTATAATTTTGTTTTATTACAAACAGCAGGTTTCTCATATGATTTTTAATCCGCTTTACTTCTAATTCTAATGTTGATGCTCCTTTCATGGTTTACTCTGATAGGAAGCTTTGGCAATAACATGTTCCTGTAATGCAACTTTGGCTGTGTACCAATAGTAGCAGCTGAAACTGGTGAAATTTTCTTGTCAGTACCATTTTTAAAGTTTTCTTAAACTTTCATACAGAATACATCACTATACAACAGAGTGGAGTGACACCTCCATTATTTTTTCCATGGGCCAATAAAGCAAAATCTGACTACTGTATGATTGCAGCTTGGTTCAGTTCTGTTCCGCTTTGGTTTGCTTGTCCTGATGAGGGTTGTGTTGGTAGCAAGACGAGCAGGCAGGCCCAAATACTCCTTTCTTCATCCACAGACTCCAGCACCTCTTTGGAGATCCCAGGGTGTTCCAGTATCAGCCTTGAGAAATAATCTTTCCAGCATGTTCTGGGTTTGCCCCAGTATCTCATCCCAGTTGGATGTGCACAGAATAACTCCAGCAGGAGCCAATCAAGGGCCATTTTTATGACATGCCCAAACCACCTCAACTGACTCCTCTCAATCAGGAGGAGCAACAACAGTACTCTGAGGCTTTCCCAGGTCCCTGAACTCCTCAACCTGTCATGGAGAGTGAACCCAGCAATCTTGTGGAAGAGCCTCATTTGGTTCCTTACATTCACGATCTTGTTTTACTCTACAGTAGTCCTGGCTTAGTGGAGAGGTCACTGCATGGCCATGCGGCGGCTCAGGGGGTCCTTAAATGGCATCCTAACTCTGACCCATTTCCGTGTTCCCTCCACACTAGATCTTCCTTGTTGGCTCCTGTCTCTGAAAAAGCAAAATTATGATCTCCCTGTGGGCAAAGCAGTATCTCACAGTACTCTACCAAGAGCATGAGGACAGGGGTACTCTCCTTATTGTACAAGAAAGGCGATAAAGCTGATGTTGCCAACTGGAGACCCCTTACGATGCTTTGCGTCGACACAAAGATCATAGCGAAAGTCCTGACCGAGCACCTGAGGAAGGTAATGGCCTACCTGGACGTTCTGCGTTGCAGAATTTGCACCTGGTCCGGGACGCGATCACCTGGGTGGAGGACTGAAAGGTCCCCCTCGTGCTGGTGAGTTTGGACCTGGAAAAAAGCGTTTGACTGAGTGAATCACTGCTTCCTGTTTAACACCTTGAGCAGACTGGGCTTTGGCCCTAATTTCCTGAGGTGGGTGCATGTGCTCTACACCGAGGTAGGTAGCTGAGTTACCATCAATGGCTGCCTTGGGGGGTGGGTGCCCCAGCGGAGTTGAGTGAGGCAGGGTCGTCCGCTCTCCCCCTCTCCTTTATGTTCTTTACATCGAGCCACTGGTGGTCGCCATTCACGCCCACCTGGGGATTGACAGTCTGCTCCTGCCAGGGGGTGGCCCAGTATGCAGACGACACTATGTTTTTCCTGTGCTCCGACCGGTTGCTCAGTTGGGTGCTCGGCCTAGTTCAGGCGTTTGGGCACGCTTCAGGCTCGGCGCTGAACCGCGGGAAGTCTCTTGTCAAGTTCTTCAGCAGCTGGAAAAACAGAGAAGACTGCATTGGCGGTTTTTGCCGATGCGAAGGTCCTCTCAAGGTGTTGGAGGTCAACTTTCTTACAGAAGGTGCCGCCAGGGCTAATTGAGAAGAACGTTTGACCAAAGCCAGACGGAAAATGGGTTTGTGGAGGACAAGGTCCCTCTCCTTAATAGGGAAAACACTGGTGCTGAAGGTGGACATCCTCCCCACGTTGCTTCTACCTTGCGCAGGTGTACCCCTTGCCCCGCACGATGCGGAAAGGCCTTATGAAGGACGTTTTCGACCTCGTCTGGGGGGCAGGTATGAGTACGTGAGGAGGGAGGTCATGTACCTTCCAAAGGAGGAGGGAGAGAGGGATGTGCCTGACATTCCTCTTAAACTGGATTGTCTCTTCCTCTCCCATTTATGTAACCGACTGGCAGCTCCGATTGAGCATCCCCACCAGTACTTTGTGCATCTTTGGTTGGCCCTTCCGATGCACCAGTTGGTGAAGTCCTGGTCCAACACTGGGCTGAATGCTAAGACATGGCCCACTCGTTACAGCCACACTGTAAAGTGGAGTAAGATCACAGCGGCCGGGGTCGAGGCAGAAATCAATTATTTATTGTTATTTATTTATTTATTTATTTATTATGTTTAGTTTAGTGTACTGTAGATTAGTTTGTTGTGTGGGTGCATGTCGTGTTCTAATTTTGTATATGTATTTTATCATTCACCTATCCCACTAAAATATCAATAGGGGAGACATGTTGCGAAAAGGGAAACACTCAAAAACGGTAGGTAAGGTGTATGGTAACACCCTGGGAAGAGGCCAGGGGACCGCCCTTCTTGGGTGGTGAATGATACCGGGGAAATTTCCTTTTAATTATTTATTATGTTTGGTTTTAAGCCTTGGGGTATCTTTTTAGTGTTTTAAAGGTTCTGCCATGCGGTCTTTATATTAGTTTGGTCTTATTGATTTTATTGTTTTATTTTAAATTTTATTATTGGCACGGCAGTTTTTAAGCTTAATTTATTTATGGAATAAAGATTTTAATTACCGGAAATGATGAATGGAGAAATTTATTCCTGCCGAGTTAGACAGTGTGTGGAACCAGACACCTTTGGTGGGCTGGTAATCCATTCTGATTCGTAGAAAAAAAATAATAAAATCTCACAGTACTCTATACACAGTACTTCCTCCTGACAGATGCAGACTCACTTTGTTGTAAATGTCCCATGGCTGTAAATCCCCAATTCGGCTGGATACATCCAGACAAGCAATAAATCTTCACAGCACAACGACACTCAGTCTTTATATGGAGCAGACAAAATAAATGTCATAAAAAACTGAAACTTTAATACTCATTTTCACCTGAGCAGATGCTGGTTGTCTCTGAAACTAACTAGGCAGTAAACTTTTTTCAATAGTAAAACTTACACTGTACCTCTCCCTCTCCCCCTCTCTTTGCTCACTTTTTTTTTTATTTTTCCCACAAGTTGCAGCATACCTAGTCGGATGAATCAAGTGTCCATCTTATGTTCACCACCAGTGAGTACTCAGTAACCTTCATTAATTTAGACTTCCCTAGTATAAAGAATGCTCCTCCGCGAACCGCCACCTTAACGTGGTGGAGGGGTTTGAGTGCCTGAATGATCTCAGGAGCTATGTTGCCTGGGGCTATATGCCCCTGGTAGGGTCTCCCAAGGCAAACAGGTCCTGGGTGACAGACGAGACAAAGTGCGGTTCAAAATCCCCTTATGACTATTAAATCAAAGATCTCGTTCACCCCGCCTGGTATGGGGTCACCGGGGCCCCACCCTGGAGCCAGGCCTGGGGGGGAGGCTCGCATGCGAGCGCCTGGTGGCCAGGTCTATGCCCACGGGGCCTGGCCGGGCTTAGCCCGAAGCCAAGACGTGGAGCCGCTCTTCGGTGGGCTCACCACCTGCCGGAGAGGACATAAGGGGCCGGTGCGTTGTGATCTGGGCGGTGGTCGGGGCCGAGTGCCCGGCCGACCCAAACCTCGGGCGCCAACTCTGGCTTTTGGGACTTGGAATGTCACCTCACTGGCGGGGAAGGAGCCTGAGCTAGTGCAGGAGGTTGAGAGATACCGTCTAGATATAGTCAGGCTCACTTCCACTCACAGCTTGGGTTCTGGAACCACTCTTCTCGACCAAGGGTGGACTCTCCACTATTCTGGCATTGCCCAGGGTGAGAGGCGGTGGGTGGGTGTGGGCTTATTAATAGTCCCCCAGTTCAGCCACCATGCATTGGAGTCTACCCCGGTGAATGAGAGGGTCGTCTCCCTGTGCCTTCGGGTCAGGGAACGGTCTCTCACTGTCATTTGTGCTTATGTGCCTAGCGGCAGTGCAGAGTACCCGGCCTTTTTAGAGTCCCTGGGGGGGCGTGCTGGAAAGCGCTCGCACTGGGGACTCTGTCATTCTACTGGGGGACTTTAACGCCCATGTGGGCAGCAACAGTGACACCTGGAGGGGCATGATTGGGAGGAACGGCCTCCCTGATCTGAACCCGAGTGGTGAGTTGTTATTGGATTTCTGTGCTAGTCACGGTTTGTCCGTAACAAACACCATGTTCATGCATAAGGGTGAACATCAGTGCACTTGGCACGAGGACACCCTAGGTCGGAGGTCGATGATCGACTTTGTAGTCGTTTCTTCTGACCTTCGGCCATATGTCTTGGACACTCGGGTGAAGAGAGGGGCTGAGCTGTCAACTGATCACCACCTGGTGGTGAGTTGGATTCGATGGCGGGGGAAAAAGCCGGACAGACCTGGCAGGCCCAAACGCATAGTGAGGGTCTGTTGGGAATGTTTGGCGGAGGCCCCTGTCAGAGAGGTCTTCAACTCCCACCTCCGACGGAGTTTCAACCAGGTCCCGAGGGAGACTGGGGACATTGAGTCCGAATGGACTATGTTCCACACCTCCATTGTCGGGGCGGCGGTTCGGAGCTGCGGCCATAAAGTCTCCGGCGCCTGTCGCGGCGGCAATCCCCAAACACGGTGGTGGACACCGGAGGTAAGGGATGCCGTCAAGCTGAAAAAGGAGTTCTATCAGGCCTGGCTGGCTCATGGGATTCCTGAAGCAGCTGACGGGTACCGGCGGGCCAAACGGAGCGCGGCAAAAACTCGGGCCTGGGAGGAGTTCGGTGAGGCCATGGAGGAAGACTTTCAGTCGGCCTCAAAGAGATTCTGGCAAACCGTTCGGCGACTCGGAAGGGGGAAGCAGTGTTCCACCAACACTGTTTACAGTGGAAGTGGTGCGCTGCTGACCTCAACTGAGGATGTCCTCGGGCGGTGGAAGGAATACTTTGAGGATCTCCTCAATCCCTCCGACACGCCTTCCGTAGAGGAAGCTGAGGCCGGGGACTCGGAGGGGGACTCGTCAATTACCCTGGCTGAAGTTGCTGAGGTAGTCAAAAAACTCCTCGGTGGCAAGGCTCCAGGGGTGGATGAGATCCGCC
This sequence comes from Scleropages formosus, assembly GCF_900964775.1. Classification (NCBI taxonomy): domain Eukaryota; kingdom Metazoa; phylum Chordata; class Actinopteri; order Osteoglossiformes; family Osteoglossidae; genus Scleropages; species Scleropages formosus. The sequence goes on from NC_041806.1 coordinate 10,503,483, forward strand.
CCGAGTTTCTCAAGTCTCTGGATGTTGTGGGGCTGTCTTGGCTGACACGCCTCTGCAGCATTGCGTGGAGTTCGGGGACGGTGCCTCTGGACTGGCAGACCAGGGTGGTGGTCCCTCTTTTTAAGAAGGGGGACCGGAGATTGTGTTCGAATTACAGGGGGATCACACTCCTTAACCTCCCTGGGAAAGTCTATGCCGGGGTACTGGAGAGGAGAATCCGACCGATAGTTGAACCTCGGATCCAGGAGGAGCAATGCGGTTTCCGCCCTGGCCGTGGAACACTGGACCAGCTCTATACCCTCACTAGGGTGTTGGAGGGTTCATGGGAGTTTGCCCAACCAGTCCATATGTGTTTTGTGGACCTGGAGAAGGCATTCGACCGTGTCCCTCGTGGCATCCTGTGGGGGGGGTACTTCGGGATTATGGGGTTCAGGGCTCGTTGCTACAGGCTGTTTGTTCCCTGTATGACCGGAGCAGGAGCTTGGTTCGCATTGCCGGCAGTAAGTCAGACCTGTTTCCGGTGCATGTTGGACTCCGCCAGGGCTGCCCTTTGTTACCGATTCTGTTCATTATCTTTATGGACAGAATTTCTAGGCGCAGCCAGGGAACGGAGAGTGTCTGTGTTGGTGGCCCCAGGATCTCGTCTCTGCTTTTTGCAGACGATGTGGTCCTGTTGGCTTCATCGAATCAAGACCTACAGCATGCACTGGAGAGGTTTGTAGCCGAGTGCGAAGCAGCGGGGAGAGAACCAGCACCTCCAAATATGAGGCCATGGTCCTCAGTCGGAAAAAGGTGGATTGCCCCCTCCGGGTTAGGGGAGAGTTGCTCCCTCAAGTGGAGGAGTTTAAGTATCTTGGGGTCTTGTTCACGAGTGAGGGAAAAATGGAGCGGCAGGTTGACAGAGGGATCGGTGCGGCGTCCGCAGTAATGCGGTCATTGTACCGGTCTGTTGTGGTGAAGAAGGAGCTGAGTCGTAAGGCGAAGCTCTCAATTTACCGGTCGATCTATGTTCCTACCCTCACCTATGGTCATGAACTCTGGATCATGACCGAAAGAATGAGATCGCGGATACAAGCGGCAGAAATGAGTTTCCTCTGCAGAGTGGCTGGGCGCACCCTTTGGGATAGGGTGAGGAGCTCAGTCACCCAGGAGGAGCTCGGAGTAGAGCCGCTGCTCCTCCCTATCGAGAGGAGCCAGTTGAGGTGGCTCGGGCATCTGTTCCGGATGCCTCCTGGACGCCTCCCTGGGGAGGTGTTCCAGGCATGTCCCACTGGGAGGAGGCCTCGGGGCAGACCCAGGACACGTTGGAGAGACTACGTCTCCCAGCTGGCCTGGGAATGCCTTGGGGTTCCCCCAGAGGAGCTGGAGGAGGTGTGCAGGGAGAGGGAAGTCTGGGGGGCTCTGCTTAGACTACTGCCCCCGCGACCCGGTCCCGGATAAGCGGAGGAAGATGGATGGATGGATGGATGGATGGATAGTATAAAGAATGCTCCATTTATATAAAATCAATCATCTTAATTTGTACCCTAAAATTTGAACAATGAGCTATCAACATACATATGAGACATGCCATACAAGTACAGAAATTTCAATTCAAAATATGAGTCTTGGTGATACCAATCACCACACAGAGTGAGCAGCCTCCTCCACCACACAATGTGTGACTACTCTTGTGCATCTCAGTTGCCTCAGTGTTATTTCCCTGCTTGATAGCAACTTAGAAATCTCACGACTTTTTATTATGTATAATAATGAACTCTGCAGCAAAAAGCCCTTAAGTCATTTGAAGTGATAAAAAACAAAAAGAATTCATGAGACCAGAATAGTATTCAATAGTATTGGATGTGATATGGTTCTGACCTGATATTATATGTCAAGTCCTCCTGTGTGTTGGACAGTAGGAGTGATCTCTACATTTAAGAGGAATTAAAAATTTTATGATCTCTGCTGTAAGTAGATTATAATAAAGTTTTATAGTAAGAAGCTTATAAAGATTAGGATACCTATTTAAACTAGGATACTAAAAGAGTAGCTTTCATTTTGACAGCATACCTTAGGGACCAAAAACAAACTAAAAAGGAAAAATATAAAGGTAAGAAAGCATTGTAAAAGCATTGTAAAATTTAGGAAAAATTAAGAAATTGTCTTCGTTACTTATAAAAAAAGAAATCAGACAGTATAATTTAACTTAGAGGAGAAAATTAAACACCATGAAACAGGTGCTTATCTCAACACACCCTGATTGTCTTTACACTTGCTCTATCAATGGGTGTAGCTGTATGTGGCCTGTGATTCATGTTAGAATAATTCCTAATTTTTCTTTTCCAGACTGGCTACAAGGGCCACAGTGGGACTCACTTTCAGCCCATGAGTTGGATGCTGCAGATGCTATAGTACTGAACACTGAAACAATGTAACCAATGTAGCTATCATGGCACCATACACTAACAAAACCATGTGGTAAATTAAACAATAAACAATCAAACAATAATGCATATAACAAAAATGAACAGAATTATAAAATTAATTATAAACTATTTTAATTCTTTAAATTACATGTGGAGTATTACCTCACACTTTCTTTTTCTTGAGAAAATCTTGTTAAAGACTGTCCCACATTAAAACGTTAGGAGCTCCCTCAGTAGGTCTTTGGTCTCTTGGTCCTTGTTTTTTAACTTCATCATTGTTCAAGGATAAAAGAGTCTCTTTCCCTGAGTACAAGGTCCTTTGTTTTTTTTTACAGACCTGAATGTAGAAAGGATAAAGAATGCTCCATTACCCTGACTGAAGTTGCTGAGGTAGTCAAAAAACTCCTCGGTGGCAAGGCTCCAGGGGTGGATGAGATCCACCCCGAGTTTCTCAAGTCTCTGGATGTCGTGGGGCTGTCTTGGCTGACACGCCTCTGCAGCATTGCGTGGAGTTCGGGGACGGTGCCTCTGGACTGGCAGACTGGGGTGGTGGTCCCTCTTTTTAAGAAGGGGGACCGGAGATTGTGTTCGAACTACAGGGGGATCACACTCCTTAACCTCCCTGGGAAAGTCTATGCCGGGGTACTGGAGAGGAGAATCCGACCGATAGTCGAACCTTGGATTCAGGAGGAGCAATGCGGTTTTCGCCCTGGCCGTGGAACACTGGACCAGCTCTATACCCTCACTAGGGTGTTGGAGGGTTCATGGGAGTTTGCCCAACCAGTCCATATGTGTTTTGTGGATAGGGTGAGGAGCTCAATCACCCGGGAGGAGCTCAGAGTAGAGACGCTGCTCCTCCGCATCGAGAGGAGCCAGTTGAGGTGGCTCGGGCATCTGTTCCGGATGCCTCCTGGACGCCTCCCTGGGGAGGTGTTCCAGGCATGTCCCACTGGGAGGAGACCTCGGGGCAGACCCAGGACACGTTGGAGAGACTACGTCTCCCAGCTGGCCTGGGAACACCTTGGGGTTCCCCCAGAGGAGCTAGAGGAGGTGTGCAGGGAGAGGGAAGTCTGGGGTCTCTGCTTGGATTACTGCCCCCGCGACCCGGTCCCGGATAAGTGGAGGAAGATGGATGGATGGATGGATGGATGGATGGATGGATGGATGGATGGTGAACAGTATTAGTCTGCTCTGAGTTTTATGCACCTACTCGTGCGATGAACAATGGTGCATATAGTGGAAAGAAACAAACTAACTTTACTTAAGAATCACACATCTGCAACTATGTCTCCCTTTCTCCTAATGTAATGCATAAATTTTATTTCTCTGAGATGTACGTCACTTTGGAGAAAAGCATCTGCTAAATGAATAAATGTAATATAAAATTATTTGTACAATTATGAAAAAGCATAATTCGAAGAACATTATATCATCATATCTTTGAAAAAATAAAAAAGCAATATTAAAAACATCATTGAGTTTTAAGGTTTATGCAAATTTCATTTATTACTACATGATGCTGTATCCTACGCCATTCAGAAAGGAACCAACACAGAGAAAGATTGTATTATTTTGTAGGATTAATTCACTATCAGGGGGCACGGTGGCGCAGTGGGTTGAACCGGGTCCTGCTTTCCAGTGGGTCTGGGGTTCGAGTCCTGTAAGTGCCTTGTGGTGGACTGGCATCCCGTCCTAGGTGTGTTCCCTTCCCCTCTAGCCTTACGCCCTGAGTTGCCGGGTAGGCTCCGGTTCCCCGCGACCCTGTATGGGACAAGCGGTTCAGAAAATGTGTGTGTGTGTGTGTAATTTACTATTAAATTACTTATTTTCTTCCAATTATAATGGTATTAAATGGCATTAAAGCGCAAAAACAGAATAAACAGGGGCTTTTGGCATTTTTTTATTTAATTAAGAAGGTTTTGTCCTTCTATGTGTTTATAAAGAAGGGGTGTACTAATGGGGTTTTTCTGGATCTGGGCTCTGGGAGGAGGCAATAACTGTATTACCTCTGCAGCACTAGTAAAAACACTACCTTACATCCTACCCAAAGCTCAAATGAAAGCCTCCTATCAAATGATTTACAAATTGCTCTCCTTCACAACTTTTTGTCTATTTTACCTTTTTTGAAAGGGTTAGTGCACTTTCTAAAATTTCTATATTTCAAATAACTGGGCAATTGTTTTTCAAAGCAGAGTGAAACATTTGTTTTTCTATATGTTGTCTCCTAAATTGACTTATTTCCTTTTGCTTACATGGAACTGAATTTGTATGCATTTCCAATTTTGCTAATGTAGAAAGTTGGATATGTTTAACACTAACTTACTGTTTAACTGACTTATATAATGTAACTGTAATATTCATTGTTGCTGATAACAGCAATGTTCAACTACTTATATGACTGGCCTCCCATTCTGATCTTTGTGTTGCTGTTCAGCATGTCACACATATAGTTAGGTGAGTAGCTGCTTTGTTATGGAAAAAAAAATGTCATTTGTAAAGCACACAATGTTTGGGTCAAGAGGGGGGCGCGGTGGCGCAGTGGGTTGGGCTGCAGTCCTGCTCTCTGGTAGGTCTGGGGTTCGAGTCCTGCTTGGGGTGCCTTGTGGCGGACTGGCGTCCTGTCCTGGGTGTATCCCCCTCCCCTTCTGGCCTTACGCCCTGTGTTACCGGGTAGGCTCCGGTTCCCCGCAACCCTGTATGGGACAAGTGGTTCTGAAAATGTGTGTGTGTGTGTTTGGGTCAATGTCCCTGCAGGATGTGTGAAAGCTGGTTGTGCAGGATCCAGTCTTGCCTTGTGCCTGACTGCACTGAGAAAGCTCATGGATTACAACAGCTGTGGATCTGGTGCTCATGTTAGAGCTCTTTAAATTTACACTGGTATTGCAGAAAGAAGAAATTATGCTTTGACTCTAGAGGCCTATCGCCTCCAACTGTCCCATGATATGTGGAATGTGGGTGGGCTGGTATTTCCATAGATTAATGGGAGATGGGGGACTCCAGGTTCTTGTGCTGGAGCTGCTGGTTGCTCTGCTGACTCTTACAAAAGGCACACATGACCAGATACATGACCATAGAGAGACATATACAAGACCTCACCTCCACTCATTTTTACCTGTATTGTCTCCAAAAGGCACTTTCCTCTAAGCATTCATTTTACACTCTGCACGTTTGATTGCAACACCCAAAACTCCCGCAGAACTAGCTCACATTTACTGAGCTGGTATTCTTAGAAAGACACTCCCTATGTGTCTTAGATAAAAGTGCACACAAGTCCGAGGCTAAAGATTTGTCTCAGTGATTCGTGGAATGCCAGAGATAGTCATGGTGTAACTTCACCATGCAGTCACACAGTGAAGGCAGTAGGACACTGCAGAGACATTTGAAAGGATTTGCATAACCATATAGAACCAGTGCAGAAAAATGCTGGGGAGTAAAGGTATGTTGAAAGACCAGCTTGATAATTCTGCAGGATCACTTTTAACTCATTCAAAAGTCAGCAGACAGGAACAGCTAAAAGATAAGAAAGTAAGAATAGGTGAGGTATGATGCAGTCTAGTCCATGTAGTGTGGTTTAGGAGAAAAGACTTCGGATTAACAAGAATTTACAGTGTTCATTGAGCTAAATTTGTGTTAATTTGGCATAGTGTGAACTGAGAGTAAACAGAGAACCCCCCCCACCCAGATGAAGTTTGGGGTGTGGGTTTGGTGTGTGCCTGCTTTCTGGTGAGTCTGGGGTTCAAGTCCAGCTTGGGGTGCCTTGCAATGCACTGACGTCCTGTCCTGGGTGTGTCCCCTCCCCCTCCAGCCTTGTGCCCTGTGTTGCTGGGTTTGTATCTGGCTTGCCACAACCCTGCTTGGGACAAGTGGTTTAAGACAAGGTGTGTGTGAAATAGCAGCAAAAGTTAATGTGTCAAGTTTAATGTCAATGAACCTGACAACAAAATACATATTCTTATAGAATATTTTTTCTAGAATATTCTGCAAAACCTATTTAATGTTCTAGCAATGTAGCTAGAATTTGATGCATTCTAACTGTGGGCCTAACTCAATTAACCAAACTAAATTAGCTCATGCTGTAATATTTAGACCTGCTCTAGATAGGTGCGAGCTGACAAAAATATTCACCCTGCAGTGTCACAATGAATCGGATAGTGGCTGTATAAAGTTTTCACTATGCATCCCATCCCTTGGATGATTTCTGACTGTGTAAAGCAATGACACTGTCCTTTCAGAAGTTTGCACTGGCTGATAACTCTGAGGAGCTTCCAGTTTAACACTTAAGGTATGGCAGAGAAAGAAGACAAACATGAAAACAATAGGCCTAGAACTGTGACTGCTAAAGCAGAAGGTCACCAAAAAGCTGAAAAGCCAATATCAGGTTCTTTCTTTCAGGTCAAGCAGGTTTGGTTCTGACCTTTTTGGAAGCACAGTTACACTATCAGAAAAATGCAGTTAAGTATTTTTAGGCATGATGTCAGAAGAGTAGGAGGGTAGTGTAATAGCAGTTAAGTTGGAGTTGCAACCAAAGTATTGCTGTCATTTGTTGGTTAATATGTGAATGCATGACACAAATAGATTTAGCTCCTTGAACTGGACCAGAGAAATCTGCTCACCTGCATTAAAAGGAGCTGCCAATACAGTGCAGAGGGGAGGTTTGCTGTTCTTTTACATGAATCAAACTGTCTTTGTAGATCTATGTAAAATTATTTAAATATTGTAAAACAATACACACACACACACACACATTTTCAGAACCGCTTGTCCCATACGGGGTCACGGGGAACCGGAGCCTACCCGGCAACACAGGGCGTAAGGCCGGAGGGGGAGGGGACACACCCAGGACAGGACGCCAGTCTGTCGCAAGACACCCCAAGCGGGACTCGAACCCCAGACCCACCGGACAGCAGGACTGTGGTCCAACCCACTGCGCCACCGCACCCCCCTGTAAAACAATATATTGTGGTATTTAATTTTCCCACCGGACAGTCATGCTTACAAGTCTTAGTGAGTCAACACTCACGTGTGATCTTCCTGACTTTAGGAATGTGGCAATGGGAGGCTGAGATAGACAAACTCCACTGCAGGACAAACAAGCTCTGTCACATTCCTGGTCCACCCCACCACACCCCACTCTGCCCCAAGCCTTCCCACTTCACTCATCAAAGGCTTCTGCTTCCCTGCCATCTTCTCAGTGACAGTGCACGGTCGTGGTCAGAATTAGCTGCTGGTTCAGTTTATTTATTTCCAAGGCTATGAATGCAGACATAGCTACTTGCACCGCAGAGTAAAAAAGCCTAACACAGACCAGTCTGACAGTAACTAGTTTTACTATCACTGAACAAGAGTACATGTATAGTTTATATTACGTGCTCGGGTGCACGCACACACACACAAACACACACACACACACTCTAAGTGATGTGAAGAAGAAAGTACACCCATTTTCAATTGAAATGTTTTACATATCAGGGCACAAATAATGCTTTGCATAGCAGGGTATGGTGGAGCAGTGGGTTTGGCCAGGGCCTGCTCTCTGCTAGGTCTGGGGTTCAAGTCCTGCTGGGGGTGCCTTGTGATGGAGTGGTGTCCTGTCCTGGATGTGTCCCCTCCCCCTCCGGCCTTACACCCTGTGTTGCTGGGTTAGGCTCCAGCTTGTCGTGACCCTGCTTAGGACAAATGGCTTCAGACAGTGTGTGTGTGAGATCCTCACCAACTTCTATAAGTAAACAAATATAATTTCTCATAACAAGCAACAAATGCCAGCTGTCATTATTTACTGAAGAAAACATAAGCCAAAATGTAGAAACCATGTGGGAAAAATTAAGTGCACCCTCACTGCTTTCATAGGAATTAAGTATGAAATGAGCAGCCTAGTGCTGCTAATCAAAGTGACTTGTTTTAGCTGATGATCATGAAATGTGAAAATCTCTGCAAGAGCAGAATTTTTGGCAGTTCGGTAGTATGGAGGATTCAGGGGTGTATTTATACCATGCCACCTTCCTGGATTCGGGCCATGTCATGGCAGAAGGGCTTGAGTGATCGAAGGATATCGAGTTATATCATCAAGAGCAGTATGCTCCAGGTAGGGTCTCCCATGGCGATCAGGTCTGGAGTGAAGATACAGACTAAAACGATCCGAAAAAACCCTATGGCGAATGTAAACAAGTCAACGTTTACCCTGCCCGGAATAGGGTCACCAGGACCCTGTTTTTGCCACGGCAGCAACCCAAGAACCCGCTGGTAGACACCTGTGGTGAGGTAAGCCGTCAAGCTGAAGGAGGCCTTTAGGGCCTCTTAGGCTCTGAGGGCTCCTGACTCAGCAGATAGGTATCGGCAGGCAAAAAAGGTGGCAGCGGCTGCAGTTGCAGAAGCAAAATTTGGAGCATGGGAAGAGTTTGGAGAGCTAATAGAAAATGACTTTCATTGTCAGGAGGTGGAAGAAGCACTCTGAGGAACTCCTAATCCCGAGAGATATGCCACCCTTACAGGAGTCAGAGCCAGTGGCTTCCAGGGAATCAGAGTCCATTTCCCTGGTGGAAGTCACAGAGGTACTTGGAAAGCTCCACAGTGGTAAAGCACCGGGGGTGGATGAGATTCGCCAAAACTGCTTAAGGCCCTGGATGTTGTATGGCTGTCATGGCTGACACACCTCTGCAATGCTTTATGGACCTCGGGGACAGTGCCTTTGGATTGGCAAACTGGGATGGTCGTCCCTATTTTTAAGAAAAGGGACCGGAGAGTGTGTGCCCATTACCGGGGTATCACACTTCTCAGCCTCCCAGGGAAACCTATGCCAGGGTGCTAGAAAGGAGGCTCCGGCCAATAGTTGAACCTCAGATTGAAGAGGAACAATGCAGATTCCATCCTGGCCACAGAACAGTGGACAAGCGTTTTAATCTCTCCCAGTTATTAAGGGAGTATGGGAGTTCACTAATCCAGTGTACATGTGTCTACGTCCCTACCCTCACCTCAGATCACCTCATCGCGGATACAAGCAGCTGAAATGAGTTTTCTCCACAGGTTAGTGGGACTCACTCTCTGCAACAGGGTGAGGAATTCGGCCATCTGGGAGGAACTCAGAGTAGAGCCACTACTCCTCCACATTGAGAGGAGCCAGTTGAGGTGGTTCAGACATCTGGAGAAAAAGGATGCCCCCTGGTCACCTCCCTTTGGAGGTATACCGATCACGGCTAACTGGGACAAGACCCTGAGGTGGGCCCAGGGTCCGCTGGAGAGATTATATCTCCCAGTTGGCCTGGGAGCAGCTGGGGATCTCCCAGGTTGAGCTGGAGGAAGTTGTGAGGGACAGGGACGTCTGGGCTTCTTTGCTCTTCCTATTGCCATCGTGACCCTAGAAGGACTAAGCAGCCAAGAAAAAGGATGGATGGATGGATTTATACCATGTCAATGAGAAAAGACATCAGCAATTAACTCAGAGAGGCAACTGCTGTTGCTTAACAATCTAAAAAGGATTACAGCATAAGGTCATTTAACAAATAATTTGAAATCTGTTGTTTTACAGTGAGGGGGGTGTGGTGGCATGGCTGGTTTGACTGGTGCCCGCTGTGTGGCGGATCTGGGGTTTGAGCCCTCCTTGGGGTACTTGCAGCATACTGTCCCGTCCATGGTGTGTCCCCTCTCCCTTCCCCCCCAGGTTGCCTCATTGTAGATGTTGGTTGAAGGGTTGTTCTACAGTGAGAAGGATTACTTAAAATTACAGCTGGTATCATAACATTATGACATTATCGAAAAATACAACATTCAAGGCAGCTGTGCCTTCCCAGGAGTGGGCATCTCAGTAAATTCCCTTAGGTCAGACTATATGTATAATGCTCAGAGAAATTGCAAAGAACCCAATAGCTTCTTTTAGGTGTAACGTCCAGACATAATACAGACGCAGACGTGTATTACTGTAACATCCTATTGGGGTGTAAATTATGGTATCCCCATGTGGAGAATATCTTTACAAATGTGAAAGCACAAAAGTTCTTGGTTCTGGCTCTGATGTGGTAGAAATACCTCCCCCTCTCACTCAGAAGTGCTGAATCTCCGTTCACATTTAAAAAGGGTCTTAAAACTCACCTCTTCACCAATGAGTTACTAAGGTTCACAAGGAATTGCAGTAGAAAGCTGATTAAGAATCCACAATCTTGCCTCAGTTGTTTGTTCCTTATATATGTGACTAACCACCAGATTATGAACAGGTGCAAGGGTCTGGACTAGTGGAACCGATTGGCTCCTCCTCTGGTCACTAGGGGTACTGTCCCAATGGATAATAACACTTGAGATGTACAGGCCATGTTAAATGTTAAAGTTCATGAGAGTATAATCAGAAAAAGACTAAGCAAGTATGGCTTTCACAAAAGGGTAGGCAGCAGAAAGCCTCTTCTCTCCAAAATGAACATGGTAACACAGCTAGTTTGCAAAGTTGCACAAACCGCAAGATTCTGGAACAGTGTCCTTTGGACAGACAAGACTATAGTGGAAGTGTTTGGTCATTATGCACAACATTGTTTGGCAGAAACCAAACACATCGTATCACCACAAATAGCACAGAGCAACTGTGAAGTATGGTGATGGAGCAGTGATGATTGGAGGTTGTTTTACAACCACAAGACATGGGCACCTTGCAGTCATTGAGTGGACCATGAACTCTTTATGCAAAGAATGTACTTTCATCTGTCTGACTGTTAAAGCTTGGCCAAAAGTGGGTCATGCAACAGTTCAACAGTCCTGAAACACAGCAGCAAATACAGAACACAGCACTGAATGACTGAAGAAAGAATCAAGGTGTTGGAATGGACAAGCCTAGACCTCAACCCCACTGAGTGTCCTCATCCAGCGGCCGATCGAAAACACCTGTAGCCGTCCCAGTGAGCACAGCATAAAAGGGGCCCCGGAAGCACCTCACCACGGAACCTCCTATGAGAAACTGCAGCGCTCTTCTCTTTGTTTCTTGTTAGTGTTTTCTGGCTCTGTTTCTTGGATTGTCTCTGGACCACGAGTATTGCCACCTCCCCAGACCGATGTTTGACAATCGCCCAACCTCTGCCTGAATTAAGACTGTCTTTAAATCCAGTTCTGTTAATAAAACCTATGAGCCCGCACTTGTGTCCGTTGCTCATTCCGGGCCCCGCCATGACAGAGGGTTCCACCCACACCCTTTGGGAATTGGTCTTGAGCCCACAATCAGGCGTTGTCTCCACACAAGGCGCCTAACTGGGGGCTCAGGACCAATCCCCAAAGGATATTGAGGACACACTTCATGGACTGCTCTCGTCATTACAAGAAAGCGGGATCATTCACACCACTGAGGGCTCCAAGGAAACAGAAGCCCAGCCCCACAAGAGCTTGACAGCGGCGTCACCGGAAGCCCTTGGAGGACCTGGACAAGAACCCCGCCTGGCCACTCCAGAAAGGTTTGATGGTTCGCTGGAAAACTGCCAGGGTTTCCTCATACAATGTGAGCTAGTGTTTGCTAGCTCCCTCAGGCCTATCAGGCTGATGACTCAAAAATTGCCATGGTGGGACCTTAACAGAACTCTGCATAAACAAATGCCCTCAATAGTGAACTGAAGCAATGTTGTAAAGAATAGTGGGCCAAAATTCCTCAAAAACAATGCAACAGTGAGAAACTTACAGGATTACTTAAGTTATTGCTGCTGAAGGTGGTTCTAAAAGCTACCGAATCATGAAAATCCTCGCATGAAAAAATGAGTTCAATTTGGAAGTAGCTAATAACAATTACAAATACAACTGCAAATATCAGTCATATTAGGCTGATGGTTAAGTAGCAGTATGCGTCAGCTAAAAGAGAGTTCTGACAATCTGATATATAAGTTTTCAAAGCAACATGAGGCAACTACCAGGGCTCTAAAGAGGCCAAACAGCCAGTGCCAAAACTGCAGATACATCAGTCAGAAAAACTGAGAAATTAAGTGTAAGGGTTTCAAAGTGATAACACACAGTATGCCAAACATGGGAGCTGTATTGGCAAAGAGGAACAGTGGTTGCAGCTCAAAGTGTCACAAACAGGTGCAGGAGACAGGAGGTAGGTGTTTGGACCCAAGTGCGGGTACATTTATTTTGGTGCAGTCACGGGATGAGACAGAGAACGGAGGTCAGGGACAGCTGTGGGTCTTCCGAGGCGTGGACATCGTTTTCCAGGGCGAAGCAGATCTCAGTAACCAGGTGAGCAAGCAGGGGTCAGAAGCCAGGAGAATCAGGAACACTGAACAGGGAATAAGGAACTGGGAGTAGTCTGCTGAATCACAAGACAGGCAGGTCAGCGATGTAAGATTCCGCAACCCTGTGTGGTGACAGCACTCCCTTTATACCTGGTCATGCTGATCAGCAGCAGGTGCGGTCGCTTGGCTTTGCTGACGAGGGCATGGTGTGACACGAAGCTCACCAACAGGGATAAAATGACACTTCACAGATAGTTGCTGAACGTCACAAAAGTACAGCCTCAAAAATTACTACAGATTGAAAACACACATACTGTCTGAAACTGCTTGTCCCAAGTGGGCTTGCGGCAAACCGGAGTCTAACCCAGTAATATAGGGCACAAGGCTGGAGGGGGAGGGGACACACCCAGGATGGGACACCAGTCCATCTCAAGGCACCCCAAGCAGGACTTGAACCCCAGACCCACCAGAGAGTGGAACCCAGCCAAGCCCGCAAAACCACCACACCACCACCACCCCCAAATTCGAAAAAGCACCTCAAAAAAACAAAGACCCATCCTCAAAAAAACAATGTCATGGACTTCACAAAACTGGAATTTAGGGCAGGACTGCCAATCAGAAACTACTTGTGTCCAACACACAAAGACGCAGAACCGGTTATAAGGAGAACAAAACCTGTACTCCGGAGCAATGGAAAAATAATATGGTTTGATGTGGAATTTCTCAACTTTTTTCCTGTATCCAGGTGGGTTTACCTTTGGAAAAAGCCAAAAGTTACTTTTAATCAAAAATGTAATGATGTGATGAATGTTCTACCTGGTCATGTTACAACCAAGGAACATGAAACCATCTTACAAAACCAGTTGCACCCTATGGTGTAAACATTGTTCCCCCATGATGTTCCCATGCTCCAGGATGTTAATGCCCCCATACATACTGCTAAACAAATTCAGTGCCATCCTTGGCCACCTCTGTCACCACATCATCATTGAACCTGTTAGAGTGTAACTGTTGTATACACTTTTCTTTTACGTATTACTGTGAGCAGCATGCTGTGGAGAGTTCCAGAATACAGAATGCCTATGCATTTTCCACAGAGCGGCAAAAGAGGCTAAAGGCCTCAAATAGCTTTTGTTTAAAGAACATACTGATATGTAAATTTCAGTCTCTATTAAAAACATAACAGAGGCCAGTTGCAAGCACACAGGACACATGCAGGACAATACGGTGCATTAGCATCAACATGTTCATATTCTCATTTTTAAATGTGTGCATGTATCTATTATGGAGAACACCTGGTAACACTCTGCAGAAGAGTCCTAAACCTTTTTAAAGTTCTGACAATAAGAAGTTGGTGAGTGCAAAGTGCAAAGTAGACTTCCACCTCATTCACCCCTTGAAGCCTTGAAGAATTGGAAGCTTTCTTTCTAGAAGAATGGTGCAGTATCCCACTATACACAGTTCTGGACTTGTATGACAACATTCCAAGAAAGACTGAAGTTGTTCTGAAAGCAAAAGGACAATGTACTCTTTATTAGGTCCTTTATATTAGTATATTGTTAAGTGTTTCTTTAAAATTGTCCACCCATGTATCTCAGCCTACAGGAAAACAGAATAAATATTTATACACACAATACAGGCCTAGGAAAGGTTTTTTCTCAATTACTTGAGTGTCTGATCTACTCATTCAAATGTTGGTGTGCAAGCTAATTTCCAGTTAAAGTTATAGGGGCAGATTATGCAAGCACAGCAAGTGGGGTTGCGTAACAATGTTCTATGTGACAAGGCTAAAAAATGGCAACAAAGTAAATGATGAACTCACCGGGAGCAAATTTTGCTTTGGAACGAGACAGTTCCAAATACCAGGAATGAACAGATGGCTCCCAGCTCCAAGACATTGCAATTAAGTAAGAAGGTCTTTGCTGAGGGGGGAGACCAAGTGTGAGCTCTGAGTGCTCATGTCTATCCATGTGCCTGTATGCATCTATATGTGAGAGGAGACTTGACAGAGGGTTCCCCAAGGTCAGCACTAAATATTATCACTCTGCCTTTAAGATGGAGACACCCTGCTTTCCTCCATGTAAAACGTGCTTCTCAATCTCCTTCGCCGCCTTTCTATACGAAGAGCAGCACTCCTCCTCTGTGGAAGGCTCTGGAAAGTTGATTTAGGGTGGACCCCTGAGCAGCTTAGTGAAACATTCTCATTTGAAGAATCCTTACTTGTTCTGTCTATTTAGTTCTGCATCTTGCCTATTTTTATGGGCAGGGGTACCAAGATGCACCTGGAATTAGTTCCCTAGTCAGCCCTAAATTAGTCTTCTATGTATTTTTGTTTAGATTGTTACCTTCTAGTTCATGGATGTTTTAGTGTTTCACAGTCTTTCCTGAGTGTTAGGAATTAATGACTGACCACATTTCTAGTTCAACTGTGGTTTCTATTTCTCTTTATTGAAGTGTTTTTTTTTGTTTTGTTTTAAACCCGATTGATTCATGAGACCCAAGTGGACCTAGCAGTGTACTGTACTGCATCATGTCACTGTGTGGTGTGTCATGACTTGGTGTGCATTCTGTCAGGGAGTGGTTAGGTGTGGCTGCATGGCACACTCTTCCACCCTCAAGAAATGGGCAGGGAGATCACCCAGTGTGACCTGGATTGAGGTCTCTGCCCCATTAGGAGAGGAATTTGGAGACTGACAAAGAGGTGCCTGGCTTGTGGACCACCTGGAACTTAAAAGGCTGGAGGGTCAGCCAACAGGTTATAAGGGGATTGGTGTCTTTCATGGTGAGGGGAGGATGGTCAGTACAAAGGCAAAACTCCTGGCCTAGCAGCTAGTAATGAAGGGTCAATATTGCCAATTTCATGAGCAGACATTCCTTCTCTATGGTGCCGTAGTGATGTTCCCTTATGAACAGTTTCCAACTGATGTACGGGATGAGGCAGCCGACCCCATTCACCTCCTGGGGGAGGACAACACCTAGATATCTGTCTGAGGCATTGGTCTCCCAAAGAGAAAGGAGAGTCTGGGCAGTTCAGGAAAGGCCATTGGAGGTCAGGTTATAAAGGGGGCGGTCAGTTCATAGAAGTTTGGGATGAAGAATTGGCTGTAGTTAGCCAAGCCCAGGAAGGACTTAATTTGTTTCTTCTTTTTGGTGGGAGAGCAGGCTGAGAGGTTGCCAAGAAGAAACCTGAGGTAGTGTACCTAACTTCACCTGATTGTGTATTTAGCGGGGTTTGAGGTGAGTTCAGCCCACCTCAGTGATTATACAGATCTGAAGGAAGAGCTCCTTTTCATCAAGTCCAGTGTTAAGCAAAAGTGGACCTAGGCAGTCCAGGAGTTCGTCTACTTGCTGTATTGGGTACACAACCAGTTTTTCTGTAATCAACCCAAAACTCCACTGAACCATTAGCCTTTGCCACAAGCATGATTGAGCTGCTCAAGTCACGTTTCGATTCTTCCACATCTATCATCTTGTGTACGTCCTCTCATGAGTTCCTGTTTGTAAATGGAGAGCCGGTATGCCAGCAAACTCAGTCTGAAGCTTCTGTATGTCCACCTGTTGGGTCTGTGATTACCTGATCCCAATAGCAGTTGGGGGTCTTAGGACTCAGGTCAGTAGGGCCATACTGTATATCAAGGTTGCCATGGAAGTGCTTACTTCTTCTAGTTCCTCTGGCCATTTTTTAGGAAGTTGAGGTAGTAGACCTCTATCCAAGCCAAATACTTAATCGTTGATATCTCCAGTCTGCTGTGTGACCACAAAGGGTCCCAGCTAGCTTGTAAGCAATTTGAAATGGGATGTTGGTGGAAAGAAAGGGACTTTATCTTCAAGTTTAAATTGTCTCAAATGGGCATTGTGGTTGTAAGACCAGGCCTGCCCCTAGTTTGATGTCCAAAGAGGAGTTTAAACAGTGAGAAGACTGTAGAGGTGTAGCATCCGGACAGGAGTCCGACATGCAAGCATGTTGTTGTTACACCCGAACAAGGACGAAAAGTAAAATGACCTCACGTGCAGAGCGTATTTATAAGTGCACAGTGCAAACTGTAAAGTACCGGGTAGAGGTCAAACAATGATTGTGGGACAAGGAGACACACAGTGAAAAGTGAAACGTGAATCTGTGAGGAGGACTTGAACACGGAAGCAGGAGTAGACAGGACGGGCACTCAGGACTTGAACATAAACACCTATGGAACAAATTGAGGAAACAGGAGACTAATGATCACCAAGAGAGCGCAACATCAACGCTGATTAAGAATTCACAATCTATCCTCCGCTGTTTGTTTCTTTTATACCTCAGCAACTACTAGATTGTGAACAGGTGCATGGGTCTGGCCCAATAGCAGTGAGTGGCGCCTCCTTTGACCTGTAGGGGTATTATCCCTGTGGGTCATGACACCCTGGGAATCCCTATATATAAATATATACACATTCATTCACTCATTTAGCTGACACTTTCCTCCAAAGCAACTTACAATGTTGAGGTATTTACAATTATTTATGCAGCTGGGTAATTTATTCTTCCTTTACTGCAGCAACTAAGGGTAAGTACCTTGCTCAAGGGTACAACAGCCAGAGGTAAGAATCAAACCAGCAACTTTAGGGGCCAAAGGCAGTAGCACTAACCACTGTGCTACCACCTCTATGGTACAATACAATAAGGTAGAATACATTGTAATCTGTAGCCACCTGCTGGACCATAACCACTTTCCAATCCTTACATAGGAAAACCCACAGAACCAAGTATTCACAAGTCTTTGCCTCAATGTTGTGCAGTGCCACAGCTGCCGGATACTGGGTTGCATATCCCATAATCACCAAAGTTAAATGATGGCCTGACACACTTCACTCCAGTGGACTGATGAGGTCCATGTCCATTTGCTTAAAGATTGAATCTGTTGGATGAAGCGCAGTAAGTAGCTTTGGACAAAAGAATCAGTACTGATAACATTTTAGAATTTTAATGTCTGTTTGTGGTGTGTGTAGGTTTATGTCTTTTAAAATACCTGATGACAGAGTAACATTGGACTATGAGATTTAAGATAATACTTCCGGTACTTCTATGTGTTAGGGCTTGTCTTTGCACAATTTTTATTGGTTTTCCTAAAAACAATTTTAAGGCTTTTAGGGTTTTAAAGTTCCAAGTATTTAATGTGATCTACAAAATTCAGGGGTTTTATGATAGGAAAAAAGATAAGAAATGTTTATTACGAAAGGGGGGTATGGTGGCACAGCGGGTTTGGCCGGGTCCTGCTCTCTGGTGCATCTGGGGTTCAATCCTTGCTTGGGGTGTCTTGCAATGGACTGGCATCCCATCCTGGGTGTGTCCCCTCCAGCCTTGCACCCTGTGTTGCCAGGTTAGGCTCTGGCTTACTGCAACCCTGCTTGGGACAAGCGGTTTCAGCAAGTGTGTGTGTTACAAAAGAACCACAGTGTCCATGTGCTTTGCTTGGGAAACACATAGCAAGCAGTAAAAATATCCATTGTGAGTAAAATTATAATAATTGAGCAAAAATCTTGCTGTATTAAATAAAAAGCCTTTTATTACCATTGGACTGTTTTATGAGGGCTCTGTGTATTTCAGTCATTTCCAGCTGACATCCTGAAGCCAGTTGATATGACTTTCTTTAAGTATATTGGTAATTAGTCATGGCAATGTATGGGCCATATTTTGGGCCAAAATACTTAATAGAATCAGGGATGTGGTGGCACGGTGGGCTTGACCGGGTCCTGTTCTCTGGCGGGTCTGGGGTTCGAGACCCGCTTGGTGTGCTTTGCAACAGCCTGGTATCCTGTCCTGGGTGTGTCTCCTCCTGCTCCAGCCCCACGCCCTGTGTTGCTGGGTTAGGCTCCGGTTTGCCACGACCCCCGCTTGGGACAAGCGGTTTAAGTCAGTGCGTGTGTGTTTAATAGAATCATAGAATAATAGGTACTACAGGAAGTTCATCTGGCAATGACTGGAAAATCTCTCAAGGACTAAATCAGGTAAATTTTTAGAGGTACACTCTTTTTCATGGACAGTGTGCAAACATTAGCCTCTGAAGACAACTTTTTGCCTGAAGTTTTCTATGAAAAGAACCTTTAGTAATAAATTGTCCATGGAAAGTAGCCTTGAATCAAAATAAGTGCAACCAGAACTGACATATAATGATTTTCTTGCTGGTACTGAAAATCTTTTCCAAACACCTAAATGCAGTATACTGCAGCAGGCTGACAGATTGACATTCACACCACAGGCATTAAGCTGTTGTTAAAGCAGTTAAAAGGGCATCAAGAATCAGGTGTGGCCATTCAACTGACTGAAAAAAGCCTTATTCTTAAAAAGTTTGGACTCTAGCCTGCCTGAAAAAGTGATAAACCTGAATGTACATTAGATAAATTATTAAAGAGAATTTGGTGAGATGTATACTTTGATATTTTTGTTGATATTTGTTGCAATTTTTGTTAAATTTCTGGCCTGTTTTGGGTTTAAATGCTGAAAAGTAATTTCTAATTAATTGTATTACCTTTTATGAGCAAACACCTTTGATTTTGATAATATGCAGTCTCTCAATGAGTGGCATTGTGATGCAGCATATAGTGCTGCTGCCTCATTGTTGTCTAGTGCAGTGTCTACTATTGTCCAGTGTACAGTTAAATTTGCCAGCAAGGCACTTGAACCCTTAACTGTGCTCATGAAATAACATCATGAAGGAGGTGAACTGTGGGGAGTTCTCATTTGGGACAAACATTTAAAATGAATAGCTAGCCAAAAAGAGCCATGTTGTTTACAAATAAAAACAGTATTCCTATTAATGACAATGGCAGTGCACTTTATGTTCAGGCTAAATGAACAAGACTGAAGACTGCGTAAGGATGGGTTTCCTATAGAAATGCAATATAGACTTTTTCTTTCTCAAGAATTTTTAAATCCTCATTCTTTTCGTTAGTATTCTCTAAAGTGTAGACAATAAGCATTTTACAAAGTGTTAGGTAACGAAAAGAATGAAGATTTTAAAACTGAAGTGTAGATTAGGACCTTATAATTTTGTACCTCACCAATATGGCAATTTAATATCCAATATACCAGTATGAAATATGACAAAAAATTACATATAATTTATTACTAAAATTTTTGGAAAATGTAACAAAACATTGTCAGTATAGTCATCTTACATGTTCCTGTTTGTTTCTATATACATTGGCTCGTAGGGAGATAATGCAACTTGGTACAGACAGAACCAGATTCAAACCTGAATTTGAAATAACAACTCAGTGTTACCTGTTGCATAACTATGCTGCCCAAATTAAAACAAGAAAAATATATTAAAAAAAAAAAAAAAAAAAAATTGGTGTGGGTATCGGGATTTGTCTGTGTCTTATGCATCTACTTGAACAATGAACATCGGTGTAGCAAGTGGTAGGGAACAAACTAGGTTTGCTTGAGACTTTCATGTCTGCAGCTGTGTCTCCTTCTCTCAATGTAATGCATAAATTGTACTTTTGCTGAGATGTACGTTGCTTTGGACAAAAGCATCTGCTAAATTAATAAATGTAAATGTAAAAATAAAAATGAATGGTCTCCACTAATTCCTATTCAATCCCAATTGTTGACCAATTCATCCTACAACACACCCGATGTAGATACAGTCTCTGAGAAAATTACAAACGTTGTGCGTTACTGCTTCTGTCAGTTGCCAGCATGCACAAATACCACGTGAGCTAAAAACAATATCTGAAATGAATTAAGGCAGTCTCACACTACTTTCATGCTTCAGTGCACTTTACAGACTGTTGGCAGGATCAGGGTAGCATTTCCCACTTCCCTATTTAATGAATTTGTTTAAATTTAATGGAAAAAAAAAAATTTGGGGGGTGCGGTGGCACAGCAGGCTTGGCCCGGTCCTGCTTTCTGGTGGGTCTGGGGTTCAAGTTGTGATTGGGGTGCCTTGTGACAGACTGGCATCCCGTCTGGGGTGTGTCCCCTCTTTCTCCTGCCCTGCTCCCTGTGTTGCCGGATTAGGCTCTGGCTCGCCATGACTCCGCTTGGGACAAGCAGTTTGAAACAGTGTGTGTGTATTTCATTGTCCTTTAATGTTGCACTTCAGCAAGTCTAAGGGGTAGCTGTAAAGGTCAAAGATGTAATGTACACGTTTTATTTAACATTGAAGACAGATTCTTTTCTTTTATTATAGTTATATGAATGATGGCCTGTTTTAGGGGAGTTGTAAATATTCAGCACTTGCTGGTGTCCAGGCTCACACAACATGGTCCACTTAATTAGGAGGTGTGAAGGTGTGTGGGAAGTGAGTGTTGGAAGTAAGCGTTGGGACACCCTCTCACTGGGTGTGTCCACACAGAGGCATTGTCATCCTGGCTCCTATGGTCCAGTGTGCTGCTTGCAGGAGATCCAGCCTGTCAATGGAAATCTCTCTCCTGAGAAAAATAATTTATTTAATATTATTCTGAAGCTCAAAAAAAACGGATCCCAAAAAAGAAGCTGTGTACAGAAGACCAGAAGTCTATGGCACTTTTTGACTATGGGTGTTAGAAAGGGCACTTTGCCTCACTTATACTGTAACAACAGGCCATCCAATTACTAGGAACCGCAGGCAAAAAAAGAACTAAAGATTCAAGACACACTGCTGGAAACAAAAACAGATTTTGTCTTAACTATACAGGGTGCCCTCGCATAACAAACATAATTAATTTCTGGAAATATGATCATAAAGCGAACTCTCAACTTAATTACCATTCATTCAAACTGAAAAAATAAATATGCTCTTGAGCCACAACAGGAACACACTATTTACTGTATTTTTAGCCAAATGTGAAAAATTACTGCCTTATCTTTTTAATGCAGAGAAAATGTAATTCAAACCAGGTCCAGAATATTAGAATTACACTGGACACATTAAATCCAGGTTTAAGTTGGAAATTACTTGCATGCATCCTTTTTTTCCATCCCTTTTGCCTGTCCCTCTTATCATTTACCTTACTATTATTTTTTTCTTTTTGTTTTGTTACTTTGTTCCTTTGCAACATGATGGTGTAGCTGGTGCCTCAGAGCTCTAGTAGGATGGGTTCAGGCATGGATTCAAATCCAGCTCAGTCTATATGGAGTTTGCATATTCTTCCTGTCCTCACATGGGTTTCTTCTGAGTGCTCCAGCTTCCACCCACAATTAAAAACATGTGTTTCAGGTAATCTTGGGACTCCAAATCGCCATTGATGAGTAAATGAGGGTGTGCGATTGTGCTGTCATTGGCCAGTGTCCTGTCTAGGCTGTACTCTGCCTCATGCCATATGTTTCTTGGGTAGGCTATAGACCATTGAGACCCTGTACTGGATGCATTATGCATTATTTAAAACATTTTCCTCTATTTGCTCTTCACGTTATATCAAAATATGGAATTAGAACATGCTTTACAGCATTCCAGAATTGTCTATATCTAGAATTTCACACACAGCACTTTCTATACAGTGTTACTATTTGATTTTGAACACGAGTTGTTGTAATACTCACCTTGGGTTTTTCTGGTGCAAAAAGTAGGTTTTGTGTTGTTAACAAAGGGCTTTTTTCAGCTGTCTGATGTTTTACAACTCTGTACATTAAAAAGAAAATTAACAGAGTTGCATTACTGTCAACCATAGGTGCAATATCAGATTGAAATAAAGTGCTAAAAATGAATGTTAAAATAGGTTTAAACAAATAATATAACAGTATGCTATAATGTTAAAATTTGCATTATGAAAACCACAACATTTTTTTGATCTAAAAAATGAATATAAAGCGCAATACAATAAGAATTGTTACAGAAAAAAAAAACAGAAAAAAGTGTAACAATTGGATGTGAGAGTTACACTAGTGTTCAAAAGTTTGGAATAATCAAGAAATTTTTATGTTTTTGAAAGAACTGAATTTTCTCAGGGTACCATTAAATTGATTTAAAACATAGGCAAGGCATTATTATTAATGTTGCACATGGCTATTACTGCTTCAAATTACTGATTTACAATTTATTGTTCACATATAACTGGAAAGCCCCATTTTCAGCAGCCAGTACTTACTGGAGGTGTCTAAATGGTCAACTAAAGGTAATGGTGCCAATGGTAAAGAAACCTTTATAATTGTGTTAGCCCAGCTGAAACCTTTGATTCTGTTTAAGCAAGCAAGTAAATTTGCCTTCCTTGGGTTGTAAGGTGCTGGCATTCCTAACGTTAATTTCTGGTAAAAATGAAACACCTTTCTAAAGAAGTACATCAGTCTATTGTTATCGTTTTGTGAAATGAAGGTTATTCTGTGTCAGATTTCCAAGGAACTGAAGATTTTATAAAAAGGTGTCCACTAGAGGGCAAACTGGATCTAGCCAGGATAGTAAAGAAGACCCAAATGCCAAATACCCATGTGATCTGCAACAGCGCAGACTTACTCATCCGTCCATAATACAGTAGGACCCCCGCATCCGCTGTTTCAGTTACCGCGGTTGACCGCAGTCCAAAAAAAATAAATAGAAAATTCCAGAAATACAGTAGACATTCATAATTTAAATTGCGCACCGTTCTGAGTAACAGTGAAATCTCGTACAGTCCCACCCCGGGACGTTAATCATCCCTCTGTCCAGCGTATCCACGCTGTACGCTACCTGCCGATAGTCATGTTTACATTTATTTATATAGCAGACGCTTCTCTCCAAAGCAACTTCCATTGAACTCTATAGTCACTTAGTAGTTTTCTCAGTTATTAGATCAACCTTCACAGTAATTACAGTGCTTGCGTTCAAGAAACCCTTATCTTTCTTAATAATGGCCCCAAAGCCCAAGAGTAGTGATGCTGGCAAACTGGTATATAGTGTTCGCATCCGCTGACGGGCTTGGAACCTATCCCCCACGGATAAGAGGGTCCTACTGTACTCTATTCCAGTCATTTGCTATTCAGTGTCTGTGTTCTTTTGCCCATTTTAACCTATTATTTTTATTTTACAGTTTCAGATATAACGTTTTCTTTGAAACTTTGCCTCTAACCCCAGCATCCCGGAGTTGCCTTTTCACTGCAGATAACACTGGTATTAAGTTGTTTTTTAGCTTGTATACAGTGGAACGAAATGTCGTTTCTCCGGAGACCATGGTGCAACAAAGAACAGGAGTAAAAGACAATAAAGAAATACACAGGACAGGACGTGGACGCGAATATGGGCTGTTTGACTGTGCCAAATGAGCGTTGGGAGGCAGCAGGGTGTTTGAGTAATCTGACTGCCTTGGGGAAGAAACTGTTGCAGAGTCTGCTGGTGGTGGCATGGGTGCTCCTGTACCTTCTGCCAGATGGCAAAAGGGGCAAAGAGTCCATGAGAGGAGTGAGAGGGGTCGTCCACAATGCTGGTGGCTTCGCAGATGCAGCGGTTTTTGTATGAGGTGTCGACGGTGGGTAGAGGGACTACTTAGGGTGTACTATTTAAGAAAGCAGCCAACTGAGGACCTGTAAGGTATTTGTTTCTCAAACTACAGACTCTGATGTACTTATCCTTTTGGGCAGTTGTGCATCTGGGCCTTGTGTTTCTTTTTTTACTGTATTCCTCATCCAGAATAATCTCCTTAAAAGTTATTAGCCTGGATTCAAAGTCAAACATTCCACCAAAACTGCACTATTGGACATTTTACCAAGACAGCTATTCTCACAGTATCGTATGCTTAGCAGCTGGCCAGAGTGGCCTCCCCCTCCTTGGTCCACATCCTCCTTGAACTGTCTGCAGCATTTGGCATTGTCAACCACCGGATTCTACTCTCATCTCTTGGACAGTTTAGCATGAAAGGAACACCACTAAAATGGTTTGAGTCCTAGAAGGTAGATCGTACCAAGCAGTCTATCGTGGCTCCAGGTTATCCTATCAGCCTCTAGTTCCACAAGGCTCGGTGCAGGGCCCCCTACACTTTTCCATCTACAGTACATCTCTTCCCTTGGCCCTGTCACCCCCTCTCACGGACTCTACTACCATTGGTACACCTAAAATACCTAACTCTTCCTCTCTTTTGAAGTCTGATCACCACCTTTAACTGAGCCTCATCAAAACAGAGATCCTCCACCTCCTGGCTGATCCGTTCTGTCGAGAATTCTCTATCAAACTTGCTCTTTTAACCTACTTCACCAACTAAGAACATGGGAGTAATGGTTGACTAAACCTTGTCCTTCTCTTAACATATCAAAGCCAGAACCTGATCCTGCAAGACATCTGCAGGATTCACCTTTATCTCACAACAAACTCTACATACCTTATGGTCCAGGCTATGGTTATATCCCACCTGGACTACTGCGACTGTCTGGTCTTCTGGCCCCTACCATCAAACTTGTTGATACAGTTGATACAAAACACTGCTGTACGAATAGCGTTTCACCTACCAAAGCATTCCCATGTATCCTCCTCCTCATCTCTCTCTACTGGCTTCCTGTAGCTACCTGCATCAAATTCAGGACTCTGGTCAAAGCTTACAAAACCATCAAAGGATCTGCTATCCAATACGTACAAGATCTGATCACTCGCTACATCCCAGACTGCTACGCTCCTTCACCTGTGCTTGTTTGGTGGTCTCACACACAAGAAGTCCAAAATCAAAAACAAAAAAGGTTTTTTAGTTCTGGCTCCGATGTGGCGGAATGACCTCTCTCTGTCATTCAGAACTGTTGAATCTCTCTCAACATTCAAGAAGGGTTTCAAAACTCATCTCTTTTGGACTCATTTCTCTCCTGATCTCTTATGTGCTCGATACATACATTCATTCATTCATTGTTTTATCTATTTGATAAATTAAAAAATCCTATATGCTGCTAATTTAATGTACAGGTGGTCCCTGATTTACGATGGTTTGACTTGTGATTTTTTTCGACTTTACGATGGTGAGCTGGCAAGAGGCATTCAATAGAAACCATACTTCGAATTTTGATTTTTTTCCCAGGCAATACTCTCTCGCGATGCTGGGCAGCAACAGCGATCCACATCTCCCATTCTGTCACGCAGAGGTGTGTATCAGGTGTATTATATGCATTTTCGACTTATGATGGTAAATCGGGGACCACCTGTATACTAGTTTATACGGTGGCATATGACCATCAAGGTGTCATCTTATTTTGACCTCAAAAGCCACCATGCCAGGTTGACACAACTTAATCTTACATTTATTCATTTAGCTGACACTTTTCTCCAAAGCAACTTATAATGTTAAGCTATTTTACAATTATCTACCCATTTGTACAGCTGGGTAATTATACTGTAGCAATTTATGGAAAGCACCTTGCTCAAGCGTACTACAGTCGAAGGTGCTAATCAAACCTGTGACCTTTGGTTCCAAAGGCAACAGCTTTAACCACTATGCTACCAGCTGTCCATTGTCTCTACTCTTAACGTGGCTGGTCAATGCAAGCCTTGGCCAGTAATCTTAATTCTAGCTGGGCCAGTGCATCCATTTGATATGTGGCAAGGCATACTCACTGATTTGATGACCCCACACCTTCATGCTGCTTCAGTGCCTCCTGGGCACACTCCAGGTTCAGTTCCAGAAGATGCAGGTCATTCTGCTGATTCTCACAAATCTGAAGGCACACGGACACACAAATATGAATAGAGATATAATACACCTAATTTTCCCCTCAATTTTACATATCTACAACCACCTTTAGTTGGAAAATACAACATTCTCCTCTCATTCTTCTTTTCTGCTCAGTTGCTTCCTAAGAAATCCTATAAATGGAATTCTTGCCACCTCTTTTTCAGTTCTCTGTCAAATGTTCTAGTTTCTCCAACCTCTCCTTCTTTTTTGTCTCTAGACAATTTACTTCCTTCTTTATCAATAAAGTAACTGACATCCAGAGATGATTTCAGGAACCTCAGATTCTGTTGAAAATCCCCTCTGACTGGTCATTGTCTGAATACCTTCTCTTTCTTACCTGACTATAATTGTTTTACAGTTAATGGAATGCTGTGTAATCAGTTGTGATTTGACAGCTCTCCTGATCTAGACACCCTTTCCATAGGCTCAATAACAGCTCTGATGGTCTTTCTCCTCTGACTGCCTTGCAATCCCCAACACACTGTAGGCCCTATGCAACAACTTTCCTGCAAAGCCTCTACAGCCTACTTTGATGGGCATACACCTTGCCTCAGTTTTTAGTACTGCTCTATCGGTTTTTTACACTTCATCTTCCTTTCACTGCCCTCTCCTGTGCATTTTTCCCATGGGACTGTAAGCTCCAACAAGATGACTTATTTAGAAGCTTCAGAGAGCAGAACAATGTCTACTCTTAGACCTCTGTGATGGTGACCAGAAACTTCCTAAGTTGCATTCCTAAGTCAACCAACTGCCAGTCACTGTCACCAGGCCTGAACTGGCAATGGGTATTGTTTCTACCCTTTCACCTTCCCTGACAAATGATACAGGCTACCTTGCCTATCAGCAGGTTTACTGTATACCATATCCATGCTGATAGAGTCTGCCACAACCTGGACCACCTGGTTATACCACCAAAGACGGCAGCCCTCACTTATATAGCTGCTGAGGATGTTCTCCAGTGTCCCTCTATTTGCACATAAATGAGCATGACAGAAAATCAACTTTTCTCCAGGTAAATGGTTAGATGGACTTGACAGCACAACTGCCTGGATCAAGAACTTGATACACTGAGGCTCTGCTGTCCTCAGCTCCGAAAAAGAGACATTACTTACATTCAAGTCTTTTTGTAACTACCCCATGTTTCCTGCTGCAGCATCACCACCATCCTAGTAATTTCTTTTTCCTTCCTCTGCTGCTGTGCATACCTCCTCCTGAATTAGCTTGCACTTATCCTTTCCCTGGTTCTTGTCATGCGACCATAGCAGAACACTCCCTTAGATGGAGTGTCACTGTGCCCAACATTATGGTACATTGGAGCTGGGATTCAGCCTGCACCACTGCAACAAACACACTACCTTCCACTATCAGTATCAGCTCCCATGACCCTGCAATCTCTTGAGCCCCTGTATTAGAGAAATTCCCTTTCCAGTGTTACTCTAAATTCCTCCCCTAGGCTCCTGAATGGTAAATGTAACTTGTTGGTCTACTGGGGTAGACCACACCAAGGTTGGTGATAACAGCTTCTCTTCAAGGGTCATAACTGTTGTTAGAGATTTTGCAAATCAGAAGAGGCTAGAGAATTTGCGGCAAGACGCCATGCTGATATACACGCTTTAAAGTTACATACAATTTCTCACTTGCCAACTGCTTCTAGCCAACCCTTCAACTTCTCGAAAAATGCCTGAATAGCTACTTTATTCCTTGAGATGCAGTCAAACAACTTACCAAAGCTTTACATTGACTTGTCAAAACTAATGAAATCAGTATAGTTCCTATGTTAAAGCAGAACTTATTAGTAGGCTTTCCTTTTCTCAACACAAGAAATCTGAACTTTAATGGCATGACACACATCTTGAGCTGGTAAAGCGAAACCAAAATCCACCTCCATCCTGGGACAGATATTGTGGTCAGTATTAAGTCATTCATGAAGGGAACGATGAGCCGCTGTCTGATACCTGACTTGTATGTGGACCTCTACACTCTGTCAACTTCACAAAAATATTCACGGACACAGCAAACAGGATTATGGAGATACAACAGGCTCTGATTCTTCCTTTTTCTTTAACAGTAATGCTCTTGTTGTGACATTCATACTGAAACTGTACTAATTCAGAATGAGATGTTTCATCTTGCTGTGAATGTGGTACCACACTAATGTTGTTTTGACAAACTTGGTTGGTATCAAGCCATATACTGTATGTTTGTGACATCAATCCACAGCACTGATAAGATTTCATTATTTTAACATACTTCTCTAATCAACTGCATCTCCATAATAGTATATTGTTAGAAGAGAATATACTTGATGTAATGCACTCATTGTATTTTTCCCTGAAATGTACTTCGAGCCGTGCAGAGGCCTGGACAAACACCAACCAAGAGAGCAGGCAGGTTTTTGAAGCTCTTACTGTAGGATAGACCACATCTTCACCCTCAATCAATTCCTGCAGCATTTGAGAGAATACAAACTGCCCCTATGTCTGGCCTTTGTCAATTATGAGAAAGTGTTTGACAGCATCGAGCTCAACACAATCCTATAAGCCTTAGCAGAACAGAGCATCAATGAGCAGAACATTGATGAGCAGTACAACTACTGCAGGAGGCAAATTCGGGATGCACAACAGATGTATTCTGCTTGATACCCCAATCTGCATTCGCGTGCAAAAGGACTAAAACAGAGCGGTATCATCTCTCCCAAGCTATTCACTGACTGTCTCAAGATGGTTATCAGCAGGACAAGGCTCCGGGGCGGCATCGAGATCAACGGAGAACAACTAAATCACCTCCAATTCGCAGACGATATCGTGCTGATCACTCAAAGTCCCTGACCACTGCAGAAAATGCTATGTGAACTGGATAAGAAAAGCAGAGAGGTCAGGTTGAAACTTAACTGCTCGAAAATGAAGTACATGCGATTGGGCACCTTAAGAAAGCTGCGAATAACAGTCGCTGTAGAAGAGATCGAAGAGGTGGACCATTACGTCTATCTGGGACAGGAAGTAAATATGCACTAAGAATTGGGAGGCGAACTTGGAAGGAGAAACAGAGCTGGGTGGTGTGCATTCAACTCCATCAAAGAAGTTCTCACAGCAGCTGTCGACAAGGCAACACATGCAAACCTCTTTAATTCCACGGTTATACCAGTCATGCTGTACGGCATTAAAACATGAGCATTAACAGACAAAAAAGAAGCAAAGGTTGTCGGTCGCTGAAACACAGAATGGTCAGCGTGACACGCGTAAACTACATAACCAACGAAGCGCTGAGGGAAGGCAGCGGAGAAAAGGACGTTGTGGCAGAATACAGGCGGAATAAGATGAAATGGGCAGGACACATAGCGCGGATAGCGGACAATTGATGGACCACACTTCCAGCTGAGTGGTACCCAAAAGAACGAAAAAGACCACCTGGATGACCTCCAAGGAGATGGGAAGATGATCTCATCAGATGGGAAGGCTGTCTGTGGAAGAGAAAAGCAAGGAGAAGAGACAAAAGGAGAGCGTGTCGTGATCGGTGCTGTCTAAACAACAGCTGATGGACCGATCAACCTAGAGGTGTACATCAAGAAAAGCAACCAACGTCTACAACCACTTGTCCTGAGCAGGAGCCCACCCTGCAACACAGGACGCAAGGCTGAAGGGAAACATCCTGAACGGGATGCCAATCCACCACAAAGCACCCCAAACCAGGGCTCGAACCCCAGACCCACCACACAGCGGGCACTGGCCAAACCCACCATGCCCCTCTTTTACACCAAGAAAAGCATCTGCTAAATGAATAAATGTAAATGTAAACGTAACGCAGGTATCTGCTTAGTGTAAAATGTAAGTAATTCTTATTTATAGACTCCACTTTGCAGATTTATACTTATAAAAATCTTCAAGGAACATCACAGCTGTGTTTCAATAGAGCATGGGATTAAGACATGCATGTTAGCAGTGGTGGAGAGGGGTACCTGACGCAGACAGCGGCGCTCCAGCTCAGTCCGCTCCTTCTTTGACCGGACCAGTTCCAGCAGCTCCTCCTTCCTATGAATCTCCTCACCTGCATTTTAAGAGGCAGCTGATATAGTGAGGAGAGGAGGCCTCCTAGGCTTTTTTGTGATATCTTAAACCCATGTAAATATTCTTTAAAATTAAACAGTCCAAAATTGTATGGAGTGGTGTTTTTCACAAAGGAAGAACAAACACAGCTGAATTTCCAGCTCTCCTTTCACCACTGAGAGCTGCATTTCGTCTGGATGGCCACATGGACTCAGCCTTCATACCCAGCAGAGACAGCTCACTGCGCAGAATGTTATTCTCCTGTCTGAGATGAAGCAGCTCCTCTTTTTGCGTGTTATTCTCCATCATTTTTTCCTTCAATTCCTCTGTAACAAAGTGTTAGGCATGAGTAAAACAAAGGTCTACGGCCAGCAAGTTGGAAAATCCTAGAAGCTTTTCTGTGACTAACACAAGCATCAGCCAGCACAGGTTCAGCCTCTTAAAAGCAGAGTTCTTCTCTATCATGCACATAGTGAAATCAGATATTAGTAATAAATTAGAGAAATAATTTTGTCATATTAAAAAATTAATACATTGCTATGCAATGTTATTTGCCCTCCTTCTGATTTTCTCCATTTTTCCAGATTTTTTGTTCTAGCAGTATACAAAAGAAGTCTGAAAGAAAATTATGCCAATATTGTTCTTTCATTTCTCTGGCAAGTAAGCTAAGCAAATGTGCAATAATCTTCTGTGTAAATGTATGTTATCTACAAGACAGATCAACCATAGGCACTTAATTAAAAAAAGCTGTTCCACCACTTTGGTAAACAACCAGGCCTATTTGTGCCTGCGCCATGCAATATCCATTTCGTAAACTCAAACTTTTATCTTTACCATCAAAAGTCAAGTAGGAGAAACAATGATTCTCAGGGGCACATCATGCCGAACTCTAAAGACATTTACATTTACATTTATTTGCTTAGCAGACGCTTTTCTCCAAAGTGACTTACAATGGATACTATGTAGTGTTACTATCCCACACACCTTATTCACCAAGGTGACTTACACTGCTAGATATACTACTTATAATGGGTCACTCAAGATGTTCTAGAAAAGTTGAAAACTATCAGTATGGAAAGGGTTGGAGTCATTTTGAAAGGTGTGAACCTCAACTGAATCACCATTAGAATGATACTCAGAGATTCTAAGGGACTTGGTGAATCTATCTAGAAGTAACTGTCTTAATAAAATATCCCTATGTGCAAGGTATAAATCACTGAAGCCAAAAAAAAAACCCCCTGAACAGCACTGAAGGAGATGTTCTTTTTGAAGACCCACAAAAAGACACCATGGGATATATGGTACAGAGGCAAGGCAAACTGCCCATTTAAAAGAATATGAATGTTCATTTCCAGTCTAAAGGGCAGCATAGAGGTACAGCAAGTAGTGCTGGTGCCTCACAATTCTTGGTCTGTGGCTTTAGATGTGGGTTTAAATCCAGCCCAGTTTTTGGGGAGTTTTCATGTGTTCCTATGTGTTTATTTCCTCCAGATGCAGTCCAAACATGTGTTTCAGGTGAACTGGTGAGAAGGGGGCGCAGTGGCATAGCGGGCTTGGCTGGGTTCCACTCTCTGGCAGGTCTGGGGTTTGAGTCCCGCTTGGGGTGCCCTGTGGCAGACTGGGATCCCGTCCTGGGCGTATCTCCTCCCCCTCCAGCCTTGCGCTCTGTGTTAGCCTCTGGCTTGCCGCGACCCCACTCAGGACAAGCAGTTTCTGACGTGTGTGTGTGTGTGTGTGTGAGAACTGGTGACTCTAAACTGCCCAGAGGGTGTGTTTATGGGTGAGTCAGTGAGTGTGTGTGATTTGCTTGCAATGGATTGGCATCCCATCCAGGGTGTATACTCTGCCTTATATCCTGTCCTTCTGGCATAGGTTCCAGGGCATGGCATTACTGATAATTGACAGATGGGAAGACAGATGAATTTCCCACTTAAAAAGAAGCACTTGGATGCCTCTCAAGGCCCCTAGAAAACTACTCTGTGGACTGATTAATCTGAAGTGGAGCTTTTATGATGACATGGGCACAGTCCCTACATCTGGTAAAAAGCAAGCACAGCATTTTGTTTAAAATGGTGATTAGGATTCATCTATCCTGAGTTTTATGCACCTACTTGTGCAATGAACATTGGTGCCTAAAGTGGAAAAAAATAAACTAGGTTTACCCAAGAATCACATGTCTGCAATTATGACTCTTTCTGCTAATCTAATGCACAAATTGTATTTTCTCTGAGGATGAGATGTACTCTG
The DNA here is from genome assembly GCF_900964775.1 of Scleropages formosus. NCBI lineage: Eukaryota > Metazoa > Chordata > Actinopteri > Osteoglossiformes > Osteoglossidae > Scleropages > Scleropages formosus. Next base: position 10,535,943 of record NC_041806.1, read on the forward strand.
AGATGTACGTCGCTTTGAAGAAAAGCGTCTGCTAAATGAATACATGTTAAAAAAAAATTTAAAAAAAAAACCAAAAGTGATAGAATGGCCTAGTCAAAGTTTTGACTTAAACTTGATCAAAATGTTGTGACACAATCTTTTTGTGCACGATCTCCATTCATGTACAAAAACTCCAATGTTATTGAGCTGAACCAGATCTAGGTGGAGCTGTGGGGCAACATTTCTCCACCTCTACAACATGAGACCCTAGTCAACAGCTAAAGGAAATTTTTTGGCACAAGGTTATTTGGTGGTGAATTACCATCACTATTAAACTGCAGAAGTATCTTTACATTTTTTTAAACTTGGTCATCCTTTGTCTAACAGCAGATTTTGGTTGAAACTCTGACTAAATTAATTGTAAAAAAAAAAAAAATGCAGTAATGGAGAAAATAAGAGAGGTGGCAAATCATTTTCATATTGTACACAAGGCAATAAAACTGTTCTTATAACATGTCTCAGCCAATTGGAAAATAACATCTTAATAAGAAAACACACAACAAACATTAACAGATTACTCTTAAAGTACACAAATGTGTGATGTTCTCATACAAGTGTTTGTATGCAAGTCAAGTCTCCATTTAAAGGTATCAGTGCAAGTTGCCTGATTTTTTTGGAAAGAAGAACAAATGACTGGGAAAAAGTCTGGGGGTTATACAACAAGGATATAAGCATCATAAATCAAAAAAATTGTAACAATGACAATAATAACAAGCAAGTTTTGCTCTGAAGCATGAAGGATCCATATCACAAGAATGAACAGATGGCTCTCAGCACCAAGCCATTGTTATTTTGGTAAGAGGCTCTCTGCTAGTGGAGGAGACCAAACATGAGCTTTATGTACCCATATGTGTCGATGTGTCTGTGTGTTCAGAGTGGTTTTATAGCATCTGCATACGAGAAGAAAGTAGAAAGGAGATTTTCCACTGCCAGGGCCAAGTACTTCAACACTACCTTTAAGATGGAGGTTTTCATTCATGGTTTCCCTGTAAGAGAGTTTATGCTCTTGAATTTCCTTCAGTGCTTTCCCCTCCCGGGAGCGACACTCCTCCAGCAAGGCCTCCAGCTTATGAAAACGACTGGTGAGCTCCAGGATGCAGTTGGTGGCCTCTGTCAAGTCAGTGTCCTGATTAAAGAAATAAACACTGAGTACAACCTTACTGCTTTGACAGCACTTGCTGTGTATTTTGGCACTAAGACTAACACAAAGACTAAAACAGAAATTATTTTACTTGGAAAAATGATTTCCAAATTGCAAAAACATATCCCGACATCCAAATATAATTCATTTCTGAAAATCTTGAAGCAAGAATTTGATATATTATAAATATCTTTAAAGAAAATATCAGATACCAGAGAGATTACCACCTTTATTCCTATTTTTTTTGTTCCCAAACTGATACAAGTTCACACAGAAATCACCCAAAATGTACAAAACCATTAATAACATTATGCTACACATTGATACATTATCATAAAAACTGCCCCTAGTATCACATTTTCTGTGCCTTAGTGATATGAATATTCCAGTGGTGTAATTGAAGTTACACAATTTACAGTTACATGGAACAGTAGACAAGGATTTTATGAAAATAGTTTATCAAATGCTTAACAAATGTATGAATTTAGTTAGCATAATTTAAAAGGGAAGTCAAAGTGGAAAATGGAAACATTTTAAGTGACAGCTGATACAGAAAACAGCACACTATAGTAACATATGATGAAATACTGTACACCAAAAGAATACCAACAGCATTTAGGTCTCACCTTCAATTTAAGAATGGCCTTCAGCTCCTCCTCTCGAGCCTGAATTTGACCCAGCTGTGATGAGAGCTTCATCAGATTTGAGTTCAGGGTCTGGTTCCTCTCCTGTCAGGTCCAACCCAACTTGTTACTGACCAAAGCTACAGATAATGCTGAAGTCCATAACAGGGGTGTCAAACTCTTTTCATGTATCAGACTAAACAGGATTCATGGTACCTGCTGCAGGCTGGTATTGGACATCACACTTGTGTATCAACAAACACAAGACTAGCAGAGCAGGTAAGCACTATGCATCGGCATTGTAAGTTTTTAATGGCTACAGTGTATTCACCTGTACTCCTACAGTTCTCCATACCGATTCATACTGTTCATTCGTTGGTCTGTATGTTTGACTTCCCCAAATTACTGCCACTGAAAACTTAGAAATTTTCAAAACACTGTAATACAAATCAGTGAAAAGCAGCCCTAATGCATCATGAAATTTTCACAGTTTATGTATGTTGCTACTTGTCTGCTGGCTTAGTCGGAACAACAACGACACAGTCTGGAGCTAACAACTGAGCAACAAGCTTCAAAACATTGTACAAATCTCCAATCCTTGCACTGAGGTGGTTATAAAATGCCAATTAAACCAAAAATATTAGCAAAGAAAGCTTCTGAATAAAGAAAACTATACATGGTTAAGAAAGCAAGATAACTGGTTAATACACTAACACACTTCCATAAACCATAACTACAAACTTAAAAGCAAAACAAAAAACACAGCAAATCTTTACAAGAGCGTGAAATAGTTTGAAACTCGGTACCAAAAAAAAAAACAGCTTTTTTTATTTGACCTGCTGTGCATCATGGGAAAAGCATATGTTTGTAGTTATGGGTTTATGAATATGGCAGTGGAGGCCACAGATTAAAATCCCATCATGTACTGTATTACCCTTAAGCAAGGTACCTAACCTGAACTGACACAATAAAAATCAGCTGTATAAATGGACAAATCATTATTAGTAAGTTATCATTGTAAATCACTCTGGAGAAAAGTTTTCAGCTAAATAAATGTAAATGTACTTTGGCATGGTAACCATTGGGGGGGCAATTGTGTTTGATGTTATGGACTGTGGATGCTGTACAAATCATGTGTGCTCTGGCAGCTGTGTCTGCACATTTTCTCCAGCTTTACTGCCAAAAGTGGCATGGTGGTATAACAAGTGAAGCCAGCATCTCACATCAGGATATTATGATACTGATTCCATTGGTAAACAACTGTCCGGCAATTGACATTTACATTTATTCATTTAGCAGATCCTTTTCTCCAAAGTGACGTACATCTCATAGAAAATACAATTTGTTAATTAGTTTAGGAGAAGGAGACATAGCCAAAGATGTGAGATTCTTAAGTACAGTTGCTGCTTTCACCCTAGGCACAACGCTCATCACACAAGTAGCCGCATAAAACTTTACCTTTATAAAACTTTAAATTGACAGCATCCCTCCATAACAGATGGATTTGCTACATACAGTGGTGTGAAAAAGTATTTGCCCTCATCCTGATTTCTTCTGTTTTTGTGTATGTCATACCAGATACTTTAAGATCTTCAAATGAAATACAACATAAAACAAAGGCAACCTGAGTAAACAATAGTTTTAACTGAATTTTATTTATTTTTTTTATTGAAGAAAAAAAAAAATTATCCAACACCTATCACTCATGTGATAAACTAACTGCCCCCTTAAACTTAAAATCTGGTTGTGCCACCTTTAGCAGCAATAACTGCAACCAAACACTTCCAACAACTGGAGAACAATCTTTCACAGCACTGTGGTGGAATTTTGGCCTACTCTTTTTGCATAACTGCTTTTGTTCAGCCACATTGTAGAGTTTTTGAGCATGAACTGTCCATTTAAGGTCCTGCCACAACATCTCAATTGGGTTCAAGCCAGGACTTTGACTAGGCCACTCCAAAACTTAAATTTTGCTTTTTTTTGACCCATTCAGAGGTGGACTCACTCCTATGCTTTGGATCACTGTTTTGCTGCATAATTCAGTTGCACTCAAGTTTCAGTTTATGGACTAATGACTAGATGTTCTCCTTTAGGATTTTCTGGTAGAAAGCAGAATTCTTCTTTCCCTCATTTATTGCAAGATGCCCAGGCACTAAAGCAACAAAGCCTCCCCACACCATCACATTGCAACCACCATACTTGACTGTACTGTAGGTATGATGTTCTTCTGTGGAATTCGGCGTTTCGTTACGCCAGATATAAACAGGACCCGTCTTCCAAACAGTTCCACGTTCGACTCATCAGTCTACAGAACATTCTCCCAAAAAGTTTGAGGATCATCAAAGTGTGTTTTGGCAAAATTCAGACAAGCCTTAATGTTCTTCTGGTTTAGCAGTGGTTTTCACCTCGCCACTCTTCCACGGATGCCATTTTTGCCCACTGTCTTTCTGATAGTGGAGTCATGAACAGTAACCTTTATTGATGCAAGATAGGCCTGTACTTTCTTCAATGTTGTCCTTGGCCCTTCTGTGACTTCCCGGATAAGTCGTTGCTGTGGTCTTGGTGAAATTTTAGAAGGTCAGCCGCTTCTGGGAAGGTTTACTACTTTGCCAAGTTTTTTCCATTTGGAGATAATGGCTCTCACTGTGGTTCTTTGGAGTTCCAGAGCCTTTGAAATAGCTTTGTAACCCATCCCAGACTGATGTATTTAAATCACCTTCTTCCTTATCATTTCTGGAATTTCTTTCAGCTTTGTCAAAGTGTGTTACTGGGTAAGACCTTTTAACCAACTTCATGCTGTTGAAAAAGTTCTATTTAAGTGTTCATTTGATTGAACAGGGCTGACAGTAATCAGGGATGGTTACTAGTCCAGCTGAACCCCATTATGAATGCAGTTTCATAGATTTGGGGAAATCTACTATGGGGGCAAACACATTTTCACACAGGCCCAGTTGGTACTGGAAAACACACACACACATCTTCAGAACCGCTTGTCCCTTACGGGGTCACGGGGAACCGGAGCCTACCCGGCAACACAGGGCGTAAGGCCAGAGGGGGAAGGGGACACACCCAGGACGGGACGCCAGTCCGCCACAAGGCACCCCAAGCGGGACTTGAACCCCAGACCCACCGGAGAGCAGGACTGCGGTCCAACCCACTGCGCCACCGCACCCCCTACTGGAAAACATTTCTGCTTCAATAAATAACATTATCATTTAAAAACTGTATTTTGTGTTTACTCAGGTTGCCTTTGTTTTATGTTAAATTTTAATTTCTGAAACAATTTAGTATGAGATATGCACAACAGAAGAAATCAGGATGGGGTCAAATACTTTTTCACAGCACTGTACCTTCACACAGGCAGATTAATTCATTGGCTAGAACCATTACTGTGTTATTTGTGCTAGTTCACAAAGTGCACAATTACAGTATTTATTTGTGCCCAAATTCCCACACAATCATCATGTGGGCCAGGAAAATAGTTTCTGTGAACCAGATTTGACCCACAGGCCATATGTTTGACACTGCTCGTGTACAGTATACAGAACTGGTGGGCAATACACTACAATTTACAGTATCCAGAGATGGCACCACACTACAGTAAACAATACTGGTGGGTAGCACCCCACAGTGGTCAGTTCACAGAGCTCCTAGAAAGGGACCTCGTAATGTACTGGATTGCTGTACCTGCAGCTCCTGGCACTGGCTTTCAAATTGCTGCTGCCGCTGGCCAAGATGATGCAATTCCTGCTGACTAGTTCCAAACGCCAGTTGGCTGTCCTCCTTCTGCACCTCCATGATGTGCACCCGCTTAGAGAGAGCTTGGATGATTGTGTTGCTCTTCTGTAACTCACCTGGGTTTGACAAAGCAGAACCTCACTATGATTCCACACACTACCATCATGATATTTATGTATGGGAAACAATGACAATGACCTGTGTCATGGAGCAGTGGATGAAACTGTTAAGGCCTAGTGGTTAAATTGTACTTGTAACCATGAAGCAGAGCCTCTGAACCACTGAGCAATGAATTTTAAGAGCCTATCCCAGGTAGCATAGGGCATAAGGTGAGGTACGCCCTGAATAGGATGCCAGGAAGGGTGCCCACTTCTGCAGACACCACATTTTATGTTTTATTTTTTCTCCAATCTGTTCAACAAAGAATAATTAGTAAACACAATTACACACACACTAGCTGAAGCTGCTTGTCCCGTATGGGGTCGCGGCGAGCTGGAGCCTAACCTGGCAACACAGGGCGTACGGCTGGAGGGGGAGGGGGCACACCCAGGATGGGATGCCAGTCCATCACAAAGCACCCCAAGTGGGACTCGAACCTCAGACCCGCCAGAGAGCAGGACCCGGCCAAACCCACTGCGCCACCGCGCCCCCCTTGTTTAACAATTAGTTAAACAAAATTAATTAGCAAATGTGCATTAAAACTTCCAGAAATATGTAATGATTAAGTTAGTTCCCTTTAGAAGCAGGAATTTTTTCCACTTAGAAAATCAACAAATCATGTAATTTGACAAGGGGTGCCAAAACTTTTGCACAGGATGTAAGCTGGGGCACTGAATTAAACTCATTGTAAAGTTGATATCTTGTAACTCAGATGGGTGTTAACTTAGGGTATGACAATATACTGTATGTTTCTGTAGAACTGAATTGGATCTAAAAATTGCAAAACTATCAGTCATACTGCAATAATAGTTGTTATTGCTGCCAGAAGCAAATACAGGATGTAAGAGGTAGAAGACGCATAAGCGCAGCTCTCACTTTCTTGCCATGAGCACTTCAGCTCCAGGGTCAGGATCTTCTGCCGATCCTCCTCCCAGGCCAAAATCTGCTTCTTGTGGGCATCCACCATGTCATTTAGCTCCTTGTCACGGTCCTTCAGCTCAGTGAGAAGCAATTGCAGCTCACGGCGCTGCCTCTGCACTGTTGATTCTGTTATACCGTTTACTAACGCCTGCTTAAAAAGAAAAAAAAACAAGAGAAAGGGTATGAAATCCCATTTGTACTTGTGACAAGGAAACGGATTTAAAACTCCCCTGCTATTATGGGTGTAATGATTACAGCATCTGAGAATTAGTGACTCTGGTGACTCTGTATGTTGCTATTACATAACATCCCAAATGACTCACTCTAACCCTAGCTGTGCATAAATGGTTTCCCATTATGAATTAAAAATATATGGGCAGAGGCATATCCTTATATCTTGTCCTGGGGTTTACTGAGTCTTAATGCTTCAGTGCTGTCAGAGGGGATGTGAAGGATACTGGATGGTTTTCCTGTTACCTCATTCCCTGGTGTAAACTGTGTCCATGCAGATGGGTTTTTGGAAGATGTACTGGCACTGTTCTACAAAAAAACAAAAAAAAAGAAAACCAAACTGTCGCCATCAAGCTCAACGATGACCAAGTTTATCAGCAGATACCATCTAGCCATTTTCTGCAGAGGGAACCACAGTGATGTTGACAAGACCAATTTTGGCAATCGAAGGTGGCGGGAAATGGGTACAACTGTAAACAGAAGCAAGGTCCTTGGCCAAAGCTTTAGATCATATTTGGTTGCTTTAATTAATCATTTAAATGTGAATTTGTTATTTTTCAGTGGAAGACCTGCTCTTCCATACCTGTACATACCTTTTTCATTGGGGTGTTGTGCCAGATATCTACAGGATTAACTGAAAAAAACATTTGTTTAATTAAGCATGTTTAATTGGCTGCCAAACAAATTTATACTTGTAACAGCTACAGTACAACAGATATCAATATTCAAACTTAAGGGAGACAACAGAAGACCGCATTCTTTAACGCATTTAAGAGTAAAGTAATTCAGAGCCCAAACTAATTTCATTTGTAGAATGGAATTGAATGAATAATTATAATTGTCTCAAGTCTGTCCTTCTCTCAACAAATTGAGGCCACAACCCGGTCCTGCCAGAACATCGACCTTAGTCGCACAACATGAAACTTCGGATGGGGACCTGAAAAGTGCATCTCGCAGCCGCTCTTGGTCACCAAAGGCTGCTGCTGCTGATGATGAGCTACTGTTTGTTCATTATCTCAATATTTATAAACGCACTGGCTAAAAGCACAGAGCTTAAAGACTGTGACTTTTGTAATCCTCTTCCCCCCCACCTACACAGTTCAAAGTTTTTCGTCGTTCACTGTCGTTAACCGCTTGTTCTGGTCAGGGTCGCGGTGGTCCGGAGGCTATCTCCGAATGACTGGTGTTAATCAGGAGGGGTAAACCCTGAACGGGACGCCAGTCCATCGCAGGGCACTTTTACATTTCTGTTCGTTTATAAAGAAGTGCTGTAGCTGGATACCCTGCCAAGGGTACAGTTGCGAGTTGTACAAACAAACAAGAGGAGCCGAGGAGACATTTTTTTCCGCTTGAACTGAAGAACGTAAATCATTATGGCAGTGAGGAGTAGTCTTACCACGTGAACGAATGGGTGTCACCGGTTCGTCTTCAATGAACGTCTGTTTTATTTCCATTGGGCGTTATGGCATGATCCTTAACTTAACATGAATGTAATTAAAATTTTACAGATACACTGACTGTGTAAACTAGTCTAGTTTGCTGTTTTGATTCGTGCACGACCCTACGAATTTAGTATTTCACTACGAACCAGTTCACACAGCAACCAGGACCTGGGGAGTTATTTAATGATACAAACTAAAAGCGGAAACAAAGGTGGTGTAAAAAGAAAGTAAAATTAAAAGGGAGGAGTGTAGCTAACGAACAAAACTTCGTCATCATGTTAAATTTTAAGTTGCCACACTACTTCGGAGATTTGAATTGAAGTTGTCGGTATATAACTTAACTCGCAGTAATAGTAAAAGAATATTAGTTACTGCGACTGAACTAACAATAGTGAGCTAGATATTCTGTCTAAACGTGCTGAACCAGAAATCAACAACATCAACATTTTATTTAAATAAAGCCACAAACTGTTTTTTTTCACCACGGCTACTGCGTAGAATCCTTTTTTGTTAAATGAAGAAAATAATACAAATGAACACATCATAAATTATTTAGATTTACATTTCAAACAACACAATTGTCATAAATAGAAAAAAACCTCACTGTATCACATTACAAAAATTAAAAATTTAAAAGAAGGTTTGTTTTTCCTCAGGCACCCCACTGAACAGCTAGGGAGACGCGAGGCAGCGCTGCGCTCGAGACGGTAGGACCCTAAGCAGGACCTCACTGAGAAGCAGTGCGCGTTGTGCCTGTCGATGACTTGATCGTAATTCTTCACTTACACAATAATGCTTGTTTTTTTATTTAGCAGAACATAATATAAAGATTGTTTTCAAGAGGCAGGTATACTTTTCAAATGTATAATTTACACTGTTGTATTTTTATGAATGAATAAGCGCGTGGGGGTTGTTAGTTGATAGTGACAGTGTCAGATAATTTCGAGTCAGTCTCAGATACATACGTCGATGATACTATATGATACAGTTTTACAAACCAAGTTCTGGTAATAAACACACGTTTCTGTGTCACAGCTCCAGCATAGGTATGTTAGAAACGTGTCTGTCATTTTTGTTAGTCGCTGACAGAGAATCCACTAGTCTACCGACCAAGCAAGCAAGTTAGGTATCCTGGTCGTTACGGATTACGCGTGGAGTATGTTCTTCGAGCGTTATATTACAATCATTCTCAGTTAGTGACGGCGCGTGTTTTTGTTCTATTAGAAATCGGCGTCTTGTTATAGCTTACTGACATGCAGGGAATCAGCTGGTTTATTATATATCACGTCCGCGAACGGATGACTCCTGGAAACTGATGCTGAGGAATAAGATGAAATAAGGAAATTCGCTGTTTACGAGGTTCGTCGGGTTCAGTTGCAGCCCGAAGTCGAACTTGACAGTGTCTTCTGCTCATCATGTCGTTGACAATTGTAATATACCACATGTAATGTTAAGGGGAATTATAATTACAATTTGTTTTTGGTTATACGTGTCGACAGCACTGTTTGGAGAGAAAATGTGATAATTTAAAGATAGGTTTCCAGCTACTAATTGGAAATGGTTTGAGATTTGGGTAGATGCAAGGCCCAAAACACATGACATGATTGGAAAAAGTCAGTGTTTTTTCTGAATCCAAAGCCATTTTATGCTGTGATATCCGTCATCTTGTGATATAGATTGATGTTACTTCCAGTAAGATTTTTGAATGTGTTCTTTTGCGTTCACTAGAGCGGTGTTTTCAACCAGGGTGCTGCAGAATTGTCAGTACTTTTGCCTTGGCTTGATCTTCTTGATTTTCTTAATTTTACATAGAGATAAAGACAAGTATTTACTACAGCAGTGATGTTGTTTTCTTAAATAAAAGTTTTTTTTTTTTATTTTACACTGGTACACATACATGATTAATAAATGAGCTAAAGTAATTAAATACAATGGGCACTGTCTGCTTTACATAGTTTTTCTCTATAGCTGCATGCAGTTAAGTATGTGATTGGCTTTCATCAACTGATGTTTGATTAGCCTGAGAGAAATAACTTGCCTTATTGCACATTTTAGTAGTGTTGTATAAGTGTTCTTGGAGAAACTGCTTTAAAAAGTATTGCCACAGAGTGAGATATGGTGACATTACAAAAAAGGAAAAGTTTTAGAAAACTGATCTAGATGGGTGGTTTTTTTTTTTTTTTTTTTTTTTTCTTCCCTCCCCCCTCCCCTTCATAGGTGGAGACTGCAAAATTCAAGAGTGCTGTACTTCAGAACTGACTTGTTGCTGATTGTATCTTTGTTTTATCATTCAGACAACATCATGGCTACTACTGAAAATGCAGAATCAGGTTCACCGGAGAACAAAGTGGATCGTAGACCTGGAAACTCGGATGCAATGTACCCCCTGAAAGTCTTATATTGCGGAGGTACGCACTGATTTAGTTTTCTAGAAATATCCTCCATATCTTGGTGCTGGCAAGACAAAATAACAGTAAATGCAGTCAATTTGAGTACCAGTGCTGCACTCTCACACTTGTAAATAAAGCATTATTTGGTATAAAAACCCAGTCGTGGGTGTGATGTTGGAAGATTAAACTTTTTTTCACATTTTTCCTAAAATAATGAGTGTACTATGTGATGTTACACATACAAAAATGGAAATTAGTCAGTTTTTGTCTTCTAACATCTGTTTTTTCTCTTTCAGTGTGTTCTTTGCCAACAGAGGTATGTGAGATTAGATTTTCATAGTTGAAATGAGTTTTCTGATGGTGTCACATTCACTACCATACATTCTTCTCCAAAGTGACAACAGGAAGCAGTACTATAATCTAAGAACTATTACAGTATTATAATCTAATTCTCTTTCTGTGTCCATGTTCTGAACTTGTTCTGGAATGTCCTAGCAGATGACATGTTACAATTGTGCAGAGTTGCTGATCAGCAGTTCAAGTTTTGCAAGGACTGCAGCAGAGGAGTAGACTATGAAGCTAATGCACCCTCTGCCTTTTCTCCTTCAGTACTGTGAGTACATGCCTGAGCCTGCCAAGTGCCGGCAGTGGTTGGAGAAGAACTTTCCGGATGAGTTTGCAAAGATGACTGTGGGTAAGGCTGACCCTAGTGCCACCAAAATCATGTGTAGTACTATTTGGACTGAGTAAGAGTGGCCACTGTTGCATATTTAAACTTGAACAGTTGTATGTTGTTTTCAAGTTCTTAGGGATACCATGTGATAGCTGTGAGTGTTTGTTCTGTGGTTGGTTGCTTTCCTGCTCGAGGGTTGTGGGTTTGAATGACACAAGTTGTCTTGTTGGATTCTACATGTTGTACATGTGATCATGGGAGTCAGAAAGCTTGTTCTTTCAGTGAGGTAATGAATCTAAACTGTCCCCGTTTCATGGAATTTTGTCCACAACTAGTTTCTTAATCTGTGTAGCACTCAGTTCTCTGCTGCCTATAAGACTTTGTGTGAATGTAGGAATCACAGGTTTCTGAGGCACAGGACTGCTGCAGACCTGCTGGCTGTGTCATATGTGAATGTTGGGCTGTGTTGTGTGCTTCGGTACACTGTGAAGGCTAGTGTATGGCAATAACCACTTTTCTGTGTTCTGTAGAGAGTGCACCGAAGCAAGACACTGGAGGTGGAGATGCGCCCCCTGCTGGAGAGGAGGAAGAAAAGAAGAAGCAAAAAAGAGGTAAGCCATGATGTCTGGTTGTATAAATGTATCTTGAAAATATTTAAAATTAGTGTTTCAAAATATTGTATTAATACACACCTTAAATATTATAAAGGTATGTAAGTATGGGTTGGATTGTCAAGTCTGGCTTTTTCGTGGGCCAGAGGACTGTACAGCAATTTCATGCTTTGCACATTTCTACATCACACATGCTTGTAGGCAGATATCGCTACACCATGTTTTGCAGCATACGCTTAAGTCTTTTGCTTTCTCTGTGGACCTTCGAGTATGCCGACATCTCATCATTACTCTCGCAGTGTGAAAAGTGTGAAAAAGGTGTTTGACAAAGTCAAATTGGACAGCCTTCCTTTAACATTTACACACCATTTAATCACAGAGTAGTAAAGTAGAACTATGAATCTAGTAACTTGTGAGTACTGTCTTTAATTTGTTTTGTAGGAGGGAGGGGTCAGATCAAACAGAAAAAGAAGACTGTTCCTCAAAAAGTAACAATAGCTAAAATCCCTCGGGCCAAGAAGAAATATGTAACCCGTGTGTGTGGCCTCAACACTTTTGGTAGGTCCTGTCCTAGCATTGTATTGTCTTGTCACTAGAATGTGAAATCAAAACTAATCCTAGGTTGTCTTCTGTCATCTAAATCAACTAAAAAACATGGTTTTAAGTTTAAAACCTTATTATAGATGCATTGGTTTACCAGCTGCAAAATACATTAATTCAGTATTTTTTTTATCAGCATCTGATAAGGGAACTTGAGGTTTTTGTTTTGATAGAATTAAGATATTTTGGTAGTTAAATGAGTGTCAGATGTCATGTTGAAGGAGGTGCAGACTGCATGTATTTGTAATTGGCTTATCCTTTTAATCTTTTTACGGTCTGTAAATTAAGTGCTTTAATTTATCCATTTCCATATGACTTAATCCCTGGTTTTGTCTCTATGCCTTTAGTTTGCTAACCTCTTCTGACTGCATCTCCTTTCAGACATTGACCTTAAAGAAGCGCAGAGATTCTTTGCCCAGAAGTTCTCATGCGGTGCCTCTGTAACAGGCGAAGATGAAATCATCATTCAGGGAGATTTTACAGATGACATCACTGACGTCATCCAAGAGAAGTGGCCTGAGGTAACCGGGTTAAATGGGAGCTCATGTTTACAGGTCATCCTGTTACACCTCACTTTTCTCCACGTACTCCACATACCTGTTAATTAAATGCTGTATGACTGAGAAATGAAGAGTAAATTTGACATTTTATACAATGGTGATATTTTACTTAAGTGTCGATATAAAGTTTTCTTGTTTCTCTGTGGTATTATGGCACCTATGTCTGGATGCTGGCATGGTTCTGGCTAGCATTTTTCCCCAGTACTTAGCTGGACTGGGCTTTGTTTCTCCAGGTGGATGATGACAGCATTGAAGACCTTGGGGAGGTGAAGAAGTGAAAATCCAGTCAGCACTTTTAGTAAAACATGAGAGAATGATCTGGCCAAATACACACAGACAAAACTGGCATTTTGTATCTATTTTATTTACTGTACTGAAGTTGTGAACTTGGCCCCTTTTCATGACATCTTTCAGTTGTGTATAGCTGCTTTTCTCCTGGTTGCCAAAGTTCTAATATGATTGTGAATTCTTCCAATTACAAACACTGCACTAAAGCAAATTTTAGTGTAATAAATAGTCAGTTTTGGTCTCATTTGCTTGGTGTCTGGCTTTATTTAATCCAAAAGATCAAAATTCGACACTCATAATGAATATTGCGGTTGGTAGCATTTGATGTAACATTTATTCAGTTAGCAGCCACTTGTCTCCAAAGTGACATACATCTCAGAGAATACAATTTGTGGATTAAATTAGGAGAAAGAGAGATATAGTTGCAGAGGTGCAATTTTTATGTAAACCTAATTTGTTTCTTTTCACTATATGCACCAATGTTCATCACACAAGTAGCTGCATAAAACTCAGAATAGACAATTCCTGATCACCTTATGGCTTTTTCTTTCTTTTTTTTTTTTTTTGGAGATGCACATTTATATACAATGCAGGAGTAGCAGCTGTGTAAAGGCTTATTTGGATATGATCATGAAGTTATGGCGCATGAACATTTACACCTTACATGAGCTTAAGAGAGGTGAGTTTTCGAGCCCTTTTTAAATGTGGACAGAGTTTCGGCAGTTCTGAGTGAGAGGGGGAGGTCATTCCACTGCAACAGAGCCAGAACAGAGAACTTCTATGTTTTGCCTTTCATGCGCGGGCCCACCAAGCAAAAGTTTTTCTTGGTCCTTGGTCATGAGAGGCAATGACAGGGCCAAGAGAGGAGGTGTGGATCGAAAAGAGCAGAGGACCCAGTACTGAACCCTGTGGGACACAGGTTGAGAGCGGCAGAGGAGAAGAACAGGAGCTCTGCCAGACCACTTGGTAGGATCTGTCAGAGAGGTACAACTCAAACCATTTTAGTGCCACTCCTTTGATCCCAGGCAGACTAAGAGAGGACAGTAAAATCCAGTGGTTGACAGTATCAAATGCTGCAGACAGATCAAGGAGGATGAGGACCGAGGAGAGGGAGGCGGCTCTAGCCACCTCGAGAGCATCAGACACCGCCAGAAGCGCCGTCTCCGTTGAGTGACCAACTTTGAAACCAGACTGATATCCATCGAGGAGATGGTTCCGGGTGAGGAATTCAGATAGTTGATCATAGGCTGCCCACTCTAGAGTTTTAGACAGGAAGAAGAGGAGGGAGACTGGTTTGTAGTTTTGAACCGAGTTGGGATCCAGGGAGGGTCTCTTTAACAGAGATGAAATGAGAGCAGTTTTGAAGGCAGTTGGGAAACAGCCAAAGGAGAGCGAGGAGTTAATCTTAGAGATGAAGGTGGAGAGTTGCGAGGAGATATTCTGTAGGAGTGACGATGGGATCGGATCAAGCGAGCAGGTGGTGGCTGTCTGTGATATCAGGAGGTTGGAGATTTCAGATTCAGAGAGTGGCTTTGCAGGGAGATGCTCAGAACTTGTCCATGATCACATGACTTTATCACTGACAAAGCAAAATCATTGGCAGCAAGAGGAGGAGGGGGCAGTGGAGGACACAGAAGAGAAGAAAAGGTGGCAAAGAGTCTGTGGTTGTTTTAGTTGCAGACTGTATTTTGTTGTGGAAGAAGCTGAGGAGACAGCAGAGTGAAAAGTAGCTAAGAGTTGTTTGTAGACACCCAGGTCGGTGCAAGTCTTGCATTTTTGTCATCATCGCTCTGCAGCCCAGAGTTTGGTCCTGTTAGCATGTAATGTATCAGTCATCCATGGGGTGGCACTGGAGTGTGCTGGTCTGAAAGATAGTGGACAGAGAGAGTCAAGAGAGAAAGATACGGCCGAGAGGAAAATGTTAGTGGCGTTGTCTTGATAGATCCAAGAATTGTGCAGCAGAAGGGAGAGCGGACAGTGTGGCAGAGGTAAGGCAGGAAGGTCAGAGAGATTTTAAGTTGCGGCAGAAGGTGACAATGGGTGCAGACAAAGGAGAGGGATTAGTGATGAGGCTGGGTTGGAAGGAGATGAAGAAGTGATCAGAGACATGCAACAGAGTAACAGAGAGGACAGGACAGCCACATTTACGAGAAAAGACAAGGTTAAGGCAATTGCCTGCTTTGTAAGCAGCAGGTAGGGTTGCCAACCCCTGCAGAAGAAAATAAGGGACACTTTTGAGTTATTTATAGGAAAATAAGGGACAGTATAAGAGACACTTGGAATTTCTTTGAAGCTAATGTTTATATGTGTAAAAAAGAAGTCTCTGCTTGACTGAATTAAATGCTAAAATGAATCTGAGGCACATTTAATTTGTTTTTAGCTCACTGATATACATGGTTTCTCAGTTTGTTCATTTGGTTTTGTTGGTGGGATTAGTTTCGGTTTGGTGGGTGGGTTGGGTCGGTTAAGCTTGGTCTCGGCATGAAGATGTATGTTGGCTATGCTGGGTGTTCTCTGTGGTTTCTGGTTAGACTAGGTCCTTGTGTACAGGCTTTTCCTGTGTATCTTGAATGAATGTCACGTTAAAGTCTCACACCATCACATACATATCAATATAGCGTCTGCCTAGGCGATTTATAACACTTCTTAACTGATGTGAAACAGACTCACAGTCCTTTTCCTTTTTTAACTTCAATGAAGAGACACAAATTCAAAAAAGTGAAATTTGCATCAATGAAAAGCACATGCTTTGATAAGCTTAACTTATCTTTAGGCACAGTAACTTATTGAAAGTAGACTGCATTTCACAAAGTTTTATGAACAGCACAAACAAAAACTGCAATATTCTGACCGGTTAAAGTGCAAACAAAAAAAGTCCCTTCTCCTACCTTTTTCGTAGATCCTCCTTATTTTGTCCATGAGAACTTCTTCTCACTTCTCGCAGCAGCAAGAATTTCTTTGTCCTGAAGTACAGTCTTGTCAAATTCCCTACATGGTTTATTACAGTTCATGGTCACAAGCAGCTCACTTTCCATGAGTTCGTTGAGTCACTACCTGCCTTAGTAGCTACCTCCCTTGACCCTCTTGCAGGGGGAGGTTGTTCCCCTTGACCTCTTCCCTACTGTCAAATGTATCATCCAGGTAACGTAGCAACAGCCAATGACAGTCGGACTCACACGCAACACAGCTCTGTTTCACATCCATTTTTGTGATTTTTTTTCCTAATCTTTTAACACTTTTATGCAAACTACGAAGTTTATGTATGTAATAAATACTTTAAAATGTTTCTGGGTGTGAAAGGTTAAAATATTGGACAAAACACGTTCTGTATGGCTTTAATACGGAATGCAACTCTTATCCCTTAAATGCGGAACGATTCCGTATTATACGGGACGGTTGGCAACCCTAACCGCTAGTGAGCGGCAAACACCACACCCCAATGGATTTTTAATAATCGCTGGAGATTTTAGTCATCCCAATTTAAAAACTGCTACCAGAATCCCACCAGCATGTAAACTTTGCAACCAGAGGGCAGAATGCATATATCTGTTTTACATGGAGAGGAAAAAATATATACAAAGCTGTTCTCTGTCCCCACCTAGGATACTCAGACCACATCTCTGTAATGCTAATCCCAGCATACAGAGCACTTCTGAAACTCACCAAACCAGTTAAGAAACAGATCAGGGTCTGGTCTAAGGAGGCTACCTCAGCTCTACAGGACTGTTCTGAGCACACAGACTGGAGTGTGATCAGAGAAGCAGCCTCCCACGGCCAGTGCACAAACTTGGAGGAATATGCAAAGACGGTGACTGCTTACACCAGCAAATGCATTGAAGATGTTAGAGTCATGAGGGGTGTGGTGGCACAGTGTGTTGGACCACAGTCCTGCTCTCTGGTGGGTCTGGGGTTCAAATCCTGCTTGGGGTGCCTTGTGACGGACTGGTGGTAATGATCATTCCCTCAAACGTCGAAAAGAATGCATTTTATCTCATATCTGTTTCTTACTAATTATTAAAAATGCTATAACTATAAAACATTTGCATTTATTTAATAATCATTAATGGATAATTGCATATGTTAATAGCATATGTTAATAGGGTATAAGGCTGCAGATTGCAACTTGCACTGCCACGCAAGAGTCATTTCCTATGTGTATGATGTAAAGAAGACAAACTATTTTTAAACTATAAACTGTGTTTATTGCTCTGCATATTTACAGAATTCGTATAGTCGGTAATGTTTACTATAACATGATTCTGGTGAGTTTTGCTTTATCAGTGTAATTGTTTTAATTAGTTTTTATTGCATGAATGGCAGTTATAACAGCAATTTAAAATTTCCAGTTAAAATCTAAAAATGTATTACAAATAAAGTACTGCCTACTGAGGCAGAAAAAAATTGTTCCTCCTACTATGCATCAGCTCACATAAACTTCCCTATTCTTTGCGTCCAAGCTATTGCTGTTTTGAAAATGTACGGCATATTTCCATATAGACAGCGCACTTGGCAATGGTCACGTGACTTTGCAGAGGCGCAAAGCCTTTGACAAACTTTGACTACATTAACATACGAACAAAATGTTTACAGTGTTGCTAAATACAAAAAATCCCTGATTTGCCTACCGGAAAAGTGCAATGATACAGCTTCTATATTTCCCCATGTTAAACAGTGGAAAATACTGCTAATATGAACGTACGACATAACGAAATGACTGAAAAGCGTGCATAACTACGTAGATTTTCACCTCTTTGCATCGTTTATCCAACTTCAGAGCTCGAAATTAATACAAAAGCAAACGTAAAAAAGTTTGGCGGGAATTTATGTTACGTAGAGAATTCATCAGGTACATTTTTGCACTTAGCCTATTTTATAATTTGACATCCTAATTTTACTGATTTAGAAATAAGTACCAGTACACACACACACACCTTCAGAACCGCTTGTCCCATACAGGGTCGCGGGGAACCGGAGCCTACCCAGCAACACAGGGCGTAAGGCCAGAGGGGGAGGGGACACACCCAGGACTGGATGCCAGTCCGTCATAAGGCACCCCAAGCAGGACTCAAACCCCAGACCCCCAGAGAGTAGTACCCAGTCCAACCCGCTGCGCCACCGCGCCCCCCTAAGACTAAGTACCAGTAGCTAGGTGAATATGTTTATTTATTGTGCTGTACATTAGAGTCGACGGATCGCAGAAGCTCAGTAGCGTGATGCAGCTCAGAAGAAATTCAACTCTTTGCTTTATTAAACGCATTCAGTCAGTGCTGTATTGTCAAAGACCTTTTATCTTTTTGTTTAAAGATAAAAGTTTAGCGATGCATCTGCGGAGAAGTGTCTAATCGAAAGAGCTGACCACCAAAACAACAGAGCTAGCAGGTGCGGTGGGGAGGGAAAGTAAAACACTAAATTGTTCTGTCGCCATGCTTTGCGCTGTAGAATTGTAACACAGGACGTGAGAGGTGATTTCCAAATTATTATTTCCACATAAGGGGGGTACGGTGGTGCAGTGGGTTGGACCACAGTCCTGCTCTCCGGTGGGTCTGGGGTTTGAGTCCTGCTTGGGGTGCCTTGCGATGGACTGGCGTCCTGTCCTGGGTGTGTCCTCTCCTCCTCTGGCCTTGCGCCCTGTGTTACTGGGTAGGCTCTGGTTCCCTGCAACCCTGTATGGGACAAGAGGTTCTGAAAGTGTGTGTGTGTGTGTGTGTGTGTGTGTGTGTGTGTGTGTGTGTTAGAGTCACCAAGACCATCACCTGTAGGGCTAACAGTGGAGATCTGCTCACTACTATGGTCCACAGACTCTGCTTTCAGATCTGGGGAGAAGGCATCCCTACAAATGACTAGAGCCATCCTATCTTGTGGCTTCAGGACAGCAAAGGTCCAGTATGCACAGAAAATCAACTGCCATTTCATGGATAATGGGGATATGGAGCACTTGTGGAAGGGCATCAAGGCCATCACGGATTATAAGACACCACCACAGACTTGTGAGAGTAATGCTTCCCTCTCAGATGCACTCAACTAATTCTACATTTGACAGAAGTTTCAAACAATATGCAGGCATGCAAGTCCCCTCCACCCTTGAACTACTAATTCTGCAAGTGACAGCAGCCGGTGTAAGGAAGACCCTGTCCAGAGTCAACACCTGAAAAGCTGCAGGTCTTGACAGAATACCAGGACAGGCAATTAGAGGTGTGGACTCTATGGACTCTTTGCCTTCTTGCCATCTGGCAGAAGGTACACGAGCATCTGTGCCACTACCAGCAGACTCTGCAACAGTCTCTTCCCTGAGGCAGTCAGATTACTCGAACACCCTGCTGCCTCCCATCGCGAACCTGGCAAAGTCAAACAGCTAACCCAGCATGACTCAATACCACTGCACACCTGTGCTTTACAAAGCTGCATCAGACAGTTTTTATTATGGGACTCATTTTTGCTGCTACTTAATACTTATTGCTGCTACACCAGAAAAGGTGCATTGCAATATGAATGCAATAATCCATCCATCCATTGTCAATAACCACTTATCCAATGCAGAGCCACTGTGGTCCACAGCCTATCTCAGGGTACACACTGAACGGGATGTCAGTCGCACACTCATTCATTCGCTCATGCATTCAGACACTAAGGGCAATTTTGAGTCAGTAATTCACCCGAATGAGGGTGTGGTGGGCTTGGTCAGGTCCCGCTTTCTGGCGGGTCTGGGGTTCGAGTCCTGCTTGGGGTGCCTTGTGATGGACTGGCGTCCCGTCCTGGGGTCCTTACAGGGTTAGGCTCCGGCTTGCTGTGACCCCGCTCGGGATCTGCGGTTTCAGACAATGTGTGTGTGGGTATAATTCACTCGTAACACATATCTTTGAACTATGGGAGGAAATCAGAATACCAGGAGGAAACCCATGAAAATACACAAAGAACATGATACCAGCATAAACTGATCTGGATGGAAACCCACATCTGAACCCACAACCCAAGAGCTATGAGGTGCCAGTTGTACCCACTGCTCCACAGTGCCACACTCAAATGTAATAAAGAGAATAAAATTATAAAATACATTGGTCAGTACAACAACCTAGAGCCATGGTAGTCATCTTGGATCCTAAATGACAAGTCAGAAGACCATCGGAGGTATCAACATAGAATTTTTATATTGTGACGACAAGTGTGTCTCAGTTGATCAGTTATTTGTTTTTTGGTTACAATATGGAGGGGGTGCGGTGGTACGGTGGTGCAGCGGGGTTGGCCAGGGCCTGCTCTCTGGTGGGTCTGGGGATCGAGTCTTGCTTGGGGTGCCTTGCGACGGACTGGTGTCCCGTCCTGGGTGTGTCCCCTCCCCCTCTAGCCTTACGCCCTGAGTTGCTGGGTTAGGCTCTGGCTCCCTGCAACCCTGTATGGGACAAGCGGTTCAGAAAGCGTGTGTGTGTTACAATATGGACCATGACAGCAGGACTCTCTGGCCACTAATTTGTTCACTTACTCAAGGAGATCTTCAGCTTGGCCATCAAACAGCTTGTAAGACTCCCAACTGTGTGTGTACAAGACTGTGAACTGAAAAAACAAGCTCCACATTCATAGATCCTGATTGTTGCTATAGGAAGAAAATCCTGTGCCCCCCCCCTGCAGGTCTTGTTTACTTGTCATTGGTTATTTTTGGTCAGGACGTGTAGTGGTGCAGTGGCTTGGCCCAGGTCCTGCTCTCCAGTGGGTCTAGGGTTCAAGTCCTGCTCGGAGTGCCTTGTAATGGACTGGCGTCCCCTTGCCCTCCAGCCTTTTGCCCTGTGTTGCCGGGTTAGGCTCCGGCTTGCCGCAACCCCACATGGGACAAGCGGTTTCAGATAATGTGTGTGTGTTTTCAGTTGCCAACGCTCAGGTACTTCCTGAAAAGCGTTAAAGTTGACGGATCAGGCGAGGTCAGGAAATGCTTCATGCAAGGTCTGCACAGCCCTACCTAAGATTACATCTTAATCCAATTAATGATCTAATATGCTCCCCTAACAAAGGAAAAAATAACCAAAATGTTACACTAAAATAGACAGGTTCTTATCAAGTCTTTATTACGCGAGGATCGTCGATAAAGGAGATATAATTATAATTTGTATTTAAAGGTATAGCAGCATGTTGTGCTCATGCAACAGGATAAAAAAATTACCAAGTGCTGGAATAAAGCGAACATGTTTGCCTCACAGAGTAAAGGATTTTTTTCAGTTTAACCACTCCCCCTAAGATACTAGCAGATTTTTGGAGAACTGGCGTCCCGTCTTGGGTGTGTCCCCTCCGGCCTTACGCCCTGTGTTGCCGGGTAGGCTCTGGCTCCCTGCAACCCTGTATGGGACAAGCGGTTCAGAAAATGTGTGTGTGTGTGTGTGTGTGTGTGTGTGTGTGTGAGTATATTTTTAAAGAGTTTACAGGATTCTTTGCGTAGGTTTTTTTCAATTTTTTGCAATTAATGATCATTCCCTCAAACGTCAAAAAGAATGCATTTTATCTCATATCTGTTTCTTACTAATTATTAAAAATGCTATAACTATAAAACATTTGCATTTATTTAATAATCATTAATGGATAATTGCATATGTTAATAGCATATGTTAATAGGGTATAAGGCTGCAGATTGCAACTTGCACTGCCACGCAAGTGTCATTTCCTATGTGTATGATGTAAAGAAGACAAACTATTTTTAAACTATAAACTGTGTTTATTGCTCTGCATATTTACAGAATTCGTATAGTCGGTAATGTTTACTATAACATGATTCTGGTGAGTTTTGCTTTATCAGTGTAATTGTTTTAATTAGTTTTTATTGCATGAATGGCAGTTATAACAGCAATTTAAAATTTCCAGTTAAAATCTAAAAATGTATTACAAATAAAGTACTGCCTACTGAGGCAGAAAAAAATTGTTCCTCCTACTATGCATCAGCTCACATAAACTTCCCTATTCTTTGCGTCCAAGCTATTGCTGTTTTGAAAATGTACGGCATATTTCCATATAGACAGCGCACTTGGCAATGGTCACGTGACTTTGCAGAGGCGCAAAGCCTTTGACAAACTTTGACTACATTAACATACGAACAAAATGTTTACAGTGTTGCTAAATACAAAAAATCCCTGATTTGCCTACCGGAAAAGTGCAATGATACAGCTTCTATATTTCCCCATGTTAAACAGTGGAAAATACTGCTAATATGAACGTACGACATAACGAAATGACTGAAAAGCGTGCATAACTACGTAGATTTTCACCTCTTTGCATCGTTTATCCAACTTCAGAGCTCGAAATTAATACAAAAGCAAACGTAAAAAAGTTTGGCGGGAATTTATGTTACGTAGAGAATTCATCAGGTACATTTTTGCACTTAGCCTATTTTATAATTTGACATCCTAATTTTACTGATTTAGAAATAAGTACCAGTACACACACACACACCCGTCCTGGGTGTGTCCCCTTCCCCCTCCGGCCTTACGCCCTGTGTTACTGGGTGGGCTCCGGTTCCCCGTGACCCCGTATGGGACAAGCGGTTCTGAAAATGTGTGTGTGTGTGTGTGTGTGTACAGCGAACCCAGGAAATGCTGCACCAAGAAGGTGTGCACAGAATTGCCTCATAACTTTTCTGATGACTGCTTATCTATCCCCTCCTATATTATATTTCCTCTTCCAGTGAAAAAGATTACCACAGTGTTGTATTGTATTTTCCAAGCTTTTGTAAATATATTTACATTTATTCGTTTAGCAGATGCTTTTCTCCAAAGCAACGTACATCTCAGCAAAAATACAATTTGTGCATTACATTAAGAGAAAGAGATATATATATAGAACCATGCTAGATTTGATGCCACTGTGTGCATGATTCTGTATATATACAAAAAAAGGGTCTGTGGCTTACATTTATTTATTTAGCAGATGCTTTTCTCCAAAGCGACTTCCAATGGATACTATGGAGTGTTATCAGCCCACCCACCTTATTCACCAAGATGACTTACACTGCTGGATACACTACTCACAATGGGTCACTCATCCATACATCAGTGGAACACGCTCCCTCTGTGTCACTCACACACTATGGGTGAACCTGAACAGCATATCTTTGGACTGTGGGAGGAAACCGGAGCACCCGGAGGAAACCCACACAGACACGGGAAGAACATGCAGACTCCACACAGACTATGCGGGGATCAACCCCATGTCCTCTCGCACCACCTAGGCAGTGTGAGACAGTAAAGCCACTCGCTGTGCTACTGTGTCACCGTGCCACCTGGGCTTGTGTTTGAAGTGGAGACAGAGTTTGGAGCGCACAAGATGATGGCCCGTCTGACACTGTGCTGGGCGTTACTTGGGTGAGTAAGCATCACATACATTATATATATATATATATATATATATATATATATATATAGTGGTTAGGTACATTCATTTGAAACAAGTTAATAAATTATTAGATATTGTAATGTATGCAATGGGGGGCGCGGTGGTGCAGTGGGTTGGACCGGGTCCTGCTCTCCGGTGGGTCTGGGGTTCGAGTCCCGCTTGGGGTGCCTTGCGACAGACTGGTGTTCCGTCCTGGGTGTGTCCCCTCCCCCTCCGGCCTTATGCCCTGTGTTGCCGGGTAGGCTCCGGTTCCCCACGACCCCGTATGGGACAAGCAGTTCTGAAAATGTGTGTGTGTATGTGTGTGTGTGTGTGTGTGTATATATATATATATATATATATATATATATATATATATAGTGGTTAGGTACATTCATTTGAAACAAGTTAATAAATTATTAGATATTGTAATGTATGCAACGGGGGGCGCGGTGGTGCAGTGGGTTGGACCGGGTCCTGTTCTCTGGTGGGTTTGGGGTTCGAGTCCTGCTTGGGGTGTCTTGCGACGGACTGGCGTCCCGTCCTGGGTGTGTCCCCTCCCCCTCCGGCCTTACGCCCTATGTTGCCGGGTAGGCTCTGGCTCCCCACGACCCTGTGTGTGTGTGTGTGTGTGTGTGTGTGTGTGTGTAATGTATGCCATTTCATTTTCTTTATTTGGTTGTACAGAAAAGTTTTGTGATCTTCATGATGTAAAATAAATTATTTGTAAGCTTGGGGTTGTCTTTGTTTATAAAAAGCAGTTTGGCCTTAAAAATGATATCTTGCCCCTGTTAAACTTCCCCAATCATGACAGGCTGTGTGTATAGGAGGGTTCCTGATGGGTTCTGACAGCTATCTGCAGACTTTTGGTTTCTGTTCATCCAGTTCCCATACAAAAATAAATATTTTAAATGCTCAGTTCCTAAAAAGTCTTCTTTAGAAGGAAATGCACATATCCTTAATAGGCTCTTATCCATGTGAATGTATCCTTCAAGGAAATGGGGGTGTGATTTCAGCTGCTACCCATCACACCGCCTAAACGTTACTTCCTGTGTCTGTGGTGCACTATCGGCTGACAGTCAGCTCATATTCATAAGCTTTTCTGCAGGAGGATTAGCATGGCGCAAAACTGCTGTTCGTTCGAGGGCACTCAGGTCCAGCTTCTGCTTCCATCAATGCTTGTCTTAGAGTTTATCCTGGGCATCCTCGGAAATGGGCTGGCACTGTGGATCTTTTGTTTCCACTTGAAACCTTGGAAAAGCAGCACAGTTCTCTTATTCAACCTGGCACTCGCAGACTTCTTCCTGAACATAGCTCTGCCATTTCGTGCTCACTACTACCAAAGGAGGAGAGACTGGATATATGGCGACGTCTTCTGCCGAATCTCGCTTTTTATGCTGGCCATGAACCGCAGTGGCAGCATTCTCTTCTTGACAACAGTGGCAGTGGATCGCTACTTACGAGTGGTTCTCCCACACCATCCATTCAACTCCATGTCTGTGGCCAAGGCTGTGTGTGTCACCTGTGGAATATGGGCTGTGACCATCTCCTCGACAGCTCACCTTCTATTCAAGCCACATTTCATCAAAGCAGGAAACCGAACACAGTGTGAAAGCTTTTTGATCTGCAAAGCATCTGACAGTTATGACAAATTGCACAAGGGTGTTTTCTTAACTTCATTTTATCTAGCTCTGGTAGTGATCCTATTCTGCTCCATCCGCATCATTTTCAAGCTGAGAGACCGGCAGCTGGATAAGAACTCGAAGATTAAGAAAGCACTTCACTGCATTGTTGCAGTTGTGGTGCTATTTTTCATCTGCTTCTTTCCCAGTAATTTGACTGAGTTGATGATTTTGACTGCAAGCTTTCATCACTCTCTGATTTGCAAAGACTACGAGGGCCTGGAGATGGCTTTCTTCTTTACCATCAGTTTAACTTACCTCAATAGCATGTTGGATCCCATCATTTACTATTTCTCCAGCCCAACCTTTAGGAAGATCTACCAGAAGTTGTTGATGCACTGTCTAAGGAAAACAGAAAAGCCAGAGGCAAAGGAGGACCGAACACATGACACAGGGTCTCAGACACTCAGCCAGCTGTGACATTACTAACTATGCAGTGCACTGTACAATGTTTTTTTTATAAATACTTTTCTCTAAGGATATATAACCAAAAGCAAAAAAGTTGGAGATAATTACTGTAATTTGTCACTAATTTTGACTTGAGCTTAAAGTAATTAGAAATAAAAGTGGTTCTATATTAACCTTGATGTGTTCTAAAATGTACACTTTCTATTTCTCTATCTTCCTCTAATGAATTAAGTGCTTTGCTACTTTTGTGACATGTTTTTGTTTGATGTACTGCTAAATGGAGGCATGGTGGTGCAGTGGGTTGGACTGGATCCTGCTCTCCAGTGGGTCTGGGGTTTGAGTCTCGCTGGGGGTGCCTTGTGACGGACTGGCGTCCTGTCCTGGGTGTGTCCCCTCCGGCCTTACACCCTGTGTTGCCGGGTAGGCTCCGGTTCCCCGCGACCCCGTATGGGATAAGCGGTTCAGAAAGTGTGTGTGTGTGTGTGTGTGTGTGTGTGTGTGTGTGTGTGTGTGTATACTGATAAATTTGCACAGCTTATTATTTTTTTTCTTACCGCACACATTTTGAATGTTCCAGCTGGTATGAATGAATGTAAATATAAAGAACTGAGATTAAGGCATAATAGTGGATTGTTATGTATATACTCAATATAAAGCAATATATTTCAGTATAAATCTGCAACTAATAAAACCCTTAACCCATAATTAATTGCTGGAGTGAAAACTTGTATTATTGTCAGGAACAATGTTTTCCAGATAAATTAAAAAATTTTTCTGTTGTAAAACACACATACAGGTAACACTAGGTACACAGAGTTCATGCCTTTATGCAAAGAGGCATATTCAACAACATTGCATTTATTAATTTAGCTGACACTTCTCCAAAGTGACTTACAACATTAGCCTACCTACAATTATTTACCCATTTAAACAGGTGGGTAATTTTATTAGAGCAATTTTTTACAGTAAGTGCTTTGCTCAAGAGTACTATAGCCGGAGATCAAACCTGCAACCTTTGGGTCCAAAGGCAACAGCTTTAACCACTATGCTACCAGCTCTCCCGTATTAAAATAACCAAGTTTTGAGGTTGTCTTTCACTCAACAAATGGCAACCCATGCAGGCTCACCAACACTTTCTCACTGCTGCTATCATGTCTCACAGCTACACGAACCTGTGGGCATCCACAACATCCACAGGTGGTGCAGAAACCATCATTTGCTCAGTAGTCACCCTTCTTGCAATCATTTAGATTGTATCTTGATTTAGAATGCATTCTTGTTGCCTTTAGCTTATTTATACAAAGACAGATGCTCATCTCCCAACAGCCCAGGCAATACTATATTAAATGCACTGGAGAAATTGATCTTCACAAGCCTTTTTCCTAGATTTCCTGCCTTTTCCAAGTGGGTGTAAACTTTGTTTAGTGTGGGTGAGTATGTTTCTGTGGAAGGGGTGTGTTAAGAGAGGGAGCAAGGATGACTAAAAAAAGATGTCTGGAAGTAGGGGTGGGGGGTGGCCTATGACAACATGCATTGCCTTGAGGTGCGAGCAGCTGGAGTGTACATGTATATAACTGAGGTAACTGTTGCAAACTAACAGGTCTTGTAGAAGTATTAAAGTTGTAACCTGCTGCAGCCTAGAACTGCAACAGGACGGCAGTTATGTTTAGCAGCTAGCTTCAGATCGCAAACAAAGTAGACTTCATTCACACACCAATATGCAAAGTGAACCAACGAAACACTATAAAAAGATAAGCTCGGACAGCTTATCTTTTTCTCACGGGGGAGGTGTTGAATTAAGAAAAGTTGAGGGACATTGTTTTTACGTGAATGCATATTGTGGACATGCATTTCAATTAGGTTGGGGGTGTTAAGGTAATGGTTTCCCTGTTTCTGATAGTTTTGTGGCCTCTTGATAACTCAGTTTGTTCTTTAACAACCTAAAAGCCACTTTTGTTTTGTTCAAGTTTTAATTGTCCGAGTTGTAATTGATATATTGATTGTATTAGTTCATCTTATGACATTAATTGATTATAGACATATTTAATAAAACCTACAGGAAGCCCAGGTGTGCCCTTCTCATGTCTGGTCACTCCTTAAATATAGCAGACAGTAGAACAGCACTTCACATACCGTAGTTAAAGTACTTAGCCTTTCTCATATCAACTTTATCTACAACTGTTTTAATTGCAGTAATGTTATGAACTGAAAGTCTTTTTTACCCCTTAAAAAGAATATTACAATGAATACATTTTACAACAAAATTCAACAGCATACAAATTTATTAACTGTTTAAAATATTAACACATTCCAAAAAATAGCAAAAAGGTAAATGAAGTGCAAAAATGACATTTATAACCATAAAACAGACATGAGATATATATTCACAACTAGATCTGATACTGGTTTTCTTTATCCAGAAAAACCTGGAGAGAAGGGGGGAAAAAAAATTAGTAATTTTTTTCTTTTAAACTAATGTGGGATACTCTTTAGCTTTCAGATTAGTTAGGGATTAGACCACTAGTTACAGATTGAAGGAGTCTATAACTAGAAAGAAATGAGAGACCTGTAAAAATGCATTTAATTTTCCCACAGTTTTCATATGTAACAGCACTGTGTAGCTGGCTTGTCAAGGGACAACCAAGGTTCACATGTTGTACCCATTAGAACTCAGTATTTTGCAGGTACCTTCAGGATATCAGATGCAGTCCAACTGGCAGGTACATGCTTGCCTCCCTCTCTCTCCTGACACCTCAGGTACTCCCTAGCCAGGGAGGCTGCATCCTCTTCACTGCAAAGTACAAGATATTAAAAAGATGCTGGACAGCCATTAACCACATCTTTCTGTCATTTACATCCCAACTTGCTGTATAAAATTGACAACCAAAACCTTCCATACTACACAGTAGTGAAGAACCTGAAGTTGGATCTGAAAAGGAACCAGACTCAAATGATACATACAGTATAGCGGTACATTGGTTCCTCAACTTACAAACAATTGGAACAAGAGGTCCATTTGTAACTTGACTTGTTTATAAATCCAAAGTCATTCTTACCACTAACTCACAATCAGTAAAAGCTTGACAATACAGATTTATTCACTGATTAGGTTCAGTGAAAACCTCAGATAAAACTATATTAATTTTTTTAAAAATCTCCAAGACTCAAAACATTAATTAAAAAGTACCAAAAATAAAAAAAACTTCATGTATTGCATCTGCTAATCAATACCAGCAGCTGACCAGTTCATCCCACGAGCATGTGCCATGTGCATCAGCTGCTGACCACTTTTAACTGTGCAGTATACTACACTGTCAAAAAATTAATTCCCTTGATTTTTAAGGGTTAGGTCCTGTTAAAGCTTCAGATGAATGCTATAATCAAGTGTTAATCATCTTGTTATTGATCACCAACACTCAAAAACACCAGATATGAGCTGTATATAATTTGGAACGGAGATAAATGAAGGGTGTGCAATACTCCTGTGCTGTTTTGGTGCGTTTTACTAACTAACGAACAGAGGCAAAAATACAGGCCACTTTCACTCCACAACAGACAGAAATTTTTGAAAACAGGCAAGTGAAGCTGCAATGGACTGGTGTACACTGCCAAGTCTACTTTCCAGTGCTTCAGGAATAGACTTGAGACCATGGAAGCCAGTCTATGACAAGTTGTTATTGATAGTGATTGAGTGAGTGAGAATTAAGTGAAGAAAATACAATTAAATATAAAGATTTAATCTAGAAAATGTATGTATGAAAATTTGAAACTCAAATGTTCACAAAACAAGGAACCAGTGTACTTGTACTGCACTTTTCAGCAAGTTTAAGATTTTAATGATTGAACATTAAAAAACTGAAGCACTAAAAAAAAAAAAAAAATGGTAAGGCAGTATACATAAATATTTTACAAATATCTGCTATTGAAAAAGGCAAGCAGCTAAAAAACATGCAATGCAACAGTGACAGAGTATTCAGAATAAAACAAGTCACCATTTTCTGCTGATCAGATATTCCACCATGTCCTTTACTTGATTGTAATGGCCTTTTGATGCCATGTACAGGCAAAAGTGGGGAAACAGCTTGGTTTTCAGTAGCTTCTCATGGTGTCCATTTTGGTAAACAAAAGTTAGCACCGTCTCCTTGATCTGAGACAGAGGAAGGAACAAAGTTTGAAACCTATGCACAGAAAACACATGGTACCAACATACAACACAAGGGAAGACAGGTTGAAGTCCATGTGAAAGAATACAGAGTGCAGTATGCCTTAGTATCTGAAATAGAAGATCCAGAGGAGGACAAAAAAAAAAAGTAAAAATATCCAAACCTCTGATGGAATCCCTGCCAACTCCCCGGTGTTCATGTGGTCCTCCACTTGTTCCAGAACAGTCACCAGATCACAGGTAGACAGGAAACACTAATGAGAGATCAAAACTGCTTTTCTATCTGTATGTATAATATACAACCTGATACATATACAATTTAAAATACAATTTACTGTTGTATAGCGCTATATAAGAATAAACTGCAAAAGTCAACCATCATGTAAAGTAAAAGCCAAACATCATGTACAGCATATAATAGGCAGGAACAACAACAACAAGTTACGGTTATAGGATCAAAAGCAAAAAAAAAGATACAATGGTATCATTAAAAATAAACTTGACAAAGAGGAAATGTCCAGCTTCAACAGAAAACTAGATGAGAAACTGGAAAAAATAAACCGGGGGGGGGGGACGTGGTCAGCTAGCACCCACCAAGGGTCACAGGTCCACTTAGTTTGATTTAAAGCACATTGTTCTCAGGCACTTGGAACAGTAGCATAATGTTTAGAACTGGCACAATGCATTTTAAAATCTTGGGTTTGAATCTCACCTTCTGCTGTTGTACCCTTGAGCAAGATACCCTGAATTAAAAATTATCTAGCTGTATAGATAAGTAGCTTAACATTTTTAAGTCACTTTGGAGAGAAGCATTAGCTAAATTAATAAACTTAGTTGTACTGTTCTCCCTGCGTGTTGTGCACACCCAGTACGTTAACGCAGTTTAACAGCAAGCCAAACTCGATTCTCACGAGCCAGGATTATGAGCGTCTTGCTCCTTTATTGTCTCCAAATGTGAAAATGCGAGTGAAACTATAATAAACAGAAACAGTAAAGGAAACTTAGTCTAATTACAACAATCGTTATAATAACTAGTTAAATCGTTTGCCGATAGCACACTTAGCATGACACAGCGCGAACTCACACACGCGTTTTACAAGAACAGTAACGTGGAGTTACGGCTGAATAAACAGAGTTTACATTACTAAGGTCAAACTTAAAAGCACGTAAACATTTTAGTCAATGTCTGCAAGAACTTCACAACTTACAGTTATTGCTTCCACGGGCGTAGGAAAGCACACAGAACTCAAGACGCTTCCACTATGCCTATCGCAACAGTAGCGCATCATGGAAATAGCGCATGTGCACAAATTGCGTATAACTTACGGAAATAAAGGTTCCGCTCAACAAAGCAATTAATCACATGAACTAAACAAATCTGCGGGCAGAACATTAGTCATTACCTGAAGATCTCTAAACAAGGTCATTGGAAATTCCAAAAGTCTCCAATGTTGCATTCCAAAATCTGAAGCATTTTAGCAGGCATATCAAACACAATAAGGACTAACTATGGAGCACTAAAAGTCTATGATTTGAATATAGAAGTTTGTATGTGTTCAACTAAGTGGATTTTACCAAAAGTGTCTAATACAGCTGGAAGTGACTAGTACTAGTACTGCTGGACATGAAGTAGGTGTTGAAAGAACAACAAGGGGAGATGTCTGCCTGGGACATGTACAGCTACCTCTTGGACACAAGTCCAGGTCTCTCTATTTCTTGCAGTCCCAGCAGAAAGCAGGAGGCCTTACCTGAATGTTCCGCTCTTTCTTGGAGGTACAGGAAATCAGCAAAAGGGAGCCCAAAGAGAAGCAGGGTAGATTGACCTGAGTAAAGCATTTTGCAATGCCAATCAAGTCCATATTCAACAGGAAGGGGCATCTAAGATGGTAAAACAAGGATAAATTATGGTCAGTACCACCGGAATGGTAAACTCAGAGCTGTCATACATGGCATAGTATTCTTAGTATTATCAGTCATCTCTCACAGGAGTTTAGACTCTCCAGTTGTTCACAGTATGTCTCTAGCATTTGGTAACTTACTTCAGCAGGAGAACAAATGTCTTGTAGAAAGTTGGAATTTGTTCTGGACTTAGAGGGAGAGATGCTGCAAAACAGTAGTGAACAGTGAGATATGTGACAGAGATGAAGAGGGAGCAAGGAAGAGTCAAGAAAGATCACACTTCAGAAACTGTCTTCTTCACCTGTCATGAATGGGGCCATAATTACACTCCTCCAGGTCCTGGAGAAATTCGATAGCTAAAAAAGGAATACAATTAACTAGTAAAGAAAAATATAGTAACAAACAAAT
This sequence comes from Scleropages formosus, assembly GCF_900964775.1. Lineage (NCBI taxonomy): Eukaryota > Metazoa > Chordata > Actinopteri > Osteoglossiformes > Osteoglossidae > Scleropages > Scleropages formosus. The sequence goes on from NC_041806.1 coordinate 10,568,259, forward strand.
CATTACAAACTTCAAAGAAAAAAGAAAATCTGAAAACTTTTAGAGCAACCCAACAAAAAAGGCCAGTGTAAATGTACCTGTAAAAGGGAAGGCACAGCTCCCAAAGCCTCTAGTACCTTCTGCAAGTAGCTGATCTAAAAGGAAAGAATGATGTCCTGTTAGGTTCCACATGGTAAAATCTATCATTTTTATTTTCCAGCATTCTGAAAGTAAACAAGACCACATGAGAATCTTTCACAGAACAGTTTACCAAGATAAAGAGTTTATTGCTTTGAAGAATTAAGCTTTATATTCTCACCACAACACAAAGGTGGTCTATCTGTAACATGCTACATTAAAAAGACGGAGAGCAACAAAAGACCTACCATGTTGAAAGTAAGCAATTTCTGCAGCACTCCATTCCACAGCTGAGGGTCAAACACCTGGTATTCCAAACAGAGATCTGACACCAGACGCACAGCCTGCAATGAGCATGCAGTGAATTCAAACATGCATACTGTAGCTCTTTATGTGAAACAAACATATTTAAAAGCTTGTGGCTATAATGTTCCTTGTGTGTCCTGCCCCAACCTACCTCTGGCTCATGGCTGTGGTTTTTCCACAGGCCCTTGATCAGACCTTCTTTGGGACTGTTGAGGAAGGAGTCAACAGTGTATGGGATGTTCAGCCCCTCTAGTTGCGCCAGATGAATGTAGCACTTCAGGTAGTATCTGCAACAATAACAATGGAAGAATGTCTTGCTGTCCTAAAGCTTCAACATCCTTCCATTACCAATTAGTCAAAAATGATGAATATTTGTGGGAACTGATAGGTCCTTACTGGACTTTGTCCCTGGGGATATGGAGGAGGGTCTCCAGTGTGGAAGGGTCCGCGATGTGGACCACACACAACAGAGCTCGAGCCCGATGGCAGAAGGTCAGACGAAAGCGTGAATTGCTCAGAGGCTGGAAAACAACAGAAATGCTGTGAACAGGGAACTCCAGGTCAAAGGAAAACTACACAGATGGAATATGTGAGCCTTAAGAAATATGGACTGAAGTGTGTCATTCAGACTGTGGGTAGAACTGAACCCTGAGTAGCCAGCTTGTGGAGCTGGTGTAGGTTGGGAACCTCTCTTTTAGCTTTGCTGGTAGCTCACCCAAGTCTCTGCAGTGAGGATGCTGCTCAGCAGGCGGGAGCTGAAGTCCATAGGGTACATCTGCAGCAAGTATACCACCCTGGGAAGAAAGCTAGATGTGAACAGCTACAGAGAGGTTTGTAGACAAGTTCTATTTCACTCAGAGGGAGTACAATCACAAGAGTAGAAACCTCCCATACACGTAACTCATATGTCCATAGAAGCCATACAACAGATAAAATATGACATGCTCTCCAAGCACTCCAAAGATTTGTTTCGATATGCTGTTATTTGTAATAAATCAGCAGCCACAACCACCAGTATACCTCATAAGATCTGGGTCATCATGGATGTCGGTGACATAGTCCTGGGAGTTAATTTCCTACAACAGTTTAAAAACATATCAGAGCTCAGCCCTGTGAAAACAGTAAAATTTTGAATTTGCTCAAAACACAAGAATAGATTTTTTTTCCCCTTCTTAGCAGGCAACATTTGAAAATAAGTTTAAAAAAAAAAAAAAAAATCTGTCAGTGTGATAACGACAAACCTACAAAATTCACATGCAAAATTAAAGGAAGCAGGTTTATTTCTAAAGCGCTGGCCAACTCCTTCAAGAGCTGATGAAAAATTAGCCCTGTGTGTTGAGTTCTGGATCATGTTTGTGTTAATGGATGCTACATTTGGTGCTTGGTGACAATACTTTCTGGATGCCTTGGTGATCAGTAAAATGGGAGGGTGGGAACTCACTTTGACTGATGGTCCAGTTTTACACAGCCACTTCTCCAGCATCATGTCACGAACCTTTGACAAGTCCACGTTGTTTATTGCTGCTATCTCCTTAGCAACAGCATGGATGTCTGTGAAAAGTATTTTGGAAAGAAAATACCAATACATAAATATAATGGTAAAAATTAATACACAAACTTTATTAATCCCCAGGGAAACTGCAGTAGGATGCAGCAGTATATACCGTAAAATCCCTATTTAACGCCCCCGTGGGTGGACATTTTCAAAAAGGGGGGCGTTTATTAGAGGTCATATGGTAGTGAAATCGATCATCATTTCTCTGCCTAAAAAGTTCATGCAAATGCCACAAGTACATCTGGTATTACCCCCAGCATACAGTTTAACAGTTGTCAATGTCAGCATTTTTCAAGGAAGTTTGACGTGTTCACATAGTTATTAATGTGTTTGTGGATTGTTTCATGTTATGGACTACAGAAAATAATGGGATTTAAAACTTGGTACTGGTAAGTTTTTTTTTTTTTTTTTTGTTAATTCTTTTCTGGTTACTCAAAAAAATATACCGGGTATTTTCAAAAATGGGTGGGGGCGTTAAATAGGGATTTTACGGTATACAGCAATGCAATGCAAGAAAGTAGTAAGGCGACTCATCCTTTCTTCTACAGGGCCTCAAATAACTCACACAACTATTGCAATATCATCTGAGAACTTCAGCAGATGAAAGTATCTTCCAGTACAGTGTGGTTCTCATAGGCAAACTGGAGAAAATCTACTGAAGGGCTAACCAGGTCATTAATGCATGCTAGGAAAACCTTTCATGGGGCTTGGTGATGTGGGATGTAAGATCTACTGGCTGACGGTCACTGAATAAATGGGTGTGGTCACAATGTGTTATTCTAGTGGCCTTAAACTAAAAAGTATACGTTTACCTTGCATGAGCACTGCAAAGTTGCATATAGGGTTGCATGTACAAAATTGCAATTGTCACATTTGCCTTTAATATCGTCACAGTGCTGTCAAGGGGAAAAAAAAGCAGTAAAAGTAGAAAAGTACTCAGAGTAATTTATAAGCTCCACCAGTCATTAAGGTTGCCACAGTTCAATGTGTCATATTCACCAGTGTTAATGTCTAAAAAGCTTCATCACTAGAAGCTCTCGATAGAAAATGTTCATACCCATACTCTGTGAAGGTTTTCAGAATGGCTCAGTCAAAGTGTAAATGAGATGTTACAGTACAGGCATGACTAGAGCAACTTGGTGCTTTTATTGGAGGGGTGTGGGGATTGTTTCACCAAGGTTGTCTGTGTTGTATGAACCATAAATACCTCCTTGTTCTGTGTCAGGTGACTCCAAAACTTCTGTGTGGAATCCAGAAACGCTGTGAATGTCCACAGCATGATTGGCTCTTGGGGGTATGAATATTAAACGTTTATAAGGAGGTTTTGCAGAGGTGTGAGACTCACCGGGATAGGCATAGCCGGCAGGATTCCCCATTCGCTGCTCCACGCTGCTATGCTCCCACAATGCTGCCAGCAACCGTACAGGCAAACCTGTAAGCTTCAACAGCTCAGGGGACAGGAGATTTCTAGAGGCAAGGATGTTCTCTGTGGCTGAGCACTGATACTGCACTTTCAGCTTCTCCATGAAGATCTCCCCTTTGGATCTGGTCTCCTCCTGCTCTTCGGATAAGGAATACAGATATGGATTAACTGTGTCTTTGTTGTTATGGGAAAGAACTAAAAATTAATGTGAAGGAAATAAAAAACTCCACACCATATGTTCCTTAACTGTAGACCTTTCTAACAACTTATATGCTAAACCTATGGTTAACCTTGCAAGTCCCTTTGGAGAAAAGCAGCAGCTAAATGAATAAATGTAAAGTCAAATCTTATAAATCTATTATGGTCTTTCATTTATTCCTTATTATTGTCCTTATTCAAAGCTTTAGCATGTGTTACAAAAAGGCATCAATGAAGAGCAAGGTGTGATGAAAACATTTTCTGTAAGCAGAAAAGTTTAGTGGAAAACCATAGCTAACACCAAAACAGAATGCAATGGAAAACAGGAGTTGGACTGAAATTATGTTTACTACATTTACATTTTTTTTTTTTTTTTTTTTTTTTTTTAATTTAGCAGACGCTTTTGTCCAAAGCAACTTCCAATGAACTCTATGTAGCGTTATCAGCTCACGCACCTTATTCACTAAGGTGACCTACACTGCTAGAAACACTACTTACAATAAGTAACTGATCCAGACATCAGTGGAACACACTGTCTGTCACTCACACACTATAGGTGAACCTGAACAGCATGTCTTTGGACTGTGGGAGGAAACCAGAGCACCCGGAGGAAACCCACACAAACATGGGGAGAACATGCAAATTGTACACAGACTGAGTGGGGATTGAACTCATGTACTCTCGCACCACCCAGGTGCTATGAGACAGCCGTGCTACAAGATGTGCCACCGTGCAGCCGATGTACTAACCTCTAGGTCTGGGACCTTCAGCCACTTCTCACCTAGAGCCAGACAGAACTTGAGTGACTTGGTCTTCTCAATGCCTGAAGAATGAAGAAATGAACCCAAGTGACATGTCTCATCTCTCCCTATCAGTGAAACATTGCTCCACAATGGTGTCACAATATGCTGCCTGCATATCAATACATACTCAGCTCTCAAGCAGGTTCCACACAACAAAAAATGGTATGAATAAAACATTTACCAGAACATTGGATAATTAATCAGTAAACGGCATTTCTCCCTACAATTCACTACTTACATTTATTAATTTAGCAGACACTTTTCTCCGATGTGACATATATCTCACAGAAAATACGTGTGCATTACATCAGCAAAAAGACAGATGTATACATGTGTTTCTAAAGCCGTTTACTTTTCACCATATGAACCAACGTACATCAGAGTAACTGCATAAAGGTTTATCTAAATCGACAATTCCTAATCACATTCCTAATTAATTTGTTAAACATTTATATTACATGAGTAGCTGTGTGAAAGTTTGTTATTCAACTGTTATGATGTCAAAGTTATAGAGCATGAACACATTACATGAGCTTAGATCATGGGAGAAGTGAGTCTGGAAGAGGTAAGTTTTAAGACCCTTCAATATATACACTTCATATGTCTTTCACTTGCAAAAGCATGTTGGCACTGCTTCTTATGCAATAAACCAAACCAACTATTGTATATACTTCCTGCTTCTTATCACAATGACAGTCTCTGCCTCTCACAACTACTGATTAGGTAAACGACAGTTGAGAGCATACTGGTTGGAGTTGCTGCCTTCGGACCCAAAGGTCATCAGTTGAAATCTCATATGCTGCTGTAGTACCCTTCACCAAGGTACTTACCCTAAATTGCTCCCAATAAAAAAAATACCCACCTGTATAAATGGGTAAATATTTGTAAGCAGCTTAACATTGTAAGGTGCTTTGAAGAAAAGCATCAACTAAATTAATAAAGGTAAAAAGGTAGGTAGGTAAAAAGCCATAACCAAAACAGCAGATTCAATCCTATTAATTCATCTGACACTTTTCTCCAAAATAGTTTGGTAATTTTTACTGCTTCAGTTCAATACAACCCTTGATCAAGGGTGCTAAAGCAGAAGGTGAGATTCTAACCTATATTTCTGAGTCATTTTAGAAATAAACTATGAACTTGTAAATATTAACTTGGTTATTTAACTCATTATGGATGGTACCACCAAAACAACATGGGGAGCAGGCACCCTGAACATACTTGAACCAGGCTAATTCATCACTGATAGTTCATTGCACGTGGGAGCAGCAGGATGCAATGGACAACGAGACCCTCAGCTCAGCCTGTGGTCCCAGGCAAAAGTGTTTCTCTATAGCACCAATAAACATTCTGGTCCTGTGGGACAGTCTGCCTCATTCTGTCCCAAAGAACCAAGAGCTACTCAGATATAAACAACTTTTATAACATGAATACAGGCACTCCTCACTTAACGACCGAGTCCCGTTCCTACGATTAGGTCGTTAAGCATATTTGGTCGATAAGCGAGGAAGCGCCCCTTACCGATATTTCAAGCATACTGTATGCATACATACATAATGCTTGACCGAGGGTATAAAGCAGTTGATGAACCAATCCTCAAATAAAGCTTGAGTCATCCATGCCTTGTTATTTGCACGATAGTAAACGGGCAGCGTGTGCTTACTAACCTGCTTCAATGCACGTGGGTTCTCGGAGTGATAGATGAGGAAAGACTTTAACTTGAACCCAGCGACATTTCCTCCCAACAGCAACGTGACCCTGTCCTTAAAAGCTTGAAACCAGGCATTTCTTTAGCTTCTTTGTGTATGTAGGACCTTTTGGCATTTTCTTCCAAAAAAGTCCAGTTTCATCCACATTGAAGATCTGTTCCGGATGGTAACCGCCTTTCTGGATCTCAATATGTGGTCTTGGAGATTATAAACGCTAGCGTAGTGGATATTGACCAACTTTGGGAACAACACTGAGACTGAGAAAGGGTGATGTGAGATGAGATGCTTGATGCTGAGACCCAGCGCTGCTGTTTCCACGACCAAAGTTCTCATACAGTGTACAGTATTGACTAGTCAGAGAGCTGGTTTAAGTCCGCGTGGTCGTTAAACAGGTAGGTCGTTAAGTGAGGAGTACCTGTATTCCAAAACTATCATAAATAAAGCTTGACTCTTGAGATCAAATTAAGATCATTGTAACATGCTGAGGTGGCTGGGGAAGGGGGCGGAGATGGGGACAAGGGAGCCACAGCTGGGACTAATTACTGACACTAATTTCTTCCCCCGGACTGGACAGTGAAGGAGAGCGACGGAGGAGGAGAGCACGAGCGAGGAAACGAACACGACCCTGATCCCTATGCTGACGAGACCGAGTCGACCCCCACTTCCCCCCCTTGCCCTCCTCACTGACGACGGTGTAAATAAAATACGCCAACAGGCGAGCACTGCACCTACTGCCTGGCTTCGTCTGTTGCAATCATCTAATGGCATGTTTTGTAAAGTACAAGGCATAGGAAGTGATCTAGTGAACTATTTATCATTAACATATTCAACGCATTCACCGTCCAGAGAATAACCAGCTTTGCATTCTATGTGTCTGGGATAGATTATACATGTACACTGGAAAAGGAGTTACTGATGTATAAAATAAATGAAAAAATTAATAAAAATAACAAAAGACATACTATAAAGATTTCTTGTTGCAAATATTGGTGCTATCATTTTTTCGGTTTTTTAACTACATTTGTGACTTCTTTTGTATAGGAACCAATTATTTTGTTCCCCCAATAAATAATGGTAATCCTGAGCTTCTCACAGCATCCCCACAGAATGGAAAATCACACAATAGCATGATTTTACACAAAAATTTTATTTTACTATTAATAAAAATTAAATAGAATGTATGTTCTGCCCTACAGTGGCAGTCACTGACCTGGGGGTAACTCCTGGGCAATCCTATGCGCAGTGGCAGCAGCCCACTCGGGGTTTTTGATACATAGGACATAGTCCATGATAGTGTGGGCGATCCGGGCTGTTTTCTTGCTGGTGGTGGAACAGGACCCCTGCCTCATCTGCTCCAAGAGAAGAGGCTTTAGGCTTCTCTCAAACATGTGGTTCACAGCAGACATGTAGAGCTTGTCCAGGCTCACCTGCAGCACACAGTAGAGTCACTGGCTTTAATAAAGGCCTCAAAACCAACCACCAGCATGTCCTGCACACTTGAAAATACATATTACAACTTCAGAAAGAAATGTGTGGAATTTTAACATTTGAAAATGCACTTATAAATCTAGTGTTGTAAAATACTGATTGAGTGCAGACTAAAGCGACTTCCAATGAACACTATGTAGTGTTATCAGCTCACACATTATTCACCCAAGGTGACTTACTATACTTGATACACTACTTACAATGACTCACTCATCCATCTGCCAATGAAACACACTTTCTCTCTCACATACACAAAATGGGTGATTTAGAGTTACCACTTCATCTGTGCAGTATGTCTTTGTACCGTGGGAGAAAACCCACACAAACACTGGGAAAACATGCAAACTCCACACAGAATGAGCAAGAATTGAACCCACGTCCTCTCATATTTTACCTGGCTACTTGCTGTGCCACTGTGCTGTACTTTTGACTTTCAAGTCAGTTAAATAACTAAGTTTTCTCCTACCTTCATCAGTTTGCTGATCAGCAGTAGTGTGGGGAATGTTTGCTCACTAAGTTCAGGAGCTAATGAAAGGAAGAAGAAAGCAAAGAGAGAGGAGTGAAGTGTCACTGGTGTTCTGAAATACTGGGGATCTACTAAAACACATTCAAGCTTCTCTATAGAGTGAGTTCTTTACTTACAGACTTAATTGTGACCAAGAGTTGGCTTGGAGAAAAATGTATGTTAAATCACTAAACGTAGATGTCGGCAACATGACAGCTGCATCTTTGACAGGAATACAGCAGCACTCTCTGTGTCTCTCCCCCCACTCAGAAACTCGAAGACCAGGCTGACAAACAGCCTTCAACACAGATGCGTGTTCTGAAAGCTCTGGCTGGGAATTTCTGACCCATTGTAAAGAAAGTACAATAAAGAACCAAGCTTTACCAGACTGCTAAAAAAGCTTAAGGCAGCAGTTAAAATTTATGTTGCCATCTGGTGGCCAATCGGCTGAAGCTTAGACTCACACACACACACATTTTCAGAACCGCTTGTCCCATACGGGGTCACGGGTGAAACCGGAGCCTACCCGGCAACACAGGGCGTAAGGCCGGAGGGGGAGGGGACACACCCAGGACGGGACGCCAGTCCGCCGCAAGGCACCCCAAGCTTAGACTCAGGATTCCAAATTGGTAAGCTAGCTTCCTTTATGAAAACACACACACACACTGTCTGGACCGCTTGTCCCATACAGGGTTGCGGGGAGCCAGAGCCTAATTTAGGTTAAGTACCTTGCTCAAGGGTACTACAGCTGGAGGTGGGATTTGAACCTGTGACTTTTGGTTCCAAAGGCAACGGCTCTAACCACAACTCTACCAGCTGCCCCAAAATTAAAAAATACACTTCTCAAAAAAAGTTTGCAATGGCAAAGTTTTTTTTTCCCCCCTTGAAAGTGCATAGGCCTGTGATCCACTGTACTTCTAATGTAATGTATTAAATGCAAATATTGTGGTTTAAAGACAACTCTCAAAAGATTTTACATCATGCATCTGACAGATTGGGTGTTTTATTGGGTTAGAAACCCAGCTACAGAGTCCCAGGTGGTATGCAGCTGTGCTGATACTTACTAATGATCTTCCAGAAACAGCGGCCAGTCTTGAAAAGCAGGTGGAAGGGCAGTCTGGTCTGGGCCAACTGGGTGGGCTCCAGGGCCTGCTCCAGCAGGTAGCTGTTCTCCAATTCTCCAGGGGCTGAGATGCGCTTGTAGGACTTCAGGTACTGCAGCAGCCTTATAGCCTAGGGTTGCAGACCCACACTCAGAGACCATAGCACATACAAGCACAGATCCAGCTATGCCTTTACTCCCAAGGTGCATAAAAGGATTGTCTCTCCTAGCCCTCAAGATGTGGTATGAACTTCCTTCCATTCAACACCAGGTGTGCACTCAGGTTCTGCTGCATGCACATACACTCAAAATCAAATTACTAGACACAAACAGAAACACAAACATCTGATAAGGCAACAAATTACTTATGTACACAAAGACACTCAGGTAAATTAGGTGTTTTTCAAAACAATGGGGGGGGAGGGGGGACGACAATTTGTCATACCTGATCAAGTGGAAAGCTTGGTATTGTTTCCCCTGCATTTTCTATGATCCTGAGAAGACCTTCGATTCGTTCATAATTGTATGGGCTGAGCTGTGAGGCAACAAAGACAACAAGGCAGAATTTCAGTGGTGAAACTTTCATGGTCATTCTAATGATCTGTAATCCACATGTAAAATCTCCAAAAGAAGAATTTGGCAAATGGTACTTAATTTGCACATCAGTTTCCATTTCATGTCCATTACTGGTGTATACCCATATTTGATACGTAAGTACTCCTAGTCAAAAAAATTCTAATAGGGTTGCAGGGTGTGCTTACATTTGCAAAAATCTCACAGTTTGGTGAAGTCAGTATGTGATGTTTATTGATTAATCATTAAGTCCTGGACAACAGCTCTCCCCATCAGGCATAAGCAGCACACAGGCAGTTACTAACAAGATCACCTCCACCCAGCCATGCACACTGGGTGTACCTTAAGGATGGCAGCATTAAGGCTGACCGCCAGTTCACTGGTGCTTTGCAAAAGAGGGATGATCTGCAGGGCCTGCTCCACAGCATCCACTTTGCTCAGCTTTGAAGTCTGGGCCTCCCCCTTGTCTCCCACCAGGTCCTGGCTCTCCCCTTCCCCCTCCAACAACAGTGTGGTGATGTACATGCTGAGAGCTAAGTTGCAGTCAAGGTCAAATGTGCTGTTGACAAAAGGATGTATATATTATAACACAAATGGTAAAAAATGTCAAAGCATTTTATGGCACAAGTTCTCTTTTTATAAATTTTGCAAGGAGAACCTTTTCAAACCTGACAAACATACTATGACTGTCCTACCTGTCACCAATGCTTAACCACTTGCCATTCCAAGACTAACATGGACTCAGTAGTGTCACAGAACCAAAGTGAGGAGCAGAAAAACTCATTTTGAGGGCAGCAGGTAGACAGTAGCTGGAGTTACCTGCAGTACTCAAGGATAAGCTCAGCTGTCATGTTCCTATTCTTCACCAGCGTGGGGATCAAATTATTCTTCATCTCAGGGCACTGCCTAAAAACAGGCTGGATGGAGATCTGTAGTTACACCAGGAGACACGCACGTAGGAAGGAGACTTGAGTCAATACATCAACTGTTGACATTCAGCTATATTCAAACTAAAGTGCAGTAACAGTAGCAAGTGAATCGAAAACGGACCCCTAATTTGGCCAGCTTTATGCCCCACTCTGCATCTGTTACAAGTGATAGGAACTTCTCACGTTGCGTCTCCTCCTTGTACAAGCTGCACAACTGTGCTCCAACCATGGCAACAGCCTATCATACATACACAGGAGAACAACAACACACTCAGATAAGCAGATCTCCTACAATATTTCTACCAGGACCATTTACACTTACAAATGTATTAATTATATATTTATTCATAATTAATTACGCACATAAGAATGACAGTAAAAATATTCATACCAGTATCTTGTGATAGTTTTGCCATGTATTGTTGATGACTTTCCAGAGAATCTCTAGCATGTCACTCTGTGGAAGTAAAGTGCAGTATCCGATAGCCAAACTGCAGTCCACCACCCTCCAGTTGAGCACCTGCATCATAAAAATATGAATATTCACTGCTGTAGATGATGTAGCAGTTTCATTACTGTGGACGCAGAGAGTAATAAGCACAAACACAAAATCACAAATACATAACACTAGGTACAGTTCTCACTCAAGCCAAAAAACAGGTATACACATATGAACACATACACATATACAGGCACAAAAATATAAATATAATATAAATACACAAATATAAAAATTTGTCTTTCAGAAATTTATTTACGTAAAATATCGGCTTGTGACAAAATGTTGCCAAGCCACAGTTTTTTTTAGTTCATTTTTTTGTCCAAATTGACTTACAGTTCATATCCATTTACAACTGAAAGTGTTTTACTAGAGCAACTCCTGCTAGATTATTAAATGAATCCTTAACCACTATGGTACCTGCTGACTAACTTAAACTTGAAAATCTTATTTTTTTCTTCATAAAGTCAAATATTACTGGCATTTTTAATTTGGATTTGATCATTTCTGCCATTATTGGCCTATAATGAACTGTGTGGGAGAGCTGAATTTCTACCTTGTGCAGAAGTGCCATGGCAACTGTCTTGATGGAATTCAGAGTGAAATTCCCAAAGTCACTCAGGCACTTCCTGTCTCTCAGCAGGCGCTGGGAATTGTGCAGCTGTAAGAGCACAATGAAGCAATGAGTACACTGAAGAGGTCACAATGCCAGCTAGGGGCGAAGCCCCTCCTACTCCTTTACCTGGGAACTGAGAGTCAGGTCTATGTTGTTAGAAGCTATGTGCTGGAGACTGCTGCCAAAGGTGTTGACCAGAAGGCGGAGCGCCAACTCCAACTGGCTGCATTCCTGCAAATTCTGCAGCATCACAGTCACGGGGCTCAGCAAGGGCTGAAGGAAGTCCAGTTCTGGAAAAAGACAAAGGTATAGCACACCAACAGTCAGTTCTGCCAGTATCATGTTACTCATTCATACAGTTAGAGCAAGGCATTATGAGGTAAACACCGTTTTTATGCATCCAGCAAGAGCAGAAGGAACAACAGCTTCAAGTTAACACGGGCACCCTCAAGTGTATTCGCACAAAAGTCTGAACATTTCCAAGCTAGAGAAATATAGTAGTGCAGGAAGTTTCCTTCTGATCTTAAACTCACCGTCTTTATATGAACAGTTGGACAGGCAAGAGCAATCCAGGGGATATCGTTTTGAATCTAGAGGACACAAACATACTTTCAAAGGAAGGTAACAAAATGCTGTTTTTCATACTGTAAAAAAATAAGGAAAAAGATCAAAGAAACAAACATAAAAGCTTGACATATCTAATGATATCTGGCGACCTGAAAAGGAGGGCAGAAGGCAGTTTGTGATCTTGTACTGGAACGGCAAAACTGACACTGGGTCAAGAACAATGCCATCTTCATTAAAGATGTTCTGAAAGCTCCACTCAGTGTATGGGCCACAATCCATCACTGAAGAAGACTCCTGGCAACACAGATGGAATATGATAACTGGTCAATATTATTAGTCAAAATTCACTGGAGCAAAGAACATGACAATATCTCTGTTTTGTCACTGTATGAATGTTCTGTTGCCAGTTGTGGGGTAGTGGTGACTAGATGAGCAGCATAGAGGCATCAAAGAGCAGGTTACTGAACAAATTGACCTTTATTTTTTAAACAAAAGAAACCACCAAATGGACAAACTGAAAACAGGTACATGCAAAAAGACACTGAGGCCCATTATGGAAAGCTCTCCAACAACACCCAAGACCTCCCCCTGAAGTCCTTAGACCAGCTGCCGCAACTTACGTAATGTGTACTGGTTGGTATGGTGAGTTGAGACAAACTATACAAATGGTCCCCAATTTACGATGGGATATTGTACCGATAAAAACCATCGTAAGTCGAAAATGCATTTGATACACCTAACCTACCAAACATCACAGCCTAGAATACGTGTGATGGCCATTACAGGCTTGCAGCCTACATGCTGGACAATTATCTTGAGTTTCTCCTCAAGAATAATTGCCTTCCTTTTCTTCTTCTCACCAATAGCAGGAGACACGGATGGGCGTTTTGCAGACATGAGGGATGCACAAAACACAACGCAGATACGGGGGGAATCCAAAAAAATGCTGGCAACACGGAACACTGTAGAGTATCGGTTGCATACACTAGCGACTGCGTGGCAGACTGGAAGATGCGGATTGCTACCACTGCCCAGCTGCCTAGCATCACGATACAGTATCGTACTGCATATTGCTTGCCCGGGGGGTGGTGTCAAAATTCGAAGATTTCTACTGAATACATATCACAATCGCCCCATTGTAAAGTTCAAAAATCACTCTCCTGGATCAAAAACATGGTAGCCTCATAAAGCAAAATGAACTTGAAATGACAGCTGCTCAGGTGGCGGGCGGACATTATCAAAGATTTTTCGAACGGGACTGGAGAACAATGAGGGACAGGACTTGAAAGAGCAAAGCGAGATATGTTTGAGAACGCAAAGGGCCAGTTGTCTTAAGTGATTGAAGCCAGGTGCTACTGGTTGAGGTGCGGGCGTGGTCCTGACAACTACAGTATTTATAGGAGAGAGAGCGAGTGAGCGGGCAGAAGAAAATTGTGAGAGAGAGAAAAAAAACATTAAAGAAACTTTAAAGTTTGCTTTTCCAGTGGTCGTTGGCATTTCACCTTTCTCCAATTACTTTATTATTTCTACTTTATTTTCAAATCGTGGTCATTTTCCTTTTCTTTGATGCAGCACCATCACTTGCATCACATTTACACTTTGGTGCAATGGTTAGGAGGGTTTTTTTTTAAAAAAAAAAAAAAAAAGAAAAAAAAATTTTTTTAAAGCCAAACACAGAAACACACAGAATACTGTTAACAGCAACATGGTCTGATTGAAAAGAAGGAAGTCTTTGTCCTACCTCTGAATCACGCGACCCACCCACAAGCCTCCTTGGCTAAGAGTCTGGGAGTAACGACTGACACAAGTCAGTCTTTCTCTCAGCACATTGAAGCCACAACCCGGTCCTGCAGATACATCCTGCATAATATTCACAGGATCCGTCCCTACCTCACAATTGACTCTGCCCAACTACTTGTCCAGGCCATGGTGACTTCCCGTCTGGACTACTGCAACTCTCTCCTGTGTGGCCTTCCTGCTACTGCCATCAAACCTCTGCAGCTGATACAGAATGCTGCCGCATAAGTTGTATTTGACTTGCCAAAGCGTTCCCATGTATCTCCTCTACTCGTTTCTCTGCACTGGCTTCCTATAGCTGCCCGAATCAAATTCCAGACCCTGGTTATTGAATAAAAATGCATCAATAGAACTGCTCCCAGCTATTTATTTACAGGACTCAATCAACCGCTACACCCCAGCCAGACCCCTTTGCTCATCTACTTCTGCTTGCATGGTGGTCCCATGCACAAAAGGTAAAGCGCGGAGGTTCTCGGTCCTGGCTCCGTTGTGGTGGAATGACCTTTTCCTCTCACTCAGAACTGCGGAAACTCTGTCTACATTCAAGAAGGGTCTGAAAACTCACCTTTTCCAGACCCATTTTGCCCAAGATTTTTCTAGCTCATGTATGGTGTAAATGTTCATGCACCATAACTTCTAGAGCATCCCCAGATAAGCCTTTATACAGTCGCTACTCCAGCATTGTATGTGATTTTGTGTATCTTATTATTATTATAAAAAAAATTTGATAGGAGGTTATCAGGATTCATCTATCTTGCATTTTATGCACCTACTCAGGCAATGAACATCGGTACATCAAATGGAAGGTAACAAACTAGGTTTACTTAAGAGTCACATGTCTGCAGCCATGTCTCTTTCTCTTCATGTAATGCACAAATTGTATTTTCACTAAGATGTACGTCACTTTCGACAAAACCATCTGCTAAATGAATAAATGGTAAGCTGATGAACCGCTGTAGACGCAAAATGTTTTGATGCGTGTCACAAACTAGCGTCTGTTTGTTATTACGAATCATTGTATGTAACTTTAATTTTTAATATAGTAGGCTTACAGGGGGTGGTTTGTAACTATGGGTTGTACGTAAGTCTGACAATCGTAACCCAGGGACTGCCTGTATAGATGTTTTGAGGGAAGGACAACATTATGATGCAAAATATGACAATAAAAGCAATACTGACGATGATAACAGTAAGAGTACCCCCCCAGTCCCAATTCCTACCCCCCCCAACTGCAGGTTGGCAGCTGTGTAAAAGACATACCTTGGCGGTGAAGCCATCATCGTCAATCTGGCATTGCTGGTACACATCCATAGCTGCACGTGTGCTCTTACACAGCTCCACACAGTCCAGCAGCAGATCTGAGAGGGAACCACTTCATGTTGGATTCATTCTTTGCATCATCCATTAGTTCCTACACACTAATTAATATTGTAATGTATCAAAAGAAACTTTATTCTACTGGAAGGCAACATTTGGAAAGAGAAACAGTAAATACAGGGTGTGTTAACAAGCAAAACAGGATTTCACAAGTTTTTGGTACCTGTTAGGATTACAAATGTCTACAGATGCCAAATGCTAAATCTTTAGACATGAGCTTCTAGACATGAGAATTCACAATGCATAGGGAAACACAACACCTGGGTGGCAGACAGTGATGGCTTGGCAGGCTAGGTTGTGGATGATGGCAGGCAGGTTGATGCCATCAGGGATGATCATGGGCACGTTGTCCTCAAGCATTTGGCACAACATCTTGGCAGCATGAAAGAGCACCCGGCCTGTGCAAGCATCGTAGTGGTGCTGGTATAGTTCGCTGTTGCGGGGGGCCAACAGGGCAGGACTGTCAATGAGAGGCTGTACTACACATACAGGTCAAGCTGAGATAGGAAAACCTCTATAGGCCTATATATGGTCACCTGAGCTCCAGTCATTTGTGGATGAACTGTAACTTTAAAGCCTTCTACCTGCAGTTTACAGTGTGTAGTTGTAAAAATCTAAACAGGTAAACAAGAGCCTTTGAGTAAACAGCATCTTGACAACAGTGTTTGTTTCACTAGAAATAAACACCAGGTAAGGTAAGAGATTTCTTATGAGAAAGTGTGAGTGGTAACCTGAGCAGTACGGCTCTCTTTCTCACCTGCAGATCTTTAACGCCTTGTCAACTTTGCCCACCAGTAGGGCGCGCAGTGCCAGGTCAGCCCACAGCTCCTGCTCTGAACGTTGCAGCTGACGGGCGAGGCGGTACAGCCCCGCCTCTGTGGAGATGGTCTTGGTTTTGCCGTCTGGATCATTAGCAACAATGGGCCTGGTGTCCTGTAGACGGCCACGAGCTTTTGTGTTCTCATAGGCTGTGATATGCTGTTCCTGGAACTGCGCCCGCAGAGCCCTGTCTGCATATTCCTCTGGTGACAGGAAGATGTCAAAGTCCTCCTGAAAACAGAAAAATGAACTTGTTGGTCCACCTGCAGTACTTTACTTTCCGTTTCTATGCTCCTTTTTAAATTTCCCTGTATCTGATTGTGTTTAATGCCCCCACCATCCACTCTAGCAAGCCTCGCCCAGTGATTCTGGGATATGCTCCAGATTGCTGCGATCTTGACCAGGACAAGTGGTTAAAGGAAACGGATGAAAAAATTTATAATTAATTAATGACTGCGTTTAAACACACAGTGGCACGCTACGCTTTGTATGGTTTAGTGAACTTTTTGTCTTCTAATAGGACTGTGTGTACGACATTATCCAACCAACCAACATCAACAACCGCTTGTCCCAAGCAGGGTGGCAGCGATCCAGAGCCTACGTGGCAGCACAGGACGCAGAGCCGAAGGGGGAGGGGACACACCCAGGACAGGATGCCAGTCCATTGCAGGGCATCCCAAGCAGGGCTCAAACCCCAGACCCGTCACACAGCAGGCATTGGCCAAACCCACCGCGCCACCACGCCCCACCATGATATTATTGTTGGGTATTAATATTTCAACGGGAAGTGGTGACTGGTTGCAAGTGAGCATGTTAAAAGCATTGCACATTCCAGCAGTTGAACTCATGATGTTTCAGATCCTAAAGCTCTACACTTAATGCTTCTGACATCAATCAGTGTTCAACTTCCAAACAAAAAGTATCACGACAGGGTGAAAATTGGTAAAAACACCAACACAGGGTGAAAACATGACGCTGCCCGTTTCATCAACAGACCTGTAGGTTAGCAATCGCTTCAAACATCTTCAGGTTGTTTACGCACTCTATCCTCTTGAATGCATTGTCTGAAAAACACCAAAGACGGCAAGACATGAACAGGAACAGGACAACACAGCAGACATCACACAAATGCAAGAACAATTCTAAGTCCGAAACTGACTTCAGAGGATGCTATTGAAGAAAAGTGCACGTTCACCTTGCTGAATTCTCTGTAAGAATTTCAGTGACTCCACCATGACCTGCGCCACATCAATATGGTGTTTCTTGTGCTAACAGAATACATGAGGGATAAGATTTGTGAATTCATGCTACAAATACAGAGAAGTTATTATGTACAAATGTTAATCAACAAGTGAATCATGGGTCACCTCCTCTGAGATTAAGTGCTTGTTCTGCAGCTCCAGTCGTGCCCATGTGGCAAGTCTCTCGGTCACACACTCTGCCTCGGCGGGGGGCAGCTCCTTTAGGACTGTCACGCAAAGCTCCCGCTGCAACAGCACTATCACTCATAAAGCTGCTCTCTCATTCTACAACATGTTTCTCCCACACTGCATGTGCTCATGAAATACCCCTCATACCTTGGCCTGGGATATCAGTTGAATGATATAAAGGAAGTAGATCTGGGAGGTGTCTAACTTGTACACTTGCGCAACCTTCAGGGCATCCTCAAGAGAGGACGGCAGATCTTGTTTCAGGATACGTCGGACCAAGACCTGTAGGGGGCAGGGACACCATTTCAAAATTGAACACAATATGGCCTGTTGTATCTGCAACAAAAGTAAGGCAGAGCTTTTTTTAAGAAAGAAAAAAAAGAAAGAGTTGTCTCAAATGACAATTTCCACTGGACAAAGCAGATTTCCAAAAGGATTCTGTGTGCAATGGACACTGACCATGGCTAGGTTGTCGCTGGATGGGTTGAAGTTGCGGATGCCATAGACCCTCAGAAGCTTCTTGATCTCCATCAGCTGGTAACTTTCCTTCAAAAGCTCCTGTCTGAAACAATAGTCGCATGGTGATATTACCAGCTTGGTGAAGGCCTCGCACACAGTAGAACCCCTGATCCCTCAGATGGATAAAGGCTCAAGGGAAGGGACATGAGGACCTACCTGGGATGATCCATTTCCAGGTGTTTCTGGACCAACTGCTCCACCACACTGCTCCAGGGCACCACTGCCTTGTACATTATCTCTAGAACAGCATCTTCCACCAGCTGGCAATGACAGCAACAGGTTGGTGTGAGATTTAAGCAATAAATATGGTTAAACATAGAGGCACGTGATGTGAGGGAATAAATGTTCAAACTGGCACAATCAGACTGGTAATGACAGGTTACTTACGTCAGAGTCAGTCATGCAGTCCAGCACAGCCATGGCCTTGGCCTCCCACTCTGTGAACAGGGAAGTGGTTTGGGAGCTGCAACGCTCCAGCATGTCCTGGAACAGACGATGAGAGAAGTGGACAGCAGACACTTAGTTACAATGGAGAAAACTTTCTGACCTTGGTTCCTGGCACAAACACATCATACAGAACTACAGCTCCGGTTCCCCGCGACCCCGTATGGGAGAAGCGGTTCTGAAAATGTGTGTGTGTGTGTGTTGTTTTCAGTGTGCAAGTTTTTTTTTAAGGCTTTTAAATCCAATCTTACACACTGAACTCATCACCATCATCAATGATGTCAAAAATAAAAAACAATTAAAAGAACAATGGGAGTGACCACTGACAGTCTGCTGATACCCACCCGTATGTAGTGCAGCAGCAGCTCATCCAAGTGGAGCCTATGCTCCTGGGTATAGGGTCTGACACTGCTTTCGATGACAGAGGGGATGAGCTCTGGAGCCAGCACCTTGTCCAGCATGAGGAAAACTATGCTCCTGGTGTTCCTCTGCCACATACAATGAAAACCTCCAGACGTCACTGACATCAATAGTACGTGTCACTAGTTATAATTTCTGGTACTACTATAATTTCTAATACTACATGTACATTTACATTGTGTAATTACTTACATTAGTACTACCAATACAACTACAACCAACAGTACAAGTAACAGTATGACTAGTAACACAAACTATTAATACTCATCCATTCATCTTTGTTAATCAAGATTGAGGTCACATATTATTATTTAAACATATATTAAGTTTATTTTATATTATCCAACTTGCATAAATATTCACAGACCTTCCTTGTCTAAGCTTAGTGCAGCAGCACTCTTCCCCAAATAACTAAATCCACTTCCAAAGCTGTAACAATGTGCATGGTAAGGAGGTGGTTAGCGGGTGATTGGGGTGGCACAGACCTTCTCAAAGTCTGACAGGGACAGCTTGCAGTGGTACTTGTTGAAGAGGTCCAGTAGCTGGCGAAGACTCTGCACCAGGGAACGGAGTTGCTCCACCTCCTCCAGACCACAATCATCCTCCTAAAAACACAGCTATAACTCACACGTGTCCTTCCGCTGTCCACTACCAACGTATTCACAAGTGAATCTAACATGTTAACGTGTGAGCTGCCCCAGAGGCTAGATCAGTCCCAGTGTACAAAGTGCAGACGACCAGTGGACAGCTTACCAGTGGCAGCCATAGCCAGAAGGAAGGCAGGCCGAGTTGGGCCATCTCAAGGCCGTTCTGCGGCCAGTCAGCCTGTAGACAGTCAGAGCCAGAGCAAAGATGACAGGATACTTAATTTCCTGCTTATTTTCCAAAGTCTCTTAATGTTAGTTACCTACCTTTTCAGTCAGCTCCAAGTTTCTTGCCCGCTGCTCCAGCCATCTTGATAGCTTTTTCTGCAATGCCATTAAAAACACACATTAAAGGAGCACAAAAGCAATGAAAACAATGGTTAATATATGCAACCTGCATTTGAACTCCTTCATCAGTGAATGTATTTTTCTTTTACAGGGATGACTTAGATGATTCAAAGAGATATTCCCTCACACTACTATATCTGAACACTATTTTAAAAACTTGACATGGAAAGTCAGGAAACCTGTGTAAAAACCACACAGGTAATGCTGAGAATGTAATCAATGCCCCAGTAGTGACACATACTCAAATCACTGTCTTAGACATATATCTAAAAGCATGTCAAATACACAACAATCCTCTTGATGTCCCCTTTTATACCTGTCCTTTCGGAAAAGTCTTTCTGATAAATGGAATGACAATGGTTCTGAACCAGGGACAGAGGTCCTTTGAAGGGACGTCCTTGGGGATCGAACTGAGCAGGGCATCCAGGGTTTTCTCATCAAACTGTTCAGCAAACTCTGGCTGCCAAACAGAAACATGAGAATATCAAGTGTTGCAATTGTCCAGCTCATCCAGATAAGATGTGAGCAATCACTCAAACTTAGACAAGAGAACATTAAAATACAGCAGTAGATTAGAGAAAGGGGGTCACAGGCAAACAAAAGCAGGAAAAAAAAAAAAAAAAAAAAAAATATTCCAAATGCTGCTTTTTCATTGTTTAGGAATGTGCTCTGAAAGTCTTGGCAGAGAGGAAAAACAAGACATTATTTAAAATAATAATAATAATAATAATAATAATAATAATAAAAAAACCTTTTAGCCATACATATAATATATATTGAAATGACATTAATCATGGGTGCATTCCTGCTTTTCCATTATTATTATCATCATCATCATTATCTGTATTTAATGGACACCTTCACCCAAGGTGACTTACAATGCTAGATACACTACAAGTATCTACCCATCCACACAGAGCAATGTGACACACTGACTCAAACATACAGACTAACAGCAATGCAGTCAGCAATTCACCAGAAATACATGTGGTTTGCTGTGTTAGAAGAAACCCAGACAAACACTGGGTGAATTTGCAAACCTCACAGACTGACTGAGGAACCACCTTATCACCAACCATGCAGTCCAGGCACTGTGAGACACCCCTGCTACCTTCTGCACCATCTTGCCAGAGTCTAGAACATGAACTATGCATAAATCTTAAATTCTGCAAAAAAAAAAAAGTTGGAGATCATACTCAGGAGAAGGCCAACAGGTGCAGAAGGGGCCCTACCTCATTCCGGAGCCACAGGTACTGGGCCCCCCTAAGGTCCCCATCCCTCAGGTGCCACAGGATGTCTATGATGTAGTCTGAACTTTGCAGGAATTCAATCCATGAGATGCCACTATAAACATGAGGGTATGACCAAAAATCACTACACATGGTAGTAATTCATTCACCTAGATAACAGTGATCAGCAAACACAAAAGCTATACAATGACTCCTCATGTTCCAGACATCGCAGTTATGTTTCTTTTTAAATGCACTTTTACAGTGTTTACAGCTGGTGTTGAATTGTACTTAAAAGGATGAAACTGCCAAAATTAATCAAATACATATTTTTTTAAAATCATCAATTAACGGGAATTTGTGGAGACAAGGTTTTTACCTTGTTTCATTTTCATTTTAATATTAATGTAGCCTAAGTTAATAAAACTGTTAAAAGATAAAATAGAAGTGTTTCATATATTATAGCTTTATCAAAGACTTACAAAACCCAATATCAGTAGTTCAAGGGATATCTATTATTAACCTTTTATTTATGTTGATGAAAAGCTGGAAGTGTTCATAAGTTGATATACACTGGTCACCATGAATGTGACAACTCTCAGAAATAGGAGGCTACAAAAGTTATGGTTCTCAGTAATTTTAAATTAACTTAAATTTTTATGTTATGTAACCTGGAAAAATATTTAAATCTTCAAAAATGGAATATTTCTAACATGAGAAGTGAGTGTAGTGGTATTATTAACTGTTGATTAGCTGCCACCTTTCTTCAAAGCAACTCACAAATTTGACCCATGTGTAACAGGTGGGTACTTTTTAACTAGCAATCCAGGGTAAACATACTGTTGTAGGATACTACAACAGTATCATGGCATGACCTACTAACCAACAAATTATAACTCCATGTCATTAATCACTGTGCTACCGGCTTATGCAAATTAAAAAAAATAAATCAAAACCATTCTGAATATTACTCAAACAACAGAGCATCAGATATTTCTAATCAGATACTGACCATGCTTCTTTCCCCATATGTGAAATGATTAAACACATAAATTAGCAATGCCCAAATAGATATAGGCAAAACATGTGATTGGTTGTTTAGTCTAGGCATATCACAAACTTGAACTTTTCTGGCCCGTTGAGGCCGCAGAAGGTGGCAAGCTTGGACAGGGCCTCCTGGATCTGGGAGCAGGGGTAGCGTGAGTTGGCATGATTCAGCATCTCCTGCGCTGTGCTAAAAGTGGGCCAGGGTGCCTTCACGCTGTACTGCACCACAAAGTGCTCATCCTAGGGAAAGGGTCACACAAACATCATCAACAACCACATTTACACAGCAGGTATCCCCCCAAAAAAAGAAAAAAAAATTCTGAAAATCTGGCAATTTCCTGGCACCAGCTGTGTGTAACTCCTCACATTGATCTTTGCCAGGTTGGTCTTGGCCTCCTCCACCAGTTCAGAGAACACCTCCTGTCCATAGCCCCCAGAAGGTGAAGAAGCCAACTTCTCCAGCACAAAGTCCAGCTTCACTTTATATACCAGCTGTGAGAAAGCAGGGCATTCCTGTATGTTACATGAAGGCGCTGAAACCCAAGTTAATACTGAGAATTTGAAAACAATAAATACACCACATCATGACCACAATTTAAAATACAACTTATACCTCAACATCAAGGCCGAACTGTATGGCAAATGTTTCTGCTTCTTCAAATTTGTGTTTGTGAAGAAGACGACTTAGCCTGGAAGAAAACATATAGGCATTTACCTAATTTCTCGGTCACATGAGGTATGGAGGTTTGACATAGTCAACCATTTACCTGTTCTCTGGCAAGGCCTCTGTGAAGCACCTCACCACAACAGAAGACACTGGGTCCTCTGGACTGAAAAGATAAAAACATAATATGCATGTAAACTTCCTAACTTGCATACTTATTTTTATTAACATGCAATGCTCAATATTATGCGTAAGGTATTATTTTTGATATACAAAATGTGCAGATAAGTAAAGAAAAGCATTTTCTTGTTCAAAGATATACTACTTTTCCATACCTTTTCAAACTTTTGGAAATTCCTTCCAACAAATAAACTGTGTCCTGGGATTGAGCAGAGAAACAATTTTGATTTGAGAGAATAACAGGATAATTTTAATTTTACCTGACTGACCCGTTAGTATACTGGTAAAGCACATTGGCACTAATAAGCTAACAATTCTATTTCTAAACACCAGCCTGTTTACCTTAAGCAAGGAGTTATTAGAATGCCATGAGTGTTCTAGCCTCAGAACATACCTTTAGCTGAGAAGAGAGATTAAAATATTTCCTGATATGTTGTTTAAAAATGATTGTAAAACTATTTTTAGTGGGGGTTGGACCGGGTCCTGCTCTCCAGTGGGTCTGGGGTTCGAGTCCCGCTTGGGGTGCCTTGCGACGGACTGGCGTCCCGTCCTGGGTGTGTCCCCTCCCCCTCTGGCCTTACGCCGTGTTGCTGGGTAGGCTCCGGTTCCCCGCGACCCCGTATGGGACGAGCGGTTCCGAAAATGTGTGTGTGTGTGTGTGTGTGTGTGTGTGTGTGTGTATTTTTAGTGGATCCAAAAGATCTCTTTCAATGTCTCTGTTAATATCATATAAGTGACACACAGCCTGAAATGTCTATAAATAATGTGGTTTATTTACAGATGCATTTATTACCATGTTGACACCCATCTTCACAAGGGCTGAAGTAGAGGACACTTCCAAGGAGTAGAGGGCTGTCATGGATGGCAGAGAGTACACCACCAGACTCCTCATCTAAGCCAAATAAAGCACAAATGTAAAGAAGAGGGGTCCAATAAGACAACACAGGAAGCCAAAACATGGTACTAAAAACCTGCTCTTAAGGAAAGCAGACAAACAATTCCTCTCTATTGTCATTGAGGAGTATAGATAACCTACCTGACTACTGTTTGGCACGGTCAAGGCTACAAGTTTCATACTGCTGCCTTCCTGCCTATAGATATAAGAACACAAAAACCCTGATAAGAATTGATGGCCTGGGAAAAGTAAACAGGATGTAAAACATGAAGAAAGACAGTAACTTACATGGATACTGAGGATGACCTCCCCTCAGTGGTGATGAGGAAGTCATGAAAGGCCAGTTCTGGCCAACACCACACCATCACCAGCATGTTCACTTCCCAAACACTCAGAACATTCTAAACAGGAGAGCAAAGAACTATGGGAAACTTCTTTTGGAAGTATGCAGGATTTAAAAAAAATGACCAACCCAGAACGTTTTTCACTATCAAACACCAGCCTGCATCGAAAAAAATTAAAGTTATTATTTTCTAATAGATTTTATTTTAAAAGATGAAATAATAACATACAACTAAAAATAGAACAACTGACACCACATCTGCCATCATAGCTACAATTGCTTCTTCAAGGCTCACTTAAGACTTCACCTCTTCATCAAGAGTGTACATCAGATTATCCAGAACTTGTATCTTCTTTACACCTGCCATGGTAACAGACAAAGGTGAAGCAGACCAAGAAACTCTACATTTACACTTGCTGAGACCAAGCACTGCTTAAGTTCAGACCTCTGCTACACAAACCTAGGCTTTTCACAACAGACAAGCAGATCTTGTCAGCATTTATATATTCCTAAATTAGGTATAAATTTAATGTAGCTTGAATTAAAATGTATATCATATACATTTATATTTACTTCAGACAAATCAAGAGACCTCAATATTATTAAGCTTTTACTGATCATGGTTTACAGGGGGTGTGGTGGCGCAGTGGGTTGGACCACGGTCCTGCTCTCTGGTGGGTCTGGGGTTCAAGTCCTGCTTGGGGTGCCTTGTGACGGACTGGCATCCCGTCCTGGGTGTGTCCCCTCCCCCTCCGGCCTTACGCCCTGTGTTACCGGGTAGGCTCCGGTTCCCCACGACCCCGTATGGGACAAGCGGTTCTGAAAGTGTGTGTGTGTGTGTGTGAGATCATGGTTTAGAAGTAAACATTTTTTTCATCATGAAAGAAAAAAAAAAAAGTAATGGACAGCCCTTTACATTTATTCATTTAGCTGACACTTTTCTCCAAAGCAACTTACAATGTTAAGGTTACAATTATTTACCCATTTATACAGCCAGGTAATTTTACTGGAGCACTTTAGGGTTAGTACCTTGCTCAAGGGTACTACAGCAGGAGGTGAGGCTTGAACCTGTGACCTTTGGGTCCAAAGGCAGTTGCTCTAACCACTACTTTACCAGCTGTCCCTTTAATTCCCACTCTGTTCTGAAGTTGAGATGCCAGTGCAAAAATACTGTATTTTGAAATTTTGTCAGCATGTTTGTTTTGACTTCCACATCTGAACAACTGTAACACCAATATTTTGACAAAGTAACAATTGCCTAGTTTTAAACGACATAATCAAGTGTCTGCCAGAAGCACAGTAATAAAAATTGTTCAATTTTTCATTTATCATCTAGTTATTTTTTCAACCAGATTATTTCAAATGACCAGGCAAGACAGACTTCTGAAGGAAGCAAGTTTCCGTGTGAGGAAAAAACAATGTCATCACAGCTACCTAGCATTAAACTTGAGTCCAGGAGGTGGCTGATGGACATTGTGTTCTTAGCTGGATGCATTCTCCACTGAGATAACACATTTTCTCCACTGCCCTGAGACACAACAGACAAAAAAAAGGAGATGCAGACAAATTAAAAGACTTCTGGATTGTTATACTGGTATCAGGGTAAAACAAATTAAAAAGTAAAATGCATCATAACCTACAACCAGGAAACTGAACAAGAATACCAAGTCTGATTGAACTGAAGGGCACAAAATCATATGTTATACAATGAAGGTTCAAAGAATTTTTGATAATCATCCCTTGGCAAGGTCACTGCTCACAGCCTGGAAGGAGCTTACACTCAACATAAAATCTGCCATCAGACCTCGGACCTTTTGTTGACTTTTAAAGATTGATCTCTTCAGTCGTTACCTTGGAACTGTGTAAACCTCTTACGTCTGACTCAACCTTCCCCATCATACCTCCCTGCATTTAACAAGTGTCTTTGTAACAGCTTTATTTTCGTATAACATGGGGTTGTTATCTTGTTTATAACTTTAAAACTTTTGCTAAAGGTTGGTTGAGCTTGTTGTAGAGGTGCAGCACAATACTTCTTCTAGGATTACCATCTTAATACTTCTAATCCGGAAAAATTTAAGTATAGGTCACCTTTGACAAAGCCATCAGCTAAACACAGGCAGTCCTTGATTTACAACAGGATTCTTTTCCAGCTACCTTGCAATCAGTCAACTTGTTAAGTTGCAAACCCCTTTATACTGTACAGGCCATCCTCGGAGCAGTGGACTACATGAAAGGTAGCAGAATACCGCTCTGAAAATCCATTCTTCATGTGTTCTGTACTATACATGTTTTTATATAAATAGTACATGCACATCTGTATATCTATAGACATGCATATATATTTACACACATACATAAACAATGTCTTGTTATTTTACATTTATTCATTTAGCTGATGCTTTTCTCCAAAGACACTTATGTTAAGCTATGTATAATTACCCATTTATACAGCTGAGAAATTTTGTACTGGAGCAATTCAGAGTCAATGCTTTGCTCACATGTACTACAGCTGGTAGCAAGCTTCAATTTGTACATTATATGAAAACAAATATGCACGTATGTATGTGTTTATGAAAATAAATGCAAATCAGATAAGTAAAATGAAATTAAAAGTTACAGAACATTCCTAAATTTTCCTCCTTTTGTGATGACTTGACAGTCCTTTTTGCAATAATCAGATTGCTGATATCTTATGCAAGCAGTGATAGGTCTTCACACACTGTTCATCTGAAGGTGTGTATTGCAAATGTTTGTGTTCACACACAGGTATGTATACAAGTATATTTGTATGCATGTGTGTAACTATTTCACACCTGTGTGTTTATATTTAATGAAATTTCATCATTAAAAAACTGGCTGCTCTCCATTGTTCCATGGATGAACTATATATGAATCATGAGGATATTTTAACAATCAAGTATGTTACATTGTATAATTGGGCTTTGTTTTTCCACCAATTTCACACATTCATGTTACATTAATGCTACTATGGAGCAATATAAATAGAGTATTGTAATTAATTTTTATACTGCACTATTATCTTCATTTCTAAATCTGCTTTTTTCTTTAAAAAAAAAAAACTACCAGAATTCAGATTTTAGCCTTCTAGCTATTTTCAATCAAAACAATATCAGATGGGATCACAAACAAAACATTTAGTTTTTTTTAAACATAAAACACAGTCACTGCTAGACACCCAAACCAACTGATATGGTACCAGCCAATGTTAACATAGAGCACCATTATTAGACATAAGGACCAAATGTTGGCACTCAAACGTAATATAAGGTTAACAGGATAGCTGTTGTAAGTTGCATGCTTCATAAGTTGAGGATTACCTGTAAAAACAAGAATACGACTTTGCACTACTCTAGTTTTAATAGAAGTGGAAAAGTATTATATTATATTATTATAACATTGTTTTATAACATACCCCAGTGATGAGGCAGATTTCACCAGCAAGGTCTGTTGTCACAGCCACATTACATCCTTTACTGTATATGTCCTTTGTAGAACAAACCTCTGTCTTTATTACTGACTGCAGCTGCAAGAAGGAAAAAACAAGGTAACAAAATGTTGGAACATGTCTGCAAAAACTTCTGAATATTTTTTTTCCATAGGTTGAACTTTTAAGAATAGCTTTCACTACACTAAAATGAAGTGCAAATACCTTTTTCAATTCTCCTATGTCCATTTTGACAATTGCTGGGAATGTAATAAATGTTGATTAATGATCATGTAAAAAAGGACAAAGAAAAACAGAGTGATTAAGAAAAAAAAATTACCTCTTTCAATGTTTTCCAGCTCAAGGTTTGAGATATGAAAGAACCCATCAGCCACAAGCAGGAATAAGTGATAAGACCCTGTATGCCAAGGACAATTGATACATTAGTATGATGCATTTCATTGCTCCTCACAATGGGTATTTCTTTAAATGCTTCATATTTTGGAAGAGGAGAAAAAATACAAGGCATTCTCTCAATGAGATCTCAAAAAGTCTACCCTACAAGTCTCACCTGAAGTAACCCTGTCTTCCTCAATGACCAGGCTTCTGTAAGTCTTCTCTTTTTCTGAGAGAGATTTCTGCAAGATTGCCTTCCAGCATAAAAACACCAACTCCATAAAACCACTTTTACAGTTACTGCCATTATTCATGTATACAGTACTCACTGAAAGTATGTGAACCTTATAAGGATGGCCATTATTCTTGTACAAAAATGAACTTGATCTAAATCTTCAAATAAACATAAAACAAGTAGATGATTTACAGACTTGATTCTACCTACTTGGTGTAACCAATGCAACATGTGGGTTCACTTATTTTTACACCCACACTACTTCCGTTTTTCTACTACATAGAATTTCCTTTCAACAAAAATATGGAATTGGTCATTACACACCTATTAGGTCAGATGACAAAGACTGATTCTCATCAATTGACCGTTTTTTGGTAAAACAAGGAACATAAGGGCTTCAGATACTTTCAAGCAGCACGCTGAATATACAGTTATGCGGAGTTCACATGTTCTCCCTGTTTTCTTAAAAATTTCTTCCTAAAGACATGTCAGTGTTACACTGCTCTGCAGTGCAGACAGGGGAATGACTAAGGAGTTTAGTGTAGTGTATAAAGGTGTCATGCAAATGCAGTATAAAATGATTTAACTAGTGTCTGGTAAATGAAAAAAGGCTAATGTTTTATGCCACTCAACTGTCAAGAGGTGTATGAAATCACTTGGGAGACATTCCTTGAAGTCTTTTACAATGAACACTGTGCAGTATTTAGCAGACACCTTTTCAGCCAAGGTAACTTACAATGTTAGACACGACACCACACTAATTACAATCAACCACTCGCTCATCTATACACCAGTGGAACAAACCGTCTCACACACACACTCATTATGGGCAACTTAAAAATCCCAGACTCACTCGAAACATGCATCTTTCGACTGTATAGAAATCAGAGCACCTGGAAGAAACCTACATTAACACAGGGAGAACACGCAGACTCCGCACAGACCAAGTGGCGATTAAACCCATGTCCATTTGTACAGTTCAGCTGCTGTCAGACAGCAGCGCCATCATGTCACCCAAATAGGATCTATCATAACAAGAACAGCCAATTACTTACTTTAGTAAACACAGTGCTCTTCTGTGGCACATAGACGAGGTGGAGGTTCCCATTTCTTTCACCGACCAGCAGAAACTGTCCTCTATGGCACACAGCCACAGTGTCCACATCACTGCCTGCAATAACAGCATACAAAAATCTTTTGTAGTCAATAGAAACACAAATGAGAAAGAGCCTTACTCCCAACAGCTTACCGAAGTTGAGGTGCAGCAGAACTGACTGGAAGTTGTAGTCAAAGAGGACTACAGTTCTATCAGCAACCACAACGATGTAGTTTGAAGCATAGGAAGCATACAGATCTGGGTTGTGCAGCACCTGCAAAACAACAGTTTTTATGGTGTACATTTTTATGTATTCATAGAACAGTAATGTTGTAGATCAACTAACCTCCTTAATTTAGGTACTACTACCTGGGTTGTACGTCACTTTGGAGAAAAGCATCTGCTGAACGAATAAATGTAAATGTAAGAGAGCAGGGCTTCTCTCTGAGCTTTTTTAGCAATGCTATTTTCAATGACTCATGGTTTTTCTGTGGTTGTTTATTTAAAAATCAGTTGTATATCAAAACGCTTCTTGTACCACCACTTATTTGGGTGGTACTTATAGTATAAGCAGGTACTATGTGTTTTCCTAGTGATGATGTAGGGAATTTCAGAGACTTATGACGTATGTTATGCACATAATGATATGATTATACCAAAAATATTCCTGTTCTCATGTATGTTTCTCTTGCCTGGAAATTAACCAGTAAACAACTCAAATATGTGTGATGATGAGGAAAGAATGTGAATTCTGACACAGTAGAACTGAAGTAGGGTTCATCATCATCATTCTTGTTTAATAAATTATTATAATTCGGACTGTGACAGACATGCCTGAATTTTAGTCACGAAAATGCAGAAAATTCCACTTTACACTGGTGGCAACTTTGCGAAGGCAGAGGAAAAATAACGTTTTACTCGGTTTCAGAGGTTAACAAGTCCGTAGTAGAAATAGGACTTTTTGATGGAATCATGGTGGGCAGTTCAGACAGACCTTCTCGGAGCAGGAGAGCTTGACCAGATTGTCCACTTGGTACAGCGCGCTGCCGCACTCCCGCCGCAGATCGAAGCTCACCCGAACGGTGCTGGTGTCGTCGTTCGCGAGCAGCTCCACGTCGTTCCACATCGCACGCCTATACCATTAAATAACTGAAATACTAAATTTCTACACTTTCGAGAAACCCCGTTAACTTCGTAATTTGGCGGCAGAATGAAACTAACTAGTTCCGGTGTAAAAAGGAACTAACGTCATTCTTTCCCGCTCGAGTTGTCATAGCAACAGAACCTCCCCTCGGACGCCACGAGACACTTAAGCAGAATTAAATCTTTACGCATTTTGCCAACACTCTGTGGCAAAGTGGTAAAAGGATGTAATCGAAAAGTAACATTACACTTCAAATTCACCCTTAAATCATTTTAAAATTTTGTTTTTTTTTTTGTTTTTGCTTCGTATAATATTTTAGGTTGTAATTCTGTGGTGTAATTTCATACTCAAAGCAACTAAAAACCGAGGTTATTTGTGGCACACAGACACGTAACAGTGCATTATACATCTTGAGATTTATATATATGATTGCATTATATATTCGATTAAATGCGACTGCTATGCAAGTTTCAGGTCATAGCCTTGAAAAAGTCTTTAGCCCCAGGATGGACCTCCGCAGGAAGGCAAACCGCAGCGTCAATTTAGCAACTCTCCAACCCAATTACACACACACACACACACACACACACACACACACACACACACACACACATCATCTGAAGCCGCTTGTCCCATAGGGGGTCGCGGGGAGCCGGAGCCTAGCCCGGTAACACAGGGTGAGGGGCTGGAGGGGGAGGGGACACACCCAGGACAGGATGCCAGTCCGTCGCAAGGCACCCCAAGGGACTTGAACCCCAGACCCACCGGAGAGCAGGACCCGTCCACCGCGCCGCCCCCCCCCCCCAACCCAATTAGCCAAACAGTTTCATCCCAGCGGTGCCTCCATTTTATGTGGCACCTAATTTACTTTTATCCCATTTTATGTATGCAATACGGTGGAGGTGCGGTAGCGCAGTGGGTTGGACCAGGTCCTGCTCTCTGGTGGGTTGAAACAATTACAAGCAACAAGAACAAAAAGAAAGCCTTTTTGTTATTAAAATCATTATTCAATAAATAAATGAATCCTAAAAACTGCCATGCCAATAATAAAATCTAAAATAAAACAATAAAAATCAATAAGACCAGCTAGACTGCATGACAGAACCTTTAAAACACTAAACCTCTTTTTTATTTTTTTCCTCTTTTTAATTTTTTTTCATTCTGTATAACAATAACAAAGCCATCTACGCACAACACTCCTCTGCTAGCACTCTTTAGCACCACCGTGGACACTTCGAAAACCCTGCCCTGCTTCCAGAAGCGTCTCAAAATCAAAAGTCAACTTTAGTGTCACTTTCACAATATGTTTAGAACATACATTGGCGTGATGGCATTTCTCCTGGACCACGGTGTGATATAGAGGATAACATATACTATTACAGTACAATTCACAATAACACACGCAAACACACATTTTCTGAACCGCTTGTCCCATACGGGGTCGCAGGGAACCAGAGCCTACCCGGCAACACAGGGCGTAAGGCCGGAGGGGACACACCCAGGACAGGATGCCAGTCCGTCGCAAGGCACCCCAAATGGGACTCGAACCCCAGACCCACCGGAGGGCAGAACCTGAACCAACCCATTGCACCACTGTGCCCGCCACACAATTCACAATAACTAACTACTAAACTAAGAACACTATGGAATAAAGTGCAGTGGTGTGGTCAGTGCAATAAATAGAAATGTGAACAGATTTTAAAAGTGGTAGTGCAAAAAACAGAGTGAGTTTTTGTGCAATTATTGTTCCGAAAAGAGGGTAAGTGTGACCTAATGTAGGTCGACGTGGAATGCACACAAAGGAATACAGCAGGGTTCTGGTATGAAATTGGCGGTTAAGGGGAGGGGAGGCAGAGAGTTCAGGATCTTAACAGCTTGAGGGAAAAAGCTGTTGCACAGTCTGGTGGAACTGGCTCGTGTGCTCCTGTATCTCTTCCCAGGCTGCAGGAGGCTGAAGAGGCAGTGGGAGGGGTGTGTGGGGTCACCCACAATTCTGGAGGCTTTGCAGACACAGTGGGCATAGTAGATGTAGGGAGGGAAATGAGATACCATGATCTTCCCAGCTGTAGTCACTATGCTCTGTATCTTGAAGCTCCCCCTAGTGCGCTCCATCCCTCATTGGTTTCCCTCAAATCAAAATCCATTCAGTTTGAAATAAATACAAGATTGACAGTATCACACATAGGTTGTAACCTTTTTAACACGTTGGCACAGCTTTAAACAAGCTGTGTTAAGGGGTTGCTCTCATTTGTGCTGAACCTTGCCATCACAAGTGGTTTGCAACAAATGATGTGCAGACTGCATGCAAACTGTCTGACTGATTCCCCGGTGCTAATGGTTTGATGCCCTCATCACGTTAGAATTACGGGGCTATACAAGATATGTATTTTTTCCCATCCATTTTTCTCACTCAAAAGCATCACATGCACCCTGCCAGTTATGTGAATCCAGTTTAAAATTTTAACATACAGCCATGTGCATAAAACTAGAACTCTGGGGAATATAAGATAACACAATTCATACATTCACTCCAGTGACCACTTGTGTTTATGCAAGGTTAGTGGTGCCTTGGAATGTCACAAAGAAGCATGGGAGGCAAGGTGCAGCACATAGAAAGAGCTGCTGGTGTATGTATGGCTGTTACCTTGTCATCAGAAGATTCTGGGTTTGAATCCCACTGTCTTAGGTATGAAATCTCAATCAGAAATGCTGTCATCACACATTTTTCAAGATACTTGTTAGAGCTGCTCCCTTTGACTGCATGTTTGAATCCCATCTTTAATTACTGTACCCCAAAGCAAGGTACTTATCGTAAGTTGCTTCAGCAAAATTGCCCAGGTATATAAATGGGTAAGTAATTGTAAGTAGGTTACCATTGCAAGTTTTTTTGAGAAAAGCATCAGCTAAATGAATAAATGTACGTGGATGTATGTTGAACCAAGCAAATGAAATGCAAGCAAGATCATGTAGGAAGTTGACAACTTAAAACTGGCCAAATCCAGTACAGCCCAAATCTGGGTTCCACAAATAAAGAACAGCAGCTGTACAAAAAAAAGGTGATACATTTGTAATAATGTTCTAAACCCCTTTAATTTCTTTAATAAGCCGACACTAGAACAAATTAAAGAACTACTCCTCCTCGCAGCTCCTGCCACAAACGAATGATTGACGCTTGTAGGAGCACTTCCTGTCCCATGATGCATCGGTCCCTTCATCCGGGAACTGGAGCATTGCGGAGGATCTGGTGAGGAGCGGTGGTGCCCTGCTGCTTTGCAAGGCGGCGATATTAACACAAGTGGCTTAAATTAGGCTTTTGTGATCAGCAGAGCATTCTGATATGGCGGTAAGTCGAGTCAGGATCTTGTGCAGTCAAAACGAGAGAAGTGGAAATGGTGGTAAAACGAGTCAACGCGGAGTCAGATTCTGTATCACAAAACATATTGCCAAGATGGCGCCCCGGCAGCCATGTCGGGTTCTCCGTGCGAATGATGCAGCTTTCGCAGCCTCACAAGTTTTGACTGGGTTTAAATGATTGACCCTTAAGATCAGTGTGGTGGTGTCGCCGCTCGTGCCCCGACCGACTGACTGAGTGCTGACAGCAGACAACACACCGCTTCATCCACGCTAGTTAACTAAGTAGCTAAGCAGCCGCGGCTAGCCTGCCTGGCAGCTGTTTTCACTTCGCCCCCAACTACCTAGTTGTTGTAAATAACATTGGGGGCAGCGAATTTGTTTCTTTATAGCTCTGTGACTAGGTAAGAATGTCTGTTTTGCATCTTTCTTTTCCGAAAATACCTGGCTGATACTCCTCTGGTTGGCAAAACTCCTTGGAGACAAATTGTCTCGGTTTGGAAACGCGTACTGCTGCTCAACCTGGAGTTCATCACCCGAGCCCCGCCCCCCCCAGTTTACCACTACGAATTGTATATCAACGTTATTGTGAATGTGACGGTTTCATCATCATCTATCAGCGTTACAGGCATAAAAAAACCTCTGCTTACTGCCACACGGTTTATTAAGTGTAACTTAGTTAAATCATGCCCAGCTGGTAGTGTAGTGGTTAAAGTTGCTGCCTTAAGTTTGGACCTAAAGCCTTGGTCGTAGGTTCGAGTCTCACTCTGGCTGTAAAATACCCTTGAGGAAGGTACTTACCCTAATTTGCTCCAGTAAAAATCACCCAGCAGTAGTTATGAGTGAGTAATTCTAGGTAGATTAACATTTTAATTGTAAGTTGCTTTGGAAAATAGCATCAGCTAAATGAATCAATGTAAATATCTGGAAAGTGTTTTATGTTTAATGAACTTGAAGTCTGCACATTCCTTATGGGTGGTTCCCTGTATACGACAATAAGACGTAGCAAAATGTGCAAAGTGACTCTATTCCCCATAAGAAATGCTAGAGAAGTTGCTAAAGGTTGCTAGTTTTCCCTGACCTGTTGCAGAGTTTTATCATTCGCTGGTTCAAAAACCATAAATATTTAAAGTAGTGATCATAGTCACTGTGGAACATTTTGGGTTTTTGAAGACAGTGAACAAATTTCTGCAGGCCAGGGAGACAACTTGGAGGGGGGCGTGGGTCATGCTCTTATTCCGTGCAGAATGTAAAGCAGACGAACACTCCAGTGAGAAAAGTGACACCACAGCTAAAGGAGGAAAGGGAACATGACAGCACAGTACAGTGACTGTGAGATACCAGGTATCATAGAAAAGGGATCTAGAGTAACTTGCCTCTGTAACACAACAGTTGTTCACCAAAGAAAACATTAACAAAACTGAAACACTACTCAACCAGGGCTGATGGGAATATGCTCCATTCACCTTGCTGCTACAATGTTTATGATGCTGTGTACATTGTTAGTGGAGTGAATCAAACACTACAAACAGTACAGTAAAAGATATGTGTAGTATTTTCTTTCAAAACATTTTTAATGATCAGAAAAGACCATTTTTAAATAATGTACAGACACATCTCACTTAACGACGGGGATGCGTTTTGAGAAATGCGTCTTTCGGAGATCTTGTCATTGTGCGAATATCGTAGAGTATACTTATTATACAAACCAAGATGGTATAGCCTCTGCAGTCAAGAGATGCAGTAAACATGAGATTGATGCTGCTGCCAGCGTAACGTGGCACACTGTTTTACGGTGAACTTTTTATAACTGGAGAGTACACTAAAATAACGATAAAAAGTATAGTAAATAGATAAACAAGTAGCATAGATGTTTATTGTCATTAAGTATTATGTACTGTACATAACTGTATGTGCTATACTTTTATACGACTGACAGTAGGTTTCTTTACACCAGTACTGCCACGAACACGTAACACGTTGCGTTATGACGGCTACGGTGTCGCTAATCGATAAGAATTTTTCAGCTCAATTATAATCTTATGGGACTAATGTCATATATATGGTCAGTTGTTAGGCTCATGACTGTAAAAGCATGTTTGATTTTTGAAACTTTCAATTTGGGGTTAAAATTGAATCTCTCTGGGATAAGTGATGTGTTGTTGGGTTTAAAGTATCTTACAGCGAGATGTGTGTGAAAGATGCTCTGCTGCTGTTCAATGCTAGTTTTGTTTGTACATGTAGGCCAGCGACGCAGACGTAGATGCGTTGCTGCCAAAGTCGTCATCTCCAGAGACAGAGAAAAGAAGACCGGAGTCGTCCACTAAATCTCCTAGGACCGCCAAACAGCATCGCTCTAGATCCAGGTCACAGTCAAGAGACCGAAAACGGAGGTCCAGTAAGTCCAGTTTCCAGTAAGGTCATGGAAGAGAAATGCACATTGATTAGCTACAGCTATTTGTGACCTGGTTTGTTTTGGCTGCATCTCTGATGAACTGCAGATGCTTCAAATAGCTCACTTCCATTTTTGTTTTCTTCCAGCTGACAAGAAGCACAGACGGAGTAGGAGCAAAGAGGTAACTAGTCTTAGGCACTCGCCGTCAGTTACAGCTAAAACAAGTTCATTTCATGTAGCTGTTTATCCTTTGTAATTATAGTTGATGGTAAGTACGGAGACGTTTGAAACTAGATTCCATAATGGGTTATGAAATGAAGCATGGTTGATATTAAATGAGACACTAATGTTTCACTTCGTGTTTTTTTTTCGCTAAAAAAAAATGTCAATTCCGATAGGTCAGTGTGATGAAGTATCATTAAATCCGTTTTAGATGAAGTGTGCTTGTGTTAGGAGCGTTTTCCTTTTTGTAGATCACATGATAACATTTCTATAATAAATCATACTCAGCGTGCTAATGCACGAAGAGACACTCTGAACTGAAGACGCTGCTGACAGATAGCAAAATTATATGCCTACTTCCTGGAAAGGTAACTATCAGCCATTCAAACTCATATTTCCCTTCTTAGAAAAGAATGAAAGTTTTTGTTTTGTACTTCCACTAAGGAATTCTTGACTATTTCAAACTGTTTTAAGCTGGTTTCACCCCAAAAACTGCTGTCAGTAATCCTTTTGCTTCACCAGTTCTTCCTACTCAGTTTAATATTAGGAAGGATGCATGCATGCCTAGACAAAATAAAATTTTGATCTAAGGAAATTTAGTTGTAAAAGGGATATGTATCTTCACTACACCAAGAAGGACAAGGGGTCAGGTTACAAGTACACTCATCCCCCGGTATTCGGTCTCCCGATATCTAATTTTTAATGTGTCTGTTCTGGTATTATTATTGCCACTTATTAGTCAGTTTAGATTTTTCTTCCTGTCTGGGGACATCTAGTCCGGATCGGTGACATTCGGTCTGACCCGATAAATAGAGGCTGCAGTTTAAATTTTTGCCGAGTGACTGCGTGAGAGAGACTGTGAGATACACCGCATTGTGAGAATGGGGTACAAATTCTGTTGGTTGTAGTCTGGTATTCTATGGTCTGACTTGCACATCCACCTGTGGCATACATGTGGTTGATGAAGGTTAGGTGTAGTGACAGTAAATTGATAGTTGGAAGAATTGACCATTTACACTGAACAGCTGGAAGTTGTGTGGATGCAGTTTCTCACTGACACTCCTGATTAATGGTCTGTTGTCTATTATACTGCTTGGTTTATATTTTAATACAGAACTCTGCTAATACACTCCGTATCACCTCATTTGTGATCGCTCCCTGAACTGGGAACACTCAACATGCTTCACCACCTGTTTGCATCCTGTGTTGCACCATTTTGGTTCCATTGTCTAGTTGTGTGTTTTTGTTACAGTCCTGTGTTTCTGAACAATAGCTCCTAAAGAGGAAAAAAGATATAGACATGTTGAGCTAAGGTGGAGAAGGCAATGCATGACTGACTGTTCATTGGGAGGGGAAGTTGGAATTATTAAAGTATGCAGAATGTGGTAAAAGACAGATATTTGAATTATGCTAGGTTTGTCTAAAACCACACTCCATCCTAGTTCAAGTAAAAGCAAGAGCTGAAAATGTCACCCTCTCCATTAGTGTTTCCAATACCCACCTCTCACTGCTATGCCACCACCTTTGTCAGCCCACACACGGTAGCATTTTGAGTTTACTTTATGAAATTTTTATTTTTTATTTTAAATGCTGTTTTTTTTTTTTATTTTAATGTTACACAACTTTTTACTTTTATTAGGCATTATTTAGGGTGATTTTTGGGATGGGGTTGTAACTGATTAATTTCATTATCCAGTTCTTTGGTATGCAGTCAGTTTTCAGGAAGAAATTAGGACCGGTTAACGGGGGATAAGTGTATACTGGCAGCGTCAAGTGTAAGTAGTCTTATTTTAATGAGTTTTTGATGGGTTCTGTTGGCAAAACAATTTTATAGAACACAAGGTCCATTGAATCGGTACAGTGTGGTGCTCACCCTGGTATATCAATGGAAAGGAGAAGACTTATTTCAGACTAATCAGTAAAAGATATCATGACTGCACTCTTCATGGTTTGACCTTGTACTGAAGAACAAAAAAGGTGACTTCATACAAAATAAATCCAGGGTAATAATACAAATCCTCTGCCAAGAACTGAATAGAAGTAGGCATGTCCTTTGGTTAAAAACTGAACACTCAGTTTTAATGCGTGTAACGTTTGTTTTGTTAATGATCACATGAAACGGTTGAGGTTTGACTTAAGTGTCTTACTCTACATGACTTGGGCAGACATTTTTAAACTCATACTAACTCTCTTTGTTGCACCATTCTCCTGAAAGAACCAACTTCTTCTTGAAACAGGCACGAAGGAAGGACTCTGAGAAGCCCTCGAAGTCATCCAAGGCAGAGGAGCCACATGAACGTGAGCAGGCAGAGAAAGGCCGGGAGAGGCTGTTGGCTGAAAATGGGGAAGACCGGCACAGGCGTAAAGATGCAAAGCCTTCCAGGGGCCGAGGCCATTCCAGGTCCCGTTCGCGGGAAAGGTGAGGAGCATCTGTGTTATCTTGGTCCTCAGTTGTGTAGTTGTAAATACATAATGAGGATTACATTTGAATACTTCTCTCTCTCAGCCGTTTCTTTTTAAACAATGAAACAGTTCATCCTAAGCACTATTTACATTATTTAAACTTGGTGCCCATTTCTTGACATACATCTGTGCATTTCCTGATGACATTTATATTTCTTAGAATCTATGTAAAGATTTTTTGCCACATTTTTTGTTTGAGATACACAAAGATAAATTCTAGCTTTGAAAAAGCACTCAATGTTTGAATTTGTGTTTTGTCAGATTGAGTAGTCTTATTGCTAGTATTGACAATTTCAGGCGGCATCGAAGTAGAAGTCGAGAGAAGCGGCGGTCCCATTCTCGAAGTCGTGAGAAACGGTCAAGGAGCCGGGATAGGAAACGACGAGTCAGGTCCCGATCCCGTTCCCGGAGCAAACACAGATACAGGAGCCGTAGTCGCAGCAGGAGCAGGTGACTGGTTGCCTCAGACTCTCTCCCACAGATGCGATTTTGTTTGATGTATTAAAATGACAAAAGCTTGACGCCTGCTGTCACCTGCAGGGAAAGGAAAAAGAGGAGCGAAAAGTTGCGCAGGAAGAGCCGCAGTAGATCATTGAGTCCCCTAGCTTTCCGGGGTAGGAACACTGCCATGGATGCCCAGGAGGCCTTGGCCAGAAGGTAATTCTAGTGACTTACTGAGCTACAAGGTGGACATTTGATTTTCTGTATAGTGTATAGTATGTTTCCTACCTTGTCACTGCTTGTTGGCAGCAAGCTGTGTTTTTGTAACAGATTGGAAAGGGCAAAGAAGCTCCAGGAACAAAAGGAGAAAGAAATGTTGGAAAAGCAGCAGCAGCAAGAAATTGCTGCAGGTAAGAAGCTTTTTTTTTTTTTATTTATTAGGTTGGAATTCAGTCCTTTCCCCTGGATTTATGTCTCTAGGTGACTGTCTGGCAAATCTATCACTTTTATTTACCTTCATGTTCCTTTGAACATTAGCAGAGAAGATGCATTGTTGACCTAATTCTGTGGGTGGTTTGGGGGGTGTTGATTTTCTTTTAGTAGCGGCCCCTCTACTCTGTGACCCTGTGGCAGCTGCTGCGGCCACTGGTAGCTCAGTACTGAATGTAGCGGCACTCCTAGCTTCGGGGACTCAGGTCACACCCCAGATTGCCATGGCAGCACAGATGGCGGCCTTGCAGGCCAAGACATTGGCAGAGACGGGCATTGCTGTGCCCAGCTATTACAACCCGTCTGCTGTGAACCCAGTGAAGTTTGCTGAGCAGGAGAAAAAGAGAAAAATGCTCTGGCAAGGCAAAAAGGAAGGGGTAAGGATCTTTTTGCCACACTAGACCTTGCATTTTGTTCATGTCAGTTTGTTTTCCATTAGTTTTTTAGCTTTAATATTGTCAATGGATGTGGTTTTAGTAATATTTTCCCTGTGAACTTCATAAAGTTTGTGTCTGCATTTTGGAAAAAATACTGACTCTTAAAGAAGTGCATATAAGGGCAAAATTTAGGGCATTATCCTACTTTGTTCACAAAGTCCTGTATTTTTATTTTATTAACATCATATAAAGGACAAGTCCCAGACTGCAGAGCTGTGGGAGAAGCTAAACTTTGGAAATAAGGACCAAAATGTGAAATTCCGCAAGCTGATGGGCATTAAAGTAAGTTAAATTGACAAGCTTTTGCAACACATTTCTACAGTATGTAAAACAAGAGCCTCGTGAACGGCTAAGAGTATAATTAGTGGCTCACCTGGACTGATTTGGAATAAAAACCAACAGACTGAATTCAACTCTATACTTCTTGGTAAAGGTACTATTTGCTCTATCTAATGTTGGGGGAAAAATCATGCAGGGTGAAGAAGAAAGCAGTGCTGCTGCCCTGCTTAATGATGAAGGTCTGAAGACCCTGCAGCAGCAGGAAGAGATGTTCCGGAACCTGGATGTTCAATATGAAATGGCCAGGTCACAGACCCACACCCAGAGGGGAATGGGACTCGGCTTCTCCTCCTCCTTCTCCTCCAGAGGGATGGACACCCTGTAATGCCATCTGCCCTGATCTCTGCTTTTCTCCATAACGCTGGGAACCATTTGCTGTGTCTTGTGGGTGAAGTCATCACTTGCTGGGAGGAAAAAAGCTAGTCTGCTGACTTGCATGGATTTTGCATTTGATCTAACCAGAGGAAAAAAAAAGACAGATGAACATTTGTATGTAAATAGTCAAGAGCTGATTTGGTGTCAGCAATTGAAGTCTGTATATCTTTTTACGAAAAATTATGCAGTGGTTCAGTGTGAAAACGAGATGGCAGTGGACTGTGGGTCGGATACAGGAAAAATTGCTACATCTCCTGTTTTTGTACTAAAATTGTGTATATATATTCATTTGAAACGTATAGATGTAAAGTCAAAAGATCCATTATGATTTGATTAGGGGAGGGTGGGAATATTTGACAGTGTCATGATACGTAGCGTTTGGTTGGAAAGCCTTTGTAGTAGTTTTACTTTTGACTAAAATACCATTGTAAACAATAGAAAAAATTGTACCCCAGGGTTTGTTTTTGTCAATGCTGACATCAAATTCATGTAAAAATGTTCCCTCAATAAATTGGCAAAAGGAGCTGTACTGCTTTAGTATTACATTGCGAAAAGTCACATTTCTAGCATTA
Source organism: Scleropages formosus (assembly GCF_900964775.1). Taxonomy (NCBI): domain Eukaryota; kingdom Metazoa; phylum Chordata; class Actinopteri; order Osteoglossiformes; family Osteoglossidae; genus Scleropages; species Scleropages formosus. Next base: position 10,610,202 of record NC_041806.1, read on the forward strand.
CTATTTTGGTGTGGAATATTGATATCAGCATCAGTTGGGAGAAGGTCTAAGTGGAGTATTCATATACAGATATTTTTGTAAAAGTTTGAATTTGTGACATTAAGGTAAATTACTTCAATACAAGATAAAGACCTGAATTACCATGCTACAGCGATCTGATCCCTGTTAAGGTAAATATTTGCTGATTTAGTGTCACCAATAGTTGTGAATATCAGCATAAATCATAGGCTGAAGCCCTGGTTAGTGTGGCTAAGTAGTAAAACTAAATAAACAGTATTAATAACCACCTTTCTTATCCAGGTCACATTTTTGTAGAAATAACAGGAATTCAAATCCCTTAGAAGACCAGTGTGAAATGAATGCAGTTGGTTTACATGTGTTCATTCAGCAGATGCTTTTCTCCAAAGCAATGTAGTGTACATCATTTTCTACTGTACATAAATACAATTTGTGCATTACATTAGGAGACATAGTTGCAGCTGTGATTAAGTACAGTTAGTTTCCTTCCACCATACGTACCAGTGTTTATTACACAAGTAGCTGTGTAAAACTCAAAATATCGATTCCTGATCATGTTTCTACTGTTTTTTTTTTTTTTCAGGAGATACACAAACATGTACATTAGAGGAGTAACTGCATAAAGGCTTATCTGGGCATTGTCTTAAAGCGATGGTGCATGAACATTTATTCCTTGCATGAACTTAGTAGTTCATGGGCAAAGTGAGTCTGGAAGAAGTGACTTTTAAGACCCTCTTTAAATGTGGACAGAGATTCAGCAGTTATGAGTGAGAGGGGGAGGTTGTTCCACCACAACGAAGCCAGAACTGAGAACCTACATGCTTTACCTTTCATGTGTGTGACCAATAAGCAGGGAGATGTGGAAGAGCATAGCAGTCTGGTTGGGGTTTAGTGGTTGATCAAGTCTTGTAGATACCTGGGAGCAGTTCTACTGATGCATTTGTAGGCTATAACCAGGGTCTTAAATTTGATCCGGGCGGCTACAGGAAGCCAGTGAAGAGAAACAAGTAGAGGAGATACATGGGAACACGTCAGCAAGTCAAACAAAACTTGGGCAGCAGTGTTCTGTATCAGCTGTAGCAGTTTGATGGCAGTAGCAGGAAGGCCAGACAGGATGTCACCATGGTCCGAACAGTAGTTGGGCAGAATCTGTTGTGAGGTAAGGATGGATCCTGCAGATTTTATGCAGGATGTATCTGCAGGTCTGGGTTGTGACTTTGATGTGCTGAGAGAAAGACAGACTTGAGTTAATCATCACTCCCAGACTCTTAGCTAAGCAGGCAGGCAAAATGAGTGAGTTGTCCAGTTTGAGCGAGAGATCGTGACAGGAAGACAGGCCAGCTGGGAGGTGTAGGATTTCTGTTTTGGAGAGATTGAGTTGGAGGTGCTGATCAGACATCCATGCAGAGATGTCTGACAGGCAGGCAGCAATGCGCGCAGAAATGTCTGATGCTCCAGGTGGAAAGGAGAGGAAGAGCTGGGTATTATCAATGTAGCAGTGGTATTTGAATCCATGGGAGGTGATGACAGGGCCGAGGAAGGAGGGGTAGACTGAGAAGAGGAGAGGCCCCAGTACTGAGCCCTGCAGGACACCGGTTGAGAAAGGCAGAGGAGAAGAACGGCAGCCCCGTCAAAACACTTGCTAGATCTGGCAGATAGTTTTGCACTGAGCATCCTCCAGTGGCAGAATGTCAGTTTTTACATTGCAGACCTGGGTAGTGAACACCCTCAGCTAGATTTTAACCTTTAACTGAATGAGCAATTCAGGAACTGTCAAGGATTGGAGTTTGGGAAGGTAAATGGGGGAAAAAATGGTTTACTGCAGCTGACTGGTTCCAAACAGCCAGCATAATACCATTAATTTCTAGGATTGTGATAAATTAAGTTTTATTATTTACAAATTAAGCTTGAGTAAAGGACATGTGCTACACCAGTAATGAGGTTATGGTTGGCAAACTCTAGAATGAGGAGTAAAATTGGGTATTCACTATGACGCTTCCAGTGAGCTGAATCCTCAGTCAGACCCATCCAGTTGAGCAGCAGTACCCGCATGGCCTCTGGGAACAGCTCACCCACTAGTTCCTCAGCTGGGGGTAGATCTGAGATGCTCTCTATGTGGCGCACCTTGAAGCCCTCTACCCGCTGGCTGATGCAGCAATTGGCAGTAAAGAACTGGCGACCTAACCATGCGCTGACAGTCTGGAGTAGAGCACTGCTGTAAATAGAATCCCCCTCCCAAGAACCCTGGATCTTGGTCTCCAGCAGTGCCAGCACAAGGTCTGCTAAGCTCCTCTCATCCAGTCCCTTTCTCAACCACTGCTCTGCATGTTCCAGCAGGATCATGACCACCTCCTGCTCTCTCCCAACATCTGGTGTGGAGGCTTCCATAAGAACAGAGAAGCTTCTGATTCTCTGAACAATTCTGGAAAGAAAGTCTGACTGAGGGGCCACATCTGTGGGACAACAATAATTGTGGTCTGCTGATGAGCTGTCACCAGGAGGGGGCACAGCATCTTGGGGAGTCACCATATTGCTCTCAGTCATTTGGGGGTCATGGACTTGTGTTTCTGGGACTTCAAGATACTTCAGCTTGAGTTTGATTTCTGTATTGTGGATCTTCAGAATGTCCTCGGGTTCTGGACATTTCAGTCGGACACTTAAGTAATAGCACATTTTCAGTGGACCATCATTAATCCGTGACTTCCACAGGTCCTGTGAGTAAAGCATGAAACCCCCCAATAAATCATAAAAATGGAAAATACTTGGATTCATAACCTATTACAATTCTACAAAACGATCATGAAATAGAAAACAGTACATACAAAATTGGTATTTTCATTTGCTTGATGCCTGCTGTAAGCAGAGAAATCATGTCTCCTGTAGTGCTTTTTAAATTTTTCTAAACACATATATTGGTAGTTGTCTAACTTAAGTTTGCAGTTTAACCACCTATCAGATAATGTAAAGATCTAGAGGGCTCTGATTATGTAGAACAATGTCAACAGTGTAGACCTGGAATGTGTCCAACAATGACAACTGCTCTTGCTGGCTGTAGACTTCAAAAGCCACTCGAAAAAGGCCCTGGATGCTGTAAAACCAGAGGCTGTTACTTCCAGTGGGGAGTCTCAGTCCATGGAACCTAAATTCTTAAAAGTATAAAATGTGTCAATATGGAGAAGGATATGCAATTGTATTATTTCATCATCATTAGTTTCAGTCACCATCCAGATACATGGAAATGAAAATCTTTACCAGAGGAGAAAATCAGTTTGGTTGCCAAGCCTTTCTTGGCATACTTTGCATGATACTTAGGATGATTTTCTGTCCTAATATCAGTTTTTGAGAGCAGGTCAGCTCCAAGAAATAAGGGAACCATCGATTCCTAAAAAAACAAAAGAAAAAATGTCAGTAAGCTCTCCATCTACACAAAGCAATGATTTTAGTCTTCAAATGTTAGATAAATAACACTCACACTTTGAACATTTTTTGTTTCAGAGGAAATCTATCCTTTAATAAATGATAATATACCAATAAGTACAGGCTATTTTCACAAAATGAGTGTAATTCATTCCTAAAAATCTGCTTGGAAGGTGAACTGTCATAAAACAAATTCTCAGTTACAAATCATTTACAGTCATACCCATAGAGATGCCTATTGAAGTTACAAGAATATAACTTCAAAGGGGCTTTTCATTTCTTTCCATTCACAAGGACAAAATTTGGATTCTGTGCATCTCCTGACAGCTGACAAAACACAGCTGAATGCCATGCCAGTCACTCCCAACCATACAATTCCCTTCTACTGCCACTGTTTCCTTCCCCAAACAGAAATCCCAGTGTGCATCAAGGAAAATTTGAAACACCATGGAACTGGTAAACTCACTCAGCTACACACAATCTAACAGTGTTGGTGCAAGGCAGCTCAAAGCAAAAAATTTATAGTTTTCCCCCTCAGCACTGTCACACCGTGTAAGCATATTTTGTTTGTTTCAAAAAATCCTGTTTTTGGAACTTTAAGGCATAACTTACAATAAAGGCTTTTATTTAATTCTTCTTTTAGTATTTTCCTTAAAACTGTTTTGCTTTAGAGCTCATTATTATGATGGAAGATGGTTTCACGTTATAATAAGTAGTCACGACTGCGTGAGTGACTGCATGTGTGAGGCTACCCTGGGAGTGTATACCCTCCAAAGTGTAGCCCTCATAGCTTTGCACCCCACGATTCCAGGATAGGTTCAGGACTGCAGTGATCCTCACAATGATAAATGGTTAACGAAAACAAGTGCGTGAGCAAAAAGTCACAGAATCAGAGAGATATTTGAGAGAGGTCACAGGGTTTCCAGATATGATGCAGAGCAGCAATGCCACACGTGGGAACGGATGCCACTTTCCTTGTGTGGTGCTCAATGTCACCAAGGCTCATATTTTGAACTGAAATCTCAGATCTTGTAAGTTGTTTCTCGTGAGATGACAACTTGTTTTCTAAATTTTTAGGGCACAAATTATATGTGATTTCAAGAGTGAGTTCTCAAAATATGAGTGTTCATTATGCAATGGATGACTGTACAGTCTGAAACGCTATCAACCTGGAGAACTCACTGATTTTACCTACCTCCTCGGCCTTCTGTTTACACTGCACACCGTACACTTTATATATACACATAATTTTAATTCCTGCATTTGCACTAATAGTACTTTTGTAAATTTGTAATTTACGCCTTGTGTCTTCTTTCCTTATGTCCTTATAATTTATGTCATAGACTGCTGGGAGGATTCAGAGTAATAATTTCACTGTATGGTGTAACAGACTGTTTACTGTACATATGACAAAGAATAAACTCTTGAATCTTGCTGTGATACATGATCCATTTTTTTCAGATCACACTGACCTTGACACTGCAGTCGTTGGTAATCTGAAAGGAGCAGCTATCCGCCAGATAGAGGAAGCGCACACTCCTTTCTCTGCTTTCCCAGTGGGGAAGAAAGATGGGGATGGTTGCTGCTGAAGTGGCCATCTTTTCATAATGAAAACCTCCCCTTTGTGTGAGATTATTTCATGCTTCTGTTATGCACAAAGTGACAAACTCAGTCTGAGTCGCCTACCTAGTAGTACCTGCAAATACAGACAAGAAGAAATACATGACATGACTGCATTCATCATGTCCCACTGCTGAACTCAACCTGCTTAACTTAAAAATAGCAGCAGGGTATTTGCGCTTAAGACTTTATTTAGTCACGGAAGAAAATTGTATTTTTTTTTCTGAATCCAACAACAACAACAAAAAAAAACAAACATGATGCCATGGCATGCATGCAGCGAGCGAGCAAAACTTGGACTTCGTCACTCGATCATAACGTACCTCAAATATTTTCTCTTCTTTCTCGTCTTTATTACAATACAAAGTCGTTTTCAGTAGTTAGATGAAATACGACTATTTTGGGGTGGCGTGAAATATTTCTGTAAAACTAGTACACAACACTACTTTAAAGGAATCATACTATAACGAACGAAATAAACTTCTCCGATAGCGAAACCGACGGAAACCGTGAGAGGACAATCTTCTCCTTCACATAACCCCAGCAATCGGGCCTTTCCCTGACCAATCAGCGCTGTGAAGCGTCATTAACCTCTCCGCTCCAGAAGAGTCCAATCAGAAGTCTTGATTTGCTTCCCGTGACCCGTTTGAACTGTGACCCGGTCTCACACAAAGATGGCGGAGGTAGACTTCGGGGACCGTGAACTGTTCCAGCAATTTGAGGAAGATGGACAGTCACATCGTCGTATGCAGCGCGCAAGTGTCAGAGAAGCTCCTGAGGAACTTCAGGAGCTACGGGAGCGACTGGAAGAGTGCGAAGAGACTATTTGCCAGCTAAAAGCGGAGAATATCCTTGTTTTTGTTCGTGGCCTGAACTAATCTGAGACTCCACGTACGCGCTGCGTACTTTCACTTGTTCGTTCTTGTAGTACTGTACGGTGCAGCAGTTTACCATTCTCGTTGTTATTCTCTTTTTGACAACATTTATGTGATATTATAGGTATCAAGTTTGTGTAGAAATGGCCGTAGTTTAATCACGTGTGGAGTTGTTAGCGCGTCACAGTCGCCGTCTCAGTTTGAAATTGTAATTGAAATTAATCAATGTCCGTACCGTACGTGGCCTCTTGGGAATATTTGATTAATTGGTTTTGATGATTTTGCTATGTTATGCAAACGATTCTGTTTCGATTCTTTGTGAGGGCAGGTGATAGTTTTTTTTTTTTTTTTTTTTTTTTTTTTTTTTGGGCCACCCATGATTATAACCAAGTTTAATGCCTTAATAATTTATTCACATGAAGAGCTGAGAAGAAAACTTAACGTATTGACAAGACCAAGGTAATTTCCTTCGTGATTCAGAAACAAATATGAAAAAAAAATGTTCTGACATAACTGTGTGTATTGTATTGCTGTTTTGCAGCACAATAATTTTTTTTTTTTTTTTTTTAAACTTCAGTGGTATAAACATTGAGAATTCTAGATTAGATGGACCCCTTCTTCAGATACTTTTTGCAAACAATGACATCTCAAAGTAAGTAGTTTTTTGTTTGAATGAATAGATCAGTGTTGTCTCATGTGAGTTGACATGCACATGTGAGAACGTGTCATTTTCCCCAGACAATTTCATGAGGAAATTGAAGACTGTATTTTTGGTTTAATTAAGAAGCATGAGCAGCAAGAGAAAAATGAAAAAGAGCGATCTTCCTTCCATGTTAAACCTCAGGTATGTGACACTGTGTGTTTATACTGGTAGTTCAAGACTTATTCAAGTAATTTTAGCACTTCAGTACACAGCTTTGAAGAGCTGGTAGTGTAGTGGTTAGAGCCACTGCCTTTCGAGCGAAAGGTCGTAGGTTCGATCCGCACCTTTAGTTGAGCAAGGTGCTTACGCTATATTGCTCTAGTAAAAATTCCCTAGCTGTATAAATGGGTAAATATGACTTTATAAGTCGCTTTGGAGAAAAGCATCAGATAAATGAGTAAATGTAGCAAATCCTTTTATGCTGTATTATATAAATAATGTTCATGAATGTTACATTTCACAAATTTCACCCATTCGTGCCTTGTTACATAGAATAATGTAATACTGTGCCATCACTTTCATAAGGCAGTATAATTTTCACTTTCAATTCTAAATCTGTTGCATTTTGCTTGTTCTTTTCATCCCCAAGACTCAATTTTTTGCTTGGTGGTTGTTTTAAGTAAAATGTAACTTGAATGGAATCAATGGAAAACATTTGTATGCTTTCTGCTTGCTTGCTAGGGGCTATTGATTATGATTGTTTGTAACACATGCGTCTCCTCACATGAACAAAAAATATTTCTCATCAGGATGGGTGTTCTCCTTTCAAGGGATTGTCCCCCAGCCAAAAAATACAACTGCAAACCCATAGAAATGACTGGTAGTAAGTGCAAAGTGAGATGCATTGAGGGCAATTTCACCAGCATCAGGTCTGACTGCAGTGTAAGTTGGCCAGCACTGCAGCTACTGGCTGGTGAGGGGGGTAGGGCTCATCCTGCTCCATACCCACATTATGAGGGACTGCACGAATGACAGTGGTGTTGCTTGCTCTTTGTGGAGTAATTTGTAGGCCAGTGGTGAGGCAGCAAAGCAGGTCTGCAGTACATCAGATGTCCTGTAACTGAAGTGGCAGGTTTTTCTCTAATTTTTTTTAAACCGAACCACTGTGTGAAATGAGCTTTTGGAGGGGTGTCACGAAGTATCAGCCGAACAGCAGAGGATCTTCACTGTAAGCCCCTTCTTCAGATCATACTTTAAGTCGGCGGCTCACAATTATTCATATGTTGAGTACGTTCATTTGTTGTGTCCAATCTGTGTTTTATTTTGTATCTTATTATATAGGAAGATCTGTTTGTGGTTCCAGGATACAAAGTTAATTTTTATTAAATTTAGTATACAGTATATCAGTTTACTTATCAATAATATGTAATAAATATATTTTGAGAATTGAAAATGCAATGAAGTAGCTTATAAATATAATGCGTCCCTAGGCAGTGTTGCTTTGTCTTGCATAACTTGAAGGCACTTCTGGTTTAGCTAAACTCATGCTTGTTTTGACACACTGGCCATGTTTAACTTAAAGCTGCTGTGAGTTAAACTCCTGAAATGACCAGTTTAGGTGAACTGCGACTAAACTGCAGCAAAGCTAATGACACATCAGTAGCCCCCTAAACACTGAAACTCAAACAATTATGAATATGGTGTCTATCATCAGCACAGTCAGATGATATTGTACACTAGATGGAGCGGTTGTCATTAGAAGTTAAAACTAAATGTTGGGACTCAAATAACTTTAATAGGACAGCTGTCAAGTTTTAGCAGTCGTTAAGTTGCATTTTTATAAATGAAAGACTACCTGTATAGTTACCCATTTAAGGGTTGTGAGTTGGGGATGGGAATTTTTTTTTTTTTTTTTAAATAAAGTGGTGTTTAACTGGTTTCATTCTCATGCAGACTTCCAGTTTTGTTCTGGAAGAAAATCATAGTGGGAATACATCAAGTACTATCAGGAAGATTAAAGATGCTTTCACTGTGAGTAAAACTGCAGTTTTTTTAATTAAACTTTTTATATCTGAGGCACAAGGCCATTATCAAAATGGTTGTGTAAGACTTTGCTCAGATGATGTGTACTGCCTTTTGAATCTTGTTTTTCTAATAGGTAGTTGGTAGCGTGCTGTACTTCACAAGCTTCTGTTTGGATAAACTTGGACAACCACTGTTGAACGAGAACCCTCAACTCACAGAAGGATGGGAGATCCCTAAGTATCCTCGAGATCTTGAGTGTTCTGCTGGGAGAAGGCACACTTGTCAAGAACACTGCCTGCAGTTTTTGACATTGAGTCCTTTAATTTCTTGTGGCTTCACATGTTTTGTACTTGGAATTTCTTTTTCATTAGCCATGAAAGAATCTGAAATGGGCCCTTTTAATTATGATCTCCACGTTTGCACATTTTCTATACCAGAATTAGCCTGTTTGTGAAGTTTAAAATAAAGCATTAAAAATGAACTTCCTGAATCTGAGTTGCAAAGATACCAACAGGTGTTTGGACAGGTGATGTCCTTAGAGGGACAAGAGCTGCAGATGAAGGAGAAAAGGTATATTGTGGCTTTATTTGAAATGAACACTGCTGAAATTATGCAAGAATGAAATTATGCATTGTATGTAATTTTGGTCTTGTTTACAGGCCAAGGCCTTGTTGCTTTAATTGTGGTTCAGAGGACCATCAGTTGAAAGATTGTCCAAAGGTATGACTTTTTATTTTTAAAAGATGAAAATCTGTGATGTTAGCATAAAGTTGTTTCTCTAAGTCTTGTCTGGTTGGAATTCATGAGTGAATTAAAAGGTCTCTTTTTTAGTGGCTGTAGTGTATTGCTGCCAAACTGAAAAGGCAATTTATTTGTCTTCAGCCAAGGGATATGGCACGTATTAGCGAGAAGAGGAAGGAGTTCTCCCAGGGTAACAGCCAAAGTAATCAGAGGTACCATGCTGAGGAGGTTGAAGAACGATTTGGGAAGTACAAACCTGGAATAGTAAGGTGAATATCTTGCATTTGGTATGCAGTATCCCTGGAGCAGGAATAATTGTTACTATTTTGCCAGAGTAGACATTTTGATTTAAATTACAGTGATTCTCTGTGTAGATCAGGAGATGCTTTGGGGTTGCTTATACATCTTAGCTTTTAAACCTGTGTTTTCTGAATGGTAAATTGTCAGTTGTGATTTGTAGTGTCAAATTGCCAGAATGTAATTGGCTAATGACCCCTAAGCGATATATTTGAGAGCTGTGACAATACTGCTCTTGGCAACCTGCATTGTTTTCCACTTGCTGACAGTGCGGAGTTGTTGGATGCACTGGGTGTGGCGGAGAGCAGTCTGCCTCCATTTATCTATCGCATGCGCCAACTAGGGTACCCACCAGGCTGGTTGAAGGAGGCAGAGATGGAGAACTCTGGCTTGACCCTGTATGATGGAAAGGGTAAAGTGATTGACTTTGAAGGAATGCTTAAATGACATGTTTGTCTACGGTGGGACTTTTCTTCCCAGAAAAATTTTTATTCCTGAACTTTTATATTTAGTCAGTCAAATCTGGGATGGTCAACTCTAGTTCTCAGTAGCTTGAGCTAGTTGTTACTTTTACCTTGTCTTTGTTTCATGTCTAATTGCTGGGCTATTTCGTCACCTTTTCTCTAAAACCTACTGTATTGTGTCTTCCAAGTCTAGAGTTGACCATCCTTGGACTTCTTTGTTACTTTGAAAGCCATATATGTTACACATAAATCTTAATTAACTTTGTTGTGTAAAAATACTTATAAAAATTTTAGGAAATGACTGACAGTTGCTGTCTTTTTCCTTATTGGTGAAGTGTCAAATGACGAAGAAATCACTGGAGATGAGCATTACCAGAGCCACAGAATCTCTTATGACGTGTCCAAGATAGTTGATTTCCCTGGATTCAATGTTTCAGCACCAGCTAATGTAAACGATGTATGCACCAACTAATTGTCATTTTGAAATGATTAACCTTTAAAAAAAAAAAAAAAAACTTTGTCTTCAGGTCAGACCATTTTTTGTATCATATTTAATTCAGTTTTGTGTAACACTGAACATTATTTTAGGAGTGGAGGACATATGGATCTGTTCCAATGCAGCATAATCACATGAAGCAAAATTTTACAGACTACCTTTCTAATACTTTCCCTGTGGTAAGTGTAGTCCCTTTTTCTTGAAGTATTTTTGTGTTTTCTATACTGCGTTTTATCGATTTCTTTGAACCAGTATATAAATGCTTTTAAAATATTTGCTAACAGCCCGGCGCTACCAGTAAAAAGAGATGTCACGAGTTTGATTCAACCCCTCGACGCACAAAAAAGAGGAGGTCGGATGATACTGTAAGGTGTTCTGACATGGACCTTGACTCAGGTAGAGCTCTACTGATGGGGACAGTGTAGTGTTGTATTTGAAGAAAAAAACCCTCTTTCAAGCTCAGCACAAGTTTGATAGAATGTGAATAGAAGTATGTAGCAGTTTGTTACTGGTACATCATCATTTTGTCCAGTAATCTGTTTGAGGGGCTTAAGGCATGTTGTCTGTCTCCAGGCTCAGAAACTCCTCACAGTTCCAGAAGCTCTGACAACTTCCAGTTCCAGCTGCCACTACCCCCTGGTTCACCAGCCCTGGGCACCCCACCCCCGCTGCCTCAGGGCACACCTCCAGCTACACCCACGCCTCCCCCACTGCCCCAAGAGACCCCTTCAGTCACACCGAACAACTCTCCAGCTGTGCGGGAGCGGAATGGGGCAGAGGAGCCAGACGAGGAGGATGGGCTGACTCTGGAGGAGCTGGAGGAGCAGCAGAGGCTGATATGGGCGGCACTGGCAAGTGCAGATACAGCCACCAACAGCGATTCAGAGACTCCTGCTGCCGGTACACCATTGGTGAGCTCCTCTGGTGCCTCCACACCTGCACAGGTTGACATAGAGATGGAAGCTGAGGAAGCAGACAATGAGGTGGAGGAGGGTAAGATGTCAGGGACAGAGGAGAAGTTTGATTTTAGCAGTGATAAAGGTGTTATCAGTATAGTTCAGTCTGAGGAAGGACCTGAAGCTGGTGATTTGGAGGACAAGGAACAAAGAGAGGCAGAATGTTATGAGAAGGGGTTGGAGAAGAATGCCGGTGAACTCCAAAACACCCAGGTGAGCAATGAGGTTGTATCGCCACCAGATGCACCCACTGCAGGAGATGATGAAATCACATCGGGACCTGATGCAAAGGATTCTAGCAGTAGTAGTGATTTAACTGAACAAGTAAAGAAAGTGACTGCTGTTCCCCATCGGAGTAAATTTGCAGAGGGCATCATACCCTTTGAAGACACTCCAGAATACAAGGATGTTGCTGAGGCAACTGGGGTCTATCTCAGGATCCGTGACTTACTAAAGAGTTCGCCTCGCAACCAAATTAAGAGCAAGAAGTGAATCGGAGCCTGCAGTAGGATTTCCCTTGCAAAATAATTTTTTGTTGGGACAAAACACTTTCAGTAAGTCTCCCACAGCAACATGAGTTTGAAATGTGTAAGAACAACACTGTATATCTCTGAAAATCTTTTAACTATTTTATTTTTTTGTTCAGAAACTAAAGCTGGTTTTTGTGATAGTGGGTTGTTTCATCTGTTTTTCTAGGTATTGTTTAATGTCATGTTTTTCTACATCTTCAGATTTTACAAATTTTTTTCCTTGTCAGATTTTGCAAATGCATACAGCTCTGTGTACATCTATGTACATCTCTTGCTATATAAAACAGCCTCACACTTCTACAGTACCAGAAAATGGCATCAAACCTCTGTTAGCATCTGTTTCACTTTTACTATGCAGCATATAACAGTAAAATGGATTTTAATTTCTTTCAGTGGGATGTGTAGTGGTGTACTTGTTGTTACATGATGGCTGCATACTGCAAGATGTAACTACACACAAAGGTGGTCCTAGTAATGGTTTTACTGCATTTTTATTTTAAAATTAATTCAGTTAAAGTTGTAATTACCTAATCAGGGGCAACAATACAGTTTGGTACTGAACTGGAGTACATTCAGATTTTTATTTTTATTGACTTGACATGCTTTGCTAAAGAGTAGACGTGTCTTGTAAATAGGTCTGCAGGTTTTTTTGGCAATGTACATTTTTTTTCTTAGGTTTGAATATAAGTGTAAAGTCTTACATTTTAGTTTTAGTTTTTCATTTTTCTACTTCCCCATATATCATATTTGGCTTTCACTGCTTTCATTTTTATCAGGTCTTGATTTCATTTATTGTGTGAATTGTAAAGGGAGTTATTGTCAGTATATTGTGGTGTAAACCCAGGTCCAAAAATGCTGGTAGCCTTTGTAAAATGGGATGGAAAATTAGTATAACAGCAATATTTTATGCCTATACATTTTTTTTTTAAAATTCCATTCACCTTGTTTTGTGTCACTTAAACAACTTTTTCTCAGAAATGTACAAATATTTGGTAGGGTTAGGGTCTTCGGGTGGCACGGTGATGCAGCGAGCAGCGCTGCCACCTCCTCGCAGCACCTGGGTGGTGTGAGGGAACATGGGTTTGACCCTGCTTAGTCTTATGTGGAGTGTGCATGTTCTCCCCATGTCTGCATAGGTTTCCTCCAGCTGCCCAGGCTTCCTACCACAATGCAAAGACATGCAGTTCAGGTGGACTGGTAACACTAAATTACCTGTAGTGTGTGTCTGGATGAGTGCATGTCTGTGTGCATGTGTGGTTACCTTGTGATGGACTGCTATCCAATCAAGAGTGTACTTTCTTCACCTCTTACCGAATGTTTTCAGGATAGGTTCCAGTTTGCTGCAACCCTGCTCAGGATAAGTGGTAATTAAAATTGGGTGGATGGAGTAATTCTTCTAATGAAAATAAACCCAGTTAAATATACAAAAAATGAGTATCTCAATTTTAAGACTTTATTGTGGTCTTCATCACATCCTATTTTCCTAGGGTTTTCATAAGAGGTAATATATTTGAATACCAGTACATTTTGGTCAAAAGTCCCTGTTGCCTCTGCCAGGAGCTTGCAACTTAGCCTCAGGCACACCTTCCAAAGTCAAAATGAGTCAAAATGCAGCTTATAAAAAAGAGGATCTTTCTCACCGAAATCAGAATCGGTGATTAGCAACAGGCGTATAAATCTCAGGACTTCAACGTGATTAAACTATGTAGTTCAAATTGAAGAGAGTAGTTGGGTATGGAACATCAAACACTGGGAAAGTATCTGTGGTGTAGTGGTCCTACATACTGTACCTATCAGTGTGGTCTTTGATCTTATTTAAATGAGTAAATATTGCTGTTCTTAGTTGTATTAATGAGGGTAACAGTTATGCTTATTTTTGGAAGTAATCTGTACGTTGGGAACTTACTCCATTAAATCATTTTGTACAACTTTTTTACTTCTGATTTCACAGGTGCTAATAATTATGGAATTAACTATACTGGTAGCTTGTTGAAGCGACAGCTGTAAATCACTATGAGGTAGTTAGATGTAATAATCTTATTTTCTCTCCAAATCAAGTTAAATGACCGTATGAATATCTGGAAAAAATAAAGCAGCTCAACTTCAAATGATTAAATTTTCCTGAAGTGTCACAATGCACACTCCTTTCTTGATTTCATCTTTTATTAATTATAGAAAAAGTAGCAAAAATATTTACAGTGCCTTTCAAAAGTATTCAAGCCACATTTTCTGGATATCAAAAGGTAAATGCATTTATTCTTCCAATAAGTTTTTTATTATAAACCTGTTTCTTTTCAAGACCAAAGTAAATACTCTGTTTTTTTTTTTTTTTTTTAAAAAAAAAAAAAAAAAACAAACTTATTCAACTACCACCCACTATTTAGTAGTCTCCTTTTGCTACAATAACAGGCTTCTTTCTTTTGAGAGTTAGTGTAAACCAGCTTAACACACTGCACAGGAATCATTTTGTGTTATTTTTCCTGGCAGATTTTCTGCGGATCATTCGGGTTGGTTGGAAAGGGCTTCTGGGCTTCTGATTTTTATAAAACCTAACCTGTAATAAACTGAAGGATATATCTGTATTAATAAGCTTTTACTGTGATTATATATAAACTTTAGAGATACAAACACAATTATGAACACAGACTTCATTTCCCAGCTTTGTGTAAGAAGAGCCAATGTATGTTATATGGTGCCTTTAGAGATGCATGCTTAATTATAAACTGGGAGATGCATACAGAATTAGTATAGCAGGGCCCTTGAACTATACACTTGGGGAGATATGTCCTGATGGCTGTGTGCATATTATTGCTTTCCTCAGCTGTCTTTCTTACTGTGGAGGAAGATGTAGGTGCTGCGGTGCTTGTTGGAGAGGCTGCAGACAGGCCTCTGAAAGGAAGGTATCCATGGAGACGAGACAAAGGATCCATTTCACACCATTGGTCCATGTGTTTTGAATTCCACTTCCTTTCTAGTAACACTACAGTTCACATAAGGCTTCTAACAAAAATTCTTTGGAGACTAGAATTTCTTCAGGTTTTTTTTAACAGATGTTCTTAAAGACAAATGCCAAATTTTACCTATGTATTTTATTTCTAAAAAAAAAAAAAAAAACTTCTCAGGGAATATAATTCTATTTCAGACTATGGGTTTTAAGGGGCAATTTATTTTTATGACAAACAATTTTATAGCACTCCTGCTTTCATAAATCTCCACAACTACCATTAATTTTTATCTCAACATACTAATCAATATTTTTAGTGACCGCACGTTGTATTATGAAGCGGAACTTTATTAATCCCAGAATGAAGTACAGTAGGCTAGAGGCTTACAACAAAACACAGGGGTTTATAAAAAAAAGTGAAGAGGCAAAACGTGGAGGTAACTCTGGAAGAAATTAAATCAAACATGAAACAAAGAAATAAACCTAAGTAGACACTGGAGAGGTGAAATACGGTAGTAGACGGGCTGTTGACACGGATGATGTGCGGTGGCTTTTCGGAACAGTTCGTTTTGCTGAAACAACAAGGCAGGGTGGTGTGCGGAGGGCTACACTCATTGTCTATGTTTAGATTCAATTTCCGTGAAACTTCCTGGTGTTGTGTGACACCACTTCTAATTAAATGAAACCCAGTTTAAATATTACTTGCTCGCTGTAAAAACGTATTCCTAAGCGCCGAATTCCAACTAAACATAAAAACCCTCGGTGAAAGGACGACCGCGAAACGAAATGTGCGAGCTGTCCACGCGGAAGGTGAGGCGGGTGACGTCATCGCACTGCCTTTCCGCTCCGGCGAGAACGAGAAGACGCCGAGCACGAGCTCCACCTGCGGCGGCAAGAAGACGCCCGGAGCTACGGTGTGGCACGTTACACTGACGGCTGTGCTCTCGCGGTCGGAGAAAGCTGTTGGATATATAACCAACAAGGGCGGTTCAGGTATGACGCATTTTTTGTGTTCCGCTCATGGTCTCTTTTGTACGTGGTGAAGGGTGCTGGCCGGCGAAGGGGAAAGCTGGCTGGGTAGCGCGTCAACCGCTGGGCCTCGCTTTCCCAGTGGCTAGAGGCGGAGGAGGGAAATTATGCTCGTCCCCGTTCGTTCATGGCTACGCGCAGGACTCCCGAATTCACTCCCCCGACTTATTGCAGCATTCACGGGCGCGGATTCCTACGTATGGCGGTGAAGTTCTCCTTCAGCTATGTGTGTCCGTGCTGGTTTTATTTAGTTTACTGTTTTGGTGTGTGACACCGGCGGGTGTCATCGTCCGACTCGTGGAATTTCGTCTGCGTATTTTGTACAGCCAGCAGCACAGGAGGAGCCATGATTTCGGTTTCCTCGCAGAACTTTGAAGTGACCCGGCGACTCGCCTCTTTTGATCTGCTGACTGGTGATTCACACGTGCTGTCTAAACTGGTGTGACGGGCTGGGTCTCCGGAGCCCCAGCTTGTCGTGCGAACTCTTGAAGCTGCTTACACGCACACAGTGACTGGTGGCTGTGTGACTCGGTGTCCGTCCATCGTGGCGACAGAGTCAGAGAAGACTGTCCACATGTGTGCCACCTCATCAGACCACCTGCCCCTTCCGCGTTCTGCTCATTTTATTAAAAGTTTTTCAACCGATGGTTTTGTCTGTCAATTGAAGCGTCAGGTGCTCAATTTTGCTATGTCTGATACTGATTTCTAGAGCTCAGTGTTCCTGTATCAACTCAGGGGTACTACTTAAGTACGATCATTCAACTTGGGTACTGCAGCAGAACTGGGATCTGAACCAGTAACCTTCAGATTGCTTGGTGACACTACTGAACTGTGCCTTATGACATTACTGTTTTCTGTGTCTGAAACAGCCCTCACAGATTAAACTGGTTTAACTTGATTGCATGAATCTTTATAGGTGATAGTTTTGTCTTTAGCATTAATATTTGTTAGTACCTTACATTCATATGAATGATTAGGTTTCCTGAAGGGTATACTTTTTTTACTTCTCAATTGTACACTTTAAAAAAACTAAACAAATTTACCAGGTAAACTAAAGTTCTGTATAGTATACTAGGGGTTCTGTGCAGGTAAAGCTAGGAATGAGTACAACTGAACTGTTAGACCTTTTAAAATGGCCTTGGTGTGATTTTATGCTTAATATAATGTACAGTCTGATACCCTTAAATTCTAGCTACAATGTATAATCTACAACTTGGATTTTAACTCCATGGATTTAGTACCCATGAGACTTTGGATGAATTTAAAAACCAATATAAACTGAAAATTACACAAATGATGCTAATGTCACCTCAACATTCCTCACTGATACATGGCTCTCCATCTTTACCCTGTTCTTTATAATCTGTTATGCAGATAAGATGATAGACTTGGTTCTGGTCATTTTTTTTTTTTCCTCATTTGTTGTAGGGTTTAATTTGGGATAAGAACTTGGTCAACATTCAACCTTGATTCTTTGCTAGGTGAATTGTCATGGACCTGGCATGCACCATGTGCCGTGAGAAACAGTGCAGTGGCAGATGATGATGGATGTTGTGTAGGTAGTGGGAGAGCAGGATGGTATTTGCATCCTTGGCACTCCTCTGCACACACTGCTTTATCCATAATGTAGTGTGATCTCTAAAGGAAGAAGGCACATTGACATGGGGCGTTTTCCAAGACCGCACACTTTTCTTTGGTGGTATCTGCTTAAGTGCTGATGATAAAGTCCTGATGGAGGACTTAGAAGTACGCCTAGGTAAGAAATTCTTAATTTGACTTGTAAAGGTAAGATTCATTCAATGTTGTCTTAAATTACCAGAAATTAAAATCAGATGTGCAGGTTACAGGTACAATATTAATTTAGTGTATTGCTGTGATGGTAGGATGAGCCTATGTTTTCCCTCATTCCTACAGCTGGTAATAAGATTAATTCAGGTAAAGTATGTTGCTGAAGGGTGAAATAATTTTCTTTCCTTAGATTATACCTGGAAACAATTTGGTTTGAATTATATCGAAAGCTTGAGGAATCAGAGTGATGGGTTTGTCATGCAGAAACTCATTTATGATGTTTTACTGTTTCATTAGGTCACAAATCAGGAGCCTTTTCTCAGAAGTGTACTGAATAAGGTTTCTATCCTTCTAAAAGGAAACTGGATTAGGCTTTTGTAATTTTGTTCTTTCAGGTACTGAAATTAAAATATAATGCTAATGTAGAAAACTAATGTTTTAAAATTTTTTTTTCTTCTGTTTTTAAGGGATGTCTCACAGCTTGCTGTAAGGGTGGTCAGTTTGAAGGATACTGACAGTCTGTACCCATAGTGCCAGTTAACTGTGACTTTGCATTCTGTCCTCCTGTGTGTCTAACTGGACTGGTTGGTCATTCTGTGCCCCTGTCTCCTGACATAGGGGTTGGTGGGAACACCACTTGCTCATTTTGAAGGAACCAAATCTGGAGCCCAAGGACATGATGTCCTCCCGCTCTGGATTTTCTCACTATTTAGTTGAACCTCATGCCAGCCAGTGCTGTTTGGCTCTGCATTGGGAAACATGATGCCTGGTTCCTGTGATGGGGCTCTAGGGTGGTTCAGTGTTTACAGTTTTCACTCTTCATGCTTGCCTGCTTTGCCTTTTCCTGTTATATTTTTAAAAAATATATTAAAGTATTTTTTTTCCTGGTATATTGGTTTATTTGAATTATGACACTTCCATAGGTGGACAATGTTTTTACATCCTAGCTACCTGCTCTGCTGAGTGTACAACAGTGACTGGGTATATGCAGCATGCAATACCTCCACAGTTACCATCTTTTGATAGATGGTAAATCTGTCTGCCTGGTCAGTGTTGTCTGAGGAGAGTCAACAATAATTAACATTGCAAACTGTCCAGTGATGTACATTAAAATATACAAAATGCTGTTAGTCTTTGTGCTGACTTTGTTACCCTTCATGTATTTTAAGTGTTGACATACCTACAAGAATGCATTTGAAGCCTGTGTGTGTGTGTGTGTGTGTATGTGTGTGTATATATATATATATATATATATATATATATATATATATATATAATAGTATATATTTTTCTATTTTTTTTTTTTTCTGTTGATCAGTAGGAATGTCCCTCTCTGTAATGGCTTCTGGGACCAGACTAGATAATTAGACTCCTGGGGAAAATGCCAAAGAGCAGTATATGGTGTCCTTTCTAAATGGCCCGATTCACAGCTTCCTAGAATTACCCTCTTCATATATCTGAAATGTTAGACATCCAGATAACTTTGTCAGAGGCACATTTGTGACCAATAGTAGAAATAATTGCTAAGCTTGAAGCAATCCTTGCAGCAAAGCTGATAAATGCTGACCTACAATTTGTAAGATCAGTGTTTTTGTTGCCAAGGGGGAAGTCTCAAAAGATTTGACTAACCTGGCTGGATCTCAGAAAGAATAGATGTAGCAGGTTGACTAAATGTCTGTATTTGAGCCTTTATTGGTGGGTTGTGAACTTCAGTTTTTTTAGTTGTAATTTTAAGTTGTGAACAAGGAGAAACAGACTCACTTCACCAAAAAAGGGAAGTGGGATTTTCAGGAATACTTGCTATAATGTGTTCTTTATGTAAATAGATGTTAGCTTTAGTTATATAATGTTCACTTAGGGGAAGGTGTGGTGCTGTAGAGTCATTTGACTCATAGCAACTCCTGTCATGGTTTTTACTGTAAGGGTGGGTACTGGAGTGGTTTACCATAGCTTTCTTCGGTGCATGTCTTTGAATTGAAAATGTAAGGAGGACATTCACACACCCCGAGCCAGTTTCAAACGTACAGCACAGGCACAGAGAGGCACCAGTATAACCCACTGCACCTCTGTGCTGCTTCGTTTGACACTTTACGGTCTGCTTAGCTTTATTCTTTTACTCTCAGCTTGTCATGTTTTCCAACTGTAGAATCGACTCTGTTTCACTCTTTCTCAGTAGCCACCAAAAATGTCTCCACTTAATCAAGGATTCATATGTAATGGTACAGTACAATGATCTCATGGACAAAAATAACTGAGGTGTTAAGTACTGTGTATTTTGTCATCAGAATCAAGCGGTGCTCTTTGGAAGCCTACATTCTCCTCTCTCCAGCGGATATTTTGGATTAATGCTGAAATCCTGCTGGAATGCATGTAGCATACCAGTTTCTAGGCCGCAGAGAATCGGTTGAGGTCTTTTGTAGATGGAGGGAGAAATAAAAATGTGCAGGCGTAGTATGCTAATACTTTTTACTGTCTTAGCTTGTGTTCTACAGCTGAGGAGAAACATTTCGTTTTGTTGAGAACATAACACTGAATTAAAGTGTAGTATTCCATTACAAAAGTCGGTACAGTAACAACTGCAGATGAAGTTAAACTTTATCTTTGTGGGAAAACTTCAGTGAAACACATTAACAAATGGTAAAAAGAAAAATGTAACCACGGTAATAGTCTTTGGTCAAGACAAACTAGAAGAGGTCTCAGTGAACTAGAAAGCAGGGAGAGAGAGTTAGACTGAAAATGCAAAATTAAGCTATAGAGAGAGGACAAAAAAACTGTCTGCCCACCCTCTTTGAGAACCTGTTTATCACCACTTTCACAGGTGTGAGATGGGGAGTGCAGCTCTGTAAAGCCCTGCTAAGTATCCTTTCCATCACCCCCCACAGAGACAGGAGTGTTCCTTGGACAGTCATTTGCATCAGGAGAGTGGCCAGAACGTTGCCGAGCGAAATCGGTTTTACCAGGAGGCGAGTCGGCCTGCAGTTCCACCCAGGCACCTTGTTCGTCATGCAGAAATTGAGGACTGTTCCCATCAGTATTCCCACGCAATCCCAGTCTTCATATTAATGAAATGGATTTAATATTCCGTTTTGTCCTATTTTGCATCATGCTCCTCAGCATCTTGCCTGAAGGTAGCTGTTGATTCTTCGGATTTGTCCATTACCTCCAAAGCAGAGATTCAGTGTTATAAGTGGTATATCCCCTCCCTCCCCCCCTGCAACTATTCATGCCATCAATTAACTTGGTGAGTTTATTTCAATAGCCGCCAGAGGACGAATCTTTCCTTGAATTCAGTGTAGACATCATCTTTGCAAAATTATTTAGCAAAATTAGTTTCCATATAGATCATTCAATCAGTCTTTCATAACATACACTCTTTACTAGATTTTCGATGCTTAACCCTGTAATCTTCTGAAGGTGAAATGGGATGGATGTGGGAAATTCAATGGACAGCAAGTGCCCCCAAATCCTTTTTCATTGCATGGTGGAAATGTGCCTGCGACAAGCCTTTATCGTGTGGTTTGTATTGGTCTTTTTTTTGTTTCTTTTTAACAAATTGTTTCAGTTCTTCATTGAAACAAGACTTTTTTTTTTTTTTTTTGGGGAAATACTTGGAACTGGTAATAGCAGGGGAACATACCAAAGTTGTGGGTTTCTGTAGCTGAGCTACAGAGGCATCTTGGTTATGTCACATGGCCCTTTTCTAAGATTTTTAACCATTAACTTGTTTGAAATACTTCAGATTGTTAAATTCCAGTTTTTCCTCATTTTCTGGCATGAACTTATGAACAGAACTTTTTTTTTTTTGTTGAAGTCTTGCATATAGGCAATGGTTGCCATTTCAGACCCTTGCCTGAGTTTTGGCCTCTGCAGGCTGGGTTCAAACTCATGTAGAATTGCTGGACTTGCCGTGATGACAGAAGCTGTGTTCAGCTGTATGCTGCGGTCAGAGGAACCTGTTTATATAGCAGCAGAAATGAGTGCATTTCATCCTGTGGACCAAGCAGAGCAGTGTAACTGCCAAAATGCAGAAGTCCTTGTTTTCCTTAGTTGGGGTACTTGGTTTCTGTTTCTGTGATGTCAGTGGTGTGACTCAGGCAAAGATTAGTGTTCCTACTGTTTCTTCCTAATTTCATGTTTAATTCTCACTTGAGTCCTACTGATGCAGTGTTCAAGTTAGTGTATGAGTGGACATGCATCAATGGTAGAGAATGAAACCTGGCGGAGAAAGAGCAGCATGGTGGCACAGCGAGTAGTGCTGCTGTTTCACCACACCTGGGTGGTGAGACAATGTGGGTCTGTGTGAAGTTTGCATGTCCTCTCTCTTGGTCTGTGTGGATTTTCTCCGGGTGCTCTGGTTTCCTCCCACAGTCCAAAGACATGCAGTTCAGGTTCCATCATAGTGTGTGAGTGACAGTGTTCCACTGACGTATGGATGAGTGACCCATTGTAAGTAGTGTATCTAGCAGTGTAAGTCACCTTGGTGAATAAGGTGTGTAGGCTGATAACACTACATAGAGTTTCTTAGAAGTCGCTTTGGAGAACAGCATCTACGAAATAAATAAATAAATGTAAAGGGTATGGGGGAGTGGGGACATAGCCAGAAAGTCAGTATTAACTAGTGAACAACTTGTTTATAGATTTGCCTTATTTCTCTGTCTTCAATGTATGTCAGTATATATGTTTTTGTATTGTATACTGCTGCTACCAAACACAATTCATTCATTCTTAAACCAGCAATTCACATTTTTATAATTTTTATTTATTATGCTGCTACCTCACAACACCTAGGTTAAGACATGGGTTTGAATCTGGCTCTTTTTTTGTTGTTTGCATATTTTCTTTTCGCGTGGGGTTCTTGCAGGTCCTCTGGTTCTCTCCCACAGTCCAAAGACATGGTTTTCAGGTGTATTGGTAGGGATGTGGCAAAGTTCGAATTCGTTGTTAAACTTGGAATGTTTTTGGCAGATCAAAAATCTGTAGAATTTTATTGATGCTTTTTTGGTGGGTGCAAAATAGATCGGGGGGGAGTAGTCAAAGCAATACAGCTTATTGTAAGCTTTGTTTTATTTATATATGTTTCTCTCCAAGTGTAGGTGCACTTGAGACTAATGATTGTACAGTACTACATGTGCACTGCTATACACCTTCATATGCGAATCACTACTGAATGATTTGTGCGTATGTTCACAAATTGACATGGGAAAATGCCTTAGAGCTATTTTGACTTTCTATACAATGCATGTCATTGTGGTCTTTTGCATAGCATTAGATTTTGTGTAAGTTCAGATATATGCAGCTTGTTTCGAGTTAAGTGAAAATATTTTCATTAAAATTTGCATTTGTGAAGATTTATAAGTTTAAATGCCCATTTGACAGATGTGGATTTTGAGCAGCTCCGTCAGATCCCTGCTGTAAATCTTGTGTATAGGGCTGACGTGATAGACTGGTGTCTTGTTCATTGTGTACGCTCGCCTTGTGCTTTGTGCTTCTGCTATAGCTGTGGACTGCTGTGACCTCGACTTGCGAGCGAGTGAGTGTTAGTCAGGATTGCGAAGGTTCCAGTTTCTTACAGGGTGTAAAGCAGATCCCTGTGGAAGGTTGCACTGAATCCTTTGGGTGTGTGACTTTACCACTGCAGCCATGCTGTTGGCACCGCACATTTGTCTGCCGTAGAGTTTAACAAAACATAGGCTGAATTTGTTTTTCTTTTAACCCCTGCAAAGTGAGGTGTCACCTGTTGTGCTGGTGGAGAAATGTGCGCCCTGCCTGTGTTAGTCCCTTGAGAGTGCACCCACCCCCTCTCCAGGGCCTTCCTGTTCTTGGTGTTGGGTAGAGCACTGCAAAGCTGCCAAATATTCCTGCAGTGAGTCACCTTTGCATTGAGGGAAGTTGTGGAGCTTGTGTGTTTTTGTGTGTGTGGGTTGGGGAGTCTTGTGATCCAGCTCTGCACAGATATTCCTGTGCTCTTTTACTAGTTTGACTCCAGTGAGTTGTAAGGGTGGCTGACATGGCGCTGTGTGAGCTGGGAGGTGGGCACATGAAGGCTGGCCTGGGCCAAACCAGTGAAGCAGGGTGCTTTGGCTGAAGTCCCAGCAGTAGATTACAATGTTAGGAAGCCAAGACAGGCTAGCAGATTACTGCTGCTGTTTGTTGGCGAGACTGAAAAAAGAGGGATGAGATTATGTATTTGTTTGTACTTGTCAAAAAAGAGCAGAATATTGGGAAATGGCAGGCAAAGCTCTTCGATTTTACATTTTTTATGTATAGTCATGTCTTGAGAATTCAAGACTCCTTATGACTACAGTTTGAAGTGGAATGTAGTGCTGTAGGATGAATGTTACCAAAAATTACCTGCAAATTCAAGCTTGCCAAAAATTGTGATGCAGTGCAGAAATGGCATGAAAATTTGAAGATGGAAGAACCAGTTTTGTCAAATTGATTAAAGTGTTCTGGTAGTCTAATTCAGCTGTTAAATTTCTGTCCTGTTGCTTTACTTTTTATGTCTTTATAGGTTAAAATTAATAAATGAAAGTCAAGCACATCTAAGGTAAGCTAACCTCATCCTGGCATTTGTTCTGAGTTAAAACCTTTTAAAATTAAAAAATTCAGCATTAGTGTTTTTAAAGTACCAGTCTTCATTTACTCCCTCTTTAAGTCCTCATTTCTGTGATATTGGACGGTGAGATAGTTTCCTTTGTCTTTTAGTGGTTATGTGCTCTCCTAGAGCTCTGGATCTCAACTCTGGCTGTTTTTGTGAGCTGATGTAGGCAGTCTCTTAATTGTGCTGTATCACCATATAGACCCAACTCTTCTGCCAGGCAAAAGCCCTTCTGAGATGGAGTGCAGTGGTCAAGTGAACATGAGAAAAGACTTCATGGAACAGGTGAGAGGAAAAGGATGTTGGAAACAATGTCAGAAGGAGTCTTCATTATTTGGAGGACCCCAGTGTTGTGTGGGAAGGTTCCTCCATGGCAGGACATACAACACTTTGAGATCCTGTGTCCTGAATGGCTGTGCTAGGTCAGGTGGAAGACAGAAGAATTTTTACCTGTGTTTAAAATTTGCACAATGTTCAGAAAGCGGAACATTGCTTTTTAATGAAATACCAGAGGAATTTTACAGTGAATTAGCTTCTCATTGGTATGTAATCTGAGACACTTTAAAAGCAGACCTTTAATATTGGGATGCACAGTTCAGAGTGCATTTAGAAAAAAGACTTCAAAAAAATGTGACAGATGTGTCCAGAAAACTTTTCTTGACTTTCTGATTGCAGATGTGCTCAGGTCTCCCATATTTTGTTTCAGTGCAGAAATTTTGTAGTCTCGTTTTGTCATTGGCTACATACACTGTCTGGCTCATCCTCCAGGTTTCCAAGTCCTGTGCTGCCAGGATTGATTCTAGTGGTACATGCTAGTAAAGGCTCAGTGGGGTTATAAGCACTTTTTAAAAACAGAAATGAGGTTAATGCAGCACTTCATTCTGGGTTGGTAATCCCTTCATCTCAAAGGCATATTTCTTGTAATCAGTTCTGCTTTGACTACTACATAGCCAAAGACTACACAGCTGACATGCCCAAGTATTAGTGTATAGCCCATAAGATGCTTTAGCATTCTGGGGGTGCTGGAATTTAGATGGTCTTGCACCATGTATGTTTGATCCAATGTGCATGGATCTGTGACGCTGTTCATTTTTTGCATTGGGAGTGCATCTTCTCAACATTCACAGTGTGACTAAATGTAGTGTCTGCTGTGGTTTTACCTACTGGAGGTCTGATTAAACAAAGGTGATCATCCTTTTTGTTCAGAATAAACTGTCAATTCTATTTTCATCCGGTACAGTTTTATAAGCCAATAGACTCATCCCAAAGTTTGAGCAATCTAGATGTTGTTGTGCAATAGTATGTATATATATATATATATATATATATTTTTTCTGTTGTCATGACAACATTGCAACATGATTTTCCCATCAGCAGCTGGCAGGTGTGATGTTCTACAGTTAGGTTCTCTTCACTCAAAACTATCCCCCTATTTCCCATGTGATTATTTAATCTTCAACCTCAGCTTACCAAAAATCAGGTTCTGGTAAGATTTCATTCTCCATCTGATTGCCTGAGATACCAGATGTTGTTTGCATCTTTGCTACTGTAAGAATCTGAGATGAGACCAAATATCAAAACCTTGAATTATGTTTTTTAAAAAAATTCTACGAATAGGCTGTTCAATACAGGGGCACCCTGGAATCATAATAATGCTTTGGATGGTTCTGAAGGATGATATATGAAGGTAGATTGGGCCCAGGTGCTATACATATGAGCACTCTCACTGGGAAGAAACATGAAGGAAGGACATTTTTGTAGTGACTGGAAACAATCAACCAACCAATTTCAATAACCGCTTGTCCTGAGTGAGGCTGCAGTGAGCCAGGGCCTATCCCAGAGACATTGGGCACAAGGCTGTAGGGGTGGAAATACCCTGGATGGGATGCCACTCCATTGCCGGGCCTCAACTAATTACCCAGACACACAGCTGGGCAAAGGTACTGGAGCAAATGCAGGGCAAGCACTTTGCTTAAGGACACTCCAGCTAGAGGTGGGGATCGAACCGGCAACCTGCTGAGCCAAAGGCAGCTGCTCCAACCCTGTCGCCATGACTGGAAATAGTTATTTGTTTTTGCCAGATAAATGAATTTCGTTCAAGATTTCTAGATGGACAGAGGGAACTAGTCAATGGAAGTGGAAAAAATGAGCATCTCCCAAAAGTCTTATTGGCTAAAGGTGATCTGTTCTGAACTTCTGATTGCTGAGATTTGCTAATTAGGTTTAAAAAAAAAAAAAAACACGGGCGTGCACACCCACCCACTGACTCCACTTGTGCCGAGCGGGGTCCCGGTGAACTGGAGCCTAACCTGGCAACACAGGGTGCAAGGCTGGAGGGGGAGGGTACACACCCAGAATGGGATGCCAGTCCATCACAAGGCACCCCAAGCAGGACTCGAACCCCAGACCCACCAAAGAGCAGGACCCAGCCAAGCCCACTGCTCCACCATGCCCCTCTTTTCAGAAATAGTTAACACTTCTTTTCTCAGAGGAAGGAGGGCAACTGTCAGAAAATGCCTTCTCTGCATGAGCAACTGTGGACCCCCTGTTGCTTTCAGTAATCAGCTGGAAAAGGCGGGTGGTAAAACACAATCACAATCCCATAATTCTGCACACTAATCCCAAAGCCCCACTGACTGTCAAAGAAGGCCTCCTGCTTTTCAGTCTGCGATGCACCCCTTAGGTTCTCTTCCTTACTCATGGAATGTGACAGTTGGATCCATATTGCTTAAAATTTTTTTTTACATGGTTGTCAAAGTTGCATGTGAATTAAAATATAACTGCACGAGCAGGCTGTACAGGCTTCCTTCCTTCGCATAGCAAGTGTAGTTTGTTCCTGAATATCTGCTTATAATGTGCATTTAAAAACTATTCTTAATTTACAGGTATAAAGTGTTCCTGAGCCCTAAAAGGCTCACTTCCTCACCAAACTTGGAAAATTGATGTCTTTTAAACACTAAAAGAATCTCGCTGAAAACGAAGGCTGGGTTACCAGAACTGCTCTGGACACCTTCAAAGCTAGGATTAAGACTGACATTTTCAAAAAAACTTATGCATCATTTGCTTGCTTCCTTTCCCCCCCCCCCGCTTTCCTTTATTCATCTTGTATATCCTCAGGTTATGAATGTCTGACTTAACTACAACCTGTGGTTGATACCTACCTGTACAACCCCATTTATAAAAATTATATATTACTAGGAAGGTGATCAGGGATCATGTCTATTCTGATTGTTCATGCGAGTAGCTGCATAAAACTTTTTCATATAGTGGAAAGAAACTAACTGCACTTAATTACATGTCTACATCTGTCTTTCTGCTAATGTAATGCACATTTTATTTTCTGAGATGTACATTGCTTTAAAGTGTCTGCTAAATAAGAGTAAAGCCTGCTATATTGAATTTGAGTTAGACGCAATGATTCATAATAATGGGTGCTAGGTTGTGATGTGCATCAAAACATTGCGTGTCTGCAGCAGTTCATTGGCTTGTGGGCACGTGTGCCCGAGGTACGACAAAGACTTTGTTCTTTTCAGCCACGACCTCACTCCGAACGTCTGCACCTGCCTGAAATCAGAGCAGTGGGGTATAAAGAAGCCGGACCTGCACACCCTGGTTGCGGAATCTCATTTAAGAAACCTGTCTCTCCAGTGCTCTCGAGTGAACACACAGCAAGCTACCCATTCTTCCAAGTCGCTCGTTCTCCTCAATTGCTCGTTCCTACCGCTGACATCCACAGCTCCTGACACTTGCATCACCTCCTCGACTACGCCATCGGATTCTTCCCAAGACCTACATTTGGGCATCAGCCGACCCGTGGCTGTCCTCGTCTACGAATCTCACCTGTTCCCTTGTACCGACAAGGATCCTGCAAGTGGGTCCCCTCACACACCTTTGTCTCCTGCCCACTCAGTATGACACGGATCATGTCGCTGGTAACAGTGTTTCGTGTGTTATTGTATTTGGCTTTAACTTTTTGTTTTTACCCTCCTAACCATGGTACCAAAGTGTAAATGTGATGCAAGTGATGGTGAGGCATTGAAGAAAAGAGCAATGATCATGATTGAAACTAGATTGGAAATAAAGCAATTGGAAAAAGGTGAAATGCCATCAAACACTGGAAAAGCAAACAATTTCTTTATATGTACATAAACACATTGTCTGTCATAAATACTGTAGCAACATTTTTTTTCTTTCTATGCCTCTGTGTAGTTAGTCATCAGTACACTATTACTGTATTGTCAAAGGTGTTAGTGTATCTGGAAGTCTTTAATGTTTATGCATAGAAAGATACGTGATATTCTAAGATAGACATTTGACTGACTGATGTGAACTTTACCTAACTCTTCTGACTTGCGTAGAAATTCAATTTAAAGACTGACTTAAGAATGGAACTCATTCGTAAACCGAAGACTGCCCGTTTGTTTTTTTTTTTTTTTTTCTTTTTGGGTAATTTTCTTCTGGGGGGGGGGGGCACTTTTGGTATGTCACAGCTCCAGCTGTGAGTACAAACTTGTTTGAGTGTGACTTTATAGTTCGTGTATTTTGGATTTTGGAGTTTGTGTACATAGATTGTCTTTCTGTTTTATTAAATTTTTTTATTGTAAACTGAATTGGTTCTTATCTATAGATCAGTCTTTTATGAACCATTTGGAAGCTGCTTTTGATACCCTAGATAATGGTTACATATACATTTAGCAGATGCTTTTCTCCAAAGCAGCTTGCCATGAATTCTATGTAGTGTTATTAGCCCACAAACCTTATTCACCAAGGTGACTTACACTGACAGATACACTACTTTACAAGGTGTCACTCATCCATACATCAGTGGAAAACACTGTCACATACTATAGGGGAACCTGAACAGCATGACTTTGGACTGCGCATGGAAACTCCCGCAGATATGGAGGGAACATGCGAACTCCACACAGAGTGAGCGGAGAGCAAACCCATGTCCTCTTGCATCGCCCAGGCACTGTGAGACAGCAGCACTACTCGCTGTGCCACCATGCTAATTAAGTTAATTAGCCACACCCCAGGGTGGAGCTGAGATTATTTTTTTTTATTTGTGTGACGCTCTGTATCCCCACATCTGTTTCTGATGTGTGAAGTTTTTTTTTGTAAATGTGAGTTCATGGCTCATTTGTGAGTTTTGGAGTAAAAATTGTTTGCTCCTAGGTCAGAGTTTTCCTAAAAGATATGCTTAACGTACAAGTGGAGCCTTTACTGCTGTATCTCTGACTTGTATATACTAGTAGTTATTTGCAATTTCTGCGCATATTTGTTTTCCTGCCCCGATGCAATTTGCTGTTAATACTCAATTTTCTCCTTATTCAAACCCAATTTGTTCCCAAAAGTCTGTTCAGAAGGTAGAGGTCCAAATACCAAAGAAACTTTTTGCGTTAATTAAAATAAAGCATAATTAAAATAAAACAAAGAAAATCTTTGACTCACTACTTCGTTGATCTCATGTTGATGTTTAAGAACTCTGTGTTTAGTTATCCATTCTACAGACCTTTATGAAGTTAGTCATGTGATGTTTACTCGTTCATATGGTGGCGTGTGAGAAAGTGACTGAACTTTATCACGTCTACATCCAAATCTCTCCTTCTGTTGATGTAATGCACTCATTGTATTTTTCTCAGGTGTAAATTGCTTCGGAGAAAAGCATTTGCTAAATTAATTAAATGAATTAATGCAAATGTATGCGGCCTTAAGATGAGCGACTATTCCGAGGAAGTGCTGCACTGCGGAGATTTTGACTTGCTGTGTGAGGAGCACCAGGATATGCCCAGTAGCTACAGATGGAGAGGGAGGGAAGTTCTCTAAGAGTGGTTACACACAGTCTTGGGGGGGCACATGAGTTTGCATACTTGCTCATTGGAAGTTTAAGTCCAATACTGAACACCACATCTATATTTTCAAAAACAAATTTTTTTATTTTCTGTATTGATGCAGTGTCACTCGTTTAATGGTAATGAAGGTGCTACTCCCCCTTCCTTTTGGCTACTTTGAACTGGCTTCTCCTCAGCTGTGGTGGGCCACTGCTGGAATGAGCTTCCCTCACCGTGAGCACACTTCCATTGTTAGTGACTGATGACCTTTGGGGGGCATTACCATGGCTGTTACTGTGCTTCCCTTGATGGTCATACCAGGAACTTTGCCATGTGGATATATATTTGTTTCTTCACATGTTACAAGCTGTTAAAGCAAGTAGCTTACTTTTTGTTGTAAATGTATATTTGCTTCTTTTCTCTATTCTCCACACTGAATAACAGTGTCTCTAAATGTGTTATCTGTGAAGTACCAGTAAAGGTATTGGCAGCTGGTAGTTTAGTGGTTACATCTGCTGCCTTTGGACCCACAGGTTTCAGGTTCAAACCGTAGCTGTAGTACCCTTGAGCAACGTACTTACCCTGAATTTCTCCAGTAAAATTTGGCAGCTGTATAAATGGTAAATAAAGTAGCTTAACGTCGTATGTCAATTTGGAGAAAAATATCAGCTACGTGAATAAATGTAATATGTGCAAGAAGCTATAGAGGCTGTAAGAGTAAATATATAAATACAATAGTTTATGTAGTTCTTTATGTGCTTCAGAAGAAGCTCTGTACATTTGCTCACATACGCGTTTGGAGTGGAGCAGCTTGCGGTTTTAGAAACCCGACTCACTCTGCCCAGGCGAACTGGGACATGTTTACAGTTAGCGTTCACAGTGCAGTGGGGTCACATTGAATGCCTACAGGTCTTCATATACTGTTGTCCACCACAGTACAGCAAAGCAGGTTCCTTCTACTTTTTTTTTTTTTTTTTAAATACACAGAAATGATGTTAAAAGACAAACAGTAACTTTTAGCTTGGTAGTGGGTTTAGTCATTTGGTCTATCATGTGAATAAAAAGTGCACTGTCTAACTTTGTGTCAGAAAAACTGTGCTGAAATGTTTAAGTTGCATATATGCAGATGACTTGCATGTAGCTGCTTGTGTGAATTAGGGTTGCGGTGCTGCAGAACCTATCCCAGAGGCTAGTCAGGGTACATCGTGGATAGCATGCCAGTATTTTTGTCATTAAATTTAAGTTGTGTTCATGCAGTGTCAGCATTGTGGAGCTGACAGATGACGTGTAATATCTGAAAAATACATGGAATAAATATCAGATGACTGGCTAGCTGGACAAGCAGCCGTACCAACTGCATTCCAGGATGCTTTACTCTGTTTTGTTGAAACATGCAGTTGTTCCAGGCAGTTTGGGGCACTTGGTAATGAGACAGGCTGTCTGTGGGCTGGTGTGGCTTGCTGTGGAGTGGAGCACCCATCTGTACACACCAGTAGTCTTCTCTCCAGAGGCTATGTTAATATTCTCCTTATGCTTGTTGCCGAGTGTCTGCATCGACATGCAGGTTTCTCTTCCTCCCTCCACGTCCTCAGTGGCAGCAACTTTATAAAAAAAAAAAAAAGCTCTCTATGGTCTTGCACATGTACATGCATCTTGAAGTAGCCTGCTCGTGCAGTTATGAAGAGGGGAAGTGTTAAGAATTCCTCTTCTCCCATCTTTGCTCAGCATAGTCTGTTCCTTCACGTGTGGTCAGCCTAGCAGATGGGACTGTCACACCGTCCAGGAGTGTGTGTGCGAGTGCGCATGCATGTAAACACAGCTGCGGTGATGGAATGAACGTGAAGTTCCAGAAGGTACTGCTTCAGGCACCTTCAGAAATGAGAGCAGAACTTCTCTTATGCTCTGCTTTTGGATAGTAACAGAAGTAAGCAATGCAGTGAGATGCATTGAACAGTACAGTGGAATCGGTGCCAGGTACACATGGTTGAACAACATGAACAGAGGAGAAAGGCTCAGGCTTGCTGTGATTCAATCTCGGTGACTGTCCTTTCTGAACTGTTCCTCAGAATGAATGCTTACAGCTCCTGTCATGCTTTTTGAATGTCCCCAGAATGTCCTGTTTTGATACAAGGGTTCAAGGTCCGTACCCTGAAGTTATACAGTAAAAGTTACCCTGCTGTATATATAGGTAAATTGTCCGTAACATACGCAGACCCAGTATTGTTGGGCAGAGGTGTCAACTAAACTAATTATAATGGGGTTCTTGTGAAATTTTTGATGAAAGATGACAAACTGTTTTTTAATATTCGTCACTGACAGGTTTCTTCTTCCTCTTTTGTCTTCCACTCTTTCTCCATTAGGGTTGTTCTTTCTAGGCAGCCCCCCCTCCCCCCTTCCCCTATCCTTGTTTTGTTTAGATTTTTTCCCCCTCCCCCCTTTGTTAGTGAGCAGCACAGTTGATAGTTGATGTTTGGAGTGACTTGGCACCCAGTGGCAGACCAGAACTCGACACAGCATACTCAGCACAAGGATGAGTACAGCCAAGCCCAGTGGGCTGAAAGCCCCCAGCAAGATTGGAAGGCCTGCAGGGGCTGCCGCCAAGTCTGCCCCTGTCCCCACCTCAGGTAAGAGCCATCCCCTCCATTTGTGCCCTCATTTTGCATGTCTCAGTGTGCACTGCTGTAAAACGCCCACTTGTGGACCTAGGGCATTGCCGGACCTACTCACACAGTCAATTTTTTTTAGCAAATTTATTTGATTTTAATATCTGTCAGACTTCCATGTGTTGAATATTTTTTTCTCAAAAAAAGAAATTTTAAAATTTCTTTCTTTAATTCAAGTGTTACATAGTAAATGTTACATAGCCTTGGACACAGATATTTAATGGAAAATTGTATTACGTTACGCAAAAATAAGTGTCTTTCTCAAAACATACAAAAGCCTTACTGTCTTAGGAACACAAAGTTGCAAGAATTTACAGTTGACACATGGATGCAGACCTTGAACTGAGTCTTATCTCACTTTTATATGAACCTGTACCACATTAGGCATGTTGCTTTAGAGAAAAGCATATGCTAAATGAATAAATGTAATTGACTTTGGGGATTTTTTTTCTTTCTCAGTGGGTCTGAACTCAAGAGTTTAGTTGGTGAAGAGTGCAATGCGCAGTTCTAAGTCCCACTCTTTGCTATTTCTCCTAGGAGCAATCAGTTTGCATAAGAGTGAAGGGTAACTGCATCCATGCCTGCAACAGAAGAAAGATTGTTGTTATATTTCACTGTTGACGTCTTATGTTAGCTGAATGACTGGTTTGTTGCATCCCAGCGTGGTCAGGCATCAACTTTTTTCCCTAGCAAGCTACCCGGGAGTGTACATAATGGACAAGTTGATGTGATCACGGGGGTTCAAATCTTGCTTTCGTTTGTGGCTTATTGTCTGCTAAACACACAGTAGTGCTGTTGACAGGGCGTCTGGTCCAGTGTTCTGCAATGTGGGTAAGAGCTTGAGCACATGTAGACATGGATATTGGTGTTTGTCCGTGCCCATTTTGCTGGCATCCCTTGGTTCTGGAAGACACTTTTTATCAAATTTTATCTGATCAGATGTAATCTGATCTGTCTGATTCAGTAACTTTCTTTAAACTCCCCTTTAGTAATATGATCACTCCCCCACGTTAATTCTCTTTCCACCCTTTTGTCCCTCAGCTGTGCCCAAGTCAACACAAGGTGACAAGACACTGGCAAGTGCTAGCCCCCACACAGCAGAGGCCCAGGATGCAACAGAGAACTTCCGGGTGGGGGAGAGGGTGTGGGTGAATGGTAACAAGCCTGGCTACATCCAGTTTCTCGGAGAGACGCAGTTTGCGCCTGGCCAGTGGGCAGGTATTGTGCTGGATGAGCCTATCGGCAAGAACGATGGCTCAGTGGCTGGTGTGCGCTACTTTCAGTGTGAGACACTGAGGGGCATTTTCACACGGCCCTCCAAGCTATCCCGCACAGAGGGCGAGGCCAATGGCACACAGACGGCACCGTCGTCGCGGGCTCCCTCTCCTACTCCCGCTCCTACTCCCGTTCCTGCTCTCACTCCCACTCCTACTCCTACTTCCGCTCCCGCTCCCACATCCTCCTCAGCCAGTCTGACCTCACAGCCACTTCCGACATCGGTTACAGCGCCGGCTTCTGCTCCCACCTCTGCCCTCAAGAAGACTTCCCCGACAGCACCAGGCTCTAATCTAGCACGTACAAGTAGCGAGTCTGTGTCCAATCTGTCTGAGGCAGGATCTGTGAAGAAGGGCGAGCGGGAGTTGAAGATTGGGGACCGCGTGCTGGTGAGTTGGTGACATCCACCTGCTCTCGGCATCATAAGGTGACCCAGGAGCGTAAGGCCCATAGCATTTACTCAGATAAACAGCTGCCTACATCTGTCAAAGACCACTTGTTGTTCTGTACAGGGCACCCTTTGAGTTAGCAGATGTTTTAAAATAGTTCAGCAGAGCAAGGTGACATGATATGACTTCTCTCCCAGTTTAGAAAGAGTCATGGATCTCCCTCGTGAGTCATGTTGTATTTTCAGGAAGTGTTATTGCTTTCTGGAATGCAAACCCCGCAATGCCCCTTTACCTAGCAGATTGCTTACTGTGACATCACTTCTTCCTGCTGGAAACGGGGCCCAGGGAAAGGGTCCCTTAAGTTCACCAGATGGCATATAGCTCACCCACCTGACTAATGCTCAGATTCTAAAGGCTATTCCATTTTACGCAGGAAAAGCCCTAAGAGAAACACCGAGCACCTAGCAATTTGTAGTGCAGCTGCCAAATATGAAAAATCATCGTTGTGTTAACTGAGTACTGCATATGGGTTTTTTTTTTTTTAAATAGATATTTGTGTTTCTTTCTGTAAAGGGCTCCTCTCAGCAGAGTGGCATAGATACTGAACAGTAGATGCTGTCGATGTAAAGGAGGGAATGAATTTAATACCATCGTTAAAATTTATAATAAATGGTTTTAAAAACTTAATGGTTCAGTTAGTGAAGCTGTCCATCTCTGATTGCTTTTGCTAGGCAGTTTTGTAAAGCACAATAACATTATGTTACTGCTGTACTCTACACTGAGCTATTTCCATTACTTCCCTCAGGTTGGAGGCACTAAAGCAGGGGTGGTGCGTTTTCTGGGCGAGACGGACTTTGCCAAAGGCGAGTGGTGCGGCGTGGAGCTTGATGAGCCCCTGGGCAAGAATGATGGGGCAGTGGCAGGAACCAGGTAACTTTCCAGCACCAGGTCTGCATGTGTTACTTGGGGAAGCAGCTGCATGGTTCTTTTCAGTCCAGACAGCCATTACAACATTGTAAAAAATAATTTTGGGTCAGCTTCTGCACAAAAACTATAAACAATCTAAAACCAAACAGTTTAATGAAAATATTTGTGGTGGTCCTGTGACTAAAGTCTGTCCTTGGCAGTGCATTCACATTTATTCATTTACCTGACATTTTCCTCCAAAGCAACGCATATCTCGGAGAACAAAGCAAAAAGTGCATCGTAACAACAGAAGGAGATATTACGGTGCAGAAATGTGACTGAATATGATTTCACATACTAGCATATGAACAAGTATGCATTCCACAAGTAGCCACATATAAGGTTTTTAAAAATTAAGAACAATAAAATTTAATAGATAAAATTGATTTATATCATTTTTATTTAAATGTTTTTTTTAGTTATTATAAAGTATGAAATTTATTGGACAAGTTAATCAAGCACATAGGAGATCAGAGAAGTAAGTCTGAAAGAGGTGAGTTTTGAGACTTGAATGTTGAGAAAGATTCAGCGTTCTCTCTCATTTCACCCCATCAAAGCCACAACCGAAAATCATCCTGCTTTTGATTTTGGACTTCTTACGAGTGGGACCACTAAGTGGGCAGAGATGGAGGAGCGTAGTAGTCTGATTGGAGTGTAGCAAGTGATCAAGTGTTCTAGATATTGGGGAGCAGATCCTTTGGTTTTGTAGGCTGTAACCAGAGTCTTGAATTTGATATGCCACCAGATCAGGTGGGCAGAAGCCAATGCAGAGTGACAAGAAGCTATGTTACGTTTGTACACTGAACATCGTAAAATGATTTGCCCATCTGTACAGCTGTTTAAATTGTACTGAAGCAATTCAGGGTTTGTACCTCAGTCGGGTATTACAAAAGGCAGAGGGATTCAGGTCCTTATTCTTTGGATTGCAAGTTGACTATTCTAACTATTGCTGTGAAGTGATTTTATTAATAAATATACCAGACTTTCTGAGTCCTCACTGTTGGTTCTGTCTGTATGCTTATGCTTAGGTACTTCCAGTGCCAGCCCAGGTATGGCCTGTTTGCCCCTGTGCACAAGGTGACTCGCATTGGCTTCCCATCCACCACTCCAGCCAAGGCCAAAACTACAGTGCGCAAGGTCACAACCACACCCTCATCACTAAAGCGCAGCCCTAGTGCTTCTTCTATCAGCTCCATGAGCTCTGTAGCCTCATCTGTTAGCGGGAAGCCCAGCCGCACAGGCCTGGTAAGACATCTTGGTCTGTGTCACACCATCTGTTCCACATACCTGCTGCCCTATTAGTGGTATTGTCAAGCTGCTGACGGATGCCATGTTGTCCATGCTCCGCCTGGAGGAAAAAAGCCCAGAAGACAGGAATGCTCTAATGCCGCTCATCCACTGTACAATTCCAAATCTGGTGACTGGATACTCCCCCCCTTTCTTTTGCTGTTTCAACCCCAGCTAACAGAGACCTCATCCCGTTATACTCGGAAGATCTCGGGCACTACAGCTCTACAGGAGGCCTTGAAGGAGAAGCAGCAGCACATTGAGCAGCTGCTTGCGGAGCGTGACCTAGAGCGAGCCGAGGTTGCCAAGGCCACAAGCCACATGGGCCAGGTGGAGCAGGAACTGTCCCTGCTGAGGGAAGGCCAGGAGCAGGTTTGCTCAATACATACGTGCATATGAGGGTACAGGGTAACTGTTGTTAGCTGAAATGCTGTAATGCAGGTAATGCAAGATTAATGCTGGACCAGACTTCTGACAGGGTTAGTGTAACAGAATGGATAACCTGTAACAAAAAGTGAAAATGCATGGATCACATTTAACTGACTTATGAAATAATTGAACAAATCAGAATGAAGAGCATTACTATCATGTTTGTAATGCAACTGGAAAGGGTCCACCCTGGTGTGTTTGTCTGTTAGTATGTGTTAGAAATGGAGGCGAAGATGGACCATTTGCGTGCGCTCGTGGAGGCTGCAGACAGGGACAAGGTGGAGCTGC
The DNA here is from genome assembly GCF_900964775.1 of Scleropages formosus. Classification (NCBI taxonomy): domain Eukaryota; kingdom Metazoa; phylum Chordata; class Actinopteri; order Osteoglossiformes; family Osteoglossidae; genus Scleropages; species Scleropages formosus. The sequence continues at coordinate 10,647,771 of NC_041806.1, forward strand.
TGAATCAGCTGGAGGAGGAGAAGAGGTGGGGTTGCTGGTTCTGGACAGATTGCAGTGGGGGTGTATGTTGTGGAGAACGAGCTATCAACGTGTTCTGCTTTATGGCAGGAAAGTGGAAGACCTGCAGTTCCGTGTGGAAGAAGCTTGCATTACCAAAGGAGACCTGGAGGTAAACTGATACCCTCTTCCCTCCCCCCCATTTATACAGGTGCGTGCATGCGTGCACACACTCTGAAACATAATGCTGTGTTGAGTTAGGTCAAGACCTGTGACACAAGGTTTTCTTTCCAAATGTGCGTCACTGTTGCTCTACTGAAAATTCATTAACGGTAACACATATCTTGGTTGATGGTATTTGCTTTAATGCCTGTCAAACTGAAACTGACATTCTTACTGTTTAAAAAAAAAAAAATGCTCAAGCTAGGTGACCAAATCCTGTTTGTTTTAAATGATTCAAAGCAATGAGGTATATTTTACACAGCAGATCCATTTTCTGTATTTTATGTACTGACACTTTTTGCATTGCAACACAAAAGAATGCAAGCAATATTAAACCCTTATTGATGATAATGCCAAAGTTGTTTAAATGGAAAACAAGTAATTCCATGATCCGTAATGATTGTGAGTGGAAACAAGTCATGCAGATCATGAACATTATGCAATCCAGCGCCCCCCCCCCCCCCCCCCCCCCCCCCCCCCCCCAACAAATTTTCTAGCAAGCTGCTAGTGGCCATCACTTGCTGCCAGTTTGATTGTCGAATGTTCAGGGCTGGGAGTGTATCCCGGTGGGAATCGATTTAACCAAGGTACAAAAACCAGCTCCAAAAAATGATCAGAATGTGTAGATTACCAAGTTAACCATTTGGATTTACACTGGGCTTCTATGCCAGTAGAAAAATAACATGTTTAGTGTATGCAAACAGTTTTGGTGGCATCTTCCACAAGATTTTTCCTTTGCTCCAGTACATGCATTGTTTAGGAAAGCATTATTTTGGTTTATGAAACCACCTCAGGCTTTGTGATGTTTACCTCAGCTATACTCACTCACTCACTATCAATTATTGGATTTCCCATGGAAGAGATTTGGCAGTCCAGAGCCTATCTTGGAAGCATAGGGCACTAGGCAGGGTACACCCCAGATGCAATGGTATGCTAAGGCCATCGAATACCTCCAGTATAAACTCATACAAATATCAGCCTTCTTTTTATGCACATGATTAGACGAGGCTGGTAATAATAATGACATGATCTCTGTACTGGAGCTTGATGAGCTTTACATCTGTTTGAATGTAGATGTGTACCTGGGAAGATTGCATCTCCTTGCACATTTGTTGATCTCTGCTGTCAAGATTCCGAAATCCTATAAAATGTCAGGGCGACTTTTCAAGAATTAACAGCTTAAGAGGAGCATGTACAAGTTTTGCAATTGTGCCCTAGCTCCTCTATATAATTCCTTCATGTTCTGCAGTGCCAGCTTCCTGTGTGTGCGCCTCTCTCTCTGTTGGGGGGATGACAGAGCTTGCGCTCGTTGCCGCACCCAGTATAGCACAGAGTGATCCCATTCTCCCAAATATGTTTTCTCATCACAGGACACATGCCACTGTCTGTCCATAGTAGCTCCAGTATGCTGAAGACCTCCTGCATTGACATTCAGATTTTTAAACTGATTCCCAGGGTAGAAACTTTTTGTTCAGTTGCTTTAATTGCAGCACTAACTACACACTATTGTCCTCAGTACTGATGTTAATTATATGCATGTGGTTTTCTGAAAACACAATTGTCCAATGCTTTGTGTGTTTTATTAATAATAGGTGATAATGCAATGTTGTGCTGTATATTCTTAAAACAGATGTCCACTGTTTTTTTGCCTGTCCTTCATGTTGAACAGGTATGGCCACATTAAATGTATGTTCCTGGAGGTATTGCATACCTCCATCACATACCTCTCTCTGTGGCTCTGTTTTCACGTATGTCATTTTCTTCTAATTTTTACTCCCCCCCCCCAAATCCAAAATTTAATTGTGTGGGGATTCTGTTCTCTTTCCATCCTTGATAAAAATTTTACTACATGGTAAAATGACTGGTTGTTCAGTACAGATAGCAGTGTTTGAGTAAATGTTTGCATTTTATTGTAATGGCAGGATCATGCAATGGCCTCCAGTTGCTCCCTTAAAGCAATTTTCCCCCATTTTCTATCTTTAGTCACTTTTGCTAAAGGAGTGATCAGAGTCCTATTACATTTGTATTCATCAAGTATTTATTTCATTAGCTTTTGCTATTTTGGGTACATCTGTCAGTAAAATTTCTGCATGTTTTTTTTTTTTTTTTTCTTGTATGAACTTACCATGTTTTGCGGTAATGCTCTAATCACAACAAACAGCTTTAATTCCAGCAGCATTCCCATTTACCTATCTGACCTACCCCCTCACACTTTCCCCACACCCCTGTATTTCAACCCTCCTTTCCACTGGCGGATGGTGCTGCTGGCACGGCCTGCATGAGGCTCCTCACCCTGACTCCTTCTTTGCATTTGGGCTGGCATGTGATGGTGGCACTGGTGTGTTCTCTTCCTCTCCCCTCTTTACTAACAGACGCAGACCAAACTGGAGCATGCCCACATTAAGGAACTTGAACAGAGCCTGCTCTTTGAAAAGACCAAAGCTGACAAACTCCAGAGAGAGTTAGAAGACACTAGGGTAATGGAATCCATTCTGTGACGTGTCGGGGGCAATGTCACGGAAGATGTCTCGCAGGCGGGCTCACCCCTTGTCTGTTTTTCCGGGGAACTTTGGTGTCCTGATTAGACTATAGGCATTATTTTGGCATCGGGATTGGGGGGGAAGTGGTGCAGTCTGTCCTAAGACCCATGTGGTTTTTGTATGGTAAGAACAGAGGACACATCAGCAGGAAAAACTATAAAGCCTTTTCTTATGCTTTAAAATATATCAGGGGCTTTCTTTGCTTCTGAAATATCATAGCTGACAGAACCTGGGTGTCCTCTGCTTTCACAATCCTCATCTAATCAGTGGAAATTTGTGATTGATTTTAATAAGTGCTCTGAAGAGTAGAAGCTAATTGAAAGTAAAGGCTGTATACTCAAAGTACTCCATCCCATCCATTTTCAGTTCAGATTGCTTTTAAAATGGGAGTTTACAGTCTTGGCAGTACTATTTATTGATGCTGAGATCTTATTATAACCAATAACATCTGCCATCAGCATGGACTAACATGCTCAGAGGGCCATTCCAGGACTCAAAAACAGAGTTGCTGTAAATATTATTCTTTCCCGTAAACATAGGAATATTTGGGTGAGTGGAGATTTCACACTGCTCTGATTGGACCAGGATTGTCTCATGATGCCAGCAGTGGTCCACTGGTCTTACCAACTACAGAGCAGTTATTTTCATCCTGTCCTAGTCCACCCCATACTACCACAAGTTCCCGCAAACCTTTGCTGGCAGTCCTGGATAGGCAGTCTTTCCTCTTCCCATCTGCTTACCCAGAGCTATCCTGCTTATCTGAGCTTCCTAAACTGCTGCCCTTTCAAGACCCTCCTTACCCTCTGCAATGCTTTGCTGCTTTTTTGAGGTTTGAGGGACTGAAACTGCACAAATCCAGTTTGTGCATGGTTACACACCGTGAGCCTCAAAGCTTCTAGCAGTAGCCCGCATACACGTTGCCTGAGGACCCTCTTCAGTGGCAGCTTCTGTGCCTGTGGTTCGAGTTCAGGCTCTTCCAGAGAGAGCTGGTTGTTCTCCATCTGGGCTTAGTGTTAAGGCCTGCTTGGCATCTACAATAGTCCTGAAATGGCCTGACAGGACCAGAAGCTTGTAGATCCCCAGGGCTCAGGGAATCGGTGGCAAGTGAGACCTGCTCTGTCTTTTTTAACCTGTACCTTTCCGGTGAGGCTGTCCAGTTTCTTGAGCCAAAATTTTGCCATCCCATAGGTAGCCACTGTGTCTGAGAAATCCCGCATCATGGAGCTGGAACGGGACTTGTCCCTTCGAGTCAAGGAAGCGGCAGACCTCCGTTTGCATCTTGAGTCCACACGGGGGCCAGAGGCTGACACTGCATCCTCAGAGGAGCTGAGCTCATTGCAGACACAACTAGCATTGCAGGGCACTGAGCACCAGCAGGAACTTACTGCTCTGCGTGACAGGTTGGAGGCCAGCGAGAAGTCCCAGCAGCAGGAGCAGGCCAGGCTTAAGGCTGAAGTTGACCAGCTGTCAGGAGACAATGGGCTGCTGAGGAGCCGTTTGACCCAGGCCGAAAAGGAGAATGCAAACATTATCGAGTTGTGGCGCTCCAAGCTGGAGGCTGCCATTTCTTCTCACCAGCAGGCCATGGAGGAACTAAAAGTTTCCTTCAGCAAAGGAGCTGGTGCCCAGTCCACTGAGTTGGTGGAACTGAAGAGCCGCCTTGAAAGACTGAAGATGGAGCACAGCCTGGAGCTGGAGGAGCTCCAGGCCAAAAGTAACAGCGAAGCAGCTTCTCGGGCCCGGGAGGTGGAGAAGCTGCAGGCCCAGCTTTTGCAGGTGTCCGAGGAGAAGGAAAAACTGGAGGAAATGCTCCGCAGCAACCTGGAGAGGACTGAGGAACAGCACCTGGTGGAGATGGAGGATGTGCTGGGCAAGCTGCATACTGCAGAAGTTAAGGTAAAGGAACTGGAAGAGCTGGAAATCTCAGCCAGGCAGCAGGCTGATGAACTACTAGTGCTTAGGGAGCAGATGAAAAGGCAGGGGAAGGAAGCTGAGGAGTACAGGGTGGCCCTAGAAAGCCTCCATGCTCAGCTGGCTCAAGGTAATCAGGATGCGGGGAGCATGAGGGCCAAGTTGCAGGAAGCTGAGGTCGTCTCCCTCTCCCAAACCAGCAAGGTGAGTCCATTCCATTTCCCTGTTCCTTCCATTAACTTTTATTATTACATTGGTCATCTTTCTGCATCCCCCATTGTCATTTGTTCAGTCTGTTTGGTACACTTTAGAAATTTAGATTTCCTCCCCCATGGCATTTCGGTTTCTTTTTTTTTTTTTTTTTTTAACCCTCATGCTCCCTCCCCTCATGTTTTTCCTAATTTTTCCCATGACACATGGTGACCAAAGGTCACTGAGCTGACCAAAGAGTTGGAAAGCAGGCAGCAGGAGGTTCTGTCACTCAAGCAGACTCTAACCTCTGCAGAGCAGGACAGAAGCTCCCTGGAGCAGCAGTTGAAGAGTCTGGTAAGTGGTGGAGCCCCTGACCCAGAGGATGGAGGACCACTCATCATCTCTAGGACTGATCATCTGTTTACTTACATTTACATATTTAGCTGATGTTTTTCTCCAAAGCGACTTCCAATGAACTCAATGTAGTGTTATCAGCCCACACACCTTATTCACCAAGGTGACTTACACTGCTTGATACACTACTTACAATGGGTCTCTCATCCATACATCAGTGAAATACACTATCTCTGTCACTCACACACTATGGGTGAACCAGAACAGCATGTCTTTGGATTGTGGGAGGAAACCGGAGTACTTTTGCCGCCTTTGTGATTTTGTTGACCTGAGTTGCAAATTGTGCGAAGGAATCTTTGACCGAGTGTGACTTGAACCTATGAAAAGTCTGATGCCTCTTGAAAATAGGGTAATTCTAAAGCCACCGCTTCTTACGTTACAGGTAGGTCATGGCTGAAGCACAAACATTGAACTCTGATATTCAACAAAAAAGCAAATGTTGAACCAAGTTCTTCTTAGCCTTGCCATATTGTGTATTGTGGTTGAAACTACTGTTTACACAAGTGCTAATGGATGTTGAGAACTTAATGCAGCAAAAGCCTGCAACTGTAACTTAAGTCCACATGGCGCCTCAAATCTCTTGCCACTCAGCTATCAGGAGGTGTATGAAATCTAAAATCGTTCCTTATAAACGAAAATAAATGTCTCTAGTGGACACGGGTATTCAGTGAAACTCGTCTTTGCAACTTCGTAACCCAAGCAGTTGTGTCTCAAGGCATAACTATATTAATACTGAATCCTCTTGAATACTTTAATGCTGCCTTTAATGTCTATAAGCTGTATTTTTCACTTAGTTTGTATTGAAATGGTAAGTAATGCAGCCTCTTTTACACTGTGTTCAGTTTGAGTTTAGAAACAGTAAAGCTCAGGTGTGAGTATGGTTTCATGGCACCCATATCGACTGTGGACTTGGCTTTGCTTTTTGCCTTGGATATTTTACAAGTGACAACTCACTTGTGGTTGTTGACGAACAGTGCACGCTTTGGCCACTAGAGGGACTCCTTTCTCTGATTCAGTAGCAGATGAGCTTTCACTGAAGGCTCCAAAACAGTTCATAAGGCACAATTACACAGCCTGTACATCCAGTAAGTTAAGTTTGCTGCATAACATCATTAGTTTGCAACATAACTCAAACTGAGTTTAACTGTATTTTTCAGAAACAAAATCTTGATGGCAAAACTGCAGAACAGGCTAAAACGGCGCAAACTATGCAAGGTAAACCTACTGGGTGCTGTGGTGTTCCTTGTAATGCTTAAATACTCAAGCTTCATCTTGCATATGGTTTTTGTGGTTCTGTGCATCATTTAAGTGCAGTATTCAGTAGACATGTCTAAGGGGTGTATCATGTACATTAGTAGTAGTAGAAGTAGTAAAATTGTTGCAAATGTTAAAAGATATCTATCACATATCTTCACTTCCAGAAACACTTGAGAAGCTTGGTGTAAAAGAAGAGCGATGCATATCCCTCATGACGGAGATGGAAGCCCTCAAGAACCAGCTGACCAGTTAGTATTTGGTTTTCACTATGAGCTAGTTAGCACTACTGTTGCTGAATTTCCACCTAGTAACATGTTGATTTACTTGACAGTGAGTGTGGGTGTGAGAAACTGGTTACTCAGAGCCTGTTCTGGTGTTGCAGACATGGAGAGGAAGTTGAAGGCATCAGAGGAGAAGGTGGAACAGCTGACATCAGACAAAGCTAATCTGGAGAGAGATGCTGCTGATATGATGAAATCATTAGGAGACAGTTCTACACAACTGACCAAAATGAATGTTGATCTCATTCAGAAAGAGAGGTGACCTCTGGCCCTCACCTTAACTCCCTGGTTTATTTATGAAATTACAGTGATTATTTGGTAGTCCATATTCAAGGTTAACTAGAAGTAAACATTTGGTAGAAATGGGGCATGCTTTATTACAAAGTTGTTGATTGATACTCATTTACGTTTACATTTATTCATTTAGCAGACGCTTTTCTTCAAAGCGGCGTACATCTAAGCAAAAATAAAATTTGTGCATTACATTAAGAGAAAGCGAGATGGCTGCAGACATGTGACTCATAAGTAAACCTAGTTTGTTACCTTCTGCTTGATGCACCGATGTTCATCGCTCGAGCATAAAACGCAGGATAGATGAATCCTGATAGCCTCCTACCAAAATTTTTATTTATTTATTTTTTTTTTTTTTTTGAATTAGATACACAATCACATACAATGCCAGAGTAGCGGCTGTATAAAGGATTATCTGGGGATAATCATGTCAAAATCTGAGTTCTCATAAATTCTTTAATCTTTCTCACTGTTGTAATGTTATCAGTAATTCACTAACCAGATACAAGACAGTAAGGCCTCTTCCTCCTACATTTTTTTTTTTTTTTTTTTTTTTAATGGAAAGCCTGTGTGTACCGACTTGTGTAATGTATGCTGGTTCATATGTTATGTGACAAATGGACTACTCAAGAATCATGGGTCTGCATCTACATCTTTAATGTACTTTTTCTATTATTCTGAAATTTATATTGCCCTGGAGAAATGCCTCAGCTAAATGATTTTACATTTTCAATCTCATTGTCAACTATTGAAAACGTAATACAGACACCCCTGTACTTAAATTTGACTTGCTTAAATCCAAATGAATGTAAATTCCAGGAATACACATTATTTACGGATAGTGCTTACGCAAAACATCTGAAATGCACTAAGCGCAAGTTGGCATAGCCAGACGAGGCAGGAAGCTGCATCTTCCCAGTTCCTGTGTATTTTGAGCCATGAACACATCTCCTCAAGTTAGTGTAGTGCTTTTTTTCACTTTTTTAACCCATTTCATTATTCACAATGCTTGATAGTAAACGTGCACCTGAAGGATTCACTTACTGTTGAATATCTGTTCACATTTAAAAAGGGTCTTAATACTGACCTCTTCTGGAATCACTTTGACCAAGATCTAAGTTCATGCAATGTGTAAATGTTCATGCTCTATAACTTTGAGATAATGCCTGTTAAAAAATGGATAAACCTTCATGCAACTACTCCTGTAACGTAATATATACGTTCATAGATATATAAACTAATAGGGAGGAATCGTCTATTCGGATAGTTTTATATAGCTACTCGTGTGTTGTACATCGATTCATATGGTGGTAAGGAACAAACTAACTCCACTTAAGAATCACTTGTCTGCGTCTAAATCTCTCTTTCTGCTAACGTAATGCACACATTGTATCTTCTATGAGATGTATGTTTCTTTGGAGAAAAGCGTCTGCTAAATGAATAAATGTAAATGTAAAGAAAGCGAGAGCTGTCTCACAGTTGTACAGCAATCGATTTGGAGATAAAATTGAAAATAGTCTTTGTCCACCTTCATACTTCCATATTATCATCTACAGCACGGGAACTAGGTTTAGTTGTATTGACTGTGAATACGATAGCAAAGGATGGTGCACCTATAAAGGAACACGTGAAAGGAACAGCTAGTATGAAACCAACATTAATAACAAAGAAACGTCAAGGTGCAATAACTGAGATGGAAAAATTATGTTGAGGGGGGATTTTGACATATGTAACTTGACTTATGTAAGGGGTTGAACGGTCTATTTGCGCAAGTAGAGGGGTGTCTATAATTCCTTTTGTAAGCATTTTGAATTCTGATTTTTTTCGTCCCTAATGAAAATGTGTAACATGGTGTCTTCCCCTTTCAAACCGACCACGATCAATGACAAAACATGTGGCTCCATCAGCTGACTTCCTGATTATTCTGCTATACATTCTCTCCTGTCACCAGGAGGCTGGAGGAGCTACAGGCTCAGCTTTTGAAGGCGAAGGAAGAGATGGCTCACCTGGAAGAAAGCCAGAAACAGACCAAATCCCAAATGGAGCTCCAGCTCCAGGAAGGAAGGGAGAAGCAAAAGGCTGACCTTAATGACCTGCAGACTCTGGTAGCTAAGTTGGTGAGTAAGGCTTGTGTAGGGGGCCAAGGAAGCCAAAGCTAGGGTGAACAAAACACTCCATGCTATTTCACTATTCTGTGATACAGACCAATCAACTCCTCACACACATCTGTTCACACAGTTCTGAGTCTTGACCATGAAAGAAATTGCAAGGAAATCCTAGTAATACAAGCATGACATGGTTACAAATTTGGCTGTTTATCTGGGACTGAGCAACAGTATGCAGGCCCCATACTGATTCTCTGGGTTTATTTGACCCGTTAGGTGGCTTTAGCTAGGGCTGCTCATCCTGATGCTTTTTTAAAAATCTGGGACTGACCCAAGCACTATAGACAGTTCAGATTCAAATTTTGTCACGTACACAACCATACTTAGTATGACGTGCAGTGAAATGCTTTTCTGACTCCCCGTAATACATACTAATAGTAGAGATAATAAAAATAAGCCAATACAAATAAAGTAGAAGTTAAAAACATACTACAGAAATGTATCAGTGTATGTCATAGTATGGTTGTTTATTACAAATTAAACTTGAACTTTAAATATGAATATATAACGATAAAAGTAAGGTAAAATAAATTAAGATGAAAATATAGTGGTAACATAAAATATAGTGATCTAAAAATGTGGAATAGCATGGAAATAAAAATGCATTAGAAATAATTAGAAAAAGAGAGTATATCTGAGGAGGAAAATGCAATACACTACAAATCTATTCCCGTATATGAATGGAATGAAAAGTCCAATATTAAAGATTAAATAAGAAAAAAGTGCAGCGTGCAATATTGTGCGCAAAAAAAAGCTGTGCAGTATTCTGCTCAGATCGTGCTTCTTGTACATACAGGTCGAGTCTCATTTCCATAGCGTTATCCTGATTAAGAGCCCGAATGGCCTACAGAAAGAAGCTCCTCCTCATTCTCTCTGTGTTGGCCTTCAGGCAGCGAAAACGCTTCCCTGCCCACATTAGGGAGAAGAGTCTGTTTGGGTGGCTGAGGTCTTTCACTATCTTCCTGGCCTTGGTCCAGCACTGCTTGCTGTAAATAGACTACAGGTCAGGGGGCTCAGTGCAGATGATGCGCTCACCTGATCGCACCACCCTCTGAAGAGCCTGGCTGTCCTGCTTGGTGCTATTCCCAAACCAGGCCATGATGCTTCCCGTCAGGATGCTCTCGATGGTGCAGATGTAAAAATTCTTCAGCACCTTAGAGGGCAATTGTCAGGGTGTTGATGTGACACGACCATGAAAGGTCCTCTTTGATGTGAACACCAAGGTAGCGGAAACTGTCTACCCTATCCACTGGGGCCCCTGTTGATTTTAAGGAGATGATAGCTCCTCTCATGCTTCTTGCTGAAGTCCACTATCAACTCCTTTGTTTTGCTGATGTTCTGGATGAGGTTGTTCTCCTGGCACCAGTTCTCCAGGTTGGCCTTCTCATTGTTATCAGAGATCAGGCTCACCACAACAGTGTCATCAGTAAACTTAACAATGGTGGTAGAGTTGAAAGCGGTCACACAGTCATAAGTGTACAGTGAGTACAGCAGGGAGCTCAAGATACAATCCTGGGGGGCTCCAGTGGTGAGGGTGGGGGGTGAAACATGTCTGCCCACTCAACCCAAGCTAAGGCTTCTTAGAACTACTTCCTTGGTAAAGTACCAGCTCTCCATGCCCTGTTCTGTCTTTCCCAGGAAGGGAGCCTGGCCCAGTCACAGGCCCAGAATAAGGAGCTTGAAGCTGCTAAAGACATAGCTGTGCGGGAGCAGTTGGAAATATGTGTTAGGCTGGAGGCAGTGGAGCGGGAGAGAACTGCTATCCGAGAAAAGACCGTCGAACTAGAGCGGCAGGTTGTTGAGCTGCAGCCCTACAAGGAGCAGGCCCAGGTAAGCCACTCTCTGGGACCTACAGGCCTCTATTTTTACTTAAGTTCAGGATAAGGTACCTGCATCCCCCCCCCCATCTGACAAACTTCACTTTTCACTAGTCTCATTTGGCAGCACAAAGAGATATAATAGATTTAATTATTTTTTTCTGCCCCCCCCCCCCCATGTGTGTAATGTTAATGTATTCTCCCCCTGTATCTATCTTTAAATTTTACTGAATCTTATTCACCTATGAAGTATGTTAAGGAATTGCTAAAAAAGAGCTCCATGAAGTTAGGCCCCCTAAAAACAGCACAAATTAAAGAAAAAAATTTGTTAGTACAGGTAGTCCCCGAATTAAGAGTTCCATGCCCTCAGTCTGTTGGATTTTGGCGTAAGTCGGAACGGTTAGGTAAGGTGGGTATCTGATATCAGTTTGTCAGATGTTTGTGTTAGTATATCATATATTATGTACCTTTCTATGGATAAAAATACATTAAAGAAATATTTCAGATACACTGAAACATATTTAATATAACAATACAGTATTAATACAATGTAATGATGTAATAATAAATGTAACTACAGTATTCATAATAGAGATATAGCAAGAGATAATAGTAAATGTTACGACTGTCGTGATGAACACAGGACACAAAGCAGGCTAGACCCAAGTGCAGGATCGTTATTCAGATCAAAGGATTAGACGTGTTCTTGTGGTCCTCAGTGGGCGAATGGTTGGTTGATTGATGAACTGAACAGAGGCGAAGATTCAAAATCATGGTAGAGGGACAAGGTGGGCGGTCGTTATCAAAGAGACGTGGAACGGGACTGGGGAACGATGAGGAACAGGACTTCAAGAGCAGAGCGAGGGAGGTTTGATAACGCGGGGGGTGTTTCTGGGAAGTGTGTTTTGTAGCCGAGGGAGAGACAGGGACAGTGTGTGTGCGCATGGAAAACATTAAAGAAACTTTAATGTTCAGTTTTCCAGTATTTGTTGGCATTTCACCTTTTGCTTTTTTTCCACTTTAGTTTCAACCATGATCATTTTCCTTTTCTTAGATGCATCACCATCACTTGCATCACATTAACGCTTCAGTGCCGTGGTTAGGAGGGTAAAAACAAAAAAATTAAAGCCAAATACAGTAACACAGGAGATTCTGTTAACAGGAAAAGAAATCTGTCCTAACATGGGCTCATGCTCCCTGTCCACGCGCCAACAAACCGCAGTAGACTCGCAGTGTTTCGGTTCGCATTTCAAAGTAGCACCCGTTTGTTATTATGAATCATTGTATATACAGTAATTTGAATTTTTACTATAATGGGGGTAATTATCAAGTTTTAATTTGATTGTTACTTAAGGGTGACAAAAAAGATCTACTTCCAGTCAGTACGGGGGTGGTTCCTAAGCATGAGTTGTACATAAGTCGAACGATCATAACTCAGGGACTGCCTGTACTACATTTTGTGCTGTGAAAATTTCAGTTTGTAATGTTTTTGAGATGTTAACATTTTTTCCAGGATATGACATCACTCAGCCTCCCTACAATGGCGTAGACACTCAAATTTGTTTGTGCTGTTTAAGCCACAGTTTTTTTTTTTTTTTTTTTTTATTGATTATGTGACATGTTATTTCTGGGGATATTAATAATATCAGTATTATAACTTCCACTCTGTATCACTACTGCCTTTTACCTATCCCACTTCACCCACCTGTCCATGTTGTAGTGGCTCATAATTTAAAAACTATGGTAGTTTAATGAACAGTATTGCTTCACCCAGATCAACACATTGGAAGTTGCTTTGGAGAAAAGCATCTGCTAAATAATAAATGTAAATGTAATCCTCAGTTCCTTTGAAAGTTTGTGTGTTTGTGTGTGTTTTCGTGGTAACGGCACAATTGGGCAAAGTGGTACTCTGGGTTTGTATATCTTTTGTTGATTATAGATTTTTGGTATTATTGATGCCTCAGGTTTCATCCTGTTCTGTTCGATTTTGCTCAATTGACCTATCTGTTCTAGCTTCTTTATGGTGCTCTTGATATATTTGTCTTGTAGTAACTCCTGAGCCTTTTGCAAGTAGTCTTTTCTGTTCATTAAGACTTTGGTTCATCCCTTGTCAGCTGGTAGAATAATAATAAGCTTATTCTTTAGATCTCTTAACGCCTTCTTTTCGCTTGTGTTAAAGATGGCAATTCTCATTTGTCCTTTGAATTTTAAATGGTGAATAAGGAACTTGTTTATTCTAATGGACAGTGTTTAATGCTTGAGGACAGAATGATTCATATTTTTGAATTCTGGAAGTGAGATTCATAGTGTTAAACAGTGAAATTGTTATCCCTCTTCGGGGTGCCAGATGACAAGAAAAGCCTCGTGACATGAAGAACAGTCTAAAGCATGAAGAAATGCAAGTTATCATTCACTGCTGCTAACAGCTACCAATTTGCATTCTTCACGCAAGTTGACAACCCATTCTTTTAGTGCTGTTGGGCATTAGTGTTTCATTTATCTTCATCTCTTTCAAACTGTTCAGTGAGTGGCGAAGCCTTGCATCCTTCAGCACATCTTCAGAAAGATTTTGCATGTCTGACATTACAGGTATTCTACCTTCATCACTACCTTCAGCTTCACTTAAAGCAACTACAAAAATGACCTTAATCTTTAGCATTAGTAAGTGATGCCGACATTGAGATCTTATGTAGAACTCTGACTCTCCTCACCCTGTCTCTCAGACAGTACCACCTGTTGACAAGCTTGACACAGTGTCAAATCTGATAAAGCACAGCGCCATTTTGGAAACCACATATCTCAGCAGTACTCTGAAGCACTGGTTAATGTAAGTTAAATGTGAAAAAGCCTTCCCGAATGCCTGTTGTAAGTCAAGATAAAAATCACAAACGGTTTCTTTTGACACCAGAGCACCTGCGTTTGTCCATTCTGATAGTTAAAAAGATACATCATTGATGTCATGCTTCTGATAACATCTGAACTACAGGAACTTTCATGGCTTCCTCTTTTCTACTTGGGGAAAAAAACTGTTGGTTCAAAAATTTTTCCCCTGACAAACCCTGAAGTTGCTTCTGTCCCCCCCCACCAGTAAACCTATAGTACCAAAAGCTACAACAGAGAAGTGTTTTCTTGCTTGCGTTTTATATACATACAGTTGTGATGTAGTCCAGTAGTGTCCATAGAATTTTTCAAGCCCAGTGTCATGAACGCTGCCAGAGCAGGGAGATCTGCATTTCATATGAAAGACAGAAATAAAAGGGCCTTTGTCAAAACCTTCACGATCTCTGTATTCCTGTTTAACTTTTCATAAAACAGCCAAATTATGTTCTGTAAATGGCTTGGCTCTTATCTATGACCTACATCTATGAGCTTCAAAGCTTTAGAGAGGTATGCCATGTATTTGGTTGGTTTTTTGCCCTCACGCAACACAGTGGAAATATGAACACACAAATTCCCTGAGAGCATTCTTCTTGACTGACCAGAATGCGTATGTTCACGTTTGTTAAGCACTCCACACTTGAGAGTTAGTGGTCTACAAACATCGGGTTTGTTCTCACGGTACTTACAGCGGAGTTTTGCATTCTTTATAGTAGCCATGAATTTCCATATGATTATATGGAACTGATGAACACCTTTGCCCTTGTAAATATCCAGATGCAAGAATATTTTTTCTAAATAAAATTGAACATATTACTCAAAGCACCACATTTTAAAACTTCATAATTGCGATCTTCAATATACCTGGTGTCTTTACAACTGTAAGTTACAGGTTGAGGAATTATTTGTTGCCAGGTCTTAGGTGGGATGTGCACGTCAATTGCTTAATTTGTCTCCCTTAGCTGGAACAAACGCAGCTGCTTGGGAAAATTTCTGTAGAATGAGTAAAAACCTTCAGATTTTTTGAGAAAATCATTTCTAGGCTGAAGTTTCAATTGCAAGCATCACAGTTAAAAATACTACTTGACCAAGTAGTGTGAAAAATTGCAAACTTCTTGTTTGACAAATATGAATAAATCATGAAGTTATTTATTAATGCTTCTTGAACTAATCTTATTCAGTTTGCAGCAGTTCCAGGAGATTGTTTATGAAAATGTTAGTGATCACAGTATTTTAAGCAAATGAAAATTGTCATTAAATACATTGAACCAAGAGAACTAGGTACGGGGTCCCCAATCGTTTTGGGGAGTATATGTGATGTGACATTAATGATGCTATTTGTCTTATCTAAATTCACTATCAGAAACATTAATTTCCAAAACGGACATGATATGGAAATAAACTTTAAACTGCACAGCTAGATACAAATGCCATACAATAGGTGTAAGTCACCTTGGTGAATAAGGTGTGTGGGCTGATAACACTACATCGAGTTCATTGGAAGTCGCTTTGGAAAAAAGCGTCTGCTAAATAAGAAAATGTAAATTTAAAACAGAAGCAATAGAACAAGCAATTTTTAGTATGTTTTTCTTTCTTTTTTTTGTCAAGCTGGCATTGATTCACAAAAAAAAAAACGTGTATACAGGAGTCTGAAACATTGCAGTGAATTTGTATACGTTTTGATGTTCATAAAAATTCTGATGTGAATTTTACGGTGTCAGTTTTTCCACAATTTGTGTCGACCTGGGTGAAGCAATACCGTTTATTGAACTGCAAAAGTTTTCCAATTGTTTCTGACTACAACATGGATCGCTGAGTGAAGCAGGATGGTAAAAGGCAGTGATATTATACAGAATGGAAGTTATCTCGAAATATTAATATCCCCAGAAATAACATGTCATATAATCATTAATATCTGGAAAAAGTAAGAAAGGCGTAACAGCACAAACCAAGCTCTAACAACATGTTTCTGTTTGTGCTTCTTGGAGCGGGGTGACGTCACATTTCATTTAATAATTTGAGTTCCAAAGTAAAAGACATGGAACCACTGCTTGAACAGCGAAAACGTGCACAAGCATAGCATAATCGAATGAGCCTGAATTCGAGTGCTACGCCACTGTAGGGGGTCTGATTGATATTTCATCCTAAAAAAAAAAAATGTTAACATCTCAAATACAACAGCACAAATTGTAATTTTAGTAATTACAATTTAGTAATTTTCATGGTACGTCACTAATCGTGTGTCTCTGTGTGGGGGGGGGGCAGCTTCATGGAGCTCTGAAATAGCAATTTTAATTAGAAATGGTTTTTATGGTATTCCTTGTCATATTATCCATCTGTATACATGGATAACAAA
Source organism: Scleropages formosus (assembly GCF_900964775.1). NCBI lineage: Eukaryota > Metazoa > Chordata > Actinopteri > Osteoglossiformes > Osteoglossidae > Scleropages > Scleropages formosus. Next base: position 10,664,091 of record NC_041806.1, read on the forward strand.
TTGTCTGTGGCTTAATATACAGTCTAATTGTAGTCTTGGGCAGAGGAATCATCTACATAGTGATTTTAAACATAGTTTTCATCTTCTTTTTAGTTTTCCCTGATATATATATTCATTTAGCAGACACTTTTCTAAAGTGATGTACATTTCAGAAAAATACAATGAGTGCATTACATCAACAGAAGATGACTTTAATGCAAATTTGATTCGAAAAGTAAATTTGCCACATTCCACCATATGATCCATTGTGCATCACATGAATAGCTACATAAGTTTATCCATTATCCTACAATTCTAAACACAGAATTATTAAACATTTACATCACACAGGTTGCTGTATACACGTTTTTCCACAGTTCAACAATTTCTAATCAAAATTATTAAACATTTACACATCTGTCGTGCTCTTAAAATACCAGGGGAGAAGCAAGTCCAAAAGAGGTGAGTTTTGAGACATTTCTTGAATGCAGAAAGAGATTCAGCAGTTCTGAGTGAGAGGGGTGGTTATCCACCACATTGGAGCTAGAACCAAAAACTTTTGTGCTTTTGATTTTGGACCTCTTGCGTCTGGGATCACCAAACAGGCAGAGGTGGAGGAGCGTAGTAGTCTGGTTGGTGCATAACGAGCAATCAGTTCTTATAGATCCTGAGGTGCAGATCCATTGATGGTTTTGTAAGCCATAACCAGTGTCTTGAATGAGATCTGGGCAGCTATGAGAAGCTAATGCGGAGAAACGAGGAGTGGGGCAGCAAGCATGGGAATATTTTGGCAGATCAAATACAACTCGTGCAGTTGCTTTCTGAATCAGCTGTAGAGGTTTGATGGCAGAACCCAGAAGGCCAGACAGGAAAGAGTTGTAGTAGATCAGGTGGGATATTAGCATGGTCAAGTAGTTGCGTAGTCTGTTGTTAGATAGGGAAAAATCCTGCGGATGTTATTCAGGATGTATTTGCGGGTCTGGGTTGTTGTTTCAATGTGTTTAGAGAAAGAAAATGCAGGCAGTACAGGGAAAGACTGGGTAGCACATATGCCTCACAGAATCTGGACTGTATGACTGTGTGTAGTTGCATGTTGTTCTTCTGTAAACACAGGTTTCCTCTTGCAGCCCAAAGACCTTTTTCAGGTGGAGGGGTGACTCAGAATTTCCCATAGTCGGTGAATTTGTGACTGCTATTACACGAATGTGTTGCTTCCCTGCAATAGGCTGGTGTCTTATCTGGGATGTGCCCTACCTATCCTAGCATCGTAAGATTTTCAGTTGTAAGCAATTGTGGCCGTGTCATAGAATAAGCATTTATCGAGTGAGTAACGGAAAATATAATCAGCTCTTGAATCTCTGTGAAATAACTGTACCTCTGCTGGGTCATTCATACTTTTTTCTTTGTATATTTACATTTATTTTTTTAGCTGATGCTTTTCTCCAAAGTAACTTAGTGTTAAAACAATGCTTAAAATGGTTTACCCATTTATATAGCTGCATAATTCTTACTGAACCATTCCAGGTTTAAATATCTTGCTCAGAGTTATTACGGCAGGATTTGGTTTTTGAACCTACAACCTTTGAATTCAGAGAAGGCACCTCTAACCATTATGCTGCTTGCTGCTACCATCTTTATAAAGTCAAGCCGGTCCTCTGTGTGATGGCATAATAGAATATCCGCCCATTAAGAGGTCACTTTTACCTGATACACTGGTGTAGAAAGTAGAGACAATCCCTGTCCATTTAGTTTGTTTCCAGTGAATTTGCAGTTTCCCGTTGCCTAAAACCAATCCATATCTAGGCAGCATCTTTCCGTTTCATCCTCATTTATGTTGCACTCTGGGCACATTTACCCTTACATTGTTCTCTTTTTGTGTTAAGTACATTTATGCCGTATTCATCATTTTTACCTGGCTTGTGTTATCTTGCTTAGTTTCATGGTTAAGATAACATTCGTGGTATTATTGGTGTAGTGTTCTCTGTGGGATTTTATTTTTCCTTTTGTTTTGGCTTACACCTGTATAACCTGTCTTACCTATGTTCATTATTTTCATAGGTTTTCCTAACTCCTTTTTCCCCCCTTCCACCTACCCTTTTTTCCCCATCTCACTTTGTACCTGTAGTCCCTTGCTGTTAAGCTATCATCTTCCAAGCAGGTGGCTGAACAGTTAACCGCAGAGTTGGGAGATCAAAAATTAGAGTTAGGGCAACTGTCTAGAGAACGTGAGAATCTCCAGGCTCAGACAGATATGCTTCAGCAGCAGTTTTCTAGCTCTATGGAAAATCTGTCTGTACTGGAAGTTCATTATGCAGAGCTTGTGTCAAAGACTGAGGAGCTGCAGTTGCTGAAGGATCGGTTGCTTAAGGAGAAAAAAGACCTCTGCTTCAAGAACCAGGAGCTTGATAGAGAGCGTGATACGTTGTATGTTGAGAAAGACAAGCTGTGTCTACTGGTACAGGAGCTGCAAGCTTGTGTGAACAATATGGAAATTGAAAACAAGAAGCTTCAGGACAGTGAAGTGCAGCATGTGGGTCAAATAGAGAAGCTTCTTAACACAAATACTGAGAGGAATGAAGATCTTCTGAAGTATCAGAAAGAGATCTTGCTCCAGGAAGTTAAGAGGAAGCAGCTGATGGAGGACTATGAGAAGATTTGTGAGGAAAATGTCAGTGTGCATGAAGAGCTGAATCTAATTAGAGAGCAGCTGATATCACAGAAGGGGAAGATGAAAACTGAGATGGAAATGGCCAGAGAGGAAAACTTGTGCTTAAAAGCCAGGAACACTGAGATAGAAACAAAATGTGTCTCACTGGACGTAGAGAAAGAGGGTCTCTGTGCAAGGAATGCTCAGTTACAAGTGGAGGTGGAGACCATGCAAAAGAATAAATTAGAAGTCTTAACACAACTTCAGTTGTCAACTTCTGACAGGGAAGCTCTGTTGGTGGAAAAAGAAGAGCTTCAGAATCAACTACATGTAGCCAGGAAGGATTTGGAAAGGTCTGTACGTGATATGGGAGAATTGCAGGTTTCCAAAAACAGCCTGGTCAAGATGCTTGAAGAAATCAAGACCAGCAGAGAGGTAACAGACTCTGAGAGACTCCACCTTTTGCAGGAGAAAGAAGACCTTTTGACTCTTCATAGGGCAGTATGTATGGAGAAGGAGGAACTCTTGAGAGAGACAGAGGAACTGTCTGAGAAGATCTGCCTTGCTCACACTGCCATAGAAAAGTCTCAGCAGGATGCCAAAGAGCTGGCTCAGGAAAAACAGACACTTATCCAGAAGCTTGCAGGAGCAGATAAGGAACTTCATGACCTCCACATAGAGAATGCAGCCCTTAAACTCACGGTACAGCAGCATGTCATTGAGAAGCAGTCTTTGGAAAGGGAGAAGGAAGATCTGATAGAAAAGTACAAAAGAGAACTTTCTGAAAAGGCAGCTATTGCCATGGAAAGGGACCGATTGGCTGAAGATGTCAACAGAATTAGGGAACAGTTGGAAAATTCATGTAAGGTGAATGCTTCCCTTGTGCAGGACAAGTCTAGTTTGGTGGCTGTGCTGGAGCAAGTGAAGCAGCAGATGGAGGGGGTAGGCAAAGAGAAGGCCATTTTAGAAAGGGAGAATGCAGATATCAAAGTCCAGCTCCAGAAGCAATGCTTTGATAAGGAGATTCTTGAAGGGCATAACGCTTTACTCAAGGAAGAGCTTCAGAGACTGAAGACCGAATCTGAGAAAACCCAGGCTGGACTGCTGAAAGAGAGGGATGTCTTAAAGTCTGAGCAAGACACCCTAGTTCTCGAACAAGCAGATTTGAACAGAAAAATGCTAGAACGACAGAAGGAGATGAAGGAACTGCAGGCTCAGATTCTGGATCTTTCTACTAAGAATGAAATGCTGTTGGAAGCAAAGAGATTTCTTGAAATGCAGCAGCAGTCACATGCCAGTGAAATGAGCCAGCTAGTCAGTTGTAAGAATGACCTCCATGAAAAGGTGGAAGCCTTGCAGAGAGAGTTATCTGTTTCTGCTGCAGAGAAAGCTAAACTTCAACAGTCTGAGGCTATGCTGAAGATGGATGTAGCTTCCCTCCAGAGGGGTCAAGAAGCTGCTGACCTTGAGCGAATCACTTTGCTGAATGATATGGAGAAGCTTAGAGCTGCCAATTGTGCACTGCTGTCAACAAAACAGTCTTTCCTGGAGGAAAAGATGGTGATGCAATCCATATGCCAGGACCTAACCAAGCAAAACTCAGAAACAGCCCAGGCTATGGAGGGTATATCTGCCAGCCTTAAGGAAGAGCAACAGAAGACTGCTACTCTTAACCAAGAGCTAGCTACCCTACGGTTACAGCTGAAACAGAATGACCAAGAGAAGGCAGACTTGGCTACTGAGAAAGGAAATCTTTCTGGTAAGTTGGAAGAGTTGCGCAGAGATGCCTCTTTGCTGGCCAAAGAGAAGGCAGATGCATTGGCGGCAAAATCTAGGCTGGAAAAAGAAATGGCGTCCATTCTTAGTATTCAGAAGGTGAGCTCTGAGGAGCATACCAGACTCCAGCAAGAGGCAGAAGATCGACAGGGTACCATTGCTGAGTTGGAGGCAATGTTGATGAAGCTCCGGAGTGAAAAGACCCTGCTGGAGGAGAAGCAGCGGATGTCTCTCAAAGAGACTGAAGCATTAACCCAGGTGCAAGTGAACCTCTCCACAAGCCTGACCATGCTGCAAAATGAGAAGGAAGCTCTGCTCAGAGAGAAGGAAGAAGTTGCCCAGCAACTCATGCAACTAGAAGCCCTTCACAAAAATGCTTTATCCCAGCAGCTTGAGGTACACCACTACTAACCACCCTGCTTACTCACTGGAGAATTGCTCAGGATGTGTTACACTTTGCTTGCATGTTTTCAACTCACTTTTAAAATTTTTTTTTAATTGCATTAATTTTCCAAATTTGTGGATGGTATGAACTGCCTAGGTAATGGGCTAATTACCACCATTTTTGAGGTGCTGCAGTTATTTTGAAATGGTGATAATTTGTAATGTGTTCAGTCTTTTAGTCTGACAAAGAGGAAAAGCAAATGGGTACCTTCTTGGAACGCTATGGGTAGACGATAACTTTTGCTTCAAAAGCCCCAGGCAAATTTATTTATGAAAATCTTTTTTTATATATGTAATCAATATAGAATGTTTATCTTTAATTCACAAAGGCTACTCCCCCCTCTCTCCCTCCCCACCCCCCCCAATTTGCAACTTTTTTTGAATTCTTTGGCCCAGGTTAATCTTGACAAGATTCTTGTAATTACGCATGGCTTGAAAGGGAAACCAAATTAATTAAAAATTCACTACATTAACTTATCACATCAAAAAATCTATTTTACAGAAAGGGGTGAGACAATCCATTTTCAGGGGCATGAACAACAGTCTGTCTACAGTTTGTGGTTTGATTTCGTCTTTCCAAAACAAAGAAGGCCCTTCTCAGGCCATGTAGGTTTTATTAACATGTCCCTTCTCCTGCTCTCTTGCTAGGCTGTACAGTCCACTGGGAAACTGGAGCAGGCTGTGAAGCAGCTGTCACAGGAGAAGAGCTGTCTGCTACAGGAGAGGAGTGAGGTCCAGGCCTTGCTCCAGGCTAACCAAAGAGCAATGCAGGAGCTGCAGACTCAGGTGGGCTAGAATGGCAAAAGGGATTGGGTCTTGTGTCTCTTGAAACTATATTCATAATCTCCTGATAATTCTCTTGTTGTTATGAAAAATGCTCAGTTCTGATTCATAAAGTTATAAACATTTGGAGAAATATGAGAATACTTTAACATACTTTATTTAAAATGCATTATGTAAATCTTTTCAGACTGTAAAATTTGTCTGACACGTTCCTCATCTGTGGTATTTTGAAACCTCTGTCTTAAAAAATAACTTGCATGATTGTGGCTCTGTAATGTAGGTATTGTTGACAGAGCTTGAAATCATGTCTTCAGTTGTCCATAAATGCCTCACTAAACAGTGCCTGAGCCAGTGGCTTACACATCTGTTGGCTTGTAACATTCTGTATTCTGAGAGTGAATACCAAAAAGGTCATTCTGATGCATGTACTCCCTCTGAAGTCACCTGTTTTAAGCCAGCGGACTGAACACTAACACAAATGCATCACGCTACTCTTGCCAGTGTGATCATGTGCTTACGTAACTGGTTTGCATTGCCACTTCATGTGAATATGCTCATGCCTAAATGCATTTCTAAAAACAGTTCCTGTACAGTGGAAACTACTACAACGCCTTAAGGAAATGCATATGCTTGTCCCTCGTATTACAAATATCAGTTACAAATCTTGAAAAATAGAAATGTTTTCCAGTTTGTTTTTTCCTACCATTTTATTTTAGGGCAGAACACACTGAATTGTGCGCATGAAGTATTTTTCATTTTCAGTTATTTTAAAATGGACTTTAATGCTGCTTCATGTTAATATAAGATAAACTGGCATCCCACTCATGTTTTCCGTGCCATGCCTGACATTTCCAAAATAGGACACAGAGGTAGTGCATTTTCAAGGGTAAGTTCAAAAGTATCTGCCATAGCTTCTTTGTCCAGAAGTTTAATATTGCAGCTACGTTTTGATGTATCCTTGTATGAGCTGTTGATGAAACTAGAATAAAGTTTTACAATGAATTTAGAAATAATTATGCCCTACCTGATAACCTAACTTGTGAATAAATTGAGGAATTAAGCGCTTACGTTTTTATTTATTGTGATGTAGTGAAACAGAGAATTCACCACATGAACAGACTTCTGGTCCCTGTTGTGGTAATATAAGTACAATAGACTTATTCAGTACAGTGGAATTTTTGGTGTTTTCTATGGTCATTTTACTTCAACAGCTTGTGGGAACAGAGTTGACATAAGAACCCAAGTTGCCTTCGCTCTCATTATTTTATCCAGTAACCAATTTAAGGAATAATTCAGTCCCAGTACAATGCAGTTGCTGCACAGCTTTGAAGCTACCTTATACACTGGTACAAAATTTTTCAATTGGGAAAATCAATCATAATTGCCAGCCTTAAAAAGGATTGAAAATGCAGGTATACTTTATTGCGTTATTTCAACCAGGAGTGTTTTTTTAATAGAAAAAACAAGTGTGGGTAGTGTAGGTGCTGTGCAGATTTTGTACTACACAGGCAAACTAGTATAAGGACAGCTCAGTAAAAAATGGTCTTTAAATGTAGAGAATTTCTGTGTTCCCTTTTGTTAGAGTATTTGTAATGCTTGTTTTCAGTTGACATACATTGTGTTCCCGAGTTTCAAAATCTTTGTTTAAAAACAAATTAAAAGGAGCCTTTTGAAAACCAGATAAAATGCCCCGTATGTGCCACGCCTGCTGTAGAAAAGGCCCTTTTTAGTATAAGTGTGCTGCTGTCGTTGGAAGAGGAAAATGGAGCACTCGATTGCGAAGTGCTTCAAAACGAGAACCATAAAGTTTATATTTACTTATTTAGCTGATGCTTTTCTCCAAAGTGACTTCCAATGAACTCAGTGTAGTGTTACTAGCCCACATACCTTATTCACCAAGGTGACTTACACTGCTAGATACACTACTTACAATGGGTCACTCACCCATACATCAGTGGAACACACTCTCTCAATCGCTCACACACTATGGGGGAATCTGGCCAGCATGTCTTTGGACTGTGGGAGGAAACCAGAGCACCTGGATGAGACCCATGCAGACACAGGAAGAACATGCAAACTCCACACAGACTGAGCAGGGATTGAACCCATGTCCTCTCGCACCACCCAGGTGTTGTGAGACAGCAGCACTACTCGCTGTGCCACTGTGTTGCCCAAATATAACTCTGTATTAAGTAAGGCTTCCTTTTCTTCTTTAATCCTCTTTGCTCCAGTTGGAGCATAGAGCCTTCACTGCATGTCTCCATCAGTCTCTGTCCTGGGCTGCCTGCTTTGCCTTTCCCTCAGGACATCTTGATCTTCTGTAGCTCTGGCTGTAGGGTTCATCTCCATGTGAGGAGTGGCCTTCCTCTTCTTCGTTTACACTGTGAGTTCCAATCCAAAGTTGGCCTTGGAATGCTGGTCTCTTGTCTGCGAAAGATGTGCCTGACCCATTTCCTTCTCTGGGTTGTTAATATTACATTTATCTGACACTTTTCTCCAAAGAAACTTACAATATTAATGTTCGTTACTACAATCTTACAATTATTTACCCATTTATACAGCGTGGTAATTTTTACTGGAGCAATTTAGGATAAGTACCTTACTCAAGGGTACTACAGCCAGAGGTGGAGCTCCTACCTGCAATCTGTAGAGCCAAAAGCAGCAGCTCTAACCACTACACTACCAGCTGGATTTCAAACTGTCAGGGAATCTGTTAAAAGGGCTTTCTTAAAATGGCAGTAAGATTTAAATAATATAGATAAAAGTAATTAAAGATGCCACTTTCGTTTATTGTTACTGTGTCGTTATCATAGTGGTTTTATCGTATAATGCTTAGAATGTATAAAAAGTCTACACTGGGCAACTGGTTATTGATGAAAAATAAATATAAAACAAATACAATAGATTTGTTACAAATATTATAAAATCTTTGTCATGTTTAAAAAATATTTTATTTTGGTAATTTCAGGTAACATATTTCATCTAGAAATAATTCTTTTCTGATTTCTGTAAGGAAAAATGTTATTTTGACACCCTGTCAACAGGAACTTTCCTAATGGGGTGATTTCTTGGAAGAAATTAATCCTTCTGTGTGAGGAATGGGTGTATTTTTTTTTTATATATATATTTGTTATGGGGGAAATGTGAATATGTATGTTTGTATCTCTTTCTTCATGTGTGATGAGAATGGTGATAGGGAGTGTGCTTTCACCCCACCCCCTAACGTGACAGATGGCCCATATGACGCAATACGATTGGAGATTAAGTAAGAACTCTAGACAAGGTAGAGGGTGCATGTGTGCAGACATGTTGCCAGGGAGATGGAAGGTTGCTAAATGCTCAGATTTGTGTGGTTACACAGCTTTTCAATTCTCTTTCTATTCTTTTATTTAAAGGTAGATTTTTTTAGGTGCAAAGGTGTGCTCTGTTTACATTTTATAGAGGCTCCTGCAAAAAGTAAACCATGATTTTATGTATAATGCATGGAAATTAATAGGGCATTCAAACAAAAAGATTTGTAGAATAGAGAGGCGGTCTGTCATGGAATTTAGAACTCTGCATCAATAGGTATGATGGTAATGCGTTTCTGAAAAACCCTTTGTAATGCAAACTTGTAACTGAAACGTAATTACCATTTGTTTTAATGGTAAGAGTTTGTGCATTCATGAGCACAAAAGATGACACTCATTTATGCAGAAATACCACCAAATCCCATTAAAATGGAAATACCCAATTAAATATTTATTAGTTATCAAAACATAAGGTAGTCTCCTTTCGTTAATAATTATTTCATTATTATAATTATATTGTATGACTATCTGCATGTTATAATGTATGACTGTCTGCACTTGCTTGGCTCTTTCTGAGGTATTGTATACTAAAAACTTATATGCTCACAAACAAGATAAATAGATACAGTACTGTGCCAACAAATCACTACATCTTCTACAACCTCATCTTTTTAGTGTACTTGTTCCTCACCCAGTTTTATTGCTTCTACCCAGCTGTTTGAATCAAAATACACAGTGTGATTATTCGTTAGCACCTGTTTGTTGTATTTGTTTAATCACGAACTTGGCTATAGAGACCAAGGCTATTACAGGCTATTACAAAGACCTCAGGTTCTACAAAGTGGTCTATTACCATGTTACTTTTTCACACACACTGAATAAACTGACATTTTACCCTGTGGTGCCTTGGCTGTGCAGTTAGATATAAATCCAATCCCTATTCAGTGTCTTAGAAGCTCACATGGGTTTCTTCCCAAAGACATCAATTGCAGGCCAACTGGTGATTAAATTTGTGTGCCTGCCTGTGCCTGTTTGTGCATGTGCTGTAAGTAGCAATAACTGTAAGTAGTGTACTGCATGGTATGTAACACCAGGTAATCTTGGAGTGTGTCAGTAAATAAATATAGATGGCTTGCACTGCTTGGCTGTCAGGAGGCCTAGAAAATCCAAATTTAGCCTTCATAAGAAACCCCTTGTAAATTGAAGAAAGGGTATTAAATGAAACCTTTAAAAACTGAATTGAGTATATTTCAGGGTGTGACTGAATAGGGATTTGATGTCTGTTAATCCTATAAACGGCAGTCACAGGAAAACTTGTGTAATTATACGTGTTTTTTCATGTTTCAAATTAGCATAGATAACTTCTCACTTATTCGACAAATCTGGACTCTTAGTGAGAGAACAATTTCAAAACAAAAATGCAGATGATACAGTGATTAGTGACAGTGACTTAGTCACTTCTAAGACTGTTTCAGTTGCATTATCTTTACACTGAATTCGTGTTCGATATATCCCATGTGTTTTAATTGCAAAAAACTCTGTAAAAGGAAGGAAAATTTATATTATGAAGGGAAATGCTGTTCAATTAAAATATCTATTTATTGCATCTACTAACAACATGTTACATAACCCTTTATTTGAACTTCATTAAATGGCAACTGTATGGTCTGCTGCAAAGGTGTTAATGGAAATTCCTGGGCAGGGTTCAGCCGCAGATACGAATGGCACTTGATTAAAAGCAAGATTTTCCTGTTTTTTTTTTTTTGTTTTGCATCGTTATACTTCTTTACATGTCTGATATGTTTTGTTCATCTTACCACATTTTTTACACACAAGATGTGATTTTTTTTTTTTTTTTTTTTTTTTTGTATGTGTTTGTTGGTTTTCCTGACCAAAACTTCCAGTTCTATTGCAGCAAATTAGACTTTTAAGGGCTTTTAGAGAGTCATATTCAAATTAATAACCTGTGCCTGTCAATTTGCATGTCCATTGTTAGTAGAGAAGCCAAAAAATCAGCAACACATCTCAGCATTCTCTGCAACCTTGCACTATTTTATATTTCTCATTGTGGAGCTAGGCCTTAATTGCAAAACAAGTAAAATAACTTAACCTTCATTGCTGTGCCAGGTGGCAGGTGAACACCTTTAAAAACCCTTCAGCCAGGATTGTCTGTACTCCATGTGACAGCCAGAAGCATGCAAATCTCTGAGGGAAGGTGGGGTGTTTGACGGGGGATGATGATGGGCGAATCAAGGAAAAAGGGGACGAATGATAGTGACCTGCGTGTGTATTTTTTGCCAGGCACTGGTGCAAACTGCCTTGTTTTCAACAAAAATGAAATTTTACAGCCCTATAAGCAGTCATTAGGCAGGAAACAGCCTTTCCAGCTACCCCATGATTGGCTGAAAGGGAGTACGAAAGCAACAGTGAGTCCTTGGGTTTGCTGGCTGTTAATAGCTTCAAGCAGGGAGGGGTTAAGGGTAATTGCAAAGAGTAGAAAAGGGGGGCTGGGTTGGGAGGAACACAGCGTGAGGGGCGTTACATAACGTTAATGCCTGCGAGCATGCATCTTAGTGGCAGCACTGCACACTCACATTCCGGGGCAGTGTCGTATATTATTGATAGTGTTTGTTTCAGACAAGCTTGGAGTGAGACGAAAAGGCAGGGAAGTGGACACAAAGCGCGGAGGAGAGGTTCCACAAACATGGATGTGGCAGCCCTCAAGCACAGCTACTCCAGCCTTTATGCCTCTCGGTTTCAGGTACCCTCATGGAGCAGTGGGTGGGGATAGGGGTGTGTCCTTTACTTGGGGCTGCATGCAGTTTTTACAATGCACACAATATGCCAAAGGTGGCAAAGTGTGTTTGTGCACAATCTTGTCTTGTAATGTCGACAGAGAGTGAGTGCTTTGAACGTAGGTCCTGGATTGTTGAGTGGTTTGTGAGAGAGCTCTTGAGAGCTGCCCCTGCAGCGGCTGATGATGAGCCATTTGGACCACTTTTCAGGCAAAGGGAGGCTGGCAGACCATGCTGGTTGTGTTGTGTAAACACAGTAAGCTTGGGCTCCTTGTTTAGTGGTTGGGATTGTTAGTTTTATTGGCTTCCTTTGAACTCCTAACTTATTGGTAGACTAACTGCCATCCTTTCATCAAGCTTAGTCTTAGTATGAAAGGAAAATGAATTTGCATGTTGTTTTTTCCACATTTGATTTTAAATTTGTGTCATTTAAAAACTGCTTAATGTAGTGAAACTACATTAAGTGAATTTGGAATCATGAGAAATGGTTGGTGGGGTGTTTTCAGTGATGATATAGCAAGGGAACATGTAGGAGCATAAAAGTAATTGCTACTAGGGTTATCTCCAGTTGAGAGGTGTCCAGTGTCCTGCCGTTTGTTTTTGTGTATTAACAGGAGTTAATACTGGAATTACTTAATGATGTAGATAGTCAGTTAACTCCTTGTATTCATTTTTTGTTTGTTTACATTCATCTCTCACCTAACATGGTTGATGCATTCTATGAAATCACCATTAACTAAATTGCCATTGTCAGGAGTTTGAATTAACATGATTTCTTTTTGGGAAATTTAATTTTTTTTTTTCTTTAATATTATTAATGAGACCACAATAAAAAGGTATATTTATGCATGACAATATAACAAACATATCTAGTTCTAGCTTGTCCTTTAATATACTTTCATTGATTTAACTGTCCAGTGCAGGGTGACTATGTTCCTACATGTATGCTGCAAGCAGAGAGTGTGAGACTTGTAGTACATGGTGCATTGCATGGAGACATGTTAATAATTTTGCTCACAAATATTCATTTTATCAAGAAATAAAGTTCCCAGGAACATTTTCTCGGTCACTCTGCAAAACATGTGGACAGTATACTATTACATCTACATTTATTCATTTAGCAAACACTTTTCTCCAAAGCGACTTACATTTCAAAGAAAATATTGTGTGGTATAGAGTACGGGGGCTGTGACGGCACAGCGGGTTTGGCCTGTGTCTGCTCTCTGGGTCTAGGGTTCGAGTCCCGCTTGGGGTGCCTTGTGATGGCCTGGCGTCCCGTCCTGGGTGTGTCCCCTCCCCCTCCAGCCTGGTGCCCTGTGTTGCTGGGTTAGGCTCCAGCTCGCCGCAATCCTGCTTGAGACAGGCAGTTTCTGTGTGTGTGTGTGTGTGTGTGTGTGTGTGTGTGGCAGTACAAACAGATGTTTGACACTAGATCTTTTTCATAGTGAGATTAAGGCTTTGTTTAGAATAGTATAAGACTGATCTTGTAGTGTAGTGGTTGGAGCTGCTGCCTTTAAACCCAAAGGTTGTTGGTTTCAATCCAACCTCTAGCTGTAGTACCCTTGAGTAAGTTAATTGTCCTACATTGCTTCAGTAATATTACCCAACTGTACAAATGGGTAAATAATTGTAGATAGATTAACACTGTCGCTTCGAGGGAAAGCATCAGCCAAATGTAACGTATCCATATTATTAAAGCTGTTTATGTGATTGTCGTGTGTGGCCATAAAAGCACAAAGGAGGAATAATGTTGTCATCACCCTTTATTCAAACCTTCTTCAAAAGTAAGAGGACAATCAGCCCTGAAAAGGAGACCAGAAAGTGCGTCCTTCATAGAGGGAATCCACTTCCAAGGCTTATCCAGTGTCCACTACTTTGATCTTTCACCAGTCACTGTTTCATTACTCAGTTTGCAAATTGGATGTGACACAGAATGGGCCAAAGGCTTCTCATTAACTCTGCATGCAACTGTTTGTATAATGCATGCAGGCAAAACTGGTTATATTTGGCTAAGTGACTCTACTTGAAGAATCATGCAAGTGATTCTCTGTCATTATCCATTGGTGAAATTAACTTTTGTTTACTATTGAGTTGAATGTCACTTTGGAGAAGAGTGACTGCTAATTGAATAATGGAAATATCGACCAACTGGGCAGCTCTGTGGGGTGGGATATCCCAGCACTGTCATCAGCAACAAGAACATCAATACAGACAGAAAGGGGAAAGTCAGTCCCTGCCTCACTATTATCAGTTCCATTAATTGAAATTTCAATTACAACAATTGCATAATAAAAAACAGAACCATAATTATAAGAAGTTTTTAAAATGATGTGTTAGGTGTATGTTTATGTTGACGTATGGTCAGAGCAACTCGGAGTGGAGGTATTGCATTGCAATAAAGGATGACAGAGATTGCGCTTCAGTGATGGGCTTGAAATGAGTACATCTAAAAGACATGGGATCTTATGTAGCTTATCCACCTTCTGTTTGCTTTTCCCCATCTTCTCTGCTCTTCAGTGGTGGAGAGATGTTTGGGTAGCTGATCTTTTCTTTGTGAATTGCTTTATAGAATGTAAAGGTCCTAGAGGTTGGACTGCATCCAACACTTCAGTAAACCTTTCAGTATTGGGGATTTGTGTCATGGAACAACTTATAGCCTTTTATGCCAACCTGAAACCTTTTGCTCAGAGCAGCGCTTACTGTTCACGATCGCCACCTGTCGCTATGCTGGCTCACTTTTTTCTATATAATGAAAAACAAAATTGTTTTTAAACTTTACGTCAACAAAAACTTTGTTCCTTGATAGTTCATAAGTCGTGGAGCAGCTGAAGTGCGAATAAAACTGGTTTCCCATGCACCTTCAGTCATGTTTGCTGCAAGGAATTTAATGTGTCACAGTGATTCACATGAGTATATTAATGGGTACATGTTTATAGTTCATTTTCATTAGGACTCATAAGACCCATATTTGTATTTCACTTCCTTCTCTTATACCCTTGATCTGTGCACTTGGCCTGAATTAATACAGGAAAATTTTCCTAGCTGTTGGCTTGTTTTTTGACATTCATACAAATGCAGGTCTATATCTTTTCTTATAGCTGGATGCTCTAAAACAGCAAAACTCTAAGTATCAGGAGGAGCTCTGCCTGTCGAAGGAGCAACTCAGCTCCAACACCCAGCATATCAGCAGCCTCTGCAAGGAAATGTAAGTGAAATTCTCTCTGTATGTTCCCCCTTGCTCTCTGTGCTCTTTACTACTTCTTTTCTTTAGGTGCCATATGTTTATTATAATTGCTCTGATGCACAACAGTATCATCTGCTGCAGTATGTTCTTGATTCACACCTTTATTCTGCCCTCACTTCCTCAGCAGGTCAACCCAAGCTATATAATGAAAGATCTGTTCTCTGATAGGAAGAACAAGGCTTCATAACTTGCAATCTTTGTAACTCCCTCATACAGTCTAGGTAAAGCTGTATTCTGTGGATGGTAGAGAAATTAATCTCATCTGATTTCTTCTGGAACTCAATGGAACAAAACTAATTTGCTCTACTTCTAGAGGCTCATCAGTCAAAATTGCTCAATGATGACATCCAGAACAAATTATATTTTTTATACTCTAATTTACTTAGCTAAGCTCTTAATCAAAGTGACTTCATGACAAACATAATACACATCACTTACCAACGTGGCATTTCTGTTGAAGGACCTTGTTATTTACATCACAGAAAGTCTGCTCATTGTTCCTTCTCTCGTGACTTATTGCTCTAGCTAATGTCAAAAGCCTTTTGTGGCAAACCAAGGCTGACCTGGGTCATTCTGGTTCTTTAGCTTTATTGTGGAGCTTAGATTTTTGTTGGTTGTATGAAACATGAGATTGTTGTCGTGGTGGTGGTAATTGTACTTGCACTTTGTCAGCTAACCTTTTGCTTCATTGACTCAACTGCTGTGATGGTGCAGAGATCCAGCCTCCATTCAACAGGACACTGAATGAAGAATGTTTGTATTCATGTTTAATGTCATGGTGCAATAATGGTTCATTCTGGTACTGCTCCGTTAGTGAATCTTTAGTCTCTGGTGGGGTGGATTTAGTGTTTCAGGTGAAGTTTGGAGGATGTCCAATTTCAAAGCATTTTCAGCAGTCACACCTGCATTGTTTATTACTCATATGGAGGTGTCAGATTGCGGGTGGTACTGTCCTTTCAGGAGACGATCCTCTTAGGTCTGGCAGAGGTTATTTGTGGAAGGATGCAGCAGTGTGTGGAGATTTCATTGTCATGGTTGGGGATTTCTAGGAACATTTGTGTCTTGTGTGTTGTATGCAGTGCCCAAACCCAAGATAGGCACCACCAGAGTTATCTAATATTTTAAATCCTTGTAAGTGAAGGATAATATTTTGAAGTCTGTCCTTGACTTGGTCTTTCTTCTTATGCCATCCACCCCTCCTGGGGCATAGGTGGCCAACAAGGGTATGTAAGAGCTGAGATGTCATGAAGTTTCCTGGTTGGTGTTTCTGTTGCTGGCAAAGTTTTTACGATGTGGGGTAGCTAGCCCCACGCCCCAACCCTTATCCTTTCTCAGTCGGGCTTGGGACCGTCCATGGTGGAGTTCCTTGACTTTGTATAAAACCAAATCACAGCTCTAGATCTAGCATTTTGAAATTCACGTAAAGTAGCAAGAGTGATGTTTGGAATTAAACCAAGTTATTTCAAAACTC
Source organism: Scleropages formosus (assembly GCF_900964775.1). Classification (NCBI taxonomy): domain Eukaryota; kingdom Metazoa; phylum Chordata; class Actinopteri; order Osteoglossiformes; family Osteoglossidae; genus Scleropages; species Scleropages formosus. Next base: position 10,680,520 of record NC_041806.1, read on the forward strand.
CATTCTGTTTGTACACAAATTAATTTCTCTGTTCTGTGAACAAAAATTAATTGTGCAATGCAGAATTTCGAAGATGCTAGATAAAATTTTGAGGATTCACCTGTAATAAAGGTGATCAGTGAGAGTTCTACTTCAAGTTTTTGTTTGTGTGGTTTTTATATATTTCTATCAAATGTGGTAATTTTCTTATATTAAAGAGTACAACACTAAAACTTAGCAAACAAGTAATATGTTTAATTTGCAGTATATTGTGTTATTGTGATTGAGGGCATAGTTCATCTTATTTTCTACATTATATGTGTTAGAGGTCAGCTACATGCATGCTGGAAAAGAAGGCATTTATGTAGCCTTCTTTACCAAGTTTTAGAGTCTTAATGTTTTATCCTGTACAACTGCGTACAGTTGGGATTGCTGCATACTCCCAAACTCAAGTCATTGTCACTTGAGTTGCTCGTGTTGTCCTGATATTAATACTTCTGTCTGTATTGTCAATGATAATGATTGTACTATTATCACTCCCAAAAATGTAGTTATGCAACAAAAGCTTGCAGATCTTGGTAAAATGAGTTTTTAATTGCGTCATGTAAAAGCATAAATAAATTAGGCGTTGCGGATGCGCATTTGGTTGCATCAGTTGCTCTTTCTAGGGCATAATCTTGAGTCATTGGTGGCAGAGGGGTTTATGATGACATCACTGCTTACTACCCCCTCCTCGGCACGTGTAGCTGCCTGTGATCAGAAAGGAGCAGAAACACAGCTGTACACAACCCCTCCAAGTTCCCATGCAATAAAAATGTTTGGGAGGGCCAGTTATCCTGTTAGTCACTATTATGCTCATTAAATAGTATAATGTAAAAGCAGATTCAGATTACATTTTTTTCCTACATTTGATGGGTTTTGGATAGGTTTATTTTAATAAATATTTCTAACATGACTTTCAAAGAGCATGTACAACGAACAACTAGAAGAGACGTGTGGCTTTATAGATTGTAGACTGAATGAAGTACATAGAAATTCATCGTTAAGGAACTACTAAGCATCATCATGATGATGTAGTGTTCTATTTGAGTCTCAGCATTGCTTCCCCAAGGGATTATGTAATACTGTTTGGCTCAAAGGCTCAGGCCTGACTGAAAGTGCCTGGCTATTTCATTTAGTGCCTTGTTTCATTTTTAACAATGCTGAGGTTTAGCTGTGCATCTGTACTTACATGCCTGCACATGTGCTGTTCTTGTTGTACCAAGGATGTATGTTGGGGGAAAATAATGAATGACCCTTACTGTACAAATGTGAATTACACCCTTCAAAGCCTTCTGAATCGTATGCCAGCTGAGTGCTCTCTAGCACCCAGTACTGCTTGCTCTTAGCTGGTGGCCTGTTTGATATCTTCTATGAAATTATTTCAAACAATCTCAGTGTCAGAGTGTTTCTGAAATCTTCACTGATGTGACTGTTTTGAGAATGTCCTTTTCATGTTAATTATCAAGTCCTAAAAGCTTGTACAGGTGTTAACATGATGTGTCCATAGATGCTGAATCATTGTCATTATTTTTGAATTCAATTCTGTAGTGATTGTTGCATGAGACTGACTGACTGTGGAATGTTGATTGCCAAAGTGCTTCTTGAGGTCTAGCAGTTGGATTGAGTAAGATTATCATCTGAGATCATCCTTCTCCATGAAAGCAAAGGAGGAGAGAGATTCATCCAGGAACCAGCTGACTGCTTGTACTTTTGTCTAACCCTTTTTCTACTTTTTACATGATCTTAAGAAAAAAGTAAAGTACAAACAACCGTACTAGACTACCACACTTCATACTCTTTCCCTGTGACCAGAGTCTGTCATTCTTCCTTGCACCCTTCGTGACTTGGATCTTGCAATGTCCATCTCATCATTGTCCATTGCTCTTTTGCTTTCTTTCTGGTCTTGCCAGAGAGGAGCTGAAGCTGGCGGCTACCCAGAAGTCCCTACGCCTTGCTGCTTTGCAGGAGGAGAACAACAAGCTGGCTGAAGAGCTTGGCAGTAGACCCCAGGAGGTATGGAGTTCTGGATTGTCACGGGGACTGCTGTGAGGACAGCTGTGGTATAATCATTAACAGAGGGTGATGCCACAAAGGGATGGCACCTTGAGTTTGTCACCCTTAAGCTTAAGTATGCATATGCATGTTGCCTCTGTGTGTGTGTATGTGTCCCCTGATCCTTGTCTTTTGTGTCAGCATTGTGAGCAATGGCAAATTGATATTTTTCCTTTTATTGTTTATTTAGATTGAGAAAGAGTTTGCCACCCTCAACAGCCAGCTCCTCGAGATGGAGAGGTAAGGTTATAATGACGTAGGGTAGGGGCAAGGCCATGGGTGTGACAGAGATGGGACCAGGGTGAGCATGCTAAAGTGGAACAGTAATTCTGGAGGCATAATTTTATTCATAAACTAATTCTGTTTGACTTTATTTACTTCAACATAATATGACTTCAAAGTTCATTTTTTATGTATTGTTTATTGGGCTTTAAATAATAACATGACGACTTGGTTCCAAAAATGCATGACTATCTGGATTGTCACAATTTTAATTTCTTAACTTATATATATAATGTATATAATTTCTTAACTTAAAGGCACACGCATATGAATATACTCTGTTTTTAGCATTACAATTAACAGTTAGTTTGAAATCCTGCAGTTTTAAGATTTAAAGAAAAAGTGAATGCGGTACTTCACACAAGATTTCTGTGAAGCTCAAAGCCCTGTCACCCCTTCTCCCTCTCCTTTTGTCACATGGACATAAACTTAGGAAGCAATACTGATAATCATTCCTGGTGTTGAACAAGACTTGCATTTGACTCTTTCCTTATCTGCTATTGATACTGACTGTTCTTGGGGCTGGTAAAATGCCAATGTGTTAGAGATAATCTAGAAGTGATATCTTTCAGTCACCTAGTGCCTGTAAGGAATCAGTCTTTATTGGGAATTTGAAGACGAAATAACACGCATAAAGTTGAATTCCATTCTGCATTGAGAAACCATTTTTATGTCACTGTTGATTGTTGGATGACTGTAACTCAGGCTACTTCCTTGAAGCACAAAGGCCATGAAGTTTTAAAATTATTGCAAAAGCATGATGTGCAGTTGCATCGTTTTTTGCAGCCAGCTTTTTAATTGTCATTGGGTTGGTCATAGGTTAATTAAATAAGGTTCCTATACAGGCACACTCTGCTGTACCTCCTTATTTCCATTCTTCAGAATGAGATGGATAACAAAAGCCAATGGCTGGATCCCATTTCTCATTCCTTACGGGGAAATTATAGTCGGTTTACAGCCCATTCTGAAAACATCAGACAAACTTTGATAAATGTCTCAATTGTATAAAACACTTCAAATAATACTTATAATAGTAAAGTGCAACAGTACACTGTGTATTTATTTGTTTCCCAGCAATATTATAACAACCTGAGCAGACTGCTGTTCCCGGCGAGAAAAATAAACTGTCGGAACACAAGCTTTATTGTGCCTCTGCATCGTTAGACAGCAGCACTCGCATGCCTGGATGAAAGCTCTCAAACACAGAAGCCTTTAAATCCCCTATAAATCTCCACAATGGTTGCCCAAAAACTATTTATGTTCATAGTGACAGTGCTGCATTATAGGAGTTACCACTCCTGTCGCCACCGCTTCAATGTATTTTTTAGTTTTTCTGTCAGTTTGAGTAATAATATATAGGAAGAGATGTTCTTGGAGGCAAACTTTTACCTTTTGCAGAGATGCTTTAATTGAAAGGCATTATAGTGGTATGTCTGTATAATCTACCTTTCATGTCTTCAGGTAGTCCAACTGGTTTAAGTGTCTTAATGGCCCTTTGTTAGATGGGTAGGATTAAGGCCAGCCTGTTGTACAGTGGTTAGAGTTGCTGCCTTTGTACCCAAAGGTTTCTGGTTCAAATCCTACCTTTAGCTGTAGTACCTTTGATCAAGGTACTTACCCTAAGTTACTCCAGTAAAACTACCCAGCTGTGTAAATGGGTAAATACCTGTAGATAGCTTAACATTGTAAGTTGCTTTTGAGAAAAGCATCAGCTAAATGAGTAAATATAGATTTAAAGTTCTTTGTTCCCCTTTGATGAATCTCTGTATTCGCTGATCAAACTGAGGCAATCATCCCCACAGCAACCAAATAAAAATGGTTTGAGGTAGACAGTTGATGGTTGTTGCTTTGCAATCGGACTGTTCAGTTTGAATCCCTGCTCCTGCTGTACTATTAACCTTGCTTTGGTATTGGAAATAAATAACCCCTGATTTGTAAATGGGGAGTCATCTTAAGTTGCTTGTCAAACACTGTAAATCACCTTGGACAGACTGCTAATGAAGGGTTAGTAATCTAAACACAGAACTTAGCAAATGGCAAGTTTTTTTCCATACTTGTTATCCATTAGTGCAAGGTACAGTTCACTTTTTGGGATATTAACAGGCCACTTTGTCTTGCATTTTGAGGCAGCCAATGGTAATGCCACACCACTGGCCTTGATGTACAGTAAACCCTGATGACGCACTGATAGCCACTCGTGTGTTTCACAGCCAGCACTGGCACGCTGTCACAGGGCTGTTTCGGTAACTTTGTGTCTTTGCACGCATTACTTGGTAACCCTGACGGCACATTTTTGAGGAAAATGGCTCTAGAATTCACATTACACCTCATGCTTTACTTGAATTTAAATAAAAGACAAATAAAAGAAATGAAGGTGAGAAGTTTTCAGGTTTAGGTCCCAAGTGATATTCTAATTCAGTACTAACTCATGGAGAACAAGTGAGAAGTGCCGAAGAAGATGGCTGGCTGACTTATAAAAATTAATGTGAAAACTAAATCTGAAATCCAAGTTTCCATCTTGTACAAGTGTTTGAACTTTTAAAATATAGCATACATTTTTATTTTAAACCTTGTTGGAAGGGGTTTTTTAAAACAGGATGAAAGGTGTAATATATTGTTTGCTTTCCTTCTCCTTTCAAAGTACTACAGGTGAAGTTTATACTGGTTTTTTCCTGATGTCTTACATTGGAAATCCATTGGAGCTCTGTGCTTCTTGTGCTTTTGATTCATTTATATCACATGTTCTATGCAGCATGGCTTCTTTATTGAGGTAAATTTGAAGTAGCATCCCTAAAAAGGTATTTGTCTGTTCAGAAGCAACTTGCTGATGAAAGAGTCCGAAGAGGAAAAGGCCTCCCTCCAGAAGTCCATCCAGAAAGCCAGTGCCTTGATCTCCACCAAGGACAAAGAGTTGGAGACACTAAGGAATGAGGTAGGGTAGAATCTCATGTTTAATATGCAAAATGAATTTTATTCATTTATCTGATGCTTTTCTCCAAAGGGACTTAAAATGTTAAGCTACTTAGTTATTTACTCATTTGTACAACTGTGTAATTTTACTGGAGTAATTTTAGGGTAAATACCTTGCTCAAGGGTGCTACAGCTGGTGGTGGCAAATTGAACCTGTGACTTTTGGCTCCAAAGTCAGCAGTCTCCACTACGTTACCAGCTGCCCCGTTTTGGAGAATGAGAGCCTTCTTGGGATTGTGTGCTGAATTTGAATGTTCTTGGATGTGTTTTTTTTTTGTGTCACTACACGTATTGGAAGATGCCCACCCAAACTTAGAAAGAAAACAGAAGGGAAAACTGTTTTCTTCCCCTCTACACTTGTTGTTTGCTACTGTATATTATAGTTACTAATGTGATTACTGAATGCATTCCATTTTTGCATTATTTAGTATTCTGAGGTTTCCTGCTGACAAGGGCAATGTAATGTACAGTGCTTATATTGTATATAATTTTGCAACTACATGATTGGTGAAGATGTTCTGCCCAGGGAGAACCTGTGCCATTTTAAACAGTCAGGGAACAGGCAGTGCATAGTTGCTGAAGTAGAAATTTGTTGAAATAGCACATTAAACATTAAAAACAAGCGCAAGAGTTGCAAGATAAATTAAAACTCTAAAACTGTGGCACACAGGAGTGTGTCCTCACCTGACCCACCTATTTAGTGGCCTGAAGGACAGGAGGTGTTGCAGCTAGGACTAGTGTTGATTTGGATGCTGATGGAAGCTCCTGCTTCTTGTTTTTTGTGTAGGTTGCACTGTATGTTTTACTTAAATACTCTGCAAGTCCACACACTGCCATCTTACACTTGGTCACTGACTCCAGAAGCTTTGTACACTTATGCTACAGAACTTTAAAATAATTTGCGGTAATTTCTTACTGTTGTCTACAATGTTGCATGATGCAAGTTGTACAATTTAGCAATATACGTAACTTCAGCATGAGATATAAATGATAAAATGTACGTGCATGTGCATAATTTTGATTTATTTTTTTTCTCTCCACCAAATACAGAAAAGTGGGAAAATCTTTTAAATTAGGTATACATTATAATTTGTTTTAGGTGTTTATTTGGAAATAATTAACAAATATTTACATTCATTGTACACCTGTAAATTAGTTTTGGTGGGTCTTACAGATTTAGTTCTAGTCATGAACATTATGAACGTGGCCCCTGAGTTAGCACTGGTGAATGTGGTCCAAAAATGCCACGGTCGTAAAAGTACACCATTGTTGACCTGCATGTGATATTAACTGGGCAGTGACTATACTGTAGTACTATGTAGTGCTGTCAGTAATGGATATTTAACATCAGCCTGTACAATACAGTATGCACTACCAAAATATTTAGCCATTCCAGTTTCCATATTATTGTGAAAAAAATTGTATAATTAATAATTTCTCCACAGTGAAGTTAGTTGCTGCACCCCAAAAGTAGTTCTTCCACCATGCATGTCTTAGCATCCATTCTGCTCTGTCTCTGTAGGTGTCCATTCTGCGAGGGGAGAATGCTATGGCAAAGACACTGCAAACCACTGTCCAGTCCCTGGAGATGGACAAGGTCCAGCTGCAGGAGAGGGTGCACAGCCTGGAGCAGAAGCTGGAATGGGGAAAGCTGGTGACTGCTGAGGTGTCCTCAGGTGCGTCTCCTAGCTAAATCCTTCTGTAACGGATCTCTCACTACAGGATCATTAGTGATTTGGGCACCAGGTAGTACAGTGTTTAAAGGCAATGGCTTATACTTAAGGTACACTGTTATACCTTTAAGTACGATACTTAACCTGAGTTGCCTGAATGAAAATATCCACTGGCATAAAGGGGGAGAGAGAGAACGTACGCCGTGTAAGGGCTGGGAATAAAAGGCCATCAGTAAAATGAAAAGCGCCTGAATCAGTTTATGGATCAATACATCAGAATTTCAGCCCGTGTTGGCAGTCATGGCTATGAGTTCAAAATATGTTTTTTCCAGCTCCTAAGTTCTTTTTTGGACTGTTTGCTGTTTATTGGTGTGTTTTGTGTTTTGGAGCTTCCATAGTGGGTGATTGTAAATCTGGATTTCTCAACAGGGCTCTTCAGATCTGCTTTCAGTCAGCGTTCTCTTTGCACTGTGTTGGTTTGCCAGGTCTCTGAATGATCCACTCTCTCTGTATTTAACACGTTCTCTACTGATTTGACCAAGCTCTGCTTTATAAACCTCTTTTCAGATGTTAGAAGTGGTAGTATTTTTTTTGTCACTCTGTGGTACTAAGGCATCACAGGCTTCAATAAAACAGGTTTAGTCAGGTGCAAATCTCCAAGTTTTCAAAAGTTGTATTACTGTCTCAATATTAATTTGGTGTGGTACAGTGATAGATTTGGAGTGATGCTACTTTTCTGTTTGTTTTTCTTGCATGCCTCAGGTGACCCATCTGTGGACCAACTCAGAGAGCAGAAGGAGTCTGCTGAGAGTCAGGTACATCTCCTTTAACTCTGCCTGTTTAGTGCTCTGAGAGAGCGGCTTCAGTTACCGTTTCATTTTGCCCATTTCCACTGAGATGTTATACAGCAGGTGTGCAAGCAAATAAATCCACTACTCATCATCATGATTTAATCTCCCCAGATGTTCAGAGGAGGGTGGAAATGCTGTTCAACTATCCTCAAATAGTAGACTTTAAATGGGGAATGAGTATTCAGTCAGATTAATTTCTTTTTTGTTTTTTATTTTTTGCCAGTTACTCACATTGCTTGTTGACAGTGTGAGGTTTACATGGCTTTTGTTATGAGAAGTAATCCAGTATTTTCCAGTATATTCCTGACAAAGATCAGACAGATGACACAAAATAAATTATTTTCAAATTATTTAACAAAATTTCATTCATAAACTTTGCATCCAGCTCTGGAGTGCCTCTGTCACAGACCAGTGTCTAATGTATTATGAAATTTTCAAGTCATAAGCATTCAAGTTTTAAAATTGTATGGCATATTGCAGATTATTCAGTCATGTATCTGGGTATAACTTTAAATTTTAGATTTTGCCCTGATGTACAATTGGCATTGTTCCACCTTATTACAGCACTACTGCTTGTCCTGTGAAGTTGGTTATCAGTTTTTAATAACTCATCCTATTACACATTGTTACATATAACTCACTTGATGAAGAATGTCCATGAATGAAGCAATGGCAACACTGCACTCATTTATGCTGCTTGCACTGATTTAAATAAATAAAGCCTTCAGCAGGAGCTACTTGGACCTTTTCCATGTGATAACTTTGCATAGTTTCAATGACTAGTTTTATTTCCACATTTGTTTGTGGCTCATAAGTGGATGTTTTCTTTGTGACAGTCTTTGATAGGCCTTCAAACTCCTACATGTTTGCTTCCTCTGTTCTGTGTACACAGGATCTCATTAGTCAGCAGTGACCAGTCTCTCCTCTCATACCCAACCCCTTCACCCCAGATTCTCTGTCACTGTGAAAATGTATACCCCAGAAGTGAAGTTGACCCTCCTGAATTTAACCTGTGTTTTGTCTCTTCCTCCCCTCCTCCCTGATGTTGGCAATGCTCCCCCCTCAATCAGGCCGCGGTTCGTTACTGTTTCTCATCTGTTTGTTTCAAGCATGTTAATAGTCTGTGCCGTCCCTCTTACTTTTCATCAAAAAAGAAAACTCCAGTGTTCTGGTTGTCTCCCAATGAATAATTTTCCCGCCTCTCTGTTATGCATACAGACCTCTGAGTCCAAGTCTCCCCCTGTTAATTGCTCCCAATGACTAGTTCTCAAGCTCTATGCACTTGTTCAGGTGGTGACCCTGGCCCTGTTTACTGTCCCTTCTGCTGTTTAATGCGAAAAGTGTTCGGCAATTCACACACTGGGTTTTTTCCTGTTAGGTATAAATTGTGCCATTTTGTAAGCGCTAATAACAGACTGTGTGGCAGGACGGAGCCCGGTAATCACAAGATAAATGAGCATCTGATGAATACAGAGATGTGCTCCAGCAGTTCTTGGTGGCCATGTCTCACCAGGTCTTTACCAAAAGCAAAAGTAACAAAGGGGCAAGTGCTTTAACTCAGGCTCTCTGAATCCATTGAGCCCTTGCTGAAATACACTTGTGAAGATGTCATATTTCCAGTTCTTCATTGGGGGACAACTTGGACAGTTCTGTGGCCTCTTCCTTTCCAGTGTTATCGGCTTCACAATTGATGATCTTGGGGTTCTGCTGTGGGGTAATTCGTTCACTTATAGCAGCTAACCAAACACATGGGAAAAGAAAGCCCTAGTCTCTCCTAATGTCCATCCTCAAGAGACAGTTTTGGGTAATACTAACTGCGTGTTTTTATTACACATATAGCACACAGTATACGCACATGGCATTTCTGGTTTTTTGCACTACTTAACCTTTTTAAAAATATGTTGTAGGCATATTGCAATATTGACCATTTCATAATGTTGAGGGTTTGGCATGTGTTTTGCTGCTGTTTATTCTTGATTATGTTTTGAGGTGGTTATGTTAATTTGATAACTTTCCTGTTTGGAGCAGATTGACTTCCTGAACTCAGTAATTGTGGACCTTCAGAGGAAGAATGAGGAACTGAAAGCCAAACTAGAAAAGATGGCTGAGGTGGCACTCAATGGGAATAACACTAGTGAGCTCGACAACTATGAGAGGCAAGTGCCTGTCGTCAATACATGGACACACACACGGGAAGCCAGTGACCAGTCTTTCCTTCAGCCCAGGCTGCTAATCTTTAACTCCACTTGTCTTGTAGCTCAAGATCCTGTTAGTCATAGAATTTCAGATTTTTTTCACTATAGTTATTTATAATTCAGAAATGTTTCTATTATGTGCATGCCACCACATATTGAGGGTAATTTCCCTGCATGTCTACTCTAGCAGTGACCAGCCCAAAAAGAAACCACCACCGCGCCTTTTCTGTGACATCTGCGACTGCTTTGACCTCCATGACACCGAAGATTGCCCCACACAGACCCAGCTGCCTGACTCGCCACCCCACACCACCTACCACGGCAGCCGTAGTGATGAGCGACCCTACTGTGACATCTGCGAAATGTTCGGCCACTGGACCGACTCCTGCAACGATGACCAGACCTTTTGAGTTTCCCCTAGTCCAACCACCCCCACCATCGCTACCATGTGTCCTGCCTTCAGCCTGACAATACTAGTTCTAACTTGTTCACTATGTTACAGATGAGTGGGGTTATTCTTTCACCCAAATAATTTTTAATATGTCCAGATCTCCTTATTGTGAAGAAATGAGAAGAAACACAAACCTATCAAATCAAACCACTCAATCACATATATATGACTTGAAGAAAGTGTAGATGTTAAATGCATTGATTTCACTTTTTTGGTTTTGGCAGTGGACCAGCTACCTTCACTGTTTCTATGCCCTACATGACTGGACCATCCCTAGTTTTGCTACTTTCAAAAGGTTGCCAGTCAGTCTGGCATTAAAAAAAAAAAAAAAAACAGGATTGGGGTGGCAATTATTTTTGCTCTGGTGTGCGTGTAAAACGTCAATATCAGCAGATATAGTACAGGAAGTCAATACAGCCATTAACTACCTGCTGCACCGTACACTTTATAGTTTTCCCTTTTTAGGAACCCAGCTCATTTTAACTGCCTTTATATGAACATGTTTAAATGATCATTTTCAAAGGATAAGATATTCAAAAAGAATAGTTATGATACTGTCAGATTTTATGTAATCACTTATGTTGTATTCAATGTCTATCTGTACAAAAATATAAAACACAGCATTTGGATCATATTGTATCTCCCAGTATACATGTAACATATATGAAGTAAGAACATTTAAAGGCTGTAAATACCAGGTGTATTTTTTTCTTGGCTCAAGCAAATGAATATTTCTTTCTGGTGTGTTGCCATTGTGTTAATTAGGGTTTGGTTTTGAATGTAAAAAAGCTTTGGTTCTGGGAAGAAAGGCATATCTAATGACAGTATTAACCCTGAACACATTGTGGACTGTACCTTTAATAAATTGTGATAATCTATTATTTGTGTTAGTGGACTATATATTCTCAGTCATTCTAATTTGACGTCTATACTTGAAACACTATTAATTTGGATTTAAAAGTAAAAGTCTGAGCATGTGAATAGTAGTTAAGCAATGAAATGCAATTAATATTACATGTTAATTTGGGGAAATGGGTAATTTGTTGTAACAAAAAGCTGAAAAAGTGGGAATGCTTGAAAAAGTTGGATGAAAAATAAGAACATCAAACAGCTGGATAGATGGAATCAACAATGGATCAGTTTACGTAAGAACTTTTTTTTTTGAAGAAATTATTTGACTTTTATGCTTCAGTGGTCTAATGTTAAGACAAGGACAAGACCTTGGTTAATCACATTGGCCACACTTCTAGCAATTTAAGAATGTCACCTGCTCTGCAGATTAGGTCATGTATACTTCACCGTTATTTTGGGCAACAATGTACCACAGAAATGTGCCTTTGTCATAAGTTTAGTAGGCTGTAGTCTTAAATATATTTCTGATGACCGTTTTCCATGGAGTAGCAGTGCACTAAGTCAATAGAGAATGATGTTAGCAGTTCCAGCATTACTGCAAAGATTTGTCTTTTATATTTTTGCAGTGACAATGATTATAGAGCCATGTTTGAAAACAGGTTCCAGGTTAAGAGACAAAATATTATTAGATATTAGATATTAATAGATATTGCTTGATGTATTTTGTGTGTTATAGTGGTTAGCAGAAAGAAGTTTCAAATGACTCGGAGCTGAGAGAACAGGAAGCATTTCAGCTATTCACATATATACGGAAAGACATCAAAAAATGAGAGACCAAATGTATATTATGGTTGACTGAGGTTAACCTAGCAATGATCTTGAATAAGTGAGATAGCAGAGGTCACTGAAAAGAAAGCTTCATGAGGATTTAGTTTCCAGCTGGTTGCCTCTCACTGGCGTAGCTGTCACTTTTTAATATAATACTTAATTTCTAAAAATTAACTTATTTGATTGTAGGAAACATGCCGTGGTTCAATGAATCAACTCATGCAATAAAGTTAGAATGTTGTGAATTGGAGCTTAAATGGCGTTCAACTAAACCGAACATTTATTATGTAGCCTGGTCTGATTTACAATGTATTTCTGCTTCTGTTACTAATGATGAATTTGTGTCATTTTTCAATGATAAATCAGAGAATATCCGGTCATCCATAATAACCTCCAGTTCGGTCTTAACAAGCATAAGTGGTTCTGATGATGATAATGGTTTCCGCACTGGTCACAGCACTGAAACGATGCTCACAAATGCTATTAATGATATTCTCATTTCTTCTGATGCTGGTCAGATCTCTATTGTTAAGTTACTGGACTTGAGTGCTGTGTTTGATACTGTAGACCATAATATCCTACTGAATAGTCTTGACAACCTGGTTGGACTAAGGGGTACTGTCCTGAAGTGGTTCGACTCATATTTAGCTAACCGTGAACAATTTATATTGAAATCAGATGACTGCACCCCCCTCCATCTCAACTATGGTTCGATATGGTGTGCCACAGGGCTCTGTGTTGGGTCTATTACTGTTCTCACTGTATATGTTACCACTGGGTGACATTATTCGCAAACACAATGTGAGTTTCCATTTATATGCTGATGACACACAGCTATGTTTTGTTCAAGCCTGATGCCCCATAACATGTGGTGTTTTTAACTAATTGTTTTACCAATATAAAACTATGGATGAGTAAAAATTTTTGATCTCTGAATGCCAACAAAACAGAGGTACTTGTGGCGGGCAGTGATCCCAAAACTCTTGACATAATCACACCAATCTTTACCTCAAATGGTATAAGCTTCAAGCGTACAGATTGTGTTAAGGATCTGGGTGTCTTGTTGGATGGAGAGCTGTCATTTGTATCTCATGTAAATGCTTTAAGTCATGCTTCCTTCAGTTGAGAAATATAGCTAAATTAAGGTGATTCCTTTGTAGGCAGGATGCTGAGAAACTGGTTCATGCTTTTGTTTCAAGCGGGCTGGACTATTGCAATGCTTTATTATTGGGTTGTCCATACCAGACTGTATCCAGGCTACAGTTGGTACTAACTACTCCTCCTCTCACACCCCTCGTCCCTCCGGCAGAGGTGGAGGCACAGGCCTGCTCATCTCTCCCCGGTGGGAATATTCTATTCTTCCTCTTCACCTGCATGATCTGTCCTTCTTTGAATGGCATGCTGTCTCTATCACTGCCTCAGTCACTCCTGTTGTGGTTATTCTTTATCGCCCTCCTGGCCCTCTTGGCTGCTTCTTGGATGACCTTGACATCTTGTTGACCTTTCTCCCAGGGAACAATGCTCCATTGATTCTCCAGGGTGACTTCAACCTGCATGTTGACAACATTCATGCAAGTGGCCTTCTGTTACTCCTACAGTCCTTTAATGTCTCCCTGTTCCAATCCCCTGCTACTCACAAAGCAGGCAATTGCCTTGACCTTGTATTTTCCCGCAGTTCTGGCTGTCCCATCCTCTCTGTCGCTAGATGTCTCTGATCACTTCTTCATTTCCTTTCAACCCTGCCTCACCACTAATTCCTCGCCTCTTTCTGCACCCGTTGTCACCTTCCGCTGCAACTTAAAATCTCTCTCATCTTCCTGCTTTGCCTCTGCTACGCTGTCCACTCTCCCTTCTGCTGCACAATTCTCGGATCTATCACTAGACGATGCCACTAACATTTTCCTCATCTTCCACCCTTGACTCGCTCTGTCCACTGACTTCCAGACCAGCTCACCCCATGGCTCACTGATATGTTATGTGCTAACAGGACCAAACTCCGGGATGCAGAGCGAAAATGGTGAAAATCCTAGGCTTGCTTGGACCTGAATGCCTACAAACTACTCTTAGCTACTTTTCACTCTACTGTCTCTTGAGCTAAAACCTCCTTCTACCACAACAAAACACCTTCTCATCCCTTCTGTGTCCTTCACTGCCTCCTCCTCCTCCTTCTTCTCTCATTGCTGATGACTTTGCTTTTTCAGAGACAAAGTCAAAGCAATCACTGACAAGTTCTCAGCATCACCCTGCCCGGTTCCCACTGGACCTCCCTGCAAAGCTATGCTCTCCAAATTCAAACCGCTCTCTGAATCTGAAATATCCGACCTCTTGATATCGCACAGAGCTACCACCTGCTCACTTGATTCGATCCCATCGTCACTCCTACAGAACATTTCCCCGCAACTCTCCACCTTCATCTCTAAGATCATCAACTCCTTGCTCTCCTCTGGCTGTTTCCCAGCTGCCTTCAAAACTGCTCTCATTTTACTTCTGTTAAAGAAACCCTCCCTGGATCCCAGTTTGGTCCAAAACTACAGACTAGTCTCCCTCCTTTCCCTCCTGTCTAAAACTCTAGAGCGGGCAGCCTGTGATCAACTATCTCATTTCTTCACCGGAACCATCTCCTCAATGGCTATCAGTCTGGTTTCAAAGTTGGTCACTCCACTGAGATGGCACTTCTGGCGGTGTCTGATGCTCTCCAGTCTGCTAGAGCTGCCTCCCTTTCTTCGGTCCTCATCCTCCTCTGTCTGTCTGCAGCATTCAACACTGTAAATCACCTGATTCTACTCTCCTCTCTTAACCAGCTTGGGATCAAAGGTGCGGCACTAAGATGGTTTGAGTCCTACCTCTCTGACAGATCCTATCAAGTGGTCTGGCGGGGCTCTCGTTCTTCTCCTCTGTCCCTCTCAACCAGTGTCCTGCAGGGCTCGATACTACGTCCTCTTCTCTTCTCAATCTACACCTCTTCCCTCTGGCTGTTCATAGCCTCCCACGAATTCAAATACTACTGCTATGCTGATGATACCCAGCTCTTCCTCTCCTTTCCACCTGGAGCATCAGACATTTCCACACGCATTGCTGCCTGTCAGACATCTCTACATGGATGTCTGATCACCACCTCCAGCTCAACCTGTCCAAAACAGAGATTCACCTCCCAGCTGACCTGTCCTTCTGTCACAATGTATCGATCAAACTGGACAACTCACTTATTTTGTCTACCTCCTCGGCTAAGAGTCTGGGAACAATGATTAACTCAAGTCCGTCTTTCTCTCAGCACATCGAAGCCACAGCCCGGTCCTGCAGATACATCCTGAATAATATTCGCAGGATACTGCTGCACAAGTTGTGTTTGATTTGCCAAAGTGCTCCCATGCATCTCCTCTACTCATTTCTCTGCACTGGCTTCCTATAGCTGCCCAGATCAAATTTAAGACCCTGATTATTGTCTACAAATGCATTGATAGAACTGCTCCCAGCTATTTACAAGACTTGGTCAACCGCTACACCCCAGCCAGACCCATTCACTTGTCTACTTCTGCTCGCATGGTGGTCCCGCGCACAAAAAGTAAAGCACAGAGGTTCTTGGTTCTGGCTCTGTTGTGGTGGAATGACCTCCCCCTCTCACCCAGAACTGCATAAACTGTCTACATTCAAGAAGGGTCTGAAAACTCACCTTTTCTGGACTCACTTCGCCCAAGATGTTATATGGGGCTGAGACTTGGAGACACACAAAGAGTACCATTAAGTACCATAAACTGCAAGTTTTTCTAAACAATTGCTTCTGCCAGATCCTGCACATCAAGTAGCCAGAATGAATTTCTAACCGGGAACTCTGGCAGAGGGCAAAGCAACAGCCCATTGTTGATATAATCCAGCTGGTAGTGTAGTGGTTAAAGCTGCTGCCTTTGGCTCTACAGGTTGCAGGTTTAAGCCCTGTCTCTGGCTGTAATACATTTGAGCAAGGTACCTACTGTGAATTGCTCCAGTAAAAATTACCTAGCTGTATAAATGGGTAAATAATTGTAAGATTGTAGTAATGGGAATCTTAACATGGTAAGTTTCTTTGGAGAAAAGTGTCATAAATGTAATATTAACCATCCGGAGAAGGAAATGGGTCAGGCACACCTTGTGCAGGCAAGAGACCAGCATTCCAAGGCCAACCTTGGACTGGAACTCACGAACAGGATGGCCACTCCTCACATGGAGATGAACCCTACAGCCAGAGCTACAGAAGATCAAGATGTCCTGGGGGAAAGGCAAAGCAGGCAGCCCAGGACAGAGACTGATGGTGACATGCAGTGAAGGCCCTATGCTCCAACTGGAGTGAAGAAGGTTAAAGAAGACAAGGAAGCCCTACATAATACATGTTATATTTTATTCACTTGTTTTCCCATTTGATTTAAACATCTTACACACATGAAACATTCCATTTAAGTATTTCCCATGCTGTTAAAATGCTGTGAAATATTTAAGATAATTTTAGTTTTATGAATACGCTAAATCAAACCAAATTTCTCAGTAAACATTTCAGGAACAATCTGAATACAAATTCTATTGCGAATTATAAACACTGTTGAAACATGAAAGGCCACCTGTAAGTTAATATCCATAAACAGGAGGACAGTAACTTGCTTCCTCTGAATCAACCACCACACTGAAATCTAACAAATGTTAACAAATTTTCTAAATGTCATTACCACTTGTGACACACACACACTTTCTGAACCGCCTTGTCCCATACAGGGTCACGGGAGCCTACCCGGCAACACAGGACGTAAGGCCAGAGGGGGAGGGGACACACCCAGGACGGGACGCCAGTCCGTCGCAAGGTACCCCAAGCGGGACCCGAACCCCAGACCCACTAGAGAGCAGGACCTGGTCCGACCCACTAGAGAGCAGGACCTGGTCCAACCCACTGCGCCACCACGCCCCCTCGCTTGTGACACCTCCCGTAATAATGCTGTAACTATAAAATAAACTCACATTACTATGCTTGTGTTTTACTGGTGAACTTTATCATCTAAGCATGTTTAAGGCTATGTGAACTTGACAGATCTAAAATAAAATACAGAATAATGCTACAGTCGTTATAGTGACTCAGACAAACCCTGCTACCCATTCAAATGGTGTTCCTGTTACTCAGGCAAACAGTCACACTTCTGTAACCAAGCACTATCCAAACGAACACCACTTGTGTGTTTACCAGGAAACAACCTAGCAAAAAAGTCAACAGTTAAAAAAACTGCTTTATATTTCATTTTTATTCCATAAGTTCCAGAAATATGTAAAACTTCAAGATTTTACTTGATGTTTTCCAGTATAACACTGATTTTCTGAAACCTGCAGGTACTTTTGAATTGTTTCAATGCCATGGAAACTTTAGCTCTCAACACCTATTTCCACACACTTATTGCTTTCCCTACTTCCTGAACAAATGTTTGAGCTGTTTCTCAGCAAATGTACCTTTTAAAATGACATGCATTGTTTTTTTCATACATTAAGGAATAAAAGAAAAATATCCAACAAGTACTTTGCATCTCCAGGAACTGCTGCTGAAAGCTGCGAAGGCATAGATAACCAAATACTCAGTGTGGAAAAAAAAAGTTTCAGGTACTTGTAGTCAAATTTTTGACTCACACAGTATAGTTTTATGAAAAAGTTTGAACACTCCCGGCCAAATTACATATTTAGTTAATTCCGTAAGTGAAAGGTAGTAAACTGCTGCAGGAAACGCTGTTGAAAAACATATTTGCAAAAGTTATTGCACAATGACTTTTTAGTCCATGAACAATCATTACCTCCTCTAAACAACTGAGTGAGGATCTGAAAATTAAGCTAACTGATGCCTACAAAGCAGGAGAAGGCTATTGCAAAATACTTCTAGCTCGCAATTTCTACTGTCTGTCATGTCATCAAGAAATGGCAGTTAATGGAAACTGAGGAAGTCAAGGCAAGATCTGGAAGACCAAGAAAACTTTCTGAGATGACTGCTCATATGCTAGTCAGAAAGGCAAAGGCAAACCCTCATATGACTGCAAAGGACCTGAAGGAAAGTTTGGCTGACACAGGAGTGATGGTGGACCGTTCCACGTGCAAAACTGCTTGCACAAACATGATCTGAATGGAAGAGCCATTAGGAGGAAGCCTTATCTGAAATCTCATCACAAAAGTCAATGTCTGATGTATGCAAAACAGCATCTAGAAAAGCCAAAGGCTATTTGGAAACAAGTGCTTTGGACTATGAATTAAAAATTGAACTAATCGGCCACAGTCAAGACAGTTGTGTTTGGAGAAAAGAAGGAGAAGCATTTAATGGAAAAAAAACACCTTGCCAACTATTAAACATGGGGATGGATCCATTATGCTTTGGGGTTTTGTGGCAGCCAATGGCACAGGAAACATTGTATGTGCAGAGAAAAGAATGGATTCCACTAAAGACCAGCAAATTCTGGATGCCAATCTTAAACAGCCAGCCAAGAAGCTGAAGCTGAAAAAGGGATGGCTTCTACAACAAGACAATGAACCCAAACATACTTCTAAGCCACCATAAGCTACTTGGAGAAAAGCAAGCTGAAGATTTTGGAATGGCCCTCACAGTCCCCTGACTAAAACATCATTGAAAATCTGTGGGTTGATCTTAAACATGTTGTGCATGCAAGACGACCCAAGAATATCTCGGAATTAGAAGTGATCTGTAAGGAAGAGTGGGCAGACGTCTCTACAACAAGAATTGAAAGACTCTCCGCTAGATAGAAAAGGAGTTTACAAACTGTGATATGTGGCAAAGGTGGTATTACTAAATACTGACTTAATAGGGTGTCCAAATTTTTGTACATGCCGTAATTACTATTTTTTGTTCCTTTGTTTTAAAGTCCATGAAATAATAAGTACCTCGATTGACAATTGCAAATGTGTTGTTTTTTAACATATAGTTTGCAGCAGTAGATGTTTACTACTTTTCATTTTCAAAATTAACTAAACGTGTAATTTGGCCAGGATTAAACAGTGTATAATATTGTGAGCATACCCCTGGAGTTGTTTGGTGTAATGAACTGTTTTTCAGCTTTAGTTGATTCTAATTCACTTTTTCTATAGAGGTAATAAAGTGCTGTAATAGCAAATATTTACATAAATCTGTATTGGGGAGGTCTAAGTTGTTTCTTAGATGTTGAAACTCACCACTTGTTTATCCGCAAATATGAATGAAATATCCAACACCCCTTTAGACAACCATCTTAAAGCCTAGTATGATGAGGAGTTGGGAGGAGCTTTGGGTTGTGAGAAACAGGAGACCATAATAATAGTCTGTTCAGGTTCCTCAGGTATCTCTGAAGATCTCTCCAAGCTAGAAGACTGATGAATACAGCACTATTTTGGATAAAGACTGGATTTTATTAAAATTCTGACTGAAAGTTTGAGACCTCAACAATCTTGAGTAGCATGAAGCAGACTCTATACCAGCCCACAGAGTCTAGACTTGACTGGAACCAATTAGTCATATGTTTGATTTGTGCTGCCTAGTAGTAAAATCTCATATCTGGTTGACAAAGTTTGGAGAGTTTATTTCTACAGGGGGTGTGGTGGCGCAGTGGGTTGGACCACAGTCCTGCTCCCCAGTGGGTCTGGGGTTCGAGTCCCGCTTGGGGTGCCTTGCGACGGACTAGCGTCCTGTCCTGGGTGTGTCCCCTTACGCCCTGTGTTACCGGGTAGGCTCCGGTTCCTCGTGACCCCGTATGGGACAAGCGGTTCTGAAAATGTGTGTGAGTTTATTTCTGTCTCTTTCATTTTTCCAAATAAATCCAGAAACCAAGGTCCGTAATTTCATAAAAAATTCATGTCACAAGTCACATAAAGGTCTTGGAATGGATATAGCATATAAGGTAAAACATTAATTCAAACAACATTAATTCCACCACATGTTGAAATAGGAAGAGACAAGGCCAGATCCTCTTTAATCTTTTTAATTAGTTGTGAGTAGTTGGTGTTTATAAGATTCCAAAGGTCAGACTATCTTTTGTTAGAGCTAAATGAAGAAAAATAAACTTGAACAATCCAATCTCTTTTCAGTTTTAAATGTTCAGTGGGACAAAGATGGTTTTTTTGCAGTAGAATATTCTTTCTCTTAATTCTGCGACCCAAACCCTTGACATTCCAGGTAATAACTTTAAGTGAACAGCTCATGAGATCTTCTCACAAAATAAGTCTAGCCCCGGTAATACCGTCTGTCCTATTGACTTGAAGAATGCAAACTGAGCTGTGTGATGTAATGAAATAAAAACATAAAAAGACACTAAACAAAGAAAAAAGTCAAAGCCCAGAAACAATGCTTGAGTGGTATAGACCAAGGATCACTGTAAGTGAACTAGATTACACAACAATGATACTTTGGACACAAAGGCATGGAACATGTTGTGTAATACCTTCTTCATATATTTTAGAGCCCAGCAGCACCTCCATTTCCAGCGGCAAGTGAAGAAGGAAAGCCTCCCCCCCACCCATCGTCACTACATTCTAAAGTGACCACTGACAGCGTGCTGACCAACTGCATCACTGCCTGGTATAGGAACTACTAGGTTTCTGATCACAAGTCCCTACAATGGGTAGTGAAAATTGCAGGAAGGCTCACTGGCGCCTCTCTTCCCTCCATACAGAAAATCTACGATATATGGTGCACCCACAAAGCCCTCAGCATCACAACCAACCCTACCCATGCCTCCCCCAGTCTTTTTGTCCCCCTGAGATATCAAAGTACCCATACCATCTCCTCCAGATTGTGCAACAGCTTCTTCCCTCATGCTGTGAGAATCGTCAACAGCATGAACCCCCAGACCATCCGCACACTACATAAAGTGTTGAAGTTCAGTATTATTTATATTGTCTATGTATATTGTATATTATGTATACTGTTGCCAGACTCTGGACTGTGTACTGCACTGTCTTGCACTATATGTCCTATGTGGCACGGGGGTCCAAGAGAAACTAAATTCGTCTCCCCTGTATGTGTAAGTCACCTACAGTGGAATGACAATAAAGTTGACCTTGACTGTATACCCATTAAATATGTGTAGATTGCATCAATACATAATTTCAAAGTTGAGCTTCCTTTATTAAAAAATGAAAGCTCTTTACATGTATTTTAAAAAACTGCTTTTTTATGTTACCAAAAACCACCTACTTAATTTGTTTAGCAAATCCTACAAGTTGAAAGCGTATGGGTTTAAAGCTTTCAGATTTAGCAAATGTACAGCCTACATATCACAATGCTATTCTGTTCAGTTGTATTCATATTTTATTGCTTTAGAGCCAGTATGTTCCAGTGAACATACAGTACAGTGCCTTGTCTTGCAAAACCAAAAATTTTACCTTGAGGTTAATAAGAAATATTTTAATCTGTACATATAGGCTATCATTAAATATAATGTATCATTCAACTCAGAGGTAAAAAAAAGCTTTGCTAAGATTTCAGTTTTGGCAGGAATGTCTCAGCACTGTCAACTGTGGCCATGTTATACACTTAAATAGCTATTACATAAATAGCACTGACAGAAGTAAAGGTCTAAAAAGGACTCCAATTTGTAACACAAATTAACACATATAAAAGTAACCTGTGTTGGTGCAATGATATGTACTATATCTTGACTTTTACAGAAAATATTAAAATAAAGGCAAGATAATTAAGATGCTGGATGAGTGCTTATTAATCCTCATCAGCCGTGCATACTAGTTTTTATCACAGTTAAACTCTTAATTTTGCTGTTTATTTGGTAAACTGCATGATTCCAACCACATTTAACTGAGTAGTGTCAGTTGAATGAAACAAATTTCATGTTGACTTGCTAATTTGTTTAGCTATTAACACTAAAAACACTAAAACTAGTAAATAATTGTGTCTGTTTGAAAATATCTCCATACTATACATTTCAATGGATAAAATTTGTAGAATAAATTTTTAGGATTTTACTAATACTTCCGTTGTTGCTGGAATTTCCAAGGGTGCCACAAACTCAGTTCAAACTGTTTAAAAGACATTTAAAATGACTGAACCCTCAGAAAACTTCTATGCATTTCAATCAACAGCTCAGTTATGCATTAATGAAGAACTAAGCTGCAACAAATAAATACAGTGCTATCAAGACCAGGGATGAATGCTTTCAGTGGCACTATGAAAGCAGGATATTCCCCTTTATTAACTGAGCAATGCATTTTGCAAGAAACATTTTCCTATGGCATCAAAGAAATGTAAAGTAATAGTGAAACTTTGCTGGTAACCCACTGCTCTGGTGAAACTCTGGTGTCTACGCCGCTCTCTTTAGATGTATCTAGTATTGTTTCTCATCTTGGTTTTTTTACCAGTTCTTATTGATGAAAACAAACAATATAATTAGATGTACATATAAAATAAATGTTTACATTATTTGTTTTTATATTTAATTGTTTTGTATATGGCTACCTGATTACCTTTACTGTTTATAAACTACCTTGTTACAACTCATTCTTAAATCACTCAAAATGGACCACATGGTCCACAGCTCTGTGGTGCTGAGTTTATGCACCACCATGAGGTCCTTGTAGAAACATGCATTGAAGGGTGTTATGTACTGACGATATCCAAATGTCTTGAACCCATTATGGAAGACCAGCTTCACATTCATCTTCTGCAGACACATTCCCACATAGACATCATCAATGGGAAAGAGGTCTGTGTTTTGGGCTACTTGGTCTAGGCCCACAACTGTCACTTGAGACATGAGGTAGCCACCCCCTCCAGCATAGGGAGGGTATTCACGGTTGGAGTACATCTCCTCAGGAATGTAGTACTTGTCTGCAGGGTTACGGATGGGATAAGCAGGGGAAATGATGTCACCAACAAAAAGGTGATTTGATGGGCTGTAATCTTTGAGGAACTCCAACAGGTTTCTGGTGTGGACAAAGACATCATCATCACCCTTCAGCACAAACTGGGCAGCCTGGCACTCTTGGCTGAACCATCTGAGGAAATGGACTTCCTTCAGAGTCAGGTTGAAGAAGCTGTCCAAAAAATCCCATTGCAGGATGTCACCAAACTGTTTGTTCTCATACTCCAGGAGCTTCTGCAGTGAATAACCTTTTACTGTATCTGGGGACTGGCCCACCAGGAACACAAGTTTCACCTGCTTGCCCTCTATAATCCCTTGCTTTCCCCAAGTGCCCCGGAGGGCCATTCGGCGGTCGACCTGGATTGCAGTGGACTTGATGGCAAGCAGGAGGAACAAATCATCTTCACAAGCTGTGGGAGTCAGCAACCTAGGGAAGGACCGGCAGTGTTTGTACTGGAGGAAGTTGCGGTGAAGTTCAGGGATGCCCTTGGGAAGGCCTTCTAGGCTATCATTTTTGCCTGAGCATGTAAAATTATCTTTGGTGTCCTGCAACACGGATGGGCCAAGGCTGGCCTTAGACATGTGCAACAAGCTCCTCAACTCAAGAATTCCTTGAGCAGTCTGATCCAAATTGATCTCTACTTTCAGAAAAAGGACACAGATAAGCAGCATAAACAGAATGCAGGAGTACAGGGAGCAGCTGGAACTCAGAGATCTGAAGAAGGGCTTCATAGTCCTGAAAAAGAAAGTATCAGCCTTTAGTATGAAGACGGTATGAGCAGCAGAGAGGAACACAGATTTGGAACCTGAAGGTTTTTGCAAACTGCACTCCCTGGCACTGGAACAGTGTAACATACAAGTTACTGTTCCAACAAGATCACCACTTACGAAGTTTTGGAAAAAAATGCATTTAAGCTTTGCATTACAGTTTCAACCGAGATACTAGTAAATTATGGTTATAGTCTACATACCTCGAAGCAGAATTTATGATAACCGGTACATTTTTATACCAGTCTATGCACGTTCTGTTGAGGAAGTTATAATGAACTGTCTTGAAACAGTTTAAGGAAATGTTTTTATTTGACAACAGAGCATAAGCTCTTCTAAAAACAGGACATAATACTGTAAAAATGATAAAAGTACTGTCACAAAAGTACATATTTACAACATGACTAGATACTACACAATCAAGACATAAAGTTAAATATGAACAAGATGCACGGTAACTCGTGTGACACCGAAGCTGCCGAATCTTTTCCAATGTTTAACTGCTGAAATAACCACAATGATGGCCAACCCTAAATACTAACCAAGCAACATCAATAACCACTTGCCCCAATAAGCCAGAGCCTGTCACAGAAACACAGGGCTGGAGAAGGAGGGAACATACCACAGGCAGGGTGTCAGTCTAACACAAGGTACCCCAACCAGGGCTCAAACCCCAGACCTACCATACTGTAGGCACCCACTTAACTGGCTGAGCCAGTTGCAGTTACTGCTA
Organism: Scleropages formosus; assembly: GCF_900964775.1. Classification (NCBI taxonomy): domain Eukaryota; kingdom Metazoa; phylum Chordata; class Actinopteri; order Osteoglossiformes; family Osteoglossidae; genus Scleropages; species Scleropages formosus. Next base: position 10,705,049 of record NC_041806.1, read on the forward strand.
TGCAAGCTCACAGCAGTCATTGAAAGCAAAGGGTTACATACTTTAGCCACATACAGATATGTAACATTCGATCATTTTCCTCAAATAAGTGAACAAGTATGTTTTTCTCCCTTGATAAATTGGGCTCCTTATCTAGTTTTAGGACTTACGTGAAAATCTGATGTTTTAGGTCATATTTATGCAAGAATAGACAATTCTAAAGGGTTCACAAACTTTCAAGCACCAATGTACATGATTAAGGGAAGGCCAAACTAGAAGGCACTGTCTAACAGTTTGTAGCTGTACAATCTTGTCCTGGCCATATTCATGTAGTTATTTGAAGAAGACACCAAACATTTTTGAGATTAGTGTAAAATTTGTATTTTTCATGGGTCAAAGCGACTTTTAATGTTTGTTTCTGTATGAAAAGTGCCCATACACATAGAAAAATAAATACTTTTTAAAAGATTTTAAAAAAGAGCTTTCATTTAAGCTTGTTTTTAAGTTTGTGGGTTGGGATCTCTCATGCCATCTTTCAGCTAGCTGAAAAGGTCATGCTTGAGCCTTGATTGTCACACTCTCGATTATTGCTCGGAAAATTGAAGAGAGGACAAGACCCAGGTTCGCATCTCAGTTACTGCCGTCGTACATTTGAGCAAGCGGCTCATCTTAAATTGCGCCAGTAAAAAATACCCTTCCTGCTGTAAAAATAGGTAGATAGATCATTGCAAGTAGCTTTATACTTTTCTCCAAAGCGACATACAATGTTATCTAAATTAAATGCAATCAATGCAATAATAGGTTCCTTCATTTTATATCATTAGCCTACAGAAGACGTGGATTCTGACTTTCACGTTAAAAAATGTCATATGATATTATATTTACACATGAGAGAGGTAGTCATTCTATCATTTAAAAAAGTACCCGTTGTCTCCATCTTAAAAAAAAAGAGTTGCGAGTTTTTTTATAATTTCACTTTTTTTTTTTTTTTTTTTTTTTTTTTTTACTGAAAATCCGTTCAGAAACATAGGGGGGTCAGCAAACCCGATGGGATTGGTTCTAACAGATTGACAGTCAATAACACTTCACCAAGCAAGGTCCAAGATCATATGAGATTAAAAAGAGTGCCTCCAGTTTTCCTTTAATATTCCTGGAATGAGTTATCTACAAATCTAACAATGAATTGTGGGTTTAAACTGAGAAATCCTCACGAGCGCAAAAGTGCAACAACAACCATCCCCGGTCCCTCTGCTTAACTGGCAGTAATATCCAGGTGTGTCAATGTAAATCACTGGAAGCGGAAAGCAAATCGTCGTCCAGCACCACTGGAAGTCGACTTTATTTGAAGTGTCAGGCGTATACAGTAGATGTTAACCCAAACATACACACAGCACCAGAAAAACGGTGCTGTGATGAAAGACGGCTCTGATACTCACTTGGTGCTGGTGTAAATCAGTTATAAACACTGGAAGGTCAGTCAGTGTTGCGGGTAGCGCTCAGTGCCAGTGTCCCTGCTGCCAGAGTCTGTTGTCCTGTTGGTTGCGATGAACTCCCCAGAGAGAGGGACAAGTTCCATTCGGGGCTCGGCTGCAGTTTTCCTCCTCTTCGTCTTCCTCCCCCTCTTCAGGTGCCTCTAGCCTAGGTGTGCTGTGGATTTCCCTCTCTGTCTCTCTGCCTTGAGGAAAGGAACTGCCTACACCTCCGTGCGTGCGTCCGAGCTCCCTCTTGTGCTCTCACCACGGAAACCGTCCACGTGCCTCGAGACACCTGAATACAAAACACGAGAGCGCAATTAATTCTGAAAGATTTTACATCGTTTCTATATGTTCAGACTAAGCTTAATTTAGATTTAAGACTTTAAACTGAACAGCTGACTAGTAGGTGAGACCTTTGCGACCAGGTACAAGTAAGATGACAAACCTTAATGATTAAGCCATTTGGTGGGTGGGAATCATTTGATTCCAAATAAAACTCTAAATTGAACACTACGGGAACTGGATTCGAACTAGACAGGGAGTACCCGACGTTGAGCATCTGTTACAACAAACATGACTCAGCGGCGCTGTTCTTTCACACACACACACACCGCTTGTCCTAAGCGGGGTCGCGGCGAACCGGAGCCTAACCCAGCAACACAGGGGACACACCCCGGACAGGACGTCAGTTCATCACAAGGCACCCCAAGCGGGATTCGAACCCCAGACCCATCTGAAAGCAGAACCCGGTCAAACCCGCTGCGCCACCACGCCCCCTTTTGTCAACCGGAGCAATCAAAATGAGCTTACAACATATATACAATGATAATTTGCAAGCAAAAAGTCAAATCTGCCTTTTACAATCGTAGTGAGCTGGTTATAGCAAGCAGTGAGTGTAACAAGGAAGGAATGCAATTAATGAGTATTGTAAATAAATAAATGATGGGAGAGTAATGTGTATAGTACTGACTCAGCTGAACAGGTGTCATTCGGGCCACTGGGTGGAGTGTAATGTTTACGGCACTGATAACGCCGTCGCTCTCCTCTTTGCCGTAACTTTTGCATTATATCCACCAGGAACTCTGCTTTGCTCGCTTGCCAATAACTCACAATGTTTTTACGTCATGATTATTGCATCACTATTTGGAAAAACCTTGATAGAAATTCAAACGTTGGCTCGTTCACCTCCACCATTTCCCGTCCAGACGTAATTAACTGCTGCTAGTATGTAGAAATTTTTATTAAATTGTATTAAATTACGGCGATTCCTATGTAGACGGGATGCTGAAAAACCGGTTCATGCTTTTGTTTCAAGCAGGCTGGATTACTGTAATGCTTTTTATTGTCCATACCAGACTGTATCCAGGCTACAAAATTATGCTGCTGTGAGAATTGTCACTAGAACTAGGAAGTACGACCATACACCTGTACCTAATCGTTACATTGGCTCCCTGTCGCATAGAGCACCTAAACTGTGGAATAGTCTACCAGTTACTGTCAGAAATGCCCTGTCTGTTTCTGTTTTCAAATCCCGACTAAAGACTTACATGTTCACTCAGGCATTCCACCTCAAAATGTAATTCCACCTGCCTTGGTTGTTTACCACCTTTATAAAAACGCATAATAAATTAAGTAACAAATTACTAACTCTGTTCTTTCTTCTTGTTGAGCATTGCCTCGCTACATAAGACTTGAGGAGGCCAGCCGGTGGTGACAGATGGATCCCATGCTGACTGAAGATGATGACCAACTGCCATGATGGACGAGACATTCCATGCTGAGCTGGGGATTGAAGAGACCATATAGCAACAATATCATTATTACTTGTTAACTGACTTAGAATTTTTACTTAATCTAGAATGCCCAGGAGGGGTGGGCAACTACTGGCCCTTGGACCCCCAGAGGTTTTTTTCTCCCTCGGCTTTCAGTTGGGAGTTTTTGTTCCTTTCCTCCGTGGCCAATAGGCATATTTATAGCTGTATAAAAGTACTATATTATGGTAATCATTGGTCAGCTGTCTTCTTTCTTTCTTATCAGATGTATTTGTTTTTCTTGCCTTATGCCTGTGTTAAAGCGCTCTGTGTCACTGCATGAGAAGAGCGCTCTATAAAAATAAATTGAATTGAATAGAATAGAAACAGACAGACAGTGAACAATGAAAATCCGGCAAGGTGTGGCCCCGGTATCCTGTGGCCTGTGCGTGATTGCTCTGGAGTTCAATGTAATTCTGTACCTTTATTCAAATTTCTGTACATAAGAACATAATCACATGTAGCCTATCTAAGGTAATCTAAGATGTTCACAAGAACATGAGCTTTGCTGTAGAACATCCCGAGAATGCCATCATTTTGCTAGCCTTGAGAGGAACACTTTGTTATACGGTAACATTGTAATGTCATTTTAATAAGTATATAAAATTATGACTGGAGCAGAAGTTTTGCTGCTTTTTTCCTTTTAATGGGGATGCTACATCTGCTCTCTTTGAACATTGTTACATTACATTTATTTAACTAGCAGACACTCTTCTCCAAAGCAACTTCCAGAAAACTCTATGTAGTGTTATTATCAGCCTATACACCTTATTCACCAAGGTGACTTACACTGCTAGATACACTAGTTACACTGGGTCAGTCATCTATATATCATTCTATCTCTGGCACTCACACACTATGGAGGAACCTGAACAGCATGTCTTTGGACTGTGGGAGGAAACCAGAGCACCTGGAAGAAACCCACACAGACAGGGGGAGAACATGCAAACTCCACACAGACTGAGCAGGGATCAAACTCACATCCTCTAGCACCACCCAGGTGCTGCGAGACAGCAGCACTACTCACTGTGCCACCACGTCACCATTAAGTGTTAAATAAAAAAGCTTTCACAAGTTAGTGATTCACAACATTCCAGCAACAAGTTTTTTAACTATTTAATATTTAGCGCACAACTAAATGAATGGCTTGAAATTGCATAAAGAGTTTTTAATCCTAGCAACCTGACTTATCAAGTCAGCTTCAAATTAGACCATAAAAGACAATAACTTTTATTTTGAAACTAAAACCAATTAACGCCCAAACATCTGTGTGCTTAGGGCCAAATTTACTAATATTTTGCACCAATGTTAAAATTACACATTTTTTTCCCTGAATGAACAGATGTTATTGTGTTAAAAATTAAAATTACAAGCAGAAGCATTATGACGAGGAAGCGGAAAAATCAGATTTTTATGGTTTCATTTTATGTTCCTTTATTAACCTGTAAAAGGTACATATTTTGCAACTGAAAATGAATCTTGAAAAGATTGAATAATCCATCTTTAAAATTAATTCCACCCATGAAACCTAAAATATCTAATCAATAACAATATCAGTAATAAAATTAATTCTTTCCAGGCACGAAGCGCTGCTTGTAAATTCGTACAATCCGTTAAAATTACTGTTGTTAATAAAGTGAAGAGGTGGGGCGACCTTTATATCAGTGTGTAACTCTGATAAACGGTGTTTGGTCCTGTCTTCACTGATTTTAGATTATGAATAGCTCCTGAAGAACAACTCTTGAGTAAATTACTACTAGGTTCCCATGGTTTTCACTTTAGAATACTGTGTGGCACGTGGCGCTCTGGGTTTAGATGGGGCGAAAAATGATGCACAGGCAGCGTTCATAATGAACGTTTTAGTAGAACATCGGCACATACAGAAATAACGCTGTCGGTCAAGAACCTGCACCTCTAGCCAGACAGCGTTCCCAGCTTGCTCAGCGCCCCTAAGCTTTCTCTTTCTCTGGCAAACACGTTACCCAATTATTTTCCCTGTAAGTCGCCTGAGTGGCTAAACACTTAAACCACATTTTACCCACAATGCAACTATTTACAATAAACATTTTCTCTCTTAAACTCGCGGTAACGCAGGTCGGTACTTTTCCAGATTATAATTAATTCCTGAAGAACGGTGTTGTAACCCTTGATTCGTTACTCCTGGGTTACCAGGATTTTCTTAAGAGCTGATAATAACAACCTAACTCTCAGTGATTATTTAATTTACTCCTAAAGAATAAATAAGGAGAGATGTTCCAAAGAAAATGGAGGTGGAACACATGAAATCTGTTTATTTTTTATGAAATAAATTGGCTAGTGATGATTTTCTGGCGATCAGCCACGATTAAGTGGGGGGTTATTTCTTAAGTTTTTTCTGGTTAAAGAACACAATCACACACACACACACACACACACACACATTGACTGAAACTGCTTATCCCAAGTGGGGTTGCGGCAAACCGGAGCCTAACCTGGCAACACTGGGCACAAGGCCGGAGGGGGAGGAGACACACCCAGGACGGGACGCCAGTCCGTCGCAAGGCATCCAAAGCAGGGCTTGAACCCGAGACCCAGCAAAGAGCAGGGACAGGCCAAGCTCGCCTCTTTGCAAAGAACACAATCGATTCATTTAATTGATAGCAAAATGGAGAATTCAGTCTGAATGAGTTATTTTAGTCAATTCAGTATGGTAACACATGGATGCAGGTGCCAAGACCCATACAACCACTTGCATGGATTTCAAGGCAAGAAAGGAGGTGGCTTACCAGGTCCTTCCTCTGCATGTCAGGGGAAGTAAATGCAGGAAGAAACACAGAGCCGCCACACACTCCACACAGGACTCAAACCCCAGACCTGTCACACAGCAAGGCACCAGTCAAACCCGTTGCGCCGCCACACCTCCATCAGGATGGTGCTGGGGGACACAAAAGGTTCAAAATGCTCTGACCAACCTCCTGAAGTAAAAGAGTAATCTGAAAATTCTATTATTAATAATAAACAGGACCATATATAGCCTGTTTATTGCCATAGATAATTGTATGTGACTGTTGATGAGTAGTTAATTCATAGTTTTTTTAACTGAGCCTCATTTAATGTGTAGTGCTGTAGGAGACATACATTTAATAGTTTAGTAACTGTTTAAGTAACTATCTGTTACTTACCCCAAACATCAGTAGCAACTGCAGTGTTAATGTAGCGCTACCCATTGTACTGCATGAGTTCCTGCATAACTACCTATGAATTATCTATTAAGTATGAAACAATATTCTGAAGTGCTATCCTACAATTCTTTTGCGTGCTTTTTTTCTTTTACCTTTGCGCACTTAAACTTTGAATGAAGAAGTGTGACTTACATCATGCTCGCTTGGACTTTATGACTCTAAGAGAAGGAATAGGTACCAAATATTTAACCTCAATTTCCTATTATTTTTTGTCTTATTTATTCTTCAAATATCACATACGAAAGTATAAATTTAATAATTCAAAGATTCTCTGTCTCCTGTTTATAAAAGAAAATAAGCATTATGAGAACACTTTTAATTCCTAAAAATCCCAAAACTATAAGAACTGTGCTGCTGCTGATATCTTACTGCATTTGTGGTGAATGTTTTTTGTTTCTGCATATTCATACTGTATATTTATTTTTCTATTTATCTGTTTATTTCCTCTTTGTTGTATTTTTTCTGGCATTGTTGCTGTAATGTTTCTGTTTTGGATTCTCACATGACGCATGTGGTGTCCGCTTCAATTTCTGTAGTGCTTCATTTCATTCAATTTAGCGGACGCTTTTTCCAAAGTGACTTACAGTGTTAATCTCTATGCTGATGGGCAGGTGGTCGCCTCCTACATTGCAGAGCCAGTCAGTGTGGATGAGCCCTGAAAAAGTCCACAGTGAAGGTTGGGACTAAAATATTATATGCCAGTGACCAAGATTGCTCCTCAGGGCCATCACCCTCCCAGAGTCAACCAAAAAGTAAATCAGGCCTTTGATAATAAGCTCTGATAAATACGAAAAGACAAGATTGTGTCATAGATGCCTAATATACAGGTTCCAAAATTTCAAAACCCAACTCTTGGAAAGAACTTGACATTCTTTCTTGCCAAAACCTGATTGTTAGTCTTTCTGCCATTATTTGAGAATCTCGTGCGTACATCAATGTCTCTCTGTCTGTGGGTGAAATGCACATCATTGTTATTCAGTTCTAAATTATTCCTCTGGAAATTTGTTTTGCTCTGAGTATTTTAATGTTTATATCCCTTGCTATTTGCTGGAGCAGATCACTTGGTACTCCTAAGTTACACATATAGTACATAGGCTGTTTTGCTGAGAAGCAGCTTTGTATCGCTCAACACAACAGCAGAACACCTTCAGATCTTGGACAGCACCTGAATCTAGTAAAATCATTTGCCATCTGAAAATATGTGTACTACCTTCCAGTAATTTTAGAGTGAGACAATATACTGGAGAATGTTAAAACTGTAGCATATAATTTTGCAGTGGGTTTTCATGTTTCATATTTACAGTAAATACTGATTCACATATTGGATTTCTGCTTCACTTTCAGTCACCTCGTGGCTACTCTGATATCCAAAGCAAAACCTCTATTCACAATGGAACTTAATGCTCGGTAGCACGTGGCCCCACCATTGCAAAGAGATTGAAATATAGAATTGTCATTCAGGGGGGTGTAGTGGTGCAGTGGTGCAGCAGGTTTGCCCAAGGCCTGCTCTCCATCTCTCCATCTCTCGAACAGCCCTGTTGGGGTGCCTTGCGATGAACTGGCATCCTGTTTGGAGTGTGTTCCCTCCCCCACCAGCCTTGCACCCTGTGTTGCCAGGTTCATCTCTAGCTTGCCATAGCCCTGCTTCGGACAAGTGGCTTCAGACAGTGTGTGTGTGTGTGTGTGTGTGTGTGTGTGTGTGTGATTGTCATTCAGTTGACTGTCCAAAAGTATGTTTCAGCCTGACAGCAAAGAGGGTGGGGGCAAGGACGGAGCCCTGTTTTACACCATTTTGGATGTAGAATGGGTCTGAAGAAGCTCCATCAAACTGGACAACACCCTTTGTATCGATATGAAAGGACTGAATTAGGTTAAGGAGCTTGGGAGGACATCCAATTTTGCACAGGATCCTGAACAGACCATTGCGACTGACAAGGTCAAAGGCGTCGATAAAGGCAACATACAGTGGCATCCTCTGTTGTTTGCATTTCTCCTGCAGCTGTCATAGAGAGAAGATCATGCTGATCATGGAGTGTTCAAACCGGAAGCCGCATTGTGACGCAGGGTACACTCTCTCAGACAGTTTCTGATGCCTGTTCATAATTACTCAGGCATAGACCTTGCCCACAATGCTCAGTGGAGTGATTCCCCCGTAGTTGTTAGTCACTCCTGTCCCCTTTGCTCTTGCAGGGTGACAATATTGCAGTCTCGCATGTCTTGTGGTACTGTTCCCTCCTCCCAGCACTGGTAGATGAGTTCATGCAGGTGTTGCAGCATAGGCTCTTTAGCACACTTGATGACTTCAGGTGGGATCCTATCCAGACCCAGGGCGTTACCAGAAGGTAGGTTGATTGCTGTACTCAGCTCTTCCAAGGTGGGCATTTCATCCAGCTCTTCCATGAGTGACAGGCTCTCACTGGCCTCCGCTGCTGCATCAGAGATGGTGCTATCCCTGGAGTACAAGTTGGAGTAATGCTCCACCCATCTCTCCATCTGTTTCCCTTTGTCTCTAATAACTTCACCTGTGACAGACTTCAGTGGTGCTGTCTTCTGCTATGTAGGACCGGTGGCTTTCTTAATATCATCATAGATGTTTCCCACAGATGTTTCCTGTGTCGGCTGCTATTTGAATGCCCTCACAGAGATCCAGACAGTAGTCATTTACACAGCATCTGGCTGTTTTCTGGGCTGTTCTTCTGGCTGTTCATAGAGCCTGCAATGTGGCTTGGGGGGGGACAGCGTTTGTGCTGGAGTAGTGCTGCATGTTTTTCTTCCATCACAGCTGTGAGTTCGCTTGATTATGCTTCGAACCAGTCTTGAGACTGACCCTGCTTTCTTCTGAACACCAAGAGTGCTGTACTGTTAAGTATGTCCCTCAGATATATGCACCTTTGCTGAGCATCTCCTTCTGGTTGCTTTGCAGTGAGAGTCTCATCCAGAACCATCATGAACTCCCCTGATTTATCAGGGTGCTTTCTTTTGCTGAATTTTATGCACACTTTTCCTGGTGGCCTGGCATGATGAATTTTCTTGATCTGAAGGTGAAGTTCTTTTCAGGCAGCGTGCCTGATTCTGCCATGCAAGTTTGTTGGAGTGCAGTAATGTCCAATTTCAATCTGAGCAGGTCGGTATCAATAACTGCTGTCCTGCATGCGTTGAATCTCCTGAATGATAGACCAGTAGTCATGGTTCCAACATTCCAGCAACCTAGTCGGAGTGCTGGTCTCCTTTCGTTTCTTGTTTGTCTGGTGCAGGGTTTCCATCTGCCTGTCAGGGAAAATCTTAAGCTTCATGCACCCAGTGAAGCAAGCAGACTGTAGTGGGACAGCACCTTACTGGCTGGGGACTGCCCAGCTTAGGCGGGCGGTAGCTGTCCAGTGAGACGTGATGATTTTTCCCACTGTCAGAAGCAGCCCCTGGCACCTCGCTTTGTGCCAGCTGAGCATGACTTATCATCGATAGACTGCTACTCCCCATGTTTTGTCATTGTGGTGAGGTGACACTGGAATGACCTCTCCAGTGCGCAAGCCGGTGCAAGAATGTATGGAAAACCAGCTCTAGCCCACGGAGCAGGCCACCCCTCTCCACATTGTTGGTGACATCCAAGGGAAAGGCAAGAGCCAGTACAACTTGGCACCACCGTCATCGCAGGAGTTACTGGAACAATGCTGAAGACAGCAGTGGACCACCTTAGGGAGTCCAGCTCCGGATTTATCCTCAGGGTTGACTCCCAAAGTCTTTCCCATAAATGAGCATGGTCGCAAGGCAGCAGAGGTTTGAAATTTGAGTATTCCCACTCCTTGGTGGGCTGCCTTCCTAGACTGATAAGCCCTGCCTACTCGAATCACGACATTGTTATAAAAGGATTAAATTAATGTTTCAGCTGTTCAGTGAAAATAAAATTACCAAATGAAACCCATAGTCCAAAACCAGTTCTACTAGTATGGTTTCCTATTTCTTTTGTTTAGAAAGTAAAGGCATATTCATTTATCGCTGTGAAGACAATTATACCAAGAGTGCAGTTTAATGTGATTACCAGAGATGTGGCTGTATGAACACATCCACCAAGATGCAGATACCTTGTGCTGTGTTTCCAGACCATATGGGGGGGGTAGGAACTTGTGGTGCTGCAGTAAGAGGAAAGGTGGTGGGCTGGTCGTGTTTTTGAATAACAAATGGTGCAACCCTGTTGACATCACAGGGGGCCGAGGTAGCGCAGTGGGTTGGACAAGGTCCTGATCTCCAGTGGGTCTGGGGTTCGAGTCCCGCTTGGGGTACCCTGCGATGGACTGGCGTCCCATCCTGGGTGTGTCTCCTCCGGCCCTACGCCCTGTGTTGCCAGGTAGGCTCCAGTTCCCACCAACCCCATAGGGGACAAACGATTCAGAAGATGTGTGTGTGTGCTTACATCACAGTGAAGGAACAGATCTGCAATCCAGCTGCTGAGCTACTTGATTTTAGGATGCACCCATAGTATTTTCCACATAAGTTTTCCCACACTATCCTGTTAGTGGTTTACATCTCATTCTCAGCAAACATGGAAGCAATGTGGGACATCATCCACACAGCTGTAGCTAGACTCTCATGAGACTTTAGCCATGTCAATCTGTCCTCAACTTTGCCTGCATTTTGTCAGTTAACATGTTGCAGCAACTATACTGGGGGAAAAGGATTCTGAATCTACTATATACTACTGTTGCTGAAGTGTACAGCTCTATAACACTCACCCCATTTGGCAGATCAGACCACAGTTTGGGCTACCTTAGACCCATGAACAAGCCCATTGTACATCAGGGGGACAACAACCAGAACAGTGAGGACATGGGCATCTGAACTTGAGGAGGCTCTGAGGAACTGCTTTGAGATTCCTGACTGGAACTCTTCCTATCACCCACATGGATAAAACATAGATGGACTGGTGGACTGTATGGCTGTATGACAGGATACATCAACTTCTGTGAGGGCACAATCATACTGCACAGAACTGTGCACTTCTTCCATAACAACAAACCCTTGGTCTCATGTGATCTGAAGGATGAAGACCTGCATAGTTATTCACTGCCTGTCAAGTGAGGAAGGAGCCGGTGAGACGCTGACAGAGGAAGGTGCTGGGTCTAGGCCAAAAGAATCAGAGTATGGGAGGTGTGTGCGGATCAACTACGTGGAGTACTACGGTACATTTTCCATGTGAGACTGAGCCTGGTAAAGGTACTGAATATGTAGATAACAACTTGATACCTATCCCCTAGAGAGGTCAACCAGTACACCTAAATGACAGTCAGCCAGTAGCTCTGACTTCACATAAAATGAAAACCCTTAAAAGGTGTCCTAGCATACCCCAGACTCCTGGTCAGGTGTGCACTGGACCCTCTCCAGTTCACATATCAGGACCACACAGGTGTGGAGGATGCCATCATCTACCTGTTGAACAGAGCTTACTCACATGTGGACAAGCCACTGTGAGGATCATGTTCTCGATTTCTCCAGTGAGTTCAACACCACAGGCGAGAAGCATTGGTCCATGCATGTGGACCCGTTCATTGTGTCAAGCTGCCTGGCTGTGTGTCAGCCATGGCCATGTGCAGAATGGGGCCTCATAAAGTTACAATCCTAGCTCCCTTACTGTTCACCGTGTACACGTACGACTTTAAATGCAACACTGAGTCATGCTGTGAGAATTGTCACTAGAACTAGGAAGTACAACCATATAGTATACAACAAAAGTGAGTATGAGTACACCCCTGTGCAATACCACTTAAATGTCAAATCATTCAAAACTGTATCACCTTACAGTAATTGCCCTGCTGGCGACTCGGACTTGTGTGCATTGGCCAGCTTGTTTGTTTGTCGACATTTTTAAGTGCTGTTTTAAATCAGTTTTAGTTTTAGTTGTGTTTAGTTGTGTTTTTATTATGATGAAGACGCTACTGGCACTGGTTTTGTTGTTGGTGTTGATCGGAAGGGAGATTTTCGCTTTGAATCGAGTGACACCTGCACGCTCTGTTGGCGTGCTACCGATTTACTACAATAGAGAGGAGCTGCTTTCGCTGAGGCCTGCAAGGATGACGTTACTCACAGACATACCTGACGATGTTAGGAGGCAGCGAGTTCACTAGGGGCGACCCCAGAGAAGAGGAAAGAGAGGAGGAGTTCGACAACGTCTCCAGAATCAGGGAAATAAACCACTTCTGCCGTCCGTGATCTTGAGCAATGTGCGATCTTTGAAGAACAAAAAAAGAGGAACTGCGTATAAATTCAAGAAATTGGTATGAGTATCGCGACTCCTGCTTGATGGTGTTTACAGAGACTTGGCTGCACCGTGATGTCCCCGACTCTCTGGTTGAACTTGAAGGGTTCTCCCTTGTTCAAGCAGACAGGGATGAGACTTTGGGGAAGACAAGAGGTGGTGGCATCTGTGTCTATATCAGAGATGGATGGTGCAGCCAGTACATGGTGAGTGAGTCATTGTGCAATCCAGATGTGGAATTATTTTGTTTATCACTGAGGCCTTTTTACCTTCCGCGAGAATTTGGGAATATCATCATTTGTGTAGCATACGTTCCACCGAGTGGGAACGCCGTTAAATAAAGCGGCTAGCTGCATAACTGACTATGTTCATAAGGAACTACAGCATACTCCTGGAGCTCCGATTTTCATTCTTGGTGATTTTAACCATTGCGGACTGTACCTCTCACTTCCAGGATATGAACAGTATATCAAATGTAGTACCCAAGGCAATAAGATTTTAGATAAATGTTATGGGAATGTGAAGGATGCATATGTTGCCAAGTCAAAACCTCCATTGTCGAACTGCGATCATAACATGATTCACTTTATTCTTGTCTATAGAACTCTTTTAAAAAGGATAAAACCACAGACAAAGACTGTGTCTGTTTGGTCTGATGATAGTATTGAAATTTTCAAGGGTTGCTTTGCTTGTGCGGACCGGGAACTGTTTCATGAAATGGACATTGAGGATGCCACAGAGACAATAACAGATTATATCAATTTATGTGTAGACACAGTTGTTGAGAAGAAAACTGTAACTGTATTTCCTATACAAAAGTTATGTAACAAGGGAGGTAAAGGAATGTTTAAACAAGAAGTTGGCTTTTATCAATCAAGATAAAATGGAATTGAAATTAGTCCAAAAGGAATTAAATGCTTTGTTGAAGAGGAGGTGGCGCAGTGGGTTGGACCGCAGTCCTGCTCTCCGGTGGGTCTGGGGTTCAAGTCCCGCTTGGGGTGCCTTGCGGCGGACTGGCGTCCCGTCCTGGGTGTGTCCCCTTCCCCCTCCGGCCTTACGCCCTGTGTTGCCGGGTAGGCTCCGGTTCCCCGTGACCCCGTAAGGGACAAGCGGTTCTGAAAATGTGTGTGTGTGTGTGTTGAAGAGGACAAGGAAAAGACACAGAGATATTATAGAACAAAATTTTAATTCAGGGGACTCTTAAAAATCTTTGGGATACTATGAAAGTAGTAACTAATATGGAACCCCCTTGGAAAAGGCTCATAACTAGCAATGACCAACAAAGAGCAGATGACTTAAATGACTTTTTTCTTAGGTTTGAGTCACCGTCTGGGCGAATGGTAGATCAGGACTGTAACTCAGATCAGAGATTAGAGGTATTCCCACACGTAGTTGGTTCACTATTTAGAGGCATACGAACCAAAAAATCCACAGGTCCTGATGGAATTTCTGCTTTTTTGATGAAAACTTGTGCCAATGAACTTACTCCAGCATTCTGCACTATTTTCCAGAAATCATTAGGCTCACATAACCATTCCACCCTTGTGGAAAAAAACTATAATTATGCCAGTTCCCAAGAAAAATTTCCCAGTTGAAAATTGTGATTTTTAGACCAGTGGCTTTGACTTCAAATGTTATGAAATGTTTTGAAAGACTTGTAGTAAATGTTCTAAAGGACGAGGTTAAATTATCCCTTGACCTGCTTCAGTTTGCTTATAAGGCTGGACAGGGCACTGAGAACGCCATTAATTGTATCACTCATTTGGTGAATAGGCATTTAGAAGATACCCAGGCATATGCATGTTTACTTTTTATAGATTTTAGTTCTGCTTTTAACACACTTCAACCCCAGCTACTAATTAGGAAGTTGACAGAGTTAAAAGTGAATCCCTTTTGCATTAAATGGTTTTATTCGTTTTTAACAAATCAAACACAACAAGTCAGGGTCAACAATTCTTATTCTGAGGTGAACACTACCAATATGGGGGTCCCACAAGGCTGTGTTAGCTCACCCATTTTATTTACATTATACACTAATGAGTGTGTTACTAATCAGGATAATACCTTCTTCATCAAATTTTCTGATGATACTACAATATTGAGTTTATTGGACAGAAACACCATACCTTCGCAGTACTTTTCATAAGTTGCCAGGTTTGTGGGGTGGTGTGATGACAACTCTCTCGCACACACTTTCTGAACCGCTCATCCTATATGGGGTCACGGGGAACCGGAGCCTACCCGGCAACTCAGGGTGTAAGGCCAGAGGAGGAGGGGACACACCCAGGACGGGATGCCAGTCCACCACAAGGCACCCCAAGCGGGACTCAACCCCAGACCCCCCAGAGAGGAGGACCCGGTCCAACCCACTGCACCACTACAATGATAACTCCTTGATTTTAAATGAAATGAAGACTGTTGAAATGATCTTTGATCCCAGATCTGTGGGGGATCATAGTCCTGTAATAATACATGGTAACACTATTGAACAGGTTTCTTCATATAAATACTTAGGTGTTTACATAGATAATTTGTTATGTTGGTCTTCTCACATAAACAGTCTGTGTTCTAGATTGGAGCAGAGACTACATTTTTTGCGAAGGTTAAAAGTATTTGGAGTAAACCAGAAGATTCTATTTTTGTTTTACCAGACTGTCTTTGAGAGTTTGATAAGGTATGGTATTACAGCATGGTACGGAAACTTGACTGTCCGATTAAAATCGAAACTTGGATGACTAGTACATACTGCTCTAAAAATTATAGGGTGGGAAGAGAAAAGACCCATACAGGAGTTGTACGAGGCATCTATTTTAAAACAAGTTAAAAAGATTGCGGCTGATGACACACATTTTACATGAGAACTTTAACATGTTGCCCTCAGGGAGACGATTTAGAATTTTGATGTGTAAATCAAATCATTATAAGAATTCTTTTGTGGCAACTGCAGTTAAATGATTAAATAGGGAATTACAAAGCTGAGGTTTTAGACTGGTGTATTGAGGTTTTTAAACTTGAATGTTATTTATTTTTTTAATTTATTTTTTATTTTTTAATTGTATGTTAGGGCATGTATTGTTTCATGTGAGTCCAGTGTTGTGCACTGGCCATGTCATGGTGTCCAAGAGAAATTTCCCTGGAAAGGGACAATAAAGTATATTCTAATTCTTCTTCTAAAAGAACAGTAGCGTATTTGCTTTTATGTAAAATTATAAACTAACAGTTTACATATATAGTATATAGATACATAACTCCTCCAGCAATGAGCAGATGAAAAAAAATTGTCTCTGACAAATGGTAGAACATCTCTCCAGAAATTTGTGCAGCCCTGGTATCCTCCATGCAGAGGAGGATTGAGTTTGTCATCAGAAATAAAGGTGGAAATATGAAGTATTAAAAAAATAAAAGATTTGAATCTCAGTAATGAATGGTGTACTGACATTTATTGCATTGAGTTCCTACTGTGGGGCCTGTATTTTTAATCGAGTAAATCTAAACTATTAGTTTTTAATTTTACATAAGAGCAAATACTCTACTTGTCAACTTAGAAATAATGCAATTATTGAGAGGTGACAGAATTTTGAATCATTTGAAATTTAAGTGATACTGTACATCTTGTCCTGGGTGTGTCCCCTGTGCTCTGTGTTGCCTGGCTAGGCTCTGCCTGGCTGCAACCCAACTTGGGACAAGCAGTTTCAGCCAGTGTGTGTGTACGTCTGTGATATTGCACAGGGGTGTACCCAATTCTGTTGTATACTGTATAACACCAGTACTAAAATTGCTGCATTGGCTCACAGATAGACTTTGAGCTTTCTTTTGTGAGATTATTGAGTTTGCATTCCAAGACAATCTTTGTTCATGGAATGTGGGTTGCTTTCAATTACCTGTGAGGGGTAAGACCTCAGTAGGAGGGCGTACTTTTAGCTATAGAGCACCTAAACTGTGAAACAGTGTACCAGTTACTGTCAGAAATGCCCAGTTTGAATAGTTTGATACTAACAACAAAATACTGATTAAACAAAACCAGTAACAGATGAGCAGGAATATAGAAAAATAGAGTACTCTTTTACTAGTAAATACAGGGAATTATTTTTCTGTGCCTGTTTAATTGCTTAACTTTTTGAAATTATCTAATTCCTTCTGTTGATGTAATCCACTCATATTTTTCTCTGAAATGTACATTGCTTTGGAGAAAAGTGTCTGCTAAATGAAGAAATGTAAATTCCATATTGTGGTTTTCCCAAACACTGTTGATGTATTCACCTGCACAGCAATGACAGTTAGCACAAACATGTTATGATTATTTGCAGTCAAGTCTGCACTTTATAGAACTTTCAGTCACAACGCCCTACTAAACCATTTGGGTCCACCCTTTTCTAAAATCTTGGTTCAACAGTGAGATTCATAAAAGAATCTAAAAAAACTGTACAGAATAACTTGCTATGCACTTAAAACATCTATCAAAGTTTCAAAGACAGCTTACACAGGTTACATTTCCTGGAGTGTAACTTTTTTATTTTTTTTTTTTCTTCTTATTGTGAACTACATGCTGCAGAGAGTTCCAGAATACAGAATGCCTATGCAGCTTGATTATTTTCCACAGACCAAGATTACGGGCTAAAAGTCCTTCGTTAGCTTCTGTATTCAGAACATACTGATAAGTAAGTTTCAGGCTGTATTAAAAGACCTAACCGAGACATGCTGGGGCACGCTACGTGCACACAGGTCACGCACAAGGCAACACAGCCGCATTAACATCAATGCAACCTTTTTCAAATTTGTGCAATAAAACTTGTTTAAGCTTTATTTTGATGCATCACTGAGACTCCAATAACCTTGAACTGTTTGAAAACAGAGCAGCTCCAATAACTGGTGTCACAAACAGGATTGTTGAGAGCAGATAGAATTTGCAGCAAGAGAATGTGAAGGATCAATCTACTGCCATTACTTTCCAAATGAGACATGGATAACATTTCCTCCTTTCTTTGGTTGTTTGAGAAGATTTGTAGACTGTTTTTTCAAAGTTGAACACATAATAGGAGATCTCACTGTTGAAAAATAGCAGTAATATGAGTAATTTATCAAATGAAGGAATGTCCAGACACATTAGGTCATTGATATACTGTGCTGAAGCAGTTTTTTATGTTTTTGAACATTTCAATCCTTGGAAGTCAAGCATACAAAAAACAAATTTTTGTGGGATTCTTTGCTTATTGATCCCTTTGTGAGAGTGCTTTTTTGTCCATCTTTACATAGAAGAGTCTAGATCAGGTAGGGTTGGACCCCTTAAAGCTGTGCATTGCACTCAGTGAAATGAGAAGTGAGTGGAGTTTGAATATACTGTAGTTGGCCATGATGTCAGCAGAGGACCTAGACCTAGAGGAGTCAGAGACTGAGTGACTGCACAAAGAGATTGAGCTCCACTCGCAGGAGCTGAGAAACACAACACAGGAAATGATCCAGGCAGTGCGATATGGACTGATAGCATTGGAAGAGAAGCAGTAACTTAAGCAACAGTATAATGATTGGGAGGTGGAGTATGGCAGCATGCACTAGGAGCATAAATAGCTCAGAAAGGCTTTCTAACAACTTCACTCCAACTACAAGAAGGTAGCAGCTGAATGCAAGCGCTACAACGAGCCCCTGCTCTAGGAGTTGGTGTCCAAGTAATCATACTATGAGCACACGGTTTTGGAGTATCAGACAAAGCTCCACATGGGACCACACCAACTCTTTGGTCTCCAATCCTTGTCCATGACACTTTTGGTCTAAAGGTTGCTGGTTTGAATCTCACCTATTGCTGTACTACCCTTGAGCAAGATTGCTACCCTCAATTGCTCTAGTAAAAATGACTCAGCTGTATAAACAGGTAAACAATTTCAAGTTGCTTTATAGAAAATCTGCAAATATTACTGCAACAGACGAAGCCAGAGACGGTAGACGCCGTGCTCACCTGTTGGCATCTTTTATTCGCCCATTGAATAAAACAAGTATGGTGAATTTGTGTTAGCGTATCTATTGTGTGGTATAAGTTTATTGAATACACACACACACACATTTTCAGAACCGCTTGTCCCATACGGGGTCACGGGGAACCGGAGCCTACCCGGTAACACAGGGCGTAAGGCCAGAGGGGGGAGGGGACACACCCAGGACGGGACGCCAGTCCGTCGCAAGGCACCCCAAGCGGGACTCGAACCCCAGACCCACCGGACAGCAGGACCGTGGTCCAACCCACTGTGCCACTGCACCCCCTTATTGAATACATTATTGAGCAATAAAACTTGTATTAGGCCATTAAGTGCTAGCTGGTATGCTTAATTCTATTTTTATGCCCTGCAAATATCATAATAGAAAACACACCTGTTAAGAAACTGTACAGTTCAGTTAAGAATATTTTATACATGTGTCCACTTAACATCAATTAATTTAACTTTGCAGGTTTTATATATTGTGTTACACCATGATGAGGTATAATACGAGTTTGTTTTTGTTGTAATTTGCCAAAGGGGTGTATGGGGTGTCAGGGAGGGGTAGTACCTCTGACAGGGGAACAGTTGTACTCTTAGGAGTAGCTTGCCCACTTAGGTCCCCACCTAACACTCAGCTCTCACCTGTTAGCATGCGGCAGCAGCCACACTCTGGAAACCGCTTCGACTGGTGGGCTAAACCAGATGAGGATAGCTGACAGGTCTGAAACCTTTGGTGAGTTAAGACTTGTCTAACTATGCATGTGAAGACTGGATCTGGCAGACTCAGTGGAGGAAAGCTCATTGGTTCTACGGTCAGGAAGGTGGTGACAGCAAGCGTTGTGGAACACTCAGAGCACGAGAAGACACTTGTCTTGGTCATCCACTTTTTCCGGCCATATCTCCAGCTGTCTCAAC
This sequence comes from Scleropages formosus, assembly GCF_900964775.1. Taxonomy (NCBI): domain Eukaryota; kingdom Metazoa; phylum Chordata; class Actinopteri; order Osteoglossiformes; family Osteoglossidae; genus Scleropages; species Scleropages formosus. Next base: position 10,724,666 of record NC_041806.1, read on the forward strand.
TTTTGTCCTGCCACTGGATACAGATGGGAACTGGGAAGAGAGAGTGAGGCTGACGTTGTGTAACTCTCCCTCACTTTTAATCCAACTCACGCGCAAGTCTTGACACCTCCTTATTAAGTCTTGTGGCAATGGGCGAGCGACAAAACTGCAGGTGTTGATACACTGGGAGCTGTAGCCATGGACCTGCACTCAGGCAGCTCAAGCTTAATGGTTGTTTCTTCACTGATAAAAGCAGCAGTGGAGCTTGGCATCTTCCTGAGCAACTGAGCCCCCTATTCAGGATTGCACTGCTCACCTCCATAGTATGAGGAAAGGGCTAGAAAAGGTGCCCTAAACATTGTCTGCTTCACCTTACCCAGCATACCGTGGCTTGTGGGGATCCCACATCGTGGTCGAACTATTACAAAATGTAGGGTGACACTGATCACTTTTGGCACATGGAATGTGTGCACACTGCTAGACAACATCACAGTAGACAGACCGGAGAGAAGATCAGCACTTGTCGCCAGAGAGCTCGCACATTACAACATTGACATTGCAAGCCCTAAGCCAAACTTGCCTTGTGAATGAGGGCCAGCTGTTCAAGGTAGGAGGTGGCTATACATTTTTCTGGAGTGGCTGCTGCAGCAGTAATGAGTGTTGCAAATCTGGAGTTGGCTTCACCATCAAGAGTCATCTTGTTCGAAAACTTGCCAGCCTCCTCAAGGGTGTGAACAACCGACTCATGAAAATGCAGCTCCCGCTTCAAATGGAAGAGAAGCTACCTTGATCAGTGCATACGTACCTACAATGACAGCACAGAGAATGTGAGGGACAAGTTGAAGAATTAGATTCCCTGCTATTGTCAATGCATCGCACAGACAATCTGATTTGCAAGAGTAGGTTGTGATGCTTCAGCCTGGGAAGGAGTCATCGGGAGAAACTGAGTGGACAGGTGTAACAGCAACAGCCTGCTACTTCTGAAAACCTGGCAGCACATGAGCTTCTGATCACCAATACGGTCTTCTGCCGCTCTACCCGCAACAGGACCTCTACTAGTACTAAATTAACTATAAAATGTACTGCTTCCCAAGAATTGATCAAAACACATACCTCTAATTTTTGTTTTCCTCAAAGCAGATGGACTGGTAACAATAACTGTTCTGTTTCCCTGTTTAATTTCCATTAGTCAGTTCCCTAGAGTAAATTGAAAAGTGAAGTAATTGAGGTGGGCGGTGTAGGAGGTGATGATTCCATTCCCTGCTTTTTCTATATCCTAGATGTGGTTCAAAATCATGTTATGTGGAAAGTGCTTGTGGTGGAAAATTCTTTATGGATTTGTTAGGTTAAGAGAGCGAGAGAGACCTTGCAGTAAGATTTCTTAACGGATGCTATGCAATGAACCAGTCATCAATAATCAGGCTGCATGTGTGAGTCAGTTTTCTTCAGATGATTCTCAGCCTAATTCTCCCTAATACGATAACCTTTATTTTATCATAGTTCAGTTTGACAAAGTTTTTCTTGATCCAGACTTCAATCAGTTTAAACATGTGGTGATGTCACTGGTACAGTCCAGGTTCTTTTTGACATAGATTTGAGTGTTATCAGCATGAAAAATAAGCTTTGCCAAAATTATACAGAAAATCGCCCAGACCGAAGCATACATACCAGCAAAATAATGAATCCTTGTGGAACATCTAGCATTGTCTGATTATTTACAATATAACTAGATCACAATTTTTTTTGCTAAAACAGGACTAACTCCATAGGAAAGTACTGGAAAGTCTGAAATTCAGATAACACTGTGTATCTAATTATTTTGGTCATATCCTCCTATTAGTTGAAGCAGTAACCTAGAATGCTTTCTAATCCAGCCAAGAAGACACAATACCTGACCATATTAGAGTCATAACTAAAATCATGTAACTGACTAAATAAATCCACCGTCATAAATCACCAAAGACTTTCAGAGCTAGGAGAAATAGCAAAATGCTCATGAACTTAATGGTCACTCTGTAAAAATTACACACAGTTTAACCAAGGAATCAGAGTCCTATTACAAAGAAACAGAAAATCTCCTTTACATATATTTACCTCTTATCCACTCACTACCTGTTTTACAGATAAATTTTAGTTAATTCTTGGCTAAACCACTTCTCTGCTTGCTTCACTAGGTTACCTGCGTGAGCTACCATGGTCCTTCAATTGCTAGAAAGTACATAAGGAAACCTGAATTTCACCTTCATTGTGTCAGTCATAGTTGTTGCCCAAATCATGTGTTGTCTCACTTTGGCCTACCGAATAGCAAAACTCTGTGGAACTCAGAGTAGAATTATTATCAGCTCCTTTGCCCCTGTTCTCAGCATGAGAATGCTGATCCTGAAAGCAATGGCAGGAATTACAGCTAGTACTGTAGTGGTTAGTGCTACTGCCTTTGGATCCAAAGGTTGCAGGCTTGATTCCCACCTCTGGCTGTAGTACCCCTGAGCAAAGTACTTATCCTAAATTGCTCCAGTAAATATTACCCAGCTGCATATATGGGTACATAATTGTAACCTTAACGTTCTAAGGTGCTTTGGATAAAAGTGTCAGCAAAATGAATAAATGTAATTAGGTCAAGTACTTGGCCACAAATGTGAGAAGGGAAAATACCTCTTCAATCATATCAACATAAAAATCATTTCCTATTCTACAATTTTGAATTGTCTACATGGATATTAAAAGGAAGAAGATATAATTGGGTCAGTAGTGTACATACACACACACATTTACAGAACTGCTTGTCCCATACGGGGTCGCGGGGAACCGGAGCCTACCCGGCAACACAGGGCGTAAGGCCGGAGAGGGAGGGCACACACCCAGGACGGGACGCCAGTCCGTCGCAAGGCACCCCAAGCAGGACTTGAACCCCAGACCCACCGGAGAGCAGGACTGCAGTCCAACCCACTGAGCCACCGCACCCCCGTGTCAGCAGTGTAATTTAGTAAAATTACAGAGAACATTGTCAGGAGGTTGAGGTTTAACAATAATTTTTTCTCATAATAGTATGTAATTAATTCTAATTGTAAACAGCAAAAAAGATAATGGACTTTAATTTTTCCATTACATTTTCCCTCTCCAAAATAAGTCCTGACACATTGCAGCGTTCTCTTACATGGACACACACTTTCTGACCCGCTTGTCCCATAGGGGGTCGTGGGGGACCAGAGCCTAACCCGGCAACACAGGGCATGAGGGGACGCACCCAGGACGGGACGCCAGCCCGTTGCAAGGCGCCCCAAGCGGGACTCGAACCCCAGACCCACCAGAGAGCAGGACCCGGTCCAACCTGCACCACCGCGCCCACCCCTTGCTAAATTTCAGTTGAAAATAAAATATTGAGTATTTCAAGAAACAAATATAATTTATCAGAGTATATCATAGCACTAGTGTGGCCACCCAAAACTCCTGGCAAAAAGCACTAAGCAAAGACAAGGCATTATCTAAACAGGATGCCAGTCTGATGTAGGGCACTGTCACATTCACACACAAATTCATACATGTTCCTATACAACCTCACAATACTGTAAAAGCAATCTAGTCCCCAATTCGCCTGCACATTTTCTCTGTAGAATTCAGGTTAAACCACAGTACCTCTAGGATGCCCACTTTATCACATGAAGATAATGCTATATGCCCACTGCTGTGTTCATGAAAATGCCACTATTAGCAATCAGTAGTCTGGCTTTATTTATTTCACAGGTACTGACTAATGTTTCTCAAAGTAGAATGGGCGGGGCAGGAATATTATAAAAGGATGAGACAGGATAGAGACATATCAAGATGGAAAAATAACTGTCATGACGGTTGAAGTCAGTGGTCATCTTGTGCCACCACATTACACTGGCATGGAGCTTGTGGAGTCCAGGCATCAGATTTATGTACTTACTAAATAAGAATAACCCTCAGGGACTTGGGAAGGTACTTGCTGCTCAGATAAAAGTTGTGGTTAGCACACTGCACCAGCTCATCCAAGCTTGTGAACCTCAGCGCACCATCGTCAGTGAAAGAGACCTGACGTGGCATTATCAGAAGAGAGACGAAAAGGCAAAAAGTAGTTTTTTTTCTACTATCAGTGCCATCAGAGACCAAACCAGGCAATTCCATTGAACAGCAGAATGCTATGAAAATCAACGGTTTTTCCCATATCAATTGACATACAAATTATTGTTGTTCCTCTCAACTTCCTTTTTTGGACAGACTGTTTGCCTGAATTTTTGTGCATAGTAAGCAAACTTTCTCTGCAGTTTTTAACTTGCAAAAGGTTTGAATCCAAAATAGTAAGTCCTCTAGAAATTGACCATGTAATCATAATAATAAACTTTGTGTGACAAGAAATCATAGTGGTATCCAGTGATATTCTTAGCCTTTAATTACCCATCAAACCTCATTAGTGGTATTACTGGACACCACTATGATCTCTTGTCACACATATAGTAGTTCATTGTGAAACTGTTAATGTACCACAGTTTCAATGTATAATAATAATACACACACACACACACACACACACACACACACACACACACACACACACACACACACACACACACACACACACTTTCTGAACCACTTGTCCCATACGGGGTCGCAGGGAACCGGAACCTACCCGGCAACACAGGGCGTAAGGCCGGAGGGGGAGGGGACACACCCAGGACGGGACGCCAGTCCGTCGCAAGGTGCCCCAAGCAGGACTTGAACCCCAGACCTACCAGAGAGCAGGACCCAGTCCAACCCAGTCCAACCCACTGCGCCACCGCACCCCCGCGTAATAATAATATATAACCTAATAATAAATAATAATAACACTGATAAAAACTCCCATAGGACATGCTTGGCTGAAGGTGGTTTGAAGGAAATGTGAGGTTCTAGTGTTATAGATTTTTCCTCTTTCAGATTAGACTCCTGTGATAAGGTTGTTGTATTTAGGACTATAATGAATGGAAAAGACATATTCTCAGATAACTGGTTCAAATCAAAAGGACAAAGGAAAGCTGTCAAAACACTAATTGCTGTCTCCATTAGCTTGTTGTAGCCACCTTTGTTAAAACCCTGACAACCTACAAGACAATCAGTCTGTAGGTACCTACTCAACCTGATCATCCACTACACCCCAGCAAGAATGCTGTGCTCCTCCTCCGTTAGCTCCTTGGTGGCCCCGTTTGAAAGGAGTCCAAACCAAGTCTGTGTGATCTTGGTTTTGGCTACCATGTAATACAATGTGCTCTTACTCTGCCCCAGAACTTCTGAATCCCTTCCAGTATTCAGAAATGGTCTGAAACACATCTCTTTCAGACCCACTTCTGTACTTCTCCCAAGAGCTACATACATTTGTGTACGTATTTTCCTAATGATAATATGGTTACACCATAATTATAAAAATTCTAATTTCCCCAGTACAAATCATTTGTTTAATTTATTTTAATTATCAGTTTCTAAATTATTCTTCTTAGCAACAATGTTTGTCCTTTCCAATGCATACTCTTCCCATGGCAAATCCACTGGACATCTATTTCTGCCAGGTACCATTGCCACACCCTCATCCACCGGTCCCCCAGCGACACCTTCTGCTGATCAAGAGGGTCCAGCATAAAAGGGTGCCCCGGAAGCTCATCGATGTGGAACCTCAATGAGAAACCACAACGTTTCATTCCTGGTTGCTTACAGAAGGTTTTATCTCATCCATGGACTCAGCGGAGCTCAACTGCCGGTGCAACGCCATGGTAGCGCAAGGCACCCCGCTGCTGGACCCACACATCGCCACTCCGAGAGGTACGATGGGTCGCTGTATCACTTCCAAGGGTTCCTTATGCAGTGTGAGCTGGTGTTCTTCTGCTCCATCCAAATGTACCAGTCGGACAAAGCCAAAATAGTGTACCTGGTGGCCCTCCTCACTGGAGCGATGCTGGGCAACAGTGGGCAGGTGCACCCATACTAAAACCATGTACAATGACTTCTGTAAGAAGTTCAAAGCTGTCTTTGATCATCTGGCCTCCTGGGAGGAGAAGCCAGAGCCGATGCAGCTTGGGTGGGGTCAGTTGGACCTGGAGAAGAGACAGTATCGCCTCCAAGATCATCTGTGTCTCTACTGAGGAGCTCCGGGCCACTCCTGCTCTGCCTGCTCTGTGCGGCCCCTTTCAGGAACACACTCCAGATCTCACGTTAATCGGTTGTACCGGCCAGAACGAGTGACTGTACCCATACTCATAGCCTGGGCAGGGAACCAAGTGTGTACTTGCACTTTGGTTGGCTTGGGGACAGCCAGCTATTTCATGGACACTAAGTTTGCCTGGACGAACGGTATTCTGGGCCAGGATTGTGATGTCATGTTACAGGTAAGCACACTAGACAGGTGGTCCCTGGGCTGAGGTGTCATGGAATCCTGTACAGAGGCCCTCCGTGTAATGGTCAGGGTATGTCATCATTAGAACATGGTGTTTTTTCATATTTATGCCCCAGACACCTCGGCCATTCTGTGATTCCCTTAGTTGGTACAACACAACCTGGTGTTCCAGTGGAGTACGGGGGAACTGGTATCATGGGGAGACCGGTGTGCACATTCATGCTTGTGCCTTCTGTACCGGGCCACCTCCATGGAAGGGATGCAGAGGATCCCCTGGTAGAGATTCCGCACGAGTATGAGGAACTCCGGGAAGTTTTCAGTAAGGCCCAGGCAGCCTAGCTTTCCCCTCATCGGCTATGGGATTGCTCAACTGACCTCTTACCTGGGACCACTCCTTGTCCTTGCCCCTGCTGGAGCAGAACACAATGCAGGAATATGTCACAGAGTCTCTGAATGCAGGGATCATTAGGCTGTGCACACCACCCTCCTCTGCTGGATTCTTTTTTATTGGGAAAAAGGATGGGGGCCTGCATCCATGCATAAATTATCGGGGGTTGAATGCTATTACTGTCTGATCCCCACACCAATTGCTGTTGATCACTGTGGCCTTAGAGAAGATCTATGGGGTGACGATTTTTTACCAAACTGGACCTGAGGAGCGCATACACCCTCATTCGTATCCACCAGGAGGACGCATGGAAGATGGCTTTCAGTACCTCCTTGGACTCTTATGAGTTCAAAAGGCCTGGAATATTGAGGGAGCATTGCATTTGGTCTGTGCAATGCTCCCTCAATATTCCAGGCCTCTGTGAACTATGTACTCCGGGATGTGATCAACCAATGTGTGCTGGTCTACCTAGATGACATACTGAGGAGGATCACATACACCAGGTGAGGGAAGTTGCACCGGTTCCTAACTAATCGGCTCTATGTAAAAGCCCTTTTCACCAGCCCTGAGTGTCCTTCTTAGGGTACCTTCTTAAACAAGAGGGAGTAGCCATGCATCCAGAGAAGGTGCGTGCGGTGACAGAATGGCCCAGACCCACCGTGGTGAAGGCACTTCGGGGGTTTGTAAATTTTTATCACCGGTTTATCGGTGGTTTCAACACCCTCTCTGCCCCCCCCCCCCCATTGCACTCACCACACACAAGGGTTCCCGGTTGCCCTGGACCTCCGCCGCCAACTGTGCCTTCCAGGACATGAAGGCCTGGTTTACCTCCGCTCCAGTGCTCAAACACCCCGACGCCTCCCTGCCCTTTGTGGTCAAGGTGGACATTTCACTCGTAGGGGTGGGAGCAGTTCTTTCCGAAAGACAGGGTAACCCGTCCAAGCTCTACTCCTGTGCGTACTTCTCACGAAAATTGTCATCAGTTCAGCGGAATTATAACATAAACAATCGAGAGCTCCAAGCTGTCAAGCTGACACTGGAGGAATGGAGGCACTGGCTTGAAGGTGCCGTTCACCCCTTCCTGGTGCTAATCTATCACCGGAACCTGAGTACCATGAGAAGGCCTGCTGGCTTAATGCCCATCAGGCCCACTAGGCCCTATTCTTCACCTGTTTCAGGTTCATGGTATTGTACTGGCCAGGTTCCAAGAACACCGAGGCAGACACCCTGTCCCGCATACACGACCCAGAACCTGCACCTGAAAACCCTGAACAAATCCTCCCCGAAGGGTGCTTGGTTACTCCGGTGAAATGGCAGTTCTTTTGAGAACTACAGGAGGCCCAGGCCTCCGAAGCTGCTCCTCCCAAAAAGCCAAATGGGAAGGACTATGTGCCCACAAGGATGCGGTCATCTCTATTGCAGTGGGCACATGACTCCCTCGCCTCAGGCCATCCAGGCATCTGGTGGCCTCTCTTCCTCTTGCAGGGGTGCTTCGGGTGGCTCTCCATGCCGGATGACGTCTGGGACTACGTGGAGGCTTGTGCCATGTGCTCCCAAGCAAGGACTCTGATGCTGAAGCCCGTGGACCCGCTGGAGCCACTACCTATACCCTCCCGTCCTTGGTCCCACGTGGAAGTTGACTTCCTGGTCAACCTCCCAGTATCAGACGGTAAGACTGCAAACCTCACCTTGGTTGACTGTTTTTCGGAGGCTTGCTGCCTGATCCCCCTCCCCAGGCTGCCGACTGCTTTGGAGACAGCCGAGGTCCTTTTCCACCAGGGGTTCCGGCTGTCTGGCCTACCAGAGGACATCGTCTCAGACCAGGGCTCCCAGTTCACGTCTAGGCTGTGGAGGGCCTTCTGGGACAGGTTGGGGGTCAAGGTAAGCCTTACACCGGGATTCCACTCTCAGGCTAACGGCCAAGCCAAATGCCTACAGCAAGACATCTTCAGATACCTGTGCTCCTACTGCACCCAGAAGCAGCAGCACTGGGCCTAGTACCAGCCCTGGGCTGAATACGCCCATAATGCACTGTTCTATATCGTCACCGGTTTGTTGCCCTTTCGATGTGTGTTAGGGTATCAACCCACCTTATTCCCTTGGCGGACCTCTCCTAGCCAGGTGCTGACAGTGGACGACTGGTACCAGGAAGAAGAGACATATGGCAGTCGGTTCCGGACCACCTCAGGGCAAGCACAGCAGGGTACAAACATCAGGTCGATCGACATTGGCGGACCCTGCCCTTTGTGACAAGGCACTGGGTCTGGTTCTCCACACAGGACCTCTGGTTACACCTCCCCTTGAATAAACTTAGCCCACAGTACACTGAGCCTAACAACGTACTTTGCCGGGTTACCCCGTCACATACAAACTCCGACTTCCCCTGGGAATGCAGGTACACCCCACATTCCATGTGTCCCTCCTAAAACCTTATGGGACCTCTCTTCTCCAGCTGTCCATCAAGAGTGTTCCTCCCCCTCCAATGCAGTTCGATGGGGAGCCAACATACACAATGCGGGCATTGCTGGACTCCTAATGCCAGAGAGGGGTTCTGGTCAACAGGAAGGGCTAGGCCCCGGAGAAACAGTGCTGGATGAGTGCTTGTGACATTTTGGATGCTGATTTGACCACTGACTTTTACAGGGACCATCCGTACCGGCCAGCACCTTACCCCCAGGGACGCCCTCCCTTGTGTCGTAGGATGGCAGGGGCTGCCAGAGGGGGGGGTTACCATGCCCTCATCCACCCGTCCCCGGCGATACCTGCTGCTGATCAAAAGGGTCTAGTATAAAAGGGCGTCCTGGAAGCTCATCAATGTGGAACCCCAGAGAAACCACAGCGCTTCGTTCCTGTTTGCTTCCTTGTTCCCTGCCTTCTTGCTTCCCCGGTTTGTGATCTTTTGCCTTGCCTTGTTGATGATAATTCTTGTAGCTCTCCTTTGGACAACGTGTGCTCATCGACCGACCCTCACCTGTTCTCTGACCACTCTTTTCACTTGACCCTCAATAAGCACTATGAGCACTGCACTTGAGTCCGTCGCTGAGTCCGTCGCTGAGTCCCATCCGCCAGCATGACAACCATCAGTTGTATACTTGCAACTCATACTATTTGGCAAGATGCTGATTTGCACATTTGTTATTCCCAGAAAGGTAACAACAACTCACCCAATATCAGGTATAGAAACAATAGCAGACACAACACTTTAAGATGCTGTTTCAAAATCCAGAAGTTGTTAAAAAGATCATAACTGAAATGAAAAATGAAATGAAACTAATTTGGCTAAAATATATAATTTGCAAATATACTTTCATATAATATCATAGGAGCAGATGTCTTCTCATTACAGCTGTCATTAAATTTTTGTTTAACTTCATTCACAGAGCTCTTCACTGTTGAGATACCTGGCAACTAGTTAAATTTCAGCCTTGGTATCAAAGCACAGTGGTTTATGAAGCTGCAGTAAAACCGAGAGGCCATAAGTCTGTTCACTATCAGTGACAGACAATCCTGATTGCTTCCAGGCTTATGAATTTAAAGGGCTCGTTATACTTATGGAGAATGTGCACTTTTCTTTGTGCTTTTTGTTGATATCAGACTTGTTATAGTATATTTTGAATTCATTTTATTGGAAATATTCATGAGTTTGATGGTTTGGCAACTGATAAGAGGATAAAGTTCCGCTAAATTTATTTATTGATCTACATTTGTATTTGTCTTAGCAAATTTAACTATCACCTTTTTTGGGGGATATTTCAAATTCCTGCACAAACTATTTTCATAATAAGCATACTGCACCCTAAATAAATCAAAAGAATAACAGATACTAGATTGTCATTACAACAATAACAGCACAAATTGCATTTTTAAATGAAAGCTGAGAACTATTAGACCCCCCCTTCCGACAGCAACGGCCTGTCTATCACAGGTAAGGCAGGTAAAGGCCCATAATCCTCCATGGTATCAGGAAAGGGTGTTGAGGTGCCAAGTAGGACCTCAGTTTGCAGAACACAGAAGATGAATTTGTGATATTGCGGTCCCAAGAATAGCATATTACTTTCTGAAGCAATTTTGAGAATTAATCACGAACAACTATTGTATTTTTTGGCCATTAAACAAATAGCCCTACATAACAAGAAAAAAAATCTGGTTAATTTCATATAGTGTCTGATACAACAAAGCTGTCAAATAGTAAAACTGTAGTATTCTTTATCCTGAACATGGTCATTTCACTGGGTGTTTGTTGTGTTGACATACTTTGGAAATCCCTCTCATTTCTTTTGAACCCTTGCTGTGGAAAAATAAAAGTGAGAAAAAAAAACAATTAAATCAAACTGGAAAGTTTGTGCATCCCTTTTGCTCACTGTGGTAAACAAATTTTGCAATTTAGACAGAAATAAGATAAACATTTTGATTCATCACAAGATAACGGTGACGTATCGTTTTGAGATTCATGTCAGAAAATATAAATGTGCTCACAATTTGGTGAGAAAACAGTCTCAAGCCACTGCATTCTTTTGGACCACATCGAGTGGAACATCTTTACAATGGATAATAGGGCAGGTAAGAAATGACGATGTTTTTAGGATATATGTACAATATACAAGCGTACCAAGATAAAAGATGCAAATAAGAAAAAGTTCCAAAGAGCTTTATGAAGGTTAATGATTTCAAATTGAAAAGAAAAATTGTGATTTCCAAAAATATCACCCATAGTTAAAATGAGTGACAGGTGGTTTAAGCTGAGAATGTTTAACATTTAACAACGCATTTGTTATAACAGAGTATATTTTACTATTGTATTCCTACAAGTTTTAAATTTAAAATAAGATATGAAGCTGAAGCACAAATTGATTCTGTACATAACATTTAACTTAAAATTTTTGCACTTTTATAAAAACTCTTTAAAAAAAATATTATGGAAATATGTTTGCTGCCAATAAGTCTGATATATTTGCCTCTACAGGATTGCTGTTGGTCATTGCTGGCATTTTGATGATCTGTTGCAACTGTGAAACACAGAAAATGACATCTGAAATAGCAGCGCTCCAAATGCTGAAAAACAAGATACATTCTGCCTTAAAGCAATATGTAAGTATCACCCCCATATCTTCCATTAGATTGTTACAAATAGCAGTTTTTTATAAAAAAGAGAAATGCTTAGGGTCCTTCTCTGTGACATACTGTGTTTAGGTGCTGTTGTGATAATGGGTAGATGGGTAGATAATGACAATAGTAATTTTAGTGAAATCTTCTTTTTCTCTTTTTTCTTAAAGAAAGATGACCTAAAAGTAGAAAAGAATTTCAGCTCTGAGCGTCAAGAAAATTCAAGCGTCTGTGACTTCATGAATGACATTGACATCATGATCGAACATCAGAACAGCTTGAAAGAAGATTTACCAATAAGTCGAACACTGAAGTGGATCAAAAGACATTTGCTGGAGCTCTTTCATAACAAGACGTGTGATTTTAATGTGACCTTAAACGTAAAGCCAAAACTACAGAGTCATTATAAACACAAAGTTCATGGTTTAAATGTTCTCCGCAACCTCACTCAGTGGCTGCAGACAACCAACCAACCAACCAATTTCAATAACGGCTTGTCCCGAGCAGGGTTGCGGCAAGCTGAAGCCAATCCCGGAGACACTGGGCACAAGGCTGAAGGGGTGGGGGGGCCACACCCTGGACAGGACGCCAGTCCATCACAGGGCCACACAACTAGTTACCCAGGCACAGAGCCGGGCAAAAGGAACTGGAGCAATTGCAGGACAAGCTGGTGCAAACAGAAGGAAAGAATTTTCAAAATTTAATCCAGCACATGAAGCAAGTTGCTGTTTAAAAGCAAAGTTTCATTTTCAAATTGGTGTAAATGTTTTTATTTGTTTACTTTAGGGTGCATAGTATAAGAAAACAATTTAATCAAAAAGTCAGCATCTGTGAAATGTGCCTTCACGTTTTATAGTTCACCTAGTGAAACAATCCTCAGTTTGGTCTTAATTCAATATACCCTTCCCAGCCATCATCTTTGAAGAGTAAAATAATTTCTTAAAGTGTTAAGATCCACACACATTTACAGAATGTATTAACGGATTAATTTTTATGCTGTTTACTACCAAAGTGTCATGTTATTTAATTTGTATCTGTTTCATTTTGTAACTCACTGTCTGCTTTCCATTATGTATTAAGTGCTGGCTGAGAAAATAAATTATTTTCAGTTATAAATATGATTTGTGTCTCTCTGTAACTTTACACAGGCAACAAAGAATATCAGTGTATATTTTTCCTCACAGTCCAACAGGTTAAATTTGTTATTACACTTAATTTTCTTTTTCATTGTTGAATGCAGACTGACATCATAGTCCATGCAGTGAAGAAAGAAGGAAGACTTTAATCATATTTACTGTAAGTTCCACCCGTGGTCTTGGCTGCTGCAAGTCGCTGAGCAGTTTTGTGCTTCGGACTGCAGCAGTACTGAAGATAACACAACCACCCCTCTGTGTGGTCTGAAATTGCATTCCTCCTGCATATGACTAGAGCACATGCCACGATGGGGCAGCAGAGATCATGAAAAGATCTACATTGGGCTGATATTACCAGAGTGAGCATTTGCATCCTTACTGTTAGGGCTGCAGAAGAAAATAAGGGACATTTTTGAGTTCTTTATGGGAAAATAATGGACGGCATAAGGGACACTTGGAATCTTTTCGTAGGTAATGTAGATGTATAAAAAAGAAGTCTCTGCTTGAATTAAATGCTAAAATGAATCTGAGACATTTAATTTGCTTTTAGCTCACTGACATACATGTCAGTTCTAAAAAATAAATTAATTTTAATGTCATGCTGAAGTCTCACACACCATTACACACATATCACTATCGCATCTGCCTAGGAAATTTACTGTATAACACATGTTACACAACTGATGAGGAACAGACTCACAGTGGTTTTGAGTGTTTTTTTAAAAATTTAATGAACAGACACAAATTCAAAAGAAGTGAAATTCGCATCAGTGAAAAGCACACACTTTGATAAGTTTAACTTATCTTTTTGCAGAGTAACTTATTTAAAGTAGACTGCATTTCACAAATTTTTATGAACAGCACAAACAAAAACGCAATATTCTGACCGGTTAAAGTGCAAACAAAAAAAGTCCTTTCTCTTTCCTTCTTCTTAGATCCTCCTTATTCATGAGTACTTCTTCTCACTTCTCGTAGCAGCAAGAATTTCTTTGTCCTGAAGTACAGTTTTGTAAAATTCACTACATGGTTTATTAAAGGTCATGGTCACAAGCAGCTCACTTTTCATGAGTTCAACAGAGCATCTGTTCCTAGAGTCACTCCACTTGTTTTCCATTACGGAGAATGTCCTCTTACAAAGTTTACAGTTCGCCATAAACTCGTTCTGCCTGACTTTGCTAAGCCATCGGTTCTCCATCTCCAATTCTTTTTTATACTTCTGTAATCGTTTCCATTTAGGAGGTAGACTATTAGTAGCCACAATGACATCTAGTCATCTAGCTAGTAGCTACCTGCCTTGACCATCTCGCGGGGGGGTTTCCCCTTGACCCCCCCCACTGTCAAATGTAGCACCCAGGTAATGTAGCAACACCCAATGACAGTCATACATGCAACACAAATCTGTTTTACATTGATTTTTGCGATTTGTTTTCTTAATCTTTTAACACTTTTATGCAAACTGTGAAATTTATGCATGCAATAAATATATGTAATAAATAATATAATAAATACTGTAACGATCCACGTTACTGTTTTAGGCAGGAAACTTGTTAAATATAAATAGTTGCATTATGGGGAAAATTGTGGAATGTAAGCATGCAACCACTGGGGGCACTTCTGGAGAAAGTGATGGGGTGACCATGCTTGCCAGGGTGTTGGAAGGGAGCCTGGGAGTGTTAGGCAGGCTGGGAAGGCTGGCTAGAAGCACAGGTCCTGGAAAAAGTGGAGTTTTCAGACCGAGAGGACCATTTGCCTTACTGTAGTATGCCGAGGCCACCCGGGGAGGGGGCGGAGATGGGGGCAAAGCAGCCACAACTGGGGCTGATTTTACTCCCTATTTCTTCCTTGTGTGCCAGTCTTCAACAAAACTGTTCAAGATGAACGTTACCTCTGTGCCCCTGTTTGCCTCATCCAAACCCATGGCACTGCGCATCACATTGGTGTAAGAGGTGGGATGGGGCAGGACCATGAGAGCCTGGATTTGGGAGCAGTTAAACACCGAAGAGGAGGAAAGGGAAAACGGCGTGAGAACTGAAGCCAGCATGACGAGAGAACGGCATCTGGCAGAACAAGAGCCTGCAATTATGGCGGGTAAGGCAGATGAGCTGTTGTGGCGCATTGGTGCCCAGGGGGACTCAGGGAAAGCACACGCAGTGGTGAAGATGGTGGAGAAATGCTGCAAAGTGTCGCTAGAGATGGGCGAGCAGATTAAGTGGGGTCTTCCTGCGCCCAGGAAAAATGCAGCAGAAAAAGGCAGCAAACCGTCGGTGGGTCCGAGGAGAGCGACGCTTTCCCAAGGAGGTCGGATGACGTGCTGGACGACACAGAGCAACGTGCCTCATCTATGAACAGCCAGGGCTCTGTGGCGAAGGAGCGCGAACTCGCTAACACAAATTCGCCCACAGATGAAGATTTTGCCGCTTTTGTGGAGGAAGCACCTAGCCTGCTTGGAGCCCCAATGAGCTTTTTAAAGTTTGAGCGGTGTGGCAGAGCAAATGCTGCAAAATCAGAAGGGTTCTTGTTGAAGCAGCCAGGTTTACAAAGTCGCTGCGGGCTCGGCGTGCAGTGAAGCGGCAGGGGTGTGAGCGGCGAGCAGGGCAGCTTGCCTGGATCCTTCACCAAAAGGTTAATGAGCACCGAGAGGTACGGCAAGACCGCTAGGCAAGTGGACCCGACAGTCTTGGGAGAGCCGCTTAGCTGCAAGGAGTGCAGTACGGTCGGCAAAAGCCCTGTGGGCGCTACCAAGCCGGGTATGTGCCACGTGCAAGTGAGAGTGCTGTGCTGGGACTGAGGCCAGGCACACAAGGGTCGAAGATGGCCACCTTGGCCCCCACGTGCACCGCCATGGAGGGCTACTGCAATTGTCCCTGTCCCAACCACCGGCACTGAGCATCCGGGACCTGCACTCCCGACCGGAGGCACGTGAGAGAGAGCGCTGGACAGTGGGACATTTCTGGGGCAGACAGCAGCAGGGATGGAGTGTTAAAGGAAGATACAAAAATATAAAAAAGAGCAAATGTATCCAAATAGGTCAGGTGCTGGATTTGTGAGCGTTGCGTGGGGAATCCATCTAGTTGTTTACTCCATTGCCTTACTGTAGCATGCTGAGGCCGCCCGGGGAGGGGGCGGAGATGGGGGCAAAGCAGCCACAGCTGGGGCTGATTTCACTCCCTATTTCTTCCCCGGTGCCCAGCAGTAGGGGGACGAGACCGTGGAGGAGAACGAGGAGAACCTGAACCTGATCCCTGAGACAACGCCTGCGTCCTGACCAACCCGACTCTCCCAGCCCCCCTAACCAGCATGAAACCTCTCCCTACCTGTTCCCTGGTCCCCCTTTCCCGTCTTCTTCCTTCTCCCCTGTCTAAGGGCAAATAAAAGCCCACAGCAACGGGTGACTGCATCTCCTGTCTCCTGCCTCGTCTCTTACAGTGGTGCCGAAACCTGGGAGAGACCAGCGAGATGCAGATGGATGGTGACCAGCTGGAATGCATCTTGAAGTGGCTACAGCTGCAGCAGCGGGAGTCGCTCGACGCGATCCTGGCGGTCCAGCTCGCCGAAGGCCGGGCCCTGGCGGACACCCTGGCCGCCTAAGCGGACCGCCCAGCCCCGCCAACAACTGGCCCCGTCTCCCTCCCGAAAATGGCGCTGCAGGACGACCCGGAGACCTTCTTAGAGGTTTTCAAGTGCACCGCCCGCGCCTGTCGATGGCCTCCTGAGGAGTGGGCTCTGCGGCTCACTCTCCTTCTCACGGGCAAGTCCTTGTTGGCAGGGCCCAGCTGCAGCTGCCGCAGATTACAGCACCCTCCGAGAGGCCGTCATGGAACGCATAGGCCTGACGACGGAGGGCCACCGCCAGCGACTGCGGGGTCTGAGGTGGGATGCGTTGGCTCGCTCCTTCCTCTTTGCACAGCGGGTCCTAGACTCCGCCCGGCGGTGGTTGCAGCCTGAGCGTCGAGACCTGGAGCAGATTGTGGAGCAGGTGGCACTGGAGCAGTTCATGGCGACTATGCCGACTGCCACGGCGGACTGGCTCCAGTGCCATCGACCAGAGACGCTCACTGATGCAATCCGCCTGGCCGAAAACCATCTGACCACGAACCCCAACACCCCCCTGGCCCTTCCCGTTCCGGCATCCCAATCCCATACCCTACGGGTGTCCCAGCCTAGACCTGCTGCCCTTACCAGGCCTTCACCCGAGCCAGGATGTCCAAACCCCTCTCCCACACTTCCGCTCCCCCGACCAGAAATCCGTCGTCATGGCAGAGTTTCCCCCCTTTCCCTTTAGCCCCTTCGTTTTCCTCTCCCTGGGGGACCCCTCCGGCGGCCGGAATACAGGGACCGGCGTGCTGGCGGTGTGGAGATCTGGGACATCTCCAGCGAGATTGTCCCATCATGGACGTTGGCACCGCGGAGGCTGCCGATGAAACCACCAGCGCAGCTGCTCACAGTCCAGCTCCTTGATACCATGTTCCGGTAAGGTTCCGAGGGGGTATCTGCTGGGCTTTGTTGGACTCGGGTTGTCAGCGAACCATGGTTAACCAAAGCCTGGTGCCGCCAGGGGCATGGCATAAGCAGGGCATGACGGTGAAGGTACGGTGCGTGCATAGGGATGTCCACAATTATCCTGTCGCAAGTATCGCGTTCTGAATGGGGGTGACGGTACAGGGTGTGGGCTGCAGTTGCACCGCTGCCGCCGTTTTCACTGATCCTGGGAACCGATTGGGCGGGGTTTGCCGGAGCTCTCGCGTGGGCTGAGGTGGACCGGGCCCACGGGGAGGGGGAGGCCCACTGCCTCCCCACCACGCTGTCCATCGTCCGGCTCGCGGAGATAAGTGACTTCCCCCTCGAGCAGTCATGGGACGACACGCTCTGCCACGCGCGTGAGCAAGTAGTGAGAATTGACTGCGTGCCGGTCCAACCCGGACAGCCACTTACCTACCCACACTTTTGTGTGATTAACGATAGGTACTATCGCGTGCACCGGGATCCGGAGACCATGGAGGACAGCCTCCAGTTGTTAGTACCCTGTGAGTGCCGAGAACCTTTGTTCCACGCGGCCCATTCCAACCCCATGACTGGATACCTCGGGCAGGATAAAACATTGGGGCAGCTCTTGGCGTGGTTTTACTGGCCGGGTATTTGCGGGGAGGTCCACCGCTGGTGTGTCACGTGTCCGGAGTGTCAGAGAGTAAACCCCCCAGTCATATCGCGTGCACCGCTGTGTCCGCTTCCCCTAGTGGACACCCCGTTCAATAGAGTGGGGATAAACCTCATCAGGCCCTTAGAGCGGAGCGCGCGGGGTTTCCGGTTTGTATTGGTGGTGGTTGACTACGCCACGCGGTACCCAGAGGCGGTCCCCTTGCGTAATATGATGGCGTGCACAGTGGCGGAGGTTTTATTTAAGATTTCATGAGGGTGGGCGTTCTGAAGGTAATCCTCACTGATTAGGGCACCATGTTCATGTTACGCACCCTCATGAATTTGTATAAATTGCTGGGGACTCAGCCTGTTCGCACCAGTGTGTTTCACCCCCAAACAGATGGGCTGGTGGAATGCTTTAATAGAACTTTGAAAAATATGATAGCGAAGTTCGTGGCTGATTACCCCAGACACTGGGACCAGCTGTTGGACCCCTCTTGTTTGTGGTGCGCGAGGTGCCCCTGGCCTCCACGGGGTTTTCTCCCTTTGAACTGCTGTATGGCCGGCATCCCCAAGGGGTCTTGGACATTGTGAGGGAGGCATGGGAGGAGGGCCCCAGTCTCAGTAAAAATTAACTGCAGCATGTCCTTGATCTAAGAGAGCGTTTAAATGCTCTCGGACACCTGTCACAGGTGTACCTCCAGCAGGCCCAGGAGAGGCAGGCAGACGCATACAACAGGGGGACACAGTTACGTTACTTCACCCCGGGTGAAAAGGTACTCGTGTGGCTTCCCACCTCGCAGTCTAAATTGCTCACCAAGTGGCAAGGACCCTTTGTGGTCACACAGCTCATTGGGAAGGTCGACTACAAGGTCCTCCGCTCCAACCAAGGTGGCGCGCGGCAAATATGCCATCTTAACCTCCTGAAGCGCTGGTAGGAGGCCCCTGTTGCCTCCTTGGCCACCACAATCCCGGAACTACCAGACCTAGACCAAGCCCCCCTTCCGGTCCCAGTAGGCCCAAGCCTCACCGAAACCCAACAACACGAGGTAGCCCAGGTACAGCAGGAATTTGCCGATGTGTTCTCCCCTCTGCCTGGTCGGACGACACTCATTCAGCATCAGATTCAGCCCCTCGAAGGGGGCCCGGTGCGTAGCCGGTCATATCGTGTCCCTGTCCACAAGCAAAGGTGATACAGGACGAACTGGACAAAATGCTGCGGTTGGGCGTCATTGAGGAATCCCACAGCAATTGGAGCAGCCTGGTGGTTCTGGTCTCTAAGCTGGAGGGCTCCACTCAGTTTTGCATTGATTACAGGTGTGTTAACGCTGTCACTAAGTTTGATGCGTACCCCATGCCCCGGGTGGATGAGTTGTTGGACTGACTGGGTTCTGCTCAATTCTTTTCCACACTGGATCTCACCAAAAGCTACTGGCAGATTCCCTTGTCTCCAGAGTCTAAGGAGATCTCGGCTTTCTCGACTCCTTTTGGTTTACATCAGTTCGTTACACTCCCGTTCGGTTTGCATGGGGCCCCAGCCACCTTCCAGCACCTCATGGACAGGGTCCTCGCACCCCACGCCAGGTATGCCACGGCCTACCTTGATGATGTCATTTACAGACCAGACTGGTAGCGGCACCTGGTCCACCTGAGGGTGGTTCTGTAGGCCCTGAGGGAGGCGGGCCTCACTGCAAACCCGGCGAAGTGTGCGACTGGAAGGAGGGAGGTACAGTATTGGGGTTCCTCTTGGGGAACGGACAAATTCGGACCCAAATCAACAAAACAGCCTCCATAGCGGCTTGTCCAGTCCCCAAGACAGAACAACAGGTGAGGTCTTTTCTGGGGGTCGCAAATTGCTATCACCGGTTCATTCCAGGGTTCTCCACCTTGGCCGCCCCCCTGACTGACCTCACCCGCCAAGGGGTCCCAGAGCCGGTGCAGTGGATGGAGCAGTGCCAGCGTGCTTTCCGGAGGATCAAAGAAACACTGTGTGGGGGTCCCGTCCTTACCTGCCCTGACTTTTCTCTTCCCTTTCTCCTGCAGACCAACGCCTCCGATCGGGGTTTGGGGGCAGTCCTCTCTCAGGAGGTAAAGAGGGAGTGACTGCCCCAGAGTGCAAATACAGCGCCATTGAAAAGGAGTGCCTGGCAATCAAGTGGGCCATCCTCTCCCTCTGGTATTACCTCCTGGGACCGGAATTCGACCTGTGCACCAACCATGCGCCCTTGCAGTGGTTGCACACAATGCGGGATTCAAACCCTTGTCTCACCCGCTGGTACCTGGGCCTCCAACTTTTTCACTTCCGGATAGTGCACCGGCCAGGGTGGGAGCAGGTGGTCCTCGACTTCCTCTCGCGGTGGGGAGGGGCGGGGGATTGGACGGGACCCCGCAGCCCTGGCCCCTCTGGACCTGTCAGTGGTGGCGGAGGGGTGTAGCATGCTGAAGCCGCCTGGGGAGGGAGCGGAGAGGGGGGCAAAACAGCTACAGCTGGGGCTGATTTCACTCCCTATCTCTTCCCCGGTGCCCAGCAGTAGGGGGAAGAGACCGAGGAGGAGAACGAGGTGAACCCGAACCCAATCCCTGAAACGATGCCTGCGTCCCGACCGACCCGACTCTCCCAGCCCCCCTGACGAGCACGAAACCTCTCCCTACCTGTTCCCTGGTCCCCCTTTCCCATCTCCTTCCTTCTCCCCTGTCTAAAGGCAAATAAAAGCCCACAACAACGGGTGACTGCATCTCCTGTCTCCTGCCTCGTCTCTTACACTTACATTTAACAAAAAAGTAATAAAAACTGCCTTTGAAACTGCTGCAGATGGTTTGCAGGGCAAACTATGTACTGTAAACTAATATTGTATGGGATTGCATTTGAAGAACCTAAATTTTTAACCTCGACTTCTGCTGTAGTGCCCTGGAGCAAAGTACATACACTCTTCCAGTAAAAATTACTCCACTGTATAAATGGATAAATAGCAAAATACCTCAGCACACAAACCCAGCGCTGTAAGCTGATCTGGAGAAAATTGTCAGCTACATTAATAATATAAGTTCAATTCAATTTGACGTTTGCTGTGCTCTGGGTTCGGATGGGGTGTAGAAGGACACTGTGGTATGCCGAGCCGGCCGGCTGGGGAAGGGGATGGAGAGAGGGATGGGGTTGCCACAGCCGGGATTAATTAAGAACCCTGTTTTTTCCCCTGTGCCTGACAGTGAGGGGGAGAGACAAAGAAGGAGAGCGAAAGCATGAGCACAGCGTAGCACAGACTGACCCCTGGCCCCAGTCCCAAATTAACCCGAAGAATCCCCTCCATACCCATTCCCAGTTCTGCCGTTTCCTCCCTTTCCTTCCTTGTGGCAAGGGGGTATGGTCTATCCCTGGTGAACCAGTCCAATAAAAACAGACACGAGAGCACCACACCTACAGTCTCTGGTGTCGTCTGTTACAGTGGTGTCGATACCTGGGACCTCTTGCACTATGGACGGAGACCATCTGGACCACGTCCTTCAGCGGATGCAGCTCCAACAGCAGGAGTCGTTCAACACACTGATAACAGCCCAGATGACGGAACGCCGTGCCTTGGTTGAAGCCCTGGCAGTTCTCTTGGACCGCCCCGCCCAGCCAGCAACCGCCCCCATCCACCTGCCGAAAATGGCTGAAAAATGGGGGATGATCTGGAAATCTTCCTCGAGGTCTACGAGCATACTACCCCCACCAACTGGTAGGCCCCGGAGAAGTGGGCCCTGCAGCTCACCCCTCTCCTCACAGGAGAGGCCCTGATGGTGCCCCAGCACGTCCCTGCAGCAGTGGCTGATTACGGAGTCCTCTGGGAGGCCATCATGGAACAGGTCAGTCTGACACTGGAGGGACACCGCCAGGGCCTGGGGCAGGCGGAGTCTGCCCGGCACTTCCTGTTCACGCAGTAGGTGCTAGATTCCACCCAGAGGTGGTTGCAGTCGGACTGGCAGGACCTGGAACAGGTTGTAAAATAGGTGGCCCTGGAGCAATTCATGGCGGACATGTCGGTCTCCACTGTGAACTAGCTCCAGTGACACCAGCTGGAGACCCTCACTGAGGCCATCCGCTTGGCAGAAAACCACCTAGCTGCGATCTACGAGGCCCTCTCTCCATCGTCTGTCACAGCCTCTCCTCACAGCCCAGTGCCACTCAAGTCCCAGCTTGCCACCCACGCCTGGCCTTCCCCACTCCCTGGCCACCCTGCCCCTGCCCCGACATGTCCTTCCACTCCCTTAGCATGCCCCTCCCCTATCGGCCCCCCCATCCCTTTAGCTCCTTATTTTTCCTTTCCCCGGGGGGCCCCCTCTGGCAGCCGGAGTGCAAGAACTGGAGTGCTGGGAGTGTGGGGAACAGGGCCATGTCCAACAGGAATGTCCCATCATGGATGTTGGTGTGGCGGAGGCCACTGATGACGCCGCCGGCATGGCCACTCCGGTTTCAAGGGGGTATCTGCTGGGCTTTGTTGGACTCCAGCTGCCAGCAAACAATGGTCTATCAAAGTCTAGTACTGCCAGGGGCATGGCGTACACACTGCACGGTGAAGGTTCCGTGTGTTCATGCAGATGTGTACCATTATCGCACTGCGAGGATTATGTTCCGGGTGGGAGGCCAAACACATAGTGTGCGGGCCACGAGACCGCCCTTTCCACTAATATTGGGGACCGATTTGGAGGGTTTCAACAGGACTCTTGTGCAGGCGGAAGTGAAGGGGAACGGCACAGGAGCAGAGGCCTTGTGCCTCCCAGCCAAATTGGGAGCCGGCAATCCGGAGGTTGGGACGTCTAACTATTGCAAAGTTTAGGCGGACTATAGCTAAAGAGACTTCCTCTTACTGAGATCTTATTGATCACAGGAACTTTAAGGTAACCTGCATCTAATGAACAAAGTATGGGAATATAAGAATCAATAATCTTACAAAGGTAAACCAGAGCAATGCCATTTAATGGATTGTGGGTCAGAAGTAAAATTTTATAATCAACTCTGAAAGTAAGCAGAAGCCAAAGCAGCAATTTAAGTAGTAGTGTTATATGGTTACACTTCCTAGTTCTTGTAACAATTCTCACAGCAGCATTCTGTATCAACTATAGCCTTGATACAGTCTGGTACGCACAGCCTGATGAAAGAGCATTACAATAGTCCACCCTACTTGAAACAAAAGCATGAACCAATTTCTCAGCATCCTGCCTACATAGAATCGCCATAATTTAGCTATATTTCTCAATTGAGGGAAGCACAACCTAGTCAATGTAGCAGCATGAGACACAAATGATAGGTTTCCACCCAGTGAAACACCCAAATCCTTAACACATTCTGTGCACTTGAAGCTTACACCACTGGTGGTAAAGATTGATGTGACTGTGTCAAGAGTTTTAGCACCACCAGCCATCACAAGTACCTCTGTTTCACTGGCATTCAGAGATAAAAAAAATTACTCATCCATAGTTTTATATTGGCAAAAGAGTTTGCTAAAGACACAATATGTGATGGGTCATCAGGCTTAAATGAAACAGACACAGCTGTGTCATCAACACGAGTAGAAGCCTACATTATGCTTGCAAATAATATAAACCCAATGGGAACATATAGAGTGAAAACAATAATGGACCCAGTCATGAGGCACACTATACTGAACCATAGACAAGAATGAAAGGATGCAGTCATCAGATTTTAGTACAAACTGTTTATAGTTAGCTAAATATGAACAAAGGGGGCGCAGTGGTGCAGTGGATTTGGCCTCAGCATGCTGGTGCTCCTGGGTGTGTCCCCTCACCCTCCAACCTTAGGCACTGTGTTCCCGGGTTAGCTCTGCTTCACTGCTACCCTGCTTAAGACAAGCGGTTTCAGGCAGTGGGTATATGTGTGTGTGTATGTGTGTGTATGTGTGTGTGTGTGTGTGTGTGTAAAGATGAACAAAACCACTTCAGGACAGTGCTCCTTAGTCCAAACAGGGTTTCGAGTCTACTGTGTAGGATACTATGGTCAACAATGTGAAATGCACCACTCAAGTCCAGTAACATAACTGAGATATGACCAGCGTCAAAGGAGATGAGAATATCATTAACAACATGGATGAGGACTGTTTCAGTACAAAGGGGGCACGGTAGCACAGTGGGTTGGACTGGGTCCTGCTCTCCGGTGGGTCTGGGGTTCAGGTCCTGCTTTGGGTGCCTTGCAACACACTGGCGTCCCGTCCTGGGTGTGTCCTCCCCCTCCAGCCTTTCGTCCTGTGTTGCCGGGTTAGGCTCTGGCTCCCTGCGACCCCATATAGGGCAAGCAGTTTCCAATGATGCTTCAGTGTGGAAATCAGATGGAAATTTTTCAAAAATATTATGATGATTAAGATATTTTACATTTTGGGACGCTATCTCTTCAAAAATTTTGGATAAAAACATTGTTACAGTTTGCACAATTGCTCACGTAGAGCCTGGTACCACATCTTTGCATTGGTGTATGTACATAAATATATTTTTGTGTGTGTGTGTGTGTGTGTGTGTGTGTGTGTGTGTGTGTGTGTGTGTGTGTGTGTGTGTGTGTGTGTGTGTATGTGTGGTTGACTCAGAGCAGAGACTGAGGAGAAGGTTGTGGACCCAATCGTGGGAATTCACAAGGCAGCAGACAGGAATCACTGTCGGGGACAGACATGAGTCTTGAGAGGCGCGGATGTTGTTCTAGGGACGAAATGAGAATCCAAGTCAGTCAGAAGCAGGAGGTTTGAAGCCAAGGAGTCCAAGAAGTAGGAGGGAAAGCCGAGATTGCCTCATATTGCAGGTCAAGCTAATACACTCTACAAGATTCCACCACCTGGTTAGTCGGCATGGCTCCTTTTATATCCTGCTGTTCCAATTCAGAACAGGTGAGGTTGTTTGGCTTGATGACGTGGGTGTGACAGCACCCCCCCTCCTACAGGTAGCTCCAGCCTCCCCACTGGCCCTGGATGGGTGCCCCCTGAGCCTGGGTGCTGGCCAGTCTGGATGGGTCCTATGGAACTCTGAAATCAGGTCTGGGTGTCCCGTGCAGACACCCAGCATCTCTCCTCTGGGCCATACCCCTCCCCGTCAACCAGGTACTGCATGCCCCCTCGTTGACGTCAGTAATCCAAGAGTGCCCTCACCGTATAGGCCGGGGCTACTTCCACCTATACCAGCGGGGGAGGCGCGGCATCTCGAGGAACCTGGAGCCCGGATTTCCTATATGGCTTGAGGAGAGACACAAGGAGCAAAGGATGGACACGCAGATTCAGGGGCAGTTGTAAATGGTAGGTTGCCAGAGTGACCTGGCAAACAATCCTGTAGGGACCAATGTAGAGCAGACTGAGCTTCTTTGATGGGAGTTGCAGCTGAAGATCCTTGGTGGAGAGCCATACCCGCTGACCCGGACGGACGGAGAGGTTGTGGAGGTGACGATCTGCCTGTTGTTTATACCTACGGACACTGTGCTGGAGATGGTCCTTAACTGCTCACTACTTCTCACTGTCTGGGAACCAGGTGTTGACTGCCGGTACGTCACTAAATCCTGAATGCCAGGGGAACAGGGGAGGCTGATAGCCAAAGACACAATGAAAGGGAGAGATACACATGGAGGAATATGACAGGGAGTTGTGGGCGTATTTTGCCCAGAGCAAAAACCTGGCCCACTGATATTGCTTCTGGCCACGGTAGCTGCGCAGGAACTGCCTGATGTCTTGGTGCAGTCTCTCCACTTGGCCGTTCACCTGCAGGTGGCGTCCGGAGGTCAGGCTTACGGAAACCCCTAGCCAGAATGCCTTCCACACTCTGGATGTGAATTGTGGACCACTGTCGGACACAATGTCCTTTGGGAGACTACAGAGGCAGAAAACATTCTGGAACAGGGCCTCCGCAGTCTCCAGGGCCATGGAGAGTTGAAGTAGGGGAATCAGATGACACACCTTTGAGAATTGCTTTATGATGGTCAGAATGAGGGGGTGCAGTGGCGCAGTGGGTTGGACCGGGGTCCTCCTCTCTGGTGGGTCTGGGGTTCGAGTCCCACTTGGGGTGCCTTGCGGCGGACTGGCGTCCCGTCTTGGGTGTATCCCCTCCCCCTCTGGCCTTACGCCCTGTGTTGCCGGGTAGGCTCCGGTTCCCCGCGACCCCGTATGGGACAAGCGGTTCAGAAAATCTGTGTGTGTGTGTGTGTGTGTGTGTGTGTGTGTGTGTGTGTGTGTGTGTGTGTGTGGGGTCAGAATGACAGTGTTACTTTCTGATGGGGGGAGATCTAGCAGGAAGTCAACTGCCATGTGAGACCAGGGCCATGCCAGCAGAGGCTTGAGCAATCCTGTGAGTTTCTAGTTAGGTGTCCAGGTTTGTGCACAAGTCTCACAGGCCTCCACATATTCCTGGACAACCTCTCTGATGGAAGGCCACAAGAATTGCCCTCGGAGGAGGACGTGAGTCCAGCAGTGACCGGGGTGTATGGTGGCCGGGCAGTTGTGTGCCCACTAGATGAGGGAAGGCCTCATACTGACCTGGATGTACTCCTTACCTTCCAGATTTTCCACAGGTCTGGGATCATCACCTTGGACCAACTGAAGCTCCTGCAAAAATTGCCACCATACTAGTGTGACCACACACCTTTCAGGTAAGATGGGCTCTGGGATTTCCGGGTTGGGATCCTTACTGTGCACGCGGGACAAGGTGTCAGTCTTGGTGTTTTTCATACCCAGCCTATTAGACACTGTGAACCTGAACCATGTGAGGAATAATGCCCCTAGTACTTGACGGGGCTTTAGGCGTTGAGCCATCTGCAGGTACTCCAAGTTATGGTGGACTGCGAGTACTAAGAACGAGTGCACAGCCCCCTCTTGCCAGTGTCTCCACTCCTCCAGAGCCAACTTCATAGCTAACAATTCCCCGTTCCTAATGTCGTAGTTACGTTTGAGAGGGGAAAGCTTATGCAAAAAATATGCACACGGGTGCAGTTTGAGGGGTGCCCTGCCATTGGGAGAGGCTCACTCAGACATCTACCTCTGAGGCATCCACTTCTACTACAAAAGGCAGCGTGGAGTCCAGGTGTCGGAGAATCAGTGCTGATGTAAACCTCCCCTTAAGGGAGCTAAAGGTTTCCAGTGCCTTTGTGGTCCACACTAGGTAGGTCCTCTTCCTTCATAGAAGAGAAAGTAAGGGGTGTGGCCATCGTGCTGAAACCCTGAATGAACCTGCGGTAGAAGTGGGCAAAGCCCATGAAGTGCTGCAGGGCTTTCACAAAAGCAGGTCGGGGCCAATTCAGAACGGCTTGGACCTTTTTGGGATCTATGGCTACCCTATCTGCACTTAGGATGAATCCAAGGAAGGTGACCTGTTGTTGGTGGAAAAACATTTCTCCCTCTTCACGAATAAGTGGTTAGCCAAGGACTGTCGCAAGACCTGTCGTACCTGCTGGATGTGCTGCTCCATAGTACAGGAGTGTATCAATATGTCATCCAGATACACCAGCACTCCTTGGTTCACCATATCCCCCAGCATGATTGACAAAAGCCTGGAACACAGAGGGTTCATTGGACAGACTGTATGGTATCACTGTATATTCATAGTGGACCATAGAGGTGCTGAATGCAGTCTTCCACTCATCACCTTCCCTGATTCGAATGAGCTTATTGATGCAATGCAGGTCTAATTTGGTAAATACCTGTGCTCAATGAATCTGCTTTAGGGTGACTGATGAGTGGCAAGGGGTGAGGGTATTTCGCCGTTATCGCGTTGAGGCCCCCATAATTTATGCACAGGCATAGCCCTCTGTCCTTTTTCTCTATGAAAAGAACCCCGTGGAGGTAGGTGAAGTAGAGGAACTAATAATCCCAGAAGACAATGCCTTGATCACATAGTCTTGCATGGCCTTCTGGTCTGGTAGCAACAATGGGCACACTCTGCCCTGAGGGAGAGAGGTTTCTTGTAAGAGATCTATTGCGCAATCCCAGGGCCAATGAGGGGGCAGAGTGGCTGCTCAGCTTTTGCTGAAAACCTCTGCGAGGTGCTGATACTCCTTCGGGACCTTGAGGGGTGGTTGGGTGCCAGGACTCTCTACGAAGGTGGCCCAACACAGAAGGAACAAAGAGGTCTCAGTGCAGCGCATGCCCCATGCAACATTATCGGTGCTTCATAAAAAACCGGGTCATGCTTAGCGAGCCTGGTAAACCCCAGGATGATAGGAGGGTGAGAAAAAAATATGTGGCAGGCTCCAACTTTTACCCTTAGAAGCTCCGTTCATGACTCCAGTACCCCAGTACCCAAGGGCTGTTCGTCGGACGCACTGACCCATAACGTGACCTCACAATCCTGTATGGGGAAAGCGTCACTTTGGGCGAACGCAGAATCCATAAAAGAGCTAGCACCCCCCGAATTGACCAAGGGGCATGTATCCACTTGATTCTTCCCCCAGGACACCATTATGGGCACAGTCAACTGGTTATCAGGGTGAAACTGGACAGCTGTGGTCCTGGGTGGGGGTCTCGAGAGGATGGTCAGATGGAGTAGTCAGCAGTCAGCTCGGAAGCAGCCGGAACCTTTGCAATATTAGCACAACTGGTCACGGAGCCGTTGCTGCCTCTCATCGTGGGTCAGGCGCCCTTGTTCTAGCTGCACGAGGTCCAAGTCTCAGGAGGAGCCATAGCTCTGGAGGAGGACAGCCAGGGATGAGGCATTCTTTCCCGGGCCAGGTTGTCGATCATGACCATGGTCTCTACGTAGCGGTCAGAGGACCAGTCTTCTACCTGGTGCCTACCAGTTCAGCCTGAATCCATGGGTGCAAACCACACTGGAAGCTTGCCAGGAGGGCAGCGACGTTCCAGCCACTCTACTCCGCCGTTGTCCAGGACTCCAAGGAATACGCTGCCATCTACCAACCTGCCTGCTGGATTGTCATCAGCGGGTTGCTGGCTGTGTGGGCTAAGAGCAGGTGGTTGAACACCGCTTCAAACTGTTTTCGGAAGTCCTCATAAATGGTAAACTGAGGTCTTCTCCAGACAGCTGTGGCCCATGCAAGCATGGGTCTGGTCAGCAATGCAATTAGGTAATTTTGCTGTCATCTGTCTAGTATACATGAGGCAGGCTGGACAACACAAGCTCACACTGAAGAATGAACCCATTAGTAAGGCAAAATCTTTTGTCATTCACTCAGACCAGAGACTGAGGAGGAGGCTGTGGACCCAGTCGCAGGGATGTTTATTGTGGGAATTTACAAGGTAGTAAACAGGAATTGTCATCAGGGACAGGCATGGGTCTTGTGAGGCGCAGACATTGTTCTAGGGGCGAGATTAGAATCTGAGTCAGTCAGGAGAAGTGGGAGGTCTGAAGCCAGGGAGAGCAAGGAGGGAAAGCCAGGATTGCTTCGTATTGCAGGTTGAGCAGGTAGACTGTACGAGATTCCACAACCCGGTGAGTTGGTGCTGCTCCTTTTATATCAAACTGCTCCGATCCACAGCAGGTGTGGTCGTTTGGTTTGATGGCATGGATGTGACAGTATGTCCTACAGTGCATGTTGAAACCCAAGTGAATTTCCCTCTGAAAGCTTTATTCATTCATATTAGTTGGTCTTCCATAACCCTTTGCAGCTCACACACTGAGCTGTGCTCAGTTGTGCCAACTGGCTATTGACTTTTTTGATTTTTCTTCAAAATTTTCTGTTACAAAGGGTTTTTATTAGAAATGTTTACATTATCCTTTGTACTTCTGCATTTTTTCCTAATTTTTAGGAAAGCAACTATGTTCCAGTATATGTAAAAAACTGAAAAAAAAGTACATTTTGATTTTCAGTGTCATCATTGTATTTTCTTATGAACCTAAAGTAAAAAATAAAATTTAATCTAATGTGAAAGTATTGTGAGCGGGTGTGGTGGGGCAGTGGGTTTGGCCAGGGCCTGCTCTCTGGCAGGTCTGGGGTTTGAGTCCCGCTTGGGGTGCCTTGTCATAGACTGGCATCCCCTCCTAGGTGTGTCCCCTCCCTCTCAGCTTTACACCTTGTATTGCCGAGTTCAGCTCTGGCTTGCCGTGACCCCGCTTGGCAGGGGCGTAGCCAGAACTTTCAGGGGTGGCCAAGTAAGACCCAGTAATTTCATTGGGGTGCCCCCCCCCCCCCCAAAAAAAAAAACTCACAACTGACATGCTGTACCAAAAGCAAATTTACAGAATTTATTACAAATGTACACAAGAAATTACAGTGGCAGTACTTAAATGTCTGTAAAAACAAAATTTAATACAATCCTTATTCTACATTATTTATATATTTAGATGCTAATGATGCAAATTGGGTATTGGAAATTTTTTTTATCTTTGCAGATACAACTGATGTAACCTACATACCTGGTGGGCAACAACTGACTACATGAGTGTTTCTGTTCATCTCTGATTCTGGTCTGAAGTGTGTTGTCTGTAGAGCTTCTCCACAAGCTCACTCTCCGACTGTATCTCTGCATCCTCCTCATCTCTTAGCAGCACACATTTCCCCTGCTTCTTCCTTCTCTGTAGCATTCGTTTCCCTGCCTCTTCATCATTTTCAGTTTTACTGGTACTAGCCCTCAGTTTGTAAAAAAAAACGAAAGTATCTTCCCTGCTTTCCTTTTATTGCTCTCTACAGTTTAGACACACACCTATCAAGAAACACTTATTAAATTGAATAGCTACTTACAAAAAAAAGTGACAGACTCAATGTAAGCATATTATGATGTGGTAGCATTATGTGCAGTAATATTATTTTTAATTATTAGCTAGCTAGCAGCAGCAGTAACTTTAACTAACATTAGCCTATTAGCTAGTTATGCGATATTTAATGGTAAGCCAAGATTTGTTTGTCATGAAATATCGCAGTACCTCAACTTCAACAAACTTTCACGAAATTTCCATCCATACCTCCTCCCTCGGTCCGGTCATAGCCTTCCATGGATTCAAATACCACTGCTATGCTGATGATACCCAGCTCTTCCTCTCCTTTCCACGTGGTGCGTCAGACATCTCCGCATGCATTGCTGCCTGCCTGTCGGACATCTCTTCATGGGTGTCTGATCACCACTTCCAACTCAACCTGTCCAAAACAGAGATTCTTTACCTCCCAGCTGGCCTGTCCTCCTGTCACAACCTCTTGATCAAATTGGACAACTCACTCATTTTGCCTAGCTCCTTCGCTAAGAGTCTGGGAGTAATGATTGATGCGAGTCTGTCATTCTCAACATATCAAAGCCACAACCCGGTCCTGCAGATACATCCTGCATAATATTCATACGATCTGTCCCTACCTCACTTCTGACTCCGCCCAACTACTTGTCCAGGCCATGGTGACTTCCCGTCTGGACTACTGCAACTCCCTCTTGTGTGGCCTTCCTGCTAATGCCATGAAACCTCTGCAGCTTCTACAGAATGCTGCTGCACAGGTTGTGTTTGATTTGCCAAAGCGCTCCCATCTATCTCCTCTACTCATCTCTCTGCACTGGCTTCCTATGGTTGCCCGAATCAAATTCAAAACCCTGGTTACTGTGTACAAATGCATCAATAGAACTGCTCCCCGCTATTTACAGGACTTGATCAACCGGTACACCCCAGCCAGACCCCTTCGCTCATCTACTTCTGCTCTGGTGATGGTCCTGCGCACGAAAGGCAAAGCTCAGAGGTTCTCAGTTCTGGGTCCGTTGTGGTGGAATAACCTTCCCCAGTCACTCAGAACTGTGGAAACTGTCTATTTTCAAGAAGGGTCTGACAACTCATCTTTTCCAGATCCACTTCGCCCAAGATCTCTCCAGCTCATTTACAGTGTAACTGTTCACGCATCGTAACTCCATAAGCATCCCCAGATACAACCTTTATTCAGCCATTACTCTGGCATTGTACTTGCTCATTTGTGTATCTTATAATATTTTGAAAAAAAAATTGGTGGGAGGGTATTGGGATTTCTCTATCCTGTGTCTTATGCACCTACTCAACTGATGAACCTTAGTGCAGTAAGTGGTAGGGAACAAACTAGGTTTGCTTGAGACTTTCATGTCTGCAGCTATGTCTCCTTCTCTTAGTGTAATGCATAAGTTGTACTTTTGCTGAGATGCACGTCGCTTTGGACAAAAGCGTCTGCAAAATGAATAATTGTAAACGTAGGTAAATAACACTGATTTTACTCTCTTGATCTCCATATCTTCTTGTGCTGGATTTGGCTGCAGTAACTCTCCCGAAACTCAGTTTTCCTGCTCCTACTCCTCCTACACACAGAGGTTTGTGCCGTGCAGACGGGTCGCAGCTCTTCAGCCTAATAGCACTGCGCGAAACACTATGTGCATTGTACAACTTTGAATGACGAAAAAAGTCACCTGTCAGTGTGGGCAGAGTGCTTTGTACAGCAGAGGTGGCACCGGCCACCACGTAGCTACGCCCTTGCCGCTTGGGACAGAACTTCAGATCATGCCATAGGTATGTTTTCAGTATACAATAGCTGTATTTTGTGTAGGAATGTTCTGTTCAGAGGGGGTGCGGTGGCGCAGTGGGTTGGACTGGGTCCTGCTCTCCAGTGGGTCTGGGGTTCGAGTCCCGCTTGGGGTGCCTTGCAACGGACTGGCGTCCTGTCCTGGGTGTGTCCCCGCCCCCTCCGGCCTTATGCCCTGTGTTGCTAGGTTAGGCTCTGGTTCCCCGCGACCCCGTATGGGACAAGCGGTTTAGGAAATGTGTGTGTAAATAACAAAATCACCTTTTATAAATAGCATTCATGATGGAGGCTGCTATAAAATGGCCTATTTTCTTATTACTTCTTGAAAGAAATTGAATGGCTATTACTGAATCCATCCTTGCTCACTTTTGTTAAGCACTTGTCCTGTTTAGGGTCTCAGTGGTCTAGAACCTATCCCAGAATCACTGGCCACAAGCCTTTTAGGTGTATGCCCTTTACAGGATGTCCATCCATAGGAAGGTAACTACACACTTATACACTATGGGTAATTTAACACCACTAACCTAACTCTGGTTCCTTCTCGCTGTCAAAAAAACCTGAGCACCTAGAGCAACCCCACACAGATACAGGAAGAACATGCAAACAGACAGAGGCAGATTTAGACCTACATCCAAACAGTCAAGGTGCTTTTAGGTATCAGCACTACACACTGCACCACTGTGATGCCCTGAATAAATCCTTGTCCATTTAATTATATACTTAGACATACCATGACAGGTGATGTCTGAGCCTTACGGCACCATTCATGTTCCAGTATAGTGTATGTAAAATTTATTTTCCTTTCCACTTTCTAAACATCTTTCCTGTCTAGCCTGCTGCACCATCCCTGTAAAACATACCTACTCCACTTTACATTTGTTTAGACACTTTTCTCCAAAACAACTTCCAATGAAGTCTATGTAGTGTTATCAGCCCAAACATCTTATTCACCAAGGTGACTTTCATTGCTAGATATACTACTTACAATGGGTAACTCATCCATACATCAGCGGAACACACTCTGTCACTCACACGCTATGGGGGAACCTGAACAGCCTGTCTTTGGACTATGGGAGGAAACCACACAGACATGGGGAGAACATGCAAACTCCACACAGACTGAGGAGAGACAGAACCAATGTCATCTCGCACCACCCAGGCGCTGTGAAACAGAAGCACTACTTGCTGTTCCACCCAACTTTGTTACTCCCGTAAATACTTATTTTTGCCAATGGAATGTACAGGATTCCAAAGGTCACTGTGTTATGTTTGGAAAAAGTTGTTCCATCTACAACTACAAATTTTAGTCATTAAAAAAGAACAAGCCTCAAGAGACATGTTAATTTATACTTCCATGCTTTTCTAAAGATATCTTGGACTAAAAATGCTTTATACCATATGCTTAAATAATTGTGTGCTTTCAGTATAATGGAGTGTCTCGCAATATAGTGGAAACAAATTGGCCCCTTTTTATGATTGTATTCTCCTGTCTTTTCAGCAGAGTCAACGGTCAGGTTGAAAAATGAGGCTAAATAGATTCTATCAAATCTTGACCAATTTAACAGAACATTCCTACACAAAACACAACTATTGTATACTGAAAACATACTTATGGCATAATCTGAAGTTCTGATAAATTCAGCTGCAAAGAATGGTGGAAAAAGGCAGATGTATTAATATTTCTGGGATAGGAGTAAACTAGTATTGTAATCTTCTTTGAAATTACAATGGGCCTGTGTACACTGAAAATGATTTCTTTTTTCCTCTCCACTCATTCAGCAAGGTTAGCATGAGGACTAATAGCTGGCTGACTCAACAGGTGAAAAGTGGCTGTTCATTAGTGACAGCGGAAGTCACTTCAGTATCTAATCTGCACATTGAACAGCTAAGGCCTATTTACTGGCTGTAATTCTTCACACTGTAAGGTTCTGTGTGACACTAAAGTGATAGTCCAACACAAATCCAGGTCCTTGTGATTTAGTCAAAAACTCTGCCAACTCACCTTATGACATTTATAGTGCAGCAGGCAAGTATTCATATCTGTAGCAGACAGACACACCAGGGTGTGCAATCTGTCTCTGGGAGTGAGCAATCAGGAAATAAGTTGTCTTATAGATGCTGCTTCAGCATCAGAGGAGTTAAAGGCTTTATGTGGAAAAACCACTTGACACCAAAATAAGACAGTTCAATAAGCATAATACTGGTGACTGCATGAGAGTCACCACTGAAAGATCCATTTCCAAACACACTCCTCAGAACCCAGTAAACACTGGAAGTACAGTCACCATCAGTGAAATAACTTACCAAGTTTTGGTACCTTTTTTCTCACACCAAAGACAATGTGATCACAAAAAAAAAGGCTTGATTATTTGATGCTGAGGTCCCTGCTGAGCGCTCCTCGATTTTAAGATAATTACACTGCAATTATAACACCATTTTAATGCAGTTTAGAGTAATGTTTTTCAAGTCTGAGAAGTCCAGGATCTCAGTTACTCTTGTGACACTGCCTTCTAAAATGAAGAATGTCAATTCTGCCCATGTAGTCCAGACACTTTGTAAAATAGTAGTACAGAGCATATTAATGTTCCATCCATAAAGCTGAATATTTTCTACTTTTATTATCCCTTAGATTGCATGGTAAGAACTCTTGTAGCCAAGTAGTGACAGTAGAACTTCAAACTTTTCTTGCCAGTGGAACACTTGTCCTTTAAGTTTTTTTTTTTTTTGACTATCTTGCAGCATAACTTATTTGTCTCCGTCATCATTTCTCACTCTCCTCCAGTTGCTGTCAGCCCAGAGTTACGGGCCACTTCCTCTTTGGCCTTTTGTGTTCAACAGCGTGCTGACGCGTTGGCTGATTCACCAGAAAATGGTGATCACGGATAGCAAATGTGTTTGACAATCAAGTACAAAAAAGAAAAAAAAAGAGAACAATTCACAAAAAGAAAAAATACAAAAATACAAAATGCCAGGGGAATACAACCACAGATTAAAAAATCAGATAAATTAAATGATTTACATTTATTCATGTAGCTAATGCTTTTCTCCAAAGTGACTTACAGTGGTGAGGTTACAATTATGTACCCATTTATACAGCTGGGTAATTTTACTGGAGCAATTTAGGGTAAGTACCTTGCTCAAGGGTACTACAGCCAGAGGGGAGGCCCAAACCTGCAATCTTTGGATCCAAAGGGAGAAGCTCTAACCACTACCCTACCATATTATCATCCCAAGGGTAAGATACAAAGACCACTTCATTACAAGAGCACTTCCAGGATCAGTTAGTACCTCCACCAGATCTGGGCGGATCAATGAAGACACCTTTGAGTTTCTTGGACATCTGGTTCAACTCAATTTTTTTTTATAGAGTGCTCTTCTCACGCAGTGACATGGAGCACTTTAATACAGGCATAAGGCAAGAAAAACAGATACAAAGAAGACAGCTGACTAATGGCTATGATAAAGTACATCTATAGAGCTATAAGTATGCCTACTGGCCACTGGGGAAAGGAACAAAAACTCTCAACTGAAGGTTGAGGGAGAAAAACCTCTGGGGGTCCACAGGCCAGTGGTTGCCCACCCCTCCTGGGCATTCTAGAAAGCAACAATTGCAAGACAGTGTAACAAATAGCAGTCCTGCTCTCCAGTGGGTCTGGGGTTCGAGTCCCGCTTGGGGTGCCTTGCGACGGACTGGCGTCCCGTCCTGGGTGTGTCCCCTCCCCCTCCGGCCTTACGCCCTGTGTTACCGGGTAGGCTCCGGTTCCCCGCGACCCTATATGGGACAAGTGGTTCTGAAAATGTGTGTGTGTGTGTGTGTGTGTGTGTGTGTGTGTGTGTGTGTGTGTGTGTGTGTGTGACAAATAAGAATGATATTGTTACTAAATGGCATCTTGGATCCCCAGCTCTGCATGGAACGTCTTGTTCGTCATGGCAGATGGACATCATCCTCTGTCAGCACGGGATTTGTCTGTCACCGCTGGCTGGCCTCCTCAGGTCTTATGTAGTGAGTTAGTGCTCAACAAGAAGAAAGAACAGAGTTAGTAATTTGTTACTTAATTTATTATGCATTTTTATAAAGGTGGTAAACAAGTCAGGTGGAATTACATTTTGAGGTGGAATGCCTGAGTGAACATCTAAGTCTTTAGTTGGGATTTGAAAACGGAAACAGAGGGGGCATTTCTAACAGTAACTGGTAGACTATTCCACAACTTAGGTGCTCTGTAACTAAAGACGTGACCTCCTACTGAGGTCTTATTGATCACAGGTACTTTAAGGTAACCTGCATCTAATGAACAGCAATTATTGTCCTGGGATATAAGAATCAATGATCTCACAAAGGTAAGCCAGAGCAATGCCATGTACTGCCTTATAGGTCAAAAGTAGGATTTTATAATCAACTCTAAAAGCGAGCGGGAGCCAATGCAACGATTTAAGTACAGGTGTTATATGGTCAAACTTCCTAGTTCTAGTGACAATTCACACAGCAGTATTTTGTATCAACTGTAGCCTGGATACAGTCTGATATGGCCAACCTGACAATTAAGCATTACAGTAATTCAGCCTGCTGGAAACAAAAGCATGAACTGTTGTTGTCACGAACCACGTTGCAGCTTCTCAAGTTCGCAAATGACGAGACCGACTCCTGGGTTTCTAATAAAACGTTACATTTAATTAAAATACCAACAAACATCCGTCGCTCCACTTGTACACTCTGAGGCAAACTCTTCTTCTCTACTTCTCTAGCATTTACGCAAAAAACTAAGGAACGTAATTAACATATGGACATCTAGTGGCAGTTTTATAAATCGCATTTCAAATTGTACAATTAAACTCAATGCCAATCATTCATCAGCAATTACAAGTTGACAACCAAATACAAACAACACCTTTCCACACAACATCAACAACACCAACTCAAACAATAAAATACAACATGAACCAGTTTCTTAGAATCCTGTCTACATAGGAATCACCGCAATTTGGCTGTTTCTTAACTGAAGGAAGCACAACTTAGTCAAAGCATTTACATGCAATACAAATGACAGCTTTCCATCCAGCAGGACACCCAAAGCCTTGACACAATCCGTATGCTTGAAGCTAATACCATTTACTTGGTTCAGCACACCAAGTGCTCCTCTGACCAGCCCATGCTGCTAATCCTTGATAACCATGAGGTACACATTTCACTGAGGACACTGGATACTGCAAAAACAAAAGGTATTGTCATGCTCACAATTCCACCCCATACTTCACATCATTTGCAGCCTCTGGACAAGTGCGTTTATGGTCCATTGAAGACCTATTACATAAGAACTCTTGATAGTTGGATGAGATCAAAACAGGCAGTCCTCAGATTACAAATCAGCTCCTTGTCCTCAATCTGTCTTTAAATTGGATTTTGACGCAAGTTGGAACATTTAGGTATGGTAGATGTATAACATCAGTTAGTCAAATGTTTGTCTTAGTATATAGTGTATTGTGTACCTTTCTATGCATAAAAACATGAAAAACACTTCCAGATACACTAAAACACCTTAAATATAACAATATAGTAATAATAACAGTACAATGTAATGATATAATGATAATAAATGTAACTACAATATTTATAATAGAGAGAAATAGAAAATGATGATAAATGTTACTACTATCATGATGAACATTGGACACGGAGGAAGCTGGACACAAGTGCACGATCATTTATTCACAATCAAAGAAGGAGGCCTGTTCTCATGGTCAGGGATGGGCGATGATCGGTTGATCGGCAAACTAACAGAGGCGAGGAGCTGAAATCATGCTGAAGTGTCTTTTACAGCCAAGTTCTCCAATTGAAGTTGTCCGATTGACAAATTCCAGATAGAGGAGAGCATTTTAGGTAAAACCTCATCCAGTTAATGTTAAACGTGTAGATCATAGAAATTAAAGCGCTTCCTTATTTACAGTGCCTTATAAATAACTAGCTGAGGGACTCTGGCATGCACAAGCTTGTTTGCTGTGAGCTGCACGTCACAGCTGTAGCTGCCTACAGAAGCCTTCACTTTGTGGTGAGGAGCAGGTTGGTGCTTTGTGGCACGTTCGACCAATGAATTTCAACGAACTAACTCTTCGTCCCAATCACATTTGTACATTTCCATTTACATTTATTCATTTAGCAGGAGCTTTTCTCCAAAGTGACGTATGTCTTATAGAAAACACAGTTTGTGCATTACCTTAGAAGAAAGAGACATAGCTGCAGATGTGTGATTCTTAAGTACAGAGTTACTTTGTTTCCTTCACCTTATACACTAACGTTCATCACACAAGTAGTTGCATAAAGCTTTACCACAGTATCGCAAATTCCTAATCAACTTCCTGGTACACACACACACACACACACACACATTTTCAGAACCGCTTGTCCTATACAGGGTCACGGGGAACCGGAGCCTAACCCGGCAACACAGGGCATAAGGCCGGAGGGGGAGGGGACACACCCAGGACAGGACGCTAGTCCGTCGCAAGGCACCCCAAGCAGGACTTGAACCCCAGACCCACCGGAGAGCAGGACCGTGGTCCAACCCACTGCGCCACCACACCCCCCAACTTCCTGGTAATTTTTTTTAAATAACATTTACATTACATTGCAGGAGTGGCTCTGTAAAGGATTGATCCAAGCATGATCATGAACATGTATACCTTGCATGAACTTAAGAGATCGTAGGTAAAGTGAATCCAGAACAGGTGAGTTTTAAGACCCTTATTAAATGTGGACAAAGATTCAGCAGTTCTGAGCAAGAGGGCGAGGTCATTCCACCACAACAGAGCCATAACCGAGAACCTCCGTGCTTTACCTTTTGTGCATGGGACCATCAAGCGGGCAGATGTGGAATATCGTAGTGGTCTGGCGGGTGTGTAGTGAATGATCAAGTCCTGTAGATAGCTGGGTTCCAGATAACAGTTCCATTGATGCATTTATAGGCCATAACCGGGGTCTTAAATTTGATCCAGGCAACTATAGGAAGCCAGTGCAGAGGAATGAGTACAGGAGATACATGCAAATGCTTCAACAAGTCAAACACAACTCAGGCAGCAGTGTTTTGTATCAGCTGTAGAGCTTTTATGGCAGTAGCAGGAAGGCCAGACAAGAGAGAGCTACAGTAGTCTAGATGGGGTGTCACCATGGTCTGGACAAGTAGTTCTACAGAGTCGTTTGTGAGGTAAGGACAGATCCTGCAGATGTCATTGATAGATGATTGCTCAGATGTATGTCGCTTTGAACAAAAGCATCTGCTAAATGAATAAATGTAAATGTTATTCAGGATGTATCTGCAGGTCTGGGTTGTGGCTTCGGTGTGCTGAGAGAAAGCTAGACTTGAGTCAGTCATCACTCTCAGTCTCTTAGCTGAGGAGGTAGGTAAAATGAGCGAGTTGTCCAGTTTGATCGAGAGATCATGATAGGAAGACAGGCCAGCTGGGAGGTGCAGCATCTCTGTTTTGGAGAGGTTGAGTTGTAGGTGGTGATCAGACATCCATGCAGAGATATCTGACAGACAGGCAGCGATACATACGGAACTGTCTGATGCTCCAAGTGGAAATGAGAGGAAAAACTGGGTATCATCAGCAAAGCAGTGGTATTTGAATCCATGGGAGGCTATGACCAGGCGAAGGGAGGAGGTATAGATTAAGAAAAGAACTTGACCCAGTACTGAGGCCTGCAGGACACTGGTTGAAAGAGGCATAGGAGAAGAACGGGAGCTCTGTCAGGTCACTTGTCTAGTTCTCCCTTGACAGGCCATCTCCATCAAGAGCCCCGAGATGGCCAGGCCGATGGTGATCCCGCAAGACTATTAAGACCTCACGGAGGTCATCTGCAAAAGCAAGGTTGCAGCCTTGCACCCTCACTGGCCCAGGG
This sequence comes from Scleropages formosus, assembly GCF_900964775.1. Taxonomy (NCBI): domain Eukaryota; kingdom Metazoa; phylum Chordata; class Actinopteri; order Osteoglossiformes; family Osteoglossidae; genus Scleropages; species Scleropages formosus. The sequence continues at coordinate 10,765,103 of NC_041806.1, forward strand.
ATTGTGCCGTAGACCTTTTGCCAGACACCTTGTCCCCCTAGGGGTAGGATATATCCCTTGTCCCTCCCGGAGCAGCAGGCAATGCAGGAATACATAACCGAGGCATTGGTCTCGGGGATCATCCAGCCTTCTAAGTCACCTGCCAGAGCAGGGTTCTTCTTTATTGAGGAAAAAAGGTGGGGGCCTACACCCTTGTGCCGATTATCAAGGTCTGAACACCGTTAGTCAAGTATCCCCATCCTTTGCCACTAATCACAGCTGCTATAGTGCAGGTCCATGGGGCCTGGGTATTCATGAAGCTGGACCTGTGGAGCGCGTATAACCTCATCTGGATCAGAGAAGGTGATGAATGGAAGACGGCATTCAGCACCACCTTAGGGCACTATGAGTACATGGTCATGCCATTCAGTCTGTCGAATGCGCTGTCAGTTTTTCAGGCCTTTGTGAACCATGTACTGGGAAATCTTGTCAGTCGCTGTGTTCTGGTCTACGTGGACGACATACTGATCTACTCGCTGTTGCTGGAACAACATGTTCGGCAGGTACGACATGAGCTAAAACAACTGTTGGAGAATCTAAATGTCAAAGGAAAGAAATGTTTGTTCCACCAGACCCAGGTTCCCTTTCTTGGATTCTTGTTGACCACCGAGGGGGTGGCGATGGATCCGAAGAAGGTCCAGGCTGTGGTGGGCTGGCCCCGACCAGCAACCATGAAAGCCCTGCAGCGGTTCCTAGGTTTCATGAATTTCTACAGGTGCTTCATCAGGGGGTTCAGTGCCATCGCCTCTCCCCTCATGGCACTCACATCAGGTAAGGGGGCCCAGCTGGCCTGGAACGATCAAGCAACACGTGTCTTCCAGGATCTCAAGGAGTGGTTCACAACCGCTCCTATCCTCTGACATCCTGACCCCGCATTGCCTTTTGTGGTGGAGGTGGATGCCTCTGTGGTAGGGGTTGGGGCAGTGCTGTCCCAGTGGCAGGGAACTCCTCCAAAATTACACCCTTGCGCATACATGTCCCATAAGATGTCCCCAGCCGAATGTAATTAGGACATAGCAAACAACTCCCTGTTGCCTATCGAACTGCCGTTGGAGGAATGGCGCCACTGGCTTGAAGGAGCGGCACATCCTTATGGACCATGGAAACCTAGAGTATCTACAGTCAGCACACTGACTGAACCCTCGCCAGGCCAGGTGAGCATTTTTTTTTTTTTTTTTTTACCCATTTTAGGTTTAGTGTATCCTACAGGCCTGGAACCAAGAACACCAAAGCTGATGCCTTGTCACACATACCCAAGAAGGACCAGCAGACGGCCGCGCCAGAACCCATCCTCCCAGAGGATTGCGTGGTTACCCCTGTGCAATGGCAGTTTCTCCAGGACCTCCAGGCTGCGCAAGAAGCAGAACCTGGACCAGTAGATAAACTGGAAGATAAGAAGTATGTGCCTGTTTGCATGCGGCTGATGCTGCTGCTGTGGGCCCACGATTCCCTGTCCACAGGACACCCCGACACCTGCCGAACATTAGCTCTCCTCCAAGGCCACTTCTGGTGGCCTTTGCTCTCTTCTGATATACAGGAGTACATGGAGGCCTGTGATGTATGTGCCCAGGCAAGAACCCCCAACCTGAAGCCCACGGGCCTGCTGGAACCCCTCCCGGTTCCTACCCAGCCCTGGTCGCATATGGCAGTGGACTTCCTGGTGGATCTGCCTCCATCCAAAGGTAACACCGTGGTCCTGACCATAATCGACCTCTTCTCCAAAGCATGCCGTCTGATTCCCCTACCCAGGCTCCCTACAGCATGTGAGACAACAGAGGCCCTGTTCCACCATGTTTTCAGGTTCTACGGTCTCCCCGAAGACATGGTTTCGAACAGGGGACACCAGTTCTCTTCCTGGATCTGGAGGACGTTCTGGCGAAAGTTAGGGGTGACAGTGAGTCTCACATTGGGGTACCACCCCAAAGCAAACAGCCAGGTGGAGAGGGTACATCAGGACATTGGTCGATTCCTCAGGAGCTATTGTTGCCACCAACAACCTCAGAGATCCCGGTTCCTACCCTGGGCCGAGTATACTCATAACACCTTATCCCACACCTCTACGGGGGTTTCCCCATTCCAGTGTGTTCTAGGGTATCAACCCCCATTGTTCCCCTGGCATCCTGGACCCAGCAAAGTACCCAAGGTTGACACCTGGCATCAGAGCAATGAACAGGCCTAGCATGACATTAGAGAGCACCTGCAACAGAGCACGTGATGGATGAAACAACAGGCCGATCGCCTGATTGCAGAACCTCTCACAAGCAACCGTGACCTCAGTGTCTCCAGTGATTCCCAGCTGTTCTATGTTCTCCTCTCCTGGCTTCTGACCTCTTTTCGTTTCATTGACTACTTTCCTTGTCTGTCATCGAAACCCCGCACGCACATTGGCTGACCCACGACTACTGCTTTTGACTCATGTTTTGGATTTGTTGCTCATTAAACAGAACCTGCATTTGAGTCCCATTCACCTTCACTCCGGCATTCCTTGTTCCGGCATGACAGAGTTTTGGCTTTATGCCATCGTCACTCTGCAGCCCGAGTTTGATCCTGTTAGTATGTAATGTATCAGCCATGGGGTGGTACTGGGGCCTGCTGGTCTTGAAGATAATGGAAAGAGAGTCAAGAGAAGAAAACAGAGCGGAGAGGAAAATGTTAGTAGCATTCTGTTGATGGATCTGAGAATTGTGCAGCAGTAGGGAGGGCAGACAGCGTGGCAGAGGCAAGGCAGGAAGGTGAGAGATTTTAAGTTATGGCGGAAGGCAGCAATGTACAATGGTTAGCATTAGAAGTGTTGGAGACCTTCAGCTGTTCAGCAACTCTGAAAAGTTTCCCTGACTTGATGTTTCATCAGATCGTTGCCATGTCGGTTTCCTCACTTCTGCAGCAGCTTGTGCCTGATGGGGAAAAAAAACAGTATCTGCTAGAAGACCGGATAAGCATTGTATGGGTGGTTATTCATAGACAGAGTTTGTAGTTTTACTGTATCAGCAATGCTGATATGTTCTGAACTGCACTCTTTCACTACCAAAAAAGGCTTGTCTTACTGCAGTGTCAATGATGTCCAGAGAAGCACCACAGTTTTCAATTAGTGGCACACATTCTCTGATGGAATTGACATCAGGAGTACATGACTAAGGGGGTGCGGTGGCGCAGTGGGTTGGACCACGGTCCTGCTCTCCGGTGGGTCTGGGGTTCGAGTCTCGCTTGGGGTGCCTTGCGACGGACTGGCGTCCCGTCCTGGGTGTGTCCCCTCCCCCTCCGGCCTTACGCCCTGTGTTGCCGGGTAGGCTCCGGTTCCCCGTGACCCCGTATGGGACAAGCGGTTCTGAAAATGTGTGTGTGTGTGTGAGTACATGACTATACATTCCTGGAACGCTTATCTAACAAATTTCTACGCATTTCATCAGACCATTGCCAGTGTCATCTATTATACTGTTGTGTGCTCAGAGAAAACATCTCTGCTGCTCAGATCCACAGACTCAAAGAACTTGTAAAGAAAATGAGCTCTACTATGGTTCTGACCCTTAATACAGTGGCAGAGGCTGGAATAAGGAAGAAGTTAGAGTCCATAATGAACAATGGCACACACCCCCTCCCCGAGCTATCCCAAGGTACTGATCTAGAGGTGGTCAGAAGAAGCGATTCAAGGACACGCTCAAATCGTCCATAAAGGCATTTGGCATTGACACGGATAGCTGTGAAGAATCTGCAATGAACAGAATGAGATGGCGCACCTCCATACATAAAGGCGCTGTGTTGTACGAAGCTAATAAAACAACTTTAGCCATGCAAAAACGACAGGAATGGAAATCTCAAGGCGCTCGTTCCCAACAAAAGGGCACAATCACATGTCCGCAGTGTCAGAGAACATTTCATGCGCAAATCAGTCTAATCAGCCATCTGCGCACGCACAACGCACCCCAGTCTGACTAGGTGGTCCTCGTCGACAAACGGACAAACAGCACACACACAATCTATGTTTTCAACTTAGGGCTGCTCCTGATGCTTTGTTATATTTATTCTGGAATCCCAAAGAAAGCAGGCTCATTTAACTTTTCAGCAAATCTTTAATAAAAAGTTGACTTATCCCCTTCTATATTCTTGTTATAACACAAACCAAATCCTGTTGTTGATTACATTATGGTACATAGATTTTATTACTCTTACAAATTTTGCAAGAAAATGTATTTTATTGCTATAGTCCATACCAGAACTTCCCTGTACATATGCATTTGACTAAAGTATCTAATTTTCTTCCAGTGGAAAAGTTTGCATTTAATTGTTATCTGAGCATCCCACCTAAATATGGTAACCTTCTTCTTTTGTATTTCAACATTAATCTGTAAGTACTTGCAGGTTCTTGCTGTAGTCTCCTTTCACATTACAAAGGCAATGCATTGCTGAAAAAGTCTTATTAAGGTGAATTCTCTTAAAAGATGTAATAACAAATTAGTTTCAATTATAAAAGATTTTATCTGTTCCTGAGGCCCAAAGTTTACATCCATTTCTGCTAAAATATCACCAATTTTTATTAAAATGTACACAATTACACAACATAACAAGATAGTTACTCCTGTCTACTTGCAGTCATTCAGCTCTTTTGCAGCTATTATGTACCATTAACTTAACAAATGTCACAAGTAAAAACATTGATATATATGACATTCAGTGTTTATGTCTCATCTTTCTTTAATGCAAAGAATTAAACAGTCAAAACACACACACACACACACACACACACACACCTTCAGAGCCGCTTGTCCCATATGGGGTCACGGGGAACCGGAGCCTACCCGGCAACACAGGGCGTAAGGCCGGAGGGGGAGGGGACACACCCAGGACGGGATGCCAGTCCGTCGCAAGGTACCCCAAGCGGGACTCGAACCCCAGACCCCCCGGACAGCAGGACTGTGGTCCAACCCACTGTGCCACCGCACCCCCCCCCCCCACAGTCAAAACAATGCAAATGAATTCACACAGAAAAAAATGGTATCATTTGGATACTCCTAATGAATATTTATACAGAGATTATAATAGCAGAAAAGTGCACAGTTTATGTGGAGTTTTACAGGTTCTCTTCGTGTTTCATCTAGGTGCCCTGGCTTCTTCCCACAGTAGAAAGACATGTGTTTCAGGAGAGCTGATAGATACGAATTACCCATAGTTTGTATGTATTTGTTACACTGCTCCGATATATAGATGGTATAATGATTGTAGCAAGTTTAGTGGAGTATAGCATTGTAAGTCGTCTTGGACAGAGGTGTCAGTTAAATACTGCATAATCATTGTAGTATATTGTTTAGGAGAAAAATGTCTGCTAAATGAATAAATGTAAATATGTTGCACCACTCAGCTGTCAGGAAGTGAAGAAATGTTTTGTAAACTGAAGCGGGTATTAAATAAAACTCCTTTAATGTCAAATTTCTCATAATCTGGATAGGTATTTCTTGGGGTATGACTGTGCTGTTTCCTTTTTATGTTGTCACCCAGTTCTGCTCTGTTGTTAATTCATTTTGAAAAAGTCTGTGTTTTGAATTATCAGAGAAGGAAATTTAAGCTCTTTTACTATAAGTACTAAAATGAATAATGTAAAATGTAATATGACAGAATTTCTAGATACAGAGGAGAAAGCTTAACTACTATAATAAATAGTGGTAATAATGTAAAATATTGCATGTATCTTCTTTATTATCCAGGTTCTAAACAGAAAACCAATATTAGATCAGTCTTACCGGTTCTTTCCATATTAAAGACTACTAATTTAAAACAGTGGGGAACCACAACGTGATACGGAGGAGGAAACCAACATGATGGTTGATAAGAAATTTTTGTTTACGACTGCATATTTCCATTTTGTATTATGAGTATTTATGTATCACCCAGATCCACCATCTCTTCAGTGAAAACTCTACCTACCTAAGAAGAGACTTCAGAGCTTCTGTGAACATGGAATCAAGAAGCGGTGAGAAAGGCTTTTGAATTTTTGAAACACTGAATTTAGAAACCAAACTGGAATTAGTATTACTGTTCACATAAAACAAACCTGAACATGATTTAAAAAGTAGGTCTACTAAAATCAGTTACTCTAAAAACTATTTGAGAACTATAATCTATTATATACTATATTACTGTTATGTTTTCACAAGTTTTTTAACAGCTATAAAGACTAAATTGCAATTTGTAATAGTTTTTTAATTTTAATATTTCTAATAAAGCACTACACATGATGAGTACCTAATATTAAAGTTTTAGATGATATTCACATAGCACCATAATAGATTGTTAATGAAAACGACTGAAGATTGGAAAATTATAGAGAACAGAAAATAACACTTACTACATTTTTGTTTTTGTATTTATTGTAGTTTTCCCCAACATTCTGTACACAATTCTGACAACTGTCCTGCTTCTGGGAGCAGAAGGTTTTTCGCAATTCAGTCCTGGAGCAGTGGCATCAAATATGGCAAAACATGGGAACAAAACACTTGAGTGTTATGTAAGTTTGTGATTCTTGTCTGCATTTTACACATCTACATTGATTCAGAAGACCCTTTTCTACAGAACAACATTCTTTACCTATGTACAATTATATACCTATTTGTTCAGCTGGGTAGTTTTTTTTTTACTGGGGGTAATTTTATGGGAAGTACCTTCATTTCATTGCTCTATTTTATAATTTCATAATCACTAATATCTGTTGGGTCTTGCACCCGCAAAATGTTAACATGCACAACCAGGGAACAATCACTCGCATAGTGTTGTATGCATCATTTGATGGCATGTTTGGGTTGCAGAATGAGGCAACATCCAAAACTCTCCCGTCGTCGTGGGAAAATGTGAGCTCAGTGGGGAGAATCCATGAGCCAGGTGCAAACACTAGGGCACTCATGGAAAATACCCTGCACCTGTTCAAATGCTACATGGTGAACGTGAGCAACTTCCCCCTGCCAGAGGAGGTAACAAAGCACTTCAAGGACATTGCCCAGAAGATTGAGCACCTGTGCGAATGCCTCTTCGGGGAGAAGATCACCACCTGCGAATACATGCCAGATATGAAGGATGATTACAAAAAGCAGGAGTTCGTAAGAAATCTGCTCATCTTGTATGTTCGTTGGATGAAGGAACTGGAAACCTTACTGTTACACACAAAGTGTAAAAAGTAAAACAATCACCCAGAGTGATTATTTAATTTATTTATTTATTTAACTTATTTCTATTTTGCTTATTGGCAACTGTTTCCATGGTAGCATTCCCTGTGTAATAAGCTGAAGCCATAATGATTTATTAAACTGAAGTTCTTGTCACAATAGCGGAAAATAAATTTGAGAAACTTACTCCAACACTGTGGTTACAACCCAACTTTGACTCCTAAAAAATTAGAACAGAAGACATCTAAGGATTGCAGTGAGGCTGCAGTGTTGAGTAGTGAAACTTGCAGTGCCTACATGTCTGGCACATGCAAGTTGCTAAGGTCACGCAAGCCCAGAAAAGTCAAAGCAGACTCATACTTATCCACTACCAAGGGCTGCCTCCATCAAGCATAAGGCTTTTTTTTTTTTTTTTTTTTTTTAAAAACATTTACTGGTGATTTGGATTGACTACATAGAGAAGTGCACATTAGCAATCTGCTGGCAAGTGACATGCATAATTATAGGTACTGTATGCATTATAGTAACTGCAACTGCTTCCATCACATTTAACATTTCTGGCATTGTTTAGTCACTGCAGGGCATCATCTCACACCTAAAACAAATCTGGGCCAGTACTCTGAAACACTCACTTAGTTTTGAAGCATACAGAATCGTATTCCTGAAAAAACAGACCAAAGGGGGAGTTGAAGACATCAAGTGATTCATTTCAGATATGACATTTCCAAAAAGTAGGCTACTTTCAGATTAATTTATTAGCATAAGAGCACATTGATGAAAGAGCATCTTAACAAGGTATACATATGACTTGATGGCACTTAACATGAGCTATTATGTATTATGCAAATAGGAAACAGCTTCTATATTGATCAACGGTCTTAAGTTTCAGCTATTGTACTGGTGCAGAATACATAGACCTCTAACATCTGACTGAAGTCTTGGCACATAAAATCCATACTTGTGTTCTTTCATTTGCAGGGAAAAATGTAAAGTACTATAAATCATTAACCAAAACACTTTCATGTAATCCTTTATTTAGTTTTTAAAAACCCTACTTCTCTTTCTTGAAAAAAAAATTGAGCAGCAGTAAAAATATATACACAAAGAGAGTATTCTGACATTTGTTTAAAAACCACAACACGGAAAGATGACTGACATATGGCAAAAAAAAAAAAAAAAAAAAATTTAATGACTAAAGTACAACAACAGAGTTTAGAGATATAAACTGCAAAACAAAAGACTGGGCTTTGTATGACATGCTTCAGTTCACAAGATGTATATATATTTTGCTTTTTTTAATCCAAAGAAGCATAACACTAGATCATTTAGATGAAATGGTTTTTAGATTATGGGCAGATTTAATCAAACCACCAATCAATTTGCAAGTTTCAAATGCAACAATTACCACTACCTTACAGATCACAATTACCACACAATATGGCAAGTCTGACATAATGTGGTAGTAAAGTTGTTCAAAATGCCTTATGAAAGTAAAAGGAATCTGTCACCAGCTTCTTTGCAATTTCTCACAATCTTCCAGTATAGCAGTCAAGAATTTAAAAAAGGAGCTTTCCTAGTTCTATGGTTCACAATAAACCCAATAGTTTTACATATTGCTTAATTTGACCTTTTTCCTTTCCAATTCAGTGGTTCCCAATGACCTAGTGCCCAACTTAAAGTCCTTGCCAATTCAAAAAAGAGAAAGACAAGCATCTCCTTAAATGTGAATACTGTAAGCTACCATCTCTTCATTTCACTCTAAGAACTTCTTTGAGGAAGGTTCTTATAAGAGTGCCATCTACCCAGCACCATTTATGGGGGTAGCCATCCAGGACATCCATCCTGCAAAACAGCTCCACTTGTTAATGGTCCTTTAGTCACTAAATTAGAAAAAAAACATCTGGAACCATCAACAACTGCATGAGTTCCCCATCTGGACTAATGATTTTCACAGTAATTAGCCAACAAACTATTGTATGCTGGCATTAAAACTAAAATATCAATTAGTGACAGCTAGCCAAACTAGATTAAAAAGTACAAATGACAAAATACAGTAATCCCTGATGCCCATTACAGTTGAGACTTTACTTCACATTTACAAGGACCAAACATATCTTGTATGCAACCAATAGCTGAGCGATACAAGATATTCACATTTGTTCATTTAGCAACCACTTCTCCGAAGTGACATGCAGTGAAAAATTAGTATTTAGCTGACATTATCCAAGGTGACCCAGTGTTTAGACACACTGCAGTAAACTCCCTGCAGCGAGGCCCAAACTGCCACGTAACATACAAACCAATTTAGAGTCACCAATTACTTTTGGACCATGGGGGAAATCCAGAGTACCTGAAGGAAACCCACACTTTAAGTGTATGATAGGTACAATCTACAAAACAGATGATCCGAGTGCAGACAGTCATAGTATTATAATTAATGAAAGGAAATTCCCCGATATTGTGCTGTGACAACTAATCCAAACTAATGAAGTAATTGTTTCCATTTTTAATGGTATCTAGTGACATTCACCATAAATGGGTATATTACCTTTAGGGCTCATGAATGCATGAATGCTTACCATTAAAACTAACTGAAATTACATCTTTGTGTTATACGAATTCACATTCCAAATGTTTTTCAGGAATATATCATCACAAGGGGGGAGGTTGTAATGCAAAAAACAAATATACATACAAAATATAATGCAAATTAAGCAAATTACATAATATTAAGAATAATCTTGCTGAGAGCAGAGCAGTTCCCACAAACAGGAGAAGTGATAAGGCAAGCAGATAAGGTTCTACAAAGATTCCTGTTTCAAGAACACAGAAAACACCAAGGCACACATGAAGTAAAAAAGGTTTGATTTACTTTCTTGCAGAAAAAATAAAATACAATATTTACAATAATGTTGAACAGGAAAAAACATAAGAATGTTCAATACAGTTAAAACTCACAGTTCTAAACAGTTCAAAATGTGCTCAGTATCTTATACGTTTCCCCAAAGACTACTCACATTCATATTACACTTCACATAAAAAATATCATGTCTCTTTGAAACCAAATGACAGGCAAATATCAGTATTTTTTCAAAACAAATAATAGAACAAGAACTGAACCTGATCAAACCAGTGTTTTTGTATAAATTATTTTCTTGCATAGTTCAAATCTGCTATATAAAATAACAGTCCATTCCAACAGTACAAAATCTTGGTGGACTGGAAAGCAAATGGCAGACAGAACTACACTGGACAGCCAGTGCTTTAAGGCATGAATATACCAACTGTCTTTTACTACAATAAATATACTGAAACAAGACAAGATTAATTTCAGAATATAAATAAAACATTCAGCATCCCTAATAAAAAGAAAATCATAGAAATGACAAATGTTTAAACACTAGCTGAATGAATTTATCTGAACAGAAAACTAAGAAATCAATGCTGCAACAAACTAAGTTTGTGAAGAAAATGCATCTGAAATTCATTTAAATATAGAGAATTTTTAACAAACCATGTTCTCATTGAAAATGCATACTGGAGAACAGATGCCACCACTGTACTCTAATACATCTCTGGCATCTCTTACAGGTCACAAAACTGATACATAGAGAATAAAAAGAACAGAATTCAACACAGTACTATACAAAATCTTTTGAGACTAATATGGAAACACTTTACTTTTTACATATATACACACACAGTCTGAAACTGCTTGTTTCGGACTCTGTGTGTGTGTGTGTGTGTGTGTGTGTGTGTGTGTGTGTGTGTGTGTGTGTGCGCACGTATATGGGGTCGCAGCAAACAGGAGCCTAATTCCATAACACAGGGTGCAAGGCTGGAGGGGGAGGGGAGACACCCAGGACGGGACACCATTCCTTCACAAGGCACTCCAAGCAGGAATCAAACCCCAGACCTGCCAGAGAAGGCAGAGGCCAAACCCGCCACACCACCGTGCCCCCCATATATGCAGAAAGGAAATTCCATTTCTGCTACACTCATCAAAACACTTTAGTGACACACACACACACAAAACCCCATGACCCTTCAGAACTGACACCCTCGATTTCTTGCATTGAAGTGCTGATAGTTTGTCGTGTTATTTTAATAATTTGGAGTGTTTTAATAAATGTATTAAATATATATACTTCTGTGTAAAAGAAAAGTGTTTATGTATAGCTTGTCAAATACTCATTAAGCTCACCTTGACATCCCTGAGCAGACAAGAAAAAATTATCAATTAATGTTTTTTTCTGACTGTTTATTGCAAGGAAAGGAACTCCCTCTCATGCACTGTGATAATGCTTCACAGTCCAGCAACTTAAGAAAGAAAATAACTCAGTGACATCTGGGATGCTGGTCAGGTGGCCTTTCTCACTGAAGTCTTTTGATGAGCGTAACAGAAATGGAATTTCCTTTCTGCAAAGCATTCTGAAACTGATGAGGGGGACCAGACGACAAGCGTGGGATCTTGGTAGTACAGATCTGTGCGGGGTTACGTAGTGTGTTAAAGCAAATGGTGGAGGTACAGAGTTCAGATGCTGCTTTTCCCTCCACCACAGTATTAATTTTATAAATGAGATGGAAACCAAACACTGCGGTGGCACAGAAAAAGTGTGGTCTCTTCTGAGCTCAGTGTCTGTATACATCTGTGTATGAGGGAATCAACATTTAAATGCTAACATGAAAAAGGCAAACATCTTAAAACATGCTTGTGTGCAGCATTCTCTTGCAAACTTTTTGTGCAGCGCATTTCGTGGTTATCATTCCTGTAGTAACTGGCATTAATACCACTAGGAACAGCATAGGATGTAAAGCCATAGTGAGCAAGCACCCAACTGCAGAGGGGCTCAGAAAGCCAGATATTCAACAATCAATGCAAGTATTTATGGTAAGAGGCAGCAGAGCTGGAAAAATGCAGTGAGGACATAGTTCTCTCACCCCCCCACCTATCACTACCCTTTTTATCAGTTCTGCTTTCAAAAAACTCTCCACTGTACAAACCGGAAACTTCCTCCCCTACAGCCACTGCTATGAAAGCTCCATGCCCTAACACACCCCGTAATCTGACTAGGATTGGCCGGGCTGCTGGTATGGACTGGACACGGCCTGCTTTGCTTCTTCAGGCAGTAGGGAGGGGTCAGTCAGAATGGAGGTGCTGATGCTCAGATGCCGAAGAGTGCTCAAAACCACTGAGGAAAAACACACATGCTAAAGTTAGGGTGCAACAAACTATACAGTGCTTTTACAAACTCCTCAAAAACAGTATGTTTCTGCTTTTGGTTTCTTGGTGGCGAAGAAAAGCAGCAGCAAAAAATTACCACTGAAATATAGTGGTTGCACCTATCAATTTAATCTGTGGGGTTAACTTATCTTTTTACAATTTGCCTGCCTCACAGATGCACTTATTTTATTTATGTAAAATCCTATAAGACGCTACGTTTCAGTACAGCACATTTATCTGTGTTGCAATCTGTTCTGTAGAACCCTTTCAACTACTGACTGGTACCACACTGATGCAGCTTTCTAAGGATAGAGGGATTTTCCTCAGACCTAATGAGGAGAAAATGATGCATGAGTTATCTAGGGGCTGTCGTGCTAGTCCACGTTGGAAATTGTGCGCTCAACACTGTCCAAAAGCTAAGTGGGTGCATGCAGAAAAATGTGTCTGCAAAACCCTCCTGATTTCCACACCCACTATGACTGGTGGCTAACTGATACAGATCTCAGCCTGACTTTTTTGCCTCCTTCAATAAGATGACTCTGCAAACTGTCAAGCTAAAAGTAAACGAGAAGCATTTCACACGTGAAAGAACGAACTGATTTGGAGAAGACACAGAGGTGATTTTTTTTAGATAAAGTTCTCTTACTTCAGCAGTGTTCTAGGTGAACATTTTTAAAATTAGTACTGCATTATGGAAAGTATGAAGCAAATACTTTACTGAAAACAGCTACTAAGTTAAAAGATATCATTCGTACAGCTGTTAGGAGCTGTGAACCTACTGACTAATCACAAATAACAAAGCTAATTTAGTGCAGAATGAGATTAATTAAAACCCTAAATAAAGGCTCTTTACACTTTTTTATATTTTTAATGGTAAAACATCCCAGCATGTTTCCAAGTCCAAAACACTGATGGGTACTTGTATCTAGTCAATATTCATTACATTATACTGCTTGTGCATCAGATTTTAAAATACTTTGCAGACAGAAAGTGTTTTAAAAAAAAAAAGTTTCAAAGCAGAAATAGTGCATCACTATGATATGCACTATGAAATTTGAAGAGTTGTGCTAAACACTGTGTGGCAAATGTGGCTGGAGGGAGAGAGTAATTGGAGCTTACTGGGTCTCAACACAGGTAGGGTGCAGTGCCGGTCCAGCCACTCTACTGTCGTCTGACACAGTTTCTCCATGCTGGAGGTGGACACTGTCCCGTTGAAGGATTCAAACAGTGGCTTGATGATGATGCTAAACTAGGGTGCAATGCAGAGTTAAGTACCAAATTCAATGGTGCAAAACCTCACAAAATTATATACATTTCAGTTTTTTTTTTTTTCCCTTCCCACTTTTAACCAATCCATTTTAAGAGGGCAAGATTACAAGCTATTCTTTGGTAAAATCATGCACCCACTTCTCTGCTCCAAAACAGCAATGACATTTGTTACTGAAAAAGTCTTTGTCATCAGTTCTACAGTTGGCAATATTGGGTTGGGTTTTTTTTGATGGTTTGAGGATTAAACTCAGGATGCGAAAGACAAATCTTTCAATAACGAAAAATTACAATCTAACAAAGATGACAATCTAGACCTCTGAATATGAAGGAAGGTCTCAATTCTCAAGGAGATCCATAGTAGCTACTGTATTAGAAGGATACAACCCAGAACTTCCAGTTCTGAAGGGTCCTGGTCTTCACATACTCATCAAATTTCTCCTGCATGTGATCAATGCGATGTCGTGTAATTGGGACCCCTGTGGCTGGCAGCTGCTCCTGACATGAGCTTAAAGACAAAAAAAAAAAAAAAAAAAAAAAAAAGAGCATGAAAGAAAATGACAGACTAAAGAGAGGAGAAAAGTGAAAAAATAGAGGTGAGAGCACACCAAGGGAGGAACTACACAGGACATGCAGAAGAACAGATGTACACTGAAAGCAAGCAGCGCTTCAATGCAAGGAGATTGAGGGCGTAAGTGTTTTCGGCAGCTAAACTGACAAAACTGGCTGCAACACCAATACTCTATGTTGAAGGGCAGTAATGACTGCATGTCATGGTGGATAAGATCAGCATATCAGCATCTGGACATCAATTCATTAGCTTCTAGTGACTTTAGTAATGTCGTAAACAGCTACACAAGCTTGCTTCTGTTCACTTCCTACTGGCACTCTTTATCTAGATGCTCAGGAGAGATGGGTAGCCACTGGCACTTGGACTCCAAGAAATTTTTTTTTTTTATTATTCCCTTGCCTTCTGATTGGGAACTTTCTCACTTTTTTTTTCCCCCCTCCATGATCAGTCAGTTTTTCTTTATAGTTTTAATATGTAGTATAGTTCCTGTGGTAATTTAATGTATAGTTAATGCTCCATTTGTTATTGTCTCCTGATCCTTTGTTCTTCCCCCAACGCATCAGACTCCTCAATACTCAGGGACTGGACTGACACTGAAACTTGCGCACTGGTCACCTGCTTTTTTTTTCCATAACTTTATAATATGATGATAATATAATTTGGACATTTTGGAACACAAATGAATAACCATATGCAGCATTATAATGAATGTGCACATACTTTGCTATCAGTCACAGGAGCTGAAATCTTTTTTGTACAGTAGAGAATGTTTCTAAAGCTCCTCCACTAGTAGCTCCACTAAGAGTTGAAGTGTACATAGTTGGACTGTTAACTCCCATAATGATGAGCGTTTACACCTTTTCTGCTTAATAGAGGATTATTTTAGTAATGGGATGGCTCATGGGAACTACTGTTTCTGTGGTAGTACCGTTTACCACAAGTACTTTTGTGCTGGGAGGGTATTTTTTTGTGGGTGCTACTCGTTTTAAACAGCAAAATTAAATTTAGTGTTATGTATCATGATTTCTATGGAAATTTATAACCAGCATTCGTCCTTCTAACAAAGTGTATGAGAGTGTGTTTTTGTTACATTTACATTTATTACATTAGCTTATGCTTTTTCTCCAAAGCAACTTAAAATGTTAAGGAACTTACAATTATTCATACAGCTGGGCAATTTTTACTGGAGCAATTTAGGGTGAGTTCCTTGTTTAAGGGTACTACAGCTAGAGATGGGATTCAAACCTGCTGCAACCTTTGGGTCAAAAGGCAGCAGCTGTAACCACTACACTACTGGTTTTCTGTGTGCTTAAAATTAGATTGCTCTTAAGTCTGTGTTATGGCTTGTTTTGTGGCGTTATTTTAATCATTTGGAGTGTTTTAATAAATGTATTAATTGTAGTAAACTCTGACAATTTTTTTTTTTAATGACGACTCTGGTACCTTAATTTTTTTTCCCCTATTGTCAAAAGTTTTGGTAAAGTTGCAGGATACAAATATATAAATACAAACTAGTTTTAACTAATTTAATAGCAAAACAATTTATCAATATTGCAAAATGTACTATGAAAACTACTGTAGTTTTTAATGATCATTTGAACATATACAATCACAGTCAAACACATTACTTGTGTTAACATACTCAGCTGTAATTCTAGGGTTATTTCAAATCTGCTGCCATGCATTTAGCTGTCAATTCTGTGATTTTTTTTAAACAGCGTAGGAGAAAAATGACAACTGCTGAGTTGGTATTTGCCTGTAGAAGCTCATCTGATCTGAGCTATACTACTGAGCAACATCAGAGAGCAGGGTTTTAACTGTGGAACACATGAGGCCGTTGTTTCTCTTAACATCAATTATAACAACCATGAATTCTCACTCATCTGTTACTCACTTGATGGAACTGTTGAGTTCCTCAATCTCCTCACGCAGCCGTTTCATCTCCTCTTGAACCTGCATTCTCTCCTGCTGGAGCTTACTGATGTACTCCACCGTCTTCTGCAAGGTTGTAGCATTGCTGATCTAAATCAACAAAGTGACATTCAGGGTCAAAAAAGAAGGAAAAGGTATCTTTTCCCTCTTAATACAGGAGAACTGGTTCAGTTTTAATTCACCGTTACATCTTTCTTTATTGAAAAAAACCTCACCTGCTGAAAGCAAACATTTGTACTTTCAGTAAAGGTTTATAGAAAATATAAATGTCCTATCACAGTGTCATAATGTGCTTCATTAAATGCAATGAAATAAGCAGATTTTCTTTTTAATTAGTATCAACTGCACAGGGTAAATATTTGTATAACTCATCTCATTGTGGGCAAATTACCTATAAAAACACACCAACGTGTTATAAATATTCACCACGCCACAGAAATTTTTTTACAATGAAACAGGAAAAAGGCTGCACTTCTGAAAATCTGTGAGTGACGGGTTGGAGGGGAAATCCAAAAGCATACGTTTAAAGGAGGAAAAAAAATTATAGCCTCATTTTGAAAGTGACTTAGCAAATGACACTTCTTCACTTCAGAAGAAAATTGATAAATGTGCAACTTCAATAGCATGCAATTCAACAGCTCTAACTTGACCACAGATAAGACAGAAAGTGAAATTATAAAGTTCCTACCGGTTTCAAATTGGTCTGAGACTTCAAGGTTGGCACCAAACCACAAAGCGTTTTGAACCCGATATTTATGTTGAAACGTCTTTTTTGTTCAGCAGAAATGTGATTTACTCTTCGACCCTGCAGTGACACAAGACAACCTTACTTTAACTCAAATAGGGAGAAAGAGATAAGAGGGAGGAAGAGACAAAAGGTATGGCAAAATTAGTCACCTGGTTCGGTTCATTCTTGGTCAGACTAGTGCAAGTGTTGTGGGGTGACTGGGGGCTAGGAACTTGATTAGGGGTGTGAGGTGACTGACTGGGAACTGGACTGGGTGTGACTGGAAATTCAGGCCCACATGGTGATCCCTGACCAGAGCAGAGCCCATCTCGCCCTGGGGTGAAGGAGGATAATTAAAAGTCAGCAAGCATATAGTATCCAAGCAAGCATATAGCTCCTTTAGTCAGTCGCTAAGCAGGAATCAAAAGATTCATTATATACTAAGAATTTATTTTAAAAGACAAAGAGAACCCATTTTCAAAGTCCTTTAACAATTTCTCCACAGTTTAAAATATCACCATAAGCTTATATCCAACTTCTAGAGAGATAAAACAAAAATCGCTAGTTCTAAAGCGTTATTGGCAGATTGGTGCAAAACTAGAGAGTGTTCCATCTCTGGGCTAGGCTTTAGCTCATCTCACCTGTGCTGGATGAAGATGTCTGTGTCTGGCAGTTGGTTGAGGAGGCAGCCATTTCTTCCTTGGGAACAATAAGCTGTGGTGATTTCTGAGTCTGTGCAAGGATATGAAATCCAGGTGCCTGTATACAAATAGGAAAAAGATAAACTGAAAATGAGAAAAAAAAAAAAAGCTCACTAGCCCCACTCACAAGGATGAATTACAAAGCTTCATCAATGGAACAACAGTTTTCAGTGACTATCTCTTAACTTTGTAAACCAAAAAATCTCATTATATGAGGTGGACCTACAGACATAACACAATCATAAGAAAACTGAGGGTTTTAATATGTAGTTAAAATTAATATTAAAGTAATATGTGTTCCAATGTGTGTGAATTTGTATGTGCAGACTCCAACTTACCGTTCCAACATTTGAGGAAGAAGTAGAGACACCAGACTTGGAGACAACTTCGGCCTTTAACGGGTTGTGTGTAACAATCAAGGTGCTGTGCTGTCCTGGAAAAGGTGCTGGAAAAGTAGGATGACATGGTTAAGGTGAAGGGCTGCAGTCTGATGACTAGTTAAAGCCAAGACACAAAGGGAATACATACCAGTTCATATATTACACTCTGTGCTTAGTGAGTAAGCTTGATGACCAAGTGCATTCACACAGGAACTGTAGATTGCAAATTCAAATTTTTTCCACATAAGAAATTATGGAAGTTGTGATTTCATTATTTGGATTTTCAACGTTAGATGGTTTTAAGGAATTAACTAGGACAACTTAACAAGAAACGAGCATACCTGCATAGTGTACCGAAACAGAAAAGTATAAAACAAAGCATCCATAGTACACTACCAAAGTTTTCCCAGCAATTTGCTTGCTAACAACAGCACAGAAGACTGTAATCTGATATCCTTAGAAAATTACAAATATGGCATACACAAATATACACAATTTTATAGAATTATTGCACATATATACATTGTGCTGTATATTACAGAGATTATGTAGAAAAAGCATTCATATCTGCCTAAGAAATACACCAAAAGTCTGGGCTGCAATTCAGGTATTCAGGCCTGTAAAGAAAAACCTCAGCAACAACACCACCAGCTTGACGAACAGATAAACTAAAACTAATAATGAGCAACTGGGTGACTATGTAAATGGTCATTCTAGTAACATTTTAAAAACATACTGGACAAATGTTAGCTTTATATGACAGTATCTACAGGGATTTATTAGTGTGCGCAAACTAAGAGCTCTCCTTGGAACTGTGTAGCATCTGTTTTGTGTCACTCAACCTCTCATCATATTACTGCACCCTTATGCTTCCTTAATCTTTTTAATAGTTTAGTTCTATTAAGAATGGTTTCTGACAAGTTATTTGCTTCAGTTTGTAACAGTCTGATTTTCTAAGTTTGGGAACTGAACTCTGTATTAGTTGCAGTACAGTATTCCATCTTAAAATGTTCATGTTTGTCCTGTAACCTCATAAACACATGTGTATTATGCCAACTTAACAGTATGTCCCTTTGGACAAAAAAAAAAAAAAAAAACAATAATAATCAAAAGAAGGAAAACATCACATATTACCCAAAATGAGGTGAGGTGAAGAGATAGTGTGGGAAGCAATAGGCTTGATGCGTCTTGTTTTCTTGCTTGTACTGGAAGACTGGATGGGCCTGGGCAGGGCAAAAGTTTGTGTCAGCTGCATGCTGGGTTGTACAGCAGGCTGCAGAGTAGGTATGGTTGTCTGTAGCTGGGTGGTGGGTCTGCAGGAAGCCCTTGGCGCTGCAAATGCAGAGCTCTGACTGAAGGTCGTGGCAGCATCACTGGGTGTGACTGTGGAAGATGCTGTGTGGGTGATGACTGATGGGGGTTGGGAGCTGTTCAGGACAGCCAGTGGGGTCACTGCAGAATCCTGGCTCAGTATTGGGTGGCTGAGAGGAGGAAGGGCAGGGGATGCCGTTTGCATCAGGGGTGGAGCCACAGGTGCAGAAACAACAGGACCTGGCCCTGTAACCACCAGCCTGGGTAAGACAGGCATGTAGTTCTGTCTATAGGCAGGAGTAGCACTGCTTCTGTTGCTGTTACTGGCTGAGACTATGGATACAGGGTCCGGTGAGATGGCCCTGTGGTCTAGGCTGACGGATGGGAGGTCTGTTGGAAGGTCAATGGATGGCAGCAGGGTAGTCTGGCGTAAAACAGAAACAGTAAAAAATGCAATGAAAAATTGCCCATCACCTCTGAGTGGACATGTGATTGATAGCACTCAATAATTCCTTTTCTTTAGTAAGATGCTAGGTAAATTTCTACCACATTTTCCTCCTCAATTCACATCAGGTTTTAGTCTAAATACACAATGTAATGATCAGCAAAGAAAGCATTGCCATTTCAAAAAAGCACTTTTTTCAGTTATGAAGTTCTTTCAATAACCTCCCATTATATACATTACTTGACCTTTGTCTGTCTATAGATTAGAAAGTAAATAAGCCAACAAATTCAGTTCAGGTCTGGACAAGGGCCATATAGCTATATATTACCGGAGTCTGAGAGACACTGGCTGTTAAATGGGCCACAGATGAGGCAGCTGAGGACAGGGAGGGAATTACTGGCTGCCGAAAGGCGTGAAACAAATCTGAAATAAAGAGCGGTGTTTAGACAAAGTCTTTATATGCAACACTTGTGGACTGTAAGTTGACTTTGAAAAAGAACTAGATAAAATCATTACAGCAAGCAAAAAAAAATACTGTACTATACCTAAAAATACCAGTCAGGCTCCCCACCCCCACCAAAAAAATGTTCATGCAGTAACAAACTATTTATCATGCACTTGGGCACAGAGCTCTTGCCTTGTAAAGGCTCAAGCGTGTCCATGAAGTCCAAGTTGGGCTGCAGTGGGATGAGTCCAGGCTGGATCATGTCTGCATTACCAGCATGCGCTGTAGAGGTAGGACAAATGGTCAAAGTCTCCAAAACATCCTCCACTTTCAAAGAAAATGTGAAGAGGTATTTGTCCATATTGACCTGGTGCATCAAGTGTTAACTATAAAAATGTTTAACAAATGTGTACATATGATGGCTTGCACAGTAAAATTTTACAGCACATCACCATGAAACTTTAAAACATTACATTGTAGTCAGGCCAATAAATTTCAAACCCAGGACAAGTCTGAGTTACTTGAGCTCAAAAACATGTCTCTGGATGCCAGCTAAGAGCAGGAGTTAGTCAGTAACAGGATCACTGCCTCAGTCTGGTGATCAATAAATACAAGTTTTCATTTTGGCATTGATTTAACAAAAACTATGACAGTACATATGGTGGTAACAGTACAGTCATTTTTTTTAAAATTTGTATAGCTTTTCTCATAGAAAGCCTGCACAATATTTTCGTCTTTCTAAAAAAAATTTGCCTATCTGGACTAATGAACTCTTGTTTATTGTAGTAGAATATGAATTTTCCAGTTAAGAATTTGCACATTGCTTATAGTTTAAGAAAATAATTGTCTGTTAACCAAGGTATAACTTCAACACCCAACAAAGAGAGTAGTGATTAACAGACTTTTTAACCCAAAGGCTTCAATTTGAAATCCAAAACGGTCCTTGCAATTGTTAACTTTTAAGCAGATAAACACTTAAGAATCACATGTCTGCAACCATGTCTCTTTCTCCTAATGTAATGCACAAATTGTATTTTCTCTGAGATGTATGTCACTTTGGGGGGGGGGAAAAAAAAAAAAAAAAAAAGAGTCTGCTAAATGAATAAATGGAACTATAAATGAACAAGGTTCTAGAAAGGTTACTGTATATCAGGCTGAAATACTTGTTTTAGTTGGTTTTATGCCCAGCACAGGGTAAAAATAGATGGCGCAACTAGAAAAAGCAAATACATCTACATACACAAAGCAAGGGTCCAGGGTCAAAAGATTACAATCTAGCCTGAAATTTGAATCACAATACTAGTTACATGTGCCACAAGCCTGTTTTCAACCTCTAGTCTCTGCCTCCCTCTACTGGTGTATATGGTACTTGGCTAAAGCAAAGTATTAAGATGAAGTCAGGTATATAGTTATTAGCTCTATATTGACATCTGCTTCATTGATCATCTTGCTATAGTACATGAGCCATCATATTACAACAGCATATGACATTACAAACAAGATATATAATGGTGCATGCTTGGAAGGGCAATGATGTGCCGAGGAATCTGGTCAGCATGCGGAAAATGAGTTGGAGATTCTGCTGTGTAGAAGCTGCCAGTGAAGTATTTCTAAACAGAAGAGTCAATGTAGATAGTGTGCAGCAGCCCTGTAACCTCGGCCTGGCCCTCACCAATCTCCCTGGGGTTGGGCCAGCCAATAGTCTGGTGGGAGGCCAGTGTGGAAAACAACGTGTCTGAGAACTCAGACATGAGCATGTCCATGTCAAAGAGCTGCTCCATTTCCATGGGTACTGGTGAGTCACGACTCTTGCGAGCCCCGCGGCGGAAGGACAGCTCCTCGTCCTGACAAAGGGAGACACGGATGGCGTCTGGAAAGACCTCCCCAAAAAGTGAGAACTGCTCTTCCGCTCCCTTTGGTGGTTAAAATGCAGAGGCATGCCAGTCAGTTCACACAGCGTGCACAACAGTCTGAGAATACTATGAAGTATTCTCATCTGGTTAATCTGGTTTTACCAGATGAGAATACTTCATACCCTGGAACTTCCTAATTGCTCACATGCCATGTATAATCAATTAAAATTTAATGCTATGACATCTTTGCAAAATCTACTTCAAGCTTTTCACAGCAACAAACAGCAAATTTTAAGCCATTATCTTTTTATAATGCATTACATTTATGGCAGTCTGAGCTTGTACTTGCGTTCACACTTTCAAAAAGCATGACAAAATGCACTTGTACCAAATACAATCACTAAGAAAGTTAACTTCTTCCATGTTAAATCACCCAGTAAATCATAAATAAATCCATGTGCAAAGAACCCCTTTACAGTTTTATTATCTTCCCCCTCTTGTTTACACTGGCTAACGTTTGTTAAAAAAAAGTGCCAAGAAGTACTTCAGGCCTTGTGAAGAATAAATTACACTTTCAACCATTAATCATTTTCAATCATTCAAGATCTTAAGTAAAAATGCTGAAAAACAAAATTATGACCATAAACATACCTTGAGTAGGCTGGAAAGATCATCATCCTTGTGTTTCTGTAACTGAATGAAAAATAATATTGCAGTTATGATTTAATAGTATTTTTAACATTCCTGCTTGCACTAAACACACTACTAAATACCATTAAACATCACTAAATAAATAACCTCCCAGAACCAGAATTACACAACAGTTCCCTTGTCTTTAAAAAAAAAAAAAAAAAAAAAAAAAAAGTATAAGACAGCTATCATACCCTTTTCTTGAAGTATGTTCTCCACTTGTGATATTCTCGGATAACAATCTCAATTCTCCTTTTCCAGTATTTGCCTTCTGTAGCGGTGGTGGTCTGTTTGTGATCACATGTATGGGAGTAGAAAATAGAAAGATAAGGACAGAGAAGAGGGAAAAAAAAAAAAAAAAGTTAAATACACTTATCAGACCAGATGCAGTCTAGAGGGCAAGAGAAAACACAATGCACTTGCTCACCTCAGACGGACGATGATCATCCGAGGCCATGGTACCATCCAGAGGAGTGACAAAATGGCAGACTGGATTCTCCCTCTTCTCTACATCTGCAAGCACAAAACCATCAATGTTATTCACACATCCAGCTGCACAAACTGATATAGGGTACTAGAGGCAGGCTGTTTTTGGTCAAGCAGTTATGTAGTGTGCTTTCACATGAAAGAGATAATGGATGGTGCAGCGCAGAGGCTACTAGGTCAATATCCCCCTTACACTGTATATACCAGGCCCTCCAGATGGCATTGTTCAGTCGGATCTTGTCTCTCCACAGTAGCTTGAGGCCCTTGAAATTCTTCCATTTTGGGGACACTAGCTTCCCACTGTGGAGAGGGATGGAGGTCAAAAGGAAAGATAAGAAATGCACTCTGGCTAAAAACTAGTAGCACATAAACAAGGTTACAATTATTTTATTATTAAACTTTACATAGTCAACATCTTTCTTCAAGGCAACTACATTTATTTATTTAGCAGACACTTTTTTCCAAAGCAACGTCCAATGGATACTATGTAGTGTTTTCAGCCCACACACCTTATTCACCAAGGTGACTTAACAGTGCTACATTACTTACCCTGGGTCACTCCACCATACATTAGGGGAACACACTTTCTGTCACTCACACACTATGGGTGAACTGAGCATGTCTTTGGACTGTGGGTGGAAACCCACGCAGACACAGGGAGAACATGCAAACTTCACACAGACTGAGCAGGGATCGAACCCACGCCCACTCGCACCACCCAGGCACTGTGAGACAGCAGCTCTACCCGCTGTGCCACCGTGCTGCTAACTACTTTGCATAGTTAGCTACACACTCCCCCCCCCATACATCTTTAGATGCTACGCTACACTATTACAGTTGTGTGAAAGACCTACTCATCCATCCAATAACAAACAGTGGACAATCAAAATTTACACTTCACACGAGGTTTTAGACTGTGGGAAGAAACCAAAGGAAACTGACTGGAACATGGGAAGAATAACCATGCTACACAATAAAAGCTGGGCTCAAACTTATGTATAAACTAAGACCCTAGGTGGTGCAGGTGCTGCCTACTGCATCACTGCGCCAGTTTCTGCAGTAACAGGATCTTTAAGGAAAAAAGGGGAAAAAAAAAAAGTGTAATGACAACCTTCAACCATCACAGAGAGCTCTGCACACCTATAGGCTTATGTATGAGCTTAGATGAAAAGGTAAAAACTAGAAAAAAAGGGTCAGTATTGGTAGAAACGAGCTTTCAGAGCAGACAAAACCAGAAGATGACATGACATTCAAAGTCTATCAAATGAAAAGCAAGTTGCTAATACAAGTTTCTCATGCAGACAACGACATGTCCTACTGTGAGGAGTTGGGGGGAATAGGATGCAAAAGAGATACAGAAAAGACAGAGATAAATTTAGGAATATACATTTGGAAAACCGTTTTCTCCAAAATGCATCCCACAACAGACAGAAGGCTTTGATACCCAGACACAGTTAGTGAAGCACAGCATGTTTTCTTGACATCACCTTTCCCCACAGAACACATATATACTAGTAGCTACCTCTTGATGTCACAAACATGTAAATAAAAATATGTAAATAAACAGGTTGTGAAGGACTACGATTACTTAACCTCAGTAGCTTGTGTGGAAAATGTATCCAGCAGATGGGTTTTTTTGTTTAAAAAAAATTTAATATTTTTACTTTTTAAGCAATTCATTTTATTTTATTTCTATTTTGACTAAAAACAAGCTTAGGAATCACAAATTATGACCTATAAAACTTCCTGCAAAGTTTTCAGCTTTATATGTAGATGTTGCTCACCAGCCCAGACATACATATTTGTAAGCAGAGATTCCACACATAAACTCAATAAGCAGCCATCAATAAAGTATATCTATGCCAAGACCATCCACAGTCTAAAGAAAGTCTCAAAGAGTTCTTATTCTGGAAAAGGGAAGAATTCCACTGTCTTGCTTTGCTCACACCGAAGACTGATCACAGAATCAATTATGGGGTTTTTCTTTCTATTTATAGGCAATGTAACCAATCTTAACCTCAAGTTGAAACATATCAAAAACAGAGCTGTGTAATAAAACACTGTCAAGATTGCAGTGTACAGTAGGTCCCAACTTAAGAACTCTGAAGCTACAAACTTTTCTGTTAAAACATTCTATGGAAGCATATCCTATTTAACAGCTTACCCAACAATTTCAAATGGCACAGCAAAACCTCACCTGATTCTCTAAGATATAATGATCACAAA
The DNA here is from genome assembly GCF_900964775.1 of Scleropages formosus. NCBI lineage: Eukaryota > Metazoa > Chordata > Actinopteri > Osteoglossiformes > Osteoglossidae > Scleropages > Scleropages formosus. The sequence continues at coordinate 10,790,547 of NC_041806.1, forward strand.
AATTAGTGCTGCCTTAAGTTTGTCAACAGCCTGCTCTGACAAGGCTTCTTTATTGTCTGTATTTACAACAGGCCATAAATGGACAGGCAGGTGATTCGGAACCTGCACGTGTGTGGGCAAGGATAGCTGTCAGCATGGTCTCTGCAAGATACTCAAATGGAAAGAGAGAAAATCTCCATGCAAAAACAATACTGCTCTCTCTCAGCCCCCAAAGCTGTCATGCTGTTGACATTTACCATTCATTCACTTAAGACACTTTTCTCCAAAGCAACTTACAACTCAGTATAAACAAAAGTACATTTCAGATGACACAGAATTATAGACAGACATCCAGTTCTCATAGCAGAGTCAGTTTCCCCAAAACCAGTTTTGCCAATGCACATAACACTACCAGTGGCATGTAAAATTGATGTTTCCCCTTCTTCACTTTGACTTCCATTCAACTACCGAAATTTGAGTAACTAACCAACTCTGACCCAATGAAGTAGAAGACCCACTGTATTCAGTTACTTTGGTAAACACTGTGCAGCCTCTTCTTCCTCAGCCTTCTCCAACTCACGTAGAAATCCGAGAACGTAGGAATTCATCACAGAAAATTTATGAAGCCAGTGGGTGGAACATTTTAAGTGATCCCCTGAGTGTCCAAGTCAAGAAAAATTCTAGATTCAGCACTTGCAGTCAAACATACTAACCACCGGTAATAGGCAAATGGAAACAAACCACAAGCATTAGTTCCAACTAAAGTAAATCCTGTTATCAAAGCCACAACGCAAACAAAACTGCCTCCATTAAACTGGTCAGCCAAACTGTGGGACCTGCTTTAGTTTTTAATCAGTATAAGGTCAAAAAGCAGTGCAGGTCCTCTAATTTTGAAAGGGCATTCCCATGTCCTGGATAAAGGTGTTTTGGAAAAGTTTAAGATTTTTACTGTATTTGTGAAATTACAACACAAACTTGGGAAGTGACAGAAAGTGTCCCTCCATGTAACTTCCAGCTAATCGCTCACCTAGAACCTGTTGCAGTCACAGCTGTTCATGCTGACAAATGCTTTGAATTAGTGAATGATTTTAAATATCTGTATACACATTTGTGTCACGAATGGGGAAAGCTATTTTCTAAGCACATCCTGCATTTATCTGTTCTCTAAAATTCATGCTTGTTGCTGAGAAATTACACTGAGCCAAGAAATGTCTTAAAATGCATCTGAACAGAATTAGAGTACAGAACCAGATTTTGTGAGTGTTGGTTCTCAATAAAAAGATGAACACTGTACATGATTGCAACATGAACAGTCAACAATGTGCACTGAACAGAGGTTTCTGGGAAGAACATCGTTAGTCAGCTCAAGACCAATTAAAATATAAAAGTTGGTTTTACGAAGTATTCTACATTATAGCTATATCCAAGACTTTTCTAGAACCTAACCCATAAACAAACAAAAGGATGCAAATTATATCATAAATGAAGCTTTTGTTGAATGTGAGATAGTGGTTCAAGTCACTTTGGATTATGAACAAAAAGAATTACAGACAGACTCCCAGTCCCAATTGTGTTTGTAAACTGAGGAACAAGTGAATAAAGGATTTTTCATAGTGCTACAATATTACATTTTTAATAACTCTTGTCAAATATGTGTTATAAATCACTCTTTTGGTATAAAAATATTTCAAAGGATGAACAAAGCTTCAAATAAAAGAATGCTACCGCCTACCAGACTTCTGTATGGCTGGGCAACACAGCACTGCCACCCTTGAACACAATTAAGACTGATCACAAGGCAGTGCTTGAACCTGTAAAGAGGCTTCTGCCCCAGGGCTTTCAAGTCAGATCTGGGACAGCACACAGCTGTATCACCCCCTACCCTCACTCTGGGGCCATCCCATCTGCAAAACACGACACCGCGTCCTGATTCTGGACGATAGCATAACAGCTCAGCTAACAAATGGGCAACTGTACACTCACACACAGATGCCAAAGCCTTTCTTAGATATCAGACACTTCACAGCCTGAGAAAGAGAATGCTGCTCACCACAACCTAATATTTTGTCCACAGATCTTGTTCTTTATGAAGTGACCAAGTGATATTCTGGTATAACAATTTTCACCCTTGTATGATATAAATGGGGACAAAGCTTAGTGTACATGCCTGTAACAACAATCTGATAGCATATACATAGCTCCTCAACTGTTCATGGCTTAAAATGGATACAACAGATGCATTCCTTCTTAGGATAGAGGATCATTACTCATGAGTTTTTCCAGGGGACATTCTGGAGTCACTGAAGGACAGACTGCTCTATTTGTATAAAAAGTTAAAGTTGACATAAAGCAAAACACAGATGGAACCCTCCGAGTACTGAGTTAAGAGATAAGATGTTCTCTAAAAACCCCAAAATGGAGGGAAAAGCCACACAAAACTATATATTCATATTTTATCCTTAAAGTTTAAACAAGAGATATATGCATAAGAAAAAATACAAAATGAGTGTTAAACTGAATAAATTAATACTAATTAGCAATACTTTAATATGGCAAAGTAAACCCCACCACATTTTTAACTCATCTATAACTATGAGGTATGACCCATTTCCTTTGGAGTTTTGGTGTATTTTTAACTTGTTGACACCTAGGTGCGTGCAGTACAAAGGACAGACTGTTTTCAACAAGCTCAGCTTTGTGTGCACAGTGGTGAAGAGTAAGAGCCTACCAAGATGGGCAGCTGTTGACAGAGGACTAAGTAGCAGCCATCACAGCACGTTTCCATCGTAAGCCCTTCTTAAACAATGTCGACTGATATTGGGCTTGCAGTGTCAAGTGTGCTCTCAACAGCAACGCAGCAGATGGTGGGGGGGGGAATTTTCCACGTTGCTCTGACCATCTGGCCCCTGGCCCAAAAGGGCTCAAGGAACAGTAGAACTGCCATTAGAGTGGCAGTTGAATATTCTGCACTGAATAATTATACTTGAGCAAAGTACTCTGTTTTGTTTTTGTTCCCGTTTTTAAAACAGATATAAATTATCAATTACACCCTGCAGCACTGGTCACCTACACTCCAAGGTACAGTACAGGGAATTGTGAACCCTTTTGAAATGACCTGGCTAATAAAATGTGATCTAATTTTAACACAAGTAATATTAAATAGAGTCTGACTGAACAAATAACACAAGCAAAACTGCCCTTTGACATACTTTTATTGAACATATTGTCTAAAAATTCAATTTTAGCAATGGAAAACAAATGGGAAGTTCTTGGAAAGATGGTAATTGAAGTAAGAGTTTCCAAACTGAGTTGTGGGTTTGAGGTTCCCTGCCCTACAAAAATTTGGTCTCAACAACAGATCTATTAAAATTCAACACTGTGCTGGTCAAGGAAGATTTCAGGGGAAGATTTCTTGTTTCCCCAAAACAAGAAGTTTAAAGCAGTAAAGGGCTTCAAAAGCATTTCTAAAAGTTTGGATCCATCCAGGGTCAAGCAAAAAGTCCACAAATACAAGAACTTCAATAGTGGTCGTGGAAGATGACCATGAAGGAGTTCACTGCTCTCCATCAAGTTTGCCAAGAACCATATAGTGCTGAAGCAATATTCTGAAGACAGATGAGAAAAGAACACGTTATATTTGGCAGCCATATAACACTACATACCAATACATCAGCCCAACTGTGATACATTGTGGATAGAGCATCATGTGGTGTGTGGCTGCTTTGTTTACATTTATTCATTTAGATGATGCTTTTCCCCAAAGGAACTTACAATGTTGGTGTACCTACAATTATTTACCCATTTATACAACTGTGTAATGTTGCTGGAGCAATTGAGGGTAAGTACTTTACTTAGGAAGGGGTACTACAGCTGGAGATCAAACCAGCAACCTTGGAGTCCAAAGACAGCAGCTCTAACCACTATGCTACCAGTTACTTCTTGAGGCTTTGGACAGCTTGCAATCATCCTTGACTAACCGCACTCATTAACAGCTTCTTGAAGTGTTTCAGGTTATTGCTGGTAACAGATGTGGCGTTCATTATTAAATGTAACGAATGAGATACTTTCTACACCTATGACCCACAGATCTGAGGAAATAATATTGTTCAATTAAGATACAGTATAACATTGTACAGTTTGTGTACTATTTACTTATTTTATGTACTTGGATGAGATCACATATTTTAGAAGCCACTCATACAGAAATCCATAAAATTTCGAAGAACTCAAAATTTCTCATAGCTGCACATCACTAGAGTTGTAAGAGGCCACTCAGCACAAGACACCCACCACTTGACCCTTTGATGTCATAATACACCTAGGGTTTGCTCTGTAGATCAGAATCAGAATGAGTTTTATTGGGCAAGTATGTTAATGCACACAAGGAATTTGCTGTGGTTCTAGGTGCTGCCAGTATTTACAGGCAAACAAACAGCTGACACAGAATTACAGAAAAAATATTTACCGAGTGTACGTTTTAAATACGAGAAGTATAAATACTAAAAAATTAAATTAAATTAACAAAAGTGGTTGGACAATGTTCCACTGACAGGAGACTTCTAGGGGAGTGTTAACTTTATGAGAGCGATGGTCTCCCGGGTGTGGTCTTGTATCTCATTGTTCTGGCAGACAGTGCTCTGTAATGCCTGCCAGAAGGGACAAGTGTACAGAGCATACCTGGGTTGTGTGGGATCAGTTACGATTTTGCCTGTCCGCTTACACTTTAGACTTGTACAAGACCTGAAGGGCGGGCATGAGTGCACCGATGATCCTCTCAGCCGTCTTGACTGTCCTCTGTAGCCTATTTCTGTCCGATTTGGTAGCCGAGCCAAACCAGAGTTATAGGAGTACACAGGACAGATTCAATGACAGCTGAGTAGAAGTGTATCAGCAGTTCCTGTGGCAGGTTGAACTTCTTCAGTTGGTGAAGGAAGTACATCCACTGTTGGGCCTTTTTCACAATGGAGTCAATATAGGTCCTGGGAGATTGTAGGACCCAGGAATAAAAACACCATGAACACACCTGCACTCTAAGAAATCTGAAGTAAACTTGACATGTTTCCCAGATGCAAACTCTTTAGTCTTAGTAATATACCTCTGTGTTCTCAGGACATCTGCCACAACCCCTTATGACTTTCTGCATGGACTGCATCCCCTCTTAATTTCTTTCTACGAGATCCGTGTTACACCAGTGAGGTAAAGGAAGTCTTCACTTCCCTTTGAGCACATCATAAACACACTGAACAGAAAGACTAATTTTCCTTACACAAAGCAGTGCATCAGAAAGAATTTACTGTAGTCTGGGCAATTAAATTCATTCAATAACACAATCTTAATCTGTAACAAATTAAGAAAGGGACAGTAAAGCATGCCAACAAAAATAAACAAGATGATGATAAACAAAATGTGTCTTCATCCAAAAAAGTAAATATTCTTAAACTGAACACATACTCTTTCCTTTGGCCCAACAGTTGTGTACCCACAACAGCTGGACTTGTCCAAAGAAACTGATGTATAGTGTACTTCATTAAGGAGTGAGTGTTCCTACACTTTAGTGATTTTAAAATTCCAGGTCCAAGTAGCAAAAAACACATAGGCACTCCAGTACTTAATACCCAAAGCAAAATGACAAAAACCCAGTAAGAACAAATGTCTTTAAATTATTGACCACTTGCAAACACCAAGAGAGGAATATGTGCCGTTCAGGCAAGTCTAGACATATGTGGTACGAGATAGTAACAGCTTATCATTTTATCAGACATACCATTATAACGGTACTGGATGTGCTGTCATAGGTGCAGTGTGAATGGTTACATAATTTCATTTACACAAGTGAACAGTAACTAAATCATTAATATTAGATTAGGTGAGCACTAAAATATGGCTCAAATAAGTTTATATCCCCACCATGCGCATGACATGGCTAGCTTGTTGTCAGGAAACATTTCCTTAAACTTTACCCACAACCACATGACATATGAATAATGCTCATCTCTGACATTTCACTCCCAGATGATATCAGATCATCACTACTGGTCACATGTGAAGACACTGATGGTGATGTTGCAGCAATACCACTCTGCCTAAAAGAGTAGTGGTGCTGACACCTAATCTCTCAGCATTTGAACAGCTCACTGTTGCAACTATCAGCTGTGATGATCCCACAAAGTCAAAAAAAATAAAAATCCTGAAAGTTCAACAGTTACTAGTCTCCTTGTTTCAGAATTACTTCATTCCTTGAGTTCACAATGTTTACTTCCGTTTGTGTGTCAAACTTCATGGAGCAATGGCATCCCACAATATGCTTATTTGCTTTGCCCTGTGGGCGGCTGGTGGCATCTTAGCTGGAGGGGCTGCTTTTGGCTCAAAAGGTTGTCGGTTCAGTCTCTGGCTGTGGTGCCCTTGAGCAAGGTGTTTGACCTGCAGTTGTTCCAGTACCTTCGCCTAGCAATGTGCCTGAGTACCTAGTTATGGCCGTGATGGACTAGAGTCCCATCAAGGGTGTCCCCCCCCCACCCCATCAGCCTTGTGCTCAATGCCCTCGGGACAGGCTCCGGCTCACCACGACCCAACTCGGGACGAGTGGTTCTTGAAACTGGTTGGTTGGCTTTGCCCTGTTGAAGCCAATCTTTGTAGTCACTGCAAGAGGAAAGTGCATTTTCTATGTATTCTGATTGCTATACAATTCAGACAGACTATAACCAATATATTATGATAAATTTTTTAAAAAGGAATAAGCAATTCTTGTATTAATTTTTGACAAAGTACTACGAATACTTGACTTAACCTTATAGATTTACACAACCCACTTAGTACAAGCTAACTTTGAATCATGCAGCGTGTGCAGTCAATTCACACTACGTGGTTCATGCACATGAGATCTTGTGAAATACTTTGGGCAGAGGAAAACTGAATCAGAGCTCGTTCTACATCATGAAATAAAGGATGGGAGTTCACAATTTTTCTTCTACGATTTCACATTACATTTATTAATTTAGCAGATGCTTTTCTCCAAAGCGATATACATCTCACAGAAAAATACAGTGAGCGCATTACATCAACATTTTAGCTACCTTTTTGATTTCACTTGTTTCCAATGATACTTCAGTCCTGGTTTTTGCCATGTTTATTTTCCCAGCATTTCCATGACCCATATGTACTCTAATCTCATAAAGAACATTGACGTCCAAATTAGAGATGAACCACAGACAAGAACTATTTGGAAGAGACTGCTGCATGAGAGACAGCATTCTTTTCATCTCTTATTCTGAAAATAAAGTGCATATGTATGGCCAAAGCTTCTACCCTGAACTCATCATAACTTACCCATCTTGAGCACGCAGGCTGGTACCCCACCAATCTAAGTTTAGAACATTCCCAGCTGGCAACTGCCTATGGGTTACCAGACCACCATTGATGACAGCAAGCAAAGGACAGCGATCCTAATGCACAAGCCAGAGCTGCAGGGCAAGTGGGAAAAGCCAAAGGGGAAACTACTACAGAGACCAAACCAGGAATGTTTACTAAATATGGTTCTCCAGAACTGCTGCTGTTGTGTACCATCCAGTTACTACTCCCTGCTGAACCAGAGGTCAGCAGAGAAAGAGCAGAAGGCACTCACATTCTGTCCTAAGCAACAAGCAGCCTTTCTCCACGTTTCCAAATCCAAACTCACACCCTGTCATTGAGACTAAAACATCTCAGTCAAAACACAACTGCATTTGAACATTTTTTTGGTTTAGTTTGTTTTACAAAAAAATATAGCAGACATTTTTATTATTTACAACACAAGAATGAATGCTGACATTTAATAAGAAACTGCTTTACAGTTTAAAATGAGGCTCAAAACAATCCTTTGTTTTAAATTTCAACTATTGCCATACAAATGAGAATTTATAAACAGCAATCTCAATTTCTCCACATTTCCACCATAATAGAAAAGGATTTTATTTTTCCCGTTTCAAGAAAAGTTCATAAATTCAATTAAACAACCAAAGCCAGCAAAATAACAAAATGCATCTTTGCTAATATGGCTGAAATATATGGACACCCAGAAAAGAGAAGGCAAAAACTAAGCACAATTCCTCTCAGAATTGCTAGTTCATAAAATAGGTACAGCAGAGAAACACACATACTGCAATATTAAAAACAAAAACACCAAAGTAAACTGCTTATATGTGTTCATACTACACAAAACAGATGTATCCTGAGAGTCACAAGGTTTCATACAAATTAACAGCAGCTGGCATTGCTTTATGAAGTTCTCAGTAATGGCATAGCAAGGTTCAGCTACTGAGTCAGCCACCAATCACAACGCATCATAAAATACTGCATTGTGTCTGACCAAAAGTACTCTTACAGCAATAACTACACAAGTGCAGTACAATGCAAAGTACTTATTGTATGTCCAAGGTGAAATTGCCAGAGATCAGTCTACAGCCATAAGGACATAAAAACCTTAAGATCCATATTGGCTCCATCTCAAACAACACACTCTCAGCAAACAAAATGCCAGAGTTCCAGTTCTTTGTCATAACTAACTAAATGTTAACAGAATGTTTCTTCACCAAGCTGAACTTGCTTCCTCCTTCCTTGGAACACTTTCCAAATAGTGTAGACATGGAGTGACAAAAACAGTGGCAGGTCTAACAAATGAAAATGCAGTAAGAACATTTAATAAATGCAATTTCTGACAGAAGATAAGTAGCGCAAATTGTCTAGATATTCACCTACACACCAACAATATTCTTTTGAATCTGATCCATTTATAGCGTAGCGGTTGTATCCTTCAAAACATTCCAATATGGGAAATACACAAGAGGATGTCTATAGAAGAAAGTTGACTAATCTCAACAACAACACCTTAAACTAGGTTTACTTGAAACTTTCATATCTGCAGCTATGTCTCTTTCTCTTAATGTAATGCATAAACTGTACTTTTGCTGAGATGTACATCACTTTGGACAAAAGCATCTGCTAAATGAATAAATGTAAATGTAATCTCCAAGGTGTATAAACTGAATCACCATGTAGAGGGGAAAAAAATTCTCAAAAACTTTAGACCTTTCAATATGTCAACAAATAACACAAAATGTCTAACAGAGGAAAATCTACAACGTATGCTAAGGGCAATCCTTTGTCAAATTTTTTAGAGTTAAATTAAAAAGCAACTGAAAAAACTAAACAAGTGTGGGCAACAGTAACATAGTAAAGGCAGCAGACACTGCAAGTAATTGCTGCAGAGCATCCTGATGCCAAGCCTTGCATCAGTGTTTTCTAGAAGTACCCTTGGGCCAAAGCACTGCACTCTGCTGAACTCAGCAGTCTTAGCCAATTAAGCACAAATCACAGCTTTTGTACAGTCATAACCTCTATACTGCTTAGTTAAACCAAAGCATAACTCAGGTGACTAAGAAGTTACCAATTTTCCAGACCTGTGGTAACTACTGAGTTATTTCATGATACATGGCATATCATGGTTATCTTATAAACTGAACAACTTTTGGAGAAGAGCTCACAAAATTAATCAAACGGCATGTACTGAGAACACTATTGCCATTTAAAAATGCACTGCTTTAAGATAAGGATTAACTCTTCCTATTTGGGAATTCCCTGTTTATAAGTCCTTATCTAGGCCTTTATATGCCCATTAATTAAGGTGTGCCAATCTCATGCTTACGTATCGCAGGTTTTAAAAGATAAGGGTGCAAGAACTGACAACTACATTTTCTGCTGGCACAATTTATAATTCTTCCTAATAAACTCTGCCGTCAACCAACCACCCTGTTATCCTTCATACAGCACCTTGCTCAAGTGAGCAACACACAGATGTGCCTCCTATCATCCTCCCAACATTGCTGTTGAGAAGATGACTTACTTACCAAGGACAACATTTTGTTAAATATTATGAGAACATGCAGCAGATACTTAGTCATCAGCACTAAGCAAAAGTACAATAACCTCACAGGATAACATGGTCAGCTGGAATAGGTCACTTAACACTGTCCTGTCTATTGTGAGAAATTGCACTGAATTCATGATATAATCCTCTGACTTCTACTTGTCATCTAGTCCCAATTATAATTAAAATGAAATAATCCAATATGCCTTCATGCTCCTGTGGCAATCCAAATCCATGTCATGTGTAGAGTATATATATATTAATTTGTGAGAAGCAAGAATAAAGCACCAACAGTACTCATTTGAGGTAAGACACTAATACAAGATTCTCTGCCTAATGGTTTTCAACTGGCTTTAAGGAGATCAAAATGAGCACACTCATGTATTAGGAATGCATATGCAGTACACATCTCCTGCAACATACTGGATGTCTGACATCAGCCACACACAACCTCATTCCGACATGACATTGAGTTATAAAAAGGGTCAGTTTCGTTCCACGTCTACCATAAACCTGTCTACATTCTCTAATTTTAATAACCTAAATTATTTGAGATTTATGACCCTGATGAGCTAGCAAAGTAAAACACAAATTTGTGAACTTGTTTTACAGTAACCACCATCTGATTGAAGGACTTATACTATAGTTATACTGACAATACTGTGCTACACACAAGTAGCCACTTCGATAAAAAGAAGACTCGAGTTAAATCTACATGACACAGGACGGGTTGTTAGTAACTGTGCTTTTTTTCGAGTTCATTCGTCACTCCATGGAGTTGTTCACCTCCTCAGAGCTAAATGCACAGCACTCCCCGACCAGAGATACTGGATCTCTAACTGTAGTGTAACACGAACCACCAGCCCGCTCGGGCTTCAGACTCAGCTAACAGACAAGCAACTTCTCCAACGACAGGACAGGAACAAGCTTCCTAACTAGTCTAGACTAAATGGAAAGATGATTTATCGCAGGTGAGTAGCGAAGAGGATAAAATTTAGTCTCTTGACTTTTCTGTTCTGGAAAAAAAAAAGGACACAAGCAGAAACAAAGGCGGGGGAGCGCAGCGTCCGGAATATAGCAGCACTGTGTGTTACTCTGTAACTGTCACGTTAAAACGAGCGGTGCCTCACCGTTTGTTTGACGAAGAAACAAGAATCGAATTTAAATTAAAATCGAAGAATTACAAGTAATTCACACCAAGACGTAAAGTAAGCTCTTCCTGCTGCCCAGAGAGCAGAGAGAACACGACGACAGCAGTTCGCTCGCTAGCCCGACAACATCATGATCATTAGACGTGTGTTTCAAGACGCACGAACTAAGTGGCACTTGTGCTCAGGTATTTCTATACTATTTTACTTTTTCCGTACCTGTACGCCAGAGTCATGCACTCAAAGAGCTTGGTGAGGGACGCGTCGATTGAGAAGTGCGCCGTGCTCGTCTTGCCGAAGTGGTAAGTCTGACACGTCTGCTTGTTCACCGTGTCGAAGTCGTAGCCCTTCTTGGGCGGGTGCTCGATGTGCGGGGAAGACACCATGAAGTGTCCGCTGTGGATGATCTGCGGCTGGGCATCATCTGGCCTCTTCAGGCCGATGTTGGGCTCCTCCGAATCCGAGTCGTCATCCGGCTCCTCGCGCCCAGTGCTCACGCGTCGACACTGGGACTGACTCGGACTCTGGCGCAACTGCCTGGCTGCCATTCTGTATATCACTCTGCGCGTAACTTCCTGCTGCTCAAAAAGTAATTTTCTCCGCTTAGCTTTAAGTCATGTGTACTACTTCACGCTGGCAACAAAGGTATAGCGTCCCCCACCACACATTTTCGAACTCCGTCTTCCTTCCTTTCTTCGCTCACAAAATACATTCGACGCATCCCCCACTCCTAGGACTTCTGTACGGCTGTGCGTCATACGTACGTCATCTATGATTGGATAAACTTTAGCCACGCCCCTGGACAGTCCTTAAACCTTTATTTTGGCAAAACGGTGGTTAGTTTTTCAGTTAGCGCCAGTTATGCGCAAAGCGTAGGTGATTTGTGTTAGCGCGAGGAAAGTGAGAAACTCCTAGTATTTCAGTGGTGCGACAAGTTTTCTTCTTCTTTAGTCTCTTAAAAAAAAAGTTGCAAAGGTTTTTAAACATATGCTTTATAAAAGATTCGTAACACTTAACAGCGGTTTAATAACAGCTTGGAGCAAAGGAGTAAATATCGTAATGCTGTCATTTCGGATATTGTCCTTATGCTAACCCAAAACTTAATAAACAATTTTGATTTAAAAAAATAAAATGTAACTCAGATTACAGTTTAGTCACAGTGAAGAGATAAATAGTTGGTAATATGGCTAATAAGTACATTTTAAATGCCCTCTTAATTTATAGATTACACATTTACATTATATTGTATTGTGGCAACAGGGAGGAGGCTCTGAGGTACTGCTTTTAGACCATTGACTAGGATGCTGTCTGCGACCCACATGGGGGGACATAGAGTGGTGGACAGTGTGACAGGAAACATCAGCTTCCGTGGGCTATTCATGATACCTACCACAGCTCAACTGTGCAACTTTTCTAACAAACACTGGGTTACATGTGACCTGAAGGCTCTCCTTAATCAGGAAAAAGAGCATTTAGTGGCTGATGACAAGAATGATGTCAAACAGGTGCAAAAAGGAAATCAGGATGAGGATTTGGTTGGCTAAGGACACCTTTAGGAAAAAGGTGGAGGAGAAACTGAGAAGAAATGATGTGTGAGAGGGGAAGAAAGGGTCTAAAATCCATCAGTGGCCAGTAGGTATACTTATAGCTCTATATTAAGTTCTTCATTATGGTAGCCATTAGTTGACTGTCTTCTTTGTATGAATTTTTCTTGCTGTATGCCTGTGTTAAAGCGCTCTGTGTCACTGCATAAGAAGAGCGCTCTATAAAAATAAAAATAAATAAATAAATAAAATAAATAGTCCAGTGGCTGCTCTGTGGAAAGTGACTGTTTCAGAGCAAATGAGTTAAACAGGTTCTTTAATAGGTTTGACAAGAAGCCCTCAGGTTGCACCTTGGGGCAGCGTATGTGGCCTAGGAGTAATAATTCACTTAAGTCTGTCTTTCTCTCAACATATCAATGCCACAACCTGGACCTACAGATTCATCCTGAATAACATTCATAGGATCCACCCTTATCTCAAAAAAACTTTACACAGCTCCTGGTCCACGCCATTTTGATACCCTGCGTAGACTACGTAGGTCTCTCCTGTTTGGTCCTCTGGCCTCTGCGATCAGATGTCTCCAGCTGATACAGAACGCTGCTGCATAACTTGTGTTTGACCTATGGAAGCGCTCCCATGTATCACCCCTCCTCATCTCTCTGCATTGACTTCCTCCAGCTGCCTGGATGAAATTCAAGACTCTGGTTACAGCCTACAAAACGATGAGTAGATATGCTCCCCGATTTATACAAGTCCTGATCACTTAACTACCACCCAAACAGACTGCTACACTCCTCCACCTCTGCCCGCTTGATGGATCCACACACAAGAGGTCCAAAATCAAAAATGGAAAGGTTTGTGGTTCTGCAGGTTATGCATAAGGGGTCAGACTCTTTTTTTTTTTTCTCCACGTAGAAGTTAATGGGGGGGGCATGGTGGCACAGCGGGCTTGACCGGGTCCTGCTCTGTGGCAGGTCTGGGGTTCAAATCCCGCTTGGGGTGACTTGTGACGAACTGGCACCCTGTCCTGGGTGTGTCGCCTCCCCCTCCAGCCTTACACCCAGCTACTCGGGTGATGCATTCTGGTTCATATGGTGGAATGTGAAAATTTGACTGTATTCTAGAATCATGTGTCTGCATCCAAATCTCTCCTTCTGTTGATATAATGCACTCTAATTTTTTCTGGGATGTACTGTATTTTACTTTGGAGAAGAGCATCTGCTAAATGAATAAATGTAAGTCTAGTGTGTGTGTATATTGTATACTGTATGTTGCTGCAACTGAGGGGAATTTCCCTCTTGGATTTCACATTTTCAGAACCGCTTGTCCCTTACGGGGTCACGGTGAACCGGAGCCTACCCGGCAACACAGGGCGTAAGGCCGGAGAGGGAAGGGGACACACCCAGGACGGGACGCCAGTCCGCCGCAAGGCACCCCAAGCGGGACTTGAACCCCAGACCCACCGGAGAGCAGGACTGCGGTCCAACCCACTGCGCCACCGCACCCCCCTAATTAATAAAATTTTATTCATTTATTCATATTTAGCCAACACAGTGTTTGGTTTGTATACTATAGAGCTGGGTAAATGCTACTGTATCAGTTCATAAGTACCTTCATCAAGGCTAATTCAGCAGGAGTGTGTCTCAAACTAGGATATTTCAGATTCCAGAGGCTATAACACACTACCCTTAAATTTGGTAGTTAACAGGCTGATATAAAATACTTGGCTGAGGGTGTCTGACTCAGTTCCTCGCAGGTTACCTGTATGCAGGCTTTCCTTAACAGTCTTCCTTAATACTCATTGAGCTACATTTGATCATTTGTAAATGATAAAGTACCTATGAAGATTGCAGCCATCTCACCAAGTACTCTGAGTATATGCTATTTTAATGTTGTATTTTGGTGGGATTGCTATTGCGAAAGTTGTCACTCATTTTTGTTAATTACTTGTCTTAAGAATGGCCATGGCAGTCCAGAACCTATCCCAGAAACATATGGCACTATGCTAGAAAGTATAATCTGGTTAGGACACTAGCCACATACACGATGGGCAACTCAGAGTCACCAATTCATCTAATACCTACCCTTGGACTGTAGGATGAATCGAAAGCACCATAGGAAACCCATGAAGAACATGCAAACTCTACATTTATTCATTTAGCTAATGCATTTTTCCAAAGTAACTCATAATTATTTACTCCTTTATACAGCTGTTTTTTAAACTGCAGCAAAACAAGTAAATACATTGCTCAAGGTGGGTTTCAAGCCTGCAGACCCTAAACGCAACAGTGCTAACCACTGCACTACCAGGTGTCCTTACAGAGAATGAGCTGGGATTGAACGTATGTTACTGCACAGTCCAAACACTGAGGCAGTCACAGTATCCATTGTACCACTGTGCTGAACAATTCCAAAAATAGTAACTAACTTCTACGTGGAGAAAAAAAATGAGTCTGACCCCTTAAAAGCATGAACACTGCAAAAAAATGTAAACCAAGTGTGTAAAATTCTTTCGCTGGTAGCCTATTTGTATTGCAGGTTTTGGCTCTGGCCTCCAGTCTTTTAATTTTTATTGTAACGCAGACATTTGTTTAAAAATTAAATATTTTTTTCCAGGGTAACTTTTTAAGATAACTATGTAATCTTTGTGAAATACACCCTTGCTCTGAGATATATAAGCTAATATCTGAGAATCCCTCTGTCCCAAAGTCCCAAACAAAATTAGAATTATGAATACAAATTATAATCCTTTTTATGCTTTTACACATTTCATAGACACTGCTTTATAATAAGAAATACATTCCAGTCAAGGTGAAGTTCTTGTTTTTGTGTTTTTATTATTAAAACAAATTCATTGTACATGATAAAAACATATCACTACTGATGGAATAAATAAGTCAAAACCAGATCATACTGCTGTACAAGACAATACTACTGAAGGCATAAAAGGAAAAAAAATGGTCCCAAAAATATACTATATATTTTTAACATCTCACTAGCTATAGGTTCAAAATTTTTTTTGAAGTTAAATAACTGAAGGAGAAAGCCCAACTTACAGCTAAACAATGGAAAACAGAAAACAGAACTTAATTTTTCAAGCAGAGAGCATTGCATGATATCTAAGTCAATACATAGTGTCCAAGTCCCAGCACTGCTGGACTATGAATGAGGTATTCGCAGAGCCATCTAACCAAATACTCATTGTAACCCCACATAGATCATTGTCTTTTTTTTCCGTTGTACATTTCACCCGAAAATTAAGGATTCCCATACATCTTCAAAGAGGGAATTGCATTTTTTTAAAACAGAATTTCATGTCATGTCTGTGGCTCTAGACATTGAGCATAGTCCTGCACCCTTAACAGTATAACAAACATTATCCGTCAGCATTAATGAAGCAACCTCTGGGGTCTGTATAAAATAAGAAAATACAAGGTATACTTCGTGGAAAGGCAGATGTCGGACAGCACTGCCCTGTATCTTTCCGCAACACTTCCTGAAACCTGAGGATAAACTTTGGAACTGCCAACCGCCATTGACAAATATGTTGTAAAAAGGACCAATGGGGTTGTCATGCCCCAAGGGGTGGCCATCATCAAATGCATCAGGAGTCAGGCTTAACTCTTCTGTATTTTAAAGCATGTGCAAAACTGCAGGGCCATCCAATCATGGTTCACTGATAATGTCATTCTCTTTAGTATTCAGTTGTCTCTGACCAAGTCATAAATTCCACTAACATAATCAAACTAAGTTAAAATGAGAAACTTGAGAAAGTAAAAACGATCAAATATCCTGGGTTCTCACAATGGTGAATGGTTTAGTTTCTCTCTGCAGAATGACCATGAATACCTACAGTCTGGTTAAGTCTTTAGGGTTTCAAATATGACAATGCTCAGCACAGCAGTCGGTAAAGACATCTGATCAGTGCAGATGGGCATTGAACATCTGAAAATGGACAATACCCTTCTTACAGTCTACCATACTAAATTGTATTACCACATATACAGACTGAAGTGCTTATATATTTGATCAAACCATAAGATGAGCTACAACAGTGGAATGTTCCCTAACAGTTGTGGGAGTAATATATCTAATTGGTGTCCAGATATACACACACGCTATATAAACAACTCATCTGAAGTATTTATCCAGTACTGGAAAAAGATAGAACTTTCGTACTGTCGCCACATGGAAATCAACCTTGCTTTCTGAGTCAATAGCATACTTCCTGTCTATTGCTTTCATCTGGGAATACAAATTTTTAGTAATGTGGACATTGTAGTACTGTAACTGTTATTATGCAAATGGGGCTAGGGCTATGAAAATGAAAGTTAACTTTACCATGATGCTCATTTGTTACTCTAATGCAACACCATTTTTCACTAAGGATTCTACAGGTAAAATTATCAGGCAGATGATATTCACGAAAAAAATTATCAAAAGGAAATTATGGGGCTCTTTTTTGCTGTGGTTTTTGTTTGAGTTACTATTGCAGTTGTAACTGTTTTAAAGGTTTCTGCCTTAGTGTCCTTATTGTTTATGCTTGGACATTGTTCACATAAATTAACATTTTCACGTTTGTAGATTTGTGAAAGACCTTTCAAAAAGCAAATCAAAAGATAGGGCACTTAAATGACAAAAAGGTAAAAAATATATTTACACAAAAAAACAAAAACACAAGCTTATCATTGTTTTGGTAATGCAAGGCACATAACCAAGCAGGACTTATGCTACGAGCTATTTTTCACAAGAATAGGAATAAACAAAACCGAATGAACTAAATATGTAACCTGTACCATTCATTAAATATTTTGCTGTCCTTGTTAAATAAACTTCTTTAAAAAATGAAAAAGAAAAAACAATAACAGCAGCAGCACCAGCTGTGATCTTGACATTATAACAGTGCGTTGACCCTCCTGAGCAAAAAAATAAAAAATACAAACTAAAACACAAACCCCCTGGAGTCAAAGCTGAATGAGAAAAAACAGAAAGCTTGGGAGGAATTTGACTGATTAGTTGCAGTGGTGCACCACACAGAGAAGGCAGATCCTGGGTCAGTGTGAGCCTTCCTCAACAGGTGGCTGGGGTTGTCATTGGGACTGGGTTGTCTGCCCTTTGATCAGTGCTTCAGGGGAGGTGTTCTATCTCTATGAAGTGTGACACAAAGGTGCAGTTCTCCATTGTTTCTGGCTTCAGATGGTGCAGCGCTCTAGGTCTGCTGTCTTCTACCCACCCAGCTATTGCTGACATGTGAGGAAGGAGCAGGGGTGATGGGGCATGGAGTGAGACAACCTGCACCAGGCCAACATCAGTGACAATTCAAAGATGAGAGATATCATAGACATAAGCTTGACTTTCCACCTCAAGGAATGGGGATGTTCCCAAGGGCAAGGACGTGATGGTGGGTACAAAGTTGAGGTGGAGAGATGAATTAGGAGAAGGGGACATTTAATTCTCCTCATAGTCTGGAGAAGGAGACTCCAGTTTGCTTTTCTTGCTAGGAGGAGTGTCATCATCCAGTTCCTGCCCAAAAGGGGGAAAAAAAAGCATCCAGAAAGAAGAACTACCCTTAGTCATACCAACAGTTAATATGAACAAGAATAGTTAACAAAATGAATGACAATAAATGTTAACATTAGAATACCACATAACAATGGCTTCTGACCAGAGCATTTTATAATTCATATCCAGATAGGATCTATTGCATTATAGCAGAACTATGAAGCATCATGTTATGCTAATTCGTGCAATAAAAATAAATTTCATTTGGAAAAATGGGGTTGCAGCAGAGCACATTAAATACAGTAATCATGGCCAATCATAGTACACACAAAATTAAATTAGAAGATTTATGGTAAAAACCTGCCAAAACCAACTACTGAAAATAAAGTACATGAAAACAATGAAATAATATGCAGTTTACATGTATTCATTTAGCTGATGCTTTCCTCCAAAGCTACTTACAATGTTAAACTACAAACAATTGCTCACACATTTATACAACTGAGTATTTTTCTGCATCAACTCAGAAAGACATTTTGTCTTTAATAACTTTTCTGAAATTGTTCTTCCCAGATCACAAATGATTTTGACTCGCTACTTCTGCAGTCCGGACCTGTAGTCTTAATTTGCTGTGGTCAAATTTTCCATGACTGTGACTTCACCCATCTTCCCATTTTGAGATTTTTTTGGACAATTTTTGCCAAATACACCAATCCCTCACATTACAGAGTTAATTTCTTCTCTGAAATTACCCAATTCTTTGAATTCCTCTTGTGAGGGAGTAAAATTAAAATTTTTTCTTATTGGGGGAAATTGCTTCTTGGACAAAAAAAAGTCACTTTTACAATTCCTTAAACATGTTTAAATGCCAGCTGAAAAAAAAAAGCTATGCAGGAAAACAATACTAACAACCAAGGAATGTTTTTTTTTTTAATCTCGTTATCTTTTCATTTTATTTATATGTATCTTATTATGCTTTTAGGAAAGCTGGTTTGTTACCCCATACCTGTGTATGAGCTGTAGAACTTGTGTTTTAAACTGTGCAATTCTCATTTTTAAGACATGCACACTGCTGGGTGTTTTGTATTGGTCTTTTTGAACTAAAACCACATTGCTACTAAAAGGGTCCTTTTCTGAAGCAGATTCAGTGCACAGTGTGCATGCATTTTCCCTACATTTTAAACATCACCTTTTACTCATTTTAAAAACTCTTTTTGACTCAGGGAACATTATTAGAGAAGCCATCCAAGCTAACTGCAGTATTGCAAATACACTTGCAAGAGCAAACAAATGAAAGGACTGAAAGAAGTCTCTTACCTATTTCTTAAAGACAACTTCATGTTTTAATGTTGTGTTTATTGAGCTGTCTTTATACTACTTGTATTAATAAAAAGTGTATACTTTAAGCCGCTGGAGCAGTTTCTCATTGGACATGACCCCTGGCATACAAAGGCTAAATGTACATTCTTACCAGTGTGAAATCATGATTTTTATATTAAAAAAAAAAAAAAAAAAAAAAAATTGTATATGAAAATACAGTACTAAATTTAAAACCACATTTGTAGCACGCCGGGGCAGTCTGAAGAGGGGGCGGAGCTGGGGTCGGGTCAGCAGCAGCTGAAGCTAATTAATGCCTCTATTTTTTCCCCCGGACCGGCCAGTGAGGGAGAGACTGAGAAGCCGATGACGGAACCAGCCCCAAGACGTCAGCGATCCCAATCCCGAGCACAAGCGCTACCCCGACCGCAACCCCACACATTGAGTTCTTCCCCGATCTACCTGTTCCCTGTCCCTCCATTCCCCCCACTGTCCGTTTCCCCACACGATCCTAAATAAAAGCCCCCCCTCACGAAATCTCTTAGCCTGTGCTGGCGCTTCTTTTCTACACACGTTAAATGATTTAAGTATATGAGACTTCACAGCTCATAAAATCAAGCAACAAAATGGCAAATGCTAATTATGTTTAATGGCAATTTCTATCACTTTTGCCAAAACGAGACAGAAAAAAGTCAACAGAAACTCTTCTTAGAGTATAAGTGATTTGTAATTACTATTACATTTAAATGTGTTTAGGTAGGGGTCAGTCTGACCTCATTAAGTTGCCACAGTGTACAAAGGGATGACCTGGGACCAGGACTGAATAACACTATTAATACAGAGCAGTCGGAATGGCAGAGGCCTGCACATTGGAGTGGTTCTTGGGAAATTTACTGAATAAATATGAGGGGAAAAAAAAGGCAGGGCGGGGCATGACTTGCTGGTACCTGAGTGGCTTTGGCAGAATCCAAGGACGGCTCCTTCTCCCCGGAGGACCTGGCATCTTTCTTGCCTGCATTGGGCACTGAGGACTCTGAAGAGGGATGGCTCTTGCCTGCAAAACAAAACAAAATCCCTTCAAATAAAAAAAAAATGTACATACAGAGAACATGGCGACGCAGGCCTCTTAGATTTATTACATTACATAGAGAAAGCTCTCTGCTCAGGTTACAGGTCATAAACCTTCCATTGGACATGTGGTGAAGCATATCTGCACAAGTCAGTCCCATTAAACATTCTCAGAAGCAATCACTTTTCCCCTAAACTTATATTATATTGAACTTTGAATCCAAAACAAAATCGTACAAATGGTGTTGGTTTTGCTGATTAAGCATGTTACAGCCTCTTAGCTTTTCTTAGCTATTACAAGGGAAGAAGGAAAGACAACATTTCAAAGAGGAAACTGTATGATTTAGTCAGCTCACATTACTCATGTTCATTGTTGCAGAAATATATATCTTTGTAATTAAAAAGCAAGCAGCTATTTCCCCAACATGGAGATTACTAACTGACTCCTTTCTTTTAAGAATCCTACAATTCCCAGCCACCCTACACAGGAACACGACAGTCTGCATAACACCAAAGGACCATGGGAAACTGAGTATTAAGAGGATCCATCTTTTAACACAAGTACAACACAGGATCATGAATTGCCATTAGGTAATTGGCATAAGAAAAATATAAATCAGGTTCCAACCACATAAATATGCACATCACATCCGTGCACAAAATCAGTTGATAGATAATTTTTAAAATATGTGCCTCTCGAGATAGCAATAAGTGATAGCTCTAAGAATTATTTAGATTATAAATGATCTCAAAATACAGTACTACTGTTACTGGGTCTCTCCTCTTTTCAGAGGCTGGAAAAAATAAGGGTCCAAACTGCAACTCTGCCTCCATCTAGTGGAACAGAGGTTCACCTGGGGAGTGATGGACCCTAAACACTTCCACAAGGGGTCAGCTAGGGTACTTCTGTCAGATGACAGTCCAGTTCCAGTTTTGCATTAACACGAATTCAAACACAACACGCCAAAGATGCACCTTATCTCTGTGGATTAAGGGATGTTACTTCACAAAGACATTTCAAACAGTAGAAATGCAATGTCTCACAAACAAGACAAAAACAGAAAGACCACATAAAAAGCAGCATGGACCTGCAGTCCTAGTGATGCAAAATGTGCCATGTGAACCCTGAAATTACTAAGTTGTATTTGATGTGCACTTTATGTAGTCTGTGTGGAGAACTGTGTTGTTTTATGTAGCACCATAGTCTTGGAGGAACGTTTCGTTTCCACTCTGTACTGTACCAGCTGTATATAGTTGAAATAACAATAGAGCTTTAAAAAAACAAGACAGGCTTTATTTTTCCAGGTGTGGCTGTGCTCCATGTGTACTATCTACAACATCTAAGCATTATTATTAAATGTTTTTGATGGGAATCTACTTTTTTTTTTTTTTTTTTTTTTTTAACAGCCTTTCCTATTTTTGTATTTAATGTTTGTAATACATTAGATAGAGAGTCATGGGGCTTCCTTTATTCAATTATAAATTAATCCTGCATTTAATAAATATTATTTCAATGTATGTATTCTTTTCCACTGGGATATTGTTTATGTATGTCCTTTTGGCCCCCAATGCAATATTAACAGGTGTACTTCAAAAATTTAGATAAACTAACATCTCAAAAATCTCACACTTTATCTTGCAATATGGTGAATTTTTGGAATCAAAACATGCATAAGTATGTGCTTCACTGGAGTTTAGTATAGCCAGATAACCATCTAAATAGTAATTATACAGTACATGAACATGTCATGGTCAATCTGGCATTAACAATGTATTACGTATTATCAGTTCTGTACAAAATATAATTTTATTCTTGTAAATTTTTTTTCAGAACTAAATAATTACAATAATTAAGGCCACCAACCCACGATGACAGCTCTTTTTCGCTAATTTAAATGTACACTACAATAATATAGTTTTGGTTGCAATAACCAAACATGTTTTATGACTGTGGTTCATCCTTGACAAATCTTGCTATAGTATTAAGATGTGGTATTGTTACGGTCATAAACAGTGCAATCGACAGACAACATTAAAGCATTTAATTCCTTCAATGAAACTAACTCAGCTTGCAGGATGTAAAACTACTGATCCCTAGCAAAGAAAAAAAAAATCCATGCAATTTGAAAAAGCCTGATAACTGACTAAATGAGCCAAAGGGCATTTATAATTTCCATGAATAATTACTGTAATTTCTATGAAGTTTGTTCTAGGAATATGTGCTTTTAGCCATGATATAGAAAAAGCCCATTTGTTCTCCATTTTAACTGACTGTCAGTCTGAATGTAATTTCTTCAGTACTATCTCGTTCACGGAGAATTTTGTGCACCTTCCAAATCCTAGGCAAGTGGCCTCTTTGAGAGCATACAGAATTCTTTTAACATATTTTCACCCTTTCAAGTCCCCTGCTACAGGCCCAATAAAAGTACCCCTATACAGATGCATATAGTGGGGCAGAGGGTAACATATTTGGTCACAATGTAAATTATTGTCCTGATGAAGTGCCCAGCCTGAATACTTTTGTAGTAGCTGAAGACAGGGTGAATAGCTAGTTATATTACTGACTAAAAGTAACATGTGGAACTCTGCCTGGCTAAATGCGTAAGCTAGCTAACTAAGAACACCACCCCCACCATGAAGAACAGATTCAGTTCAACGAAGGGTCTTTGTTGCGTGTGCATACCATGCTTGGCCTGCTGCAGTCGCTGATTCTGCTCGGACTGGCTGCTCTTGGCATCTGAGCCCAGCTGCTCCTTGTCAGGGGATTGGCTCTGGTCACTCTTGCCCTCATTGCTGTCACTCTGAGAGATGGCAGCAAGCTCTGGGGCAGGGCTGGCACTGTTGCTGGTTTCCTGCTTGACAGGAGAGGAATCGGCAATGGAGCTCTGGTTGCTGTTGTCATCTGAGAGAGAGAAAGACACACCCTGCATTACATTTCAAAAATAAATCTGCAGCTTTTGCCTTTATTTAAGGCCAGCTTCCAGGTCTTGGCTGACTAAATTCTGCACATGGCTCATGAGTTTAAGGGTGACATAAGGAATATGTAGCATAATGTTTGGGAATCTCAGAAAAAGGCTAAATTTCTCAAAAGGGCCCCAAAATAAGAATCTTCAGCAGAATATACCAGAATTCAAGAGTATAAATTGGGGGGAAAAAAAAGTCTAAAATGTCAGATTTAAGTACACTGTAGACCCAGTACAATGCGGATGGCGGGGTCCAAACTTTCATGCCACGTAATAACAAGTTTCCAGGTTTGACGAAGGCTGAAGAAGGTTTAACTCCAGTGTGCTGCTGAGAGAAGATTAACGTAAGTAAAAGCAACCATCCACACGTGTGAGCAACAACAGGTGATACGTCGCAGCGTAAATGCTTACTAATTACTAATAACACTGAATAAAGTGCAATTCAAGAATTCTTGTTTTTATTTACGAACCACAATGTAATGAACCAGAGTATCCACGTTATATGTTCTGTAACATTACATTTATTCATTTAGCAGATGCTTTTCTCCAAAGTGACGTACATCTCAAAGAAAATACAATTTGTGCATTACATTAGGAGAGACATAGTTGGAGATATTTGATGCTTAAATAAACCGAGTTTGTTTGTTTCCACTTTACGCACCGATGTTCATTCCATTTTACATTAAATACACTTCCTCATAAATTACTTACAGAAATTTACAACAAAAACAGATTGATGTAGATACCATGGAAATACCAAAATAGGACAAGTCTGTATAGGTCTGTGTTGTACTCATCGCTATATAGCCATTCTCCAAAATACGTCAGAGTTCCGTTCTGACCGACCAGTCAGATCTCAAAATGAACGTTAAGTCGGATGTATGTCAGCATGGCATGTGGAAGTCGTATACCTGTACAACATTCTTTCATCCTAATCAGTTTCTATCATGATTCTTGTTTCTTCGTAACCAGCTTTATTAATTGACATTTTATATGATTCCGTAGTTTTTAACCTTTTAAGATTCTTCAGTTCATATTTCATCATTTTTATTTTTTACGTTATGCAAGTTCTTTTGTGATTATCTCATTTTTCTTTAACCAGTTTTATGAATTGACTTTTTTTATTCACTCTATGGTTTATTAAAAAGATTTTATTTTTTTTACCTTCTTAGCCTTTTCATGATTTCAAACACAGTACAGTAGTACATTTATCATTCTTCAATTTCTATTTTGTCATTTTTAAAATACCATTTTTAGTTTCCATTTCATCATTTTAAAGTATTTTGTGGACATATGAGAGTGTAAAGGTGACATTTGTGACAATGGTTTATTTTGGTAAAGCACAGTTAATAAAAAAAATAAAATGCATAAAACCATATAATGGTTTAATCCGGCACAAAAATTTGTTAGATTTATTTGAATAACACGCGCTTAGCAAATGGCAATCGAGAGCGAGAACAGAGAGATGCTGTGATGTACAAAATGCCAGGATATCGTCTGACGGTCCCTATTGTACGCACGTAGCCGTTAGCTCTGGCAGACATTCGACCAAGCATAATTTTTATATTTGCATACATTTCTTCTTTTTTTATTTGTTAAATTTATAAAGTTTTTTTTTTCCGGTTGTACGTACAGATGGTCGTAAGTCGCATAGGTCATAAGTAAGGGAGACGCTGTATTGCATAACTTTACCTTTCAACTTTCGGAAATGTGTTTGGGAACCAGCCAGATTTAAAACGTGGAAAGCAACTGATCGAAAAAAAATGTGGGGTCCAGACTCTGACCACATTATAGGCAATCCCACCAGGTCTACAGTGTATGTTAAGTTGTATTTGATAAAAAGTTGGCTGATTAACAAACAAATAAAGAAAAACATTGAGGCTCACCATGCATGTCCATCATGCCAGGAGAAGAGCTATTCTCTGGAGTTGTGACCTCAGATCCACACTTCTCATCCTTGCCCTTCTTCTTGTTCTTGCTCTTCTGTAATAGAACAGGTATAATAATCTCACAAAAACACCTGGCATAGTGGTTATTGTTGTCTAATTGATGTACCCTGCTGAATGATAGAGCCTACCATATTTTTTGCTTCATCAGCCATGTACATCACTGTGTGTAGGAAAATTTGCTATGTCAGTTAAATGTAAATGGCCTTCTGAGCATGTCCTTAAAGTGCCAAACCACACTGCAGCCGAAAGAATACAATGTGAAGGACGTTACCGTACATTTCATGCCTTAAGTAAAACAAAACACATTTCAGGAGATTTATCTGCATATTATAGTAAATAAATCATTTGGAAGGCTTCCCCTGCAACCTGGAATCAACCATTCAAACTTACATCATCAGCCTTGGGCTCAGTCACGGGGACCCACTTGTAGATTCGAAGGGACGTATCGCCAACAGTCACCCATTTTTTCTCCCTGCATAAAGACAATCCACATTAAAACCACTGAAGTATGGCTCAGGCAGAAGTCACCCTTCTTTTGGATTACGGCCTAGTGAAACACAGCCTTAGCTTGCAGGTAACCAGATTTTTGGAAGTGTCTGGGTTCACATTTTCTCCCGATATTCAGCAGCTGTTTTCTAGAATCACTAAGAACAATAAAAGCCTTTATTTAAATAAAGAGGGTTTTCTTCCCCATTAGGCCCCATGAGGAAAATCACAACACAGCACGGTAAACAGTGCGTGCTAATTGTTTTGGTCTGATATCAACGAGGCGACTTCAAAGCCTCACCCCTCACAGGGCTGTACAGAGGCAGCGTCTCGCCCCCCAGCCAAACAGTCTAGACAGGGAAAGATGTTTGATGGCACTCCATTGTGGCCACTGGGCAACGCTCCAAGTGCACTGTAGCGTAACGGTGCACAAAAGGGTTGCGGGTACTACCGTGGGGACGGCACGACGTGGTGCCCGTGATAAAGTGTCCTGGGGGTTTCGAACTGCTGACGTCTGCCGTTGTGACCAGCATTCCCCCAGAGCGAGGTTGTAATGGTGTTCCCAGTGCTAGGAACCAGCACCATCGATTCATCTGCCCAGGAGTAAAATATGCCTTTAAAACTATTCTTTAGCATTAGACCCACTGCCTGGGTTTGTTCTGAACAAAGTTCCTAGTTCCAGGGGGTCAGTGCTTTCACATTTATTCTGTAGCTATTAGCATGTGTTATGTAGCTATTAACAGGCTAGCTATTAGCTTCAGGTCCTCACCATCCAAGCAAGGCTGAAAAGAAAACACACACCAATCAGTGCCACACAAATTACATGTTTCATTCGGTATAATACACGTGTGTTCTCCAGCACAATACATTTTAAGCTAAGAATCAGAATGCTGTGAAATGCCAGCAAAAAATGCAATTACAAAATACGTTTTGTGTAACTAATGTAAATGCAAAGCAGTTTTTTGTTAAAAGCGAAGTAAAATGCTTTTAAAACAGGCTGAAAACTGAAAAACGCGCGTAACTCGACCGGTCCTGTGTAAGGTAAGGTTTGCCTAAATAATCATGTGGCTGTAAACAAAACAAGCAGCGTCGCTAACACTCGACTCGAGCGATACGCTACTAAATGCATAGCAATCGCATTAAAACACGGTATGGGGCTGTTTCGGGGTCCGATCGTGGCCACAAAGCCGTGTTTTAACGTTAGCTTCGCCCCCAGTGTGAGTCATGTTGGTGTGGAGCCGCGCGCTGCCAGTCTCCCAGCCCCCACCGTCCGCGCCCGCGCCCCCGACTCGGACTACAGAGCGACCGCAAAGCGCTAAATTTAAACCCGACTCCGACACCGTATAAAAACGGCTCCGACTGGAGCGCGCAGTCCTCGCGCGGTCGCTAAGTGCGAATTATCGTAAGGATTGACGCCACGCGCCCGTGCTCTCATTCCCTCCACCCGGCATTACGGCAGGGCTGCGAACAGCCTAGGCTTCATGTGACTGCAACGAAATGGCTTCTGGGTTCAACCCACATTAACGGGAAGAAAAAACTGTTTTAAAAAATCAATACAAGCGTCGTTTGTAATCGTCCCTAGGAGCGACTCGGAGCGCGGCGGCACACCTGAGTCGACAGTTCAGTCCGAGCAAAGCTGCGCGACCCTTCTTTCGCCTAATTCTCGTCGTCCTCTCTCGCCGTCTCTCCTCCCCCACGAGCAGCGTCTCTGCGCTTAGGTAACGAATAAGGGCTGTTTTCCTTCACAAACTTACCATTTTCGTACTTTCTCAATAGCGGCCATAACCCGCTTGATGTCATCTTTCGCTCGACTCCGGGTCTCGGCGCGGACCGACCTGCCCGACATCGCTGCTCTCGCTGAAATGTGTGTTTTTTTCCCTCCGAAGCTCGCCGGCAGTTCAGACACAATGCAAACATTCAGCGTAGCGCTTTGAAAGCGGGGAGCGCGCCTGCGCCGAGCGCGGCGCCGAGAGCCCACAGCTGCACGGCGGAGCGGAGCGGGAGCACGAGTACGAGCTTTGTCACACTTTGTACGACACCGGGAACAAAGGCATCTCATAGATGTGTCCCCAGAAAGCTCACGTGAAACTTCAGAGGCTCGCCGAGTCACCGCAACAAGTTACAACCTAAACCTAGTGTCTTTTTTTTTTAACTGTAAAACAAAGTAGTCTAAACCGCGTCTAAGAAATGTGTAATGTAAATATTTTATAACACTTTTACTACATGACTATTTACATAATTTTTTTTTTTTTTTTTTTTTTTTTTTTTTGTGCCTGGTGGTGGTATCTTGCATTATTTCATATATTTTAGAGAGTTAACTTAATACCACAATTTATATACTTTGAATGTTTTGTATTATGAATAGTGCTTTTTCCATTCTAAAAAAAACTTAAAATACTTAGAATTTAAACGCTAAATGATACATCAGCTCTTACTTAGTTTTATATATATATATTATATATCGTGTATGTGTGTGTATAGTATAACTAGTTTGCATCAATGGAGGAATTGCATGAATAATATTTTAGTTCTAAAAAAACTTCTAAAATGCCCAGTGTACGTGTTTTTAATGGATACATTTTTCATCACTGATCACCACAGTTCAAATAACTTATATTTATTTGTTTTAAGAAGCCAACCAGCAGAGGTAATTATTACAAACAAAATTCCACATATTCAATTTGTTACAGTGGAAAGTCAGGGGAAGTGCTTTCCTTAGGGATCAGGATTCAGACATTTACATTAATTCATTTAACTGATGCTTTTCTCCAAAGCAGCTTACAATGTTAAGCTTTTTTACAGTTATTTACCCAGTTATACAGCTGGGTAATTTTACTGGATGAATTTAAGGTAAGTACTTTACTTTACTCAAGAGTACTACAGCTGGAGGGGAGTTTGGTGACCTTTGGGGCCAAAGACAGCAGCTCTAACCACTTTGCTACCAGCTGTCCAAATCTGTCCTTTTACTGAAAGGCAATAAATAATCACTACAGCATCTACTACCCCGAGACTGTACAAATGGAGATATTAAAATTGGTTTTGAATGTATAATTGGACTAAACTGACCCATTGCTGGGGAAAGTACTAAAGAAAAAAGACAAGCACATACCTGTCCATGTTTTGTTCTTAGACCACAAAAGAAATTGTGCCAATACAATTAAATGGAACATAACAACTGAGAAGGACAATTAAAAACATCAGAAATGAGGCAGTTTCACAGAGGTATCAACACTGTGTCAGATGCTGTAGGAAATCAAGCCTGGCCCCTAGAAGTAGGGTTCACTTTCCAGTGGAGTAGCACTAAAGGGTGTAGGGCAACCGATTCATAGCTCCTCTTATGAGCACTGAGATCCAGCAGGTGACCCCTCTAATTCGGAAAACGATGCCTCTGTGATAGTTTCAGGGAAGCCCAGGATGTCCACAGTAAGTATGTCCATTGTGATATTGGTTGGGAATTCACTTTCCAGGAGGGCCACAGGAGCTGTTTCAGAAAGGGGGACCAAAAAGGTGACCAGTGAGAAACTCTGCAGAACACCTGCAGCTGCCTGTGTCTCTCCACTTTGCTGGAGTCATTCTGTTTTGGTTCCATCTGTGAAGTGACTTCTGTAACTCAGTAGGGTGGTATATATATTTTCTGCATTTAATGCTTAGGTTATGCCCACAATAAACATGTTGCAAGCAGTAGGATGATCACATACATCATACTTGTGACATTTTGACAGATTTGTGACACAATACCCACTTGCATGTAATACCCACTTGCAAATAAATTTATGTAAGTCTTGGGAAGCTGCTAGCATAGTAGTCAGTGCTGCTGCTTTTAGACCTAAAGGTCACAGGTTCGAATGTCACCTCTAGCTGTAGTACCCTTCAGCAAGTAGGTTGCCCATATATTGTAGTATGTGATATAGTACACCCCAAAACCATAAACTGATC
The DNA here is from genome assembly GCF_900964775.1 of Scleropages formosus. NCBI lineage: Eukaryota > Metazoa > Chordata > Actinopteri > Osteoglossiformes > Osteoglossidae > Scleropages > Scleropages formosus. The sequence goes on from NC_041806.1 coordinate 10,820,340, forward strand.
TCATCTGGCTGAATTAAACATTATTTGATATGTAAAATAATATACATAAACTAATGAGTACATATTTAGTTAATACTGCACAGTAACACAAACCACCCATCTTAACTTGGAAGCATGGGGAGACACAATGCTACCATGGTTTAAACAAAAAAAAGAAAAACTCATGTCTAAAATGGGGGCATACACCAATCAGCCAAAACATTAAAACCACCTGCCTAATATTGTGTAGGTCCCTCTCTAATCCACTGAGGCATGGATTCCACAAGACCTCAGAAGGTGTCCTGTGGTATCTGGAATCAAGACGTTAGCAGCACATCCTTTAACTCCTGTAAGTTGCAAGGTGGGGCCTCCATGGATTGGCCTCGTTTCCAGCACATCCCACAGATGCTCAATCAAATTGAGATATGGGGAATTTGGAGACCAAGTCAACACCTTGAACTCCTTGTTATTTTCCCCAAACCATTCCTGAACAATTTTTGCAGTGTGGCAGGGCCACTGCTATCAGAAAATATCATTGGAATGAAGGGGTGTATGTGGTCTGTTACAATCTTTAGGTAGTGGTACGTGTCAAAGTAACATCCACATGAATGCCAGGACCCAAGGTTTCCCAGCAGAACATTATCCAGAGCAACACACTGCCTCCGCCAGTTTGCCTTCTTCCCACAGAATCCTACTGCCCTCTCGTTTCCAGGTAAATGACACACATGCACCCTGCCATCCACATGATCTAAAAGAAAACGTTCATCAGACCAGGCCACCTTCTTCCGTTGCTCCATTTTAGGCGCTTTCAGCAGTGGACAGGGGTCAGCATGGGCACTCTTACCAGTCTGCGGCTACGCAGCCCCATACACAGCAAGCTGCGATGTACTGTGTGTTTTGACACCTTTCTATCATGACCAGCATTAAGGTTTTCAGCAATTTGTGCTACAGTAGCTCTTCTGTGGGATCAGACCAGGCGGGCTAGCCTTTCCTCCCCACGTGCATCACTGAGCCTTGGGTACTCATGATCCTGTTGCTGGTTCACCGGTTGTCTGTCCTTGGACCACTTTTAGTAGGTACTAACCACTGCATACTGAGAACAACCCACAATACCTGCCATTTTGAAGATGCTCTGACCCAGTCATCTAGCCATCACAAGTTGGCCCTTGTTAAAGTTGCTCAGATCCTTATGCTTGCCCATTTTTCCTGCTTCCAACACATAAAATTCAAGAAATGACTGTTCACTTGTTGCCTATTATATCCCACCCCTTAACAGGTACCATTGTAATGAGATAATCAATGTTATCCACTCTATCTGTCAGTGGTTTTAATGTTGTGACTGATCGGTGTATATACTCGTTACTCCCTTGTGACCTCAGTTTTATCACATTTTTGACAATAATTATTGCACAATGTCTACTTATTTACATTTCAAAACAGTACAGCTATTTTACTGTACATTTATATTCTGAAAACAGCTCATGCAGTGGGTTAATACCTGTCTATATTAAACCAAAGGCTTCTTATCAGAGCCAAATGCTGCCTTTTTGTACAAACTGCTACATTCAATTTTTGATATCTGAGACCCTGTTCTGCAGAAGATACTGTACATGTGCAACTGACCAAAGCAATCTTGTTTTCAGGTATCTTGCTCAATATGATCCTTGAAAGCTAAATAGAAAACTAATGTTCAAGTTCTCCACAGTCAGAATTAGTCTGATGCACTTTCTTAATTACTAAGATTTTTCTGTACCTGTATGCTCAGTGCTTTCCAGTTCAGATCGTCCACCCTCAGGATTTCTTCCCAATAATGTAGTAAAGCACTCAGTCAGCTCTTCCTCTGTCATATTTTCCCCTGGACAGAGGAACATGACATGTACAACAACCAAAGTGCTATTAAGGTTACAGTGCTGAGGTAACCAGGCCTTTGCTTTCTATGGTTTGAGTCTGAACTTTATTTGTGACCTACTGTGTTTTATGTAAATAGCCTTGTCCAGCTATTATGGATAGAAGGCAACAATGTCATACTTTTATTGCATGAACAGTTTTATGTTTGTAAGCTGTTTATTTATATCTATATCTATGAGTATTAAGTGCAGCTATTTCAGCGCTGATCACCTTCTCATCAGGTTTTTATAACTTCAGCTAGTGCCATTAATTTTTAGAGTTTTACGCAAAAAGAAAGTTCCTGTCAAAATAATTATTTCAGCCTCATAATCACGTGAATTTGTCATTTAAAAACCAAACGTTGAGGATTTTATGCTTGACAAGAAAAAATGGTGTAAACAAAAAAAAAGTTATATGTTTTCCATATATTAATATAAGTGAATATATATGAAGCAGTAGCAAACCTATGGTTTGTAGAAGCTCAAGCAGTTCCTCTCTGTTCACGCTTTGCTCTCCATTCTCATTTGGATCACCCAGGACCTCAAATATATGCTGGATCTCTTTCCTAGAGATGCCAAATGCTGGCCTGTGGTTCACAAATAGCTTGATGAAGTCCTCCAGGTCAATGTCAGTCACATACTTCCCTGTCTCTGCGTATCGGCTGAACTTGACTTCATTCTGAATCTCCATCAACTGGCAGAAGGAAACAAGGCTGGGATTAGAAAGGTGGCCTCTGACTAAGAAAAAAGTACAAGTGCATCCTAATCTCCCACTGAGAGGGGGAATGGTCAGTACCTCCTGCTCTGTAGGGTAGAAACCAAGGGCTCTCATAATGAAGGGAACCTCCTTCAGAGGGATCTTTGTGGAAACCCGTCTCTTCTTCATCGAGTTTATTCCTTCACTGCGTAGCTGGCAGTAGTAGAAGTAGTCTTCCATCTCCTGAGAGGTGGAAACACAAGAAGACTGATGGGAGCTACATTTTGTCCTACACTTTACATAGTCCCCTGTAATGAAACGGCTTGTGTGCTTTGAGTCTCACTCGAGATGCTTGTTCTCAACTGTCCGTTAGAGTCAATTAGTACAACACACGTTATCTGGCTCTATATTTATTTATTAATGATGCTAATAGAAGTGACAGATGGCAATGTTCCCACCTTAAAAAATTCCCCGTCTCTCCCTCCTTCTAAGAGGCTGTAAAAGGGGATGAGGCCCTGGCCCCCAAGAGATGCTGCAGCCTCCAGAGCACTGAAATATAGGGGTATGGAGAATAACTGTCCAGAGATGATAAGACTGCTGCAAATGCTGACCAATGGGTTAAAGTGATTTACAATTCTCTCTAAAATAATATTAAAAATGCCAATGTGCTGGCCGGAGCAATTCACTGTTTAAACCTTGGAATGCAACACTGCTCTCTACAATTCCTGCTGAAACTGTGAATGGGATATGGAAATACATTTACTCATTTTACTGATGCTTTTCTCCAAAATGATTTACAATGTTAGTCTACCTACAATTATTTTACCCATTTAAACAGCTAGGTAATGCTACTGGATCAATTTTAGGGGAAGTACCTTGGTCAAAGGTACTACAGTCAGATGGGGGGAATCAAACCTGTAACTTTTGGGTCCAAAGGCAGTAGCTCTAACAACTATGCTACCAGCTGTCCCCGTATACAGGTACAGATATGCAGTTTTATGCAAAACTTCGGGCATCCCCTGGTCAAATTACATACTTAATTAGTTTTGTAAGTGAAAGTGGTAAACAACTTCTGCAGGAAACAGTGTGTTAAAAACATTTGCAATTGTTAATGCATAGTTACTTATTTCATGAACTTTAAGGTATATGGACAAAGAGAAAAAAACAACATATTTGCAAATGTTATTGCACTGTACAGTTTATCCAGTTATCTGCACAGTTTATGCAGTTTAAAAGCAACAGTAAATCTGTAAGTTATTTACCATAAGCACTTTCAAGACATATCAAATAACAGAATGTAGGTATTCAAAGTACTGTAACATTTTAAAGTTATCAGTTGCTCTTAGAAGCTAACCAAGAGCATGAAATGTGACAAATATTTTTCAGGCAAAACTTAATTTAGAAAATTCAACATGTGCAAAGAGGAACAAAGGTGTGATACAGGCAGGCAGTATTTCAAGTATGCATACTAAATATTTAAAAGTAACCCAGAGTTTGCGGCAATGCATAAAGATTACTGCATGATGTTTGATTTCAACAAGTTTAAAACCAAAGTAAGGCCTTACAACCACAACAGCATCTTTCTTGGTCACTGAAGTATAATTTTTATACCTGTCAATGCCCATTTTAAATCATCCATCCAGTTTCAATAACTGCTTGTCCTGAGCAAGGTGACAGGAAACGGGAGACTTTCCCGGAAGCATCGAGTGCAAGGCTGGGGGGTACACTTTGGACATGATACTAGTCTATTGCAGGATAGCCACACAGACTACAGGTAATATAGCATCACCAGTCTACCTGAACTGCATGCCTTTGGACTCAGGGAAACTCCAGATTGAGTGGGAATTGAACCCACATTTACTCATACCACTACTCGCTGTGCCACCATGCAGCCCATTCATTTTATAAAGAATTGCACCTGAACGTCCATTGTCAATGGTCAACAACCACTGGTCCCAGCTTGACCAGCTTGGGGTGTGCAGAGTGCACGGAAAATGACACTGACAAACAGCTCCTATTATTCTTTTGCCTAGAAAAACCATGTGAGTGGCCATCAAGAGTCAGATTCAACTGGCTGGCACTTCCACACACACACACAAAATAACCAATATGTAAGATTTCATTGATCTTAAATCTGTATTACTGTTGTCGTCAATAAATTTTTGGTTAGACAGCTCTAATGCATGAAATTAGATACAGAAAGTTTGCCATCATTTTTATTATTATGGAATAAAATTAATTGCATTCACACTTTGAAACTATTTGTTATATGGAAGCACAATTGAATACCACCATTAGCACAGAGCACGGACTCACTTCAGGTTAGCCTCCCACGAGAAGATGGTGTAATCAGGACCACCGATGGTGAAAATGTACTTTCCATCACAGGAGCAGGCAAAGGCAGACACGCCTGCTGGATGGCAAATGATGGCAAAGGACTTGTAGGGGTTACCATCTAGGGGGAGAATCTCAAGACCCACCTGAGCAGGAGGAAAGAGAGGGACTTTAGCCAAAGCTTTGTGCTGGACCAGAGACACAACTACTAACTGTTTCTTGTTTTCTTGTATGATCACAGATGCTTTTCTTATATGCCCTCTTCACAGATGTTCAAGACATGGTCAGGCCTGGTGTGTCACCATTCTGTAGCCACTGTCCATTTTCTGTTACAGTGAATCACTTGAACCACAGTACGCCTAGTGTGAGCATCACACCAAGGGCTCATCTACACACCTGCAGTTGTACACCGTATTATTATCACATAATTGTAAATGCTCATTTAATCCTGTAACAAAAGAATACATTTTTTTGTTTAAATAAAGTAAAATCTGTTACATATTATTTTTCAGAACAGGTTACACGTAAGTGTATTGTTTGAACATGGTGAGGACTAGATGAGGATTCGACATGTACTGTTATGGAAAACCATAGGGTAGAAAGAGTTTGTGTTTTCTTTTTTACATCACTCTTTGATGCAGCAAAGTCTTGAATACAATCATGACACTGTTTATCCTTCTTTCTAAAATGTCAAAAATACACGTAGACTGCTCAGAGAACGTCACTGACCTTGTCTGTTGTTATGAAGGCAAGATACCGAGAATCTAGGTTCCCCTCTGCTGACTTGGGCAGAATGGCAATCTTTTTAATTGGGGAACCATATATGGGGCCTAAGACTGTCTTTCTGAATGAGAAAAACAGAAAATGTCAACACATTCAGTTAAAAAACACCTAATTAAGAGAGCAGTGGTGAAATGAATGTAATGATCCATAAATAATTCAATTATTAAAGTTTCTAACTGAATTGTTTTTTGAACATGAAAAGTATTTCAAGGAAAACATCTGAAACAGCATTTTAATACTCTTTTGAAAATGTTGCTGTAAACTGACATGAATTAACTGAGACTCCAAAGAGAGATGTTTGTAGAAAATGCTTTGAAAACCTTTGACAATGTGACACCTAAAGACACACTCTGTGTGACACGATGTGCGGAGCAGGGTAGGTGGCGGTCAACCTGCACATTTTGTCGGTACTGTTGAAGAGCTTCATTTTGTACTGGTCAGAGGCGATGAGCAGAAAGCTCTCTGTGGTCAGGGCTGGGTACCAGGCCATGCAAGTTGGCACAGCGCTCTGCTCTATTTGCTCAGTGCTCCGGATGGTCAGTTCACCCTGACTGCTGCTCTCGAAGCCATACTCCATCTAATCAGACACACACACACACACACACACACACACACACACACACACACACACACACACACACAAAGGAACCCAAAGCTCATGAGCAAAGCTGCTTCTGCTGCATCTGAGCAGCTCTAATTCTATTTCACATAAACTCCAACTGCTGTTTCTCTCTTTCTGTTCAACGACCCATTATACCTAGATGTTCCTGAGTAACACGTCTTGAGGCTGATGTCCATTAAAAAAAATTTTGAGTGCTTTTTACAGATGTGCACATGGACAAAAGCATTCCTATTGTTTAGTGCAGCAAAAAAGGAGGCAGGCTATAGCCACAATTACTAGCTGATCCAGTGCAGTTGTCTAAATTTCAGCTTTATAGGTGTGCAGGAGATGGTTCCCATGCTACTGATGTGCAGACTCTTAACTATTCATTTAACCAGACTTTACAGAACAAATTAGTCCATATGGAAATAGTGCAGGTATGTGTGACCTCACCAGTATACGGTCCAATCCAAGGGACAGCAGCTTAGGCTGAGTGGTATCCATGCAGACCCCAAACAGGAGGTCCTGGATGGGCTTGTAGTGAGAGCAATAGCGTCCCAGGAGATTCCATACTTTCCTGCTGTCCTCATAAGCAAGCTGGAAGACCATCACAGCATTCCCTGCATCCTGACACAACACTACAGTTTTCAGAATCAGAATCAGAATCAGAACGAGCTTTATTGCCAAGTATGTTCACACATACAAGGAATTTGTCTTGGTGACAGAAACTGCCACAGCGCAAACAGAATGACAGTGACAAGACACAGATGAAAAGATAGAATATGTGAATATAGGATAAAAAATATATAAAAAATATAAAGTACACAATATACAAAAATAGTCACTAGGCATTATATGTATGTACAGGTATGTTCTATACAAATGCAAGAGAATGTGAGTAAGAGATATGATGTGATAATAGATATAATTATAAATATAAATAGCGTTGTGTATTGCACTGGTTCACTCTCTAGGGGGGATTTAGCTGTTCATGAGGTAGATGGCCTGAGGAAAGAAACTTTTCTTGTGCCTGGCTGTCCTGGTGCTCAGTGCTCTGCAGCGCTTACTTATTGATGTCATAATGTCATGGTCCTGCAGTTTTTTATGAGGGGGAGAACCAGTCCTAAATCCTGCAGCCGAACTGAATGAGCTTTGCTGAATGAAGAGAGTGCCATGAAGAATAATAAGAAAGGCAATTAATTTCAGCTATGGTGTTTTTTCCCTCTGAGCCTCACTAAGTGATGAAGCAAACTCTTCCCTGAAAAGAAGCATCCATGAATGACATACTGCAGGAAGACACTTGAACATCGCAAACTGAAACTCACTGCCGTGGCCAGAAATCGGGAGTCCATGGAAAAGGTAATGTGAGTTATGCCGTTCTTGCTGTACTTTAAGTACTCCACGTCTTCATCCTCAAGGGTCAGAACTTCCATGACTTTGACAGCACCACTTGCAAATCCCACTGCCAGGTACAATCCTTAGTGTTTGGACATACATGGAGGTTTATTTAGAGCAGTCTGCAGTTTGTTGGCCAGAAATGTACAGAAGGAGGCTTAGTGGGGGTATTGCTAAGGGGTAAAAACAGCTGTTTTTATGTGTTGAGTGTTTCACTGAGTATTTGAAGTTGTCTGTTTTGGGGGATCACACCAAAATCATAAACCCACAGCAATTCTAGCACATAGTCAACTGTCTTATTTGTTTCTTTGTCTTATGCCTTTGCTCAGCATTGTGTCACTGTGTGAAGAGTGCTCTATAAAAATAAACTGAATTGAATTGAACTCAAGTCCAAGAAGTTCAGACTTCAATTTGAATAATTCATGCAAGTTTATGGTGGTCATGTCTATATCCATCTGTTGTAGTAACATGTTCTGGTAAAGTCCGGTGATTCCAGACCTTTCAGCAAGCCTGACACTACAGTACCCACCTTGAGGATCATACGCCAGGCACTGGATTTTCTCCTCCGGGAAGCTTTTCCTACAGTTGGGCTTCTTCTGCTGGTAGTCCCAAATGTTGAGGACACCACAGTGGCTGCCAAAGGCAACGAAGGGCTGTAATGGGTGGCAGACCACGGCATGCACAGCCTCAGAGTCCCCCTGCACTAACATCTGCAGCACGCCGTCTTGTGCGTCTACGTAGACCACCATGGCAGTAGCTGTGGACACCACAAAGTTCCTGAAAGGGTTGGGATGAGTCACATTCGCTGTACCATCACACAAATCAAGAAATTTACAGATAGAGAAGTGTGCAGAGCCTTGAAGAGCGGTGAAATGGTAATGTTGGAGAGGTCTGAGGCCACCAGCCATGGTCACAAAGTTAGTATTACACACACACACACACACACACACACACACTTTCTAAACCGCTTGTCCCATACGGGGTTGCGGGGAGCCAGAGCCGAACCCAGCAACTTAGGGCATAAGGCTGGAGGGGGAGAGGACATACCCAGGACAGGAGGCCAGTCCGTCACAAGGCCCCCCAAGCGAGACTTGAACCCCAGACCCACCAGAGAGCAGGATCCGGCCAAGCCCACTGCATCACTGCACCTCCAAATACAGTATACCGAGCTGTCTATTTGTCTGTCATCTTGAAACATTTACCCAGGATAACCATTTGAATACTGGGTCATTTAAACTTCCATGGTGTTTTCATTTTATTTAACACCAAGTAAATATGATTTATATGTTTCTATTAAAACACTGCTGGAGCTTACTGGACGACAAACTGCTTGGCTTCCAGACTGCAGTTTTCTCCGTATTCAAGCATAGCGATATCCGTCTCTTTGGAGAAGCTGATGGAGGTGATTGGGTCCAGGTTGAATTCACTGAACCAGGTCATGAGTTTGAACTTATTGTCATAGAACTTGACATGTCCCCTGATGTCACCTGTCACAATGAAACTGCAAGCACAGAAGAATCATACCGAATGCTCCTAGATACCCCACTGGAAAGACACCACCCACAAATTAGTTTCACAGTTGTTGTTTGTGCTTATCTATCATATTAATTTTACATAAGATATGAAACAACATGAGAAGAACCAGACAAATAGATGGGTAATTGAAAAGAATTTCAGTTTTGCACCAGAAATTGCCCAGCATGTCATGCTCAGCTGCCACTTCTCATAGTACACCACATATCTAGGTTATTTAGAGAACAGACACAGCTCTTGTAGTTCCCTTTTATGCCCTGGTGAAATCAGTCTGCAGCAGTAATACTATTTCCACTGAACTGCTGGTGCAAATCACAGATGCCTCAAGTTAACATCTTGCCCACATGCTCTCTGGCAGGAGAGCCGTCCTGCAGTACCTATGGTTGGAATGCTGTGGAAAGAGTGTGGTTCACATTATGCCAAGTTTTCAGCCATGAAGGAGGCCATGGAATCAGAAACAGATGCCAGAAGGAACACTGTGGACCTAAGCAGGTAGGGAGGGGTCTACAGAAGCAGGGAAAGGTGCTTCGTACCTTTGATTGAGGGTCAGCACAGTGATGCCATCATCCTGCAGGGGGATGAGCTTGATGACTTCCCTGTGGGGCTGATGGGTAGTGGTGGTATGAGCGACATCCCACAGTAACAGGTTGCCAGCCATCGTTGCTGAAATGGCTTGAGAACCTTGCAGGCAGAAGATGGACTGACTTACAGAGCCAACTACTTTGCTGAAGGTCTGAATTAAGGAGTAGAAATAAGTACAGGTAAATATATACTATATACAACATTATTTCTGGATTCATAAAGCTACTTAAGCACCATAACGAATCAAAAGTTTAAAGTACAGAGGCATTACAGCAATGAACACTTTTAATTAATCTGAAGAGAGTTTTTCTGACAGCGCAGGAGGAAGTACACCTTATCTGAAATTTCTGGGACGGAGTAATGAAGATGTTCCATTTCCTGTAAGGAAACATTGTTTGTTACATCTGGCATACCATGTGTGAAGTTCAGATAAAATCTTATTGTTACACAGTCTCCCAAAATATTGCTTACCATAGTATAAAATAAAACGTGAGTGTCACTATTACTGAGAAGTTGGCTGCTGTCATTGGGGTGAAAGAGGATGTGATGCTGAAACAAAATAAAGATATATATTTATTATTAAAAAACTTATCAAGATTATTTGATGAAATGGGCCCTGAGGATTTTCCCTGGTACAAATGTAAATTTAAACCAAACAACTAATCATCTGAGCCTTACCTGGCGGCCAAGCTCTAGGCTAAGGTCAGTCACACAGAGTGGATTTTCAGTGTCACTAGTCCAGTCCCAGACACACACCCTCTGTCAAAGAAAAATGTATGGCTTATTTACAACTAACGGCGCATTCATTCTCATAACTTGGTTAATTAGCTGTTTTTCCCTCACATTTTAATCAATTCCACTGACTGAAAAATTTCGTGCCTCTGCCCATTATGATAGTATGATAATAAACACATACAGTTCTTGTATACAACACTGAATTTATTTACACTAAATAAACATTTACTGAAGAGGAAGGAAATTGATTCACACACACACACATTTTCAGAACCGCTTGTCCCTTACGGGGTCACGGGGAACCGGAGCCTACCCGGCAACACAGGGCGTAAGGCCAGAGGGGGAGGGGACACACCCAGGACGGGACGCCAGTCCGCCGCAAGGCACCCCAAGCGGGACTCGAACCCCAGACCCACTGGAGAGCAGGACTGTGGTCCAACCCACTGCGCCACCGCACCCCCTTCAATAAATAGAAAAAAACTTGAGTGCTTCTAGAATTTCTGGAGATGGAGCTGATTCTTTCTGCTTGATTCTCTGAACTTTCACCAACCTGAATGGGTCCAGCTCCAACAGACACCAGTAGCTTTGAATCTCTTGACAATGCAATGGCTGCAACTCCTCCTTCAGGGTGGCAGTCAAAAATTGTCCTTACAGGGATCCTGTAACAAAAAGTTGGCATACATTTCCCAGACACAACCTAATAACACACTTTTGATTTATTTTTTGATTTTTATATTCAACAGTTTTATAACTAAGGAAGACAACTCCAAGCTATTAATAAGACCTCTTGCCAAAAACATTGTGGCATGTTATGTGCAGTTACTGGAACCAGTAGTTAGACGTATTCCATAAAAAGCCTTACCCCGAGTAAGTGTCCCATATGATGACCAAGCTCTCAGAGCCCTTGTCTGCTGTCACCAGCCATCGTTTGTCCTCACTCATGCAGAGAGAGGAAATAAGGCTGCAGTGACCCTGGGGAATTATATCAATTTAATTTGATTATCTCAGTCATTGTTTATAGTATTTACTTGCTTGAAAGGAAGCATCTAAGGCAGGGGTACACACAATCAGTACTCTTTCTACCAAGTGATAGCCCTAGAACCACCTGCAAACCACAGACTCCTGACACAAGAAGCAGCACCAAAAATCCAGGCCAACAAGGTGTTTCTCTTTCAGGGAACAGTGCTGATTATACGTGTGGGTTGCTAGTAGTTCACACCAAGTGATGCTTTAACTGACACTAAACTTTCACTGAACTCACACTAAACACTAAATATCATATGATTTCTGGCATGAACAAAAAAGTTAATAAGGAACGTGGATCACAGTGAAGCGTTTAATGAAACACATATCCACATGTTTAAACGAATAACTTTTCAAACTTGAGTGATTTAAATTATCCTTACATTACAGAACTTGCAAGCTAAGTGCATGTAAATGCAATAATGAACTGAAGCAGTTACATTTACAAACGATAGACTTGAAACATACCATACATATACTTAATAAAAACTAAAATGATAAAATGGTTTTAATTGCATCTTATGCATTTTTTCCTGAAAGATTATTGTTCAGCCTGGGTTTGTTCCATTTATCCAAAATGTTGATAAAGGGTAATTCAGCCTTGCCTGAAATCTGTACTGGGAGTTGGAAGTGTGATTATACACAACGGCCACATGGGCACAGCCATACAGGACCACCAGCTGCTCATCATGATGCAGGTTGAAGACTGGAAGAGACTTGTTTATTCCAAAAGCCCATTCCAGGTTCTGAAACCACATATAAGAGGCATCACTGATCAGTGAGGCCAGTATTACAACTTTCACAGTTAATTCAGGAGTGTGGCATTATTGCTCCTGTTCAATGAAATCACAAAAACTGCTGCTTATGATTCAACTGCTGTCACCTGTCTATACAATTCCATGTTTACTATAGTGCTTTTATTCCACTGAGAATGCTGCAAAAGTGTAATATGCCTGTCCGTGTATGTGTGTATAAATCACACTTTAAACATTTGTAATGTGTGAAGAAGCCAGAGAAAAATATAGTGTTACAGCAGACAATAATGTAAATCCAGTCAAATCCCAAATCAAATCAGATCTCAGTATGGGAGTCTGAACTTATGAACTGAACTAAAAGGGCAGCATTGGGTTTAAGGCTTTTCCTTTGCAACCTGAAAACACTGGATTCAATTCTTAATTTATCTGTTCTTTTTCTTAATTTGTCCTAAATTGATTGCCTAAATAATTTCATATATACTATAGTGAATTTATTCTATTGTAAATGCTGTAATGTGTAAAATTTAAGTATGCTTTAAACAGATGTAATTTGTGAGGAAGCCAGAGAAAAAAATATAGCATTACAGCAGACAATAAAGCAAATCCAGTCCAATCTCATCTCGAATCAGATCTCAATAAGGGAGTCTGGAACGTTTTTATTGGACCTGAAGTAATTTCCACTTACTCACCAAAGGGTGTGTTTTGGCACTGGGAGATCTGCTTTGCTCCAAGGAAAACAGTGTCCTGGAGGTGGCTGTGTACACCTGAGAGTCCCTTGGCTGCCCTTGGACTCCAAGATCTAGATGGCTCTCCTGCCCATCCTCATGTTCTTTCTTTGGTTCCTCTTCACCACTCTCCATGTCTGATTGTGTCAGACTGTCAGCTTTCTCATTTTGCTCTCCTGATTTTGGAGGGGATGCCTCTTCCTTACTATCTACCAAGCTACTGGGGCTCTGTGTTCCACTGACACCAGACATTATCAATCCCACCGCTTGCTGCAGTCAAAGTAACAGATGTGCAGCACTGAGATCACGATGAGTGTCTTAAAATCATTGTTCTCACTTCTCTTGTGAAAAAGGCAGAACTTACATAATATGTTATAGCAGTCTAAGAATTCAGTTACTAACAACTGGAATGTTTGAATACCTTTGCTTCTGTTGTCCTTTCTTTTTCCTCCTGTCACCTGTGCTCAGTGAGGTGCTCTATAGAAAATTGAGATGAACAGAGATGATCTGAACCTCAGTGCAGCAGGCAACACTGGGTTTATGCTTTCCCTTTGCAACCTAAAAACACTGGGTTAATTTTTATTTACTCAGTAGAAATACCAAGGCATTGAAAATGGGCAAATCGCTGTAAAGTCCATTATTTATCATTGTAAATAATATTTCAGAAAGATGTTAGATCATTAAAACAGCTACAAATAATGCAGTTTCTAAAGGTGATTGCTGTTCTTACAGAAGCATTATTTTTGATATTTTTAACACGGAAAACGGCACATATTTATATGCAAAACGTTATTATGGTAAACCACGTAATTCTATTAGGATATGTAAGTGACAAATTAAATAACGATAATTTAATGATAAAACAGAAATGCTACATCCTTACAAAACAATAAGACATTATCTAACCTATTTTCGTAATTTTGGGGCGTATAAAAACATAATTTTAATAGTAATTAAGTAGCCTCGGCATGTCGTTCAAAATCGGTTACGTAATGTATACGTGATAATCATTATAACAAAATTCGTATTCAATAACTTTCTGAAAAACGATATCACTTTACATTTCAAGCAGGAAACTAGAAAACAAACACTCTAGTATCCATATTTTAAAAATTCTGAACTGACCTCCTTCAGCACTTTGTGTAAAAGTTAAATTACATTAAAACTTAAAGGAATGCACAAAGTTCGAAAAACAGATTCGCCGAAAGAACAATGAACGTGTCGGCAGCTCACAGCGTCCCGCCGTTGCTTAGAAACGCGCGCAAGGGGTTATGGGAGGAAAAGAAAAGCCATATGAACAACACGGTAACAGTATCAATCAGACTGCCAGACGTTAAATTGTGCCCTCATTCTTGTGTACGGTATTTGGATTTTAAAATGTAATAATTATAAATGTAAATGTAATGTAATTTTAAGATTTAGAATGATCTTTTGTTAATTTTTATATTGCAATTTGGGATTGTGCAACCAGCAAGACGCTCCTTGTGGACACATTCTACTCGTTTTTAACTTCTTCATTGTGTTATGCATCTTAAAGCACCGCCCACTCCACTCTCATTGTGATTTCATTTGAAGAATTACATTAAATGAAGTTTTGGGTTTCTACCCATATGTACCAAACAGTGAAATACCATACATATATATTTTTTTAGCAGTCTTGGCTATGTTACTGAACAACTTTGCAGTGTTTCTTGCATGAAGATTCTTTGGATTTTGAAAATTTTACACAACATTTCATTGAGCAGCTAAGAAAAACACCAAAAGAAGCAGTGAAACCTCAAATATGAATATATTTAATTCCTGTTATCAAATCTCAATTTGACTGACTCCCAGCATTGTTACAGATGATGGGCAGTCCTAGTTTGATTTTAAATTATACAATTGTCACAGCATGGCCCCCATTCCCAGATGGCACAATTTAAAAAAAAAAAAAAAAAAAATCAATATAACCCCATCCAGTTGATCTGGTATGAAAAACTACTTCCTCGTTCAACCTTTGAATCTATAACAACCCAACTACAAAATGTATCCCACCATGATGGTCTAGTGAAGGTCTGAAGAACCATCTTGTGGGGTGCAGATTGTTCTTCATCTCCGAAGAGGCACTATGTTACATCTGTCAGTAATGAAAAACACACAAATCATCAGTCTTACAGTATTCTTAAATAATGTATTATTTTTGATTTTCACCAATAAAGTATTTAATAATCCACACAAAGGCTAAGTATTTTTTTGTACTGAAGATTAGAAATGCATATAATTTTCTTTATAAATAGCAACTGATATTACAAAATCATTAGTAAGTCCTGCTTCTAAAATTAAACCACACACATTGATATGTCCAGTAATGCAAATCTGAGAAATGAATGAAAAAAATATATTTCCCTTTTCATGTTGAATGAAAAACCAGCCATAATCCACAGACTAACAACATAATTATAACAATCCATAAAAAGGTGCTTTGCCACAACCCCAAAAAATACATTAACACTCTAGACTGTGTACCTGAATCTGTGTTGTCTGGATATTTAGAAGCAAAAGGCTTGCCTATAAATGTTTTACTAGTCTCATTCAAGACAAAGAACAACCTACCCGATTTATAGAATTTTAGTGTTAAAATACATAAAAACGATTAAATAAATCAGAGCCAATGTGTGTCTGTAGTTGTTCCAAGAAATGAGGGACTCACCCCAGTAGGCCTCTCCCTGACCACTGCTGGGGGGTCAGGCACAGCTGGACTTTCTGACCGCTACGAACCACAGTGACACTCAGGGGTTTCTGTGGATAGGAGGTGTGAGGCAGACAACAAAAAAATCATTACCCTGGGTTTAGAGCCAGAATATATCAACTACAACTATAACTGAAACCAAAGTGTTATTAGCTGCAACCCTATAAAAGATTTCATAAATATTTAACATAGGTTTTATCACAGAACTGTACTCCTGTTTACATATGTCACCTTGTGCTGGAACAATGTGCATGCTTGTTTGGTTTTATGTGCTGGTTGCAAAATTTCATGATGATGTGGCAAACAACATAATGGTTAAGGACACAGATCTATAAACAGTTTGAGTAGAGGTCCTGAACAGCCGCACCTTTATTCAACGTAAATTGGAAAATTATAGTCACCGAAAATGTTATACACTTATCTCTCGCCTATTGGGGTTCATTTGTCCAGTGAAGTCACTGTTAAGGAAATTTTCATTGTGAGGTGGTTGAATTAATATTATTATGGGAAAAATAACAGTTTTTGAATAAAAATTCTGTCACCTAAAATTAATTAAAAACCAAAATGAAATGCATGAACAGTGATGCAATGCATACCATTACAAACAAATGTTTTACATTAGACGATATTCATTTGATCATAAGGTTAAAGCTTTATTAAAGATCGTGTAAATGTATTAATGTCATTAAAGCTATTTATGCTATTGTGGCTCACGTGTACATGGCCACAGCAGCAGTAAGGGAAGAAGGTTGAGGGACAATCTCATCACTGCTTATTTAAACCTTTCCCAATAGCAGCAGAGTGCATAAGCCTGAGAAGCCCAGAGACTACATCCCTGGCAGAGAAAATCTGCTTCCCAGACATCTCTTGTGTATAGCCAAGCACTATTATTCCAAAGAAAATCACCTTTTTGTAAATAGCAGAAGTAAAAGCACAATGACAGTTCGACAATAACAAGCAATAACAGACAAGCAATATGACAGCTTTTTTCTATTTACTAAGTAATTTAAAAATAAAATGCAAGTGAAGTTGTGTTGGACAGCTTTAAGCTAACAGACACCTGTCTTGCAAAGCCCATTCTGATGCATGAGGAGAGAAATAAGTTACAAGTTTATACATTATTTCTAATATGAACTTTCAAGACCTACGTTCATAACCAGCTTCTTGCTGGAGTACCCTTGAGCAAAGTAAATTGATACAGTAAACATTACACAGCGATATAAATTGGTAAATCATTGCAAGTAGTTTAACAGTGTTGCACTGGAGAAAAGTATCAGGTAAATGAATTAATAATAGTACAGTACTTAATCTTCTGTTTCAGCTGTTACATGAGATTTATACTGAGCAATGACTGCGATCAGTGAGACTCAATGTGGTAGGACATTATTCTCCCATGTTGCTGTCCACTAATAAATTTATTGTGTTCTGTAATTTTCTTAAATGTTTTTATGAGTGTTTATTCCATGTTTACTTCTTCTTCTTCTTGTGTGAAATGACTGCTTTGATCCAACAACCAAGTACTGGTATACTGTTGTCTGGAGTCACAGCTGTGAGATTGAATGGATGTGTGTGTGTGGCAGTATTGCCTGCCTGTTGCTTCTGTGTAAGTTTTGCACAAATAATACAAATGGATGATAAATACCTGCAAAAGGCAGAAATGTCATTGTACTAATGATTAGCCCCTAGATTGACAAAATGGTACACTTTTACACAAGCCACTACAGCAATTTTATACTGTACAGGAATCCATTATGTGAGGGATCGTTAAACAAGAATATCTGCTGACACATATTATTAGAAACTATATATCCATTACATTTTCTATCAGCATTCACAGTCAATAAATTCATATTCTTATGAACAGTATGTCAATTTCTGTGTGGAGCAACTGCTCTATTAAATGACTGCAAACACACTGCAGCACTCACCCCTTCACTGTGCTGGACCACAGAAGCAATGTTGTGAAGGTTCTGAAAGTTTTCAGTGTTTACAGAGCCAAATTCGATAATCTCATCACCAACTCGCAAGCCCTGAGGGTGAGAATTACAATTAATCACAACAGCAAATAAACAAGTACTGCAGATTTCCACTGACCGCACATGCCCTGAACCATCATACTGTTAGTGGAGGTTAAAGTTTTCTTTCCATTATTAGGCACTAAAAAGTTTATGGTGTACAGTGAAGTTTGAGGACTCACACATTGGCTGGCTGGGGATCCCTGTGTGATGGTGTCAACCCGGGCAAAGGGTGGAGGCAGGCTGTTGATCTCTGATGGACCCCCTGCCTGAGCCTCTGCCTCATCCTGCTCCCGCTTGGCCCTTTCCCGCGCATGCAGTTTGTGCAGGGCTTCTTCAATCTCCAGCATGATCGCTTTGTGGTCATTCTGCAGACCTGAGCCAACATGCAAATATTAATATAACAAGTCTCAGTCTCACAAACAATATATTTTGGACTTAAAAACTGAAAGTCTTAAAGATTGTCACTGTATTGGCACTTGCAGCATTTTTTAAATCTTTCACCTGGCACCTTTGTCCCAGGTGATTTATAGTGTTATACAATATGGGCAGCTTTACATTGACTTTCCATTTATACAGTAAGGTCAGTGTCTTGATCAAAGTCAGAGAAAATTAATTTTACATTCATACTAACAAGGGAACAGCCCTAACCACTATGCATCATGTCTTCTACAATCAGAAGTGAAAAACTGTCTTACAGTTGATGTTGTGTCTCGCAGTTCGGACCTGGTACAGATCCACATCTGCCCGTGGGTAGCCTTCCATGTCCACTAAAGGCCCTTGCATATCGACACCTTGCTGGAAATCAAGAACATACAGGAACCACAAAACAATTTGTGACAAAAATTGAGAGTGATGATGATGATCACTCAGTGTAACGAAACAAAATTTGAAAATAACAGGCCTTCTGAGCATAAGCCTATTTTAGTCGTAGCAGATGAAGATCAAGATAATAAATAGAGCACCAACACAGACTGTTCTGCACTCCAAAACAGCAGAATGTCAGCTGGACGTTTGTTTCACGGAACCAGTCCAACACGACTAACCGAACTGTGTTTGTTGTAATGTAAGTCGTGTTACTAACAGCCGTTGGGTAGCAGCAGACACAGTTATTGTAGGTTTCTACATTAACTCACATCTTCCAGCACATCGTAGTACGCTTTAATTTGTTCTTCGATTTCGTCTTTCCTTTTGACAAGATTCTGAACGTCCTCGATTGTTATCGTGGAGCTCGGACCAGTATTTTCCTCAGTCATGCTCATGCCAGTGTTACGCGGCAAACAGGAACTACAACTACGGATCGGGGAATGGGAAAAACTGCACGCGATAATGAAAATTCTGCTACTTCAGCGCCACCAATGTGGACCCTTTTCAGTGACGTCAATGACACCGTGGTCTCGTACGAAAGTAACTTGCACTGCTGGCTTCAAAACAATGCATTTTTTAAAATAATTATTTTAAAATAATTGCTGTTTGCTCGCAGTAGAACTTTGCCCGCACCTTTATTCAACTTGTTCTTACAGCAGCTACAGCTGTTGGGGATTCTAAGTGGCGTCCTGTTACCATGAGAACAAAAGGTGGAGCCAAAGAAGCCGAGTGGTACGGTAAGCCTAAGGATTATTCAGTGCACGCTGTGCATGATTAATCAGTGAAAAAATTGTGACTGAATATGAGTGTGTTGTTTTTATTTATGTATGACTGGTTTTATTGTTTTTTTTTTTGATTTGATGATGGAGTTAAATAGATTTTAAGAAATGTATATGGTAAAATGTGCAAGCTTGTTCGTTGACGCTGTGTTCATCATGTTTTAATTAAGCGGTCCCAGTTGACAAATTCATTCAAATTGAGACTTAGTTTTTGATTTCATTGATTTTTTGCATTGCATTGAACAAACGGAATTCAGTGTTGTCTCAGTTCTGGGTGTCTGTTGTATTTGATGTGTCTAGAATACTATTAATATTTGAAAAAAGAATAAATTAATATGAGACTGCAGTGAGCGGTTGCGTTGCGGCGAGCCGGAGGCCCTACCCGGCAACGCAGGGCGTAAGGCCGAAGGGGTAGGCGACACACCCTGGACGGGACGCTAGTCTGTCGCAGGGCACCCCAAGCAGGGCTCAAACCCCAGACCTGCCACACAGCAGGCACCGGCAGAACCCACCACGCCACCATGCCCCCTCCACCTATATTTTGATATGTTTGACTGATTATAATTATTTGTTATTTAGTTAAAACCATGTTAAGCAACTATAGTTTTATTCATTTTACAGCATATTCTTACCACTCAGCACGATGGTGCAGCTGGTAGAGCTGTTGTCTCACAGCACCTTGGCTGTCTGGGCATAGCTTTGAATCTGGCTCAGTCTGTGTAGAGTTTGCATGGGTTTCTTCTTGCCACAGTCCAAATACATGAAGTTCAGGTTAACTGGTGACACTAAACTGCCCATACCATAGTGCATGTGTAGCTACCCTGGAATGAACCCCCCCCAAGTCTTGTACCCAGTGATCCTGGGATAGGCTTGGATTGTCGCAAACAGGACAAGGGTTTGAGGTGTGAGGTTTTTTTTACTGAATCCGTTCACAAGGGGATTTATTTGTTCTAAGAAATCAGGCTGTTATTTGAATTACCATTATTGCTTATGAAAAGTAGTTGATTGCAAAACAAAAATGGTTCTTTATAATGTTATATTTTGTCATTTTTTTATGCTTTTGAAGCCTTTCCCCATGCCTTTACACTTTTTCAACTTTTTAAGACACATTTTTATGATTTTATCTCAACGTTGTTTATGATAAAGTTCACAGCTGCCTGTGTCTTTCATGCAGGACAATTTTGGACATTGGTGAAAGAGGTGCTGTATAGCTTTTCTAACAGATAATGCTAGTCTGGACATTAAGCTTTTTTTTTTTTGTTACCATTGCAGCCATTTTAAATAAACTGTATCTAGTAAGAAAATAGATTAACATCATTGAGGGACAGAAACCTTTCAGGTTTGAGATGGCAAATGTGCATTACTGTCCCAAGATATCTGATACAAGTGGTCATATAACAGGAACTTGTTATGTCAGGAATGAGTGTACCTTGATCAATGGCACTACAGCTGTAGCATGACTTGGGACATAATTTCCTGCAGCACTGGACCTTTTCAGTTTGAATACCTCCCCCACCATACCTCACATTTACATTTATTCATTTAGCGGACACTTTTGTCCAAAGCAACGTACATCTCAGCAAAAGTACAATTCATGCATTACATTAAGAGAAGGAGACCTTACCTTACCTCACCTCACAGCCGACTACACAACTACTTGCCCAAGCCATGGTGACATCCCATTTGGACTACTGCAACTCTCTCTTGTCTGGCCTTCCTGCTACTGCCATCAAACCTCTACAGCTGATACAGAATGCTGCTGCCCAAGTTGTCCTTTAACTTGCCAAAACGTTCGCATGTATCTCCTCTACTCGTTTCTCTGCACTGGCTTCCCATAGCTGCCTGGATCAGATTTAAGACTCCGGTTATGGCCTACAACTGCACCAATGGAACTGCTACCAGCTAGCTACAAAACTTGATTATTCGCTACACCCCAGGGAGAGTGCAGACTTGGTGATCCCACGGATGAAAAGTAAACCGTGGAGGTTTTCGGTTCTGTCTCCGTTGTGGTGGAACGACCTCCCCCTCTCGCTCAGACCTGCTGAATCTTGTCCACCTTTAAAAAGGGTCTTAAAACTCATCTGTTCTGGACTCACTTTGCTCATGATCTCTTAAGTTCATGTAAGGTATACATGTTCATGATCATGCTTGGATCAATACTTTACAGAGCCACTCCTGCAACGTAACAAATGTTCATATCTTAAAAAAAAAAAAAGAACTACCAGGAAGTTCATTAGGAATCAGCAATATTGTGGTAAAGCTTTATACAGCTACTTGTGTGATGAACGTCAGTGCATATGGTGAAGGAAACTAACTACTTAAGAATCACACATCTGCAGCTATGGCTCTTTCTCCTAAGGTAATGCACAAATTGTATCTTCTACGAGATGTACGTCGCTTTGGAGAAAAGCGTCTGCTAAATGAATAAAGACAGGACATAACTTTTTATGCTGTGTAGAAGAGGTAACAAAAGGCTAAACAAAACCCGCCAAAAGCATTAGAAAGGGTAGGGGACCCAGTGGTGCATCAGTGAATTGCTGTCCACCCTATAGCAGAGGTTTTTGAGTCATAACAACAAACACTGGCAAGGAGGCCCAGAAAGCATACCTCAGCTCTTTTTTCTCTGGGGTTTTTACATGCACCCCCAGCTGTTGAGGTGATGGGGGAGTCCTGTTTTGAGGAGCTATAACTAGGTAATGACTAAAATGGATATAAAAGGGATAAAATGAAAAGGACCAAGGACAGCAGTAAGAAAACATAGCAATGCAAAATTTCACCAGATCCATTTAATTTAATGATACATGTGCAAATACATATGACGTGTGTCAATACTTCATTAGGTCTGTTACTTCATTTGCACGTGTAAACAGTCAGGTCTCTCAAACAGTTGATTAGCCTGTATTCTTACTTCAGAAGTTAATGAAAACTAAAATCCATTTGAGGATACATGTATAATTTCTCCTTTAAATGGTAATTCATTAGTACTCCAGAAAACTAATACTTCCCCCCCCCCATGAAGTATGAAAACTCTTTCAAAAACAAGACAAATCTAAAACCTCCTCATGGACTAAAGCCTTATACACTGAGACATCCTCCCCACAAGCACCCACTAACACGCTTTTTAACAGGTGAAAGACTTTCCAGGGAGAATTACCCTGGACTCCAGTGTAACAGTTTTATCTAGGGATACTTTTGAGGATGTGACCCCTGAAGCCCTTAGTACAAAGTGGAATTCATAGAGCATGGCAGCTCAGGCAGCTGAGTGGCACAGGCAGTTTGGCTCATGACTACAGGTAAAATAAAGAGATAATCAAGTTTTTTTGGCACCTGCCCCTTAAATCAAAAACAGTACTTTGTTATCAGTAATGTTCCATACATGGAACAGACTAATATTAGAGAGCCTACCACACAAGCTGAGAACCCTGTATCAGGAATATTCAAACTCATCTTACATACTGAACAAATAAATAATTAGGAAAGGCACCTTCACTACCATAAGGTCAGGAATGTAAACAGAAGGTAATGTCACCTACATTTGTATAAACAGTACAAATCTTAAATACATATTTGCAAGACATGGTTTTGGTTGCAGAAAGTGCTGTGCTGCAGAAATACAGCACTATAAAACAGTATAAAAGCTATAGTGGTGATAAACTATGCCACAAGACAGAGGTGAGAAATTTAAGCACTTCCAGAGCTGTTTGACACACCTTTCTTCCAAGTGGGTTTCACAAATCTTAAGGAAGAAAAAAAAAAAAAAAACCCCAAGCAGTTTCAACGCCTGAGTTTAAGTCACAGTACCCTATTTTTACCCACAAAGTCAAGCTTTAAAGAGAGCCATTCACACCTTGGCAGATCCTACTCTAGCCTTTGTCAAAAAGTTAGTGTGCTGTTGCAGTGCTGCTAGAATTTTGGACAGTTAATTCATGAGCTGTGACATCATCTACACACTCTGCAAATAACTGTGTCACTGCCTCATTCTTATGTACAAAAACTGATGGAGTTCTGGTTTTCTCTGTCTCTTCTGACTTCGACAGAGATATAGGCTCATTCAGCTGAACCGGTACTGTATGGGCAGTTACCCCATGTGCCTGTACTTGGATTGAATAAGATACAACTTCATCCACCTGAGCCTGCACAGACTGGACCCACTGCTCCAGCTGCTCCTGCAGGGCCTGGACCCCTCTGTGTACTCTTTCTTGACGACCCTGCAGCTCCTCCAGCTGATCTCGTGTCTCTCTGGCCCTCCGCTGACCCTCACTAGAGGTCTCCATACTAGAGAGAGCCAGTGACCGGCCCCGCATATGGTCTTCAAACTCCTCTTGGGTCAGGTTGAGTGCTGGTCCATTCAGCTTCTCAATAAATGCCACAGCACAGGACTAGGGAAAAGGCACATTCATTGGTTAAACATCCTCAAAGCAAAATAAAATTGCTTTACTTTAAATGTTCCTAATAAAGTTTATACAAGCCTATAAAATAATTATAGATGCACTGTAAATATTGGTCTACAGCTGTGGTGATGAACATTATCAACTGCATCAAACACAAATAAGTTGTCCTAATACAACATCATTTTAAAATTTTGCTTCACAGCCCTTGTGTTTCATGTAATCAATATCATAATGCAAGACATTCACAGAAAAATGTGTTTGGGTTTGTGTGATCACTTCTGCTGTTTTCTCATTTTTCTTGGCATTGTTAGGCTTGGAAGAATCTTGTTTCAGTGAGAACTTTACAGTGTTTCCATTGTGATTTTATCTTTTCTCTCAAATTTGTCATGCAGCTAATAGTGTCCTTTTTCCCCTCAATCAAATTGTTCTGAAATCCCTGCACTCCCATTTACCCTTTAACAAAGTAATCTTTAAATTTTAAGACTAGTTCCTTTAACTCTTTTTATTGCAACAGGAGCAAAACTGGGCCACATCAACATACAGAATATGGTGACAGCAATACAAACTAACTGCAAGCTTAAATCGAGGAAAGCAAATAATGTTTCCTAGAAGAAACCAACAGCCATTATCTAAGACAGCTGTCCGAGAAAGTACAAACCCATGAGTTGTTATTCAGATCGAGTTTTATGAGATAGTGCAAAGTTCATCACTAAGAACCTCCATGTATAAAGAGAACTATGATTACAGACAGCAGCTACACAATACATAGAGTCTAAGTTAAGAATAAAGCTGACAGGACTTTAAAAGATATCAATGAAAGACTGATTTTACATTTAGTATATTTCAATACAAGAACCTCCAACCTATAACTGCAAATGTTAATCTTAAATGAAAACTCAAGTTTAGTAGTTACCCAAGAAGTACAGTCTGTCCTATTGTCCAACAACTAGAACATGACCCAGTGAAATGGAAAACAGAAAAGGTGAAGGAGGAAAAGATAGAAAGAGAAAGAAGGGGATGTCAAAATATGACATTCAAAGGCAAACAATAACAAAACTTAAACAGCAGCATCCTCCCTTAGAGAACAAGTTCACTAATTCTAGTACAGAACAAAATTTTAAATAAAATGAAGTCATGTGAGCTGGAGGGCGGTGCCACCGTGGCAGGAACAGGGTTGAACTGAGACAGCTCCTCACTCCCACCCCTGTCTTTCCCAGAGAGCATAATGAGGACCAGCTGCTGCCACTTAAGGAGAATCAACTAAGACTTTAAAAGCTGCTGGTTCAATTATTGGCAAACTTGAAAGACTGGAGGGTGAGCAGGGGGATACTTTGAACGGGCTGTGGCATGTAAGCCATTTTCCCGTTGTCTTCTGGGTTTTGCTGATGTGTGTGCCTGTTTTTTTTTTTAAGAAATAAAATTTTTTTTTGTTGGATAACCTACTGTCTGCAACCTCAAGTCTACCTATGTAGCCACTTCTGCCCCACAACTGGCCAAAGCCATAACTGTTAATGTACAAAATCATGTTGGTACTCTAATAGGTGCTTGCACAAAAAAAAAAAAAAAAAAAGGGGCTACCCATTAGCCTATCCAGACAGTAACCCATTCCATAATCTTTATAAACTGGCTCCAGCTTCCACAAGCAAAACTGAAATGGTCCCTGAAACAGAATGGATGGATAAGAAGGAGTTACTAATGCACTTGGTGTCTGTAGTGGGCAGATATTGGCACAGCAAGTAGCACTGCTGTCTCACAGCACCTGGGTGGTGTGAGAGGATGTGGGTTCAGTCCTTAGTCTGTGTGGAGTCTGCATGTTCTCCGTGTGTCTGTGTGGGTTTCCTCCCACAGTCCAAAGAGATGCTATTCAGCTTTACCCAGAGTGAGTGAGTGTGTTCCACTGATATATGGAGGAATGACCCATTGTAAGTAATGCATCTAGCATTGTAAGTCACTTTGGTTAATAAGGTGTGTGGGCTAATAACAGTACATAGAGTTCATTTTTTAAATAATAAAAAAAAAAAAGCATCCACAAAATAAATATAGTAGCTGTTTTGCATTTTTTTCTACATTCTGCACTTCTATACTTTACTGGTGTTAGTAGCGTCTTCCTCACCCACCAGGTTGGTGAAGTAGTAGCCGCCTTCCCCAGCCATCAGGCTGTGTGGCAAGCCAAAGCGAATGATGTACTGCATGTTTGAGTGCAGCCGTGGTGGATTGGCCTTCAGCACCACGTAGATCAGGCCGGACAGGAAGTCATCAGCATTAGCAGGCTCATGACTCAAAGAGGCCAAAGCCTGGAACACATTCTGGCTGCACTTTGACACGCAGGTCAGTTTGTCCTGGGGGGCTCGCTTGGCATCCATCTCAATTATGGCTGTCAAGAGGGTGGGGAAAGACAAGAAAAATTCTTTACAATCTTATCATACAATCATAAAGTATCGGTGATATATTAGTTATAGCAGTGTGAACAGCAACATAGAAAATAATGAACTGTCACAATACATTTTCAAAAGCAACAGCCACTGATTTGTTTACTATACAAGGTGTTTGGGGAAAACAATTACCTGTAATGGCTGGTAGGAAAGGGTCACTGAGTGCTGACTTTTCTATAGGGACGGAGACACGCAGCATCTGAGGTGTAACCCAGCCGAGTGCCCTTTCATTTTCAAATGTAAAGTGTCAGCTCACAGAGGTGATTTATTAAACAATCATGTAATGACAAAAAGGTACCCAATATAAGAACAGAAAAGTAAAACAAACTAGTAATCATAAGAAACCTTTTTTTTTTTTTTTTTTTTTTTTTTTTTTAAATGTTGTAAATGGTATTAGGCCTATAGATATGAACACCGGACCATAATCTTCAACTGAGAAAAACAGGAGTGAGCATGAAGAATTGATCAACATGACTCTCACTTGATCCTCTTCTGTAGTGTCAGATCCTTCTGTTCATCATCAGAGCTGTCATGGCAGAAGACCCACTTGTGGAGCCGGGTCATGATGAGCTTCTCAATGTGCTCCATCACCTGTGCAGTCTGTTCCTCAGATAAGCCTGTGCATTGCATAGAGACTTTATTGCAGCAGTGCAAAGCCATTTTATTTTCTTTTTCCACCTGTTTTTCTCCCCACAATTTAGTCACCTAGTTCTATATATCAAAATACATATTCCTTGATAAATGTTACTCTCAAATTATACGCATAAGTTAGTATAAGCAGAAATAATTACTTTGACAAATCTTTCTGCGAGAATGTCAACGCACTGCATGCAATTAGGTTAAAACAAAGCTTAGAAAGAAGGCTGAGAAATTTAATGCATTGCAGTGGGACACTGCCCTCAACTTCATATAGTATACAGACATAGAAAGCGCATTCCCGCTATAAACATCCTACAAGCTCACGAGACGCAGAGCTGGTGGGACAAATGCTATACTCACTGCTGAAGTGTTCAGCAATGCTCTGGTAGAAATCATGGACCAGGTCTGACTGCTTCTGCACAGGCAAGTCCTACAGAGAGAGAATGTTTGAATTTTCTTTGCTCTGTACAAAACGTGTGTCACAGACAGACATAATGGCAGAAACCTTACATGGCAGGCCTCCATGGTTTTGAGAAAAGCGGTGCAGCGA
Source organism: Scleropages formosus (assembly GCF_900964775.1). NCBI lineage: Eukaryota > Metazoa > Chordata > Actinopteri > Osteoglossiformes > Osteoglossidae > Scleropages > Scleropages formosus. Next base: position 10,847,769 of record NC_041806.1, read on the forward strand.
GACTGGAGGCGCTGGGAGAAAGGCTTGCGCAGCAGCTTCAGGAAGTTGGTAAAGTCCCCTGGCTCCAGTTTCTGGAAGGCCATCAAGGCAGCCTCCTGAACCTCAGAAGGTTCTGCAAGCAATTTTAGGAGGGGAACAAATTAGAACTAGAAAGCTCAGGATCAGTCATCAGCCACCTCTTTTATTACATCAAATTGCCTGCTAAACAAAGCTTACAAATCCAACTATTTTTTACTGTTTGTTGAAGTTTGGGTGTGTTTTACTGATATACACAAGCTTAACAAGTAAATAAGGGTCACATTGGGGGGGGGGAGTTTAGGAAACAGATACATGAAAATGATGCAATAAAAACATAAATGTGTTTGCTTTCTGAAAATTACATGAAGATTTTTCGCATGAGAAGTCAGTGTACTGTGAAACAGGAAAGGACACAAATTAACAGGATTAACCTTGTTGCTTAGCAGGGGGAGATGAGCCCCAGAAGAGCCACCTTACAGTGTTTCCCTGCCGCACCTTCTCTAAACTCTTCTTCTCCTCAAACCTTGACAAGGGGTGAGGAGGCCTGCCATCACTGGATGTGGAGCCCTGAGCCTGAATGCTATATATATGAAAAGAAAAAAAATAAATCAGAAGACATAGCAGGGTTACTGTGTGGTTTGTTTAGACTACTGTCACATGTGTGGGGGGAAAAGGGGTTTCCTGTAAGAATGGTTCTCAACTTTATGTCTTTAATTGTATTTTCTATTAAATGTACATTGCTTTGGAGAAAAGCATCTGTTAAATGAATAAATGTAAATGTCTTGGTATGGCAACCCTGTCTACAGATTTCCTTTAAACCATGATCACAGTGAGAGAACCCTAATTTCAATTAGGGTAATAATAAGTTGAACCTAGTGATCAAGTATTCAGTTAAAATACCCACACACTGTGGTTCAGCATTTCCAGAATTTAAAACTTAACTTCCCTGTCCTCTCAATGAGATGTTATTACAACTGAACTTTCCAAACAGGGAATCTGCAATGAATCACTCTCTTACAGTAATGATGGTGATGACAAGGCCCATGTACCCAGCACAAAACCTTAGGAATTTGAAGTCCGTATATGAACAGACACCTGACAAGTGGCATCCCAGCGGACTGTGGTCTTACTCGTTGTGCTGTCTGTCCACATGTGCACTCCGGGTATGCTCGCGCCAGCACTTAGAGCAGTAGCCTTGCCATGCAGGGTTGCCATAGTACCCACAGCCGTCCTTGCAGTGGAACTCAGACTGGCTTACATAGATTCCTCTCTGCTGGGCAGCTTGCATGATCTTACCTGATAGTAACAGACAAAATAGCTTACAACAATACATTGAAATACTCAATTTTTAAATAAAACCCTGAAAAATCCAATGTGGTCCCTGTTACAGATGTTAAATATATTACACCTTATTTGTGCCAGCTCTCACTAAGTCTAAGGCACTTTGAGTTTGACCCTGTCAACTTGCAGGGATACATTTTCACATGCAGTGAGTTACAAAAGAAGACCAAAAGTTAAGTTCCAGCAAAAAGACGAGAAGCTGAAACAGGTCTTCGTGTTTTTGAATCAGTTATGTCACATTAGTTCCATTAATTTTAATTGGAAAGCTATTCCAGGTATATGTTAGCGTTGCCCCATGGCATGGCATCTGGATCTGCACCACGGCACGGGCCAAAGACGCAAATTCTCTAAAACAAGGTGTGTATTTAGCACATGACAGCATGACGGAGGGACACACTGCCGCCATACCGTTCAATTATAGGCTCTCCGGCATCTCACGCGTGAAATACATTATTTAAAAGAGCGGTTAAACGAACGGGCTATCCGTGGTCTGTCGGGACTCGGGACCCGTCAGTTGTATCGCGGCATCTCCGTCTCCGTACTTTTCCATTTTCTTCAACCTCTCCTCCAGTGAGTTACGGATAATACTGTATGAATATCTTTAAAAAAAATGTACACATAAATAACGAGGCTCTTACTAAATATATATATATATATATGATGATTTAAGATCTATTTCGTTTTAGTTCAACTGATTCCGCGCGTCAAGATCCAGACCTTAGTTTCCAGTTAACTATGTCGATTGATTACCTCAGTTCTGTGCCACAACACAACAAGCAGCTGCAAAACTTTAAAACAAAAAAAAACATCACATCCACGATAAAATTACAGATCGACAAATGTCGGAAGGGGGAGTACACCCGGTAGTTTTATTTATATTTATATATATATATAAGCTACTCACTCCTTCCCTGATTTTCTCCCGTCTGCATTTAACCCGGAAGTGCTTCTTCCAGGAGCCCAGAGCCATAGATATATAGATAGGTCGTTGCGTCATGATTGAAGGCATCGCCAGGCCGCCATATTGGAAAAATGCGATCGTCAAGAGGCACGCAATGCTATGCGTTTATGTCCTGTGCATTAAATCTGCATCAGCAAACAAATCTTAAAATGTTTAATAAGATCTTAAGGAAAGAAAATTGTGTGATGCAGCTTTATGGCTTAGTTTTATTGCCTTGGAAATATACCCAAATTTCAATAGAACTTTTATCTGGCCACGATTCCCTATAACATATTGTAGCATCCCCCCATGGAGCGACTAGAAACCAGCTCAGGAGTCGGGATAAAAGGGACATTCTCTTTAACATACTCTAAGAAAGCTCATCTGCCCCCTGAGATTTTAACTAACTTTTACCGCTGCATCACTGAGAGCATCCTGACCTACTCCTTCACAGTGTGGTATAGCAGCTCTACAGTGTGCGAAAGAAAAGCCCTGCAAAGGGTGGTGAAAACCGCCCAAGGCATCATTGGCACACAACTACCTGCAACTGAGCTTCTTCACTATAGCAGATGTTTACGCAGAGCACACAAAATCATCAAGGACTCCTCACATCCCAGTCACAAACTGTTCACCCTCTTTCCATCCAGGAGAAGATACAGGGCCATTCACACCAGAACCAGCAGGTTCAGGGCCAGTTTTTTCCCTACAACCATCACCCTACTGAACTCTACACTTCACTGTTAGGTCACTGATGTCTTACTGATGCTTTACTATTTTTAACTGCCTGTAATCATCATGCGGTTCTGCTCCACCTTGTACTTCCGGTGTTATCTCTATCATCATCATTGGCATCCATCAGTCTAGAAAGACCATGGAATTGCGCCTTGGTTTTGTCCGCTTCACGGTGGTTTGCATCGCCGGCCATGACTGTGAAGGCCCAATCGAGAGTGACAGTCCTTGCTGCAGTTGCAACAGATGTGCTGGGTGCCGTACATATGTTCCACTTGAAGCCTGACCTTCCTGCGTCTTCGCCTCTCCTCAGCCTGTAGTCGCAGCTTTTGTTTGCCACGTCCCAGACCTTGATGAAGTTCCCGCCTCCAGCTGCAACGATCAGTTGCCAGCTCCTCCCAGCCGTTCACATTAATGTCAAGCTCTCTCAAATCCTTTTTGCACACATCCTTGAAACGCAAATGAGGCCGTCCGGTTGGTCGTACACCAGAGGCCAGTTCCCCATGCAGGATGTCTTTCGGGATCCTTCCATCATCCATCCGACGGACGTGCCCTAGCCACCGTAGCCTGCGTTGCCTGAGGATGGTCTGCATGCTTGGCAATCCAGCCTGATTAAGGACATCACTGTTAGTAACTTTGTCCTTCCACGAAATCTGGAGGATGCGTCTGAGGCAACGCAGGTGGAATGTGTTCAATCTTTTCTCCTGGTGGGCATACAAAGTCCATGTTTCACTTCCGTAGAGCAGAACTCCAAGAACGCAAGCACAGTAAACTTTGATCTTAGTACGCCTGGAGAGCATGCCATTCATCCACACTCTCCTGCTGAGACTGGACAGAGTCGTGGCGTCTTTTCCTATTCTTTTATTGAGCTCAGGCTCCAGTGACATGGTATCTATGATGGTCGACCCAAGGTAATTGAATGCGTGAACGACCTCAAGAGTGTAGTTGCCGATGGAGATTGATGGAGGTTGAGGGGTACTTTGTCCCATAACATTGGTTTTCTCCAAGCTTATTTTGAGACCAAAGGCCTCAACTGTGCGAGAGAAGCAATCCATCAGCCGCTGAAGCTCTTCCTGTGTGTGTGACACCAGAGCAGCGTCATCAGCAAACAGCATATCACAGATGAAAACCTTTCGTATCTTCGACCGGGCCTTAAGCCTCGCGAGGTTATACAGCTTCCCGTCACATCGGGTGTGTAGGTAAACCCCCTCTGTGGAATTTCCGAAGGCTTGCTTCAGCAACACTGCGAAGAAGATCCCAAAAAGAGTTGGAGCGAGCACGCATCTCTGCTTGACACCACTTTTGATGCTAAAAGCGTCAGACGTTGATCCATTGAAACGGACTGTGCCCTGCATATCAGCATGGAAGGATTAAATCAGCTTAAGTAGCTTAGGCAGACAGCCGATTTTGCCGAGAACACGGAAAAGCCCACTTCTGCTGATGGTATCAAACGTCTTGGTCAGATCGATGAAAGCGACGTACAAGGGTTTCCTTTGATCTCTACACTTTTCCTGCAGCTGCCTCAAGGAGAAGATCATATCAACGGTTGATTGTCCGGCACGGAAGCCGCATTGTGATTCCGGGTAGATCCGCTCGGCAGTTTTTTGAAGCCTTCTGAGGACAACTTGAGCAAAGAGTTTCCCAGTAACACTGAGCAGTGAGATGCCACGGTAGTTGTTACAGTCACTTCAGTCTACCTTGTTCTTGTAGAGAGTTACAATCGTGGCATCTCGCATATCCTGTGGTACCACACCTTCTTCCCAGCACTGACACAGTAACTCATGGAGAGGTTGCAGAAGAGTGTCTCTTACACACTTGATGACTTCTGGCGGTATGCCGTCCTGTCCTGGAGCTTTACCAGCAACCAGGTGGTTGATGGCATTCTTGAGTTCCTCCACCGTGGGCAGGTCATCCAGCTCACTCATAAGTGGCAACTGTTCAATGGCTTCAAGAGCGGTGTCTAACACTGTGCTCTCGAGGTCATACAGTTCGGAGAAATATTCCAGCCAGCTCTCCATCTGTTTGGTTTTGTCGGTTATAATATCACCTGACTTGGACTTCAGAGGAGCTGTCTTATTCTGCCTGGGATCAATAGCTTACTTGATGCCATCATACATCTCCCGGAGATGACCGAAGCTGGCATGGCTCTGAATCTTGTTACACAAGTTGAGCCAGTAGTCGTTCGCACACCGCCTGACTGTTCGCTGAACTTCTGCTCTGGCTGCTCTCAGCGCTCGCTTGGTGTTCTCGCAGGGTGATCGTTTGTGTTCCAGAAAGGCGGCACGTTTCTTCTCAACGGCTGGAATCATCACGTCAGAGTACTCCTCAAACCAATCGTTCACTTTCCTAGACTTTCTCCTGAAAACTGCCAAGGCCGTGTCACGAATTTTGTCCCTTAGGTGATCCCACTTCGAGGTGACGCTTTCTGTAACGCATCTGGTGGGTAGTGTTTTCTCAAGGCAGTCACGGAATATCTTTGCTGTCTCTACATGCAGTGCCTTGTTACCATTGATGTGGGGCTTCCCATAGGGTTTCGAATGATGTAACTGCTTGGGCATCAGGTTAACTTTTGAACACACAAACGAGTGATCCGTATCGCAGTCAGCGCTCTGGAAGCTGCGTGTAAAGAAGACATTGTTCAAGTTTGCACGCCTAGTGATCACCAAGTCCAGTTGGTGCCAGTGCTTCGAGCGTGGATGTCTCCAGGAAACCCTGTGCTGTGGTTTTGCGTTGAAGAAGGTGTTAGTAATGCACAGGTTGTGATATGTGCAGAGTTCCAGAAGGCGCTGACCGTTTTCATTTATTTTTCCCACACCGAAATAGCCTAAGCATGAGGGCCAAGAATCCCGATTAGCTCCTACTCTTGCATTAAAATCACCCAGAAGGTATACTTACTCATTTGCAGGTATGTGTTCCAGGACGGCATGGAGATCGTCGTAAAACCGGTCTTTTGTTTCGGGCAAAGCACCGAGGGTTGGTGCATAGGCGCTAACTAGGTGAGCACGGCCGGCACAGGTTTGTAGCTTGATGCAAAGTATCCGTTCTGATCCACCCGGACATAGTTCCACCAGTTGCAAGAGACCGTTTCTGATAGCGAAACCCACCCCGTGTTCTCTTGGTTCACCATCTGATTTTCCTTGCCAGAGAAATGTGTAGTCAGCCTCCATAAGGGATCCTGACGCAGCTAGCCTTGTCTCCTGCAGTGCGGCAATGTCAACACGAACCCTCTTTAGTTCATTGTTGATTACGGCAGTCTTCCGTGCGTCACTCACATTTTGTAGATTATCAGTCAGGCCAGTTAGCGTAGACTGTACATTCCAGCAGGCAAGCCTAAAGACCTCCCTGTTTTTCTTGATTATCTTTTTGCCTGGTGCTTTAATTTCAGTCCGCTTGTCGGCTTGAAAGCCTTAAGCCCCACGCACCCAGTGAGGCAGGTGAACTGTGGCGGGACAACACCTCATTGGCCGGGGGCTGCCCAGCTTGAGACGGGCGGTAGCTGTCCAGTGAGATGCGATGATCTCTCCCACCGTCTGAGACAATCCCTGGCGTTCATTCTTTACGCCAAACGAGTAAGAACTTATAACCGGTATCTATTGTCTCCTGTGTCGTTTCGTTGGAGTGACCCCTCCAAGGCGCAAACCTGGGCATTGATTTCGGGGGTCCTGAGATGCCCAATCATCAGAACCCCCCCCCCGGCCGAGTTGGCATGTTCCAAAGGAGAGCAACGCAATACATTTGATGCCAGTCTGACTGCAGGAGCTGCCGGTAGGGTGTCAAGGACATCCATCCGCCTTCGGGGCTCCACTCCGGATTTTCTGTCTGGGTTTACTCCCATAGCATTACTGAGACTGCCTTCTTGACCGTTGGACCTTTTGTGTGTCTCATCCGCTCAGTCCGCCGAAATCCATCTTCACATGCTTGGGTGAAGATCCCCTAACTCACCGAGGGTTTGAGGCCCATCGGCTACCCTCACCTGGTTTAGCCGGCCTGTCGAAGCCATTGCCTGGGGTGTGGCCGCTGTCGCATGCAAACAGCTTACGGGGAGCCACAGGTGAGAGCCGAGCATTAGGTGGGGACCAAAGGTAGACAAACCGCCCTGAAGAGGGCGCGACATGTTCATCCACCAGAGGTGATACCCCTCCCTCACACCCCATACACCCCTCTATATCTCTATATAATAATAATTATAAGTGTAAATAATTGATAATTCATAGCATGTCCTAGTTATCTTTGTGTATATGTATATACACATTTTTCCAAACTGCTTGTCCCATACGGGGTCACGGGGAACCGGAGCCTACCCGGTAACACAGGGCGTAAGGCCAGAGGGGGAGGGGACACACCCAAGACGGGACGCCAGTCCATCACAAGGCACCCCAAGTGGGACTTGAACCCCAGACCCACTGGAAAGCAGGACCCGGTCCAACCCACTGCACTACCACACACACACACACACACACACACACACACACACACACACACACACACACACACACACACACACACACACACACACACACACACATATTTTCAGAACCGCTTGTCCCATGCGGGGTGACGGGGAACCAGAGCCTACCCGGCAACTCAGGGCGTAAGGCTGGAGGGGGAGGGGACACACCCAGGACAGGACGCCAGCCCCTCGCAAGGCACCCCAAGCGGGACTCGAACCCCAGACCCACCGGAGAGCAGGACTGTGGTCCAACCCACTGCGCCACCGCACCCCCCGCATGTATATATATAATATGGATAAATGTATATATGTATATATGTATAATATAGATATATAATATGTATACTATCTGTACATAAACAGTGCATTATCCTTGCTACTGTTGTACATACTCTATAGATATTTATGTATACGTATTCCTACTGCTACCTGCTCAACAGCTTCTGTACATACTCTCTGCCATATCCTATTTATTTACTTGTATATTTCTTATATTTAACTGCACTTGTTCATTTGCACAATTTTACTATTTGCACTTTTGGTAGATGCTAAACCGCATTTCGTTGCTGTGTGCCTGTTCTATGCAATGACAATAAAGTTCTATCTATCTATCTATCTATCTATCTATCTATCTATCTATCTATCTATCTATCTATCTATCTATCTATCACATACATGTCTTTCAGCAGCAGTCTTAACAAAAATGCTTCAGATAGTACAAGTGGCACAAAATACTGGAGAATCCCCCTGGGTCACTCCCAGCCCCTCTACTGCGCCCCATGCTTAAGGGGCTACCCCCGGAACTCCCCAGAATTCCCCTCTTGAACACTGAACATAAATAGAACGACAACCAATCAGCACAACACACACACACACACACACACAACTGCGTACATACATGAACACTAATATCAACTATTTACACTAAGCTGTTATTACTCCCCTCAGTGGTTACAATACTAATGCTGTGATTGTGAGTGAGGATGGGTACATGTGTTTGCTGTCTTGGGTATAAAACCTGGAGATTCCAAATGCTTCATTATTTTGTGGATTTATCTTGAATAATTTACAGATTTCCATACAAAGAAAATGGAAAGACCAAATATGATAAGAAGCTGCAGACGTGATCGTCCACCAGGAAAAAAATTGTGTGATCTGGAGGAAACACTTTAGCAGTGATCGTTTGATCAGACCAGACAGATCGTTTTCTTAAGGGAGGTAGCTGTGCCCACTTTATTCAACTTTCCTGAACATTTAGAGGCATTTGCTACAGTTATATTATGGAATGCTAATAGTCTGTATAACACTGTAACATTCAGTTACAGAATCATAATTAGTCTGACAGAGGTACAAAACAGAACTGACTAGTGGAGTTGCTGTGATTTTGACCATGAGAATTCATAGAAAGTTTGTCATGTCAAACTTCTGAATAATTGTTAATGTGATCCAAGTTATCACCAGAATATTTTCTGTTGACTGTTTCAGGATGCCCTGCCAAAGAAGAAGTGCACCCTGGATTTACTTTGAGAGAATCTATAATAAAGTTTTTTCTTGGCAAAAGTTTTTCTTTTTATTTATTTATTTTTATTCAAAGCAACAACTTTTGACTGGTCTCCTTTAAAATCAATGTTTTAAATCTGCTCATCTATATACATTCCAAGAGAGTTAAGATCTTTCTACAGTTTAATTGCAGGCTGTATAGTTTTCTTTTTAATTCCTCAACTGATGGATTTAACTACAAAATTTAGTAGCTTATACTTCTATCAATAGGCACTTTAACAGCAACTGGTAGTGCTAGAATCACAATAAAGTATGCATTTTATTGTCCATTTCTTTATAGGCCTCGAAATTTTCATCCTCCATTCAGTTCAGTTCAAAATGTATTAACCACAAATTAGATGTGATAAAATTACAGAATTATATACATTAGTTAGCAAACGTTTAAGTTAACGTCTTCGGTGGCCAGATACCATCTGGTATACTGTATATGGCTATAATAACAGAATACTGAGATTACAGTATTTTATGTAAATTGTGCAAGTCCATATCCTAAGAAAATCTCTGTTGTATAATAACAGATGCTATAAATGTGGAATGATGAGATTATTCTAATTATGCATAGGAAGCTCTTGATATGGGAAACCAGGCAGGACTTAGATATGGAAACATGTGGAATCTTCCCACAGACTCAAGTACATCAGTTAATACAAAATATAGCTTACACTTTATCATGTTTGAAGAGACATGTAGAGAACTCAACATTTCAGAATTTTTATTTCAGTACTGACAGTAGTCTATACCATATGCCAGTGCCTACAAACTAAAACTGTACATAATTCAGTACATGATTAGTAAGCTCACTCACACACAGTCTGAACTGCTTGTCCCATATGGGGTTGCAGGGAGCTGGAGCCTAACCCAGCAACACAGGGGATAAGGCTGGAGGGGGAGGGGACACACCCAGGACGGGACACCAGTCCGTTGCAAGGCACCCCAAGCGGGACTCGAACCCCAGACCCACTAGAGAGCAGGACCATGGTCCAACCCACCGTTAGTAAACTTCCTGGCATTATTCAGGTTTTTGTCTAATTGATAATACATGTCTGGCTTGATCAACTGATAGAAAACATATTTAGCTTTAAAATAAGCTATATGTAGTGGAAATTGGGGGGGTGCAGTGGCGCAGCAAGCTTGGCCGGGTCCTACTCTCTGGTGGGTCTGGTGTTCGAGTCCTGCTTGGGGTGTCTTGCGACAGCCTGGTGTCCCATCCTGGGTGTGTCCCCTCCCCCTCCAGCCTTGTGCCCTGTGCTGCTAGGTTAGGCTCTAGTTCGCCATGAACCCAAAGCAGTTTCAGCCAGTGTGGGTGTGTGTGTGTGTGTAATGGAAATCAGTTGACAGTTGCTCAAGATGGAACACTCTTTAGGAGAGCGGTTGAGTGCATCCAAAACCTTGTCCTTTTATTTACAAGTATGAAGAATTTTTCCAGTATGGCACATGATGTTGCCATTGCAGCACAGACGTTATCACTGTGTAGGGCCTATTTATGTATATCTATGGCGAGAGCAGGTCAGACTGGTTGAACTGCATTCTGGACAAGTCATGTACACCTTGTGTTGAAACCCCTTTTTTTCAGTCACTTTTTCATGTCAATTTTTTTTTAAATTTCAACACCAAAGCAAACACACACACACACACACACACACACACATCATCTGAAACTGCTTGCCCCATATGGGGTCACGGGGAGCCGGAGCCTAACCCAGCAACACAGGGCAAAGGGCTGGAGGAGGGAGGGGACACACCCAGGATGGGACACCAGTCTGTCACAAGGCACCCCAAGTGGGACTCAAACTCTAGACCCACCAGAGAGCAGGACCCGGTTCAACCCACTGCACCCCCCACCAAAACAAACATACACAATTATAACAATAACAGAAAATTTTTTTATCAAACACATATACAACTCCACATTTTTTGTCAGGGTTTACAAGCATATTCCACACAAGTTATACAATTCAAAGAACAAAACCGTGCCTCTTGCTTTCTTATTCTTTATATGCCTTGAAGTCTTAACATATTGCTCAAGATTAAATTTCAAAAGGTTAATATTAGGTTTAGCATTTAACCATTGAAACAACTCATCTCTCTGGCAATTTTTTACTCTCTGTATGTCAGAAAACTATTTTTTCCATATACTTAATCTTATATTTGCTACAGCAATAATAATAAACACTCATTTTCAAAAATGTGAAGTGTTTTATTAAGATCAATTCATGTACAACATATAAAGAGCATTGGTCCTTCCTTACGCAATGAGTGCAATAAAGTATTCCACATATTAAAAATGTGGAACATTAAGAAATGGCACTACGGTACAACTTGTGAAGCTATGTGACAGGAGTCGTCAAAAACATTTTTCACATTGTCCAATGTGCATGTGGTTTTTGGAAAATTAATCAACTGGGTCATGTTGCTGGCTTGAGCTTTTTCTTTTTTGGCTTCACCATCTGAGGCAGTGGAATTTTGAAGGCAGTCCTGAAACAGAAACACAACTACTTTATGGCAACTGATTTGAAAGCGAGTAAAAATGACTTAATTACTGTAAAAATCAGAGAAGCAAGTCTGCATTGGGCTGGACTCACTCGCATGTTGTGCAGATCGGGCTGAAATTGCAGAATACTTGTGGGAAAAGAAATGCCATGTCAAATGTGCATCAAACCCAACAATAACAAATACAAAAATACCAGTTTCCTCTAGTATTCTTAATAAACACTTTATAGTGAAACTAAGCAAAAGAGGGGGTATTCATAAGCCTACTTGCAACTATTTTAAACATCATTGAACAAGAGTATTCTATAACATACTCGACAAACACACGGAGCAAACATAGCCTATCTCTATGAGGTTGCGGTGACAGAAACAGGCAGCCCTGTAGTCCACATGAACTGGAGGTGGCAGGACCAACTGGGAACGCTGGTTGGCATCTGGCAGGAACACCCACTATCCAGAAAACACAGACAGAAAATAAACCAATTTAGGATAGATTTTAAAAGGTTCGGAATAAATTTTAGCTCTATACCATGTGCATTCTTACCAGCAAATACTGAGCTAGAGCAGATTTCTGGGGAATCTTCAGGTACAAGCCCCCTGTAATGTCACAGGCCTAGAAAAACGAAACATAGCACACCCACAGATTCCTACAAAAATTCCCACTTCAGAAATGCTGTTCATAGCAAAAGATGCTCAACAACACTAATGAAAAGGTAAATACTCCAAACAAAAATATGTAAGAATAAAATGTATATGATTCTTACATTAACCCTCCTGATATCTGATTACAAAAGCTTAGCTGTACATACTTGCTGCAGAAGACCCGAGTCAGTGGCCAAAACACAGGCGTCAATTACAATGCTCTATAAAAGAAACATAAATCAGATATTTCAATCTGATCTCAACACATATAAAACTAAATTTAAACTAAAAGAATAAGAGCCATCTTACGTTCTTCTGAGCAGCAAAGATCACGTTCATAAAATTCATGTACTGCAAGGCACAGTCTTCAGCAGCCTTAATAACCTGTTCAAAGAACTATATTCATTGGTCATATTTAAAAATAAATGGCAAAATATATTTGAAAAGATTTCTCTAAAGATTTACCAATATTCTTGATTTCATTTCTTGCCCAGCTGGAATTGAAAACAAAAAAAAAAATGACTAAAACAACCACAAATTTGAATGACTATTTCAAAATGCTACGGTCACAATAATGGTATTTCAAAATTCCAGTTATTTTAAAAGACTACAGCACCTTCCAACTCCTTTGAGACTCGATGGATATCTGAACAGAGTAGGGTAAGGACAACTGCACAATTTTTTAATTGTACAGATAGCCAGCCATGTACATATCAGTACCACTGCATTTGTAAAATAAGTAATGGAGCAGATGAATACCTACATATATGTAGCATCTTTTACATATATTTTTAACGAGATTAGGCAAAATCATTGACAAACTGAACATAAACATAATAGTATCAACAATGAAGTACACCATTTACTACTTTGAGTGGACAGATGTATCGTTACTTTAATTTTATTCTGATATGTGGAAGGATACAGCAAAGTGCTTTGGCAAGGGATCCAGCCAATAGAGTGTCAGTCTGGTGGCCCTTTACTTCAGCTACAAAAAGCAACATGTTAACCACAAATATAGACCACACATTTGGCAATGTAGAAGGGAACAGTTTGACTTCTCAAGGATGTCACTCACTCCTGGCCATTAGGTTCCTGACTTCTTCAGAAATTTGATCATTGGTGACAGCCAGGACCTCATACTTGCCATCCCTGCTGGAAGACACTGCATCATCTCCAGCTGCATCCCCAGCCTTCCAGTGCTTGCTGGGGTACAGAAAATGGCTGCATACCAAAGGACAGCAAGATTATTAAAAAAAAAATAAAGAGCAGGACCAAAATATGCAGCAATCTCTCAATCCTCTTAGTATTAAGAAAGGTGCCATCCTACCTCTCTTGGCAGTGGCTGGCAATAATGGCTAATTTGTTGGTCCTGTTCATCACCAGGTGTGAATTCCCCATCACCATGACAGAATCTAAACACTTTGACAAGGTAAACTGACAACATGAAGAGAAACATTATGTAAACATACATCAAACATTAGAAATGCACAATTTGTTCCCAAACGCTAAGATGAACTAGAGCTGGAATTGTACTGTATGATCACACACACACACATTTTCAGAACCGCTTGTCCCATACGGGGTCGCGGGGAACCGGAGCCTACCCGGTATCACTCATAAGATATTCTTGCTAGCAATAAACTATGGGACAGCATCAATTATAGGACAGTGGCATCAGAAGCAGAATCCATCTCAGTGGATGGACATCTCACCTCGGGCTCCCGCTGAGCTTGCTGACCCCACCATATGGGGTTAACGTCCACAACCACAACTAGAAGGCTAACTTCATCTTCTGAGAGAGGAGTAAAAAGCCACATGATGAATGAGTGAAACAACAGGGAAATTCTACTCGGTTGTAGAAGCATAGAAAAAGCAACATATACATGATACATACTGAACAGATAAAAACAGATATACGTTAGATAATTCACATCACCGGCGCAGCCAGTCGAGTCGACTCTACTTGACTTAGTTTTTACAACTTAATAATTTCTAACGCAAAAAAGAGTAATCTCAACATAACAAGAACCGACATTTTAGCTGGTATGTACTCATAATTAACATTGACCTCACTAACAGATGTGTCAGTGTATACTGCAACAACAGACTTTGAGGTAAAATGTTAATTTACTAACCCGAAGCCATTGCTACTACACTACATCCTACGGTCAGACTGCTGTCGTCATAAATGTGCGACGAATTGCTAGTACAGGCAGTTTCGCTTGTCAAACAGAAAAAGGACGGCAGTCAATGTTGTCGTCAGCACTGGGCGACGACTTGCTTAGTGCTAGGGAGCTCGTTTGTGACTTTCGATCAGCCCTTGCTGTATAGAATAAGAAAAACGAAATATTTTTCCCAGTGTTTGTCAGATACGTCGACATTTAGATATCTTTAATATATTTTTATTTATACAGTTAATGTTAGTCGTTATATTTTGCCTGACATACAGAAAATTGGAGTAGGTAACACGTTTCCGCTGTCAGAATCAATCATGGACGAGAAAGGCACGTTCCAGCTCATGATGATGCTTTACAAACAATGTTTTTATATTTCCTTCAAGTCATATTAGTGGTGTACAACGTTAAATTGGCTAAGCTAAGTTAGGGTAAATGTGTGTTAGTAGTGTGCATGCTAGTTACACAGGAGAAACCAGTGTGTGTGTCTCCTCAGAGCTGGTGGAGTACTTCCAGACTCAAATGAGGAAAGACCCTGATGTGGCCTCTGCAGTGGCAGCCATCCGCACGCTCCTGGAATTCCTAAAAAGAGACAAAGGTGAGTCTAAGTTTACAATAAAAAACTCCTGACTGACTTATCTGAGAGCTTAAAAAGTGTTCCAGCTGCCATTTATGTTTCTTTTCTTATTTCCTTGATGCTCATAGATGCATTGAGTGCACCATATTCTGTACAGTACAATTGCTGTGTGCATCTATATCTCTTAATTCTGCTGGTGAAATGTACTTTTGTTTACTAAGTTTTTGCTTTGGAGAAAAGCACCTACTAGTACACCTAATGTAAATGTGAACAGGCCTGTTAGCTCCACAGGGTGGGAGGCAATGGTGGGATTTTTTTGGCACTATGACTGTCATGTGATCGCAGAGACCAAGGTAGAAGATGACTCCCCCTCCCCCTGGTGTTCAGAGCTCCATGACAGCATTTACAACATTTTAAATAAGAAAGCTCAATAAAGCGCTAGACAAAGGTGTTGGTGTTCCCCTGCTGCTCCTCAGTCTCTTCTTTTATCCCATGTCACACAAAATTCTATAATACCTGATAATGAGAAATAAAAGATAATGTTGTCTGTACTTCAAGGTAAATAATACACTAACTGCACATCAGCTTCGGGCCGGAGGTGTTTATACTTAAATTTATTCATTTAGCAGATGCTTTTCTCCAAAGCGATGTACATCTCAGAGAACAATACAAAAACTGCATTACATAAACCGAAGGAGAGATTTGGATGCACACAATTCTTAAGTACATTCAGTTTGTTACATACCACCATATGAATGAGTATACATTACACAACAAGCTGTGCATAGGCATTTTAATTATTAAAACATTGTGTTACTTGAAGGTGGAGGGTGACAGATGCAGTATTTTGTTGATGGCTCAAAACTGTTGGATGCAATAGTCATAACATCAACTGCCACTTGTTCACATTCCATTTCTTTCTTTTTCACCGCCACTCTATTGAAAAACTTAAGACAGTTCTTACTATTCATTATTACTATTTGTTGGTGCATTGGATGACTCTTTGTCAACGAATTTGAATTGGTATTGCAGTCTAAATACTTCTCAAAGTTTGTACTGGTGAAAAGTATGTTCTCTGGAGTTTGTAAGTTGAAGACCAACTGTACAGATCGTTTTTTTTTTTTTTTACAGTATTTCTGCCCATATAGTCAAATTTAAACAGGGTGGAGTTGAATATCAATTAAGCATTTGCATTCTAGGTTTATTGATGTTATGATTGTACAAAGTGTCAAACCAAATGAGAGTTGATAAGTCAATCCACGAGAGATGCCTGGGACCACTTGATTATCTGAAGGGGTGGTGAGAAACGGGTTGTCTTATCAGTTGTTGTAGAAGAGATATTGCTGACTGCTACCAGTCACAGTGTGTGGCTGGTGAGCATTAGGAGGAGCATTATCTTGGTTGATGAAACATGTGAAAGATGAGTGTGTGAGTGGAAGCAGGATCAACAGTGTATGGCTGTGACTCTTGGGATTGACAACATGTGGCTGGTGACTCTAGGGAATGACAGTGTATGAGTGGTGGCTGGGGATCGACAGTGTATGGCTGGTGACTCTCTGTAGCTCTGCATTAACACAGCTGAGACATTGTTCGGTCTAAGGAAGAACCTGACCCAAGCCATTGACCGGTTGGCCGAGGTGGACTCCTCAGTGGCAGTGTCTTCAGGCGGGGAGCTCTTCCTGCGCTTCATCAGCCTCACGTCACTGGAACATTCGGTTAGTAGCACTGCACCCTCAGCAGCCAGAGAATAGCACTCCAGGAACAGTGGCTTAGCAGACTTAAATGGCCTCTTAAATCTTACATCTTTCAAGTACATGGGTACATGTTGGTGTTGAGGCAAACAAATCTAGGTATCTATAAATCTGACAGTGTTTTGTAGTGTACTATGTTGTATTCATTTTTGCAGTGGTGTTGACTATAAGCAGTGTCAGTAATCTTGAATGATACCATCTGGATCATTGGATGGAAGAAAAGTAGAGCAGCTCTAGTTGTACAAGTCCAGGACTGGGTTCCAACCAGTATTTGGTTGTCTAGTAAATCGTCTTTGTATCCATGCATGCAGTTAGTTGGAGTAGATGTATTTACTGTACATTTCTGTGACAGCTTGTAACAAAGTGAACCACCTGTGATGATAAAGAAACTTGATCAGATGTCATGGTGTTGTGACAGTATCTTCAATGTGTTGTTCACAGGATCTCTCACAGTGCAAAAAAGTAATGGTTGAACGAGGAGAGCTTTTCCTGAAGAAAATGTCTCTCTCTAGGAGCAAAGTTGCAAAACTCTGTCACACTTTCATTAAAGATGGAGCAGTGAGTTTTCATTTGTTTTGTAATTGTTCCCAATTGTTAAATGTTTTGGTATATCGTCAGTTGTCTATTCTTCTGCTTTTAACTGTGAACCAAAACTCCCACTATTTTGCAGAGAAATAATTTTAGTATTGCACAAAACTATACATTTCTATAAATGTCAGATATATACAAAATGTGCAGTTTGCATTTAATTTACAGAAAATCCTGACACATTCCTCATCCAGAGTGGTTCTGAGGGTCCTGCAGAGTGCAGCAGCAGATAAGAAACGTTTCACTGTTTATGTTACAGAGTCACAGCCAGACTCTGCTGGGTAAGTACCCCAACACATCATGGTGTGCACAGTGATCTATATACCTTTGAACACACCTACACAGCCAGAGACTCAGGCAACCCAAATGTCCAGGTGTTCAGACAAATCAGGAAGCTTCTTACACATGCAAACTTAAATGTATATACCCCTGCTAGTGAGGTTTTACCATGGAACTTTCTGTCTCAGGCGAAACATGGCAGAAGCTTTAAGTAAACTCAACGTTCCAGTTACAGTGATCTTGGATGCAGCAGTTGGGTAAATCCCTGAGTTCTTTATTATTGTGTGTGTGAATGTGTTATGTGAGCTGTAGGCAGCACAGTCAGTTTTGGTGTTTTGCTTTCAGATACATACTGGAGAAGGTAGATCTGGTAATTGTGGGAGCTGAAGGTGTGGTGGAGAGTGGTGGAATTATCAACAAGGTCAGCACCTCCTAATTTATCAAATTATACATAATCTTAATATGAATATTTAATACAAACATGCTTCCCTTTCATACACTTAAAGTATACAGTACCTATATGATGCTCTGTGTATTGTAGTTTAATGTCAGGATTCAAGCTTTAAGTGTTTTATTTCTGAGAAAAATAGGAAAGTGCTTAATTAAAACTAATAATCAAAAGTTTGCTGGTTCAAGTTTCACAGCTTCTGTTGAGTAATATAGAACACTATGAATTGGTAAATAAACATTTCTGTTAATGGTATTTTCTGTGCTTCCAGATTGGTACCTACCAGCTCGCCCTGTGTTCTAAAGCCCATAACAAACCCTTCTATGTGGTTGCTGAGAGCTTCAAGTTTGTCAGGCTCTACCCTCTGAACCAGCAAGATGTCCCTGACCGGTTTAAGGTAAGACCCTCCGCGTGCTCAACATCTGTTTGAGCACAGCCACGAGGAATACTTCTGCCTTGAAGGGTCACATGCAGCACATTTACCTGCCTCCTTTGTGCTTCATTTGTAGTACAAAGCAGATACCTTGAAGACAGCTAAGAACTTGGCCAAGGAACACCCCATGATTGACTACACTCCACCCTCCCTCATCACCCTCCTCTTCACTGACCTTGGAGTCCTCACGCCATCAGCTGTTAGTGATGAGCTTATCAAGCTTTACCTGTAAACCATTTCAGAATCTCAAATAAAAACATAAACTTTGTATCCCATATTCTGACCCGCAGTCTGAAAGTGTCTGTTTCACTGCAGTAGGTGTTATTTCAGTGTCCTTTCATAGTGCTTTTGCTTTTAAAGCAGTCAGTGATTTGAAGAGGATTTTACTTACACTGCTAACATTTGACTCACAAAACAAGAGTCTTTGACCTGCACTACCATTAAAAAGCTAGCATGTTGGGCAGGTTCTGAATGCTAACATATGAACCTTAAATTAGTTTGTAACTGAAGATCACATCATGAAAATGCAGCTTTAGGTTTTCTTTAAAAGTGACATACTGGGATCCAGGAGAGCAGTCCAGGGCAAAGGTGGTATGCTGTGTATCGGACTATTTCTTGCATGTTCTTAATAGAAAAAAAGTGCCTTACGAAAATGCAAGATGACATACTTGGAACTGCAGCGATAAGAAGCAACAGTGAAAGTTGCATGGCATTTTGTACCACTTCCCATCTTAGTACTCATTGACACAGACTTTAAAACATCTGCCCTGTTGGACTTTCTCAATGACATCAAATAGTGTAATTTTTGCATAGACATGTATCTTATGTTGATTCCCAGTACATAAAAAAAAAAAAATCATCTCTAGAGGATAACCATTATCAGAATTGTTAAATACTGATATATATAAATTGTTTATATATATATATATATATATATATAAATAAGCCATAATTATATACCCTGAATCAGGGTCACAACTATAAACTGTCAGTGAAACAAATACCACTGAAGTGCATTTTGTGTCAAAAGTTCAAAGATGGACATTAAATGAAATCCCAGAAATCTGTCCAAATAAGCCCAAAATGACAAAAATTCTCCAGGATCATTGATTTTTATTTACTAAACCTGAATTGTAGTTTGTCATCTCAAATTTCACATGCCAACAGTTCTGGCTGAGCTGTTCTCTGGCACATTTCCTGAAAGATCCACTGCACACTTCCCTAAACTGCATGACTTTTTCACCATTTTCCCAAAGGTAACAAAAACATCCCATGAATTTTACCACATTGAATAACCAGGAAAATCAAGTTGTATAAAACTCCCCCCCAATTAGAAAAAGTACAAGCAGGCGACTGTACACTAGTCACATTGTCTTCATGGCCACCTTCACTGTAGTACACCTGCTCATTGCTATTAAAACAAATGGTTTCTTAGCAAGAACAAATGTCTGCAACCAAAGTGTTCACAAAACAGAAGGTTCAATTCATTCACTGGAGTCTTTACAGTAGCAATTCACAAAGTCAATGGTTCTGCATTTGATCAAAAGATGTGACCTGAAACAAGCAGACAATCAACCAGAATGCTTTGGATATGATGCACCGACGCTGCAATTCCAGTGTAAATCTTCCACACGGACATGTTTTACCCATAGAAATGTGTGCTGGAGTACTGACAAATGAAATGCCTAGGTATTTAGCCCTGACTCCAGCAATAGGATTGAAATTAAAAGTAAGATTACATCACTGATCTGGCCAGTCTCTACAACCCTCAACCCAGTTTTGCATTTCAAATGTGACCACAACTGAAACCTGCAGAAAAAACAGCAGGATGAAAACCAATACTGATCACAGGTTTGATGGCTCTTCACAGACTTCCAATATTTAAAATCAAATAAATTAATATTTTTCTTAGGTTCACAGAGCACTGAAGTCTGGAAACAAAAGCTGAAGCAACCTTTACCTCAGTCTGAAGAGGTGGTTATAAAAAGACAGCTTTCAAAGTCAACATAATGGTACCATCAGTTTCTTCAAGCTGTGAAATATCAATTGTAAAACAGAGGAAAAAGTGAATATTGAACAAAAAAAGGCAAAACAATTATATATATTTCAAAGACTTTTTTGATGGTCTAAATAAAGTCAGAATTTCAGTCCTGAAGAAAAGGGTGAAGCTAGTGGGTCCTGGTAATGAAACAATTCATAGGTGAAAACAGGCTTTCAATTCTTTCTTTTTTTACACAACTCTTCGCACTTCAAAAAACCTCTTCAGGTAGTAAATCTGTCCTAGTGTCATGGCTACCAGGACCAGCGCTTCGAAGAAGGACCAGAGCACCACTCTGCTGTTTGTGTTGTCATTGACTGCAGAAAAGGGGAGAAAAGGGATGCATTCATAAATACAACTGGTTTGTACATATTTTTCAGCATTTATTATATACCCACTTCAAATAAATTCAGTTAAAGCTAATAAACTATTCACAGTATATAACTTAAATAAAGGAAAATTCATTGTTAAAGTACTAGCTCAGTGTCAAATTAAGGATGGATGAAAGATGCATCAAAATGAGAAATGATTTCTGAGCTGTAAAAATGAAAGTACAGACACCATTGCTCTTACAGACAACTTCTGTCATTTATGTGTGACATAGGATTAGAAACTGGAGGACATAACTTCCTTACTCGCTCTGTGTATCCTCTCCCGAACTTCCATGTACTCCTGCTCGTGCTTGACTGCTGTCATGGCAACTGCCAGCTCATTGATCATCTCCTCCAGCTTGTTCTGATGAGCTAAAAGAAAGTACAGTGCAAGCCTCATCAGTCTTGACCGAGGCAGTAAATGTACAAAACTACAGGGCTAAATGGGGTGATGCAAGATCGATACCACAAAATACCACTGTTCTCAAATAACTCATATTTGAAAATGATGTATTTCTCCCAAATTCTAACAATTGCATGTTTTCACATCAGTAAAATACACCTTATAATCATGCTTCATAGTCAAAAACATAGGCTTGCCGCACCTGTAATCCAAATAAAATCGATAACATTAATACACTCTGTCAGTACATCAAGAAAACCACACAAATGCATCATGCACACTTGTAATACACAGCCTAATCTATTTTATTTAACTGAGAAATTGGTTAAAACTAGCCATAACACTGGTATAAATCTTAACCTACAACAAATGTTTCCTTAGAATAGCAAATGTAATCAAATTTGCTCATTGCTTTGTTTTCAGAGCCACACAAAAGGTGTTTCTTAACCAAAATTGCACAACCAAGAACACTAGGACAACAATTTAAGGTTGAATGCTGCAAACAAAGAAAAAAAACAATCACAGCGTGTAAGTCATTAATCACACTGCTATAGCCATGCAGGCTTAAACGTACCATCCCAGGTGTCACCACCCCCTGAGAAGGAATGACCCGAGCAAAGGGATGTAAAACACAGGAGAAAGGAGAGAGAGTAGAAGGAAAAGCAGTATCACAAGGACATGTACAATGGCAACCATGTGATCCGTGCTTGCAAAATAATTAAGTAGGGAACATTCATGTGAGGAGACTGATCCTAGCATACAAATTTCTCCATGTTATCTTGGGTTGTGGAATAACAGTATATTCCAAATAGATGACAAAATGGGATTCAAAGTGAATAAACATTTCCAAGAATTCAACATCAAAATTAAAAAAACAAACAAAGGCAAAGGACATGTCTATGATGTACCAATTTTACACAGATACATCCACAAACAATGTTCATATAATAGTAACCATTCCTAATTTGAGTCTGGATTTTAAAAAAAAAAAAAAAACTGCAAGTGCAGAGCAAAGGAGACTCAAGAGAAGACTGGTCTGTTAAATTAAATGCATTTGGAAAAAAAAAGAATCTGTAAATGGATAAACAGGACAGTACTTGATGGGCCACAATAGCCAAACCCGACTCAGATGTCTGTTTACTAAATATGTGTATGTGAAATAAAGTCTCTGATGCTTTCAGTTTTTAAGTTTTAAAAAGCTGAGATGATGCAGAATTTGAAAACTGGTCAAAAGACCATAACTTTCTCACTGCTCCCCCCAAAAAAACAATCATCCCACCTTCCGTCTCCATGCCATCCCCCTTGGGTGCTTCTCCGATGTCAATGGTGAACATGACAATTTTGGGGGTCATGGTGGACATCTTGTTGCTGAAGCAGAACTTATATGTGCCATCCATGTGGGCTGCCACAGAATATTTTCCGCTGGACTCTCTGTCTCCTTTATAAATCTGTTTCCCATCAGGCCCTGTAATCTGTAAACGGAGAAAAACTTTCAAAACAATTACCAACCGTTCATGTTTGTTCATGACATTTTGTTCAAGCTAAAATACAAGTTCACAGAGGTCCGTTTACAGTTTGTAGGAATGTAGATAGTGTGGTGGTACTGGCCTAATTCCATCGACTCTAGATTAATATCTGACAATGATATGAAATATGACTTCAAGGAACATATCAATAATGCCATTCTAGCACACATGCCAGAACTGAGAATTAACCATTCAATTATCTCACTGTTACTCAAATTAAGATACAACATTATGTAATCAGCTTCACAAAGACTTGTTGCACATTATTATACAGCGGGGTTCGTTCGTACTGTGTCAAATCAGGACAACGGTACTACAGCAGGAGTGAGACAAGGAAGCCTTCAGATGACTAGAAAAGAACGAGAACACACTTCTTGCTGCTCACCAACCACCTCCAACTCCAGGAAGCAGGTAACAGGCATTAGTTCCTCTGGTAACTAAAAGCGCTGCAGCCAAAGACCTCCCTCATTAAATAATTATGTACGTAGACCACCACGGGCAGCTCAGTATCAGGTATGAAGTCAGAACGTTATATTTCACCAGGAACAGGTAACTGAGTGCCCAAAACTGCTACGTACTGCTCTCAGTCACTTTGTGATGCATTATAGTATAATGCAAGTCTTCTTGTTTCAACCCAAATGGCAGGGAAGCAGTAGTACGCATGCGCACGGAGGCCACCGGCGTGCTGGAAGCGCCGGGCCCCAGCTCGCGCTGCGCGCCTCGGGAATCGCGCCGCCTCACCTCCACGTCGATGTCGAGAAAGCCTCCCTCAGCCACCTCAAACATGAGGCCCATTTTGGTGCCAGAGTTGACGCGCTCGAAGAAGCACTCCTCGGCGTGCGCGTCTATGCTGACAAAATAGCCAGAGACTGTAGCGGATAAGACCGCCACAAGAATTATGAGCTCCGACAGAGTGTACATTTTTTATTTTTGATTTTTTTCAGCACTCAGGTAATTATTAAAGAAGGAAGAAACACCGCGCGCCTCGGGGTTTCCCGCGAGTCATCAACTTGCAGAAGTGGAGTTTGTGTAGCTGCGTTGACTGTGGAAAGGAAACGCAAGCTTCGGTACGAATGCCACGTAAAGTCGAACGGAATACGGCGAGGGACAAAATATTCAGAGCTACTCCAGTCTTACTCTACTCTCTTATGGTTCGTTGTTGTTTAGCGAGTAGCTACTGGGTGTAAATGCTGCCACCTACTGTTGTGGAGGACGGTGTGCAACACTCCAATCTCCAGTGAGAGAAAAACGTCGCATAAATTCACCTTGTCTTTGGGTGATCCCAAAGTAAGGTGTAAATTATTAATTCCAGGGGACTGGGTTATCTATTAAACTACAATACAGAAATATCTCACTGTAGGGCAATCTATTGGTCACCTCTGATAATATTCACATTAAGCAATGTTCAGGGAAATTGCTTGATGACTAAGTAAAGCTTATCTGCAGTTGTCAGACGTTCATATGACTGACTCCTGACTTAAGGAAAAATCACTGTAATGGCTTTGAGAAATATATTCCCTTTTCTGTGCAACGGGCTTTTACAATTCAGTAAAACTGCGTTTTGGCTTACGTGGTCATTTTACACTCCCCATGGCCGTGGGATACATTCCGGATTACCATAACCCTGCAATGGATGGGCAATTACTGAGAATGAATGAATGAATGGGTGCTAGAAATAAGAGCATGGAACAAATATTATGAAATATGATGATACTGTTCACCTAATTGGGTGATATCATGGAGCATATTAACCCAGTTAATTGAGGGATGGGTGTATATTTATTTCTGCATATGTATTATCACTCATTCAGTATGAATAACCACTCATCGTAATACATGGTCCCACTTGTCTGAAGCCCAGCCATAGGGCCTTAGGTACCATACAGCCCTGATAGTACCTTGATTGTACTTTTTGCTGAGATTTACGTTGCTTTCGACAAAAGCATCTGTTAAATGAATAAATGTAAATGTAAGTAGTGCATAAATACATCATAGGGCAGTCACGCACACACTATAGGCAATTTAGAAACACTAGCTCACCTGAAAAAAGACTTTGGACTGTGGGAGGAAATAGGAGTACCCGAAGGAAACCCATGCAAACACAGGGAGAATACTGAGCCACATTTAAACCCACATCCAAACACACAGGCCAGCATCTGTGAGGCACCAGAGCTACCTACTGTGCCATAGTGTCACTCCTCACTCATTCTTATGAAATGATATTAAATTGGTAGTTCACCCCTCACCATTATACGGACATTGCTATTTCTGACATTCTCTTTTTATAGCCCACCCAACATGGTCAGACTATCAGGAACAAAGTGTGTTTGGATAGAGGTGGAGGGGTGTATTATGATAACATATTTGGACACAAGTTACTATCTATGAATCTGCTCTTTGTTCATCAATTTCCAGAGAACTACATGTTATCATTATATGCACACTTGGTCCTCATCTTACAGACACCCTGGGGACCAGAATACTTGTTTGTAACTCCAAAGTTACTTTTATCAGTGTGATAATCAATAAAAGCTAAATCTACATACCTACCTAATTATTAATAAAGCTATAGCAGACAAAAAATAGTCTGCAGTCCTGCCATCCACCCATTATCAATAATTCCTTGTCCATTGCAAGGTTGAGGTGGTCCGAAGTCTATCCGAAGAGGACAAGGTATCAGTCAGGTTATGAACATAATGCCACTATATCACAGTGTAAAACTCTTACTGTGTTTTATTACCTTCGGTCTAAATTAAATTTAAAACACTTTAAAGTTACAGAAAATGCAAATTTTAGAAAAATAAATAACCATGAAACTTAGTATTTTCAAAACAGATGTACAGTACCAGTGTCAGGTGACTGAAAGTGTAGCCAGTGTACTTTTTAAATTTTTTTAGCCAGCTGTATAAATTAAGTGAACAGCCAGATTTCTGATGGGTAGTCTTCCATTAAATGTCAGTCAACAGTGTTAGATAACAAGACAGACATTGAGGTGGTGGGTAGTGTACTAATCAGAGCTACCACTTTGCAATGAAATAGACCTGCATTTTCCTTCTGTTGTACCATTCAGCGGGTATTTACCCTCAATTGCTCCAATAGAGGTTACCAGGCAGTATAAATGTGTTAAACATAAGTAGTTTAGCATGCAAACACTGTTACTCACACACACACACACACACTTTCAGAAAAATATTGGTTAATTATGACATTTACAGAACAAGTGTCCTTTCATGTGTTCAGTGTGGTGTTTAGAGTAGTTTTCCCGTAACTTGAAGGTACCTGGATTTGAATCCCGCTCCTGCTGTAGTACCTGCTGTATCAAGGGTGTCAGGTAAGTGACACCAGATTGCCTTGTTGTACAGAGGCTTGAGGTATTTTCTCACTTGAACTCATAAATTAAAGTAATTTGCTTTGGGCTTCTGGGAAGAAATAAATAAATGAAAATAGCAATACAGATACAGCAGTAAGCCATCAATATTTTCAGCACAGAAGTAATGAATATGTATGTAGTGGGCAGCTGGTAGTGCAGTGGTTAGAGCTGCTTGCCTTTGGACCCAAAGGTCACGAATTTGAATCTCACCTCTGGCTGTAGTACTCTTGAGCAAGGTACTTACCATAGATTGCTCCAGTAAAAAAAAATAAACAAAAGGGTAAATAATTTTATGTAGATAAGGATTGTAAATCGCTTTGGAGAAAAATGTCAGCTAATTGAAAAAATTTATGTAATGTAAATATGTAACATGTTGTATTCCCTGCACCGTGCTTTTTCATTGAAGGTGAGCTCTTAGTTATTTGAACATGTTATGTTTAATAATTTTATATAATTTGTTTAATAATGTAAAGCCTATAGGCAGCTACATGTGTAATATATGTGGGTTCATAAAATGGCATGTGGCATATTGACTGGGGTCAGGAATCACATGTCTGCATCCAAATCTCTCCTTCTTTTGATGAAATGCCCTTTTTGTATTGTTCTGTGAGATGTATGTTGCTTTGGAGAAAAGTGTCTGCTAAATTAATAAAAGTAAACATGAATAAATGTATTTAATCTTCATTGAATGCACCCCACTATTACATTACACTGAGAATTAACTGTTGTTTTTCAGTTGTACTATATGTAATATGAAATATGTAATTGATATTAATACTGGTGCACAATTAGCCTTAAAGTGAAAACATAGGAACAAAAACATATTTTTAAATATGTTTAGATGTTATGGTGGGGTGGTGCAGTGGGTTGGACCGGGTCCTGCTCTCCGGTGGGTCTGGGGCTCGTGTCCCGCTTGGGGTGCCTTGTGACAGACTGGCGTTCTGTCCTGGGTGTGTCCCCTTCCCCTCCAGCCTTGCGCCCTGTGTTTCCAGGTTCGGCTCTGGCTCCCCGCGACCCCGAATGGGACAAGCAGTTCAGAAAATATGTGTGTGTGTGTGTGTGTGTGTGTGTGTGTCATGGTGACACAGCATTTAGCATTTAATTTATCTAGCAATGTAAGGCACCTTGGATGAATAAGATGTGGGGTGATAACACTGCCTGGTATTCATTGGAAGTCGTTTTGGAGAAAAGCATCTGCTAAATGAATGAATGTAATATTTTTTCCTGACAAAATCCAAACTAATACTCTTCCACCTGTGGCTGCTCATTGGCCCCACTCTCACATGTTCCAAAATCAAAAGTCCTCAGGCTCTCAATTTCGCTTCTGATGTGGTGGAATGTGATGGAGGTGGTTTTTTCCCTCAGAACTGCTAAATCCCCTCCAATGTTCAAAAAGGTCCTCAGAACACTTATTTTTCAAAACGGCTTCTCCTGATTTTCTATCCTCTGCAGCTCTGTGAATTTATGTAAATTTGCATCAGACCATCTGTAACAGTCATCTTTATATCTGACCATTCTTTACGCAGCTACTCATATAATGTGGGCCGAAAAAATTTGCATTAGACAAACAAAATGTGTTCATCATGTGTCTGCATCTAATTCTTTGTGCTGTGAAATATACTTTTGTTTATTTTAAGCTGTACATTGCTTCAAAAAAAAAACATCTGCTAATAAATAAATGTAAATGAACTGAAAAACCCAAGTTAACACAATTAGCATTTTTTATTGTTTCCCATCTACCTCTAAGGGTCCAGCTGTTCCATTCCCTTCCAGTTTCTTACAGCACCCATCACCATTTGTGTTTATGTTTTATACGTGATATTCATGTCTGTATAAATTCCATTGTTTCTGTGTTGTTTTCTTTTCTATGTGGTCTTGTGTTTGAAAGGCCTTTTTTTTTCTTTTTTCATTTCATAGTTGGGTGCTAACACTATTATTTCAGTATCAATTGTTACAAAAAAATATTATGTTAATAATATTAATTTTTCTAATTATTTATATCAAATTTATATTTTATGAGAGTAAATACTGAGATAAACATGTTGTCTTCTGGAATGAAATAGATATAGAATTGTCTCTAAATATGTTATCATAAAATATTGACTTTGGGTTGCTTGTTTATAGAAAAACATTTGAATTTCACTTTGAAGCAGGAAATAATGTCTTCAATGGATCTGCATGTATAAATAACACTAAAATAAAAAAAAAAAACAAAATTTAACCTAAAAACTATTATCCTTTCATTTTTAATGCATTTCAACTTGAATTTAAATCAGTAAATAAAATCTACAATGAAAAACAGAAATGAACTAAAATGTGATTACTATGTTTTATGGAGTAGTTCAAATAATAAACACTTAAAAAAATGTATACAATTAAGGCAACAAACATGTTTAAATTCTAGACTTTCTGTCCAGTTGACTTTTAGCCAATGTAACATAAATTTCATATAGGCATAAAGTACCTACTAAACAGTGTTTTGATGTGTAAACATAACTGAGGAAGCCTTTTGGTCCACCAGAAGCGTCTATAATTTAGTCCTAGTGCCTATAATAATTTTCTCTGCAAATTTAATCAAAACTGGAAATGCCTACTCGTATAGTGTGAAAATGTGCAGGTACAGGGGTTTGGCTTCTTCTTTGCTTTTATGTAATCATGTTATTGACATTGCCTTAACAGTTATTGCATTAGGCATTATGTGTTTAATGAAATAAAATACATTTTGTAGAATAACGGAATCTTTGCAGCATGAAACAATAGTGACAAGTCAAAGTATAATTTCTCCCCATACATTTTGACCCAGACGGTCAGTTTATTTAACGACCATAAAGTACGTCGTCCAACCAGCTAAGAGTAGAGCTCCCAAAAGCACAGTGTAACTAAAAAGCACAAATTTAAGAAGCTCCTTGAGAGTCCGCAGGAAACGAATAGTCAGCGGCTCCATCTCCAAATAATAGAGATCCACCTCAGGCTGTGACTTCAGCATGTCTTCATGGATAGA
This sequence comes from Scleropages formosus, assembly GCF_900964775.1. Classification (NCBI taxonomy): domain Eukaryota; kingdom Metazoa; phylum Chordata; class Actinopteri; order Osteoglossiformes; family Osteoglossidae; genus Scleropages; species Scleropages formosus. The sequence goes on from NC_041806.1 coordinate 10,876,901, forward strand.
ATGTGAGGCTCCTTCAATGGACCTGGAGAAATGAAAATTCACACTCAACATTTTTAACTAGGTTTCCCGTATGTTCCACTTATTTTTCCCCAGTTGCATCCTAAGAGGAGGGAGTGTCTGCAGGAGTATTGACAGCACTGTTGAAAGCAAGGCCATCCAAGAGCCATGGAGAGCGGCGCACTCTCATCTCCGCATACATATTTAATACCTAAATTGACTCTAATGTTCTTCCCATAGATCTTTCCATAAATGAGCAGAGCAAGTTGAACTTCGCAAGAGAAACAAAGAACCTGAAGATTTCAGTCCCACAAGCACAAGTCAGCGATGGTGCAGATTTTAAACCCTGTGAGTGTGAACAGAGCCTTTCGGTCACTACGAGCACAGAAAAAGGGTCCCAAGCACCTGTTGAACTTCACAAACACCTGCGGTCACCACTCCTCCAACACCACATCACATAGGTTTCACGGCACATTTATTGTATGACATAATTTTTAATAAAAATACGTATTTATTATATCACTAAATATATATGTTTAAATAGCATATAAATGATCTCTCCTTTATACCCAAGTGATGTTGGTGCACATGGTCATTTCACATATACCACCAGTACTTCAGCCTGGCTGCTAGAAATGTAAAAGATTGAAATATTTTACCGCAAGGTAATATTTCAATCTTACAAAAATCATAACTAAACTCAATACGCACAGACTGGACTCCATTAACTGCACAAAAATGGTAATTAATACTCTGCCACTGGCTCATTTCATATTCGCAAAACTTTAGTTGCCATTAATTTGTATTACATTTTAAATAAACTGTCATCGTTTGGGGAAGTGGTTTTGGCAGTACGAAACGAATTCCATGAATAAAACTTGAATCGGACGATACGAGCGGCTGTGTGGCGCTCACCTGTTCAGCAGGCGCTTCCCCGAATGGACAGGCAGCTGGAGACGCCCCGCTCCTCCGCTGTCCTCCGGTCCGACCGAGGCTGAGGATGAGGGGAACGCGGGCTACGAGCAGGCTGCTGCTAATGGCACGGAGTGGCCGAGGCCAATTAGAGTGAGCACCCAAGACTGTTCCCGGTGGAGAGGACCGTCCCACCGCTGCCCGCAGCTACTCTTAGGGGGACGAAAACGAACAGCTCAGCCCAAAACCCTCCACCATCACGTGTTCCACCCCTCCATACACATGAGCTCACCTTCTCCGACCCACGGAACACCTCCCCGCGCCCTTCCTTCATCGTTTGATGATTTATTCACATCACATGCAATCTCCACACAACTCTAATCGTAGTCCTGTTTGCTTTAGAGCTTCCCATCAAACCGCAATACATACAGTGGCGCAGCGAGTAGCGCTTTAGCGTCTGGGTAGTAGCAGTGGTTATGGGTTCTACCTTCGCGTGTTCCAAGTCAGGTTTGTATGTGCTCCCACAGGTTAGAGATACATAAAGTGAATTGGTGACTTAAAAAAAACCATGGTAAGTCAGCTAGGGTGAAAAGCTGTGGGTTGGTACTGCTGCAAGTGTCATGGAAGTTGCTTTGAGAAAGGTCTCACGCTTCATTATGTGTGTTTTGAAATGTTCATAGCTGACAAAGTGGAGGCAAACACACACATTTTCTGAAACCACTTGTCCCATGTGGCATTGCAGGGAGCGCCTAACCCGGTAACACAGTGCGTAAGACTGGAGGGGGAGGGGACGCATCCAGGACGGGATGCTAGTATGTCACAAGGCACTCCAACCAGGACTCAAACCCCAGACCTCCCAGGAAGCAGAACCCAGTCAAACCCACTGCACCACTGCAAAGCGGAGGCAAAGCCATGCTCAATTTTAAGATGCATCAGAGGCACACCAGGTCAGCATCCACCCAGTAAGGCATGGGTTTGATCCACAGCCATCTGTTCATCACGGCACTTTCCAGGTCGTGCCGTTCAGTAGACAAGGGCACGGACATATCATCGATCAGGCACAGATCACGCTCAAAGCCCAACTGAGTTTCCTCCACCGGAACAAGGAGCAAATGGCCTCTTAATTCAATCAGTGTCCCACAATATCAGATCAGTCCCTGTTACAGACTGTAAGCTCCAGACATAACGACCCATTATCAAAGCAATCAGGAGGCCTCCGAGCGGTAATTGCTCCTCCGGAGCCTGGCTGCTGATGGCTCACAGAGCTCCCATTCTTTGTTGGTCCATCTGTATCCTGCTGACAGGAAAAGAAAGGCCCCTTCTCCTCATTATCACTTGCACCATAGAGAAGACGTAAGCAAAATGCACATACACATAAGCTTAAAGGTTTGTTTTAATACACATAATCTTTAGTTTCAGAAAGTGATAGTTTTCTTGGTTGACAGAAGAATCATTTTAGAATGAAGTATGGCCAAAGAATATGTTCTCGGTGAATATAAACAAACCAGATGTATGGTCTAGTTTTTTGATAAGTTGCTAAAATATCATTCTAAATTTAAAGTGTTAAGAAACACATTTTTCCACAGTTTCACTATTTTCAAACACATTGCTAATTATGCCATCCATAGTTCATTCAAAACCCCATGCTGCCTTTGGTGAGATGACTGGGTCCATCCCACCATAATCACAGCGATGCCTACAGGACTGTAGTGGCATAAGAATCAAATAATATTTCCACAAGCATCTAATTGTATTCTCTTGCCTGATAAAACTAGCATCACTTAGAGCAAAAATAAGTGGTTGCTTACTGCATCTCAGAGAAAGTGTGTTCACTCTTCTAGAACTAACTAGCATGTTTGAGATGTAAGAAAAGCCTACCTTCATTTATTTAGCTAATGCTTTTTTCCAGAGCAACTTTCAATGTTAAGTTACTTATTTACTCATGTACATAGCTAGGTCATTTTTACTGTAGCAGTTCAGGGTATGTACCTTTCTCAAGAGCACTACAGAAGTAAGTTGGATTTGAACCTGTGACCTTTGGATTTAGGGGCTGCATTATAATAAACTGTGGCTTAATGTGCCACAACTTATTTGGGAGGGGCAAGAACCATAAAATACTAATAGAAGTAATGAGAAGTTCCACAGAAAAAAATTACAAGGGTGTTTATGGTTATTTACCAAAACCTGAAGGCCAATAAGAAATTAAAAAAGATTCACCAAGATACATAGTTACATGGTCATTGTAACCTTTTTTTTTTTTTTTTTTTTTAAACACAACACTAATTTCCATGCTATACTTTATTTACAAAGCTGTAAGCACAACTTTTCACAATCATACAGTTGCAGGAGGCAAATAGGAGAAAGCAAATCTCAGTTAACACAGAACAGGTTAGCAGAACCTGCATGGCTGGGATGACCTCAAGGACCTGCAATGTGACCTGTGCCATTTCTGTCCACATTGATATCCATGTCAGAGCACTTCCTGTAAAACAGGGGTCCTTGCCCTAGCAAGTTGTCCAGCTCTCTTGTACTGACCAGCAACTTTGTTTTGAAGAGTGGACAGTCACCAAGTCTAAGTGTTTCTGCAAAAAACTAAGAACATGGTAAACTTAAAATAGGGCATAGGAACACAGTTCTGCAGACAAACCAAGATGGAACAGGGCAACAGGGCTCTCTTTGCAGTTCACTTGTACTCCTGCCAAGAACAAGAGGCATGATCAGGGAATAGTCAGGAAGTTAAACTCAGTTCTTAAGGGGGTACACTCCAGGACAGGTAACAAGTCTACAATCTGCAAAAACTCAGCCAGGGAGTGTTGTCAAATATATTAGACATTTTTATGAAGTTTTCCTGTGCCTGGCTTTCACATGCTGAAGCCTCTAGACTGGAGATGAAGAATCCAGGCTGGAATCTGAAGATGAGCTTTATCCCCTGAAGCTAGGGCCAGGGTCAGAGAACTGTTATCACCCTGTGTGACAACATAGCTGCTGGCTGACTGGGGGTTTGTTGTGGAAGGGGGTGACTCAGAAAGGTGGTTCCTCAAGACGGTCCATCAGGGACTTGATCCAGGTGGTGCCATTGATGAGTTTGGTGGTGGCGATGACATATTCTGTGCCTCCATCCTCCATCTGGGACAGGAAGCGAAGTGCGGCAATCTCAGCGTAGGTCACACCCCCCAGGAAGAAAACTAGTGTGGTCCTGTTCTCTCCCTGTTGGCCTGGAGAGGGGAGACAAAAACATTCACAGAACTGAATCTGTTAAGGTCTACTTTCCAGCTGATGCCTAGAAGACCCCTCTTTGTACTCCATATGGCCCTCTCCTGTTTGACAATCCTCTCAAATCTTTGGTGGAATTGCTTCCCCCCACCTAGTTAATTATCACTCTCTGTAGCCATGCTTCTACAGCAGGCAGGAACAAGTCCAAACCAAACCACTCTGTCCAGAAATATCCCACACTAATTAACAGACATCATACCTTACATATCTTATAAATAATGTGACAAAGGGACACAGCTGTACTCAGATAAAAACAAAACACCTGTACATAACATTTCAACTTGTTGTAGTATATTTGTTAAAGTTCAATGTTTAATAAGAACTGTAATACTGCCATTTTGAACAACTTACCAATAAAAGGTTAATGGTTATAGGGCAGCCCTCCAACCAGGCTGCTAATGGACATAGAGGCCCATACAAGATCACAAACACAGCTGTGTATATGAGCGAACATGCTCAAACACAGAAACAAGCACCCAAAGGGCCTCTCTGTTTTTCCACTTCCATAAATCAGACCTTCTTGACTTGATGGCATACAGCAGCAAAGAGCCAGCACTAATCTATGTTCAGCACATTTGGGGCTGTTTGCTCATGAGAATGAATGGCCAAAAACATGTTGTCGGGGGGAGGGGGGCACAGTGGCGCAGCGGGTTTGGCTGGGTCCTGCTCTCTGGTGGGTCTGGGGTTCAAGTCCTGCTTGTGGTGCCAACAATATGTGTGTGTGTGTGTGTGTGTGTGTGTGTTGTCTGTGTGTGGGTGTGTACATATATGCGGCATACGCACGTTTCTTGTGGAGCCCAGCAGGCAGCTGCTGTCTCTCCTCAAAGTGGGGTCCTGGCAGCATCTTGAGAACCTCCTCAATGCTACGCCAGCCAGGTCGTGCCAGCAGCTGGGTTAGTCGCACGCTGAGTGGAGCATAGCCGCTGTACACATAGGAGATGTCGTTTGGGTTCTGCCAGGGGAGGAGGGGAAAAAAAAAAAAAAAAAAAAAAAAAAAAAAAAAAAAAAAACACAAGCAGTGAGCCCCACCAAAGCACAGCTTTGTACTTATGTGTGCATACATGACTCACTGTATGGTAGCACTCCTCAAATGTAAGGATGATATGGAATTACTACAAAATGAGCATCAAAACAAGAACAAAACTTTTTGAATTTGAGATGGTGCTGAAACCTGCTCGTTGGCATCCTCCATCCACAGCTTCAGAGTCTTCCTAATGGTGGGGTAGTTGTTCCGGGTGCTGGTCTGAAGCTTCAGTAGTCCAGTCTTCTCCAGGTTATTCAGGGTCAGTATGTGTTCGTAGCCATATGTCTGAGGATGGGAAGAGACAGGCATAGAATTTTACCAAAACCTGAATCCAGAAAAAAAAAAAAACGCAACATAAGAGCAGTAGGAATAGTCAATGTAGCAGTCAATCCAGGCTGATCTCGCACACGCGCACGACTTTCTGAACCGCTTGTCCCATACGGGGTTGCGGGGAACCGGAGCCTAACCCGGCAACTCAGGGCATAAGACTGGAGGGGACACACCCAAGACGGGACGCCAGTCTACTGCAAGGCACCCCAAGCGGGACTCGAACCCCAGACCCATCAGAGACCAGTATTTTTAGTTACTATAGCTATGTGCATGATTTTTACAGAACCTTACCTATAAATAAATTGAGGGAAATCTCTTATTTAACTGATGATATAAATGAGAAACTTGGAAATGGCGAGAAGCTGACGAACATGTTTACTGGTTGAATTGATCAACGACATTAAGATTATTTTTTTTTAAATGAGTTTTTATTTTAGTGCACTTTTTACAGAACCTATTATGTGAATAAGTAGAAGGCACAATATTCCATTTCTGCAAATTAGTGATAAAAATTTCTTTGGAGTTACAAATGAATCAAGTTCTGAAAATACATGAATACAAATGTGTTCATAAATTGAGGTCCCAGAGTATTATGAATATCCTAAAACTATGACTGATTTAAGTTTAATATGATAATATGTTTAATGTTAATATGTTTAATAATGGTATTTTAAAGATACAGGAAACAAAAGTATACAAATGGGGAAGCAGATATACTTCCAGGGATTTTAAAAAAAAAAAAAAAAAAAACCAGAAACACTTCCATTTTCAATCTACCTGCAGGATTTCTCTCTTATAGTAGTCGAGCACCTTCTGCTTCAGGCCATTGTTGCACACTGACTGCATGCAGACCAGACGCAGGATCTTGATCAGAGGGTCCTTCTGTGCAATGCAGTCCTCTATGTATGTATTCACCTGCAGTGAGAGGGATGAGACAGTGAACCAACAGTGACTCCCTCATATCTCTAGGAGCAAAAGCATAGCTCCAGACACTCCAGCAGTTAGACAAGAGTAAAGAAGCTCAGAGTACCTTGTCTGTGTCCACTCCAGTCATGAACTCCTGCTCCACAGTCAGATTGTCAAAAAAAGCTTCAGAAGCTGAAACATATGGAGGTACGCATGAAATACAGCATAACACAACAATCTCCCAAGTTCATGTAATGCCACCAGTATTCAAAATGCTTGAAAACAATTGTCTCAGGATAGTGAACTCTTGTTATATTAACAAATGTGGAACTTTGCCATTTCATGCAATGTATTGTCCAGCAGACATTATAAAATCTGGTAAAAACTGGAGTAAATAACTTGTGTACCAGTGCTGTTCTTTTTATCCCTTGAATATTTCTTTGGTCTGTTACTGGTAATTTGTACAGCTGGGTTTTTTTAAGGAAAAAATTCTGATGAAATACCCTGATAAAGTGTATAACAGTAATGCTCCTCCTGGGGTCTGAAACTATAGTTACTTTCTTTCCCTTAGAAAAACTGTACTCCGTGCTGCAGTTTTCAATATGATAAACAAACAATGCATGTCATATACAGTTCACCGGGCTATACTGAAGTGAAGAAGGGTTAAGTACAGTCCAGGATGAAGGGGAGGAGGTATTTTTTGCCTACTGGTAATGTCCTTGATAAGCTCTGCAATGGAGGTGTGGTTGGCCAGGGAGGTGCGAGCAGCCTGCATGTGTGGCAACTGCGACACAAACTGCTTGATCTCTCCCACCGTCTTGGCATTGTGGCGCTCCTGCCAACACAGAGCAGGTCAGCAGTCAAAAGAGAAAACATGTGCAGAAGCACAATGGATTTTAAATAAAGGGAATAGCACCTTGCAGTACTTGCAGTAAACCCCTTTGTGTATTCCCAGAACAATTCTGTGATTCACTGGATGATTCAGAAACACTTAGACCTTAAGTCCTAGATCTAATGCTCTGATCTGATGCCTCTATATATGGAAAATGGGAAGGCATTAAAACTGGGGCTATAAATATCCACAGATCCTTGTCATGATATAAGAAGAATTAATAAATAAGGTCTTATTAATGTATTTTTTGCTAAAAACATAGTGATTAATTCAACTGATGCTTTAATTCTAAAATGTAATTAAAGTTAATAAACACATGGAAAATAGACATAAGATTAAGGTAGGCATGGTTACAAATATGATTTCAGTTTTACAACTGTGAATCTAAAATATTAAAATTTTTAAATAACAAAAGAAAAATGTACATATTTTATTCAGTTAATGTGGGATGCAAACCTGATTCAAAGTTAAATAGCTGTGATACTGTTTAGTAACATTTATGTTTTGTCCTATAATTGTGCTCATGTTTATGACACTGAGTTTCACTTAGTTTAGAGGGAATAAGTAATGTCGCAGGCAGTACTGCTGGTATCACTGATATCTCATGGCTCCTGGACTGTGGGTCTGAATCCAAAGACATGTGTGAACTGGTGACTCTGATCTACCTGTAGTGTGTGTGTGTGTGTGTGTGTGTGTGTGTGTGTGTGAGCATGCGTGAATGAACACGTCATTGCAATTCAACAGATGGGAGTACTGTCTAGGGTCTACCCTACTTCGCACCCTGTGCTTCTGGGATAAGCTTTAAGCCACAGTGACCCTGCACTGAACAAGTGATTATTGATAATGGATGGATGGATAGATAATGTCACTATGTGATTATTTCTGATAACAGTTCAAAGTAATTTTTGATTTGAAAAATGTAAACTAACTGTAGCACCTCTTTAAACATCACGACTAAAGTATCCTTTTCATTTTATGGAATAGTATGCTTCAAGCCAAGAAGATGTATGAAATAGGAGGACACGACAATCTGCTGTTCAACCAGATTCAACAGAGTCTACTATGTATAATGGCGTGAGTAATGTTTTGGACATGTCTGGGCATGGAAAATACAACAAGGACAGGCATGTGTAAAAGGACAGAACAGGTATCAATTTTCTTTTTCATTAACACATGGCCATCTAATCAGCCCCTACCCTCCACTGTGGGTTTCAGATGGCTCATCAATTCTAACATTATCCAGACTCGCTCATTCCATACAAGTATCTCTCCATACAACAACACTGAGGATACTGGTTAAGAAATGGGATACATGACTAGCTGTAGTTGAATATTTGCTTTGTAATCAGGTCTGTAATGGTTTGTGCTATACTAAGCTACTAAATTCCGTTAGCGTGCAAAAATGACAAAACACAATCATATCAATAAATAAACAAATAAATATCCAATCCATTCAGAAAAGGTCTGGGTTACAGGGAAATGATAGATAACATTTCTTAAGCTCAGCATATGGAAGAAGGGAAAAAAAAAATCATATAGAATACATAAAGCCTAAACTTTTGGTGGTATTGACTAAACTGATTCCAGTGACTTAGAAGGACATTGTAGAGAGGGGTACAGAGTCCTACCTCAAAGGCGGCAGAGATGATCTTCGCCTTCTTGCTGAGCGCGGCTCCCACAGCATTGAAATTCTTGTCACGTATTTCAGCATACAGCTCCTCAGCAGAGTTGAGCTGTAGCTTCTTAGGCTCTGTGGGTAGGTCCTTCTCTCCCTCACCTTGCTTTTTTTGAGCAAATTTCTCTGGAGGTAGCTTCACATAGCCTGTGGGCAGAGAACAAGGAGAAGGCATCATTTTCTCTAGTCTACCTACATATCTATCAGTTTGGAGGGATTAATCGAAGTTCTTCATATTTTTAATTCAGATGAAAGTTGTGGTGGGTACAGGCAAGCTAGGACAAACAAAATCTTAATTTCCCTGGAGATACTACTCCTCCAGGACTGCAAATTTCTCCCAGATCAGCCTAGAGACATAAACTAGATAAGAGTACTTATTAAGGAAACGAAATATAAAGTGCAATGCCTTTAGCAGATGCTGGATCAGCCACTTGGTCTTCTACTAGTGGGAGATGACCAAAAACTCCAAAGGTATGGGTAGCCCAATCCACTTTGTAGGTATCACTATGGTGGAGCACTGGCTTTGCTCTCACACCTTACAGGACTTCCAAACTCTTATCATCATGCTGTGATTACTCCCTGACAGAACAGCGGCCAATAATTCTATGTTAAACTGCAGTGCATGTGCTTTTTCACATAACAATAGGTAACAGACCGCCTGCCATTTTCAAAATGTAAAGTAAAAACAAACAAAAAATTACTGTAACATTACTGGAAGTATATAAGTAATATGAAAATCTTCTCAGTTAATTGAGCAGGGACTTGTCCATGGCACCAGCAACTTTACATTAAAATAGCTCATCTCTATGCATTATGTTTGGACAGACAGCCCTGCTGGAGGCTCACCATTGTTGATGCCATAGATCTCATCAATGAGGCCCTCATAGGTGAGCTGGGTGGCCAGTGGAGTGAGCAGGTCCACATTGCGATCCAGGAGCAGCAGCGTGTCAAATACAGGGAGGACTTGTGTCTGGCAGCCTGCAAATTCCCTCTTCATCCTCAGCATCATGTTGGCTACATGCTAAGAAGACCATGATCATCCTCAACATCAATATCATAATTATCATTTAAATCCACACTAGTGCCTCTAAACACCCTATGAGAGCATCCCTTTATACCCCAGCTGTAAAATCAAAAGCTTCAGTAACATTACTTGTTTAAAAAGAAAAGACCGAAGACCCTCATGTGATCTCTGGAACAAGTAAAACTTGACATAAGGCTAGTCCCATTCATTAGTAGACATTTCCACATCAGTTCCAGACAGAAGTACCAGCAAAAACTGAAATACCACAAATGAATTACAGAGAAGAGCAACGCAGTATGGCATTTCCTCAAACCTACCCGTGCACACTCGCCTTTACCAAAAATCTGTGGGATGGTTCCATATAGAGCTTGCAGTGTCATCAACCCCTTGGCGGTGTGATACAGGCTTGTCTGGTCATTTTCGAGGTAGCACTCCTGTTAAGCCACACAGAAATAGAAAATGGACTTTAAAGAGGCGGTTTGGCACTGCAGAACAGAGGAGTGGAGTGCAGCACGTGGGCGCACACTTTTAACGACAGTACAGCCAAGTATGTGGGCTGCAGCTCCCAGATGATCCAGTATGAGTTTGTTTTAAAATGATAAATAACATTAACAAACTTCCTTCAGACAGTAAAATGAGAACTCTGTAACTGATCTCCTGGGGTCAGCAGTCCAAACTTAAAATACTGGTGATGACCCACTACCATCAATTCACAGACACCGTCTTAATGCTGTAAGACTTTTTCTTTTTCACAAAGAAGCCTGTTTTTGCATTCATGCATTCAAGAACTGGCTGACAGACCCTGAAGGCACCCTCAGACTCCATGGAGAGCAGGTCGCCATCATAGGGGATGAGGTCCAGGATGTACTCATCCACATTGATGAAGGAGCCCAACACCCCCCTCTCCTTGAGGCGCTGCTCGCACAGGAGGCTTCGGCGTGGCACAAACAGGATGTGGAAATCTCGTGGGGAGCGCATCTTGTCCTCGCTGCCAGGACAGAAGCAGGAAACATGTTCTTTAACTGCTGCTTTGCCACAAAGCACTACAGGCAGCAGGCGACGAGTCACAGGACAAAGGAACTCAAGTTGCAACTGTTAAGGTCAGTAGATGATTTTCACGGCTTCTAGGTGAGCTAATAAACCTGAAATGTTCATAAAAATCCAGCTTTGCACAAGATGAAAATAATAAATAGTAAAATTATAAAATGATAAAATATTCAAATCACTGGTAATGAAAAACAAACATTTTCATGGTTTATAACTAATTATTTTTAGGGATGACTTAACAGGCAGGTTTCACAGAAGGATGCTAACACACACCAGTGCAGTGACTGTATTACTGGTGCAAGGCAAGTTCCTATGTGCAAAGGAGACTGGAGACAAGGAAGCAATGTGAGGTGATGTGTGGGTCAGCTGATGCACTCAACACAGTACACTTTATCCCAAATTTAATTACAACTGCCGGGGGGGGGGTGCTGCAACACAGACCTTATAACATTCTCAGCAATTATGTCCATTAGCTCCAGTCTGGGTCTGACGAAAAAGATGATGTTCTTCACCTCTGCTGCAGGGAGGCGCCCTCCCTTGAGAGTGAACATCTTCTCCACTTCATGTTCCTATGGAAAGTGTGACTCACTTAACCACCGCGCTCACACAAACAATAGCGCACCTCAACAAGGGATTACGGGTCTTTTCTTTCTTGATATACTAGTCTTTGGTATACAAAGCTCCAAAGTTATGCCCCAAGAAAATTAATACACACACACACACACACACACACACACACATTCTCAGAACCGCTTGTCCCATACGGGGTCACGGGGAACCGGAGCCTAACCCGGCAACTCAGGGCGTAAGGCTGGAGGGGGAGGGGACACACCCAGGACGGGACGCCAGTCCATCGCAAGGCACCCCAAGCGGGACTCGAACCCCAGACCCACCGGAGAGCAGGACTGTGGTCCAACCCACTGCGCCACCGCACCCCCAGAAAATTAATACCCTCTCTTGATATGTACACACTTGGGTTTCAGAGATAAAAACCTGACATCGGTATGCTGTTCCCTGGCCACAATCAAAATTCATAAATTAAAAAAAAAACTAATAAAAACACCATTTCTAGTACTGAATTACTCCAATAATAAATTATTGAATATGCAACAAACTGTGTTTAGAAATGAAAATTAAAGAACTTTTAGGTGAAGCGTAAGAGTACGGGAATGCATTATTATTTTTCCCATAAGAAATAATGGGACATTGGGTTTCAAGATACAGTCAGTATAAGAACAGTTTTCAGGAATGAATTACATTCATAAACCAAGGAATGCCTGTATACTGTCAAATGGTATCGAAACAGAATATACAGTACTGTGCAAAAGTCATAGGCACTTAGATGTTCCACAAAAATTTGTTTTAGAAGGTTAATGTCTTCTGCATTAGCATCAATGGGAAAGAGCATATCTTACATTTCCAAGCAGTCCTTTTGCAAAAAGTTACAGTATTACAGTAAGGGTTTTGTATGTCATTAAAGAAAGTGTACACACACACACACACACACACACACACAGAGAGTCTGAAACCAGTTATCCCACGCGGGGTCACGGCAAACAAGAACCGAACCCAACAACACACGGCGCAAGGCTGGAGGGGGAGGGGACACACCCAGGATGAGACGTCAGTCCATCACAAAGCACCCCAAGCAGGACTCAAACCCCAGACCCACCAGAGAGGGAGATCTGGTCAAGCCCGCCACACCAAGCGGTTGTTGAGGATGGGTGGTTACTAAGCTTTGTAGGAAGTTTATTAATTATGAGCATTATTTTTGGAAGCATTCTCATTTTACAGCTTTTCCCCAGAAGTGCCTAAAACTTTTACACAGTACTCTGTGTGTGTGTATGTATGTGTATGTATATATCACAACTCTTAAGTGACTCTATTGTTTCCCTTGAAACGGTAAAAACTGAGAATACTTTTCCAGAGTAACTATACTTCATAGGGGTGTTTAATGAAGGGCAGCTGGTAGCACAGAGGTTAGAGCTACAGCCATCAGATCTGAGGGCTGTAAATTTGAATCCAAATTACTGCTGTAGTGTCTTTGAGAAAGGTACGAAATCTGAACTGATACAGTGAAAATTACCCAACTATATAAATGAGTAAATCATTGCAGGAAACTTAACATTGCAAATTGCTTATAAGAAAAAAAAAAAAAATCAGTTAAATTAATAAATGTAATGAAATACATAATGTTACTAAAAGTCCATACCTTCAGTAGAGAATACTGGGCAATTAATCCAAAAGGTCCTGTCAAATACTCATCCCATACAATTGCCTGCAGATGATAAATACAAATGGTTAATGTAAATTCTAAATGTTTAATGATATTCTGAAATGACATCTTAGTTTCTTTCAAACTGAACTTTGCAACACAAGAACTTAAGATGAAGACTGGTATCTAGATAAAAATGTCATAAGTTTATGATGTATTTGTGCTGGCTGCATAGTCAAAATGTTTCAAAATAACATCAAAACACATGGGAATCAGACCTCGGCTGCGAAAGACAGCTGGTTTCTCTCTATTTGTTTGTCGCAGCGACACCTACAGTCCACTGCCTTCTCCACCTGCAGCACTACACACCCTGATGCAACTGCAGCCCACAGAGGGAGAAGAAGAATGGGACTAAAAGGATTATGCCCCCATAAGAGGAGGATTCCTTTGACTGGCACACTTGAATGGGTACAGGTGCAGAGTTTCAACACACAGACATAAGAACTGGCCATCAATGAACTCTGTGAAAAGGGGCTAAAATGCAAGAAGACACATCCAGTTATTTTTTATTCTGCCAAGAGAAACAAAGGCCTCAGGTGATTCTATAGTTGTCAAAGTCTGTTATATTTTCTTGAACTTGATTAAAAATAACATGGTAATGCATGCTGTCTTTTGCACTCATGGAGTTTCCTTGCCAACAAGAACATCAAGATTAAAACATAATAACTGGCATCTAAAAATCTCTTGGTGTCTTTTGCATTTACCAAACTGCACAAATTACTCTGTTTCTGGGTATCAAAATATGACTGTGGCACACCCAGGCTAGGAAAAAGGGGGATGGTGAGGAGGAGTGATTTTACCCCACCTGTCAGTAATAATCAGCCCTATTTTAACCCCTTTCCCTCAAATAGTAGGGGAGACTGACTTGGGAGTTCCAGACAGACGCTGGACCTGAGAACTTGAGGAAACGCAACTCTCGGGTCTCGGCACCACTGTGGCACAAACACAGAGGATGCGTTCAGTAGGTTAAGATTTGGCTTTTTATTTACATGTGCGGTGCGTCAGTAAAGGGGAACTGGGAGCAGGGGAGGAGTGCTCTCTTGTGTTTGTGCCATCTTGCGCTCTTGGTGCGGAGTGTCGAGACTTCAGGGCCTGAGACTTGCGTTCCCTCAAGTTCTTGGGTTCGGTGTCTGTCTGGAACTCCCAAGTCAGTCTCCCCTACTGTTTGGGAAGAAGAGTTAAAACAGGGCTGATTACTGACAGGTGAGGTAAAATAACTCTTCCTCACCATCCCCCTTTCCCCTAGCCTGGGTGTGCCACAATGATTCTCTGTCCTTACAGGGTAAAATATGCAGAATTGCTGAATCTCTCCCAGAATTCCAGAGGGGTCTCGACAGCTACATAAAACCAATGCCATCTGCTCTGCTTATCTCTATATTTGAATGCCACTTCTAAGTCCAGCAACTTGAGTACCATGAACAAGCAAAAAGGCAGAAACATCCAGTCAAGCAGCACTTTCAGCCATACATCTGCCTGAAGCTCTTGGTCTATTATGAAATAGATTTTTGTTTACCCTAAGCTGGATGTTGTGTTGGAGTATCTGATAAATGAAAGGTACAGTTAATGTGATCCCTGGCATATCTTATTTAAAAGATATACCCTGATCTTTGGGTTGGTGATGCTGTCTCAATGGAAGACACTCAACCCCACGGGTACATCACTAGACCCACAATGAGATGGGGATGCACTTTAACTTTACATGTCACAAAGTGTTTTTAAAGTTATTAAAAATTCTGTTTAAGAGATCTGTACACTTGTTTTCTAGAGAAATGGTTTATTGCTGCCTCCAATTACTACCAATTACTGTACAAACAAAATTAAAAAAATCCACACACAACTTTCACCTATTAAATCAATAAAGTAGGTGACTTATCAAACAAGATACTACTCCTCATGGATAAGTGAAAGCTAAAATACTCGAGGAAAAGAGATGAAAAGCTGATGGTTCCGTGGGGAAAAATTACCACCATGGCATGTAGGCAGTTTCAGTAGAGCACTTTTTTGGTTCATAATAATAATTATATAGCAATGAAGATATATGCATATGATATGGGCGTCTGTGTCAGGGAAACCACCTTCAAACGTCCTAAAACAAGTTCCTGTAATGTAAGCGACTCCATTCACTGGGATTAAATTTATTCAAATGAATGCAGGGGGAAGGCCGCGAACGGTATTTTACACGCGGTCGACTATCATCATATATATTATTCAGAGTTCGCCCTGTTTATACAACAGGTTGTTCCTGCTGAATCCAAGAGAAATAACTTGATCAAGGGCAGGAGAGCAGGAGACAATTTCAATTTGAATCGGTAGCCTTCAGACGACAAAAGAACAGCTCTAACCCGATAGGACGAGGAGGAAACAAACAGTGCACAGACAGAGGAGCGGAGCGGCGGCTACTCAGTGCGCAGCATCACCACACACACGTCACTCTCCTGCGCAGAAAGGTGAACAGACAGAGATACACCTTTCGATCTAAGAACCCATCTACAACTGATAAGTACATTGATGAGAGTAGCAATACAAAAACATTTTCAGTTGTTCCTACGAAACAGACGCAAAGTAAACGCCTGCCTGAGTGCTTCATCGCTACAGACAGTACTCGTATGGAAACATGGCGGCTCTACCTTACTGCCCGCGCACTTATCCAGGAACTCGCGCAGATCCTTCCTCGCGGCTTCTCTCAAAATGTTGAGGTTCACACGGCCGTAAGACAAGTGCGCTGCCATCATTCCGCCTTGTCAACCACTGATCACGTGATGGACGGGAGAGTGGTCACGTGACAACCGCGTGACAAGGTTTGTCACGTGATTCACGGTGCCGTTGGAGTTCGTTCGACGGGAGTATTTACAGCGCATAAGGGCTACTTGTTACAGTCGAGGCCCTAGTTGCAGTGTGTATTCGAACTCGTCTTGGTTTACTGCATTTGGTTCAGATATATTTGATTAATTTAGAGGCGTAATAGCCTGTCAGGTAGTGAGGGAATCTGAAAATTATATCTAACTGTGCTTAGTCGAGTAATACACACAGTCACTGTCCTGTCTGTGTTGTGGAAGTTTCTGTCACTAAGACGAAATCCTTGTATGTGTAAAACATACTTGGCAATAAAGCTCGCTCATTCATTCATTCGGAGTATTCTAGGGATACGCCCCGTGTGATGATTTAAAGTGTTTTGTTAATCTCAGACTTAAATTTAAGGAACTGTGTAGCAAAACTAACTGTGTGTAACGCTAACGATTAATTAATACATGTAATGAACTTAATTATGAATACGTACATAACTATTAGTGTAATTAATATACATTTTAAGGGAGAAAATAGTTTTTTAAACGTAAAAAGTAAAACAAAGACGGATTAATGTAGTAAAAATAATGTGCTCGATTTATTCTTTCAAGTGTAATAAAGATGAGTCTGAAAATAAACCAGCACAGATTGTGTTCAGGACCGCCGTAGTGATTAGTCAGTGTACAACACACTTTTAACGTCTTAAGGCCTCACCCGTTGATCTACCGTATATCGGTGTTCACAAACCATCATGACTTCTAACTTAGGTTCATTTAAATATAAAGAAAAAAAATATTCAGAACGTATCAGCCATGCAGTATACGTCCATGAGTTTGCAATCAATTCCCTCAATTTCCCCTTCTCGAATTAGATGCAGCACAGGGGGCGTAATACTATAGGCAACTGAAATTGCATTGTTCGACCTTAATGCACACGAGACCAGTACTTGTGCATAACTACACTAAACTCTATTTTTTGTTTCTACCAATATGTAACTATCTTTCATAATGTTAGGTATAGATTTGCCCGTTTCCTACCGTCATGTCAGAAGTGATGAGTAATAACATTTCAACAAAGAAGAAATGAAATAGAGAAAGTGAAGGATGTAACGATCGGTGGTATCGGAAATCACTAGTGAACAAGTACGTTAAATATTTGCGGAATGATGTCGAATCACATAATCCTACTCTGCACAACATGCGTAACAATAATTGCATCAGAATCGTGACTTGAACTGTGAGTAAAAATAATACAGGATCCCGATATATGATGCTAATACGGTCTAATGCGTCTTATTGCGAACAAATGAATGAATTGCCACCATGGGGCGCGGTGGCGCAGTGGGTCGAGTCCCGCTTGGGGTGCCTTGTGATGGACTGGCGTGCCGTCCTGGGTGTGTCTCGCGTCCTGTGTTGCCGGGTTAGGCTCCGGCTCGCCGCGACCCCGCTTGGGACATGCGGCTTCAGACTGTGGGTGTGTGTGCTTAGCTGGGACCCACGGTAACCGAGAGCTCCTCATTTGCGAATGGACCAAACTGCGCATGTCAAACTGGGATGTTTGGTTTCGTCGCATGTTTGATGACGTCTTCTCTCGACTCGAGAATTTGCAGATGCCAACAAGGCCTTAAAGTGAACTTTTTTGAATCCGATGTCCGTCCTTGAATTGATTAAGCCAGTTTGACGCGAAGCCGCTTCGGGCGGAATTAAGACCGTATGAGGCTTAGGTGTGGAATACTCCAAACCTACAGCCAGAGACAGCAGCAAGCCTAAGCAGCTAGCTTGCTGCTAGCTCAGAGAGGCAGAGAAAGAGGAAAAGAGTTGAAACAGCGGGCGCAATAGACAGACAAAAGACAGAAGTCATGACGTCTCGAAGGTAAGGACAGGTCCTGACAGTAACCTTGTGCTTCAAAGCTCGACGACCATGATGATGTGCCTCATTACCCTCTGGGTTCAGTGATCGCAGTGTTTGGTCGAAGAGAATAGCGCCGATGGCTGATCAGACTTGTGAGGAAGACGTGAAACACCGAGACAACGAAGCGAAGCCGCGTCTCCGCAGCACGACAGTTCTAGTTTCAAAGTCTCATGTTATGTGGAGATCGATTCGCTGTGAGATGCGCTTTCCTGCTCCGTGTCAGCGCCGTACGGTACAGTAATTACAGGGTTTACCGCGGTACCCTCGATCCAGGAACTTACTGGAGTTGCTGGAATTTACACTGCTGTGCAAGCAGTGCAACAGATATAAGCTTTTTAACAGAAAAAAACCAAGTAACACACTAATTGAAGGAGACAGAATATGATTATTGTTTCTCCTTATTCTCCTTCCTGTTTTATTTTAGCTGGAAAAAATGTTAATGTAGCTTGTTCATGACACTTGTTCAACATTTCGTGTGATCAGTGTATATACCTGAGTAATACGCTTCTGATTTTTCATCCAACTGATGAAGACAACGTTTTGCACAGTTGAATTTTTATAGGCTTAGTGAACAGCTTCTGTTCTCTGTTTTTCAGATCATGTACACTTGGAGATATGTTTTAATAGCTAATTTAGAACCAGAAAAATCATTTTGATCTTTAGATATTAGATGTACAGGACATTTACAGATATGTGATATTTGTTGATTGTAACCCAAACATGCTGGAATGTTTACATGAGTTTGAGAATTTTCTTTTTCTTGGTGTAACTGGGGAATCATGTCCATTTCACAGTGCAGATGTCTCTGTGCATAGTTTGATCTTCCTTTTGCATCCATGAGCTGTAAGCTTTCTCTTACTGGCTCCTGCTCTGGTTTGGCCTGCAGGTGGTTCCATCCCAACATCACTGGTGTGGAAGCTGAGAACCTGCTACTGACTCGAGGAGTGGATGGCAGCTTCCTGGCACGTCCCAGTAAGAGTAACCCTGGGGACTTCACTCTGTCCGTCAGGTGAGCGACCAGTGGAAGCAGCAGCTGTCATGAGCCTCCCCGCTCCTCTCAGCACTTTCACATTTACCTGACACTTTTCTCCAAAGCAGCTTACACTGTTAATCTACATACAATTATGTACCCATTTATACAGCTGGGTAGTGCTACTTACCCTAAGTACCTCGTTGAAGGGTACTACAGCCACAGGTGAGATTCGAGCCTGCGACTTTTGGGTCCAAAGGCAACAGCTCTAACTGCTGCGCTACCAGCTGTGTCCCGCTGCGTTCACTCTGCTTCTCCATCAGCCTGAGGCACTCACTCCCAACACCTCTCTTGGCACAATGGCTGTTTTTAATACAGCAAGAATGTTGATTTTTGTCTCTATCTGATGCATATATCAAATATACATGTCCATGGCAAATGTGGCTCACTGGTTAAGGATCAAAGTGTAAATCCTAGGACGGAACCTGGTGTAAAGTTACTTAATCTGAGCTACCTAACATTTAAAATAATAGAGCTAAAATGCTAATTAACCACCATTTTCATTTTAGTTATATGCACAGATTAAGTATTTTAATGTATTTTTGGATTCAATAACCTTTCAAACAAGAAATCAACTAGTTTGAAATTTTTGTATTTTTTTAAGTGTTACTAAAGTATACATAACAAATATTCTTGGTCCAAGTCTAAATTTGAAGGTACTTTTTAAAATTGATTAATCACATTAAACTATTTCGAAGCATGAGTTAAACTATTTAAACTTTTTTTTTTTTTTTTTAAATAATAGTAAGTAAATACAAAATCACTCAGCTTAGAGTATTGGGAATAATGTGTAAATAATGTGAGCCATTAAAGAAATGAGCCCTTGTCAATGTTTTTATTGTTAAAATTGTTGTAAAGTTGTAGCTGTTATTTGGGGGTTTATGGTAATACAACATTAATTTTGTTTACATTTTCAACCTCAATATCAGTGGCAGGATCAGCAGTAGAACCCCAGCAGCATGGCTACTGCGGTTTCCACATGGAGAGTACAAATGTACACACCTTCAATCCTGTCTGTGTGTCATTGAAATCTAGAAGTAAAATAGAAAGTTGTAAACCAAAATTATGCTTTAGCTTCAGGGAGCTTTTCTTTTAGTGTCGGCTGATCCACCCCCCCTGCACACTAAATTGCAGAATGTGTCTCATGGCCTGTGGTAAACCTACTCTTGTTGCTGGTGAGTCTGTGTGTGGTGCAGAGTGATTAGACTGTTCAGTGTTTTTCTTTAATCTCACTGTGAACTAATCGGGAGTCTTACCTAAACCCATCTGAAAAAGGCCTTAATCAATGATTTCAATACTGATCAATAATAAATTATAATTTCTGCATAACTTTTTTACTCATGTACCTATTAAGAAAGCATGAAAAGTTACAGGTAGCATCAGGTTTCAGTTTTTTGCAGCTGAAAATATGTTTACATCTGTTTCCGTTGTTGTTCTCTCAAAATTTTTCTTCATCTAGTGCCAGACAAATGATTAGTAATGATTTATGGTTGGTCCTTTCTGACGATACTTTCTTTGAGTGTATGATCTTAGAACAGGCCAATTCTCCTCCCTAGCATAGTTGGGGACTTGTTTTCTTTCGTACACCATGTGGCCTTCTCTAAGATCGTGATTATCAGAGATTTCTGTGATGCTTACAGTCAAGCTTTGTACTACTAATAATCCCCTGCTCAGGCATCTTTTACTCAAATGATACCCTATCTCTCCGACATTAGACGGAATGGAGCAGTCACTCACATCAAGATCCAGAACACTGGGGACTACTATGATCTCTACGGTGGCGAGAAGTTTGCCACTCTGGCAGAGCTTGTTCAGTATTACATGGAGCACCACGGGCAGCTGAAGGAGAAGAACGGTGATGTCATCGAGCTGAAGTATCCACTTAACTGTGCAGACCCAACATCTGAGAGGTGTGCATACCACATTGTCTGGCCCTTTACATTCAACTCGCTATAAGTGTTGTTTTTTTTTTTTTCCCCTTCAAATTTGGCCAAAAAATTGACTATTTTTCCCAACAGTTTTAAATATATGTATTAAAATTGTTCATTCACAAATAGTGCACACAAGTGGAACTTAAAAGGTAGGCATTTAGTTTTTTTACTCAACTTAGCTAAAATAAGGTATGTGGACTGAAATAAGCTGAATCTTCCTTTATATTGAGTGTGCAGTGTACCTTAAGGTGAAAATCACTACCAGCCTCAAATAAAAATGTTTTATGAGGCACCAGGCTATGCAGTAAAGAAACGAACTATAGGAAAAAACAAAGAAATTTTAAGAGAGGTTAATTGTTTAGGAGGTGACAATATGTATTAGAACAGTTTTTCTTTTTGGAATTCCATTCCTTGGGTCCCCTCGTGCTGTATGTTTTCACATTTATTCATTTAGCTGACGCTTTTCTCCAAAGCAACTTACAACAGTAGTCTACCTATAATTATTTATCCATTTATACAGCTGGGTAAGGTTACTGGAACAATTTTATGGTAAGTACCTTGCTCAGGGGTACTACATCCGGAGGTAGGGATCAAACTTCAAACCTTTGGGTGCAAAGGCAGGAGCTCTAACCACTATGCTACCAGCTGTCCCAAAATTTTTGTTATAACCAGCATTCAGTCATGTTATTCTACTCACTGTCCAATCATCACGTCCTGGAATTGTAAGTGTGTTAGGGCCGGAATAAAGCCCTGCACTTCTTTCAGGCTTTAGAATTTAAAAATGCAGACCTGGACGGATCCATTCTTATGTAATGGAAAATGACCGACAGCCTTCTTTTTCAAGCATATAATCGTACTATGTAAAGGCTTCAGTTTCCACAGTTTCCAGCTAAGTCTGTATATGATGCAGAGCAGAGCAAAATATGAACAGCAGGTTGACCTGGTCCCCCTCCTTCCCTAAGGTGGTTCCATGGCCACCTCTCAGGTCGTGAGGCAGAGAAGCTGCTGACAGAGAAAGGCAAGAATGGCAGCTTCCTGGTCCGTGAGAGTCAAAGCCACCCGGGGGACTTTGTGCTGTCCGTGCGCACTGGTGATGACAAGACGGATGGCAGTGACGGCAAGCCCAAGGTCACCCATGTCATGATCCGGTGCCAGGTGTGTTAACATTGCCCTATTGCTTCTATAACTTGTGGTTGCGTGGCAGGTGATTCACGGGGATGCAAGCAAGTGTGCTGAGCCGATATAGCCCAAATCAGGATCAGCTAAAAGTGCTTGAATGACAATGTACAGTGATGGCTGAGTAGTTCCAGTGTGCTGGTTGAAGGGGAGAGACCCTCAAGTGAGTGTGGTGAAGAGCAGAGAGATTTACCAGAGCACATCTCTGTCACGCAGCATGACATGAAGTATGATGTCGGAGGTGGAGAGAAGTTTGATTCCCTCACAGACCTGGTGGAACATTACAAGAAGAACCCAATGGTGGAAACACTGGGCACTGTTCTGCAGCTCAAACAGGTAGATCTTGAATTTGTTTTGACTGCTATGAATAATTGGGATTTTTAATGGACTTTTTAATTGTCTGCTAGAAAACTAGTACATATGCAACAGTAAGTAGTATAGTGGTTAGAACCGCCATCTTACAATGAAAAGACTCAGGTTAAAATCCGACCTCCCGCAGAAATGTCCTTGTGTAAGGTACCCCGAATTCATCCAGTAAAAACCACCTTGCTTCTATAAATGACCAAAGAACTGTGAGTAGGTAAGGATGCAAACCTCCCATTTTAAGTTGCTTGTGAAAAAAAGTGTCAGCTAAATGAGTAATATCTGGTTGAATAATGCTTTTAGCTGTAATTTCTTCACTAGGTACTTTATCAGTGATGGTTTTGCATTTATAATTCTGTAAGTGTGGATTGAGGGGTAATGCTAAGTGTCTGGCCTTGTCTGAATAATCTGTAATTGACATTGATGTGCTTTTTCCATTAGTAGCTAGTAAGTACTGGTGTCTTAAGTTGCTCTGGACAAAGCCAGCTGCCATGTAAATGTATTGAAAAGGTTCACAGGAAATCTTCTTTGGTTGTGTCTTTGTCATGATGACCCATGGACCCAAAGCCCCTGAACACAACGCGTATCAATGCTGCTGAGATTGAGAGTCGGGTACGAGAGCTGAGTAAGCTGGCAGAGACCACTGACAAGGTCAAACAGGGCTTCTGGGAGGAGTTTGAGGTGAGCATTAGCAATCGGAACATTGTGCTGTGAGCCTTCATTGTGCAGTGCCTTCTTGTCCACTTTGCACTTTGAGCACTTCTGGGGTCGTGAGCTTGTATTAATGCTGGACTTCGCAACTAGTATTTTTTTTCCTCGTCATTTCTTTGGCCAGTGAACCACAGAAATGGGTACGTTATTTAAAAATTGACTGAATTATTTAAAAAATCTTAATGATACTCAACACCTGAACTTGACAAGCACAAGATTTTTGCTAAGTTACACTGCACCATGCTGTCAGTGGTGCACATTCAGAGTAATTTAAAATTTCATTTTTGGAAATAAGTGGACATAGATTTATAACAATTAACTTGAGCTAGCTACACATTTTTATAAAATGGCTACTTGTGGCTATTGGCCAGTCGGTTGCCCACTGCCATATTAATGGGCAGTTGCACTGATTTCATGAAAGATTTCAAGCAGGCAGTGAGGGTGTTGAGATGTCTGAGTTTCAAATGCAACATGGGTGGGTATGTACAGTTCTCAAGGACCATTTCCCTTCAGGTCCATAGTTCTCCATTTCTCACTGAGAGAGTCATTTGAAAAGTACCCTAGAAACAACTCTTAGTTGGCCAAGCACCTACGAAAATGTCACAGTGTCCAGCTACTGATTTTTTTATTTATTTTTTTTTTATTTTATTTTATTTTATTTGAAATGTTGTTGTAGCTCAAAAAACACCAGCGCACCCTTTGCATTTTGAGTGGCAGATTGTCCAGTTCTCGTGTGCAGCACGTGACATAGTGCTGGAAATGGTACACATCAGTAAAGTGATATGTACTGTAGGTGTGTGAGTGCTAAAACAATGGGGACCCCCATGTGAATCCCAACTGTTTCCTATCTACAGACCCTGCAGCAGCAGGAGTGCAAGCTGCTGTATAGCCGTAAGGAGGGCCAGCGCCCGGAGAACAAGAACAAGAATCGGTACAAGAACATCTTGCCTTGTGAGTGTTCTCTCAGTCTTTACAGGCACAGCTAGTTCCCTGTGTCACTGCGTACTTCTGGGTAATGGTCTCTCTAAACCTACAGGTGTTTTCACACAAAACATTACTTACTCACTAGTAATGTCCAGTAGTTATGCCTAGTTGTGTTGGAAGTTTCATGTTGAAGCACACTTTGACTGGTGTTATGTAGCAGTCCATCTTTCTCAGATGTCCAGTTAACATTTGTATCAATCATCAGACTTTTGCTGTACTGATTATTGTTGTATTTGTTTTCTGGCTTATAGCGTTAAAACTAATTGCACTAGTACAAATGAGCAACTGTTAGTCATTTTTTTCAGTTGCCCTTATTGCTTGTACAGAGCAGTGACACAGCAACTCTGATACTGTGGGAAATGCAAAGCATTTTTTCTTCAAATTGTGTTTGGCTTGTTTAGCTGGTTTGGCTCAGTTTTTTTCTGTTTTTCCCTCCAAGTTGATCATACACGTGTGGTACTCAGTGATGGCGATTCAAATGAACCTGGGTCCGATTACATCAATGCAAACATCATCGTGGTACGTGTTTCTCAAACCAGATCGTAACACTATTGCTTTGCTTCCACTATCTTTGATATGGGAGGTTCTTTCTAAATAGGTCCCACTGGGATTACTTAAATGTTTGGTTCCTCATCATACAGATGATGTCCTTATTGTGTCTGTCCTCATTGCGCTATGTCTTTTTCAGGCGGCTGTGGATTCAAAGTGTAACAATAGCAGGGTGAAGAAGGGATACATTGCCACGCAAGGGTGCCTGCAGAACACTGTGAGCGACTTCTGGAGAATGGTTTATCAGGAGAACTCTCACGTCATCGTCATGACCACCAAGGAGGTGGAGAGAGGCAAGGTAATGGCCACTGTCTAATTCCTTCCTGTCCTGTGTCTACATTACTTTCTGGGTCCTCGAATATTTTCTGTTGTTCCACCACAGATCCTTATGAAAATTCACTTTTCATCTCATTGCCTTAATGCTTTTGGAAATTTGTAGATAAGGGCATTGAAACACTTTCCCACCATGTAAAAGGATCTTCTGCAATATTACTGATTCATCGACTCTTATCAAAGCAAACAGCACTGCTGTGCTCATTTTGTAGGATATGGCATCCCCCCCATTTCACTATACTACATCCAGCTTGTTAACTACCATTTTAATATAGAGTTCCCTTTTGGATATTTTACAGTGTTTAAAACTACATTTATTTATAATGATTTACTTGAGATAAGGAGGGTGCGTGATGGTGCAGTGGATTGGACTGGGTCCTGCTCTCCGGTGGGTCTGGGGTTCGAGTCCCACTTGGGGTGCCTTGCGATGAACTGACGTCCCGTCCTGGGTGTGTCCTCTCCCCCTCCAGCCTTACGCCCTGAGTTGCTGGGTTAGGCTCTGGTTCCCCGCGACCCTGTATGGGACAAGATGTTCAGAAAATGTGTGTGTGTACTTGAGATAACGAACATTGAGCTCACCTCATAGCCATTTCTGTCTGCAGAGTAAATGTGTGAAGTATTGGCCAGATGTGTCGGCACTTAAGGAGTATGGAGCCATGCGTGTCCGAAACGTGAAGGAAGTGTTGGCACACGACTACATCCTGCGTGAGCTGAAGCTGTCCAAGGTTGGGCAGGTGCGTTGTTCTGTCACCTTGTTCATGGCCATGTAGAGTATACCGCCTCCTGGCGTTACTGCTGGTCTGTAAAGACATACATTACATTTACTCAGACGAGTACTGCATTATGGGTGCACTGCATGGCTGCTGGATATAACTTGTTGCTCCCAGCTTATATACAGCAACCTGGTGCTGATTTGATCTGTGGCCACAGGGCAACACAGAGCGTACTGTGTGGCAGTACCACTTCCGTGCCTGGCCGGACCATGGCGTGCCCACTGACCCTGGAGGTGTGTTGGACTTCCTGGAGGAAGTGAACTTGAGGCAAGAAAGCATACTGGAGGCAGGGCCCATAATTGTGCATTGCAGGTGAGATTTCCCTGTACAGTGTTTTGTACATCAGTGTACATTTGTCACTGTACATTACTGATGCACTGTCAGTGTTTGTCTTGTATTTCTCATTTAAAGCAGCTCCACTTGTACAAAATTTATTCCTGCCATTGCTGTTTTGCAACCACATGTATGAATTAGCTCCAGAATTTTCTGTCCTCTACTATTATGCTTATGCTAGAAATGAGTGCATTCATTGTAGCTGTGATATGCTGATAGACATTTTGAATTTAAGGACTTGTGTTAAATTTTTCTCTACTGTGTGCAGTGCCGGTATTGGGCGAACTGGGACGTTTATAGTGATTGACATCCTTATCGATGTGATTAGAGAAAAAGGTGAGTTTAGCTTTCTTTAGTATGAGGCATATGATTTATATACTTAACTTGCTGGCTGATACCTTTCTTAAGAAAGTACACAGAACATAGTGTTCGCTTGTTCATTATTACTGGTTGTTTATTAAAGGTCCACTAAAATAATAGGATTTTGACTCGTGTCAGTGTTTTCAGCTGCAGATACTTGGTATGTTTAAGGTGAGACCAGCTTTCTGATGATGGCTGCTCTTCAAGTTTGTTTAACATCAGAACTTTTTACTTGTCTATATGTTGCATTACATTATTTAGTTGTTTTTACATCTTACCACAGTATTTGTTTTAAAGTCACTGTTACGATTTTAAAGTTACTGTTGGAGTTCCAGTCACAAACAACCATTGAAAAAGCTCCACTGCCCAAACTGCTTTCATTGTTGGACCTAGTCTGTGTAACCGCGTGAGCTCCAAGTCAATTTCATGTTGTTCCGAGTTTAAGGGCACAGATATGATTCAGGTAATTCTTAAGATAGATAAGATAGATTGGTTTAAGTCATTAGCTGTCTAGATAATCCGTGAGGTGACGGAAGGTGTTTACATTGCAGGGGTGGACTCTGACATTGATGTGCCAAAGACCATCCAGATGGTGCGGTCACAGCGCTCTGGGATGGTGCAGACAGAGGCACAGTACCGCTTCATCTATATGGCCGTGCAGCACTACATTGAGACGCTGCAGCGTCGCATTGAAGAGGAGCAGGTTTGTATGGTTATCAGTGATTTTTTTTTTTTTTTTTTTTTTTTTTTTAAATAAATTTGTGCCAGTGATTTTATGTTCTGAGCTCTCCCAGGTCTTGAATGTGTTTATAGCCTAATGTGGTCTAGGTGTCCAAATCTTTGGAGAGTCTGACCTGTTTCTGTCTTGGGTTTATGATCTCCATTTATTGTTGTTTAGTTTTCAGCAAACACAATCTTCAGAAGCAGTTCTTTATACATGGCATTTTAGCTTTGTCTCTTTTCTGACTTGGACACAGGAGCTTCTGTCTCTTAACCACAATGCTACATAGAAGCTCTAAATACTCCCATCTTGACCTCTGCTTCTTTTTTCCAGAAAAGCAAAATTAAAGGCAGAGAGTATACCAACATCAAATACTCTCTCTCTGATCTGACTGGCGGAGACCAGAGTCCCTTACCTCCATGTACCCCAACCCCCCTCTGTGCTGAGTGAGTATGGAGGTCCATCCCACATAAATAGAGGGGGGAATGTTCATGATAGGCAGTCTGAATTGATTGCTATCAGGAAGCTTTGGGACTGATAGCTGCCCCTTCCTGTTCTGTAGTTCCTTTAGAAGTAGACGTAGTCTCTGATCATGTTGTTGCTGCTTCTTGAAGAATTATGTAGAATCCAATGTTGACTGCCTGACTCTTGTCCCCATGCACAGCTTGTGTGAGGACAGCTCGCGTGTGTACGAAAACGTTGGGCTGATGCAGCCTCCCAAGGGCCACAGATGAGATTGATTGATTGCTTGTGGGCCAGTTAGACGTAAAACCTGCAGGTAAGCTCCTCTTTCATCTCTGTATCTTTTTAATTTTTTCGTTAACTAAACCAAATTAGACAACATATGATCCTTTTCAAAATACAGCTCCACAATCCCTTATCTCCAATTCCAAAATCTGGAAAGCTCTGAAAGCCAAAAGGTTTTTTTGTAGAAATAAAACCTGCCAACAACAACAAAACTGATGTTCCCCCTTCTCCAGTATCATCAGGCAACCAGATATGATGAACACATATTGCATGTACTATATGTAGAGGTATTCAACTCGGTTTGGAACTTTTCCATATCTGAATTCTTTACTGAACATCTTCTGTAGAAATAAGGAGTACTGGAGTTTTTATGCTCTATATTTCACGATTTCCTTTACCAGATTATTATTATTATTATTATTATTATTATTATTATTACTGTAAAATCCCTATTTAACGCTCCCACCCATTTTTGAAAATACCCGGTATATTTTTTTCGAGTAATCAGACAAGAATGAAAAACCTTACCGGTTCCAAGTTTTAAATCCCATTCTCTTCCTTAATCCGTAACATGAAACAATCTATAAACATAACTATGTGAACATGTCAAACTTCTGTGAAAAACACTGACATTGACAACTGTTAAACTGTATTAACACGTTTACACACTCTAAACAACAAAGATAATCCACTGGTTTATTAATGTACAGGACTATCGTAATCTGACGCCTCCCCGACGTCTGTCACGTGCGAGTGGTCAGATTCATCAAGTCAGAAATTTCACACCCAGCAAGGCCAGCACTACCCCTGGCAACATTCTCGAGCACATTTTCACTCAGGATGCTAGGGGGTAATACCCGATGTACTTGTGGAATTTGCTTGAACTTTTTAGGGAGAGAAATGATGATCGATTTCACTACCGTATGACCTCTAATAAACACCCCCATTTTGGAAAATTTAATGCCCCCAGGGCTGTTAAATAGGGATTTTACTGTAGTAGTAGTAGTAGTAGTAGTAGTAGTAGTAATAATAATAAAATAGTAATATATGAATAAACTAATAATTTTACAGTCATTTATCACACTTAGTGTGAATATTCACATATTTTACTGCAGAAATCATGTGTTTGATTGCCCCAAAGCACATCTGGTCCCAGTGGGTTCAGATAAGGGATTTTGGGCCTGTATTCAAAGAGTGGGCAGAATAAATGATTTCTTTAGAAGAGTGTAACAGTCATACATAAAGGAATGACATTTGAGTGCTGACATTGTGCTACAGGTGTTTACTGTAAAAGGTAAGTTTCCACTCTGATTACTCTTTGTACTCAGAGTCTTAGTTTTAGAGTGTTCATGTTTTTTCACATTTGATTAAAAACTCATATCGTTAAAAATGCTTTCATTTTCCCTCAAAACAGATAATGTATTCAGAGTTTTTTGCATATAAATGAATGGAGTACATCTTACTTTATTAAATATATTGAACTTTTTTGTCTACAAATGCATGGTGAAAACTTGCATGGTAGAATATGATCAAAAATAATTTGTGATTAGTTTATTTGACTTATCATTTTTATACTGATACTTACAGTATTACTATTTCCTTCCCCAGAAGTCTATTTTTAGCCTGAGACATTATGGAAAGAAATGGACATCAAGTTGTGGAAACTCCTGGACTGTTGAAGTTTGTCCATCTTTGTCATCTAAACTTAATCCTTTGTCAAAAACCACTGTGACCATTATGAAGCTTTATCTCTTGAGTTGGAATAGATTCTGTTCCCTATTTTTTAGGATATTTCCTGAAATGCCTTGGCTCATAAAAAAGAGGTCTCTATCATTAGACCTTGTCTGCTGCTTGCAGACTGAATGAAGCACTTTTTGTCAGCTTCTGATCTTTACGTTTTGTCAACGCTTCTGCATTTTTTTTTTTTTTTTTTGAAATCCAGTGATGGATGACACATTACAAGTTTGCAGCCAAGCAGCAAGGATCAGATGGAATTGGACTGTGCCAAAGATACTATTAGCCAAACTCGCTCCACCTGCCTACACTTTCTGCCTTGGCTCTTTTATGAATAGTGTTTAAAAAAAAAAACAAAGGGATTCTATTAAGCATTAAGGGATGCTTGTCCTCATTTTTATACCCCTACGCAAATGCAGTAAGAATGTATTTTTCCTAGATTTGCATTCATATTGAAGCACAGCATCCTATATAACCTGCCTTTATAAAAAAATACATGTTGCATTTGTCCTAGATGTTTTCTTTTAAAAGGCTTTTCTTACTGCTTTTCAGCACTAGTGAAAGATTTCAGACAGGTTTCATAGCTGTTAAAGTGGATCTGTGTTCTAGTCCTAAAGGCCTGCAGGTCGTACCCTGCAGCAAGGTACATAACTTAGATTGCTGCAGTAAAGACATCCAATTGTATTAATAGATGAAGTATGAAACTCTATTCTAGGTTGCTGAGATTAAAATCATCTGCTAAACCACATGCCTGTAAGAGCCCATTTCCAGCAGCTTTTGGCTAGCAGCCATTTCAGAGGTCATCGTCTTCAAAGAATTGCAAGCTGGAAACTACATTGGAGGATACAACTGGCTTGGTTGTTCCGTATGTTTTAACGATGTGACCTGTTTGACTTGGAGGCTTTAGTTTAACCTCAGAAGTAAGGTAATATTTTTAAGTGATATAATGATGGTTAAAAATGTTGTTGCAGGTGAATACCAAGGCCACACCTGCAGTGGATATTCCTTAATGAATTACTTGAATGACAGTCTTGATAACAGGCACAGCACCATTTTTCTGTTCTGGGAATCAGTTTGGTTTCTCCACCTAGCTAGTATGCCTTGTCAGAATCAGTGGAAAGCTGTGTTTCACTTACAGACAGTATGTTTTACATATAAAATTAAAACTACTACAGTATTTTAAGTAATAACCATATATTTAATTTAACGGTTGAGTTGTCTCCTATTTGCTTTATTGAGTTAAAGTACCTGTCCACTGTGTTTCAGGTGGAATGCAAGCATTTGAACCTTTTGTCATTTGCTTTGTTAATTGGCTGTATTTGGTTATAAGACTGTCCAGATGTGTACACAATCTGGAAGAGATGCTGTGTTGCACAGTTGTGATTTATAGAAGGTAAAGAAACTGAAGCAGTCTGTCAATGAGCCAAGCTGTTTTTGTGTGTGTGTGTGTGTGTGTGTGTGTGTGTGTGTGTGTGTGTGCGCGCGCGTGCGCGCGCGCATTTGTTTTAAAATGTGGGTCTTCATCTTCATTGACTTCCTTAATCGTGATCCTGGGTTTCAGATCTTCAACTTTATTATTTCCTAAATGTTTAGCCAAGTCATAAATTTATTTTTATGGTATAAGTGTATGTCCCCTCCTCTTGCATATTTCTCTGATCAGTGCATTGTTTTTTGGAATTGTAACCATTGTTATAAAAACAGAGCTCACTGAATTTTCTTACTCTGGGTAACATAAATCGTGAAACTGGCTCATTTGCAATAACCAGAATGTATTTTATAACAATGCACATCAATTACCATAGGATAAACGTCATTGTCAGTCAGGTATGCCATGTGTTAAATTCTTCAGTTCATTTTTGGACTGGAACTTAGATGCTTTTTTGTTGGATATTATGCCATTTTTGCCTAAATAAACGATAACTTTTTTTATCAACAATAAATCTGAAAATCCCACATTTGTTTGTCTTTCCTGCTTTTACCAAGAAGGCTGTGATTGTAAATACTTGTCTTTTTTTTTTTTTTGTATACAACTTCAGCTCATGGAAACAAACTCACCTTCATATAAGTGTCTGATAATTTTGATTAGTTTGCTTATAAAAATATGTAATTCCTTGTTCATTAGTACTGTACATGGTTATTTTTATAGGCTAATGGAAAGTTCATACAACCAATCTGATAGGATTGTGTTAGTCACTTTTGTATTACTTCTATAGTCAATGATATGATTTATCCATGAAAGAAGAAACAAAAGGAAAATAACTGGAAATATTACTGTTATTATTTGTTAACACATACTTGCAGTATTTTCTGAAGTTACATGCAGCACATGACTCATTTATATAGGTGGGTATTAGAGCAATTCACCTTGCTTCCTGTAGTGGTAGTTTGGGAGGAATAAGGAATTTGATCAGTAATTTAAACTGCTCTTCAATCCAATATAAATGTTTTTTTTTTTTCCCTCCACCATGAAATTAGCAGGTCCTATACTGTTTTTATTTTTTAATGTAAAATTGGAATATTGTTTTCTGAGTTGTGGAAACAAGCATCATTTGTAAAACAAAAGTTGGTTTGTGCCTATTGTTTTCCAGGAGGCAGCCAAAAACAAATATCTCATTATCAGGAACAATGGAGTTTATGGATATATTACTCATTGTGCTTGTAATAGAGGGACTGTATAGTTGTCAGTGTCACCCATTTGAATGGTTATACTGTTTAAATTATGGGTTGGTGATTATTTACACATTCAACATTATTCATGTGTACAGAATATATGGGGGTATAGGTAGTGCAGCATTCGAGCTGCTGTCCTGCAGGTGAAGCGCCTGGGTTCAAATCCCTGCTGTAGTACTCAACAGCAAGGTAGTTATCCTGAATTGCTACATAAAGAATATCCTGCTGCATAAATGAGTAAATAACTGTACAAAACATTATAAGTTGCTTTGGGGAAAAGCATCAGCTAAGTGAATAAATAATAACATAGATGGAAACCTTATACAACCATTTTTAACAGGCCTGGGCTTGTATGCTGTTTGTTTCTTTCACGCTAATCAGATGTATGGGAGTATAATGTAAATTTATTGTAAAAGTTACATAAGAAAATTAAAAAAAGGAAAATGATTGCATCTGGTGATCATTACAAGAACAATGAAAAAGAATTATACATAGCCACATAAGCCAGGCTGAAAATTGAGTGAGTTCTGAAGTATAGTTTTATTTTTAGTTTCTATTTTAGGGCACTGCAATAAACAGACAATTGAATGCTTTTATATAATCCTGTTTAACAGTCAGACTGTGTGAACATACAGTCCACTTAGATTGTGTACAAAAGTTTGCGCACCCCAAAACACACAAGACAGAAGAAGACTTCAGGCATTTATTGGAAGTAAGGTGAAACAAAACTAAAGGACATACATTTCAGTATACACGTGCAAAAATGTGAAAAACTTTTAGCCAAGTCAACATCCGCAAAGCTGCTGGTCCGGACGGAATTTCAGGATGAGTTTTAAAAACATGCAGTGAGCAACTGGCTGCTGTCTTCACGGACATATTTAACACCTCCTTAAAAAGCTTAGCTGTACCCACCTGTTTCAAAAATATCACCATTATCCCTGTTCCTAAGAAAAACAAAGTGAGCTGCCTTAATGACTATCGCCCAGTGGCATTGACCCCCATTGCAATGAAATGCTTTGAGAGGCTGGTGCTGGGACACATTAAGGACACCATCCCAGACACTTTGGACCCACTGCAGTTTGCCTACCACCACAACAGATCCACTGAAGACACAATATCACACACCCTTCAACACTGTCATCCCAACCAAGCTGATCCACAAACTACTAGGTCTGGAGCTGAGTGCCACATTGTGCAACTGGATCCTGGATTTCCTCACCAACAGACCCCCGCATGTGCGAATTGGCAGAAATACTTCCTCCCCACTGATCCTCAACACTGGCAATCCACAGGGAAACATCCTGAGCCCGGTGCTGTATTCCTTATTCATACATGACTGTGTGGCCAGTCACAGCTCCAACACCATCATAAAGTTTGCTGAGGATACCACCATTGTGGTTCTGATCACCAACAACGATGAGATGGCCTACAGAGAGGAAGTGAGGCTCCTGGCAGAGTGGTGCCAGGACAGCAACTTGTCTCTCAATGTCAGTAAAACTAAGGAGCTGGTGATTGACTTCAGGAAACAGGACACTGTTCATGCACCCATCTACATAGGAGGGGGCATTGTAGAGAGGGTCAACAGCTTCAGATTCCTAGGGGTCACCCTCACTGCTAAACTCACATGGAGTGAGCACACAGCATCAACCATCAATAAGGCCCATCAATGCCTCCACTCCCTCAGGCGTCTGAAGAAAGCCAGGATGTCCATTACAGTCCTCACCACTTTCTACAGGTGTGCTGTGGAGTCCGTCCTTACAGGGTGTATTACATCCTGGTGTGGCAGCTGCTCCATGCGGGACAAGAAAGCCCTGCAGAAGGTGGTCAAGACAGCTCAGGAAATCATCGGCACACAGCTACCAGCAGTACAGGACACCCACACCATAAGCTGCCTCAGAAAGACAATGCGCATCATGAAAGATCATAGTCACCCTGCACGGACACTTTTCTCTTCTCTGCCATCTGCAAAGCAGCTCAGGTCCATTCAAACCCGCACTGGTAGGTACAGGAACAGCTTTTACCCCACTGCTGTAAGAGTATACAACACTCACCAATGTGCCACCTTAGTAACTAGAGTTGGACTGCTCCTTCCAAGCGCACTGTTAGATTATACTGTCACTCTAAGCATTCTCATTCTCATGTTCTGAGTTCTCTGGCCATCTACTGCTATTATTGTTATTGCTGTTACCATTATTTATTGTTATTGCTATTGCATTACTCACTGTCATTGTCATTGTTTTGTTTTGTGCAGTATTTCTTTTGTCTTTGTCTTTGTCCATAGTCTGTGGAGAAGCATTCAAGAAGAATTTCATGATACTTGTACATGGTACTTGTACCTATGACAATAAACTTGAAACTTGAAACAAATGGACAAAATAAATAATCTTCTACAGCAGTCTTTTGAAGTGAATGTAGTCACTGCACTGTGCAGTCGGAACATGAACACTCATGGCACAGTATTCAAACAACATGATTTATGCACATTCGATGTATTCCACATATAAAGTTGACCCACAAATACTATCTTCAAAACAATTATGATACGGCAGAGAACAAGATACAGACAACGCAACAATATATATAAGCTGAGGATGAAAATAGATTCTTCTCATTAGAGTTTTCACATGTGTTTCTAATCGAGATGCCAGAAGTAATGTGATGCAAAATATATCCATCCATCCATCCATCTTCCTCCGCTTTTATCTGGGGCCGGGTCGCGGGGGCAGCAGTGCGAGCAGAGTCCTCCAGACTTCCCTCTCCCCGCATACCTCCTCCAGCTCCTCTGGGGAAACTCCAAGGCGTTCCCAGGCCAGCCGGGAGACATAGTCTCTCCAACGTGTCCTGGGTCTGCCCCGAGGCCTCCTCCCAGTGGGACAAGCCCGGAACACCTCCCCAGGGAGGCGTCCAGGAGGCATCCGGAACAGATGCCTGAGCCACCTCAACTGGCTCCTCTTAATGCGGAGGAGCAGCGGCTCTACTCCGAGCTCCTTCCGGGTGACTGAGCTCCTCACCCTATCCCTAAGGGTGCGCCCAGCCACTCTGCGGAGGAAACTCATTTCTGCCGCTTGTATCCGCGATCTCATTCTTTCGGTCATGATCCAAAGTTCATGACCATAGGTGAGGGTAGGAACGTAGATCGACCGGTAAATTGAGAGCTTCGCCTTACGACTCAGCTCCCTCTTCACCACAACAGACCGGTACAATGACCGCATTACTGCGGACGCCGCACCGATCCGCCTGTCAACCTGCCGCTCCATTTTTCCCTCACTCGTGAACAAGACCCCGAGAAACTTAAACTCCTCCGCTTGAGGGAGCAACTCCCCCTAACCCGGAGGGGGCAATCCACCTTTTTCCGACTGAGAACCATGGCCTCGGATTTGGAGGTGCTGATTCTCATCCCCGCCGCTTCGCACTTGGCTGCAAACCTCTCCAGTGCATGCTGTAAGTCTTGATTCGATGAAGCCAACAGGACCACATTGTCCGCAAAAAGCAGAGACGAGATCCTGCGGCCACCAAAACAGACACCCTCCGTTCCCTGGCTGCGCCTAGAAATTCTGTCCATGAAGATAATGAACAGAATCGGTGACAAAGGGCAGCCCTGGCGGAGTCCAACATGCACCGGGAACAGGTCTGACTTACTGCCGGCAATGCGAACCAAGCTCCTGCTCCGGTCATACAGGGAACGAACAGCCCGTAGCAATGAGCCCCGAACCCCATAATCCCGAAGTACTCCCCACAGGATGCCACAAGGGACACGGTCGAATGCCTTCTCCAGGTCCACAAAACACATATGGACTGGTTGGGCAAACTCTCATGAACCTTCCAACACCCTAGTGAGGGTATAGTGAACCCTCCAACACCCTAGTGAGGGTATAGAGCTGGTCCAGTGTTCCACGGCCAGGGCGAAAACCGCATTGCTCCTCTTGAATCCGAGGTTCGACTATCGGTCGGATTCTCCTTTCCAGTACCCCGGCATAGACTTTCCCAGGGAGGCTAAGGAGTGTGATCCCCCTGTAGTTGGAACACAACCTCCGGTCCCCCTTCTCAAAAAGAGGGACCACCACCCCGGTCTGCCAGTCCAGAGGCACCGTTCCCGAACTCCACGTGATGCTGCAGAGGAGTGTCAGCCAAGACAGCCCCACAACATCCAGAGACTTGAGAAACTCGGGGCGGATCTCATCCACCCCCGGAGCCTTGCCACCGAGGAGTTTTTTGACTACCTCAGCAACTTCAGCCAAGGTAATGGACGAGTCCCCCTCCAAGTCCCCAGCCTCAGCTTCCTCTACGGAAGGCGTGTCGGAGGGATTGAGGAGATCCTCAAAGTACTCCTTCCACCGCCCGAGGACATCCTCAGCTGAGGTCAGCAGCGCACCACTTCCACTGTAAACAGTGTTTGTGGAACACCGCTTCCCCCCTCTGAGTCGCCGGACGGTTTGCCAGAATCTCTTTGAGGCCGACCAAAAGTCTTCCTCCATGGCCTCACCGAACTCCTCCCAAGCCCGAGTTGTTGCCGCGGCGACTGCCAGAGCCGCACTCCGTTTGGCCCGTCGGTACCTGTCAGCTGCTTCAGGAGTCCCATGAGCCAGCCAGGCCCGATAGAACTCCTTCTTCAGCTTGACGGCATCCCTTACTTCCGGTGTCCACCACCGTGTTCGGGGATTGCCGCCGCGACAGGCGCCGGAGACCTTACTGCCGCAGCTCCGAACCGCCGCCCCGACAATGGAGGTGTGGAACATAGCCCATTCGGACTCGATGTCCCCCACCTCCCTCGGGACCTGGTTGAAGCTCTGTCGGAGGTGGGAGTTGAAGACCTCTCTGACAGGGGCCTCCGCCAAACGTTCCCAACAGACCCTCACTATGCATTTGGGCCTGCCAGGTCTGTCCGGCTTTTTCCCCCGCCATCGAATCCAACTCACCACCAGGTGGTGATCAGTTGACAGCTCAACCCCTCTCTTCACCCGAGTGTCCAAGACATATGGCCGAAGATCAGAAGAAACGACTACAAAGTCGATCATCGACCTCCGACCTAGGGTGTCCTGGTGCCAAGTGCACTGATGGACACCCTTATGCATGAACATGGTGTTCGCTATGGATAAACCGCGACTAGCACAGAAATCCAATAACAACTCACCGCTCGGGTTCAGATCAGGGAGGCCGTTCCTCCCAGTCACACCCCTCCAGGTGTCACTGTCGCTGCCCACGTGGGTGTTAAAGTCCCCCAGTAGAACGACAGAGTCCCCAGTGGGAGCGCTTTCCAGCACGCCCCCCAGGGACTCCAAGAAGGCCGGGTACTCTACACTGCCACTACGTGCATAAGCACAAACAACAGTGAGAGACCGTTCCCTGACCCGAAGGCGCAAGGAAATGACCCTCTCATTCACCGGGGTAGACTCCAACACATGACGGCTAAACTGGGGGGCTATTAATAAGCCCACACCCACCCGCCGCCTCTCACCCTGGGCAACGCCAGAATAGTGGAGAGTCCACCCTTGGTCGAGAAGAGTGGTTCCAGAACCCAAGCTGTGAGTGGAAGTGAGCCCGACTATATCTAGACGGTATCTCTCAACTTCCCACACCAGCTCAGGCTCCTTCCCCGCCAGTGAGGTGACATTCCAAGTCCCAAAAGCCAGAGTTGGCGCCCGAGGTTTGGGTCGGCCGGGCACTTGGCCCCGACCACTGCCCAAATCACAATGCACCGGCCCCTTACAATCTCTCCGGCAGGTGGTGAGCCCACTTAAGAGCGGCTCCACGTCATGGCTTCGTGCTGAGCCCGGCCAGGCCCCGTGGGCATAGACCTGGCCACCAGGCGCTCGCATATAGCCCCAGACAACATAGCTCCTGGACTCATTCAGGCACTCAAACCCCTCCACCACGGTAAGGTGGCGGTTCACGGAGGGGGCAAAATATATGTAAACCTTAAAAATAAGATGAGGTCAACAATCCACACAAGGGACAGAATAACAGCTTTAATTGACTAAGTGAAATGTCATTAACACAACCTCTGCATATTAAACAAGGAATTTCTGTATATTTTAATGTTTATTTGCAGAGTTTAACTGAATGAAAAAATTTTTAAAAATGTTACAGTCTGCTTTCTTGCTTTAGGAATCCCCCCATTTTTCCCATCCTGGGTGTGTCTCCTCCCCCTCCAGCCCCACACCCTGTGCTGCTGGGCTATTTCTTTTTGAGAAATATTCTTAGGTCATCTTGCATGCACTGCATGTCTAAGATTTACCCATGGGTTTTCAATAATATTCCAGTCTGGTGACTCTGAAAACCATTCCAAAATCTTAATCCTTTATTTTTCAGAGGCAGTTCATGGTTGATTTTGAGGTGTATTTTGGATCATTGTTTTATTCATTCTGTTTTCAGATTTTTTTTCCACTGAATGTTCGATATTAGCTTTCAGGATTTGTTGATAGTTATTAGACTCCATTCTTCCCTCTACCTGCACAGTATTTCCAGTACCACTGGCTGCCACACAACCCCAGCACAGGGAAGTCTCCCACCATGCTTAACAGTTGACAAGGTGTTATCTTCTCCAAATGCTTCTTTTCCCCAAATGTACCTTTGGTGACTGTACCCCAAGAGTTCAGTTATTGTTTAATCAACAACAGCACTTAGTTCCAAAACACACACTTTCAGAAACACTTGTCCCCTACGGGGAACCGGAGCCTACCCGGCAACACAGGGCATAAGGCCGGGGGTGGGGCACACCCAGGACGGGATGCCAGTCCGTCGCAAGGCACCCCAAGCAGGACTCAAACCCCAGACCCACCGGAGAGCAGGACTGTGGTCCAACCCACTGCGCCACCGCACCCCACTTCCAAAACACCTCCAACTTATCCAAGTGTTATATAGTGGACATTGACTTTTGTGATGAAATAAGGTTTCCTTCTGATGACTCCTCTAGGCAGATCATGTTTGCACAGGCAACACCACACAGTGGACTGGTCCACAACTTCAATACTAGCTAAACCTTCCTGAAGGTACTTTTCAGTCATGTGGGGATTTTGCCTTGGATACAAGCAGTTTTATCAGATTTTTCTTGGTCTTCCAGATCCTTTCTTGATTTCATGTCGTGTTTAAGTTTGCTCACTTCAAAGAACAAAAAGCCCACAACAAAAAATGAACAGAACATGTAATTCCACCAGTGGTTCCCAAATGTTTGTAAAAGTAAAAAGAAGAAGTTGTTTAAAGTTTTTTTTTTTTTTTTTTACAGATGTAAGATTTTTTGCATAAACTTCTGAGAAGCAGTTAAGTTTCGTTTGTAAGTCACATGGAAGATTTTTATTCATCACATACTCATTACATTTTGGGATGTGCCTTATAGTCAAGCTGTTCTACTAAAATATTTTTTTTCAGTGTAAATAGATGCTTTAAAATAAATCAATGTGAAGACAAAAATCACACAATGTTGGAGTACTTCACTGTATTACTGAGGATTGCATCTGCTTGCTTTAGAATGCATTTAATATGGTACCCATTTGGCACCTAAATCATCAGGATGAGGATTATTAAAGTTATTGAATCACACACACACACATTTTCAGAACCGCTCGTCCCATACGGGGTCACGGGGAACCGGAGCCTAACCCGGCAACACAAGGCGTAAGGCTGGAGGGGGAG
The DNA here is from genome assembly GCF_900964775.1 of Scleropages formosus. Lineage (NCBI taxonomy): Eukaryota > Metazoa > Chordata > Actinopteri > Osteoglossiformes > Osteoglossidae > Scleropages > Scleropages formosus. Next base: position 10,916,995 of record NC_041806.1, read on the forward strand.
GGGACACACCCAGGACGGGACGCCAGTCCGCCGCAAGGCACCCCAAGCGGGACTCGAACCCCAGACCCACCGGAGAGCAGGACTGCGGTCCAACCCACTGCGCCACCGCGCCCCCCTTAGTTATTGAATCATATGTTATATAATTTTAGAAAAAATACATTAATAAAGTTTGACATAACAATGCATTTAAACTTAAACTGGCTTATGCTTGCAAAATTTCAATTTAATTCAATTTATTGTTTTATAGCATCTTCCTCAGGAGGATTCCTCAGTGTGCTGCTTAAAACATGACATACAGAAAAACTTGTGATAGACTAGAATCCTCATTTCACCTGCTTGTATCTGTAATGTTGTTCTTTTAACCATTACCTAAATGTCATGGCCATAGGTTGAGGAAGGGGATGTACATTAAGTGGTAAACCAAGAGCTTTGCCAAAAGTCTCAGCTCCTATTTTGCTACCACTGGTCAGTGTAGTGCCTGTAGAACAGCAGTTGCCGTACCAACATGGCTTTCAGTCTCCCATTCACCTTATCCATCACTTGAGAATAATCACCAAAAACACTTGAACTCCTCCACTGGAGTTAATTCTTCCCACTTCACCTGAAGAGAGCACCCCACTCTTTTCCTTGCTGCACCTTTGTATGCTGTCCATGAAAATCACAGGAGTGATGATAAACTTTCAACTGTCAGGTAGCATCCTTTCCAGTACTCCGGAATAAGATTTGCTATGGGGGTTGAGGAGTCCCCTTTCATGAATATAGGGACCACAAGCCCAGTTTACCAGACCAGAGGTACCTTACATGCCTTCCAAAGAACATTTAAGTACATGAGCCACACTACTGCCACCCTGTCCAGTGTTTTTAACATCTTCAGCTGGATCTGATTCACCCCTGTGGGTTTACATCTCTGGAGGCTGCACCATGCAGGCTTCAGGGCAGTGGTGGGTTTTAGTATACCAGACATCAAACACTACCTCCTTATAGGAGGTCACGTCCACTGGGTTGAGGAGTTATTCAAGGAGTGGTCAGCATCCAGCACAGCCTGGACAGGATTGCAAATTCCCCTCCCAAGGCAGTCCTCTAAGTCTGCCAGTACCTCTCATCAAGTCAAGAGGTCCCTCTAATGCATTGGCTCCCTTCTTCAGCTTACGTAACCTCTGATGTCAACCAGCAGGTCCTAGGGTTGCCATTATGTGAAGCATCAACTGGACTTTATGAGCCATTCTTAATCTAGACCCTTTCCTCAGGCTTGTTCACTAAACAGCCTGATAACAAACATGTGTAAATGTTAAAAATTGCCACACCAAGTACTAAAAGTAATTCTTCAGTTGGTTTAATAGGAATGTCATCTAGCATACAAGTTGTAGGGCCTTGTTTTGAAGACTTTTTTTTTCCCATTTAGTGCCAGTACTGAGAAAGAAACAAGAATTATTTTGATTTTCTCAGATAGAAATAATAGAAGGGAAATAGAGCATTTTTTACAATTCAATGTCATCTGAAGCTTTGTAAAGCTCAATTTATACTTTAATTTTCAGCAGTTCAGATCAATGAAGGGTGTTGTATTACTGAACTAGGAACAATATATTTTACTTCTGTATACCTTTGGATGGGACCTACTTATCTAAAGTTTGTCTTTACAAATAAGTCATATGGTTATTATCATCAACAACAACAACAACAATAATAATAATAATAATAATAATAAACTTTTAAGGAAGACACCACACAGACAGGCATAACAAGTGGCAAGCTACAATCGAGGGTAATAAATCAGTTGTATGATTACACATGTGTGTAACAAGTTTCTGAAATCCTTCGACAGCAAAGCCTGGACACATTGTCATTGTAGCATCAGCTGTTTCAGTCCTGTGAAGAATAGTGTAAATTAACTTCATATTAATAACGATATTTCGCTGTTGACGAAATGTTTTTGGCCAAGTCAAGAGAGAGACTAAAATAATGATAAAAGCGGATTTGACGCTCGGGTTTGAGGAACGTAAATAAAAACAGTATTAATGATAAACAGGAAATAAAAACAGTACTGTCATAATAATCACAAGAGTACTGATCTCTTATGGCATATTGAGAACATTTTTCCTTTTCGGTTAGGTGCAGGGGTTTCCTTCCCTAGGCGCCAAGGGCTCTACACGAGCACAGGAGCAGAGAGGCGGGTGTCGCGCGGCATGCGAAGGTGCGATTTGCCTACAGGTCGCGCCGGTTGCTGCTTGTGCGTAACGCGCTGCCGGAATCCCTACGTTCGAAGTGCGCTTATCGGTGGCGCCGCTCTGCAGCCGGAGGCTCTATCTGTGGTGAGTGAAGTCTCCGTGGGGACTCGGCGGGCTCGCTGCGGACGAACGAGCGGAGCGCTTTCAGGGACGGGAGGCTCTGGAATGTCCGTGGGAAAAGGCATCGTTGGGCTGGTTCCCTGACTGAGTAGAACTGAAAGCCCACCTGCACACACACACTACCGTTCACTGCCATTTTATAATCACAGTGTTACTCCGCTCGAAAGCGCGTCGACGTGCTCCGACATCGTCTCCTTCTTCTTCTTGTCGATTTGTGAGGCGCACTTTTGTGTGAGGGGAAATAAAACCGTTATCGCGGCTTCACCAGAAATATATTGGCTGGGAACGCGCGTTGCGGATACAGGAGCAAGGAAGGAAGGCGGCGGTGCCTCCTCCTGCTGAGCTGAGCTGCTATCCTTTCACAGGTAACAGGCGCCCTGTCGCTGCGCTGAAGGTTTTCTCTCGCACCTCAGTGTGTTCTGCTCAGACAAACAGATTGAAACCAAAATGACGTTTTATGAGATCAGTTGTGGAGAGCTAGTATTGGTCTTTAAACCAGGTCAAGGTTTGCTAGGGTTCTCTGTGACTGTGTGTGTACTGGGGTGCGGTCACTCAGGGTTTCTGGAAACCCTACGTGGAGATTGAGAACCATGGTGATGGTGGATCTCGAGGAGGCCCTTGGGCAGGTGTGTGAGTTTCCTGATGCCTCAGAAGTGTGACATTTGATCCTGTCAGTCTAAATGGCCCCTTGGTATAATTGTGTCTACATGTCTCTTCTGTATAGATGAGTGGAAGGTTCTAAGGCATTAGTATATTTAGTGCTGTAAATCAACTTGGACAAAGGTATCAGCTAAATACTAGTTTAATGATAATAGAATCAAGTTATTTGGTTGAAGTTAAGTTTAAAATGTCTTTTTTTTTTTTTTAGAACTAGGGACATAGTGTGTAAGCACAAGATATCTCACTCACACACACACACACACACACACACACACACACTTGCTGAAACTGATTGTCCCAAGCAGGTTGCGGCGAGCCAGAGCCTAGCCTGGCAGCGCAGGGTGTGGGGCTGGAGCGGGAGGGGACACACCCAGGGCGGGATTCCAGTTTGTCACAAGGCACCCCAAGGGGGCTCGAACCCTAGACCCACCAGAGAGCAGGACCTGGCCAAACCCACTGTGCCAGCACAAGATATGTTTTGACTTATTTGTCATTCACTTTTGAGATTTTTTTTTTTCTCCACCATTGAATAGTTTCTTTATGTAACATCTTGTCATATTTCACTGGATGTAATTAGCTGGAATTCTAATGAGGTGCCCTTAGGGGGCTTTTATACAGTTAGGCATGTTTTTTGCTGAAGGGTTGCTACTGAGCCAAGCTTTAGACTCTGTATTTGGCAGTTAGGATTTCTATTTGTCTCCTTCAGCTAACGTGTGTGTTAGTTTTTAAGTGAATCTATCAGAATGTAGCATGGCCATTGTATGTATCCTTTGTCTGTATGAAGAGCTTGATGATGCAAGGATTGGTTGGGTGTGTTGGGGATGGACAGAAGAATGAGTACAGGACCCTGGTGAAGGATTTTGTTGGGTCGTGCAAACTGAACTGACTACAGCTCTACATTGGAAAGACCAAAGAGATGGTGGGGGTCTTCAGGAGGCACAGGGGTTCAGTGTACCTTGTGAGGATTGACAGAATGGAGGTGGAGATTGTAGGGTAACTAACCCTAGCTGAAAGTAACAAACTAGGTTTACTTAAGAATCACATGTCTGCAGCCCTGTCTCTTTCTGTTAATGTAATGCACAAATTGTATTTTTGCTGAGATGTATGCTGCTTTAGAGAAAAGTGTCTGCTAAATGAACGTAAATGTAAATGTAGGGTCTTACAGGTACCCAGAGGTGCACCTGGACAACAGGCTGAAGTGGGCATGCAACACTGAGGTCCTGTACAAGAAAGAACAGAGTTGCCTTTACTTTCTTAAAAGGGTTAGGTCATTTGGAGCGTGCAGGACTCTGTTGGAGATGTTCTATCAGTCAGTTGTTGCTGGTGTAATCCTTTCTGCAGTGGAGTGCTGCGGCAGGAACCTTACTGCAGAAACGATGCTAGCATGATCAACAAGTTAATCAGGAAGACAGGCTTCATTCGGAGAGTGAAACTTTGCTTCCTGGCGCACCTCTTTTGGAAACGGACACTAAATAGACTTTGGTCAAGCATGGACACTGATTCCCATCCTTTGCATGCCACCTTGGTCAAACAAAGGAGCGCTTTGAGCAACAGGGTATTCCAGTCTTGGTGTTCAAAAAGCTACCGGAGTTCATTTCTACTGACTGTCGTCATTCTCTACAAAGATCCTCACACTGCTCGGGGAGGGGGGGGGGGGGGTGAATGAAGTGGCATTGAGCTGCTGTGTGCCATCTCAAAACATCCTGCACCATCTCACTTCACTCTGCTGTCTTTTGAGTAAATACACTTGCTTATGTATCTTATTCATTTACATAATTTATCTATTTACTGTATTTATCCCTGTGTCTTTAATCAGAATGAGTTTTACGGGCCAAGCATGCTAACACGCACAAGGAATTGGCTGTGGCTCTAGATGCTTCCAGTATTTACAGACAACAAACAGCTGCCACAGAATTACAGAATAAATAAATAACACATTTAGAGTATGTTACAGAGTACAGAGTAATGTGTATCTAGGTGTGTTTGTGTAAATGTATGTTGATTGTTGAATGCTGCTGCAACAGAATTTCGCTCTGGGATTAATAAAGTTTCATTCAGTGCAGCAGTTACAGTCTATAACCGGAGACATTTGTAAATTAAAAGCTTTCTTTGATGGCTATTCCAGTAAAATCTCAATGTAATTAATTAAATGGCCAGCAGTTCCACTCTGAGTATGTTGGAAAGGATTCCCTGTGGGGAATTTTGTATTGTGTTTTTAACTGAAACCCTTGTTTAAAATTTTGACTTAAAATGTTTGTTTTAAAATAATGTGATAATGACTGAAAACAAAAGTATAGTTTTTCTTATTTATGTTTCAAAAAATTAGTATGTGTATGACAGATTTTTTTGGTGGACTTTGAAACCCGTTTCTATGGACACAGTCTATAATAATTTGTTTTTTTCCACAAAGTCAGTCTACATTGTTTCTATTTTTAAATACCACCCCCTTAGTGTTCTCAGTGGCCACATTTTCAGTTTTTATTTTTAAAGCTACAATTAACGTTTGCATTTTTGCAAGGGGTTTATACATTTCAGGAAAACATTTTTTTTGTGAAAAGAGCTCAGGTTAATGGTACCTAGCATATTTGTTTAATCTTTAATTTAATAACTTTCTATAATTTGAACCAATGTGCCAAAGAGAGACATGGTTTGTGAAAAATTGTGAAAGTAGTTGCAAAGAGTTAATTTTGACTTGATGGTACTTACCCTCTCCTAACATAATTAGACTGTCCCTGAGCCAGCAAAAGCACCTACATTAAAAAAGGTGGGAAATAATTTGTGTGTTTTATTTATCTGCCTGGAGCAATTTTTGAAATTAAAAATGAGCAAACCAGTCAGATGTCCACAAATCTGACTAGTGAGCTATAACTCATCTATTAATAGGCCATAATAAGATTTCTTTTCACTAGACTCAAGCTAGGAATTATGGTATTCCGTGGGGTGCTTGTTTTGGAGTAGCTTAGTGTATGTGGGTTTGTACCTTAGAATTTTAGAAAGAGGGAAAAAGTTGTTTTTCTGTGGCCTTACCCGAGTTATCAGTGATATAACAGACCATGTTAAAAGAATTTGTTAGAATTCTGTAACCTGTAATCTGTCACTGGATCACAGTGCTACTTAGTCATTGTCCGTAATGAGTTCATGAGATAATATTCACATGCTCTCAGCTGCATTTGTGTTATCCAGTAATATAAATTAATACTACGACTGATAAGTGTAAAGATCAGTCAGTTCAGAAATACATACAATATTGCATTTACTTCAGACATAGTCTGAAAACTTAATACTCTGTTTACATTTGGACCCCCAAGATGACAAACTTGTTTTGCTACCCAAAACCTTGAGAAAATTCCATATTTCTGTTTCATTCAGAGGGTGGCACAGTGGGTTTGACCGGGTCCTGCTCTCTGGTGGGTCTGGGGTTCGAGTCCTGCTTGGGGTGCCTTGTGACAGATTGGCATCCTGTCCTGGGTGTGTCCCCTCCAGCCTTATGCCCTTTGTTGCCAGGTTAGGCTCCGGCTCACTGCAACCCCGCTTGGGACAAGCGGTTTCAGACAATGTGTGTGTTTCATTTCAGAATTATTTTTCCTTCCATGAGTAATCTGGCCAGTCACAGTACATTGGACAATATACCTCATCAATGGCACAGAATTGCAAATTATTTTAGAGTCCTTTTATACAAAGGTCACATCTCTCTGATTACCTGAAGATGGATGATGAGGAAGATGGGAAGGCGGCATCACAGAACATTCAGAGCTATTTCCCAAATCAAAAAGACCAACTGAGATTGACTAAGAAAATAAAGTACACATGGAACATTGTAGAGGGATTACCCATGCTTGACAGATAGGTAGCAGCCCTTAACATAATGTGTAGCCAAAGTCCATCAGCCTCAGGATTTGTATTTAGTTTAAATACATACATTTGCCCAAAGGTTATAGGTTTAAGTCCGTTGAGAAGCACTTGCTGTTATCCTGAATAACATAAGATTTTCTCAGAGTAATAACTAGCTGCAATGCAGATAAACAGTATAAATTGGTGCAGGTCTCCTTTAGATAATGAAGACTTTATACAAGAATCCAGCTTAACAAGTGTAATCGGTATGGTAAAATTTGCATAACGTGCTAAACTTTCACTTATCAGAAATGTTTATGAAATCTCTATAATTGACTATTCTGTTGGAGGGTCACCATGTTCTGAAGCCTACTTCAGGGGCACAGGGAGCTAGGCTTGGTGGACTACACTCTGGATGGGACATAACATTCACTCAAACACGCACACACTACAGGCAATTTGGAGTCCCCAGTTTTTGGACCCACCGTGTCTTTGGATTGTGGATAGAAACCGGAACACTTTGTGGCTTGCCATACAAACATAGGAAGAGCTGCAAATTTCACACAGAGTGAACCTACACTCGTTTTCACAGCCCAGGTGCTGTGAGAAAGCATTTTCAATAAATGCTTTGGTGACAGAGCAGGTAAGCAACCTTTCTCCTGGACACAAAACATGGGTTATCCTGCACATGTCATTGTTGTGTCTGCTCACACAGGGGAGCTGGTGCACCTAATATATCACCATGCAGCACAAGAGAAATGGAGGAACTAGCAAGACAAATTATGAGAGGGAGAAAGAATAGGAAAAAGAGCACACAAGTGTGTTATGTATCTCCAGTATTCAACATGTTTGCTTGAAGTCTTGATGCAATGGAAACCTCCAGCTGCGTAGACAAACACCATAGTTTACTATGTTTAGAAGAGCTGAAAACAAAGATATGGCGAGTTGTTCGAAATGCATTTTTCAAGACTGAAAATTAAGTCAGGGTACTTGCCTGGGGCATTTTGTTCTTCTCCTTCAGGTACACTTCTTACCTGCTATGCATTCGAAGCAGATGAAGTGGTCTATCTTCCCAGTGGTGCATTAGCAGATTGTATTGTGCATGACAATGAGTATATGGATTTGAATCATAATGGTATGAGAATAATTTGTGTGATCCAAATGAGGAAATATAGGATTACCAGGTATAATAAGATGAATAATGCACTCCTGAAAACTTGTTACTTCACCCAATGAAACCTGCAGCTTATAGAGTGAAAAGATGTTGGTAGCTCTCAGCACTCGCTTTGAAGGCAATGATGAGTCATGCATCAATACAAAGGATTGGCCATGGCTAAACTAGCAGGAAAATTAGTAAAATCTTTTTAAAAAATGCAGATCGAGAATAATATGATACGATGGAAAGAGTGTTTACCCGAAGGACATGTACTGTAAGCATTTGCACACAGAAATCAATAGGCGACACATAGGGATATTGAGTAACAGTCTTATGTGCGGTGTTGGATGCCCAGTAGTCAAGCTCTTTTCACCCTCAAAGGACTGTTCATATTGTGTAACATAGGTCTGTTTCTATTTAATAGAATGCACATCATATTAGCAATTCCTTAGAATTCTTTCTTAGCAATGCTGCATTAACAGTTCCTATTACTGCTCATCATATAAACAATTCCTTATTACCCTATCAAACACTGAAATGCCAGTAGCTCTAAGTTAGTATTAATCACTTTCATCCCTGGCATTTACCCCTTGATAAACTTTAGAAATTGTGTTAATATCTCAATATGGTTCATTGTGTATCCTATGGGGATAACCATGGCATACTGGTTTGAGCTGCTGCCTTTTGGTCCAATGGTTGTAGGTTCAATCTCTGCCTCTGGCTATAGTACCCCTCAGCAAGGTACTTACCCTAAATTGCTCCGGTAACATTACCCAGCTGTATAAATGGGTAAATAATTGTAACATTAACACTAAGTTATTTTGGAGAAAAGCATCAGATAAATGTAAGCATTTTTTAAATTGTAATAAAGCTGATAAAGGGCAAGGCAAAGGATTGCCTTTCCTTTGGGTTGGAGGATGATAATCTGATCTGTTCAGGTTGGGGGATGTTGACACCAGTTGTTTCATGGGTAGGACCCTGAGAGGGTTTTATGGAGCAGTGGCTGGTCCTGAGAGAGAGAGAGCGAGAGAAACATATGTCCAGGCTTATTGGCTCCAGGATGGTAGTCTTGTTTTCCTGCTGCACTGGTCTGACTCTTCTTGAGAAAGTGGCAGTGTGCAGCACTCCTGCCTGGTAAGTTGCTGGTGCATGATGGAGTGGCGCCTCGCTCCAGACAGATGGTCATGCAGATGGTCTGCTTCTGATTCCATACATCCCAGAGCAGGCCTTCTACACAGTTATGACTGTGCATGTGTTCAGGCCTGTGCCGTACTCCATCCTTAGGGACGGAACAAGGCTGATTTGTCCAACATGGCCTTGACTTCAGGGTGAGAAAGACCATATCCTTGCCCCCCAGTGATGCCCCTTCCACAGAATTCTGACACACATAAATAGCTGAAGTATATTCTGAGGTCTTAGATCACAGGTGTTTGTATCATATTAAATAAGAAAGGCAAAGTAATGCTTTGTAGCATTCTGGTGGTACCAGTGCTGTTCCCCCTCATGCTGATCAAGGTTTGGAGGTTTGCTTCTTGGCTTCTTGAGGTTTCTTCTTTACTGATCTGTTTGTGTACATTTTATAAAAATGCTACTTACAAATCTGTATGCAAAGTGGCCAGCTGCATTTGCATAGTCCAGGATTTTGTAGTGCAAGTTTGTTAGCAGTTTGAGGATGCAAACAGTAGTAATCTCAGTGAATCTTTACCACGTTGCAGTTTTTTTTTCTACAGAAAGCATTTTAACTGTTGCAGGCAAATTGAAGTCCCTGAGGGATGCGCCTGGGACCTGTAGAGGGGTGGTAGCCCTCTCTCAGATTTGTGGTCATTAGAAATAAATCTCCTCATTACTATGGAAAGCTGGTTTGGTAATCCTGAGAATAATCCACAGTCTTCTTATTTGTGCCTCTCTTCACTTCCCACACTTCAAGTATAATTAACTTTCTCTGAAGCACATTACAGCACAGAGGTCATTCTGACCTGTTTTATTGTTATACTTGTGTTTAGTACTGGTGGAACTGCTACAGTCAAAGATGCCGGCGTTTAACCTTTATTTGCTGTTGATTCCCATGTGGGCCATACAGTTGTCGCTGGAATGTGTCATTCATTCAGAAAGTCCCCACCAGGGGTTCTCAGTGATGTTGTTAGATGATATCACACTTGCAGCTGTGGTCCAGATCCCTTCTGTGGACAAACAACACTGCCCCTCTAAATGGACTGCACAACGCAAGAGTCTAATGAATGATTCATAGGCGAAATATGTTGCGGGAACTGCATTGAATTTCATTGACCTACTTATGAAACTTCTTGATCAAGGGGAATCTGCCATTGTGCTTAGTTTCTATTTTCCAGATCACTTACATGCAGATATGTAACTGAAGCAAAACAACCAGATATCTATGCAATACATACATATGTGGACGCATAGGCATAGCTATATTGGATATCGTGTAATAACATTTTCAGGTTGTCCATAAACATTACTGGTGGTTTGAGTGGATGTGCTTTAAGAAGAACTAGCTTGCAGGGTTCTGTTAGTTAGATGCGAGGTTTGCAGTTTGTCCATTAAGTGCTTCACAGAGCTGAATGGCTTTTGGCCAACAGGAAGGAAAGAGCTTCTTTATTAGTTGATCCTGTCCAGCTCTTTATATGGTTCCCTTGGTTTTACTCAGATTGAATTCTGAGACTGACTCAGCCAACTGGAGCTGACATCCTCTGAGCCTTCCTGTCATATCATACTATTGAGGTAGCATAATGACAACCTTGCAAGGGAAAGTTCTCCAACCCAGGAATGTGGCACTTCATTTCTCTGTTTGATACACCAAGAAGTCATGAGTTTGTGTGCTCCACTTTGTAAAAGGAGTCAATGTAACCCAATTTACCTGGTCTTGGTCTTTAGCTCTGTAATGATTTGCGCCACATTAGTAAAGCATCAGTTTGTGGGAGAACCCTCTCCCTTGCTATTATTGCATTGCCCATCCTGCTGTAGTGCTGTCATTGAACAGTAAGGCTTTATCTGTGTACACTGGTACAGACTGAATGGAACTGCACTCAGATACTATAGGTAATGTTAAAGAAACAATTGAATAGTACAAACTGCCTCTGGGAAGATGTAGTATTTTACTGTGATTTTGCCCAGTTTCACCCTAATGTTCCAAGAGTTGCTGGAAAGTACTGTATATATTGACAGATAACAAATATGCACTTTCACCCTGCCCCTAATTTTTTTTTCTTCATCAGCCATCTTGTTGATTTAATAGCTTGTTCATTTGGACAGGAATGTTGATTATACATTTGATATGTGATGTATTATTCCCTTGGGGGCCGATTAAGAGATTGGAATGGAAGGAAGTATCATAAAGCGGAGACTGACTGCTGTACTACAGCTATAGATACTTTATATACCTTTGTCAGCCTTATATTGCTCTCCCACTCCCCTCTCTCAGTATTCTCACTCATCTCTCTCTATCTCTCTCTCTCTCTCTCTCTCTCACACACACACACTCACCCCCTCCCTTTCTTCCTTCTCTTTCCTCAACTGGTTCCTGCAGTGATTGCTTGCAGCAGGACCAGAGACAGAAGAAATATATTGATTTTCTGCTTTTTTTCACTCCTTATCCTGGTTCAGCTCCCACATGTCGACATCTCCCTGCCTGTTGAGCTGTGGTTCCCTCCCACTGTCTTTAACTAAGCAGACAACAAAAGCCAGGGAGTTGTCAGGCTGACAGAACACTATTTCTTCTGTTTTCCCAGGAGGCCTTGCACCCATGCTTATTTTGAACCCCCTGTGCAGTGGGAGCCCTCTCAGCATTCTGACTTGGAGGCACGTCTTTTAAGTGAACTCCCTCTGCTTCTTCAGCACCCTCATCATACAGCTGCACAGGTAACTCGCCTTTCAGCCTAACCTTTCTTGTTTGTTCCAGGACCTCCCCCAGTTACTGTTCTAGGTTGCTTGCCATGACATGGTCATGACAATCAGGTCCCTGAACTTGTTTGTTAAAAGAGCTGATTCAGTCTTGTCACATTGAAAAGTCAATTTACGTACAGCTGAGATTGAGAGGAAGTGCTCGTGTTGCCTTTACAAGCTTTGAGAGAGCTGTGTTGAGTCAAGTGCTTGGATGACTGTATTTAGTGAGAGTTTAAAGGAAAGTGTTGGAAACTGGTTTGCACAAGATAGGGGTGGAACTGGGTAATCCACAGGTTCCTTTTGCATTGATCACAGTTATTTAGTGGCATGGTAGAGATGGAAGAGCAGTTTTCTGTATTGGAATATTGACAGCCAATGCCAGAGTAATCATTGGGAGGTTCAGGACTTTTCCTGTTTGGCTGGTGAGGTTTAGACACTGCAAATTGTCAACCAGTTATCCAATGAATGATCTCTAACAGGATCCTTCATGTGTCTTTCATAAACAGCTCCTCCCAGTTTAATCGTTACATTTATCACCCTGAAATTTCTGTCAAAGAATGATAATAGAAGTAAAAGAAAGATACGGGAAATATTTCAGGAGTTCCACCCTGTAAACATAAAATTGTAATCTGCCAAATGATACATGGATTTAATCCTGTCTGTGTGTTCATGCTCTCCTGTCTTTGTGGGCAGCGTTCTTAGATGAATTAGCAGTATGGCACATAACCAATCAGTTGAATTAATATGTAAGTGAACAAACCAATAATAATAAAAGAGCTGTTTGCTTCAGGGCAGTTGATGCTACACAAACACATATGTATTCTATGCCTGTCTCTGTAGGTGAGTCTGTAGATTTGAATATGAATCTTTACGCATTATTCAGGTGCCTGTGGCATCCTTTAACTGAATGCCACCAAATCAGCATAAAAAAAAATTTTGTAGATATAATGTGCCAAGTTCTCTGACATAAGAGCTCTTAATACAGAGTTTGATTTGGAAAAACCATCTATTGGTCTTGCATGCTCTGCATTGCAGCATGCCTTACATACCTGTCTGAGTCTGTCTGCCCATTTCCTTCAGAGCCCTGCAGTACAACCATGACTGACACAGTGATGGGTGGGAGCTCACAATGCTGGGGTCCCAGCGATAGACAAACAGCCATGCACTCCAAGTAAGAGAGTGGGGTCAGAATCTACATTCCTGTGGTCATGGTTCTGTCGGTTTTTATGCCATTCTTACCCCTTAAAAATACTGTTGCAGCCAGGCCTTGTGGACATCAATCTCACTTCTTTCTTCCCCTCTTTGTACTGCAGCGGAAAGGACCAGTAAGTAGATAGCTGTTGCTTTTAGTTCTGTGCGTGCATGTGTATGCATGTGTGCGTGTGTGCATGCTGTTTCTCAGATCCCTCCGTGTAAGGCGTTACTGTGATAGACTGGCCAGGCCTGCATTAAAGAGACAGGTATCAGCTACTGCAGACAACTGCGGGTGCGCAGTAACTGTAGGGGTGCCACTTGTCTCTCCTATTTTGCTTACAAAGTATTTTATCCAGTCCCTCTTTCTTGCTTCTTTTTTTTTTTACATTGTGGCATTGCAGAGAGGAGATGAAGGTATGCACAGATGAATACTAAGCGTGCCCCTGTGTTAGCTGCATTGCTTTGAGCCTTCAGGGCCATAGGCTTTGGCTCAGCATTGCAGAGTGCCTGTGTATGCTGCTTTGGGGAACCTCGGGTATCATTACCTGACCTTGCTCTGTGGTAGGCTTCATAGTTTTCTGTTTGTGAATGTGCTGGATGAGGCATGCTAGCCACGACCCTGGACCCGACCTTACTGACGAAGAGAAGGAGATCATCAATAGCGTGATTGCCCGGGCCGAGAAGATGGAGGCCATGGAGCGGGAGCGAATTGGGTGAGAGTAGGTTGGAGTAGAGAGCATTAGTGCACATGACTTTTCTGCAGCGTTCTTGGTTTCAGTTTGGGTTGGGATTCTCAACTGGGATCTAAAAATGTAATTATTACTCTTAATTTTGTAAAAAATGTGTTGTGGAATAGAAATTACTGAGTGGAAATGATGATAAGCTGACATATGGCAACAGGGAAGACAAGCTTTCAGGCACTATGCAAAGATTACTAAAAGTCAGATGAGGCAGAATGATGAGTATTTACTGAAAAACAATGCTGTAATTGGCAGTAGAATAGTTGGTTAAATCTACCTCTGCACAAAATACAGATATTTAATCTCCTTTCCTGCTGCACTACCCACTCCATAAAAAGGAACACGCTGTACATAAAGATGTATGCCACTATTTGTCTTTTGTTATTTAGGGTTACGTGAAGATACACAGGAAAAAGAAATTAGCAATGCTGTTGAAAACCATGCTGCTGAGCCTGGCTGACATACAGGGACAGTTGGAGGGCAGGACTGTGTGTGACCCTGGCTCCCTGCCTTCTCTTCTGTAGCCGCCTGGTAAATCAGCTGGAGAACATGAAGAAATCAGTGTGTGGTGATGGTGTGTCCAGGTGTCTGCTGTGTGGGGAGCAGCTGGGCACGCCAGGGGTCAGTTCCGTGGTGTGTGAAGATTGCAAGAAGGTAAGAGAGTAGGAGGCCACATGACCTGGCTCATTGCTTGTTTTCCACAAGTTGATGCGTTTTTGTTGCTTCGGATTGAGTTGTTGCTTTCTGTCTCTCATGGCAGCACATGTGCACCAGGTGCAGCATGCAGAACACCAGCCGGCCGCGAGCAGTTCGACTCTGTAAGATCTGCAGTGAGCAGAGAGAGGTGAGGAACAAATTAATGCATAGAGTTGGACCAAGGAATGCCCTGGGACAGTGAGGAGAGAACATGACTGCTGTCCACATACTTACATTTATTCATTTAGCTGATGCTTTTTTCCAAAGCAACTTAATATTAAGTTACTTGCAATTTAGGTTAAGTACCTTGCTCAAGGGTATTATAGCCAGAGGTGGGAATTAAACCTCTGACCTTTGGGTCCAAAGGCAGTAGCTCTAATCACTACTCTACCAGGTCCTCCTTGTCATATTGAGGTCATATAGTACAGCTACACCATTTTATATATAGGGCTCATGTGGCACTATAGCACTCCTTATTAAATACAGAAAACAGATCCATAAATTACTTCCTTATGTACCAGTAGAGTAAATATAACAACACAAGAACAATAAAAACAAAACGCATGTATATTCAGAGAAAAATAAATATACAAATCAATGAACAGGTTTTAAGTCCACTCATTGGTATTCTTTACTATTATTATTGTTATTGTGGTTGTTGTTGTTATTATTTAGGTGATGCATTTCTACATGGTGGCTGACAATGTTAGGTGTGTATACCAAGCTACTTAGAATTGTATAATATACACATTTCTATAGTGGGATAATTTTTACTGTAACAGTTTAGGGTTAGTACCTTGATCAAGGGTGTTATAGTTGGAATTAGAATTTTAACTTGAGTCCTTCAACTACAAGAAGATAACGAAAACCACTATGTTACATCTACTCATTTATGAACTAGTATTTTCTTTATATACTTTGAAAGGTTAGTAGATTCTATAATTGACGCCAGTTACGAACTATAGTGAGGCCTGTTGTGAACTGCGATGTTTGCGTCACAGCAGGACTGTCTCTCAATACTCACAAGAAGGCAAAATACAGGATGACAGGAGAAACCTCAGCACCAGTAGTGTTGCATATTATCATGAGGCCTATACAGTACTACATAATACATACACCACGGCTGTTTGACTGAGGTCTGTATGCCTGACTCCAAGAGGTTTTGGTTCCATTTAAGCAATGAACCATCAGATTTAACTTCTGCGCTCAGTTTGTAGGCCCATTTAGGTCTAGTGCTTTGTGACCATGTCTTGCTGTTACCTTGCAGTCAGGGGCTCCTGTGTTAGAATGCTGTTCCTTCTGTAGTACTCTTGAATACCCTTACCCTGAATTGATACAGTAAAAATTATCCAGTTGAATGGGTGATTAATTGTAAGCACTTAATACATCTTAGTACATCTACCCAGCTATTTATTTCTACTTCTCCCTGTGGACACTCAGGTGTGGAAGCGTTCTGGGGCCTGGTTCTTTAAGGGCATGCCTAAGCAGTTTCTCCCCACACCCATGCCCATCTCCAAGAATCATAAATCCAGCACTCAGCAAGCTAAGAGCTCTGCGGAGCAGCCTGTTCCTGAGACAAGTGCTGCTGGTCAACCTAGGACACAAGGCAGGGGTAAGTGACAGAGAAATGTAGGTGTTCTTTCTCAGGCTGTCTCACAAGTCCATCCTTATGCATATGAACTGTCATTCACTTTCAGAAACCAGTTGTCCAAGTGGAACCCTTATATTAAACCTACACAGCATCACAGTAGTCTGTCTGTCCTGGAATCACTGGGTGCTAGGCTGGGGGGTACACACTGGTTGGAATGCCAATCCATTGCACGATAGCCACACATGCACACATTCAAATGCTATGCCCAATTTAGCATCACCAGTTCACCTGAAGTTCATATAGTTCATGGACTATGGGAGGAAACTTTAGCACCTGCAGAAACCCACACAGACACAGGGAGAACATGTAAACTTCACACAAACTCAGCTGCATTCAAACCCTACAGCCAGACAGCTTATACCCATTTGACATCTGTATATTCAAAAAGGCCTCATGTGCTTTAGGTGTGTGTTGATGTATTCTTTTTCTGGGAATTACACTAGACTGGCAATAAAACTGAAGATGCAGTCTGCAAAAAACAACCGCAGAATGCTTAATGTAGACATACAAATGATATAATTCATGTTCTTTGAGTGACAGAGACTAATGAGAAAGTTGTAAATGGGACCCTTGTTGGTGGTGATTGTCTGTGCGGTTGTGTATCCCAGGCTCTGTGGAGGGTTACATCTCTGGTGCTGAGCGACATGCTGCAGGTGAGTGGAGACACCCTTTCTACCTCACCGAGGCCTCACTCATGACACATTGACAAGTTTTCATACACCCAAACTGTGAGCACTGCTCCAAGGGACAAGATTTACCAGTTCTATGCCCAGTAGTGGAACACTTGCATTAAACCTACAATTTTGCATCATGAGAACAGGTTGAAAGAACTGAACAAACAACTAAAACACTCAAACCCCTAGTTACACTGGAGAAAAGCGGAATATTGCAGTTAGCTTAGTATACAGGCCAGAGTCTTTATAATATGTGTGTATATGTGCATTAAAGCATTCAGTACCATCAGTGTACACACAGGGGGCAGTAAGTTGGGTTGGTGAACATCACTAACAAGTGTCTAACTAGTATCATTCTGTATGTGGATGTGTGCATCATAGACACACCACACTCAGCCCAACGGGGCTACCCACCTGTACCCCCAAAGCCCACCGAAATGCATATGGGTCCAGCAGGGGTTGGGGGCCAATGCAGTCCCCACCCCAGTGAGGAGAACAGCGAGGCTCAAGATAGCCTGGTGGTGGCAAGAAGGGCTGTTCCAGTCCAGAACTCTAGACCTCCACAGGCACCGGCCAAGCATGGTGAGGACAAAACCAGGTCAAAGACATCGCTTTTCACAAGTTCTCTATTAAAGGTTTGAACTAGTCACCTGCTAGTTTTTCAACCTCCTACTGTTCTCAGACTACACACTTGTATAAATTATTACTCTTCAATTACCCAGGATATGCTGGGAAAGACCAGTTTATGTCTCTCAAGAACCCAATGAATGCTTACTTTAGGTCTTTTAAATCTATATTTATTCATTTAGCTTCTTTCCAAAGTGACTTGCAATGTTAATCTACCTACCAATTTGCACAGCTAAGTAATTTTTACTGGAGCAATTTAGAGTAAGCATCTTGCTCAAGGGTATTACAACCAGAGGTAGTATTCCAACCTGCAACCTTTGGGTCCAAAGGCAGCAGCTGTAACCACTATACTACCAGCTGTTTCCCTTTGGAATAGTATTTGGACTTGTATTTGTGTACTGATTCTGACAAGACATAAGTGATCGAAACTAGCTAAACCGTTAGTGTAAGGTCTGAAAACGGCATTAATTAAAAATAGGACTGGATACTTTTTTGTTGATGTCGTTTAAGAGTATGACCTGACCAGTAACCCGCATGTCTCTTTGCTGTGCCAGAGATGGAGAGTGCGTACCCCACTGCACTGCCTCAGCTCAGGGAGGAAAGGGGGCCCCCTGCAACTCTGGAGGACCGAAGACAACCTGCAGCCTACAACCGCACCCCTGCTCGGCAGCAACCACATCCTCCCGAGGATGATGAGGAGGAAGCCAACAGTTATGACTCAGATGAAACAAGTAAGATGAAGTGATGTACATAAGGTGCAACATCTGCAAAATCTCCGTCTGTGAAATCTGATCTCGGTGAGCTTACTTCGGTCAGTGTTGGGCTTATGTTAATGCTATAGTTAATAGTATAGTTTCTAAAGTTTGAGTTGTATTAGCATATTTCTCATATCTCTGTCCTGTATCAGTACGTCTGTGTGATTTTTAATCTGATGTTCTCTTCTGACTGTGTTCAGTGCACTGTGCTCTTCTATTGCTACAGCTGCTCTGGGTTCACTGGAGTTCAGCTTGCTGTATGAGCAGGAGAATAACAGTTTGCACTGCTGCATCATGAGGGCCAAGGTACCTCCATCGTGTGCTCCTTACTATGCATGTAAAATAGTTTTGCCACTGTGCGACAGCATTGCACTGGCATCTTTGTATAGTGGCTACACTATGGCAACCTGGAACATGCATTCATTTGGAAAATATCCCTGTCAACATCAGCACATGAATTCTCTCAACAGAAAAGCATTTCAATCCCAAGACTAAAGGTGACATGAAGCAGCCCATTGCCTTACCCACTTTCTGCCTACCCTGCCAGTGTTCATTGGACAGAAATAGCCAGAAGAAATCAAGACCATGTTTTTACCCTGTGCGTTTTCCTCTGGCTGTTTGCTGTGTTGGCGGAGTCTTCAGTCTCCAACAAAGAGCTGGCTCCTTGTGACTTTAAATCCTTTTACGCTGTACCTGTGACCTGTAGTTCCCTCATTATCTTCATCATCACCAGAGCATAGTTGAGAGCAGGTCTGGCAGTGGCATGGGGCCAGTTTTGTTGGGTAGGAGTGTTGGTTGGCTCAGTGCCTCAATGAGTAGAGCTGTGGTCCTAACTGCAGGTTTTTCATCCATGATCCAAACACATGCTGTTCAGACAAACTAGTGATTCAAAATTGCCTTTAGCGTGTGAATCTGTGCATGTGTGATCAGTCCTGCAGTGCAAATTCTACCCTGCCCTATGCTTCTTGGGAGTGGCCCCTGATGACTGCAGCCACCAGGTGGTTGTGTAAGGTCTGAAAGTGGACAAGGACAATGCACACCTTTCTTTAAACAGGGACTGAAGCCGATGGACTCCAATGGGCTTGCAGACCCCTATGTCAAACTGCACCTGCTGCCTGGGGCTAGTAAGGTAACAAACTTTTTCATTGCTGAGGGTGGTCTGTATAACTGAGCAAAATGACTTATGGGGAGTGCATTCATTCATAGGGAGCTTTGGCTAAACAGTGGATCGAGACATTAGGTTTTCCAGAACAGATACAGAGGTATTTATTGCAGACAAAGGCAAAAAAAAGGATGGGTTGTGGTCCTTTTAAAACAGAACTTAGACCACCAAAACATTTTAAAAATCCATTTATTTGTAACCTCAAAAACATCTTCTCTCCTCTGTTTTTAACAGGAATCGGACAAATTGGTGTATATCAGGTCCTTGAATATTTCAGAACTATTGGAAGCGGGTCTTCATTAATTAGGGGAGCTTTCCATTTCCATGGTTCTATCTCTTACCAACTCAAATATGTTTCTCCAACTAGAGTTTGGAGCCAGCTGACATTCACTGTCAGGCATCATGACAGAGAGGTTTGCAAGAAATACAATTTATGGGAGGGGTTGGTTTACTTGTTTTTGGAGTTCATATTAGCCATCTTTTGAAGTATAGTGTGATTTCTCTCCAGCTAACATCCAGAGTGTTTAGGCTTTAATACAGGCTGAAAATAACTCAGGTTGCTGTTGAAAAGAAATTCTGTGTCTCTTTTGTCTGCATCTTCCTCATGCTGTTTTTTTTTCCACCTAGTCCACAAAACTACGAACCAAGACACTACGCAACACACGAAATCCTGTGTGGAATGAGACACTGGTGTACCATGGTTTGACAGATGAGGACATGCAGCGCAAGACACTCAGGTAAGGAGAACAGGTAATTAAACAAATACCTTATTTCAGAATATAACAGTAGAGCCTCTGGATCATGATATTTAAAATAGTAGCATTGTTTCATCAAGCAGGGGCATGGTAGCGCAGTGGGTTGGACTGGGTCCTGCTCTCCAGTGGGTTTGGGTTTCAAATCCCGCTTGGGGTGCCTTGCGACGGACTGGCGTCCTGTCCTGGGTGTGTCCCCTCCCCCTCCAGCCTTATGCCCTGTGTTTCCGGGTTCGGCTTCGGTTCCCCGCGACCCCGTATGGGACAAGCAGTTCAGACAGTGTGTGTGTGTGTGTGTGTGAGTGTGTGAGAGAGAGAGTGTTTAATATTATACAAATAACATGTATTCCGGGAATCTCGATATTTGTGAGTTACAACTTGTAAGAAACATGTTGAAGCTATAGATGGTATTGGATAATAGCCACTGAAATCCAGTGTGTGTGTGTTTCATCAATATTTCTCATATTAACAGATATATGAGATTTTTTTTTTAAAAAGAATAGGATGAATTCTTCAACATATATACTATTATTGACATATTTTTCAGGGTGACATGATGGTACAGTGGGTAGTGATGCCACCTGACAGCACCTGTGCTGTTTGGGCAAAGGTTCAAATCCAAGTCATTCTGTAGGGAGTGTACATGTTCTCCCTGTGTCTGTGAATTTCTTCTGGGTGACCCAGTTTCCTCCCACAGTCCAAACACATGTTTCATGTTCATTGGTCCCTTTAAATTGCCTTTAGTGTGTATCTGTGTGAGGGACTGTATGTGGCTACCCTGTGATGGACTGGCATCCCCTCTAGGATGCACCCTCTTCAGCTTTGTGCCCTATGCTTCTGGAATTGGCTTAACTGCCACAAACCTAACTTGAACAGTTATGTGTAGTGAGAGTGAATGAGAATTTTAAATTCACAGAGGTATGCTTGTTGAGCCAAATACCAAACCTGCACTGGTCTTTCAGAGTATCCATGCACAGGATGTGGACAACAAAACACACACACTGTCTGAAACCACTTGTCCAAAGCAGGGTTGCAGCGAACCAGAGCCTAACTTGGCAACACAGGGCGCAAGGCTAGAGGGGGAGGCAACACACCCAGGACAGGACACCAGTCCGCCACAAGGCACCCCCAAGCAGGACCACCATTTTGAGGCTGTGCTTTAGTGGTATTCAGCAACTATGTTGTGAAGTATGTCTATCCCTGCTAGTGAGATTGAAGCTGTGACTGCTGCTGTTCTTTGACTATGCAGTTTGCCCATCTTTTCCATAGGTTTTGATTATATTTGAGACTGTTCCCATTGACACATTAAATAATTTCACAATTTTTGTGACTGATGTACTTGCAATTCAGGCACCGACTATTTGGCCTCTGTTGGTTCTCTCATGTTACTTTGAAAGCTCACATTTGCTAATGCTAATTCTCAGACCTGTTTTATGGCTGACACATAATTGTCAATTAACATAATATGATTGACCTTCGCAGCTTTGTTTGTAATTGTGTTCTAGCTACTTCAAAGTTAAACTCCTTTGCATGCATGTTTTCTCCACCCCATGAATCTGCACAGGTTTCCCTGACATACTGAGTTTAATTCTTTTCTCAAAATATGCAATGAATTTTCTTAAAATTCTCTTGCAAAAGAATACTACTTACCATTACATGTAGTCCTCGACTTGTTGTCCGTCTTGTGTTGTATTATATAAACTATGGATGTACTATATATAAATAACATGCACGAATGCCGTGTTGTATAATAGTTAAGAAATAACACAAACCCTAATTTCACACATTATTCATGTTAATACTAATATGGAATGATGATAAAAATTCTGTGTGGAAGTGAGTCTGACCTTTGGCAACCACTCATGTAGTTTTCTAGGCAACGGAGGAGTGGAAGTGGTTTGCCAGTGCCGCCTTCTCTGCATATCTGCGGGGTGCAAACACGGAGAAACACACAAAATCCAAACAACCTAAGCTGGACTCAGACCCACATCCAGTGTACTGTGTCCTGCTATAACAACAATACTGTATTTATATTTTCATGCTGCACTATTATTTTCAGTTTCATTTCTAAATTGGTTTTCTTTTGCTTTTCCTTATCTGCACCACCGAAGCGCTCACATTTTTACTTGCTGGCGGATGTAAAAAGTCATTTGGGATGGAATCAAACAAAAATGTGGTCTAAATTAAAATACAGTCTTTGATAGACACACTGACTGAACGAATAAAAAGTAAAGGGGGTGTTGTGGTCCAGCCAGCCAACATTATTGAACACGAGATAGAGTGGTTGCCTTTAGACATTACAATTATTCATTTAGCAGATGCTTTTCTGCAAAGTGGCTTCCAATGATGACTATGTCGTAATATCGGCCCACATCTTATTCACCCAAGGCGACTTTCAGTATTAGGTACACTACTTAGAATGACTCACTCATTCATACTCCAATGAAACATACTTTTTCCCACAGCACTCACACTATGGGTAACTTTTAGAGTCAGTAATCCAGCTGAACAGCATGTCTTTGAACTGTGGGAGGGAACTGAAGCACCCAGAGAAAACCCTTGCAGACACAGGGAGAACAGGCACACACTATCTGAGTAGGGACTGAACCCACATCCTCTTGCACCACCCAAGCGCTGTGAGATGACAGTGTCGCCATGCCACCCAAATGTCGAAAATGATATAATAAGGTTGATGGGACATTTACATTTATTCACTTAGCAGATGCTTTTCTCCAAAGCAATTCATAATGGATACTATGTAGTGGTACTAGTCATGGGGACAGTCATCTTATGTCCCGGTCACTTAAGTCATATGTTGTAAGTCAAGGACTATCTGTAGTTGAAAGGGACAAAGGGTAAGTTTGTTTAAAAAAAACTGTTGCCTTATCTTTCACACATAAGAAAATGTCATTCAAAACTAAGCCTAGAATATCAGAAGTATTCTGGACATCTGAGTCCTGTCTAAAGGCCCACATGTTCAAAATAGCTTATTTAACACATTTTATGTGCTTAATTTTTCATTTAATTAATTTGCTGTAGTCCGGTTTTCTGTTTTTATTTTGTTGCTTTGGGGGGGGGCTTGATGGCACAACAGGTTTGGCTGGGACCCGCTGTGTGGTGGGTCTGTGGCTCAAGCCCTGCTTGGGGTGCCTTGTGGAGGGCTGGCGTCCCGTCCAGGATGTGTCCCCTCCCCCTCTGACTTTGTGCCCTGTGTTGCCAGGTTTGGCTCTGGTTTGCCATGACCTTGCTTGGGACAAGTGGTTGTGGACTGTATTCATGTATGAATAGTAGTGTTCTTTCATTGTAATTTGTAAAGTTCTGATATTTCTGGTAAATGTATTTGCTTTATAGTTTAAGCCTACTAAACCAAGATTAGTATTATTAGAACACTACCTCACGAGGAGTTCTGGTAATGTAATTACTGTAAACACACAAAACCATCATAACTCCTCTATTGAGCTATTTGTAAAGTATCATTTACAGTACATTGAATGAATGAATGAATCTATTCACACAGTCATTTGTGATAATATGGCCTTTCATGAAAATTCTGTCAACTTTTAAACTGATAGATTGGGATCTTTTGCTCTTTGCCATTTCAAGTTTTTAGTGGGTCTTTTCTGTAAAACTTTGTTAGAGCTTGTTATTATGATATACACCAATTGGCTACAACATTAAAACCATTAACAGGTGAAGTAAATAACATTGATTATCTCGTTGCAATGGCACCTGTCAAGGGGTGCGATATATTAGGGAACAAATGAGGAGTCAGTTCTTGAATTTAATGTGTTTTAAGCACAAAAAATGGGCAAGCGTAAGGATCTGAGCAACTTTGATAAAGGCCAAATTGTGATGGCTGGACGATTGGGTCAGAACATCTCCAAAAGGGCAGGTCTTGTGGTGTGTTCCTTGTATGCAGTGGTTAGTACCTACCAAATGTGGTCCAAGGAAGGACAACCAGTGAACTGGTGACAAGGTCATGGGCGCCCAAGAGTCAGTGATGCAAGTGGGGAACGAAGGCTAGTCTGTCTGGCTCAATCCCACAGAAGAGCTACTGTAGCATAAATTGCTGAGAACCTTAATGCTGGCCATGATTAAAAGGTGTCAGAACACACAGTGCATCGCACCTTGCTGCATATTGGGCTGCGTAGCTGCAGACCGGTCAGAGTGCCCATGCTGATCCCTCTCCACTGCCGAAAGCGCCTACAATGGGCATGTGAGCGTCAGAACTAGACCATGGAGCAATGGAAGAAGGTGGCCTGGTCTGATGAATCATGTTTTCTTTTAGATCATGTGGACGGCCATGTGCGTTGTTCATCTGGGGAAGAGATGGTAGCAGGATGCACCATGGGAAGAAGGCAAGCCAGCGGAGGCAGTGTGATGCTCTGGGCAATGTTCTGCTGGGAAACCTTGGTCCTGGCATTTATGTGGATGTTACTTTGAAATGTACCACCTACCTAAAGATTGTTGCAGACCATGTACACCCTTTTATGGCAACAGTATTCACTGATGGCAGTGGCTTCTTTCAGCAGGATAATGTGCCCTGTCACACTGCAAAAACTGTTCAGGAATGGTTTGAAGAACATGACAAAGAGTCTTGACTTGGCCTCCGAATTCCCCAGATTTCAATCCAATCAAGTATCTGTGGGATATGCTGGAAAAACAAGTCCAATCTATGGAGACCCCACCTCGCAACTTACAAGATTTAAAGGATCTGCTGCTAATGTCTTGGTGCCAGATACGACACAAGACCTTCAGAGGTCTTGTGGAGTCCATGCCTCGACGGGTCAGAGCTGTTTTGGCAGCCCGAGGGGGACCTAATATTAGGCTGGTGGTTTTAATGTTGTGGCTGATCAGTGTATGTTATATTTACACTGAGAAAAGTCACAAGATTTCTGAGAGATGCCTATAAGCCAGCACACAGCTTCCAGGCACCTAAAAATATGGTTGAAGTCATGTCATGGGAGTAAGAAGTCCGCTCACTTTGCATGGTACTCAGTGTCTCCAAGTCTTACATTTTAAATTGAAATTTCTGTTTTCATATGGCATTTCTCATGAGTTGAGAATTTGTTATGCAGTGGTTTTATGGTACAGATTACGGATGCAGGAGTGCGCGATGGCGCAGCGGGTTTGGCCTGTGCCTGCCCTCTGGTGGGTCTGTGGCTCGAGTCCCGCTTGGGGTGCCTTGTGACGGACTGGCATCCCCCCCCCGGTCTTGTGCTCTGTGTTGCCTGGTTAGGCTCCAGTTCGCTGCGACCCTGCTTAAGACAAGCGGTTTCAGTCTGTGTGTGTGTGTGTGTGTGTGAGAGAGATTGTGTGCATACGTATGAGTTTTTGTAATATCAGTTTTTGTTATGCGAGGGAAGACTGTATTTACAAATGTTTATGAACTATATTGTTTTTTCCAGGCTTTCAGTTTGTGATGAGGACAAGTTTGGCCACAACGAATTCATTGGTGAAACGAGGGTGGCTCTGAAAAAGCTAAAGATGAACCAGCGGAAGAACTTTAACGTATGCCTGGAGAGAGTGGTTCCAGTAAGCTAACTCCAGACTGTGATCTTTACTTGCCACTGTCAAGCAAGTCTTAGTGACATCTTTAGTATTCTATTGCTGGGTACTACATGTTTTTGGGTTAGCTGTTTGCAGTTCTGCCCGGTCACGTCCTATTCTTGGAAATCTGTTCTAGTGCGAGTTAGAGAACTGAATAACGTGTCCCAATTCTCACAGAGTTACTTAATCCTGTGAGAAACCCTCCTGTCTGTTCGGATGGTGCACAATAGTACATGATATTCATAATGACACTAATGTCTTCTTCCTTAGATGAAGAGGACTGGAACAGCAGGTGTTGCACGTGGCATCGCACTCTACGAGGAAGAGGTATTGTCTACCTTTTTTCATACCTGTCTAATGTGGCTTCATACTCTACAGAGTGTACTAAGCATGCGTTAAGCTCAGTGTGTACTGTTAGTGCTTTGTGAAATATCGGTGTTAAACATGCTTTTGTGCTTTATCTAATGTCACAGTGCCTATCTTCAGTGTTTCCTTGTTCCTCTGGTGCTCAGTGCTGAATGTGTTAGTCTTTGTTTATTGCATCGTTGCTCAGCTTGGCGATGCTGACTATGTTAGTGTTGAATTTATCAATGTTGCACATGTTGAGGAGTGAGCTGGTGTACAGCAGGTCACTTTTCTAGTTAACGTATTGTTTGTCACTGCTCATTGTCATCACTGAGTGTTGCATGTGCAGTGTGTCAGTTTTTGATGTTTGAAATGAGTTGGTTGGTGCTGAATGTTAATTTTCAGTATGTGTTTAGTATTTCAATCTTGGGCTGATTGATGTCAAGAGTGCTAGGATTTGGAATGTCAGTTTCGAGTGTATTAGTCTTTGGCATGTCAAGTGATGTGTGACAGTGTTGAACACGTTGGTGCTGAGCATTACCACTCTCCATCAGCAGACAGGGAAGGACATTGGTGACCTGGAGGAGCGGGGCCGCATCTTGATCTCGCTCATGTATAACAGCCAGCTGAGCCGGCTTATCGTGGGTGTCGTACGCTGCGTGCATCTTGCTGCCATGGATGCCAATGGCTACTCCGATCCCTTCGTCAAAATGTGGGTAACTGCTACATTCAGCACTATTGAAATGTTGCACCTCTGCTTTATTGCTGTAGTACTGTTGTTGAAAGAATATTTGTACTACTTTTGGGTTTAAAGTGAAAAACTGTACATAAGTATTATATATAATGTATTATATATTAAGTATTTATAGCTGAATATAAATTGCAGAATAGAAATACCTTATCATTTTTCATCATATTCTAGCTGTCTGAAACCAGACATGGGCAAGAAAGCCAAGAACAAAACACAGATCAAAAAGAAGACACTGAATCCTGAGTTCAATGAGGTCAGACCCCATTTTGTAATCTTCATGAACTCAAGTTCTGAATTCACAAATTAACTTTCTCATGTCGACAGACTCATTCTAAAAGACTGTACATTTCTGATGAAAGAGCATAGATTTTTCAGCTCGGATCTACCTCCTTATTAAAAAACCTGAATACACTAATGGATTATAATTCGGATGGCATGGTGGTGTAGAAAGTAGCACTGCTGCTTTACAGCACCTGGGTGGTGTGAGAAAATATGGGTTTGATTCCCACTCAGTATGTGTGGAGTTTGCATGCTCCCCCTGTGTTTGCATAGGTTTCCTCCTGGTGCTCCAGTTTCCTCCCACAGTTCAAAGACATACTGTTCAGGTGGACTGGTGACACTTAATTTCCTATAGTGTGTGACTGGGTGCATATGTGCGCATGTGTGGCTGCTTTGTAATGAACTGGCATCACCCAGGGTATACGTCCCTCAGCCTTGTGCTCAATATGCTCCAGTTCACCTGCTCAGGACAAGCAGTTATTGAAATTGGATGGATGGATTATAATTATAATTCAGTATCGGAGTGTTTGTATGGAGTGTTCTGTGTTGCAGGAATTCAGCTATGACATCAAACACAGCGAGCTGGCAAAGAAGACACTCGACATCTCAGTGTGGGACTATGATATTGGGAAGTGCAATGATTACATTGGTAAGCCTGGAGGTTGGCATCAGGACGTTTCACTTATCAGGTGATGGTCAGTCACCAATTTCAGCTGTCTCTGCTATTTCCTTGTCCTCACACAGGAGGATGTCAGCTGGGCATCACAGCCAAAGGGGAACGTCTGAAGCACTGGTATGAGTGCCTGAAGAACAAGGACAAGAAAATTGAGAAATGGCACACTCTGCTGAATGAGAATCATGTTGCTAGTGACTAGGTGGCAACATGCTCCACATTTTTGTTCAAACTTTGCTTCTTGTACTTAAGTCTTGCACCATCCATGAATAATGCTTGAAGTTCTACACTTGTGAACATTTCAAACATACACTTTAATTTATTTTTAAAAAATTGGACTTTGACTGTCACTGAGGAACACACACACACACACACACACACACACACACACACACACACACACACACACACTGACTGAAACCGCTTGTCCCAAGCGGGGTCGCAGCGAGCTGGAGTCTAACGTGGCACATTGGGTGCAAGGCCGGAGGGGGAGGGGACACACCCAGGATGGGACGCCAGTCCGTCGCAAGGCACCCCAAGTGGGACTCGAATCCCAGGCCCACCAGAGAGCAGGCACAGACCAAATCCCCTGCGCCACCGTACTGCCATGCTCCCTTAGGGAGGAACAACAAAAACCAAACATGACAATTTTGTCCTTAACACGCTTGAACACATGATTGAATTAAAAATCCTCTGTAAACCTTAATTCATCATAAAGGTCAGTCCAGCGGTGTGGCGCCATTTCCTTTAGAATGCACATCAGAGTAAAGCCCACCAGACAAAATAAATTACTATGTAGTCACAACTGTTCATTTGTTGATCCATTCATTATTGGCATTATACTTTAACAGTTCTCCATGAAGCCTCAAGTGAGACTTTTTACATTAGTACTTTTGGTTGTTGTTTTTGTGAAGATTTAAAAAAATGAAGGCTTAATGTGATTATTAGATTTCAGAATTTATTCACTTATCACTGTATTAGTACAAGAAGATATAAATAAGGTTGTAACCTGAACATTGTAGAACAGTAGTGTGTTCTGTTTATTCTATCCATCAAAGCATGAAAAAGCAAAGAAGTTTAAATTTTTTTTTACAAACAATTTGATTTGACTCGCAACATGGCAGTGCTTCAAAAGATGCAAGTCCAGTGAGCTTTTCCAGTGTGCATTTTCTCATTTCTAATACATGCTGAATGCTTGCTGCCACAGTATTCAAACCCTAATATTAAAGTTATATCAGAGTGTACTTGGTGTCTTCCAAAGTGCTGTGCATCTTGCATGAACAGTATTAGTGACTTGTGGCATGTGTGCAGTGCCTCTACAAGAGACAGGGCATTGTCCATTGTCTTACCCTCCATGACCAATTCCCAGAAGCTTAAATGTGTAGCAGTTTATACTTGCTGCAAAGAAAAGCACACGTGCAATGGAGTAACCTCAGACTTTTTAAGAAATTTGCAAGTTTTTCCAAAGTCTATGCATGAGGAGTGTTGTGGTTCCTTAAATACACGACGTATGTCTGTTTAGTCTGATCTTCAGCCTTCCCTCTTTTCCTGTTATATAGGTGTGGACCTTTTTGTGCTCTTTAGCTTTCTAAAGTTTGTCTGTAGTCTTTGACCATGAGCTCTGGTGTCTTCCAAGCCCATGAAACTGAAGGGACAGCCTCCTCTGTCCTATGATAATGCAACACTAGAAGAATATTATGTCCCAGCTGAGTGCACTTTTCCATTTTTATGATGAATTTGAAGTGATTTTGAAGTAAATGTAAACATTATACTTTCAACTCTGTGACATCTTATCAGTCCTGTTTAAGATATTGCTTTATTGATCCACTGATAAATGTTCAGATATGTCTAGTCAGAACATACATTTGTAATGTATATGTGAAAGTGATTTACTTCATATCTTGTAGAATATATTTTTACAGTTCTCATTTTTGGTCAGAACCTAAAGTACAGGGTACAGTAGAAATTTATTAACTTTGTTCTTATTTGACATTCACAAAAGACCTTAAGCAATTTACTATCAATATATTGATATATGAATACAGTTCGTTTTTATGTAACGAAGACATTTTCATTAAGCTAAGTTGTGATCGGTCAGCACTGTTCTCAGCAAGTAAATAAGTTCCCACCCAGACTTGTTATACTATGACATTTGGTGTAAATTATAGGGTCTGCATTAAAAAAATTTTAAAAGTGCACACAGCTTATGGCTTGATTCATTCACCACTACTCCCATTCCTAGTTATTTTTTGTTTAAGAAGGTCCGTATGTTTTATTCTGCCTCTTTGTATGTTTTAGTATTCTGGTTTTGAGGAATGATATTTTGATTTGACCTATTTGTAAATACATGGTGCATGATGTGGGAAACAGATCCCTGTGGGTTTGCACTTGACTTCGCATGTAAAAACTATTTTATGTTATTTGGTTTATGCAGGCTAATAAAAATATTTAAAAAAAATCAATCACGGAATGGAAATTAATTGCAGCCTTGATTAATTTATGTGCATACAATACTCCACACACCCTAAAGAAAAACGTTGTGAACTACGTGGTCATTGTCTTCACCGACACAAGCTCCCCATGAGAGCACATCCGCCGCACTTCACAACACGATTACATTACACTGAAAGTGTTTAAATAGTATTTATAACGTATTTTGCATTTATACGTATTTAATAGTATCCGGAACAGCTGGTAGTGTAGTGGATAGAGCTGCTGCCTTTGCACCCAGAAGTTGCAAGTCTGAATCTTACCTTGGGCTTGCTGCTGTTGTACGGGTGCGCAGCTGTGGTGCCTGTACCACAGCATTTGGATGCATGAGGAATGTGTCGTGAACGTGCAACTAACAGTCATCAGCACCTATCATTCGCTTTGCTGCATGGTTTCTTAGAGCGCCTGGGCTGCTATGGTACTGAGGGAGCTAATTTTACCACACTGAAATCAAGGCTGAGAGCTGACGTGTTACATTTTGGACCTGTTGTGTGGGGAACAAGCAAGTGAATAGAGGTGGAGGAGTATAGATTCTCTGATGGGGTATACGGATGGATCAGGTTCTCTAGGTATCGGGGTGAAAATACTTATAAGAGAAATGCTATTTCACTCCAATGTATGTTCTAAGCATATTGTGGAAGTGACAAAGATAACATATATTTTATAGCACACACCTTTTTTCTCACTTGCAGATGAAGGGGATGTTTACAGAAACATTTACTGATTATTATTTAGATGGCACTGTTCTCTGAAGGAACTTAGAATGTTAAGCTACAACTTACCATAATTTATCCCATTTATATTGCTGAATACTTTTTTTATAGCAATTTACAGTAAGTACACTGTTCAAGGACACAGGATTTCGAACCTGAGTCTAAAAGCAGTAGCTCTAACTACTTACCTGTTACAGGCTGTTTATTGTATTATTTTAAATTGTTTGTTGATTAACAACTGAACAGAAGAACACTGGGTCACAGCAACACTGGGGCAGAAACAGTACACTGAGAAACTGGAAATACAGATATATGGAACAACAGAGGGCGAAAGGTTACTGTCATGACCCACAGGGACAACAATACTCCTAGTAAGAAAAGGAGGTGCCACTCACTTCCACTAATCCAGACTTGTACACCTGTTTGTGATTTGATAAAGGGTCACATATAAAAAGAGTAGACAGGACAAGCACTTGGGACTGGAACACCTGCTCCTATCCAGGGCCAGTGTTTCAGTCCGGTATTTTGTCACACCTCTCTATTCAAGTCCTACTCTCAGATTCATGTTTCACTTTTTACCTTTGTGAGAATACACTGTTTCTTTATCCTGCATTTATTTCACTTTTTTTCTGTACTTTACAGTATGCACTGTGCACATGGGGTCATTATACTTTACATCCGTGTTCGGACATTACAGCAATACGTATCTGTGTCAGTTACAATAGATGAGGTGATCATGTAGCGCTGTGGCCGGACGTTCCACAATTCATTTGAATTGTCACGCTTTTCACGTTAGCTTTTTTATTGGACGACGGGTAGCCACATGGCTCACCTCCGTATTGAGAGCTTCCAGTGTGGACCATAACAAAAACATTACATTGTCAAATGTGTTAGATATCAATCTGTCTTACAGTTATATCCAAACACTGTGCTACAGGTTGGAGACAGAGCAGGGGGGTCAGTCTTTTCTTAAAGATTTTTTTGAATGAACACATTTTTAGTAAGCCTCTGTTATATTTTTTTTCTGAACCGCTTGTCCCATACGGGGTTGCGGGGAGCTGGAGCCTACCCGGCAACACAGTGCGTAAGGCCAGAGGGGGAGGGGACACACCCAGGACAGGACGCCAGTCTGTCGCAAGGCACCCCAAGCAGGACTCGAACCCCAGACCTACTGAAGAGCAGGACCCGGTCCAACCCACTGCACCACTGCACCCCCTGCCTCTGTTATATGGTGGACTTTCATTTCATTTCATTTTGCGAGAGATAGCAGGATTGGTACATGCATTCTTCACCAGGAAGGGGGTGCGGTGGTGCTGTGGTGTGGCAGGCTTGGCTGGGTCCTGCTTTCTGGCGGATCTGGGATTCGAGTCCTACTTGGGGTGCTTTGCAACAGACTGACATCCCATCCTGGGTGTGTCCCCTCCCCCTCCAGCCCTGTGCCCTATGTTTCCAGGTTGGACTCCGGCTCGCTGCGACGCCGCTCAGGACAAGCGGGGTCAGACAGTATATGACAGGGTGGACTTTTTACCATATGAGATTATCTTATTAGGCTGCCCAGATTTTAAAATGATGGAAAAAAAAAAAAAAAAAAAAAGATTACCTGGTTCCAGTTTAGGTTTGATTTTTTCAGGGTTGGCATTTTGCATCTTTAGTGTTATGTAAGACTCGTAAGGTCTTTACTTTTTAATCAGAAATTCCATACAATTCTACTGCGCCTAATAATTATACTGATTAAGATAAGGTGTAACAATTTCCTTGAATTTGGTAGAATATCCAGCTGTATTGCCAGAGATTTTCTGAGGTTAATTTATAAATTGTAAGTTTACTTCAATGGGACAGCACCTTTAAAACTTCTTGAGGTGATGTTTCATGGTTTTTCAGGTAAAGGAGTATATTGTCAGCATGTGGATAAAAGGATGGTCCTCTTCTCAGACCCCTTTAGTGGATGCAGTCTTATCGATTCACAGTTTCAGCCAGAGGTCCCGTCGTGAGTCAAGTAACAACAAAAAGGAATATGTCTGACATATTCATTTGTATTAAGTTGCTCCAGTGGGTTGGATTTTTAAAAGCTTACTTTGGCCAATAGTTTCAAACCATCTGTAAGTTTTCCAAAAAAGAGTGAATAAGGCATTCACTTTACCTTGTCAAAGGCAACAATTCAATTTTAATACACATATAAATTTGAAGAAAAATTTAAAATTTAAATGCATCTGAAAAAAATTAGATAAATGTGTCATGCAGAACTGAGGATGTGGGGGCAGGTGAACCCAAATGCAGGATCATTCATCAGGAACCAAGGGATCAGGCAAATTCTCGTTGTTGGTGACAGGCGAAGAGTCAGTCGATTGGCAGTCAGGGTGAGAGCAAGGATCCATGGTCGTGGCGGAGGTGTTGGTTGGCCTGTTGTTTGTACCGGTGTACGCTTTGTTGAAGAGGTTCCCCTACCGCTTGCCAAGCCGCCTTGCTGTTCAGGAACCAGGAATCCACAGCGGGCACCTCAGAGGAACCGGGGTGCCAGGGGAACAAGGGAGGCTAGTAACCAAGGAAGCACTGGAAAGGGGACAGGCCTGTGGAGGAATGTGACAAGGAGTTGTGGGCATATTTTGCCCAGGGCAGGAACCATGACCATTGGGCCTGATCTTGTCTGCAGTAGTTTCTCAGAACCTGACCGAGGTCTTGGTTCAGTCACTCCACT
The DNA here is from genome assembly GCF_900964775.1 of Scleropages formosus. Classification (NCBI taxonomy): domain Eukaryota; kingdom Metazoa; phylum Chordata; class Actinopteri; order Osteoglossiformes; family Osteoglossidae; genus Scleropages; species Scleropages formosus. Next base: position 10,950,637 of record NC_041806.1, read on the forward strand.
TTTACCCGGAAGTAAGGATAACGGACACTCCAAGCCTCTGCCAGAATGCTCTCCACATCCAGGACAGGAACTGAGGACCTCAGTCGGAGACGATGTCCTTGGGTAACCTGAAGATCTGGAACACATTCTGGAAGAGAAGCTCGGCCGTGGCCATGGCAGTAGGGAATCAATGCCAAGGAAGCAGACAACAGGACTTAAACCTGTCTAACACCACTAGAATCACTGCACTATCCTCGGAGGGTGGTAAGTCTGTTAGAAAGTCCACCACTATGTGGTACCAAGGCCTGTCTGGAACCGGAAGGGGCTCCAAAAGCCCTGCAGGTTTCTGGTTTGGGATCCTAGCTTGAGCACATACCTCGCACACCTCCACAAACTCCTGGACATCCTCTCAAAGGGAGGGTTACCAGTACTTTTTGTCGAGCAGGGCTAGAGTCCGTTGACACCCCCGGTGGCCAGCGGCTGGAGTGTCATGCACCCAGTGGAGTAGCTGTGGACGCATCCTGGGAGGGATGTATTCCTTGCCTTCAGGGGTGTCGACTGGACTGGGTTCCTCCGTTTGGGCTCTCTGGAGGTCCTGTGCGAACTGCCAATGTAGAGGGGCCACGAAGCAGATGCTGGGCAGGATAGTCTCGGATGCGTCTGGTGTCGGGTCCTTGTCATACAGCCGGGACAGGGAGTCTGCCTTGGCGTTCTTAGAACCAGAAAGCTAGGAGACTGAACCTGACGTGGCTCTATAAGGGAAAGAAAGGTAAGAGGAACCACACTGCTCTCCCCATGATATCAGTTCCCCGGAACTCCACGAGAACACCGGGTCATATAAGGCCAGCCAGGTGTAGCCCAGAATCACCAGGGTGTCAGGGTATCTGATGAGAAAAAAAGGAGATGGTCTCCCTGTGACATGCCCCTGTGTGAAGGCCGATCCCCACTGTTTGGGACTGCACCACCCCTGTCCCTAGTGGTTGCCCATCAAGCGCCTTCAACCGTAACGTGACATTACAGCATCGTGTGGGAATACCGTGTGCCTCTGCAAAAGCGGTATCCATGAAGCTGCTAGCAGCTCCACAATGTATAAATGCATGTGTAACCAACCAGCGGTCACCCCTGCCCCACGTTAGGACTATGTGAACAGTGAGCTGAGGGACTGCCTGGACGGGGTCACTCACCTTAGACTGTCTTGCTTAGAGTCCTCCTGTGACAGGCCTCTCCAAGCAGGCTGCTAAGTAGTGCCCAGCACCACCACAGTGGAGACAAAGGCCCTCTTGGAAACGTCTCTCTTTCTGTGGGACCAGATGCCCTCATCCAACCCGCAAGGGTGCTGGGGCCTCTCTGGTGGCAACTGGGGCTGTAGCGAATGCTCATGGACCAGATTGTCCAGGGCAATCACCTGCTGTATGAACTGATCCAACAACTGCTCTTCGCCTTCTGAGGCGGCCGGAAGATTCGTTGGTGAAGCATGGGAGACCTCTGGTGGTGATCTGAAGTATAGCAGGGGAGCTCACGTCTTTTCGGGCGTCGATTTTACTTCGCAATGAACGTTGGAGCGTTTTCAGAGCACTTCCCAGGTGTTTGATCTCTGCTGAGTCCATGTGTAAGGCAGAATCTTCTGTCACGCAGAACCGAGGATGTGGGGGCGGCTGGACCCAAGTGCAGGATCATTCATCAGGAACCAAGGGATCAGGCGAATTCTCTTTGTCGGGGACGGGCGAAGAGTCGGTCAGTCGGCGTTCAGGGTGAGAGCAAGGATCCATGGGTGTGGTCAGGGGACAATGCAAAGGGTTGAAAGCCAGGGACCAGCAACAGAAGGCTAGGGACCAGGAAGACCAGGAAGACCAGGAAGACCAGGAAGACCAGGAAGACCAGGAAGACCAGGAAGAGGCGCAGATAGGACAGTTGTCTCAGTGAAACTATGCAAGTGCACAGGAGCTGAGGAGGGTCTTTTAAGGGTGGGTGCTCCAATTGGTGTCTGGTGCTTGATTGGTGCCAGGTGCTGTTGATTGTGATGTGGGCATGGACGTGACAAAATGTCCAAGTTCAACACAGTTTAAGAAGAAGTTGCTCAGTTGCAAACTGACTGGTAAAAAAGACCATTTCCTCCCTGACTGATAACCATTTTTCCAAGTCAGGGTCACGGTGATTTCCGCAGCACAGTACACAGGGCTAGTGAAGGTACACCCTAGATGTGATGCCAGTTCATTTAAAAACAACTTTGATTTTAAAATTTAACGTGGTAGATGCAGCAGTTTTTAAGATGGGAATTTGTCATCTATGGAATATAAGGAAACCACATATACATAAAGTTTTTAATGTTTTGGTTCCAAACATTAGCTTTTGTTTTTACAGGGTCAGGGTTTCAAGATGATTTTTCAAAGGTTACATGTGACAAAAAACACTAATAGGAACTTTTCGTGTTTGGCTTGCTCTCCTGAGTGATGTTCATATTATTGTGATTGGTGGAGTGAATTTGGGTGCCCTACCATGGTGTTTTGATAGGGATGTTCAAGCAACCAGACCAATGCTTCAAAGACCACAGACTACTGCTGCCAAATCATCCCCACTTTCAAGGTTGACTATGGCCTGTTCAACCACAACATCTTTAGTGTTTCTCAGTGCAACTGTGACCGCAAATAAATTGAGGTCTTCAGACTCACTTATATGTTTTAGGATTTGCTGAAGCAAGCTGTCACTCCTTGTTTTTAATACTGAGAAGAGATATACCCTCTTGAGAATCAAGGTGCTTGTCAAATCCCAGCAAATCAGGAAAGCACACTGCATGGAGTTAAGGACGAGTACAAAGACCACACCACCACCTCACTAATGTTGTGGAATCTCATTGAGACAACTGCTTAACCTGCTCTCACACCTCTTCTTGCTCCTAGTATACCGGTTTTTGACCCACGCTTGGACCCTTGACTTGGCTTTTGGATTCATCATTCAGAAAATGTTTGTGTCCTGTTTTCACTCTGCTCATTGACCTGGATTACCAATTTACCCTATGAAAAGACACCACCACTTTTCAGTAAAGCCCACACTTCAATACTACCTTTTGTCCTCTATTCATTTTAGTTGATGCTTTTCTCCAAAGCAACTTCAAATGTTTCATTATTTACCCACTTATACAGGTGGGTAATTTTACTGGAACAATTCAGGATAAGTACTTTGCTTAAGGGTACTACAGCCAGAGGGGGGAAATCAAACCGGTGACCTTTGAGTCCAAAGGCAGCAGTTCAAGCTGCTGTGCTACCAACTGTCTCAACTATACTACTAACCATTGTTATCCCAGTTGACACTAAGCATAGTGTCATTTTAGTTCAGATGCTTTGAATATGTCCATCAATGCTACGTAAATAGCTCACCTTTATTTACAATTTAGCCATGTGTGCAACAATTTATTAATTGAAGGTGGCACAACGGGTGGCGCTGCTGACTCACAGCGCATAGGCTTTTCAGGTGTAGGTTAGAATCCAGCATAGTCTGCGTGAAGTTTGCATATTTGTTCTGGGTGGTCTGGTTTCCTCCCACAGTCCAAAGACATGGAGTTCAGGTGAACTGGTGATGCTCAGTAGCTTGTAGCCTGTGAATTGGTGCTTGTTTGTGTGTGGCTACCCTGCAGTGGACTGCCATCATGTCCAGGGTGTACCCTTCAGCCTTGTGCCCAGTGGTTCAGGCCTGCTGTGACCCTGACCATAATAAGCAGTTAGTGACAGTGAGTGACTGAATGAATTTACTGTTATACGAACACAGAACCCCCCTCCACAAACCGCCACCTTAACGTGGTGGAGGGGTTTGAGTGCCTGAATGATCTCAGGAGCTATGTTGCCTGGGGCTATATGCCCCTGGTAGGGTCCCCCAAGGCAAACAGGTCCTGGGTGACAGACGAGACAAAGCGCGGTTCAAAATCCCCTTATGACTATTAAATCAAGGATCTCGTTCACCCTGCCCAGTATGGGGTCATCGGGGCCCCACCCTGGAGCCAGGCCTGGTGGGGGGGCTCGCATGCGAGCGCCTGGTGGCCAGGTCTATGCCCACGGGGCCTGGCCGGGCTCAGCACGAAGCCAAGACATGGAGCCGCTCTTAAGTGGGCTCACCACCTGCCGGAGAGGCCGTAAGGGGCCGGTGCGTTGTGATTTGGGCAGTGGTCGGGGCCAAGTGCCCGGCCGACCCAAACCTCGGGCGCCAACTCTGGCTTTTGGGACTTGGAATGTCACCTCACTGGCGGGGAAGGAGCCTGAACTAGTGCAGGAGGTTGAGAGATACCATCTAGATATAGTCAGGCTCACTTCCACTCACAGCTTGGGTTCTGGAACCACTCTTCTCGACCAAGGGTGGACTCTCCACTATTCTGGCGTTGCCCAGGGTGAGAGGCGGCGGGCGGGTGTGGGCTTATTAATAGCCACCCCAGTTCAGCCGCCATGTGTTGGAGTCTACCCCGGTGAACGAGAGGGTCGTCTCCCTGCATCTTCGGGTCAGGGAACGGTCTTTCACTGTCGTTTGTGCTTATGTGCCTAGCGGCAGTGTAGAGTACCCGGCCTTATTAGAGTCCCTGGTGGGCGTGCTGGAAAGCGCTCCCACTGGGGACTCTGTCGTTCTACTGGGGGACTTTAACACCCACGTGGGCAGCGACAGTGACACCTGGAGGGGCGTGATTGGGAGGAACGGCCTCCCTGATCTGAACCCGAGCGGTGAGTTGTTATTGGATTTCTGTGCTAGTCGCGGTTTGTCCATAACGAACACCATGTTCATGCATAAGGGTGTCCATCAGTGCACTTGGCACCAGGACACCCTAGGTCGGAGGTCGATGATCGACTTTGTAGTCGTTTCTTCTGATCTTCGGCCATATGTTTTGGACACTCGGGTGAAGAGAGGGGCTGAGCTGTCAACTAACCACCACCTGGTGGTGAGTTGGATTCGATGGCGGGGGAAAAAGCTGGACAGACCTGGCAGGCCCAAATGCATAGTGAGGGTCCGTTAGGAACGTTTGGCGGAGGCCCCTGTCAGAGAAGTCTTCAACTCCCACCTCCGACAGAGCTTCAACCAGGTTCCGAGGGAGACTGGGGACATTGAGTCCGAATGGACTATGTTCCACACCTCCATTGTCGGGGCGGCGGTTCGGAGCTGCGGCCATAAAGTCTCCGGCGCCTGTCGCGGCGGCAATCCCCGAACACGGTGGTGGACACCGGAAGTAAGGGATGCCGTCAAGCTGAAGAAGGAGTTCTATCGGGCCTGGCTGGCTCATGGGACTCCCGAAGCAGCTGACAGGTACCGACGGGCCAAACGGAGCGCGGCTCTGGCTGTCGCCGCGGCAAAAACTCGGGCTTGGGAGGAGTTCAGTGAGGCCATGGAGGAAGACTTTTGGTCGGCCTCAAAGAGATTCTGGCAAACCGTCCGGCGACTCAGAGGGGGGAAGCGGTGTTCCGCAAACACTGTTTACAGTGGAAGTGGTGTGCTGCTGACCTCAGCTGAGGATGTCCTCGGGCGGTGGAAGGAGTACTTTGAGGATCTCCTCAATCCCTCCGACACGCCTTCCGTAGAGGAAGCTGAGGCTGGGGACTTGGAGGGGGACTCGTCCATTACCCTGGCTGAAGTTGCTGAGGTAGTCAAAAAACTCCTCGGTGGCAAGGCTCCGGGGGTGGATGAGATCCGCCCCGAGTTTCTCAAGTCTCTGGATGTTGTGGGGCTGTCTTGGCTGACACTCCTCTGCAGCATCACGTGGAGTTCGAGGATGGTGCCTTTGAACTGGCAGACCGGGGTGGTGGTCCCTCTTTTTAAGAAAGGGGACTGGAGATTGTGTTCCAACTACAGGGGGATCACACTCCTTAGCCTCCCTGGGAAAGTCTATGCCGGGGTACTGGAGAGGAGAATCCGACCGATAGTCGAACCTCGGATTCAAGAGGAGCAATGCGGTTTTCGCCCTGGCCGTGGAACACTGGACCAGCTCTATACCCTCACTAAGGTGTTGGAGGGTTCGTGGGAGTTTGCCCAACCAGTCCATATGTGTTTTGTGGACCTGGAGAAGGCATTCGACCGTGTCCCTCATGGCATCCTGTGGGAGGTACCTCGGGATTATGGGGTTCAGGGCTCTCGCTGCTATGGGCTGTTTGTTCCCTGTATGACCGGAGTAGGAGCTTGGTTCGCATTGCCGGCAGTAAGTCAGACCCGTTCCCGGTGCATGTTGGACTCCGCCAGGGCTGCCCTTTGTCACTGATTCTGTTCATTATCTTCATGGACAGAATTTCTAGGCGCAGCCAGGGAACGGAGGGTGTCTGTTTTGGTGGCCGCAGGATCTCGTCTCTGCTTTTTGCGGACAATGTGGTCCTGTTGGCTTCATCGAATCAAGACTTACAGCATGCACTGGAGAGGTTTGCAGCCAAGTGCGAAGCGGCGGGGATGAGAATCAGCACCTCCAAATCCGAGGCCATGGTTCTCAGTCGGAAAAAGGTGGATTGCCCCCTCCGGGTTAGGGGGAGTTGCTCCCTCAAGCGGAGGAGTTTAAGTTTCTCGGGGTCTTGTTCACGAGTGAGGGAAAAATGGAGCGGCAGGTTGACAGACGGAGCGGTGCGGCGTCCGCAGTGATGCAGTCATTGTACCGGTCTGTTGTGGTGAAGAAGGAGCTGAGTCGTAAGGCGAAGCTCTCAATTTACCGGTCGATCTACGTTCCTACCCTCACCTATGGTCATGAACTCTGGATCATGACCGAAAGAATGAGATCGCGGATACAAGCGGCAGAAATGAGTTTCCTCCGCAGAGTGGCTGGGCGCACCCTTAGGGATAGGGTGAGGAGCTCAGTCACCTGGGAGGAGCTCGGAGTAGAGCCGCTGCTCCTCCGCATCGAGAGGAGCCAGTTGAGGTGGCTTGGGCATCTGTTCCGGATGCCTCCTGGTCGCCTCCCTGGGGAGGTGTTCCGGGCATGTCCCACTGGGAGGAGGCCTTGGGGCAGACCCAGGACACATTGGAGAGACTACGTCTCCCAGGTGTCCTGGGAACGCCTTGGGGTTTCCCCAGAGGAGCTGGAGGAGGTGTGCGGAGAGAGGGAAGTCTGGGGGGCTCTGCTCGGACTACTGCCCCCGCGACCCGGCCCCGGATAAAAGCGGAGGAAGATGGATGGATGGATGGATGGATGGATGGACGAACACAGAACCTTCTGGTTACAACATTATTTCCTTAACCACTAACTACTGTCCCCTTGGACATACCTGCACACTCACCTTTTTCCTTGTGCCAGGTTCCACCAGTGTCTCATGAAGGTGAAGAATATCTCCCATATGGTAGGCTACAGCTTCATTAACGTGCTGAAGGTGCCCTGCTTCAAGCCTACCTGGCAAATGCTACTGCACCGAGCTCAACTGGTGGGGCACGTGAGCGTACAATAGGAGTGTTTGTGTGTGTTTGTGTTGTGTTCCTCCTTGTGTTTCTGAGCATCCGACAGTGTGCAGGCCTAAGTGTCACGCCCTCATCCAGTAGTCCGTTGGAGACACCTGCTGATGACCAAGGGGACTCAGCATAAAAGGATGTCCCGGAAGCTTGTCAGTACGGAACCTCCCAGAGACACTGCAACACTCAGCTCCTGTGTTCTTCCTGCTCCCTTGTGTAATTACTTCCCCGGTTCTTGATCCTCGCCTTGTTGACTACGGTTCTTGTTTCCTTCTTCGGACTGCGTTTGCTCATCGCCTAACCTTTGCCTGCCCCCTAACTACTTTTTCGTCTGACTCCCACTGTTCAATAAAATGAACAACAAGCGCTCACTTGAGTCTGTCGCTCTATTCAGTACACAGACATGACACTCAAGCTTCAGGCTGTTGGACAGATAACAGGAGAATGGCTGGAGTGCTGCAGCATAGTGCATCATGGTCAACAACTGGATTTCTTAATGAATTCCCCTTCACGCCTGAGCTCTCAGTTTCGACCTTAATGGATTCACTCAGGGAATCACCATTTCATTTGTGGGTTAGAAATGGCCTTGAATGCTTTACAGAACTGACTTTCATTAATATACATGTTTAATTTGATAAGCTGATAAAGAACAATGCTTCTTGTTGTCTGTGGATGCAGAACTTTGCACAAACATTCCTTAGTATTTAACAGCGCGTTTAAGGAATACAGAAATACAAACACTTGCACAATGAATGCTTCTATGACTAGAATTCAAACTTAAGAGCACATGTAATTTATACCCTAAAATAAGGGTAATGAGCTCTCACCTCATGGGAAACAGATCAATTCAGTATAGGCCTACATGTTTTGCCAATGTTGAGTACCACACAGGGCAAGCAGCCTCTCTCTGCCAACATGTGGTGTAGCTTGACGTTTTAAACTTTTACCTTCAAATCAAAAAAAATAAAGATTTTGGACACGCTGATATTGAATGAACAAATTAGATGTAGGATTTTAAAAATTGTAAAAGGACCAACAGAATCCATCCATTATTAATACGTGGAGTACAGGGAGCCTTCAGTGTCCTGGAAGTACTGGGCTGAGGTAGGTGACAGCTTGGATGGGACACCAATTGATCATAGGGCAATTACACACACATTCATTCCCTAAGAATAATGGCAGTTCAAAGTCACCAGTTCACCAGCAACACATGGCTTTGGACTGTGGGCAAAAACCAATGACTACAAGATAAGAGGAACAATAATGCCAGTGAAACTCAAAAAGGGAGAAAGAGTTAATGAACGGAAGGGCTTGCGTGACCTAGGGATCTCCAGAGCTATGTCGTCAGGAGCACTATGCTCCTGGTAGGGTCTCCCAAGGTGAACAGGTCTGGAGTGAAGATCCAGACTAACACAATCCAAAAACCTGCATGGAAAAAGTAAACAGGAGATCGTTTACCCTGCCCGGAGTAGGGTCACCGGACCTACCCCTGGAGCCAGGCCTGGGAGTAGTGTTCCTAGGTGAGGGCCTGGTGGCTGGGCAGCCCACGTAGCCTGGTCAGGCTCAGCCCAAAAAGGCATTATGGGGGGGCCATGTGGCCCACCACCTGCAAGGTCCAGCATGGGGGTCGAGTGCAATGTATACCTGGCGGCGGGAGGGGGTGGGGTGGCGCATGGTGTCGTAGCCCCTTGCGACGAAAACTGGCTTCTGGTACGTGGTATGTCATCTCACTTTGGGGGAAGGAGCCAGAACTGGTGCGGGAGGTTGAGAAATACCAACTAGATATAGTTGGGCTCACCTCCACTCACAGTGTTGGCATGAAACCAAACTCCTCAATAGGGGGTGGTTCCTCTCCTACTCAGGAGTTGCATGAGGTGAGAGGTGCCGGGCGAGTGTAGGGATACTCACAAGCCCCTGGCTGGCTGCCATATAGATGGAGTTTGCCTCGGTGGACGAGAGGGTCGCCTCAATGCGACTTAGGATCGCAGAGAGGAAAACTTTGACTGTTGTGTGTGCTTATGCACCAAACAGAAGTTCAGAGTATTTAGCAGTAATGCAGTCGCTGTACCGGACTGTAGTGGTGAAGGGGGAGCTGAGCCATAAGGCGAAGCCCTCCATTTACGGGTCGATCTACATCCCTACCCTCACCTATGGTCATCAACTTTGGGTGATGACCGAAAGAATAAGATCGCAGATACAAGCGGCCGAAATGAGTTTTCTCCGCAGGGTGTTGGGACTCACTCTCCGTGACAGGGTGAGGAGCTCAGAGTAGAGCTGCTACTCCTTCACATTGAGAGGAGCCAGTTGAGGTGATTTGGGCATCTGATAAGGATGCCCCCTGGGCGCCTCCCTTTGAAGGTATACCAGGCATGGCCAACTGGGACGAGGCCCCGAGGTCGGCCCAGGACACGCTGGAGGAATTATATCTCACAGTTGGCCTGGGAACAACTGGGGATCCCCCAGGTTGAGCTGGAGGAAGTTGCAGGGGACAGGGGCGGCTGGGCCTCTCTGCTCTCCCTGCTCTCCCTGCTGCCACCGCAACCCTTTTAGGACAAGCGGGGAAGAAGATGAGATGAGTTAATGAAAGCAAGGACAGATATGGCACGATGGGCATTAGTCCTGTGGAAACCAGTCAGCCAAGTCTCTGCTGCATCCACAACTACAGATATTATGAACACAACATCTAAATCGAACAGGTGTGTGAACACTATGTTTGATGCTGTCTCACAAACATTAGCAAAAGTGCAGGAGTTGTTGATTGACAGACAGTGTTCACTGTGGAAGGAGTTACAAAGGACCACAAATCCTGCATCGCCACATTAGAAATACACTCCACTGAGCTGGCAGCAGAATGTGCATGTCTCTGCAGTCAGACATGTGACTTGGAACTGCATTTGAAACAGAAAACCATCTGCACACTAGGGAATGGAGAAAAAAGAAGAGGCATATGCACTGAATTTGTCATGTATTGTCCAAAACAGCTTTGTGAGGAGAATTTTGACAAATAGATCAGGCCCATACAATAATACACAGGGAAAGATATTCAACCCCTCGTGCCAAAAACCAAGGGGGCTAGACAAACCAACCATGCCACAATATACCATCCCTCCCAAAACCAACCAATTCCCTTCACAAAAAATATCATGGGCAAACACCATCCTCCTTGCCGGGAGCCACCGCGTGCACTTCGTTGGGGTTGTCAAGTGGGCACCTTCCTTCATTGATGTTTCATTGAATTGAGCCCACTACACCTCCAGAAGGCTCAACAGCGAGATCTGGCGTCCCAGACCCACCCCCCTCCATGCCCACAGTGCCATCCCAGCGACTCCACCCACCAAAAAAACCACCCCAACCACCAACAACCAACCAATACACCATACCAGCATATGGAGGTGACAACAAAACTCAAACCATTGATGTTCACCTAGGTGAGTACTCCCCACTCAAGTGTGCTTCCCCCAAACACCCTGGTGCCTTCTCATCCACAACCACTGACTAGATCTTTCTGCTACCTCTGACAAGCCTTTAATGGCTGCTCTTAACGACTGACCCCTAAAACCAAACTCCAACAGCAGTGACGTGGTTGATTTTGCAACAAACCCTCTAGTACCGATCTCCACTGGTCTAATAACGCACTGCCAGCCTCGCTCCCTCACCTCACCAGCCAACTCAGTGTACTTCAATTTCTTCCTCTCAAAGGCATCTTCCAATGAGTCTTCGAAAGGTATTGTTAATTCAATGAAGTACACTATCCGTGCGCCCTCGGAGTACAGCACAATATCGGGTCTCAACGCCGTGATCGCAATGCACTGCGGCATCTGCAGTTGTTTTCCCACGTCCGCCAACAACTTCCAGTCACGCACTTCAAACTAAAACTAAAACTTTGTGACAAGGCAAGCAGGAGTGCCTCTGAGCAATAATAGCATAATAGCTAATCCATTAATAGCTGATGCAGAAGACCTTGCAGTACAACAGGAAAAGCGTGTATATCTTCCCCGACCCTGCGCCAATGTCCTGAGATAGTGGCAGCAGTACGACTCCATTAGGAGATGAAAAACACACAGCATAAAGTGTGAATTCAGTTTCCCTGCCAAGGGCACCAAGATGGACACACCAGACACGACAGAGGTGTATGTGGTGGAAGCTGTAGAAAACTGCAGTTTACATTAAATGGGACATCAGTATGAGGATGCTTATGTATTATAGTTTTGATTCCAAAAATATTTCATTGGGATATAACAGAATACCAGCCACAGTAGGTGACATCTGTGATGTCATTTAAACTCCCCTCTTTCTCCACTGAGGACCATCAGCTAGGAGATCACTACGTTCGCATATTCACAGTTCAGCTGTCATTGAGTCTGTCCTGTGCACTGCTATAACTGTCTGGTTTGACTCAGCTACCAAATTGGACAGAAACAGGCTACAAAGGACAGTCAAGATGGCTGAGAGGATCATCGGTGCACCCTTGCCTACCCTTCAGGTCTTGTACAAGTCCAGAATGGGGAAGCGGGCGAGCAAAATCGTCACTGATCCCACACACCCCGGCACAAACTCTTTACACTTCTCCCCTCTGGTAGGCGTTACAGAGCGCTGTCCACTAGAACGACCAGATACAAGAACACTTCCTTACAGGTCTACTGTCAGTGTAACATTATCTAACCACTTTTGGTAATTTAATCCTTATTTATTTACCTTTTTAGCATTTATACTACTATTTATACTCTTGTGTTTGTATACCCTGTAAATATATTATTTATTTATTTATTCTGTAATTCTGTGTCAGCTGTTTGCTTGTCTGTAAATACTGGAGGCACTTAGAACCACAACAAATTCCTTGTGTGCATCAGTACACGTGGCCAATAAAACTCATTCTGATTCTGATTCCACTAAGTCATTAGGAAACCTTTAACCTCATTTCCTCTTTGGACTGTTAACAGAATTGTTACATTTAATTTGATTCAGTTAAGTTTTATTTGTATATTATTTTGGAACTTTAAGCCTTTACACAGCTGCTACTTCTGTATTGTATAAATTTTTGTGTACCTTTTAAAAAAAAAAGTTGTAGGAAGGTGATAAGGATTCGTCTATTCTGAGTTTGATGCACCTACTCGTGCAACGACAATCAGCGTATAAAGTGAAAGAAACAAACTAAGTTTACTGAAGAATCACATGTCTGCAGCTATGTCTCTCTTTCTCCTAATGTAATGTACAAATTGTATTTTCTCTGAGATGTACATCGCTTTGGAGAAAAGTGTCTGCTAAATGAATAAATGCAAATTTGAACTTATCTCAGGTTGCCTCAGAATGCCTAACGTAACAAAAATATCACAAGATGTACCCTTAGTAATAATAAACAGATTACAAAAAAACTGTGTGGGATGGGCACTGAAAGACCAGGAAGGAGAGGAAGGTAAACTACTAAAGGTGATGCAGGAAACAAAACTTTTGGACGTCCAAATCCAATTGTCCACTAGCCCCGTTTGTTTAGCAGGTAACCTTTGGTGTACAAATGGCAGAGGCTTTGATGATCTTTAAACAGACGGAGAACCACATACACACAGTTAATGCAGACTGGCAGATAGTGGTGCTGATAAACCATTTGCCTGTACTTACTCAGAGGGCATTTCAAACATTGGAATAAATAATAAATGTAAATGTATCATGATATGTTGAGAATTACACCATGGATCTGTAATTTAAGGCCTAATTGATGTTTATTTTTACATTTATTCATTATTATTATTCAGATGCTTTTTTCCAAAGAGATTTAGCCTACAGCTCTCTGAAAACAAAAGTACATTTCACCAACGGACAGATACAGAGTTACAGACACGCAATTCTCCAGGAACAGTCAGTTGGTCCGCCACACACGTTGCCTGAAACCACTTGTCCCAAGCAGGGTTGCAGTGAGCTGGAGCCTTACCCGGCAACACAGGGCGCAAAGCTGAAGGGGGAAGGTCACACCTAGCACGGGATGCCAGTCCATCGCAAGGCACCCCAAGCAGGATTCAAACCCCAGACTCACCACAGAGCAGGCACAGGCCAAACCTGCCACACCACCGCACCCCCTAGTTAGTCTGATGCCACCGTAAAAAACCAGCACACATTACACAGGTACTTGTATATAGTACTGGTAGAGAATACAAATTTACAGAAAACAGAAAACAATAACAATAAAATTATGTGAGTAGCAGAATATTAAATTCATAGGAAATACAAAAGTAATTGCAACTGCTAATGTAATGCAAATGTATGGAGCAGATAGGAAATCTGGAGAAAAGTGAGTCTGAAAGAGATATATTTTGATAGCCTCCTTAAAAGTTGGGAAACAAAGGAAATTCTGTAACTGCCCACAGTTTGGAGTAGATATCCCTGTGGTAAGAGTGTCATGTACTGTAGACAACACTGGCAAAGGACAGCAGCAGAGCTCCTATAGCACCTGCTCAGCCTGAACTGGCTAAAGAGATGACCAAAGTAGACATGAGTTGTGCTTCTGAAGGGTCTGCATGGAAATAAGAAGCTTGCCTGAAGTTGGGCAGTGGTTATAAATCTGGAGTTGTACACTTTGGTCATTCTTATGCCCTAGTATTAGTATTAGTATTTCCTCATGTTATAACATTGATACATCCTTAAAATATGAGCTGCATGGAGGTCTCCTACTTATTTACTGTCAACCCTTAATGATCAGGGCTGTTATCTTGAAAGGTACAGGTTCCCAGTGTGATTCTCTCCTCCTGCTGCAATACCTATGGGCATTGTATTTACACTGAACTGACACAGTAAAAAAAACCTGCTGTATAAACAAGCAAACCATTGTAAGTAGGTGTATAAACTTAATGTTGTATGTAACTTTAAACATCTAGTTAATTCAGACTAACAACTGACAATTATTTACTAATTTATGCAGCTGAGTAATTTTACTGGAGCAATTTTAGGTAAGTAGACGAGATTCTCCAATGAGGTTGGAGATGGACAGGCCACACCATTTGCAGACCAACTCCTAGCATTACTTAACAAGCCCTCACATGGAACCCCCAGGGCAAGAGGAAAAGAGGTCATCCAAAAAACACTTGGTGCCATGATCTGGAGGTAGATGCCAAGAGAATGGGCCATACCTAGGGGTAGCTGGAGAGACTGGCTCAGGACAGAGATGTCTGGAGAGCTGTGATTGGCAGCTATGCCCCAAGAGGGGTAGTAGGCATAACAACTACCTTGCTCAAGAATACTAGAGCTGGAGATGGGGTTCAATTCTGTAATCTTTGGATCCAAGGACAGCAGCTCTAACCACTATACTATCAGCTGCCCCTTATAAGCATCTCTAGACAAAGGCATCAGCTAAATGACATTTCATTTTGTGCTCACTTGTTACTAATTTCATTTTGAAAAAAGTGGAACTAGGAGGTTAGAAGGTGGCTGAGGAACAGGGTGACGAACACAATTCAATTCAATTCAATTTAGTTCAATTCATTTTTATAGAGTGCTCTTCTCATACAGTGACACAGAGCGCTTGAACAAAGGTATAAGGCAGAGAAATACAACAAAGAAGACAGTTGACTACAGACTAGTGTAATACATTATCAATGCATTTATCAAAGTTAAAAGTATGCCTACTGGCCACGGAGAAAAGGAACAAAAAAATCCTAATTGAAGGCTAAGGGAGAAAAAAACCTCTGGGGGTCCAAGTGCCAGTGGCTACCCGCCCCTCCTGGGTATTCTAGATTAAATAAGGTTTCTAAGTCAGAACAATAGAGCAACAAGAAGAAATTCTTAGTAATTGATAACTTAAAGAAGTTAAACAGTTTCAAACATTTTAATACAGAGGTGGAAAAAACAGAAACAGAGCCAAATGGAATGACAGTTGTTAGTGATATGCCCGAGTGAACATATAAGTCTTAAGTCTGGAGTTAAAGATTGAGACAGGGCATTTCTGATAGTAACTTGTAGACTATTCCACAGTTTAGGTCTATAGTTAAAGGAGTGCCCTCCTGCTAAAGTGTTATTGATCACGGGTACTTTAAGGTAACCTGCATCCAATGAACGAAGATATTGTCTTGGAAAGTAAGAATCTTTATTCTCACAAAGGTAAGTCGGAGCAATGCCATGTACTGCCTTATAGATCAGAAGTAGGATTTTTAAATCAACCCTAAGTGTAACTGGGAGCCAACGCAGCAATTTCAGTACAGTGTTACATGGTCGTACTTCCTAGTTCTACTGACAATTCTTGTGGCAGCATTTTGTAGCAGCTGTCGCCTGGATACAGTCTAGTATAGAGAACCTGAAAATAAAGCATTACAATAGTCTAGCCTACTTGAAACAAAAGTATGAACAAGTTTCTCAGCATCTTGCCTACATAGGAATCGCCTTAATTAGCTATATTTCTTAACTGAAAAAAGCACAACCTAGTCAAATCATTAACATGAGACACAAATGATAGCTTTCCATTCAACAAAACACCCAGATCCTTAACATAATCTGTACACTTGAAGCTTATACTGCTTGTGGTAAAAAGTAGTGTGATAGTATCAAGAGTTTTGGCATCACCACCCACCTCAAGTACTTCTGTTTCAGTGGGATTTAGAGATTAAAAAAATTTTTGCTCATCCATAGTTTTATATTGGTAAAGCAATTAGCTAAAGACACCACATGTGATGGGTCACCAGGCTTAAACGAAACAAATAGCTGTGTGTCATCGGCATATGAGTCAAAGCTTATGTTTGTATATTATGTTTGCAAATATCACCCAATGGTAACATATAGAGTGAGACTAATAATGGACCTAATACAGAGCCCTGAGGCATACCATATCAAACTGTAGTTGATATGGAGGAGGTACAGCCATCAGAATTCAAAACAAATTGTTCACAGTTAGCTAAATATGAGTCAAACCACTTCAGGACATTACCCCTTAGTCCAACTGGGGGGCATGGGAGTTAGCTAATCCAGTCCACATGTGTTCTGTGGACTTGGAGAAGGCCTACGACCGTGTTCTACAAGAAATTCTGTGGGAGGTGCTTCAGGAGTATGGGGTGCCGGGGCCACTACTGCGGGCCATTTGGTCTCTGTACACATGGATCGAGAGCTGTGTCTGCATACTCGGCATTAAGTCAAGCCCATTCAATGTGGGAGTTGGACTCTACTAAGGTTGTGCCTTGTTCCCACTCCTGTTTGTGCTTTTCATGGACAGGATATCAAGGTGCAGCTGAGCTCAGGAGGCATTCTATGTGGGGGTCAGATGGTGATGTCTCTGCTGTTTTCAGAAGATGTCCTTTTGGCACCGTTACATGGATTCTGTGCTCTCCCTGTTGCCACCGCGACCCTACTAGGGAGAGCGGGAAAGAAAATGGATGGATGGATAGAGGGATGGATGGATGGATGGATATTGGTGATATAGTTTGGGGCTAAACTATTTAGTGATTTGTAAACAATAAGTAATACTTTGAAGTCAGTTCTATAGGAGACAGGGAGCCAGTGCAGGGATCTAAGAACTGGAGTAATGTGCTCTCTCCTCTTGGTATTTCTTAAGATTCTGGCAGCAGCATTTTGAATGAGCAGAAGTTGTCTGATGGTTTTTTTTGGGGAAGACCAGTCAGGAGAGCTTTACAATAGTCCAATCTTTTGGAGATAAATGCATGTATTAGTTTGTCTAGGTCCTGTTTAAGAACACACCCTCTGATTTTGGCTCTGCTTTTGAGATGATAAAAAGACACTTTAGTTATGGTTTTGATATGGTTAGTGAAACTAAGTTCCTCATCTATTATTATTTCAAGATTTTTGACTTGTCTTGTAATCGTTAGGGCCCTAGAGTCCAGGAAAGCTTTTAATTTGCGTCTATCTGTTTTGTTACCAAAAAGGATTATTTCAGTCTTATCTGTATTTAATTGGAGGAAATTCTGTTGCATCGAGTCACTTATTTTCTTGAGGCACAGATACAGTGAATCTATTGGACTATAGTCATTTGGTGACAGAGCTAAATAGATCTGAGTATCATCCGCATAGCTATGATAAGCTACTTAGCTGTCTTGAAAAATTTGGCCCAGGGGCAGCTTATAGTCAGGTCAAGTCAAGTAGGTTTTTATTGTTATTCTTCTATATAGTTTGTATACAGTGGAACGAAATGTCACTTCTCCGGGACCATGGTACAATACAGAACAGTGTGCAAGACAACATAAAGTGCAAATACACAAGTGTGAGTTGAGTACAGGACAATAAATATACAGAACAGAACAGTAGACACAGAGGACAATAAATTCACAGGACATGGGCTGTAAACTGCAAACTGTTTTGTAGTGTAGCAGTAATAAGTATTAAGTAGCAGCAAAAACAAGTCCCATAATAAAAAGTGTGTGATGCAGCTTTGTAAAGCATAGATTTGCAGTGGTATTGAGTTATACTGGGTTAGCTGTTTGACTGTGCCAGGTGAGCGTTGGGAGGTAGCAGGGTGTTGAGCAATCTGACTGCCTCAGCGAAGAAACTGTTGCGGAGTCTGCTGGTGGTGGCACGGATGCTCCTGTACCTTCTGCCAGATGGCAAGAGGCTGAAAAGTCTATAAGAGGAGTGAGATGGGTCATCCACAGTACTGGCAGCTTTGCGGATGCAGCGGTTGTTGTATGAGGTGTTAATGGTGGGTAGGGAGACTCCAATGATCTTTTCACAATTCACTGTAGGGTCTTGCAGTTGGAGGCTGTGCAATTTCTGTACCACCTTGTGAGACAGCTGGTCAGAATCTCTCTAGTGTTCCTCTGTCGAAGGTGGTGAGGATAGGACAGGGGAGTTTGGCTCTCTTCAGCCTCTGTAGGAACTGGAGGTGCTGTTGGGCCTTCTTGGCTAGGCAGGTGGTGTTGAGAGCCCAGGAGAGGTTCTCCGTCATGTGCACACCAAGAAACTTAGAGGTTTTGACTCTCTCCACAGTTTTTTCATTGATGTGTTGTGTTGAGCGATCTACTCGGGTCCTCCTGAAATCGACAATCACCTCTTTAGTCTTATCAACATTGATAGATAGATTGTTGTCTCTACACCATTCTGCAAGCTGGTTCACTTCCTCTCTGTACGCTGACTCATCATTGTTGCTGAGGGGGCCCACAACTGTAGTATCATTAGCAAACTTGATGTGATTTGAACTGTACTTTGCAGCACAGCCATAAGTCAGCAGGGTAAACAGCAGTGGACTGAGCACACAGCTCTGGGGAGCGCCGGTGTTCAGTGTGCTGGTTCTGGAGGTGAGGTTGCCAATCCTGATGGACTGGGGTCTCCCAGTTAAAAAATTCAGGATCCAGTTACAGAAGGAGATGGTCAGACCCAGCAGGCTCAGGTTTGTTATCAGGGCATATACAGATTAAATAAGAGGGGCCGCAGAACTGATCCTTGAGGGACTCCATAAGTCATAGCGGTACGTTTGAATTCATAATTGCCTATAGTGACAAAATAATCCCTGCCATATAGATACGATTTGAACCATTTAAGTACTGTTCATGACAGGCCAACCCAGTTTTTTAACCCATCTAACAGTATTTTATGGTCAACCATATCAAAAAGTGCACTGAGGTCCAGTAACACCAGGACAGTTAATTTACCTGAATTCACATTTAGGCGAATGGCATTACCTTTATCAGAATCAGAATCAGAATCAGAACAAGCTTTATTGTCAAGTATGTTCACACATACAAGGAATTTGTCTTGGTGACAGAAACTTCCACAGCACAGACAGAATGACAGTGACAAGACACAGATGAGAAGATAGAATATGTGAATAAAGGATAAAAAATATAGAAAAAATATAAAGTACACAATATACAAAAAATTGTCACTAGACATTATATGTATGTACAGGTATGTTCTATATAAATGTAAGGGAATGTGAGTAAGACATATGATGCGAAAAATAGATATAAAGATAAATAGCGCTGTGTATTGCACTGGTTTACTCTCTAGGGGGGGATTTAGCTGTTCATGAGGTAGATGGCCTGAGGAAAGAAACTTTTCTTGTGCCTGGCTGTCCTGGTGCTCAGTGCTCTGTAGCGCCGGCCAGATGGCAAAGGTTCAAAGAGGAAGTGGCCTGGATGTGAGGGGTCTAGAATGATTTTGCTAGCCCTTTTACTGACTTTAGACGAGTACAGTTCTTGGAGAGCTGGCGGGGGTGTGCCGATGATTCTTCCAGCAGTCCGAACTATCTGCTGCAATCTTCTGATGTCTGATTTCGTAGCTGAGCTGAACCAGTTACAGAAGTGCAGAGGACAGACTCGATGACTGCAGAGTAGAATTGCATCAGTAGCTCCTGTGGCAGGTTGAACCTCCTCAGCTGGCGAAGAAAGTATAACCTCTGCTGGGCTTTCTTCACAACGGAGTCTATGTGGAGCTCCCACTTCAGGTCCTGTGAGATGTTGGTGCCCAGGAACCTGAATGACTCCACTGTTGCCACAGTGCTGTTCATGATGGTGAGTGGGGATAATGCTGAGGTGTTTCTCCTAAAGTCTACAGTCATCTCCACTGTTTTGAGCGTGTTCAGCTCCAGGTTGTTATGACTGCACCAGATAGCCAGCTCTTGGACCTCCTGTCTGTAAGCAGACTCGTCACCATCCCGGATGAGGCCAATGAATGTGGTGTCATCTGCAAACTTCAGGAGTTTGACAGAGGGTTCTTTAGCGATGCAGTCGTTGGTGTACAGGGAGAAGAGCAGTGGGGAGAGCACACATCCCTGGGGGGCGCCAGTACTGACCATGCAAGTATTGGATGAACATTTTCCCAGCCTCACTAGCTGCTGCCTGTCTGTCAGGAAGTTGGTGATCCACCTACAGATGGAGGTGGGCACAGAGAGTTGAGTTAATTTGGACAGGATGAGGTGTGGGATGATGGTGTTGAAGGCTGAGCTGAAGTCCACGAACAGGATCCTCACATAAGTCCCTGGTTTGTCCAGATGTTGCAGGATGTAGTGCAGTCCCATGTTGACTGCATCATCCACAGACCTGTTTGCTCGATAAGCAAACTGCAGGGGGTCCAGCAAGGGTCCAGTGTTTATTAGAGCAGTCTCAGTACTGTGGTGTGGACGGAAGCCAGATTGAAAACAGTCAAGACAGTTATTCACTATGAGGAAGTTACTAATTTGAGTAAAGACTACTTTCTCAATAATTTTTCCCATGAATGGAAGATTTGAAAGAGGTCTGTAGTAATTAAGCATGGTGGTAACCAGGTTTCTCTTTTTTAGGAGGGGCTTAATAACAGCAGTTTTCAGTGATGATGGGAAAGTGCCTGATGAGAGAGCTATTAACTATCTGCAGTAATTTTAATGATAGACAACTAAATACGCTTTTTAAAAAAATCAGCAAGCAAAACATGAAGACAGCAGGTTTAAGGTGCAGCATTAATTCCTCCAGCGTTTTACAGTCAATAGCATTAAATTCAGACATGATTGCCATATTCCTCTTATGTAGTAAGATGATCTCATATCATGAGCAAATAAGTGATCTAATGGTTGTAATTTTTCTGTGGAAAAACAATGCAAACTCGTTACATTTTTCAGCAAAGGAGAACTCAGAAACTGACTGTGTTGGTGGATTTGTTAACTCATTCACAATGGCGACTAAATAACAGCTACTGTTTATGTTCTCATTAATGATATTAGAGAAATGATTGTCTAGCCTTGCTAAGCTCCAAGTTAAACATTCAAAGTCTTGTTTTATAAATGTGAAAGTGGATCTGAGCTTAATTTTTCCTCCATTTACACTCAGCCTGCAATCTCTCTTCTGAACAACAACCGCTAAGGCGTTTCTCCATGATAATTTTTGTTTGCCAGAGATTATTTGAACCTTAACTGGTGCTATAACATCAAAAACCCTGATAATTCTGCTGTTTAGGTTTTCAAGCAGATCATCAATGGAACCTGTTGTTGTACATGAAGACCTAGATATAACTTCCATAAATAAAACAGTAGTATTTTCATTAATGTGCCTGTTTGTTTTTTTTTTACTAATTGTAGGTTTGGGCTGAATAACTGGAGACATCAACAGATCAAAGAAAATCCAAGAGTGATCTGTCAGAGATAGATCCCTTATTTCACACACGTTATCTGAAATCACTTGTCCCAAGCGGGGTTGCGACAACCCAGAGCCTAACCCGGCAACACACGGCGAAGGGCTAGAAACACACCCAGGACAGGACGCCAGTCCATCACAGGGCACTCCAAGTGGGACTCGAACCCCAGACCCACCAGAAAGCAGGCACAGGCCAAACCCACTGCACCACCGTACCCCCATCCCTTAGTTCAATGGTTGGAATAGTGAGACCCTTGCTGTTAACCAAGTCCAGGGTATGACCTTGAGAATGAATAGGACCTTTTACATGCTGTGACAGATCAAACATGTCAAACAGGGAAAGAAATTCTTTAGCAAAGATGTCATTAGGATTATCTATGGGGATATTAAAGTTACCAGTTATAATAAAACTGTCAAAATCCTTGATGATTACAGACAGGAGTTCAGAGAATTCATTTACAAAAACAGATGCACATTTTGGAGGTCTGTAGACAACTACTAATAAGAATTGTGGTGTGCTCTTCATAATGGTGCAGAAATATTCAAAGGAGGCAAATTCAGCTAGTGATGTTTGCTTACATTGGTATGCATCCTTAAACAGAACAGAAACACCCCCACCTTTCCTGCCAACTTGAGAAATATTTAAGAATATAAAATAATATTTTATTATTTTAGTTCTGAAGGGCTGGTTCAACAGGAACATTTGAGCTAGAACTGTCATCAAGTCATGTTTCAGTTAAAATCATAAAATCTACTTGGTGAGTAAAAATGAGATCATCAACTAAAAATGACTTGTTGGCAAGAGACCAGATATTAAA
Source organism: Scleropages formosus (assembly GCF_900964775.1). Taxonomy (NCBI): domain Eukaryota; kingdom Metazoa; phylum Chordata; class Actinopteri; order Osteoglossiformes; family Osteoglossidae; genus Scleropages; species Scleropages formosus. Next base: position 10,972,850 of record NC_041806.1, read on the forward strand.
AAGTGCTAACCTTAAGGAATTAACAGAGGGCTTCAGGACAGACTGAGTTTGGTGTGAGATATGTATTAGATCTGACCTGTTTACCCTGGGGAAAAAAAGTCCAGTTTAAGTCGAGTATATTTAGAAAGACTTCAAAGATGGCTTCTTCTTGTTTTTCTGTTGCTGAAGTTTTCCATTTGAGTACTAGGGAATGAAAGGACTATTATTTTTGTGTTCTAAATCAGCAAGATTCCAGATTGACCTTAGCAGCATCTTCCTTTGAGTTCTTACAAATTCAATGACTGCATGTTTTATGTGCTATAATAATTGGTGCTTAGGCATATGTAAAACTTCACCCCAAATGAAGTCAATAACATTATTATTATATTATTATTGACGCCCCTGATTGTTTAAAATTTTCACTACTACGAACAGGTAAGAGGCCTCGCTTGGCGCCCCCTGGTGAAACAGATCAGACATCCAGAAGATCGCTAGGTGTCGCTATTATCCCATTTTAAACGCCAAAAATGTACTTTCCAAAAAAGTTACGAACTGTTACCGCAAGTTTTGTAGGGAAACATAAAAAACATAAAACCAGAATGTCGCACGTGTGTTATATACAGCATAAAAACGTATGCAGAAATTAATTCAATTTGGGCAACAGAGTTTCTCGTCCAAAAAAGTTGAATTTATTTGAACCCTAGTTTCCACAAATTCATTATTATTTGTTATTATGGCTATGCTAAAACGTTTTAACTGAACGCGACAGGTGTAAATATAAAATAACACAAACGGCTGAGAAGCATGCAGGTGGCCTATAGGCGTTCTTTCTTGATGACATGGTGCCACTGCGCTGCGGAGGGGCTCGCGCTCCGGTTGCCGTGTTTATCGCTGGGCACAGTGCATTCTGGGAAACTCTCGGCCTACCAAACATGGCGTTTCAATGACAGCTGCTGGACTTCCATTATCTTCTCGGCCGCTGATAAATAGTAGTGGGACCGCTAACGGAGCGCTCTTCTTCCACAGATTTCGTTTATCGGCCCAGCTCAGACCTGGCCGCCTGTCCACGAGAAACCCGCAGAAAAACTCGAGGCGTTTGCAAGTCGGAGTCACGCCCACGGCTGCGATCGACCCGTTAGCTTATCGGCTAACCTGCACTAAGTGACCGACTGAGAGAGCGACCGACGGTTTGACGGACCGACACACACTCAGACACGCAGGCACTGCTGCCTCATGCTTGCTGACAGCGGAATGTGCGCCCCGTAGTGAGTTCCTTCGTGACAACGGATAGCCGAGCTCTGTCCGGGACCGTTTCATGCGCGCCGTCCTGTCCGGCTCGTCCGGCGGAGGACTGAGACATGGGCTCCGGGCCGGTGGACTCGTCCCAGTGGCTCTCGGTGAAGGAGGAGACCATCTTCCTGCACGACGGCCTCATCCGGGTTACGGACCTGGCCGAGCTGCCAAGCGAAATAGGCGCTTCGGAGCAGGGCGACGCCGAGCAGGAGGTGAGTGCGGCCATCGTGCGTCGCGCTCGTGGGTGGCGACGCCGGCGCCGTACCGCCGGCTGACCGCCACAGGAAACACGTACGGCGTGGTACTGCCACGTTCACACCCAGGTTCCCGCTGAGATAACGAACAGACAGTGGTCGTCAAAAGGGCCGAACCGTCTTCCCGTGCGAGGGGTGAGGCGTCTCCATGGCGATCTCCTCTCCGCACGAGACCGCGGCCCCTCGGTGACACGCAGTGCAGTGCGGTGCGGTGTCTGTCAGCCGCCCGAGCCGCTTTCTTCCTGCATTGATGGGCTGTAGGTGCCGACGTCGTCGCTTGGTTGTTTTTATTAATAAATGAAGGTTTTTTTTTAACCATCACGGCTGTGACCGACGCCTGTTTTGTCCAATTCCAAGCACAGAGTGTTAGGTAATCCGCTTATTTGTTATTGATTTGCTCAATTTATATTCTTAACTCTGCAGTCACAGTGATTACCTTCACAGAAGAGTATTACAGGGATTTGAACCAGCAACCTCCAGGTTGTGAACAGGCCTAAGAGGCACATCACCTGCTGGCCCAGCCTATTACAGTGTGTGATGAGTCACTGTAAGGAGGGTGACCACAGCTCTGCTCGCTCTTGGAGACCTGCTTAAGTGTGTTTACCTGTGTGTTGAGGTTTATCTTACACACACACACACACACACACACAGTACTGTGTATGGATGCTCTTGGTGTGGAGCATGTGCATGTCACACCTCAGACATGTAGACATTGACAAGTACTCTAGCACCAGCACCATCTTTTTTGAGGGGGTTGCTTTCCTCTTTCCCCTTTGACACTTATTACTGTATACAGTACTAATACTGCACTAGTGGCCAGTACTGCAGTGTGAGATCAATGTTTCTCATATCCAGTCCATCTGTTTTCCAAAATAACCTTCAGCAGTTCTGAGTGCTACTCTATCACAGCCACTCCTGAGAATCAAGGCAGGGAGAACCACCAGTGGGAGTCCACCAAAGGCTGACACAAACTCGGTCACATACCATGGGCAACATAGTTACGAGTTTACCTGGAACATGTATCTTGGCACTGTGGGAGGAAACGGGGATACCCAAAGAAACCAGTGTGAACAAGGGGAGAACATGCAAACTCCACACTGACAGCCATATTTGAATCCACAGCCCAGGAGATAAAGCACCACTGCTGTCTGCTGCACCACTGTGCTGCTCCTGCTGTGCAGCAGCAGGGCTGTACCATAAGTAATCAAGACCATCAGGTTTTTTTTTTTTTTTTTTTTTTTTTTCTTCCCCCCCTCCCCCTATGGTATTTTAGTGTTTTTCAGTTTCTCTGCAACTTTTACATTGGTAAATAGACATCAAAGTACTAAGTTTAACACTCTGACTGGTTTTATAAGACTGTATGTGTGATTATTCCCAATAAGTCATTCCAAGTTATTGCCTATTCACACTGAAAACAGTGTAAACATGCCCCCCCCCCCACAGTCTATATTTTTATTGCTGATTTATCTTGTGTGCATGCTTGCGTGTGTGCGCATGCCTTATCTACCTTCCACTTGTAGTGTGTGCCTCTGTATGAACATGTGTACCAGCACTAGGTCAAAAGTGTTTGGGAGCTTGATGGTGACATGGTGTGTCCACCACGATGTTCTGTTAATTTACTTTTTGTTGTTAATTACTGAAGTAATTTTAGGTAAACATTTATTTCATCCTTTCAAAAGCTGCAGAGCTAAATTACCTTTTGATAGTTATGGTTAAAAAGTGCAATTTGCTGCTATGTTTCTTGTATCTGGGTGTGTTTTTGTGTTAAACATTTGTAGTGCTTTCTGTTGGAGGGGTTAAATGGGTAAAACATCAGTGTATTCTTCCCTCCATTCTAAGAACCCTGTTTGTTCTACATTGACATTTCTTTTTATACTTTCAGCAGCAACACTGGATCACAGCAACATGTTATAAGTACATGCACACACATAGCACAAGGACACAAGTGCACTGTCCAGCATTCATATAAATTATAATGCATATTAATTTCCCTTGCCTCATACATACACACTCTTGACATATTAGAGATGCCCACTGCATCTTATGGCCCCACTTACCTACACTATGTCTGGGGTTCTACTCCCTTGGTCTGATCCCTGGGCCCCCGGATGGGGGCTCCATTTGCAGCATGTTTCTGCTACAGTGCTGGCCTCACGTCCCCTTTTTTGTAGGAGCCCATCTGGGGGGAAATCAGAGTCCTGCAGTGTGTCCCTGGCTGTCCCCCCCCCCCCGTGTTTATTCACTTAGCTCATGTTTTTCTTCACAGCAACATACTGTAGTGCTACTTGCACTCATTTGCCCACTTATACAGCTGGGTAAATATCAGCTAATATCAACATCCCCAAAGAAACATTTCCACTCTTAATGCTGTAGAAGCAGCTTTATGGGATTAGTACTAGAATCACATTTACATTTATTCATTTATCTTATGCTTTCCTCCAAAGTCACTTACAGGGTTAAGCCGCTCTCACTGATTTACACATTTATACAGCCGGGTAATTTTTACTGTATCAGTTCAGGGTAAGTGCCTGGATGATGGGTATTACAGCAGGAGATGGGAGTGCTAACCACTGCACCACCTGCTGTAAGCTGAGGGTGGTGCCAGTAGAGAATTGCTTACTGTCTCAGTCCGGTAGAGGGAGTCTCAGGGGATTGGTGCCTACTCCACTCCACCCGACCCTGCAAACTCTTTTACAGCAGCATTGGTCCTGCTTCAGTCCACGTGACATCTAAAGAGATCAGCCTTTTGATGCAAGTTGGGGGGGGGGGGTGCTGATATTTGTATGCATGAGCGGTAGAGAAATGGTCCCTGTGGACTTCCAGTGAGCCGTCCATATCGTATTACCATGCACTTACAGTGCACTTTGGCCCTCAGCTCCAGAAAGGCAGTCAGGCGGCTGAGAACCCAGGCAGCAGTGAGCAGGGGAAGGATGGGCTTGGGGCTGGACTCTCCAAATGTCACCATCCAACAATGCCCTCTTCTGTGTTATTCCTTGGGTGAGCTACAGTGTTGTGTGGTCCCCTGTGCTCGCATGGCCTCTGTGTGGCCGCCACACTTCCCACCTTGGAGGGGCTGCCGTGGTGACTGTGTGTGAGCACGAAGGAGTCCCCTTCTCATCCAGGACACTGGAGTACTGTTAGCCCTGTGTCTCAAATGAAATCAGTATGAAATGCTTGTTCTAAAGGCATCCCCCCCAGGCATGGTAAGCCCAGAGCACATCACAATCAGTATGTGTAGGATGCCACTGAAGTGCAGATGTTGCACAACCATTTATTTAATTGCTAGAGGTCCCATACTTGTAGGTTATTACCTGTCTTGCTGGATTTAATGTACTCTTAAGAGCAATTTAAATATGCTTGGGTTAAATGAGCACCCTGCTAATTAAGCTTTAATCTTTTTTTCAGTAGTTCTGTGTTGTTCTGGTTCAAGCTGTGAATTCTGATGGACTAGGAAGTGGACCGTCCTTTCTGTGCATTGTCTCTCCATGCGCAGTTTCCTGGGTAGCAAATCAGATTTGCGGCTCCAGAGATTTGGCTTTGGGAGATGACTGCTCGTTGACCAGTGTCATCACTGCCGCCTTTCACTCAGTGTCTGTACTGAATTTACAGGCCTCCTATCTGCTTCCACATGCTATGTGGCTGTGGGTGAAGGAGTGGCTCCGGGTGCTTTGTGTCCCAGCTTCTCACAAGCAAAGTGTGGCTAGAGTGGTACACAACTAACATGGTGTTTTCTTTATTTTGAAATTTTATAGGGGGGTAGAACTGATACTGATAGTGAAATTGCAGTATAACGTAGTATTTTACCCCATTTTAAAGAAAACATCTTGCCCCTGTTAACAGCCAAACAGTGGGCATGGCTTTGTGGTGTCTGTGTTATGGTGCCACTGATTGGAGAGAGAATTTTCTTAATGCTACAGGTTAGTGAGGATGAAATGTGTGTGAGGATAGCTCTCACCTGTTCTTTTCTCCATGTTTACTTTACAAATGCTCTTCTCCAGTGATGTAATGATTGTGTAGCCCACACCTTTATCCAAGGTGACTTAGTGCTAGATACCAGACACTAAGCTCTTAAGATCACTTTCACGTTCACCCAGTGGAGCAGTGTAACACACCCACAGACACTGCAGGGAATGTAGAGTCACCAACCTACCTGAAATGCATATCTTTGGACTGTGGGAGGAAACCAGAGCACCTGGACGAAACCCACTGGAACATGGGGAGAGCACACAAACTCCATGGAGACTGAGCGGGAATCGAACCTACAGCTAGGCACTGTCAGCTGTGCCGCTGTGCTGCACTCTCCTGCCGCCTCTTTGCTCACTCGGCAATGTGTGACTCAGCTGCATCTCCCCGATTGTGTCTCCGCTGACTGTCTCACCTCCTGTCCTATGTGCAGATTCTAACATTCGAGACGAAGAACCCGGCGGAGTTGGCCGAGCGCCTGCGAGCTGTGTGCGGTAACCAAAGCAATGCCTATGCCCGGCTGCTGGAGTACCGGCTGAATGCGTTGCGTGGCCTGTGGGGGGCCCAGCGACAGCTGGCCCTGGAAGAGCAGCAGGAGCGAGAGGGTGCTGGTGACGAGGAGGCGCTGGCCCTGCTCAAGAGACAAGGCCTGCTACAGCAGCCTGAGCAGGCGCCCTTCACGTCGCGTGTGGGCCTTCTTCTCGTCTTCCCGCTGCTGCAGTCACAGTCACGCAGCGACCCAGCCCTCTGCAGCATCACGGCCGAGGTGCTGCTCACCTGTCTGCGTGACTGCCAGCCACTGAGCCTGAGCAAGGAGCCAGCTGACTGCCTCAGTGGCTTGGAGAGCCTTCTTTGCTCCTGGCTGGAGGAGCCCGAGCTGCCGCAGCAGCGCTTGGCCTCAGCTGCCGGGCCCCTTGTGCACCGACAGCGGGAGAACGCCGCCGCAGCCCTCGTGGCTCTAGCCTGCGCCAGGTGAGGATACTTGGGTATGAGCTGCTCTGCATCAGCTTTCTGTACTTGTTAGGTTCTCTGCTCAGTGTTTTGAGGAGTGAAAATAACGTTGTACCAGTTCCCTCCTGCCGCACATGGAGTAGAGCACCCTGGTGATTTGGGATGTTTTTGGAAATGCCAGCGCATGTCATATATAGGTGATCCTTGGCTTACGAAGGGGTTCTGTTCCAATGACCTTTTAGCAAGTCCACTTTTTGGGAAGCTGAAAATGCCCTTAAACAGCTGGGGACAGCTGATAGCATAGTGGGTAGAGCTGTTGCCTTTGGATCCTCATCTCCAGCTGTAGTACCCTTGAGCAAGGCACTTATGCTAAATTGCGCCAGTAAAACTACCCAGCTGTACAGTATATATGCGTAAGTACTTGTAGGTAGATTAACATTGTAACTTGCTTTGGAGAAAATGAATAAATGTAGGGGGTGCGGTGGCGCAGTGGGTTGGACCGCGGTCCTGCTCTCCGGTGGGTCTGGGGTTCGAGTCCCGCTTGGGGTGCCTTACGACGGACTGGCGTCCCGTCCTGGGTGTGTCCCCTCCCCCTCCGGCCTTACGCCCTGTGTTACCGGGTAGGCTCTGGTTCCCCGTGACCCCGTAAGGGACGAGCGGTTCTGAAAATTGTGTGTGTGTGTGTGTGTGTGTGTGTGTGTGAATAAATGTAAATTTTCAGTTAGAAGGACGAAACTACTGTGCTCAAAAGTAATATAAGGTTAATGGATGGAAGTTGTAGGTTTGGGTGTTTGTAAGTTGAATATGTTTTAATTTGAGGACTACCTTTAGCAGTATTAATGTAAGTGGCATTCGTTAGACTTAAGGGTAGGGCTGCTGCCTTTGAACTCTAAGGTTACAGGTTCAAATCCCACCTCCTGCTACATCTTTAATCAAGTTACTTATACTCAACCATCCCAGTAAAAATTATCCAGTTTTACAAATGGATGAATCATTACCAATGGTTCTGTGTTAGGTCGCTTTGGAGAAAAGTGTGTGCGTGTGACCGTCCAGGGTGGGTCCCCTCCCCCTTCAGCCTTGCGCCCTGTGTTGCCGGGTTAGACTCTGGCTTGCTGTGACCCTGCTCGGGACAAGTGGTTGTAGACATTGTGTGTGTGCGCGTGTGCTCATGCTTGAGCATGCACGCACTGTATATAATCCTTTATACAAGACCTCTTATCACACTATGGGTGACGACTGTGCGAAAACCAGAGAATCCCTTTTGCGCCCTGGCCTTTAGTAGCAAAAACGACCATTGTTTCAGGGAACAGTCCAGGTCAGGGCTTTCCCCGTGAACAGGGTGCTCTCGTTAAATGGTGATCGTTGTTCCTTTTTGTCTTCTTTGTTTTTCCCAGTTTCGCTCTGTATTGGGGCACCTGTGTGCAAAGCCTTTTGTAAATGACACTATTGTATAGCTCAGGAGAAATCTGCTTGCATCCATATGGAATAGACAAATTGCAACACAGATGTAAAAGTGTGCAAACTGTCAATTTTTGCTCCAGTGCTTCGTGAACTTGTCTACAGTTTTAAAATAACCAAATGATGTTTACTCACATCAGTTGTGAAATGGTGAGTAAAGCAGGGTCTCAGCAGAGACAGTAGGAGCATGAGGAGGCCTGTTAGTCCACAAATTCGCCAAGCACACACTCAGCACATTAATATTCACATATGAACTTTAAAAGCACACACAAACAAGCATTTTGTATTTAGTCCTTTTTTTTGGATGATCTCATTGTTCTGCAGTTGTAGGTAATAGGAATGTGCTGCTGGGGTTCCAGTTTTATCTGTGCCACGGCAACTGAAGCTTAGAGTCTCATTGAGTCAATATGTCAGCTTCTTTGAAATGAATGAAGTAGATGGTTGCACTTGATCTCAAAAAATGGGAAAATGCAACATTGCATAAAGTCGGTTTGTTATATTAAATACCTTTTTCCGTAACAATAATATATATTTGGAATTTTCTGTGAGATGCCAGTATTTATGTGGTAGTATACATGTCCAATACTGTGCGACCCTGTTTTGCTGTACTTCTGTTAGTGTAAGTAAAACTGCTGTGGAGGCAGTAGAAGATGAAGAATGTAATGTAATATTCTTAATACCAGATCCGTTATACTGGAATTTTGGCTAAAGTTCATTAATTCAGGGATACTTGTTTATTGATAAGGGGTCAAGCACATGTCTTCTGTCTGATATGGTCTAACTTCACCTTACATTGAACATGTCACCATTTAGCTTGCTTGTGTATATAATGTGTTTGTGTGAACAGTGTGTGTCTAGTTGTGATTATGCCCAGCCTACATCATGCAAGCATTAACTTGCGCAGACTTCAGGAATTTGCACCACACACACAGTCTGAAACCGCTTATCCTGAGCGGGGTCGCAGCGAGCTGGAGCCTAACCCGGAAACATAGGGCACAAGGCTGGACGGGGAGGGGGGACACCCAGGACGGGACGCCAGTCTGTGGCAAGGCACTCCAAGCAGGACTCGAACCTCAGACCCACCAGAGAGTGGAACCTGGCTAAGCCTGCTGCGCCATTGTGCCCCTTGCGTGCACTTGGTTTAAATTTTTACCTTACTTGCTGTAAACAATTAGATGTGGACAGTAATATTAAACTATTTGGTCCTGTTGGACTGTCGTCTCCTACAATGAGTCTGTCTTATCCAAATGCAGGGGCTCGCTGAAGACCTTCATTCATACTGTTCACCTTCTGCAGAAGCAGAAAGACCTGGGCCAGCTACCTGTAGCTGATGTACTCTACAGGTAAAGCAGGGTTCTTGGAGCTCAAGGGTCAATCCTGCAGCAAGTAATTGTGGGGTACCCCATGGGGTTGCCCTTGCTCTTGATCCTGTCAGCCCTCTCCTGTCTGCCCCTGCAGGCTTCTCCTGCTTGAGGGAGGCCCTGGATCCCCTTCCTGCCTTCTTGGGGGTAAGCACAGTGTCTCTTGGGGGTTCGAGGACATGCTGCCAGCACCAGACAGTGGAGTAGCAGGCTCCGAGAGTAAAGGTGAGTGTGGAATGTTACAGGAATGCAAATTTAAGTGGTAAAAAGATCGCTCTTTCTTCGAATTTTGTCCAGAACGTCTTAAAGTGCAATTTTGATATTCATAGCTCGTATGTTTATGGATGAAATTGTCACAAGGTTCCCCCCCCCCCCCCCAAAGGGAATAGACCTAGTAAGCATCTGGTTCCAGTCTGTGCCTGCACCAGTCCCATTTTAGGTGTACTGGTAGCCCCACATAAGCCCTGTGTACCTGGTGGTCAATGTATGAACATAGTTGTGTTGCTGTGCAGCCTGTGTTGCACCCTCCCAGCTTGGTTCTCACGACATCGCAGGGCTCTTTGTGCGCAGTAGTACTGGAATTATTTCATCATACGTTGCAGTTCCTCAGGTTTTTATTTCTCATATTTGGGTTTTTGGTGATCTTGAGACTCTGAACCTGAACATAGAAATTTGATTGAAATTTTGGATGGTCTTTGTTAGCCCATTTTTCTGTGAAAGGTGTGACTTGGCCTGTCACAGTCTCATGGTTGTGCTGACCATGGACAGTCTGTGTCAAAAGTGGGCCAGAATAACCTGAAACTTGGAGCCTGTGGTTATACAACAGACAGGTCATGTGGACAGAAAGATGACTTGGGAACAAGCCTGACTGAATGGTCCCCTTCCTGGACCTGCTGCTCTGAGGACACAGGGATATCTACTCAGTGAGCCCCTGTCCCTTTGACTCAGTGTAACACTGGATCTTAATCTTAGAAACACAACTGGAACCAAAAGTCTGTCTGTAACATGATTTGTCTGTAAGTAACAGATGGTGTAATGGTTAGTGATCCACTGCCTTTGGATTTCAAGGACCCAAGTTTGAATCACACCTCCTGCCATAGTACTCTTACCGTGCTTACCGTGAACTGATCCAGTACAAAATTACCCAGCTGTATATTCAGTGTACTAAGTTGCTTAGGAGAAAAGCATCAGCTAAATGAAGAAGTTTAAATCCACCTGCTACATCAAAATCAATATGTTTAATAATTCAGGTGTCCCTCCATTTATTCATTGCCTAAGTTATGTAAACATCTCAGATGATGCTATAATCAATTAAAAAAATCTGAAAAGCTTTGTTTATTCCATTCTCATCAACCACTCATCCTTTGTAGGGTGGCTGTGTTCCAGAGCCCATCCTGGAAACAAGGGGCATGAATTAGGGAATGCAGTCGACACAATGGAGATACCAGACCATGGCAGGACCTTAATTTTGTCTTGTTGCACCTCACTTCAAGTTAATACATTTGTCAGCATCTGGCAAATTTCAGTTGGCCTATGGTGTAATTTTCAAAAACATTTCTATTAAGTAGGAATTTTGTCAATTAGTGCAATATTAAAATGACAGGAATTTTAGACAATATATTTTTATTTTCAGTTATTCTGATTGTGTTTATCACATAAATGTACAACATGCCATGTTCCTCATCTTGTTACCGACATTTTTAAACACAAGACACCATCAGAATGCACTGGAAGTCAATCCAGCTACTCTCCCTCTCTATTGGGGTGCAATTTTATGTGTTTTTACCAGTGTCTGAACAAGGAAGTGCTGGTGATGTACATGTCATAAAAACATTTTTTTAAAAAAAAAAAAAAAAACAGAAGAAAATACAAACTTTTTCCTTTATTTTAAATGTATCTTCAAAAATTCAAAACTTGAATATCCATAACATGGGCACCCAGAGCAGCGTCCACCCAGTTGCTGTGGAATTTGTTTTGCAGTTCAGCTCAGCAAACAAATGGGTACTAGTACTGAGCACAAGAATGGCTTGAAGATCTTATTTTTCCCACTTTCCCCCTCAGCCTATAGCCTCCCAACTTGCCTGTGTTCACGTTCCCCTTTTTTACAAGGCTCGAAGTCTGTATGGTGTGCAACCTCCTTTGGTGGTGTTCTGCATCTAGGAAGACAGTGTGACCTTTCTTCATCTTCCCTCATCTTCTGTCTACAGACACAGACCTGGGGCGTTGCCTAGCCACTGACGGACTCTATCTCTACACCACTAACTCCTTTGGGAAGGGAATCAGCAAGCTGGGGTCCGGCCTTCATGGTACTCTGCGGTAATACAATACCTCCTTTACAGTGCTGAGACAGGAAAAAGGCACTAAAAATACTTCCCTCGCCTGCTCCTCTTGGGAAGGCGACACCCTTGCTTGTTCCATCACAGTGTGTGGCGAGGGCTCATGATGTGGGATGCTTGAGGCTTCACTGTGTCTGTTTCCTGTGCCTCTCCCAGGGGGTTTGTGTACTGCCGAAATGAGGACCTGGAGCCTGGATGGGTGGTGTTTGGTAGCGGGCGCCTTTTGCACCGCCCCGCATCCTTTGACACCAAGCCTCATCAGCTGTGCCAGGTCATCGACCCCTTCACGCTCCAGGTGACTGCCGCCTCTAGTGTTGGGGCTTTATTTTAAAGCTATAAGCATGTGGTGGCTATGCTGAAGTCAGAGTTCTGACTGCTTTTTGCAGGTGTGCCAGATTGTGCCCATGCCTGCTCATCACTTCCTGGTGGGCAGCAGTATGAGCACCCTGCACCTGTGCTCTGACGGGACCTACCTATACTGGATCTGGTCACCTGCCAGCCTCAACGAGAAGACGCAGAAGGGCCACTCGGTCTTCATGGATGTCTTTAAGTTGACAGTGAGAATCGTGTTTGTCTTTTCTTTCAATCCATTTGTTCAATTACAATCTTTTTTTCTCCATTAACTGCAAAGTCAAACCCTAATTTTTCAGCTTCCATGCAAGATCTGAAAAAAACACACTTGTTGGAAATGGAAGTAATATCTGTAAAAATCTGGATGGAATCATGCCACTTGCGCTTTAAATTTTGTCTTGGATTTTTATCTATCTCTTTGATGGGAACACTGACCCAATATCTGCGAGGGGAGCTATTTCTTCTAAGGGTTGATGTGGCCTGAGATGTGAAATCATAAGTAGCTTTATCTTAAACAGTTTGCATGGGTTCAGCAACTTTTTTTGAAATCCTCTGCTGGACATCAAGTAAAACCAGTGGTGGAAACACTATTTGTCCCCCAACTTCCTCAACCTCTGTGGCTCTCCCATAGGCTCAGTCTGGGCTCTGCATGGCAGAAGTCTTACAGGAGCGGGTCATTCTCACCCGGAAGGAGGGAGAGTCCTCAAAGTGTCTGAATGACCTACTGCTGAGCCGCATGTCCCGCTTCCGCGCCTCGCACTCTGCTACGCTGGCAGCGCTCACCGGCTCAGCCATCACGAACACGGTGAAGGAGGAGCAATCCGGTAGGTTTATGCTCACATTCTGATGTGATGCCTTGTGCACATGTTCTCCTAGACTTACTGTGCTACTGTGCTGGACATCCTGCTCTCCTCTCTGTGCTTTCTTTAATCCCGCTTGATTACCTGCGTTCTAAACTGATTCTGTTATTAGACTCAGTAGTGTAAATTACCTTGTCCTGCTATAAAGTGGCATGGCATCTATAATTGGTGTGTGTGTTTTTTTTTTTTTTTTTTTTTTTTTTTTTTAAAAAACACTTGACGGTTGCTAAGGTACAAATTTGAAAAATAGTTCTCATGTTTGTTGGTGTGGATGTGAGCGCCGCCACCTGGCTTATTTGTGCATTCCTGGTCAACACTTGTGATGTTTTGTTTTGTTTGGCCCTTTTACCATCTCAGCAGTGAATACCAGCTGTGGGCTTCCTCTGAAGACTCTGCGCAAGACACCAATGTATGTGTGCGGGACCTACCTGGTGATGCTGGCGTCACCACCGGGGGTGTCGGGCAGTTCTGCCACTCGCTCTCTGTTTGGGGGCAGCAGCAGTCTGTCGTCTCTCAAAAGTAAGCAGAGGCTTTTCTTCAGCCTCCCTGGGCCTTTAATCACCTCTTCTGTAAGCTTGTCCTGCTGTGTGTTTCCCTGTGTTGAGCAACAGCGATTCACTGTGCGTTCCTCTCCCTGTCTCTCTCTCTTTCAGTCCTAGCCTCCAGCCTGGTGTTCAGCATTGCAGATGGGCAGTTCAGCAGCCGTGCAGACCTCATCGATGCTCCAGGCAGCTCCCTTGGCCGTGGGGCTCAGGTGTCAGGTTTAGGTAAGCTCACTCTGGAAGGACTGTTATGTTTTATGTAGCTTTTCTATTCTGTAGAAGGCCTGTTGTGTTGAGTCAAGTTTTCCTTACTTATCCAGGGGCGTGCTATGATGCTCTCAACAACCTGATCTGGACATGTTCCAGTGACTACATGGACCAGTGGTGCAACCCTGGCAACCAGGCTTTCCATCACGTGTGTCACAGGCTTGGTGTCAGCCATGTCATCAAGGAGCCCAAAGGTGGGTGTGGCCTCAGGACCTGAATACTCTTGCCTAAAATGATGCAAACCTCTCCTTTGAGTAAATGCTCATTTTAAGTGTTCTAAAACCCTACCGTAAGGTTACAAGAGTGCTAATCTAACTTTCATTTGATTAAAAATAACACATTTATCTTTAAAATGTTTTACTTGGGTGTTGCATTGCCAAGTGAATCATAGCAAATGTCTTCACAGAAATATTAAATATCTTTGCTGTTTTCTTTTAAGAAGTCATGTTTGTTTAAAAATTGAAGGTTTTGGGCTGATTTGTTGAAAAGGATCAACCTTTTGGCCTGCAGAGGAGATGGTGCCCACGGGCGAAGTGATCAACCAGCTGCTGCACCACGTGGGTGCCATGTGCATCCACCAGCTCAACGTGCTGGCGGCCAGCAGTAGCAATCTGCCCATCGGAGCTTTCCTGGGCAAGCAGCACCCTATCGAAACGAAGCACTTCAGCAGCATCTGCGATATCATGGAGAAGGCCATGGTCAAAGGGGACACCTGTATCATTCGCTGTATTTTGGTGGTCTTCCAGGTATCACAAGTCAGATGCCTGCAGCTGTTAAGGTCCGCTGCCACCTGCGGCATTTAATGCTCTGGAACTTCTTTCCCCTTCTAAGGTGGTGTTCAGGTTCTTCAACCCGCAGTCTGAGCAGAACAGAGAGAGTGTACGGCGAGCTGGCTTGTTGCTGTGGCAGCTGCTGATGGCACCAGCAGACCAGATTGGCGCTGAGATCCTGGGGGAGGTGTGCCTGGCCATCAGGTAGGTACTGAGCAGTGCCATAAGATACTGAACCTGGTTTCTGCATTCAAAATATTAGTTTGAACTGGGTTTAACTGTGAGTTCCTTTTAACAAAAGGGTGTGTGTGTGTGTGTGTGTGTGTGTGTGTGTGTGTGTGTGTGTGTGTGTGTGTGTGTGTGTGTGGTGTTGCTGCCTAGTATACTGATCAGCCCCTGTCAGACTCAATGTGTATGTATGGACACCCAAGAGAAATATGGGTGCTTAAGGGCATAGCTGAATGTTGGCTTTTCTTTTGTGACCATGTGCTCTTCTGCAACTGCAGCTCAGGACTGAGCACTTTGTATCAAGGGGAAACTGAACTGAACAACCTACTGAAGCTGGTCCTTACAGAAGGTGTGTCTTTCTGCTGCTTGGTGTACTTTCCCTCTGCTGCCCCTTGTGCGCAGGCAGGGTTCCTCCTGCTGTGTTGCAAGTGTCAGCTTTGTAAGGCTCCTTGTATTGTCAGGTGAGCGGAACAGCGGCCTTTCCCAGCTTCGGGACGTCATTCTCACCAACCTTTCCATGCAGTTACAGAAGAACCGCTTTGGCAGTGATGATGATGACCACTACAGGTAGGAGGCCTGAGAGATACTTCTATCATTTGCGGTCTTCATATTTTTCTTATTTTTTCTTTTCCAGTTTCTATCTCATGGTCTTTTTGTCCTTTTAACTGCAAAGTCAAACCCCAACTTTCCAATTTCCATGCAAGATCTGATTACACACATGTTGAATTGGAAGTAAAATCTGGAAAAACCTCATTCGTGCTTATCCTGTAAACGGTGTGTTTGAAGAGAGCCACAAATTACATACATATATATATATATATGTGTGTATTATATAATTGTTGCTTGTCGCTTTGACAGATGGGAATATCCATTTTTCAGGTGCAGTTCAGACAGTGACATTTTGTGGCTGACAGTGAGGAGACAGCCACATAGGTAGGACAGAGGACAGCAGAAACTTTTTAGTTTTAATTTAGCTGACACTTTTCTCAAAGGCATCTTACAAGGGTAACTCCTACACAAGGTGGGTTTTGAACCTGTATCCTTTAAATGCCAGAGAGCAGCTGTAATCACTTCGCTGCCTGCTGCTATTTTGTTAAATTATAAACAGAAATTGGGACATAAGTCCTTTAAAGCCCAGATTGAATACCTGGCCTTAGATGGGCTGAAACCCAGCAAGTAAATAACTCCACGTTCCTACATTCCATGCTTAGTATTGTACAAGCACCGTATAGTGTGTATTATCCTTCACTTTTCATATTGTAGAAATTAGCATGGTGTTGGTATAAGGGGAGCCATGTGTCAGGGTCAACACCACTCCATTCCACAGTTCAACCTTCCCTGGTTCAAGTTCAAATCCATGTCAGCCTTTAACATGTGTATCAGCACTGTAATTGCTGGAAAAAAAAGGCTAGGATGTTGCATGTGTCAGAGTCTGTGTCTCTGCTGATTTACAATCTGGAGCCAGGTTTGAAGCTGGAGATGGTTGGCATTGTATAGCTGGTGCTCTGATGCACCTCCCCGCTCTGCCTATGGGCCATAGTTGACTGGCTGATGGTACTGCTAAGATATTGTACCAGTGTTGGAGATGCAAGTCTACCTTCTTCACACTGGGTTCATGGAATCTACTTCCTGAAGTTAGTAAAAACTGTTTATTAGGTGTTGCTTAATTTGCTCTAATGGTGTGTTTGAACCCAACACACTGTTATTGATACCTGTGTGTGCAGATTGTACAGACATTGTGTTTTGAATTCACAATTTCATGTGATAGGCTGAACGATGAGCTTCTACACTGCATCTTGAAGACTGTGGTGCGAGAGTCCTGTCTGGTCATCACCAAGTGTCAGACCATCGGAAAGGATGACTTTCAGAAGCTCCTGTCCACTGTGCCGGTGTGTGGGAAGCCCACAGTTCGGATATATAGATTGGCGTTATTTCCAGCAAGGCACTCTGGGTGGTGCTGAAGGTCACAAACTTAACTCGTTTAAAATGCATACATGGCATCTCTCTTTAAAAAAAAATAAATAAATAAATAACTATCACTGGTGTATTCTGATGGTAAACTTAAAGTACTGATAAGTTTATTGTAAGTACTTGCAGGTTTTCAAAGTTACTCCAGGATATTGTTATATTGTAGGTTGTTTTGTTGATTTACTGCCTTTATCTAGTTTGACATGCAAACATTGATTAGTCCTACACCATTAGGGCCCCTGAAACAGACTGACATTGATCAGTGAGCAAGTTTCAAAGTGTGGAGTGATGACAGGTACTGCCCTACTACCCAGGTGGCCTCTCCCAGCCTACGCTACCTCATGGCTGTTCAGAACCATCTGCTAAGCAACATGGTTCTGATTCGGCCTGACGAGAGCGATGACAGCGACAGCTCCCTGCAAGGGGAAACAATGAAGGTACAGGTAAACATCCCCTTTAAATACCAATTCTGATGTGCTATCTGTCCTTGTGGCACGATGACCTGTGAGATTGTGTTTGGGGTGTGGTATTTTCTGTACTTCAGGTTTGACACACATTCTGATACGAACTAGGTTCCTTGGTTCACAAATAGTGCTTCTGTTTGCCTTTTTTTTTTTATTGGATGGAGAGTGGTTACGGAAGCCTCCGCATTGTTGTTCCTCCATAGGATCTGCAGGCCAGCATCCTGTCCCTGGCAGCCAAGATCTTGATGGGTTGTGATGAGGTGTTAGAGACCTTGCAGCAGGTGACCACTGCCCTGATCAAGAGTGAAATCCCAGACCGGGAGACCAGGTACAGCACCTGCATGATCCACCTGTGAGAGTGGATTCTTCTGCTACAGTACCTCCATCCAAAACAGAATCATACTTTTAGGGGCATTTAGTGAATTTCATCTCTAGGCTTTGGTGCTATGGTGGTTTGGTTTGACTTGCAGTTTAAATTAGGTCTTTGTGCTCAAAGATGAAATGTGAATCAGAAGACCGAAGTAGTTAGAGGACCTTGTGGTGGGCTCTGCTATTTTCCCCTTGAGCGGAACACCTTAGCTCAACTTTGCAGAAGGAGATGAGATGTGTTTGCACAGTAAGCCACCTAGAAATGGACCAGATTTTAATTTCATGACGTCACATTTTACAAGGCCAGTAACAGTCAGCATTGAATATGTGGATATCAAGGTTGCTAATGTTCTCTTCCTGGTCCCCCCAGACTGAGGGGGCTGGAACAGGTGACAAAGGCCACTATGCTGGGACATCTGCTGCCAGTGCTGCTCACTTCTCTGATGCATCCAAACCTGCAGACACTCACACTGGCCGATGCTCTCATGCCACAGCTTGTGCAGCTGGTCCTCTACACCAGCCAGGTTGGTTCCCAACAGCTGCTTTGTGTCTAGGTGTCAATAATACACACACATTACTGTGGAGGTGGGATCACTAGGGTTGGTTTTAAAATTGGAATTACAGAAATGATTGTAATCTTTATGGGGTGGATCTGAACCAAGGTTCAATCCAGACTTGAACTAATTTACACAAGTTAATAGGATTTCTTTTAAAGAGGTACATGTATGGCCCTGCCTAAATGGATAAAATTGTCCATTTAGGCAGGACCATAATCCATTGTCCATTTAGGCAGGGCCATTTATTCATTTTTAAAATTCAATATATTGCAAGGTTTTTTTTTTTTTTTTTTTTTTTTTTTTTAAAAATAAAACTTTCTAATATAGTGGCTTGCAAAAGTATTCAAGCCCCTTGAAAGATGGCATAATTCTGTGGATTTCAAAAGATACATATCTTGTTCCAATAAGTATTTTTCTTGTAAAACCCGTGCTCTAAGACTTTATTTTGAAGGCCAAAGTAAATCATTAGTCAAAAGATTTATAGAAAAAAAAAAAATGGAAAATGGGAAAATTTAGTTGAGCCTCTTTTGGATGCAATAACAGACTTGCAGTGCTGTTTAAAAAGTGTTCGTCCCCCTCCTGATTTCTTCTGTTTTTATGTTCATCTCACACTAAATAGTTTTAGGTCTTCCAACGAAATACAACATAAAACCTGAGTAAACACAGAATACAGTTTTGAATTTTCATTTTTTTTTAATTGAAGCAAAAAAGTTATCCAACACCTATCACCCATGTGAAAAACTAATTGCCCCCTTAAACATAAAATCTGGTTGTGCTACCTTTAGCATCAATAACTTTTCTTCACCCGAGTGTTCGGAACATAAGGCCTCAAGTCAGATGAAATGACTACAAAGTCAATCATTGGCCTTTGGCCCAGTGAGCTCTGGTACAAAGTACACTTATGAGCATCCTTGTGTTCGAACATGGTGTTTGTTATGGACAAACTATGACTAGCACAGAAGTCCAATAACATTTCACTATTCTGGTTTAGATCAGGTAAGCCATTGTTCTCCATCACCCCACTCCAGAGTTCTCAGTCATTGCTAACATGAGCATTGAAGTCCCCCAGCAGGACTATGGAGTCTTTAGGTGGGACCCTATCCAGAGCCCCACCCATTCTCTCTAAGAAGGTTGAATACTCTGAACTGCTGTTTGGTGCGTAAGCACACACAACAGAGTTTTCCTCTCTGCAACCTTAAGTCGTATTGAGGCGACCCTCTTGTCCACCGGGACAAACTCCCACTGTACGGCAGCCAGCTGGGGGCTTGTGAGTATCCCCACACCTGCACCTCTCACCCTGTGCAACTCCTGAGTAGGAGAGAGACTACCCCCTGTCAAGGAGTTTGGTTCCAGAGCCAACACTGTGAGTGGAGGTAAGCCCAACTATATCTAGTTGGTATCTCAACCTCCTGCACCAGTTCTGGCTCCTTCCCCCCTCAGTGAGGTTACATTCCACGTACCAAGAACCAGTTTCTGCCGTGAGGGGCCGTGACACCACGTGCCACACCCCGTGCCACCCCACCCCCTCCTGCTGCCTGAAAAGCATTGCACCCATGTAGGACCTTGCAGGTGGTGGGCCCACATGCCCCCCCCACATTGCCTTTTTGGGTTGAGCCTGGTCAGGCCAGGTTACGTGGGCTGCCTGGCCACCAGGCTAGGACCACTACCCCTAGGCCTGGCTCCAGGAGTAGGTCCTGGTAACCCTATTCTGGGCAAGGTAAATGTTGTCTTGTCTACTTTTTTCATGGGAATTTTTTGATCATGCTAGTCTGGATCTTCACTCCAGACCTGTTCGCCTTGGGAGACTCTATCAGGAGCATACTGCTCCCGACGATATAGCTCTGGAGATCCCAAGATCACGCAAGCCCTTCTGCCACGACAAGGTCCCGATCCAGGAAGAGACATAAATTGTATTTTGTGTCTATTCAGGTTGCCTTTGTTTTGTTAGATTTTGTTTTAATTTATGAAAAAAATTAGTATGAGAGATGCACAAAAACAGAAGGCTTTTCCACAGCACTGTAAATCTTTTGGGGTAAGTCCGAACCAGCTTTGCACACTGCTCAGGACTGATTTTGTCCCATTCTTCCTGGCAGATTTGGTTGGATGGCACTTCTGGACTACAATTTCAAAAAGTGCTGCAAAATGTTGAGATCAGGCCTTTGACAAGGTCATTGTAGGACATTCACTTTTTTGTTTTTGGGCCACTCCACGTTGCCTTGGCCTTGTGCTTGAGATTGTTGTGTTGCTGGAAGATGAACCTTCTCCTGAGCCTCAGTTTTAGCTGACTGGAACAGATTCTCTTGCAGTATTTCCCTGTATTTAGTTCCATTTTTCCATTAATCTTAAGATTCCCACGCAGCATTATGCTGCCACCACCAGACTACAATCTTAGAATGTTTTTTTTTTTTTTTTTTTGAAGCATGGGCAGTGTTAGGTTTGTGCAGCACATAGTGCTTTGAATTTTGCCAAATAGATCGATCTTGGTTTCATCTGACCTTTTCCATCTTCACCTTTTCCTACATCCTAGCTAGGTCCTTCTCATACATTGTGGTAAACTCTAGCAGTACCTTTTTATGGATATTCTTGAGTAATGGCTTCTTTCTTGCCACCCTCCCAGACAGGCCAGTGTTGTGGAGAGCCCTTGAGATTGTAGATTCCTGCACATGTACCCCAGTTTCAGCACCTGACTTCTGTACACGCAGTCCCCAGGTTACAAACATCCGATTTAACGTACAACCTGTACTTACGAACCATCCCCCGTAAAGCCTACTATATTAAAAATTCAAAGTACTGTACATACAATGATGCGTAATAAAACGTGTGCTACTGTGCGACGCACATCAAAACATTACACGTCTACAGCGGTTCCTGAGTTCGTGGGTGTGTGAGCCTGAGGTAGGATAAAGACTTTCTTTTCACTTTTGCCACGCCCTCGCCCCACAATGTACATACCTGCCCGAAATCAGGGCAACGGGTATAAAGAAGCCGCATCTGCGTACCCTGGTTGCGGAATCTCATTCGAGAAACCCGTCTCTCCAGCTCTCTCAAGTGGACGGACGGGTAGGTAGTCGATGGTTCAAGTCCTTTGTTCTCCTCACTCCTGCTCTTGACGTCCGTGACTCCCGACACTTGCATGCCTCCTTGACTATGACATTGTGTTCTCCCCAAGACCTATGTTTTTGCATCAACCGACCCATGCCTGTCCCTGACCACGAGTCTCTCCTGCTCCCTTATGTACCGACAAAGATCCTGTGTTGGGTCCACACACACACACACACACACACACACACCTCCATCTCCCACTCAGTATGACACAAACCATGTTGCTGTTAAGTGTCTCCTGTGTGTTACTGTATTTGTCTTTAACTTTTTTGTTTTTACCCTCTTAACCATGGCACCAAAGCGTAAATGTGACTCAAGTGATGGTGTGGATCATTGGAATACGATCTGACAATCAAAAACGAAACTAAAGTGCAAATAATAAAGCGATCAGAAAAAGGTGAAATGCCAACAAACCCTGGAAAAGCAAACATTAGTTTCTTTAATGTTTTTTTAATACATTCTTTCTCTCGTCGTCTCTCCGTATTATAAATACTGTAGTTATCATTGCATTCTACTATTACAATATTATGTTAAAGATGGTTTATTGTACCCAGCAGTATTTAATATTTTTTATGCATCGGAAGGTACACAATATATATATGCTTAGATACCTAACTGTTCTGACTTGCGTCAAAATTCGTCTTAAAGACAGGAACGGAACTTGTTCGTAGTCCAGGGACTCCATGTAGTTTCTTCAAAGTGATGGCTGGCACCTTTATCACTTCCCTTACCAGTTTATATCTTGCTTGTGCGCTGAGGTTTGACGGATGGCCACCTTTACACAGAGACTAGTTGGTGTGATATACCTTCCACTTTCTGATGATGGATCCAGTAGTGCTCACTGGGACATCCAAGCACTTTTTTTTTTTTTTTTTGTACCTTTGTTGCATCACTCTCTCTTATTTCTGTAGTGTGTTCTTTAGTCTTCATTTTCAGTGGGTTCACAGCCTGGCTAATGACCTTTACACAGAGTGATTTTTATATTCAGAAATGTGACTGTACCAGTGAGAACTATAAGTAAAAATCTAGTTAGTCAATTATAGCCAGTTAAAAGGCAAATGTCTTGTTTGGGAACAATTTTCCACTTTAAGCTTTTGAAGCACCATGGTTTCAGTACTTATGTAAGCAGCACATTTCAGTTTTCCATTTTATTTTAATATCTGAGGACATAACTCATTTTGGTTTTTGAAATAGACTGTTAGTATGAAATAGATCTCAGTAAAAAATAGTGATTGGGGCAACATTTGTATGTATCTTTTGAAATCCAGAAAATTATGCTAACTTTACAAGTGGCTCGAATATTTTTGCAAGGCACTCTTTTCTAAGGCATTTTTATGATGCTTAGATGCTTGAACAGAACACACCTGCCTGGAATGGTACTGAACATTTGAGTGACTACTTCAATCCTTCACTGACTGAATTGTCATGCTGTGTTTGTTCAGACTGCCTTGCTGCTGAAGACTCAGACCCCACTGTTCACTGAAGGGACTTCACTTACAGGTGGGCCCTCAGGACCAAGAGGGAAGCTACCCTCTGCTGATGACAGGTAGGACTGCTCCTACTCCTCAGTCAGGCCCAGTACTTGTAAAGTCTTGCGCAGCTTAACAACTGACTGCATATACGACAGTGGTTCCATGAGATAATGAAGCTGAAAAATTCTTATTGACTAGCAACGTCATAGCCGTTCATAGTGGTGCTGCTGTAAACAAACCTACTGTTCTGCCAGTCCTATAAAAGTATAGCACATACAATTCTGTACAGGTACATAATACGTCATAATAAATACCTATATTACTGGATTATTTACTCTACTTTTATCATTTGTGTACTCTTTGTGCTTAAAGTTTACTGTAAAACGGTATGCTGTGTTACGTCATTTGCAGCGTCATAAATCTTGTTTACCGTGTCTCTTGACTGCATCGAGGTTATACCATCTAGGTTAGTATAAGTACACTGTATGACACTGTATGATTATGCCCAGCCTACATCATGCAAACATCAACTTGTGCAGACTTCAGGAATTTGCACCACACACACACACACACACACACACACACACACACACACACACACACACTGTCTGAAACCGCTTCTCCCGAGCGGGGTCGCGACAAGGCAGAACCTAACCTGGCAACACAGGGCGCAAGGCTGGAGGGGAAGGGGACACACCCAGGACGGGACGCCAGTCCGTTGCAAGACACCTCAAGCAGGACTCGAACCCCAGACCTGCCAGAGAGCGGGATCCAGCCAAGGCCGCTACACCACCGCCCCCCACCCAAATAAAAACTGAATCTCCAGTCACCCAGACTGAGCTATAAGTGCATCGGGTCCATACTGAAACATCTCCATCCATACAAGGTGAATAAGGCACTTGCCCCGTTCCCCTAGCTAATCCTACCGGATGTTCAGGGCATCCATGCTGGGGAAGGCCAACATATCAGTTCAAGAATAAAGTAGAAGTTGCATTGCAAAGTCTTCTGCACATCCTCATACTCAGTGTAGGAGCATGTTGAGAGTGCTGAGAGAAACATTTGTGGCAGTCAGTGTATCTATTTTACCAAGCTCTTTAAAACCCATTTCCCTGTTTTATTTGCTAATATGTCACATCCTATCTATAGTTCTTAGTATGGATATTGGGAAATTGTGCCTGTGGTTTGCTCTGCTGCGTTTCCCCTTCCCCCTTTGTCATTGCCTTTAAATGATTTTTACTACAGGCGTGCATTTCTTCAAGAGCCCACAAATGAACAAAATTTACTGCTGTTTGTGCATCTCTCAATACTGGGATGAAACTTGTGCTCTGCTGGCAGGATATCACTTGAGTCTGGACTGCAGTGACAGTAGGACCTTATGAAAGAGGAACTACTTGTTTTGATGTGGAGGGTTTTCTTTATTATAGAATAATATAAAAAATAGCAAGGTTACAGTAATGGTGTTGCTGAGTTTTTCAGTTTTGGATGATTTTTAAATTAACTTGTTCTGCAATGGGCATTGTTGGTCTGGCAGTGGATTGTACCCCATTAGAAATTATAGGAATAGCCACTTTGGTGTCCAGACCTCTGATTTATAGATGTATTGTGAGGAATTAACTGAGTTTGAATACCAGAGCAAGACTGTATATTGGTGTGTGTGTGTGTGTGTGTGTGTGTGTGTGAGAGAGAGAGACTGATTGCATCTGTTATGTATGCATCCTCTCCTGACGTCTGCTCTCTCCACCCAGCCTGCGGACCCTGGAGGAGCGCGAGGAGCCAGGATTCCTGACAGGGCTGAAGATTCCAGCTCCATGGGCAGCAGGGAAGACTGTAGAGACGGTGCATCCAGTGCGGGACAACTACAAGTTCAAGGAGACTGTACACATCCCAGGGGCACGTTGCCTGTACCTGCGCTTCGATCCCCGATGTTCTTCACAGTACGACTATGACAAGGTGCACAATCCCTCTTGGCTCCCAGGGGCAGGCAGACATAAACATACATTCTGTTATAAGTCTGGTTTTGCAGTAATGTGAGCTGCTGGTTACTCACATCACCAACCTCTCAGTGTTTTGCAGCGTTGAGAGGGTGGAGCAACTAAAGCTACAGGAGCTGATTAGTTGTCGACAGAAAATTGCCGGGAAGTCTCATTGTAATTAGGTTATGAAAAGTTGGGGAGAAGGTGTTTTTTTTTTTTTTTTTTTTTTTTTTTTTTTTAAATTGCATTGTTTTCAAATAAGTAAAACTTAAAATTTGAACAAAATTACAGCAATAATTTCAAATGTCAAAGTAACAACACGTTAAGGTATCTAGAAAGCCAGCTTTTAGTGTTTTCAGTGTAATAGAATAGTGTTTGATCAACATTGTGTGGGTTATGAGGTGGGATTGAATTTATGATAGAATTAGTCTGATTCAGATTTGTATCACATCTGGGTGTAAACTGTACCATATTCAAATATTTATGTGATTGCTTTTAATCAAGATTTCCCTGATTTTATTACTTCTTTTTGTCCAACTTCTGCTGGTGCTCTGGTCTGTCCCAGCTGGTGATCTACGCCGGTCCGAACACCAACAGCCGCAAGGTGACCGAGTACGGGGGAAACACTCTAGGCTATGGCAGTCGCAGTGTGCTCGGCACGGGATGGCCCAAGGATCTGGTTAAGGTGGGCACTCTGAGGAGTAGTGTGCTGTTGCTTCGGGGAGGCAGCGGCATTTTCCCGTGACAGCTCATTTATCTAAATTTCCTTATTGCAGGTGGAAGGCGACACAGTAACTTTTTCCTTTGAGATGCGCAGTGGCCGGGAGCACAACACTCCTGACAAGGCTATGTGGGGTTTCTCTTGTACGGTGCGCGCACAGGTAAGCTGCTGCCCAAATGCAAGCATATGGCTGAAAGGTTAGGGGGTATTGGGAGTATTCATGGAATTCATAGGTTAATGGTTAATAATTAATTATTCTTTCAGGTTTAAATGTTTTTTGTGTTAAAAAGTTTCATCGTTGTTTCATTTTTATTTGCATAACACTAGTGTATAGTAATACATGATATTGACCCTGAAAGGTTTCATACTGCTGTAATTGTGGATGAATGGAACAATCTTAAGAATGATTAGGCTTGTCATTTTTTTTTACTTTCTCTACCACACTGTTTTTGTGCTTCTCTTGGTGTCATCTTTAGAATGAAGGAGAACATTCCTTTGTTCTTTGATTCAATCAGTCTCTTTTTCTTTCCCTCCCTGCCTCCTCCACGATTTGCTTCCTATTTGCCCTTTCCCATTACTGATCCTCTGTCCTACAGGAGTCCTCAGAGGATGTGTCTGGAGGCCTGCCTTTCCTGGCTGACCTGGCACTGGGCTTGTCAGTGCTGGCCTGCTCCATGCTGCGCATCCTGTACAATGGGCCTGAAATCACCCGGGAAGAAGAGGCCTGCCAGGATCTGCTGTGCTCCAAACTGCTGCAGAGGTGGAATCCTACCTCCCCCCCATTACCAACATGAGGCTGGGGACCACCCATATCCCTTCTAATGTCATGCTTTTGTTTCCCCAAGGTGCCAGTGGCAGGTAGAGGCCAATGGTGCCATCTCGCCAGCACTCACACCTAGCCCCTCGCCTTTGCCTCTCACCATCGAGGAGGACCGGGAATTCACCTACCCCACTGATGTGCTAGTGCCACCACCTGGGCTCATGCCAGGGGCCTATGACCTGCCACGCATCCGTCTTCCCCCAGGCATCATGGGCCGCTTGCGGGAGGTGTCGGGCAGAGCACGTCCCCAGTTTCGGCCAAGCATAAAGTAAGGAGCCAGTCTGTGAATCCCTGTGTCTTTTGCCTGAACACTTGAATGAATAGTGAGAAGCTCTGCTGGTCAAAGCACTTCCTACATCTGCTACATTCTGTGTTGTTTGGCAGTCATAACAGTGGAATAAACTAAGTTGGAGCTCTAGCCTAGGAGGATTAATTTATTAGGTGAACACCAAGCTTGGCATTGTCTCTGCGCGCATTTCATTGCCAGTCAAGGTAGCATTTCATTGCAGTGAAAGTGAGAAGAAGAGTCAATAGTGTTTTATATATACAGTCAGGTGACCCCCAATAATGACCTTATAATCAAACAAAATGTAACTTCTGGGCAGGGCAAAGGAGGGATGGTCAGCAGTGTTAGTCAACAGTTTGTTGCTGCTTTGCAAGTGACAGTATGCCCAAGGTCGTTATTCATTGTGCTTCTAACTAATTATGGGCCAGTTAAGTACCCCTCTCATTTCAAACATGAGTTTTGGGATCATTAACCATGATGATGATTTGGTGAATTGTCTGATTCTGATGAAATAAGAAAACGTACCTGCGCAACCAGTTAGTGCAGCGTGACTTTCATCCTTCAGTCTCACCCATTCCCCTCTGCTTCCCGGATTCAAACAGGGAGGTGATCCGGCCGGACGTGATCGAGGAGGTGATTGTGTCCTGCGTAATCAAGCACCTGGGGTTAGTTGACACTCTGCAGTCGCTGGTCAACTTCCAGTACCGCGAAGAGCATGCTGAGGAACACGACCTGCTCTGTAAGATCATGGCTGAGACCTTCAAGAAGATCAACGCCATGGAACGGCAGCTGCAGGTGTCTGTGCCCGCATTCCTAAAAATGTGTTGTGAAAAGTATCATGGTCCTCTGTAGGCTGTCACTTCTCTTCATTTGCTGAATTAAATTAATTTTAACTTCCTTGAGGCCACTTTTCTCATAAGTGACACGGAGTAGCTAGAAATTCTTATGACCTCCGTTTCCATGTTGAATGTTTATTTGGCTGATTATTATTGTATGGGAGCAATTTGGGTTCAGAGTTTGTGCCAGGAGTTCCAGAGCAGTGTTCTTATTTTTACTGCAACTGGAAACATTGTCCTCAGTGTTCAGCTGTAACTTGGCCTCCTTCCTTTCAGACCGAAGCTCAAATTAACATGTAGCATCAGTCCTTGATGCTAACCACTAACAGAGAGTTGTTTGACGTGTACGCTCATGAGCTCACTCTTGTCAATGTGTTAAATTACTTACGGGTCTTGTGATCAACTCGCAGCACCTGTATTCAGGACAATCTTCAACTGTGGATTCAAAAAACGAGATTTCAGTGGTGCTTAGGCACTCAAAGGTGAAGATGTTGCATGGGTCCTTTTTGCCACTGAACTAAAGGTTGTGGTTTCCAGCATGTCTGTTAAGACACCTAGACACCTGAATTGTTCTACTAAAAATACCGTACTGGATAAATGTATGAAATTATTACTTTTGACAAGTGAAATAATGATCAGTAGAACATTGTAGAGCTAGTATCTCACGGCTCCTGGCTTGTGAGTTCGAATAAGGCTTGGTCTATGTGGAGCTTGTATGTTATGCCCATGTTTTCTATTGGTTTTTTCAGAGTGCTATGGTTTCCTGTGACTCAGCTATTTTGTGTATTGTAACGATCTGGCTAATGAGTTAGCCCAGATCCTCACGTGGATTCCAGAAAGGCGTATAATTATATAAACCCAGACGGACACGGAAAAAAGGAAGCTCTTTTTAATATCTTGTAGGCAACTATGGATGACACATATTTCACACAGCTGTCTTTACGATAAAATAAACAACATTAAAGTAAACTCCAAAACGTGCAAGGCACAAAATGTGTACACAGCCAAGTATATCAGCCTGCGCGCGCACGGGAGAGAGGACCGAGGGGAGGAGCAACCCCTTAGTCTCCACCATAATACGTCATCATTACAGTATATATTACATTGCTCTAGTGTATAGATGAGTGACTGATTGCAGTATAAGTCACTCTTACGAAGGATAAAGGTGTCAGCAAAATACCAATTAAGTATAACGTGTGTTTGTGTTCCGGTCATCCAGAGTGTGGCAGAGCTGGAGCAGAAGTGGCAGAATGAGGTGGAGGAGGCACAGCAGGGCAAGCTGGAAAACAATGGCCCCTTCTTCCAGGACTACCACTTCTTTGAGGTGCTCCACTTGCCTCCATTTAACATCTCACCCAGCATCATATGTTCATCATATGTTAAGACACCAGATATTTAACTGTGCTTACTGGTTTACTCTCCAGAACAAAATCAAGGAGGTGGAATTACTTTGTTCCCTGAAAGAAGTCCCTTTAGACTGCAGTGATCTTGAAAATGTTGTTCTGGCTCTTAGGTGCGTAATCCACATTGAATTGTGTGTTTTTTGTTTATTTTTCTCCTCCCTTTTATTCTTTAAATGTGTAAACAGTGTTCCGTTTTGAATGAATAAAATCAATCATCCCACAGAGAAATTCTGCTCAGTTACAGCACTGTACAGTGTATAAGATGCATACAATGACAAAATGGAGAGAAGTACATAAGATATTTACTTATCAGAAGTACATATATTTATACAGGGGAGGGCTCAGTGTGTGATGCAGTTTTTCTGATTGTTGACATGGTGTATTGGCCAATAGGTTTCTTTGCTATTTTAAGTTAAAATAGAACTACTGAACCTATCTTTCAATATACCCAATAAATCAACCATTAACACAAAGAAGAATATTTACATTATGAAATTTTAAAACTGATGTTCTAGCCAGGTGTCTTTATTGTATATTGCAAAGCTCATGTTTAGTCTCGACTATTTGCTGAACTGCAGAGTGGTGGTGCTGACAGCTGTGTGTGTGTGTGTTGCATGTGTGTTCCTCTGCCCAGGGAGAAGTTCTTCCATGAAGTGAACTCCATCCAGCAGAGGCTTCCTGCCCCGCTGGCCAAGACAAAGGCACTGGTCAAGAGCCTGATGAACCGAACGGAGCTACTGCTGCACGTCACTATTGCTCCGCACTCCCGCAGTCTCACTGGGACCCCCACCAGCACATCAGGTGGCTCTCCCGCAGCCTTTGAATCCGTAACTAGACTTTACTGCAACAGAGTGGTTAAGGTGCTTGCCTGGGGTGGTCTTTCTGTTGTACTTTTAAAACCATTTTACTGACAAGTCTCCCTAAGACCTGAGCAGTTAGCTTTTCTTAACATATTTGAGAATCTTGTGAAGTGGAATACCTTGTTTGACGTTAAGTAACTGTGTATGATAAAATTAGAAAAAATGTCTACTGATATAGTCAGTCAGTCTCTGGATTACGAATGTCCGACTTGTGTACAACCCATAGTTACGAACAACCCCCTTACTGACCAGAAGCTAATTTTTTTTTTTGTCACCCTTAAGTGACAAAGTAGAACTTCATAATTAAGCCTTTTATATTTAAAAATTAGTTACTGTACATATAATGGTTCGTAATAACAAAAGGGCGCTACTTTGTGACCGCATCAAAACATTGGCGTGTACAGCAGTTTGTCGGCTCGTGGGTGAAACACGTGAGCCCGAGGTATGACAGACTTCCTTTTCAGTTGGCCCCCGTTGCTGTTAAGTCTTGTGTGTTATTGTATTTGGCTTTATTTTTTTTTTTTTTTTTTTTTTGTTTTTACCTCCTGCTTTAACCTTTTACAGTGCCCTCCGCTAATATTGGCACCCTTGGTAAATATGAGCAAAGGAGGCTGTGAAAAATTCTTTGTTTTGATCTTTTGTTCCAAAATTCACAAAAAATACTTTGCTCTCATGGATATCAAACAATTGCAAGCACAACACAGGTTTATCCAAAAAAAAAAAAAGGAAAAAAAAAACTTTGTTAAATGTGTGCCACAATTATTGGCAACCTTTTAGTCAATACTTTGTGCTACCTCCCTTTGCCAAGATAACAGCTCTGAATCTTCTATAATGCCTGATGAGGTTGGTAATACATGGCAAGGGATCTCGGACCGTTCTTTCATACAGAATCTCCAGATCCTTCAGATTTTGAGGTCAACGCTGGTGGACTCTCCTTTTCAGTTCATCCCACAGGTTTTCTATGGGGTTCAGGTCAGGGGGACTGGGATGGCTATGGCAGGACCTTGATTTTGTGGTCAGTAAACCATTTTTGTGTTGATTTTTGATGTACGTTTTGGATCATTGTCCTGCTGGAAGATTCAACCACGGCCCATTTTAAGCTTTCTGGCAGAGGCAGTCAGGTTTTCATTTAATCTCTGTTGATATTTGATAGGGTCCATGATGCCATGTATCCTAACAAAATGTGCAGGTCCTCTGGCAGAAAAACAGCCCCAAAACATTAAAGAGCCACCACCATATTTAACTGTGAACATGAGGTACTTTTCCATATGGCTACCTCTCTGTGTGCATCAAACCCACCTCTGGTGTTTATTGCCAAAAAGCTCTATTTTGGTTTCATCTGACCATAGAACCCGATCCCATTTGAAATTCCAGTAGTTTCTGGCAAACTGAAGATGCTTGCTTGTTTTTGGATGAGAGTAGAGGCTTTTTTGTTAAACAACTTGTGGTGATGTAGGTGATGTTGGAATTGTACTTTGAGACTTTCTGACCCCAAGACGCAACTAACTTCTGCAATTCTCCACCTGTGATCCTTGGAGATTTTTTGGCCACTGGAACTATCCTCTTCACAGTGTGTTGAGACAATATAGACACACGTCCTTTTCCACGTTGATTCATAACATTGCCAGTTGACTGGAACTTCCTAATTATTGCCCTGATGGTGGAAATGGGCATTTTCAATGCTTTTTCTATTTTCTTATAGCCACTTTCCATTTTTTGAAGCTCAACCTTTTGCCGCACATCAAAGCTATATTCTTTGGTCTTACACATTGTGATGAATGACTAAGGGAATTTGGCCTATATGTTACCTCATATTTATACCCCTGTGAAACAGGAAGTTATGGTTGAACAATTTCCTGTTCCTAGTCACCCAGGTGTACTGAAAAAATGTAAAATACCTGTGGGAATATACTTCAAATATAGTTTTCTTATGAGTTCATAGGGGTGCCAATAATTGTGGTGTGTGTTTAACTTTTTTTTTTTTTTTTTTTTTTTTTTTTTTTTTTTTTTTTGGATGAACCTGTGTTTGCAATTGTTTGATATCCATAAGAGCAGAGTATTTTTGTGAATTTTTTTACAAAAGATCCGAACGTTAAACAATAAAGGCTTTTTTGTTCATTTGCGAAGGATGCCAATATTAGGGGAGGGCACTGTACCTCCTAACCATGGCACTAAAGCATAAATGTGATTCAAATGATTGTTTCCCTTTGCTTTGATGCATCACAATCAACTGAAACTAAAGTGGAAATAAGGGGAAAAGTGAAATGCCAATGAGCATTGGAAAAGGGAACATTAAAGTTTCTTTAATGTTTTGCCCGTACACACATACCCGGCACTCTGCTATAAAAGAAACTTCTCAACCTCTTCCAGATTGCAGAATCTCATTCTAGACAACCATCCCCTCTGCTCGCGTTGCTCTTCCAAGTCCTGTCCCTCATTGTTCCCCAGTCCCGATCCACATCTTTTTGATAACGACCGCCTACCTTGTCCCTTAACCATGAATTCGATCCTTGCCTGTTAGTTTGCCTATCGTTAGTTTGCCTAATACTATTCGCCCGTCTCCAACCACAAGAACACGTCTACTCGTTTGGTTCTGAATAAACGATCCTGCAATTGGGTCCAGCCTCCTCCATGTCCTCTGTTAGTCATAAAAGTAGTAACATCTATTATCCTTCTATGTATCCGTATTATATATTCTATAGTTTCATTTCTTATTATCATCAGTTATCATTACATCATTATATTGTATCATTGTTATTACTGTATTGTTACACTAAAACATCTTTAATATATCTGGAAGTGTTTTAGTATATGTATCTTTCTATACATTAAAAAAAAACACTAAGACAAGCATTTGACAAACTAACGTTAAATACCCACCATACCGACTTAAGGATAGACTGAGGACACAGAACTTGTTTATAATCCAAGGACTGCATGTACTGTAAATGGACAAAGGGTAAAAATGGGACCCGAGGAAGTATGTGCAGAAGGGTATGTGTGGTGGGGGGCTGGATACAGGCCTGGAGGTGGGTTCTGGATGCTTTCACGAAGTGGATTATGGAATGGGGCAGCTACAAGTTCAACTCAGCCTTTCCTGTAATATTGCATTCATGTTATGCTCTCAGGAGAAATGTGTGTGTTGTAACAGCATGGTCACAGTCTACACGCTGATTCACTGCATACCTCTGTCTTTGAGTTTAGCCTGCAAATCCGTATCTGACACGAAGACCATGACACCCGCAGTGAAACAACCAGTCTTCCTGCGCAGCATGTCTGCACCCTCTGACCTAGAAATGATTGCCAACCAGGACCTGGAGTTCACCCATGGCAGCCAAAGGTTGGTCACAAACATGTCTACTTCATGGTACGGTGGGGGGGCGTCCTGTCAGGAGGCTGTTAAAGACAACATAAAAACAAGCATTTATACAGCAAGCATTTAGCATCAACTAAAACGCTATCTGACCATATTTCATATTTTGTATCTGCTCAGTTTTTTAAAATATGTTTAAGGGATTATTGAAACTGGCTGACTGAAGGGTGGGTGTGTTGCTTCACTCTGTGTTAGTGCTAGTGAGTCTGTGTGTGAGACAAGGATTGGCTGTAAAGGCTGTGGTACTTAGCTCATCGGTGATGCAACCCTGTGTTCTGCTTGTACTTGTCCAGCAGGAGGCGCCATCATCCCACCAGCCACCGTAGCACCTCCTTCACCCTGCTGCAGTCACTGACCATCGAGGACAGCAGGGACAAACCCACCTACAGTGTACTGCTGGGGCAGCTCTTTGCCTTCATTGGGACCACACCCGACCAAGCTGTAAGCCTGTTTGTGTGTGTGTGGGGTTTTTTTTTTTTTTTTTTTATATTTATGTATTCCTTTTTTGCAAAAAAGTAAAATGAAAATTATGGTTAGTTTGTCCAGAGGCATAACAAATATATGCCTTTTAAGGTTTAAAATGGACAGTCTCTTAGACCCAAGTGCCGTTTAAATTTTTATACCTTCTGGTTTATTAATGTGCTAGGTTGGCCAAAGGTATCCTGTGTGTGCTGTACCTGACGGTGTGGCTCTGCTTTTCCCTGCAGGTGTCCAGCAGCAGCTTCCTGTCGGCAGCACAGACACGTTGGAGACGCGGTAACACTCGCAAGCAGGCCCTCGTCCACATGCGGGAGCTACTGACAGCTGCTGTCAGAGTGGGTGGGGTCACACACCTTGTGGGACCTGTCACCATGGTGCTCCAGGGTGGGCCTAGGTAGACTAGACACTCTTTCTCTCTATACAGTCACACCCTACTGATATACACAGTTGAACACATTTGCACACATGTTCAAGTACACTGTGTCCTCAGGAATACGGTTAGACCTGCAAGTCTATTTGTTTTAAATCCAATTATTTTGTCACAATCAATGAAAGCATATTATCAGACATTCTTCAATGTATTCTTAGGCTAGGTTCAGTAAAAGTGTCCAATATATTTTTCACTAGAGAAAAATATACTTTGAGGGTTTTAACATTATTAACTTTCAACTACATTACAATTAAAACCAATTCAAAATTAGGATAAAAATTCCTTGTCTATTCAGATTGCTATTCAAGCCAATTTTTGACTGCGCCATTCAAAAAAATGTGCCACATATGTCATCTTGTTGATCAGGTACCAAGCAGGAGCAAACGGGAATCAGGAACAAATACCAGACACAACCTATAAACACTGTAGAAAGGAGTTTTAATCTGGTCACAGTTTCCCATTCTGTTTGCGTTTGACTACTGGCTTGAGCAGCGCAGATGACTGATCTTGAAAATGAGCAAACTAATAAAATACCATTTACATTGACATTGTAAATTTATAAATGGAATAATGTTGGTATCTTTGACAGTAAGTTAGATGCTTGTAAGATGAGGACATAGTGTACTCTATTTGCTAACTCGCATACATCCTGCATATTCCTGTACTTATGTCCACTTACATGCAGTTATGTCCACTTCAGATGTTATAACTTTTATAACACTAACTGTTCTGTCGCTGTTACTCAACGTACCATCCGCAGATGGTGTAATGTAAAGAGCCCGCATTTCCCTGCTCTGACTCCGTACCAGAATGGCACTTCAAACTAGCTGTTGCAATGCAAGGACTGCAATGTGTTTGGGATACTGTAAAATGTTCAGTGTATATTTATTTAGTGGCTGCTTTTCTCCAGAGCGACATACAAAAACTGCATTAAATCAACAGAAGGAGAGATCTAGCTTCAGACCTGTGATTTTTGAGTATAGTCCATTTATAACGTACTGATATGATCATATGAACCAGTACACATTGCAAGAGTAGATACATAAAAGCGTTCCATTATTTTTTTTAAACATAATTGAAATGTACACATTCATCATGCACTTAGGAGATCATACTGAAAAGTGAATTTTCAGATCCTTTTTAAATGTAGAGAGAAATTCAGCAGTTCTAAGTGAGAGGGGGAGATTATTACAACACATCGACGCCAAAACCAAAAACCTTTGCGCTTTTGATTTTGGACCTCTTGTGTGTGTGAGTCCACCAAGTGAGCAGAGATAGAGGAGCATAGTAGTCTGGTTTGGCGGTAGCACGTGATCAAGTTTTGTAGATATTGGGAGCAGATCTGTTGATGGGTTTTGTAGGCTGTAACCAGAATCTTGAATTTTATCTATACAGCTATAGGGAGCCAGTGCAGTGAGGCAAGGAGGGGGGATACATGGGAACATTTCGGCAGGTCAAACACAATGTGCAGCAGTGTTCTGCGTCAGCTGGAGAGATTTGAGCGCAAAGGACAGACTGGAGAAAGCTGCAGTAGTCTAGGCAGGATATCACCATGGCCTGGACCAGGAGTTGTATTGAGTTTATTGTGAGAGAAGGGTGAATCTTCTGTATATTATGCAAGATGTAGCTGCAGGACTATGTTTTGGGTTTGATGTGTTGAGTAAGAGACTTCAGTTAATTATTACTCTCAGGCTCTTGGTGGATGAGGTAGATGAAATGAGCAAGTTTTTCAGTATGATGGTGAGTTCCCAGCATTAAAGAAACAACCACCTCTCTGTAGACATTAACCAACTTTGTCAGTGTTTTCAGCTGGCATCTGAAGTTTATTCTGTGCTAGTGTTAGCATTTGAGAGGATAGAAGATATAAGGAGCAGGTCTCCTCTCTCAGGTTTTCTCTTACTCTGCCTCTGGACTTGGTGCTGCATTATCTATGAATGTAGACTGTATGCAGGGTGTTCTGCCTCCTCAGGATTGAGGAGCTAACCTGCGGTGGCATGGTGGAGCAGGTACAGGAGGCGTTCGGGGAGACCATGACGTCTGTGGTGTCACTGTGCGCTCGTTACCCTATAGCCTGCTCCAACAGTATCGGCCTACTGTGCACCATCCCTTACACAAGGTGAGGCCTCAGCTCCCAGCCCCACCTCACTGTATACATGCGTGTGTGTGTGTGTGAGTGAGTGAGTGAGTGATTTACTGTCTGTGTATCTGCAGGAGTGAGGAGCAGTGCCTGGTGCGCAGCGGTCTGGTACAGCTAATGGACCGCCTGTGCAGCCTGAGTGGCCAGCGTGACAGCAGTTGCAATGAGAAGCAAACCCGCAAACAGAAAGTGGCCACCATGGCCTGGGCCGCCTTCCAGGTTCTGGCCAACCGCTGCATTGAGTGGGAGAAGGTGGAAGGTACGCTACTGCACGCCCTAAGGGAGAACAGAGTGCTGCAGGACTAAAAGCAGCACCAAGAACACCATTCACGGCGCTATGTGCTCTTTATTGTTGCATTAATCAAACTCTTATGTGATTTTTGGTCTGACATACCTTACATTTACATCTCATTCATATCCTTATAAAACTTTAATTTGGTGAATAGATTGGATTTAGTTCATAACAGTGGTCAGTGATGGAGGTGGAGTAGGCTGACTTATGAAAGTGTGTGTAATGTCTTTCCATATGAAAGCAATGGTAAGGACCATCTTTGAACAGCCTTTATTATGGGTCATATGAGGCAAAGGGTAAGGTATAGTCCACTAGTGGGAGATGGCATGAAAGTGCTGCTGCTTTATAGCGCCGGGGTTATCACACAGGTTATCTGTGTAGAGTTGGTGTGTTGTCTCCATGTTTGTGTGGGTTTGCTCCAAGTGCTGTTCCCTGGGTTTGTAGAGTGAGTTATGTTGCTCTGTTGTGTGGATGGCTGGATATTTAGAGTAAGTAGCTTGCTCAAGTGAATCTAGCATTGACTGTAGGATTGCAGGTATTTGTTAAATAGAAATAGTTTGAATAATAAAGTGAGTAATCTTCTGTTTTAAGACCACAAAGAGCAGAAGAAAGCAAAGTAATTTTTACCATTCTACTTTCATGGTGTCACTCTGTAAGGAAATGTGCTTTATATTGGTGTACTTTCTGTAAAACTGTGGTGACTCTAAGCAGTGACCTTTGACCCTGATCCACTGTCATCCTACATCCCCAGGGGGCTCCTCAGATGCAGTGCATTCTGGATTGGCACGCCAGGTGTCCAGCTTGCTGACAAACCACCTGGCCCGAGCCACAGAGTGCTGTGGCAACCAGGCAGCAGGCAACGATGCACTGCAGGATGTGCTCAGTCTGCTCAATGACTTGTCCAGGTAGGTGGTCAGCAGCGCAGCAGAGCACTCCTCTTAGTGTTTAGTTTGTCTGAAGAATGTAAATGAGCAGAGAGCTGATAACTTCTCTTGTTTATCTGCACATCCCAGGAGCCACATTGGCAAGGCCATCCTGAGTCAGCCAGCCTGTGTATCAAAGCTACTGTCACTGCTCCTGGACCAGCGTCCGTCACCCAAACTGGTGCTCATCATCCTCCAGCTGTGCCGTGCAGCACTGCCCCTCATGAGTGTGGAGGACTGTGGCAATGTAGCACTACCCCCCTGGAGCTACTCCATTCATACTCTGGATGCCGAGCAGCAGGACAGCAGTGACCCAGCATCCCGCATCGCCTCCTTGCTGCTGGCTAAACTAGCTGATTACGTGGTTCCAGGTGAATGGCTGAGATCTCCATGGTCTCTGGGGCTTGTGTTGTTTTTCACTCTGGCTCATATCTTAATGATGACTTTAATGGTATAATTTAGGTTGCAAGATGTCTTATTTACAGTTTTAAGTGTGAATTATGCACTAATTAAAATCTCAAATATGAGAGGCTCCCAACTGTCAGGTATGAGAGTTGAGCAGCTCTGCTACTGACACATGCTGTAAGGGTGTGCCATTGGTGCCCATGTATGTTGTGGTGTACCCCCTGGTATGACTTGTCTTCAGCAGTTTCTTTTCTCTGCCAGGTTGTCAGACCCTGCTGTCCCCCAGCTCATCAGAACCAGACACTAGCCTGACCCGCTCAAGCCCCAAGAGTTCTGTGAAGACGGACAAGGATGTGGAGGAGGAGGGAGAGGCTGTGGATGGCAAGCTGTCCATCTTCATCCACAAGCGGGAGGATCAGTCATCCCATGAGGTCTTGCAGCCTCTGCTCAGG
Organism: Scleropages formosus; assembly: GCF_900964775.1. Classification (NCBI taxonomy): domain Eukaryota; kingdom Metazoa; phylum Chordata; class Actinopteri; order Osteoglossiformes; family Osteoglossidae; genus Scleropages; species Scleropages formosus. Next base: position 11,010,786 of record NC_041806.1, read on the forward strand.
TAAATGTTTCTGTATGCTATCTAAGGGCATGGTCAACCAAACTTTTCGCATCTAAGTTGGATGATTGACTCATTATTACTACTTAAGAGAAACAAATAGGTCAAATGAGGGAAATACATGCTTTTTCTTTCAGCTTTTCATTATTACAGATAGTGCCTCAAAAATATCATTTCTGTTTCTATATGCCTGCGTCCAGTAGACAGCAGTTGTATGTTATGCCTTAACAAAGTTCAGGTTGATTATTGTTGATGACCGTGTCCCTGGAGTTGCTCCACTTGTGCCAGGTGTCCCACGGAACTTGTTGTGCTTCTCTGCATGAGGTTTACTGACCCCTGTTTGAACTCCGTTGACCGTGGCTGTACTCCTCCATGTTAACTTACAGCAGTTCTGAGGGCCGACCTTTCCGTCTGGGCACTGGAGCAAACATGGAGAAGGTGGTGAAGATGGACCGAGACATGACCAAGGTCAGCATTTTCCATGTCTTCTGTCTTACAATCTGCTACACTGGCTTTTCAAGTTTCAAATACAACTGGGACCAAATTTACTTTTACAACTAAATTGCAGTCAATAGAAGCTATACAATAAAGACATCCCTCTATTTATTCATCTGTTAGACTGTAAAATTCCATGAAAAGGTAGTAAATAAAAGTAATACTGTAGCACTTTCAGCCATCAAGCCATTGTCAATAACCACTTGTACATATGCAGTTGTGGTGATCTTATACCTGTCCTCAGAAGCATAGGGCAGGGTCCACCCTGGATGGAGTGCAGTGCAGGACATTTAAATTCAAGCTGCATTACAAGTAATTATTTTATATTACTGGAAATAAAGTACATGTTCATGGCTTCTTACATCCCAATGACAGGGTGACTCAGTACATTAGCACATCCACCTTCTGGTCACTTCGAACTCGGTTATTGTCTGCATAATTAATACAAGATTAATACAAATGACCCTTTATTTATGGGGTAGGTTGTGTAAAAGTCTGGGATATAGCTGTAGTAAATAAAAAATTTCAAAATTATTCACGTTGAGCTACGTTAATTTAAAATTATTAAAAATAGAAATACATTCTCTTCATAAACTTCTATTAATTTAATAGATCACTGACACTGCCAATTCCCAGATGAACCACTGTACTGTTAGAATGAGTTTGTAGAACAAATACTGTAGTAAAAGTATCAGTCCAGTGCCATTGCAGATTATGATGTTGAAGTCATGGTGATTTGAGGTCAGTTTGTTTCCACCTCTTCCCCACGGCAGAGCGGGAGCTGCGAGGTGGTTACAGAGGAGGCTGCAGCTGCTCTGCGCAAGGCCACCAAGTGGGCCCAGTCAGGCTTGATCGTGAGTGTGGGTCCACCTGTGGAAACATTGGCCCTGGAGAGCACAGGAGGTGTTACCACAGGGGACAAGAAGAAGACGGCTCAGACGGCTGTGTGCCGGGAGAGGAACTCCGAGCTTGCCAGGTGACTTGTTGAACAGCAGCCCACAGTCACGTAACAAACACTCAGTTTATACTTGACCTTTCTGTTTTGTTGCCTTACCTCAGGAAGCTTCTGACAACTTTTGACAGCCAGACTAAGTCAGTGTTATGTGGATCATTCCAGGATTTCACTGTAGTTCTGTTTGGGAAGGGACAGTACTCCACTTTCTGCTTAACTCTCATTGATTGGTTCTGATAACTACTTTACATGAGAGAGGTGTTCTCCAGGCTTTGGTAGACAGGCTGTCATAGGGCTTGCCTCTGGATTATTATGCAGATTAACCTCCCAGCTGTAACACAGTATCAGTGACTCTATCTCCTACCCACTCACAGGACCGATCCAGTCAGGCCCTTCATCAGTGGACATGTAGCTAACAGTATGGCTGCAGAGGTCATCGCTCTGTTGCACAGCCTCCTGACTGCTCCAGAGTCCAACACAGCCCAGATCTGGACCTCCACTGCAGAAAAGGTTGGCCAGGAGTGCCAGGATTGAGTATTGGTTGACCACAGTTAGTCAGCACAGTATAATGGACATAACTGTGCTAAAACTGATGCTGTTTTTCAGAATACTATATGCTGATGTTGATGATTGTAATGATGGGATTGATGATCCTCTTTCTTGCCCCTAATGATGTTAAATTTATAATGGTTGTGGTAGCGGAAGTGTTGATTTAGATGATGGAAAAGATCACAGGTTAGAGGAGATGCTGATGCTAAGAATGCTTGTAATGACTGTGGGTGTGCTGGTGTCCCAGGTGCTGTCTCGTGCACTGATGTACATTCCCCAGCTGGGCAAATATGCAGAGAGCATCCTGGAGAATGGTAGCAGCAGTGGGCGCAAGCTGGCCAAATTGCAGGCCATTGGCAGGCAGGCTGTAGCTGCGCTTTGCGCCTTAGGTGGCTTCAAGGAGACGATCAAGATGGGATCGGAGGTCCAGGTTTGTCCTCATGCTTCTCTTTTCAAGGAGTCTGGCCACTATACATGATGGGTGTTTAATCAGAGCAGTTTTTGGTAGCTGGCTAACTACACTAACTTGTCAACATAGTTGACACTAGGAGCAGGTAAGTCCACTGTTTTTTTTCCTTAAGTCAGTCAGTTTCCCCTTGAAAACTGATATAGTAAATAAATACAGGCATCCCTTGATTTACAAACTGTTTATCCAAAATTTTGCTATGACATCTCTTGGCTTTGATAGCAATTTTTTTGATTTACAAAAAAATCTGTATAACAGAGTTTATCGAAAACATGTCCAGTAAATTTTGAAAGTTGAATGTTGCGCGAGTGAAGCGGAGCTGCAGTAATATACTGTAGCTAGCTGGTATTTCTCTGTACAGGTCTCTCTGTGTGTTAATGTAAGTGTATTGCTTTTAAGAAAGTGCAGTCTTATGGGAAACGTCTGAAAATCTACTAGAGTGTCTGTCGGCTGTATTGAGTGTGTTTGAATGATTGTGGCGATAGCATGGTTAGGAGAGAAGTATGAACTGGTCTTCTGGCTGTTTATACACATCTTACCAGCACTCTATAATTTTTTAGAAAGTTAATAAATGCACTGTTCTCGGTGTATCCCTGCTTAGTTTATTGGTCATCCTGTGGTGAACAGATCAATTAAAGAGAAAAGTGGGCGGTACCCTTGAGTAGTAAATGTGTTGTGATTAAATCATGGGTAGGTAGTTATGTGGAGTATAGTATGTGAAGTATGTGAACCCCTTGTCTTTTTACCCCAAAACTGTAATTTAACCAGAAACATTATCTGACGACATAGGTGTGTACAGACAGTCCCCGAACTATGATGGTTCGAAATCCATGTACGTTGCATTCATTCGTTTTTTGATTTGGACTTGCAAAACAAAATGTGAATGAACTGTTTAAAAGCTATTTTTTGCTCAAAATGTAAAATATTTCAAATATGTGTCATTCATAGTTTCGTGATGTTTTATTTTTTGACTTTGTGGTATTCTTGAACAACACGCATGTAAAGTAATTGAAACCACGCATAATCCATCAGAGGCTTCATGGAACATGCTGGCTTTGCTCCGAATTATTCATAAATTTAATATGGATTACAACATGCTTTTCAGAAGCAGCAAGAGAGTGACAGTAAGGGAGGATGACATGTCTACCAAGAATATCAGCAGGACTTTTCAGGTGCCACTTAATCTTATTTAGTGCGGGTGTTAAAAGCACAGTGAAGTGCTAGGTTCTAGTCTACATTATATTTAGCAGACGCTTTTTTCCAAACCAACTTCCAGTGAACTCTATTATCAGCCAACATACCTTATTTACCAAGGTGACTTACACTGCTAGATACACTACTTAAAGGGTCACTCATCCATACATCAGTGGAACATACTCTGTCACTCATGCTGTGGGTGAACCTGAACAACATGTTTTTGGACTGTGGGATGAAACCAGAACACCCAGAGGAAACCCACGCAGACACAGGGAGAACATGCAAACTCCACACAGACTGAGCGAGGATCAAACCCATGTCCTCTCGCAACACCCAGGTGCTGTGATACAGCAGCACTACTCACTGTGCTGCCCGTTCTAGGTTAGACTACTTGTTAGACTGGAAATATTGTGCACTTTGGGGTCATTTTATCATACTGTATATGGTATTGTGAGATTTTGATTTCTAGACTTTGTGTGATTAAACAAAAAAGAGAAAATAGGTCCTTTTTTGTGTGTGCTCAGAAACGATGATGAGCTGTGCTCATTTTTCTGCTTTCAATATTAAATCAAAAAACGAATGACAGCATTGTAATTATTTGGTTTTTCATTTTCAAATCAAAAATGAATGAAGACAATGTACACAGACCGTCTGACTTACAATTTTTAGATAAGAAGTAATGGTGTTTGGTATGGTAGGTGTATTAAATGCATTTTCGACTTATAATGGGTTTATTGGAACGTAACCCCAGTGGAAGTCGGAGACCGTCTAATTACTAGTTCCATGAGTTGGTTTATACGTAGGAAATTGTGTTAGCAGAAAAAAAAAAAAAACGGAAAAGTGCTGGTGCAAACATAAGTGAACCCGAAGTTGCTTTGGTTAAACCAAATATGTAAATAGTTGTGTAAATTAGTCATTTATTCATTCAAGTTTATTTTGTTTTAAAATTTGCATTTTATAGGTTTATTGTAGTATTTTATACAAAAATAATCATCCATATAGGGTTCATGTGCTTTCAAGCATCTTGCAGTGTTCTAGTGATATTTGGGGAAATCGGTTTGTTTTCAGATGAGGTGGGATCACATTTTTCCCTTTTAAAATGTGAAATAGGCTTTTTGTATCAAATTTTGGTATCTGCATCATTTTCAGATAGGGATTAATTTTGTAAATTGGGGGATGCCTATAACTATTCTGTTTACCTTAATTTTTTCATTATCTTCAAGCTATGGTAAAATTAAGTAATTTAAACATACTGAAAAAAAGTCTCCACAAGCTCTTGCAAAGTCCTAATTGTTACATGTCTGGTATATGTATTACACACTACCGTTGTGTTTAAGATTAACGTTGAGTGTTTTACTGCCACCTGTCAGCTTGGTGGTGAACACGTTACACTTTCTCAACACCAAAGAAAACTGTGAAAAACTATTAGAAATTAGCTGAAAATGCCTGTATCTCCACTATATATGTATTTTTCAGTTTATGACCTTTCATTTAGTTTTGTCTACATAAGTATGCAACTGTAACTTCAGGCGCCTACAGTGACTGAACATCTTGTGAAACCCAGTGTCTAACACAGCGGACAATGATAAATTCCATTAGGCTGCTGACCAGCTTTAAAACTGAAATTATGAATTTTGAAATGAATAGTGAGCTTGTTTGTGCAGTTTAGAACAAAGATCAGGCAACAAATGTGAACTTAGAGAGAGGGTGGAATTGGCATAAAAGAAACATAAAAATCCCCAGAAACTGGATTGGGAGATTGGTCCTTAGTTTCTCAAAGTTATGTTCTGCCATTTTTCCTTGCAGATTTATCAGGAATTGTGTGAAACCTTTGTTGAAAAGGACTTGTAGAGTTCAGAACACTTTCAAGGTTACTAGATCATGATGATAATCATTATCTGAATATAACACTGTGAATTTAGGACTAGACCTGCTGGGAATAAAGTCAAAGTAGAGAGAATATGACAGTTCGAGGAGGACCTCCAGAGGAGTAAGAACCTGAATCCCGCTGTTATCCATCAGTTTTATCAATTGAGGGTTGGTTTTAATTTTGTCGTTTAGTGCATATTTTATTTATACAAACTTACCTCAACAGTTTGCTGATGCTTTTTTTTTTTCTTTACATTTTATACTGTTGCAACATATTTTAGCAGTGCTCATTTACAATGTTCCTCACGCTGCCCAGGTGCTAGGAAAAGGGGTTCTTGGGAGTATAGGTGTGGTCATGTCCATCAACGAACAGGAAGGCATTGCTACAGTCAAATTTCCATCCTGCGATTACCGTAAGACTTGTAAAGCATCCGACATCCTCACAGTACCTATTTCCCGCCTCTGCACACCTCGATCAGAGGTGAGTCTTCCGCTCGTTCATTATTGTTGTTGTCACATTTATCAATACACCGCTATTCAAAAGGCAGATATTTTTGGTTAAAGTTTTTTTGGAATTAATAACAATCAAGTAGTAATATTTTCTCTTTGTGTGTTTGCAAAGCGCATGTTGACCTCATGCAATATTATTCTGCCTTTTAGGCCCTGCCCCTGTACAAGCTGTCCATAACGGAGAAAGTGGTGCAAGCTGTGCAGTCCATGTTGCTACCACAAGAGGGCAGTCTCTCAATTCACACCTCTCTTCCGGCTTCTGGTGATGGCTCCAGCCCTGTTATGGCAGCTGTCCGGCTCCTGGCTGAGATTCGAACCCGGTGAGAGTCGCATCTCAGCTGGTTTGCATGAGCCGAACTCCATCCCATCTATTTTAAGGTTTAAAGTTTTAAAAAAAAAAATGCAGTTTTTGAAAAACTAAAGCCAATTTTCATATTTCCTTTCTTCTATACTACTGTTCAGTAATTTATAAAATTAAAGCCCATAGTGAGTGCAATAAGGTTAGGCTTGATGTGTTCCTGTGAGATTATTTTCAGTTACATGTCCTATTTTTTTCTTGCAGCATTATCTGTAGCCTGTATGCGTTGCTTCAAGTAGTTAGTGCTTGTACCGTACTACAGTAGGTGACCAGTGTCCTCTGTGATGTTCCCCAGCGCGTGCTTGGTGATGGCCCAGCTGCTGGAGGACAGCTCTTTCTGTGAGGAGTTCATTCAGCAGTGTCCAGCAGCTGTGGAGGTGCTCAACTTGGTGGCCCAGGAATGCAGCCCTGGTGAGGCCCTTGTGTCACATCACATTACACTACATAACTCGTTGTTTGCCATTTATGCAAACAAAATATGGGGGTAAAAAGATGGTAGTGTAGTGATTAGAGCTGCTGCCCTTGATGCAATGGTTAGAGGCTTGAATCCCACTTCCGGCTGTAGTACAATTGAGCAAGGTATTTACCCTAAATTGCTCCAGTAAAATTACCTAGCTTTATAAATGGTTAAATAATTGTAGGTAGCTTTACATTGTGTGTCGTTTAGGAGAAAAACATCAGCTAAATGACTGTAATGTAAAAGTTTTTGCTCTAAAATGGAGCAGTGGGGCTCTCACTACGGCTGAAGTTTAGAACTTTGTCTTCTTTTAAAAAGATCCCTCACCAGTACACTATCTCCAGTCCCGTCTGTCTCTACTTGTTTGTCAGCCTCCCCATTGTTTTGTCTCTAACAGGACTGCTTGACTGCTAATGAACTGATGAACCTCATTGCTTGTTTTCAGCTGTTGCTCTGCCCCATTATCTTCTCCTAACTCTTTGTCGGGGCGTATCTCTGTTTTGCAGGAGAGCGTCTGTGTGTGGTTGAAGCACAGTGTGAGCGTGTACGAATGCTGTACCGGGATTGCGCCCGCCCTCCGCCCCCACCACTTCAGACTGACCGGAGACAGGTGGGTGTCAGTGCTGGGCCACGTTTTCTGTCTGCACCTTCTGCGGCCTTTGACTCCTCTAAACGTCTGTGTGAACCTCCGCAGCCAAAGGAGATCACCTGGTGCCCATCCCGTGTCTTCCCACCTGTTCGCGCCTGCATGTTCTCATCCCGTCTCACCTCCGTCACCTTCCTGGCTGACCCCAGTGCCGGGGGGGGGCTGCCGCGTGGCACCTTCATCTATGCCACGTCTCCTGTGCCCGTACAGGTTGGCACTACTGCGGCCTTTTCTACATTTTTATTAAATGGAGTTCAGTCAATTTTCCCCTGAATATTATTCATATATGTATGAACACTTTATATTATATAGCAATATGTATTCAGGGTTTAGAGGGTATTGCGATTGTAATGACAATGGCAAATAATTCTAGAATGCCGGCTAAGAAATCCAATTTGGGTTTCTTTGTGTGTTAACTGATTGTTCATTATATTCCTTTATATTCTTTACCTCCTGTGCCGCTACGAGAATGCCATGTAATAGAAGTTTAAATAAAAAATGCTTGATGTGGGGGGGAAGTCATTAAGGTAAAATAAGTTGGTGCTTCAATATGTAAATATGTTAAATGGACTGAAGCCTGTAGCTAGCAGGAGACAGATCAAATAGTGTTACCTGCTGTGACCAGTGTACACCAGCACTCTTTCCTGTGATCCCAGGCTCCTTCCTTCTACTGGGAGATTGAAATTGTTTCCTATGGAGACTCTGATGATGACAGCGGCCCAATAGTTTCCTTTGGCTTCGCCACCGAGGCAGAAAAGAGAGATGGCGCCTGGACGAACCCTGTGGGCACCTGTCTCTTTCACAAGTAGGTGCCCTCTGTGTACCATGTGGCCACCCATGTCTGAAGGGGAATCGGAAGGAGTTAATTAACTTGTTCGTGAAAACTTGGGGTTTGTAGTGGAGGGGTGGTAGGATTACATATTAGACCTGTTTCGTGACCGCAAGGGATGTTGTGGGGCAGTCAACTGAAGTCAACCCTGCATATCCCTTACTCTGTGGGCTGTTCATGTGTTCCCTCAGTAATGGCCGAGCAGTGCACTATAATGGCTCCAGCCTGCTCCAGTGGAAGAGTGTGAGGCTGGATGTGGCCCTTCTTCCTGGTGAGACTGGAGCTCTTCCTTTTCTTGTTACTTTCAGTAAGAAATGGGTATAAGTTCAGTTCACTGAAGTGGAGGTGAGTCAGTACTAGGCTGATCATACAATGTCCTGTGCTCACTTCCTGGGTTAGGTGATGTAGCTGGGATTGGCTGGGAGCGTGCAGAAGGGACCCCTCCACCCCCTGGCCAGGCCCCTAAGGGTCGTGTGTACTTCACCTACTGTGGACAACGGCTCAGCCCATTTCTGGAGGATGTAGCAGGGGGCATGTGGCCTCTGGTGCACATTCAGAAGAAAGTGAGTGTTGGTGCAGTAGGAACATCTGTTACTAGTCATAGCTGTGGGCAAGCGACTCACTACCTAATGATACTAACCCTTTTCCAAATGGCACCTTTATTAAATTTTTCCCCACTCTAGCTTTTCGCTCTAATGCAAGCAACTGTTTATGGAAGAGTGGAAATGTGCAGTTTAACTTCTAGTGTGCAGATTTGTAATACTCATCTTACCTACTGTCCATTCTCTGCTGTTTCAGATTCCTATAAATATTTATACTCTCTGCAATTATTATTCCATGATCACACTTAAAAATCACAGTTGTCCCAATTAGACTGTATTTCTCTGGATTTCTGGAGCCTAGGTGTTGAACACAATCATGTACAATTATGGGGCTCTCTAATACCTACAGAACACAAAAATCCATGCCAACTTTGGCAGCCGACCGTTTGCGTATGCTGAGGGGCAGGCGCACCGCAATGCTGCTGATCTGTGTGTGGACCTGGCTGAGGAGATCAGCGCAAACTTCGAGGTGCTCCCCTTCGCCATGGCGTCCGATAGTGATAATGACGCGGGCGCCAGTATAGCCTCCGATTCAGGCTCCCATGGGCCACCTTGTCGCATTGCTGCCGTGGCAACCGTGCAGCAGCGTAAGTCACCCTCCAGGCCTGCTCATGCCACTTTTCCAAGTCTCTGGAGTTGTTCTTGTGTAATGTCACCCACCTGGTTTGAATCCTCTGCCTGTTAGAGTTCTCTTTTTCTGCCCTGTCTGCATGTCCCCGTGGGCAGAATTTTATAAGAGCTCATTCTGTGTCCCCCTATTGAGACAGAGTACAACAGTGACTCATCATGCTACTACAAGATGGAGCTGAGTTATGAGAACTTTGTCACATCTGGGCCCGATGCACACCCACCCCCCATTGCAGATGATGAGAGTGACGATGATGACGATGAGGACATGCCCAGGGTAGGCGATACTGCTGTAAGGATGAGGCCACCTGCTGCATGTGGCTTTTCCCTGCTGTTTCACTCTTAACATCACTCCGCATCAACACCCCACCCACAGGAAGACCACTATGCCCTTCTGGTGAAGGCCTGGGAGACCAAGGTGTTCCCTACCATCCGCCGACGTTTCCGCAATGAAGCAGAGAGGAAGTCTGGCCTGGACCAGATAAAAGGCGCTTTGCAGCTGGGTGGGTGCTATCATTTTGTCAGCTTGTTTCAAAATCTATTTAAAAAGTTCTGAATGTTCAATATGTATAATACTTGTATAAAAACTTTTTAAAAAAAAGTTGGAAAGGAAAATCACCACTGGGTCATTTTGTTTCGAAACCTAGTGAAGCAGAGAGCGTGACAGTTTCTGACTTCTTTGCAGGGATGGTAGACATTGCGAGGCAAACTGTGGAATTTCTGTATGAAGAGAATGGTGGTATTCCCCGAGATCTCTACCTTCCTACCATTGAGGACATCAAGGATGAGGCCAACAAATTTACCATTGACAAAGTGCGCAAAGGTACATGAGTATGCCTGGCTGACTTGCTGTTCTGTGGTGGCCAGCCCCACGACAATCTGCTTGGTCTGGACTGAGAACTTCTCCTCTGTAGGTTTGACCGTGGTCATCCGCTGCCCGGACAGCAACAACACTAACAGCACCACCGGGGGGACAGCCCTGCCCAAGTTCGCCATCCGGGGCATGTTGAAGACCTTTGGCCTGCATGGGGTGGTTCTGGATGTGGACTCTGTAAGTACCACTGGATTTAGACTCTGGAGTTTAAAGCCAGTGTAACAATATGAAAAAACTGAATGTTTCTCACTGACCCTCAGATCTGACTGTACCGAAACATTATTTATTTTATTTATTTATTTTTAATATATTGCGAGTTTAGGGTCTGTGGGATTTCTTTTGTAGCTCTCTAACTATGTTCCATTACATGGTACGTTAAGTATTAGGCCAAACCTTCATCTACAATATCTCAAATACCATCTGACATTTTGTCCATTATAGTGGCAGAAAATATATATATAATTTTTTTTTTTTTTTTTTTTTTTTTTTTTTTTTTTTTTTAAAGGAGCAGCTTAGGTTGAGCAAATACAGCAGGGATACTTGGGTAAAACATCAGTGCTTCATCTTTGGTTTCAGCTGCTGATGTCTTTTTCTTTTTTTAAAAAAAAAAAAAAAAAGGTGAATGAGCTGGTGCAGGTTGAGACATACCTGCGTAGTGAAGGGGTGCTCGTGCGTTACTGGTACCCCATAGAGATGCTGGAGCGCCCACCCGCTGGCTCACGTCGCACTGCAGCAAATGGTCTTGTGTCCTTGGACAGCAGCAACATCCAGATCCACAGGTTTTGTATATATACACACACATACAAAGAGCAATAATTACATAAATCTGTGTTTAGTTACGTGGAATATGCGTACGCTGATTTACCTTTTTTGTCAGTGAATAAATTAAGCTGATGGTTCCAGCCTATGAATAACGAGGCAATTGCCTGTATAGTTTAAATGATGTTCCTATGTTTGTCCGTGTCCATTATAGTGTGTATGCTGCTCTTCTTCATGTTAAGAACTTTGTGTTTTGCTACTGTCTGCCTAAGCTGTCCTATACACCTGATTCCATGGTGTCCCTCCAAATGCGCCCTGTCTTTCAGGGAGCTGCTGCGCTGCGAAGGTGCTCTGGCGCGGCTCTACTGCCGCATGGCCTTGCTCAACATTTTTGCCCCGAAGAGCCCCCACACGTTCACCCGCCTCTTTCACATCCCTGCTGTTCGTGATATCACTCTGGAACATCTGCAGCTGCTCTCCAACCAGCTTCTAGCACCACCACTGCCAGGTAAGTGGGAAGTTTGGAGAGCCAAGGGAACCAGAAGATGGACTATGGAGGAAAAGGGTGGGGCTAGTAACAGACTGGGTGGGTTTAGTCAGGGCAAGAGTCATTGACTGTAGAATGCATTTGTTGGATGGCTGCTGATGAGCTACAGAAATATGGCTGGATCTCAATAACACAGAGGTTGAGATTGCACAACTAAAGACATTTATGGTGCAGCAGATAGCACTGGTGCCTCACAGTGGGTGGGCTGTTCAGTTGTGTGTAGATTCAGTCCCTGTTCAGTGGGGTAGTTAGCACATTCTCCCCTCTTTATGTGGGTTTCCTGAGGTTTGGGGTGCTGCTGGAAGAGAGGGTGCCTACGGCAGTGCCACTCATATTGAGCAGAAGTGTGACCTCTGGCAGAGCTAGGTACACCTCCATCAGAGCGTGGAAGTAAGTGGAATAGTGGCCCTTCTGTGTCCCAAGGACCAGGGTCCCACCTGCTGTTGAGTCATCTTGACTTGGTGCTGAACCACCTCCAGCTCTGCCCCCAGCTGCTTAAAACATCTGCTAAATGAATAAATGTTCGTTTCCATCCAGGAAAACATTAACCTCCCCTTTTGATCTTGCTGTAAATTAATTGCTGACTAAAGGGTAAATGCAAAGCCTGCAGAAACCTTGATTTCAAACCCCTGGAATGCCCTGGCTCTCTGCTACAGTGTAATTCTATATGAGGAGGAATGCCAGTTTAGTAAATATAGTATCACCATCTCTGTAACATCACTGTATAATGCTTTGTCCTGCAGATGGAACCATCAGCTCCAGCTCAATCCTATTGGCACAATCATTGCTTCACAACTTGCAGGGCCAGAATTGCTCACCAACTGACCTGTTCTACCAGGGCAATGCACAAACCATTCGTGAGTGGCTCACAGTAGCCATCACACGTGCCCTTCATCAAGGCGAGGAGAGCTTGCTGGAGCTCACCAAGCAGATCTGCTGTTTCCTACAGGTGGGGGATCTTTGCTCACAAACCCTCATGACTACCTTTTCTACAAATAATCTTTTGCACATGCTTTTATAGGGGCAGCTGGTAGTGGCTAGAGCTGCTGCCTTGCATTTAAAAAAAACCTAGGTTGAAATCCCACCTCCTGTTGTGTCTTTGAGCAGTGTACTTACCCTGAATTGATACAGTAAAAATTACCCAGCTCCATAGATAGTAATTTGCACGTAGCTTTAAAACTGTAAGTTGCTTTGGAGAAAAGCATTAGCTAAATGAAACCATTTTTAAATGAGTAAGAATTGGTGCATTATCTAAAAGAACTGGTGTAGCTTCTTTGTCTGAGTGTGTTTACCAAAGTGATTTGAGTGCAATGTACAGGCAGTTCCTGGATTACAAACGAGTTCAGTTCCTCAGTCTGGTGTCCGATTTCTCCGCAAGTCAGAACAGTTGGGTACGGTTTGCGTCTATCAGTGAAATGTTTCTTAGTATATAGTGTTGTATATCATGTACCTTTCTATGCATAAAAAACATTAAAGAAACACTAAAACATCTTTAATAATACAGTGGGTTGGACCACAGTCCTGCTCTCCGGTGGGTCTGGGGTTCGAGTCCTGCTTGGGGTGCCTTGCGACGGACTGGCGTCCCGTCCTGGGTGTGTCCCCTCCCCCTCCGGCCTTACGCCCTGTGTTACCGGGTAGGCTCCGGTTCCCCACGACCCCGTATGGGACAAGCGGTTCTGAAAAGGTGTGTGTGTGTGTGTGTGTGTGTGTGTGTGTGTGAGATGATAATGCAATGTAAGAATAATAAATTTAACTACGGTATTTATAGTAGAGAGAGACAGATGATAAATGTTAGTACTGTCATGATGAACAGAGGACACGGAGGAGGCTGGACCCAAGTACAGGATCGTTTATTCATGATCAAAGGGTTAGATGTGTTCTCATGGTCGGGGACAGGCAAATGGTGGGTCAGTCGGTGAACTGAACAGAGGTGAGGATCTGTAATCGTGGTTGAGGGACAAGACGGGTGGACGTTATCAAAGAGATGTGGAACGGAACTGGGGAATGATGGGGGACAGGACTTGGAAGAGCAAAGCAAGGTAGGTTTGAGAACACAGAGGGGGTGGTTGTCTTGTGAGATTCCGCAACTTTTATAGCCGAGTGCTCCAATTGAAGCTGCTGGTTGAGGTGCAGGCGTGGTCCTGACAAATACAGCATTTATAATAGAGAGAGTGTGCGGCTGTGAAAAACATTAAAGAAACTTTAATGTACGCTTTTCCAGTGTTCGTTGGCATTTCACCCTTTTCCGATCACTTTATTTCCTCTTAAGTTTCAGTCGTGATTGTTTTCCTTTTCTTGGATGCATCACTATCACTTGCATCACATTTACGCTATGCTGCCATGGTTAGGATGGTAAAAACAAAAAGATAAAGCCAAATACAGTAACACACGAAACACTTAACAGCAGTGTGGTCTGAGTGAAAAGAATGAAATCTGTCCAACTTCGGGCTCACACATCCCTCCCACGAGCCAACAAAATGCTGTAGACGCGCAGTATGTTGATGTGTGTTGCCAAGTAGTGCCCATTTTATTTTAAATCATCCTATGTAACTCCAAGTTTTTAATAAGCTTAATTTTGAAGTTTTCATTTGATTGTTCCTTAAGGGTGACAAATTAACTTCCAGTCAGTAAGGAGGTGGTTTGTAACTATGGGTTGTACGTTAGTCGAACATTCATAACCTGGTGACTGCCTGTAATGATCTAGGGTACAACACTGTTTTCTGGGGGACTGAACCTAAAATGTGTTTAGTTTAGTTGGGCCACCAGTACATATTACACCTATCACATTCTGGTTTAAATGGGTCACTGCAATCCAATCATTGCCCACCTAGCTAACTTTCAACAAGATCAGGTGTTAGAACCATGCTAGCAAGATCTCTGGGGTGAGTCTTGAACTGAAGAGCTTGTCTTCCTTGGGCTGCAGGTTGTGTTGCCTCAGTCAGCCTGGTAGTGCGAGCCTCGCATGAAATATTACTAGACACCAAACCTTACTAGGAGCTGACAGTTCCTTCATTACAATTTGAAATTTAATTTCTGCACTCTGAAGACCCTTTAACATTCTCAGAGAACTATAGTTCCAAACAGTGGCAGATTGTCCTAAATGTGGCTATGGGTGGCTAGAAGAGGGGAGGGGAGGAAAAAAAAAAAAAAAAAAAAACAGGGATTTAATTTTGTTTACAGAATGCTCCAGAGCAGTTCACATCGGAAGAATTCCCCATCGCAGAGTCAAAGGTCAGCATGGACGTGAACTTCCCTGGTGCTGCCTTCATTGTTGTCTCCTGTAAGGAGAGCCAGCTGGGCTGTCGCAAAGAGTGAGTTTACCATCTATCCTGAGCACCAAGATTTACAATAAAATTCACCACACTTGTTAAAACACCCAAATTCCTGGATTAAAGGAAATAAGACATTTGCATATGTGATGTCATTCAGGCGCTCCTCTTGAAGTTGTCTGGTACTGACTTGAACACAAGAAACAGCATTGTGGTCTGAGTATAGTGATTAGAGTTGATACCTTTGGAGCAAAAGTTGCAGGTTCAAATCCGCCTTCCAGGTATAGTACCACTGAGCAGGGCACTTGCCCTAAATTGCTCCAGTAAAATTACCCAGCTTTATAAATGTGTAAATACAGCTGACCCTTGAACAACATGGGTTTGAACTGCGCAGGTCCACTTATATGCAATTTCTTTTCAATAAATATATTGGAAAGTTTTTTTTTTTTTTTTTTTTTTTTTTTTTTTTTTTTTTTTTTTTTTTTTTGAGATTTGTGACAATTTGAAAAAACTTGCAGACGAACTGTGTAACCTAGAAATATAAAAAAAACTAAGAAAAGTTAGGTATGTCATGAATCCCTAAATCTATGTAGACACTAGTATTTTTTCATTTACTACCGGAAAATATACACATATATTATAAAAAGTTAAATTTTACCAAAATTTACGTACACACAGACCATACATGGCACCATTAGCAGTCGAGAGAAATGTAAACAAACGTGAACATGCGGTATTAAATCATAACTGCATAAAATTAACTGTAGTACATACTGTATACTATTGTAATAGTTTATTTTATAGTTTACCAAATTAGACATTTAAGAAAAATAAAAGTAAACATTTTGTAAACCTTCATGTAAAATGCAGACCATTTGCAGAAGGTTACAAATCCAAAGGAAAAAATGTCTAGTACAGCGCGCGCGCGCACACACAATTGACTGAAGCCGCTTGTCCCGAGCGGAGTCATGGCAAGCCGGCACCTAACCTGGCAGCACAGGACGCAAGGCTGGAGGGGGAGGGGACACACCCAGGACGGGACTCCAGTCCGTCGCAAGGCACCCCAAGCGATAATCGAACTCCAGACCCACCCAAGAGCAGACACAGGCCAAACCTGCTGCGCCACTATGCTCCCATACAGCATACAGTACACCCTAAATGCATAAAATATTGGCATAGTTGATCTATATACAATAGAACTGTTCTGTACGGTTTGTGGGATTATGCTTATCTCCGCATGAGCAGTTCATACTGTATTGTAAATGTTTCCTTATGATTTTAACATTTTCTCTAGCCTACTTTATTGTCAGAATACAGTATATAATGCATAGAACATACAAAATATGTGTTAATTGACTTATCGTTAAGGCTCCCGGTCAACGGTAGGCTATTAGTAAAGTTTTTGGGAGTCAAATTTATATGCAGATTTTCAACTGCGCGAAGGGTCAGCACCACTAACCCCCGTGTTGTTCAAGGGTCATCTGTAATTGTATGTAACTCAGTATTATAAGTGTCTTTGGAGAAAATCATCAGCTAAATGAATAAATCTAAATATTTTCAGTAGTTCAGGAAAATCTATGTGAAACCTGGCAATTTTGTTCCCTGACAAATAGATCAAAGCTGAGCATAATACCTGAATTCAATCAATACCCCAGGTCTGCACTGAAGTTTTTATTCACTTGTTTACATTTGTCCCTGTTATTTTTGTTGTATTACTTTAATATGTTTTCTGCAAATATGTTATGATGGTATAGTATGTCTGTTTCATCTGTAGCTGGTGTGAATGAGCAGAGTCTATCTTAGAGAAGCTGATGAGAATAAATTGTATTCCCCTATTTTTCTGTGGTGTGTGTTCACAGCTCTTCTCTGTACAAGGCCCCATGGGCACGAGTCATGGTGTATGGCCTGGGGCACAAGGTACGCCGCAATGGGCAGCTCAACTTGATGGAGGCAGTCTGCTACCCACTGGATGCCTCCCCCTCCAACACTGGTCTCACCCCCCCACCCACCACCAATCAGTACCCCTCCATCATTATACCCACTGACAAGGTGCATGTCAAACTAGGTGAGTTTGTCAGATGACTCCACTGTGTACTTCAGCCAAACACATTTTGGCAGATTTCTGGAAATATTCAGGGTAAAAACGAGTCAGTGTTTGTGTCCAAGGGTTAAGGCTGAAGTGTAGTTTAGTGCAGAGATTCCTCTCTGGTCTAATCTAGCCTGGGCCAGTAGCTCAAGATGTAGTATTGCTACCTTGTTGCTTCACAGCTATGGGGTAGAGCCACAGGGTCATGTCTGCAGATTTGTTGCCGTGTACAGGTGTTTCGCCCCCTCCTGGAACCGTGCTGGCACTGCACTCCCTTCCACTGGAGTTCCCACTGGCTGTGGCCTTCGCAGAGCAATTGCTGAGCTGGACGTTGGGCGAGAGCACAGAGCGCTCAGAGGATGAGCCAGACACAGTCCCCCCCTCAGTCCTGCTGCAGCTGGTGGAATTGCTGGGTGAGTTTCCGCTATTCACCCCTTTGCATCATTCCCCCAATGTTGTATCTCTATCCTGCTACACTGTTTTACCATGTTTATAGCCTTAGTAGCTTTCTCTTCTCAGAAGTGTTATAACTCCTACTGAATGGTCACTTCTGATTGAGGAATTCAGTTTAATTTAAATGTTTTCAACACACCTCTAATCAAAGTGACACAGTTCTGAACAGTTCAGTGCATACTGTGACATGGTGATAAAAGAATATAGAGACAGTAAACCAAGGAGGCACTCTGCTAATGTATTGTTTATAAATAAGCCAACTGGCAACTGAGGAAAGGAAAACAAAAAAGGAAAAGGAACAGAGAATAACAAACCGTTGGGGGTCCAAGTATCAGTGATTGCCCAACCCTTCTGGGCATTCTCATGTTTGTTAGTGAGTCTCTGTAGGGTGTATCTATAACTTAAAAGTACAGCCAATTTAAATGAAGGAACTAAAATACTGAAAGAAGGGGCTGTGTAGTTTCCAGTCTTGTTGGTTTCATTCAAGTCCCAGCCCTGTCTGCAGATGTTTTTGAAAACCGACTGACTCCATTTTTTTGTCAGATTGAGTCTCCAAACATACTTTAGTGTAACTGTCTGGGTCGAACCCCCACTGTCCTGGTTGGATGATAGTGGTCTTGGAAAACTGAACAATAAATTACCTTTTTGTCAGGAAATGACATGCATTTTTGATTCTGTTCCAGGTGGCCTGCTGTGGACCACAGACCTTGCACCTTTCATCAAAGAACTCGCCTTTCAGCTGCTGGCTGAGCTGTTACGCAAAGTGCACCACCTAGAGCAGCGGAGGAACCCGTCGGGTCTGTCCAACTCCATAGCCCTACTTCTCAACCCCTGCCTGGCTGTACTCATGGCCTTGCAGACAGAACTGCGCAAACTCTATGACCGGGAGACCCAGGGCTGGGCAGCAGCTGGGGGTGGAGCTGGAGGTGGTTCAGCTGCAGGTGGGACCCTGGCCCTTGGGGCAGAGCAGGGTCGTTTCTCCACTTACTTCCATGCTCTGATGGAGGTGTGCCTCGCTGTTGCAGAAGTCACACTTCCGCTCAACATGAGTGGCACTGCTGTAGGCACCCTCTCTTCCAGCAGCGCCCCTAACCTCAGCGACTCCTCCTCATCTTCCTCTTCTTCACCTGGCCAGACCCCACAGAGCCCCAGCCTGCTCTCCAAACGCAAAAAGGTGAAGATGAAGCGGGATCGTGCTGCAGCGGCTGTAGCAGCGGCAGCTTCAGGGAAGCGCTCAGGCGCGTCTGCTAGTGGGGGCCGGCTCTCTGAGAGTGATGGTGCTCTGCTGAACATAGCAGGTGGGAAGCCTGAGGACATGCTGTGGTTCCACCGGGGGCTCACGCTGCTTATGATCCTTCGGCATCTGACCAATAAAGATCCTCAGGGGCTGGGTGTGACCAGTGATGCCGTGACTGATGCATGTCAGGCCCTGGTGGGCCCCACTGCCCACAGCCGGCTACTTGTGCTCTCGGGAATCCCCACCCACCTGGAGGAGGTGGTGGTGCGCAGTGCAATCCGCCGAGCCTGCAATGCCCATGGCGGTCTCTTCAAGGATGAAATCTTCATCCCACTGCAGGAAGAGGACCCCAAAAAACCCAAAGGGGGTGGGGTGTCCACGCCAGACACCAAGGTTGCCACTGAGGCTGAGCGGCCTCCTTCAACCGGAGGTATTGAGAGCCCAGAGAGCTCTAGCAGTGTCACCCCTGCCATGAGCATTAGCGCCTCAGCTTCCACCAGTCAGACTTCCATATGTAGCTCCTCTCAGGGAGTCTCCCGCACAGCTAGTGAGCTCTCTGTGGATCAGGAACTGCTCATTGCCCCAGCTACCACTGCTGCTACTGCTGCCGCTGTTGCTGTTCTTGCAACTCCACAGGGGGCACTGGACCCTCACACTGTGTCCAGCCAGGAGAGCCTAGACATCTCTCTATGCAGCACAGGCAGCCTGGGCAGTCTGGGGAGCCTGGGGGAGCCACTGGACAGTGCTGACACTGCCTCAGTGTCTGATGGGGGCTCTATGTACACTGTTACCTCCCTGGACAACAATGCTGTCATGGCCCGACCAATCAAGGGCTACGCTGTCATTGAGGTGAGTCTTAGCAAGAACATATAACAGAGGTATTGGATTATTAAACATTTATCAATCTGTCAAGTAATGGATGTGTATGTCACATAAACTAGTTCCCACACTTATGGACAGTTATGGACTGAAAATCCATGCTGAAAATGAGCTGTAAACACTGAAATCTTGACATGTATGGAAAGAACACGGTCCCACGTTCCTATTGTGTGTCTGCTCTGAGAGTGTTTTGCTGCCAGTTAATGAAGAAATGCAGGTCATTCTTAATTCACAAAAGACAAATTCTGGAAAATAAAAACTGGAGAATGTATAGCTAAATTCATACCTTGAACATTCATTACATGAGGTAGCAGTGTACTGTGTTAAAGTACCTGATGTATAGGGCCTATTTTTTTGGCTTTTTCAGGTTCGTGCCAAGGCTAAGGTGGAGAAGATTCGCGCCAGCCTCTTCAACAGCAGCGACCTGATTGGGTTGTCTAGCCTGGAAGGGGAGGATGAGCTGATGGAGATGACCAATGAGGAGATCCTGACAGCATCCACTGTGAATCAGAGCCTGTTTGACACACAGGGAAGCTCAGCCCTGGAAGACTATTTCATGGACAAATCCCTCAGAGGTTAGTACACATTCTCCCATTAGCACTGTATAGCATGGAAGGCTTCTAGTGAAAGTTTCACTGAACAGATTCTGTCAGTGTCAATGCTGCAGGGCACTACAGGTTTCACTTGGCAAATAGATTCTTTGGCTGTTAAGACGTGTGGGTTTCTTGCATTGAAATGCAAAATTGTCTGAGCTTTTAACATTGAACAGGTTATAATTATATAATTAATCTTTAATATCCTTTCATGAACAAATGTTTTTTGTTTACACCTCAACATGTTGGCTGTGGTCAAAGAAGTTTTTTTTAAAAGCAGAGAGGATGTCATGTTACGCTGGTTATGGAGAATAACTTACGGTCATTGTGCTCTGCATGTTTAACCTAAAATTGTATGAAATATACTTGACAGGTGGTGTGCAGCAGAGCACTCACAGAATTTCAGTAAAGGTGCTGCTTTCAGTTGAAAGGAGGCTTTTGGGTAGCTTGTTTAAGAAGCTTTGAAGTGGATGATTATGGTATTGTTCTTAGAATCCTCCACCTAAATGTCAGGCCCCTGCCCTGACTTCCCAGGTGACAAGTTGGTGCCAGGTGTGCGTGATGTGCTGACCGACATCTTCAAAAGCTGTGTGCACTCGGAGCAGATGCTGAGCCTCACGCCGGCCAAGCCTGTCAAGGTATCGGACATATACCTGAGCAAGGAACAGATCAACTCACAGACCCCAGGCAACCTCTTGTATGTGTTCTTCACTAATGTGCGGCCGCCCAAGAAACTGCTGGAGGACCAGCTCACGCAGGTGTGTCTCTTAGCTCTGATCTGGTCTCTGTAATGTATGTATAAATCAGCAGACCACACATGTGGATATGCAGTATGTACTTCATCTATCATCACATCTATGTATGGGACAGCTGATAATGTAGCAGAGGGACCTGTGATGCCAAGGTCACATTCATATCTCTCATTCTGCTGTAGTACTTTTCAGCTTCAGTTGCTTTGGAGAAAGCATCAAGATAAATTACAAAATGTATGCATGCACAGCTGTTCATATTTTCTGGTCAGTTTTTTGGTTCAGTTGACCTTCTCAGTATTCTACAATGTAACTGTAGTGTTTAACACTCGCTGGTGGTAATGTATTTACAGATTCTGCGGAAGTATGGTGCTCCCAAGCCCAACAAGAGCAAGTACAGCAAGGCAGGCAAGGAGCAGCACCCGAGTAAGGTGGTGAGCACTAAGAGGCCCATTACCAAGCCACCCACAAAGGAGAAGTCTGTGCTCAACAGTGTCAGGTCAGTGGTACCTCCCGCTGACTTCTATGCAATATTTTCTAGTGTCTTTAAAATACACTACTTCAGTCACACTCTGGTCCTGATGATTTTTGACAATATTATTGATATAGCTGCCAAACTGGAAATAAAACCAGATAATGGTTTGTTGCACGTCAGGTTTGGGTGTTGACTGCGCAGAGTGTGGAGGTGGCTTTTCAGTAGTCCCACCCCCACCCCATATCACAAAATGATAAGCTAAACAAAGGGGAAAAAAATGGGAAAAGGCTTCCCAATCCTCACAGTGCTTACAAAAGTATTTATTCAAGCCCCTTAAGTTAACACCATTTTCTGGATTTCAAAAGATGCATACAAATGTCCTCCCTATTACTGTTTTTATTGATCTATTTTATGCTGTATATTTTGAAGGCCTAAATGATACAATTAAGTAAAGATCACTTTTTCTGGATATAAAAAAATCACTGTAGGGGTTATTAGTCAGGCTGTGAAGTCACTCTAAAAATGAAGACATGGAATACCACAGAAGATAGTCATCCAAATGCATAAGTCAACAAAGCGTACAAAAATATCAAAGTGCTTGGATGTCCCATTGAGCACTACTGGGTCCATCAGCAGGAAGTGGAAGGTGTATCATACCACCCCGTTGCTGTGTATCGAAGGCCGTCTATCAAAACTTGGCACTTGAGCAAGATGTAAATTAACGCAAGATGTAAATGATGTAATGCATGTAAATAAATGCCATTACTCATCTGAAGTTCCCCACAATTTGTGAGAGGGAACCAACTAGGATGTAGGAAAAGGTGTTGTGGTCAGATGAAACCAAGATGGAGCTTTTCAGCTAAAATTCAAAGTGCTCTGTATCGCAAAAACTTAACACTGCCTATGCCTCAGAAAACACCATCCCAATCGTCATGTTTGGACATGGTCATGTTACTATGCCAACACTGAAAATGCGCTGATGTCACCTCAACTGGTGATGAAGCGTTTGCAATCTAAATGCCAAGCCTGGCAAACACCTAGACATCTGACACCGTCCCAACGTTGAAGTATGGTGGTGGCAGCGCAATGCTGTGGGGATGTTTTTGATCTGCAGGGATTGGGAATCTTGTTAAGACTGATGGAAGAATGGATGAAACTAAATACAAGGAAAAATACTGCATGAGAACTGGTTCCAGTTGGCCAAAACTGAGGCTTGGGAGAAGGTTCACCTTCCAGCAAGATAACAATCCCAAGCACAAGACCAAGGAAACATTGGAATGACTCAAAAGCAAAGTGAATGTCTTATAATAGCCTAAACAAAATCCTAACCTCAACCCCATTAGGAATCTGTGGCACTTTTTTTTTTAATTGTAGTCCTGAAGCATCATCCAACCATCTTGAATGATCTGTAGAAAATCTGCTAGAAAGAATGGGACAAAATTACTCCTGAGTAGTTTGCAAAGCTGGTTCAGACTTATCCCAAATTACCTAAGACTGTTACTGTGACAAAAGAAGGCTGTACTAAATATTAATATGTGGGGATTCAATACTTATGCAAGTAGTTTCTATTTTTAAATCTTTTGCCAAATTCTTCACTGTGCCTTTGAAAATTAACTGTTAGAACATGTAGTTTCACAATAAAAATATTCATTGGAAGAATATGTGTATGCACATTTACATTTATTCATTTAGCAGATGCTTCCCTCCAAAGCGACGTGCATCTCATAGAAAATACAATGTGTGCATTACATTAGCAGAAAAACTTAGATGCAGATGTGAGATTTTTCAGTGCAGTTTCTTTTCTCCATTTCACTCAATATACATTACACAAGTAGCTGCATAAAACTGTCTGAATATCGATGATTCCGTCCTAGTAATTTTTTAAAAATTTACTATAAATAAACATTTAAGTTTATGTTATGGGAGTTGTTGTGTGAAGGTTTATCCATTGTTTAAAAGGCATGATTTCAGTTGTAGTGCATGAACACTTAGACATTACATGAACTTGATATATCATGGTTGAAGTCTGGAAGACGTGAGTTTTAAGACCTTTTTAATGTGGACACACATTCATTTGTGGTGAGTGGGGGGGGGGTTCATTCCACCACAGCAAGCGGTGCTTTATCTTTTGTGCATGGGACCACCAAGCAGGCAGATGTGGTTGGGTTGTTTGGATGATCAAGTTTTGCGGATAGCCTGGTGCATTTCCATTTATGCTTTCGTATGCCATAACCAGGGTCGTAAATTTGATCCAGGCAGCTATAGGAAGCTAATGCAAAGAGACAAGGAGGGGGATACTTGTTCAGGAGCGTTCTGCATCAGCCGCAGAAGTCTGACAACAGTAGCTGGAAGGCAAAACAGGAAAGAATTGCAGTAGTCCAGATGGGATGTTACCATGGCCTGGACAAGTAGTTGCACAGAGTCTGTTGTGAGATGTGAGGATGGATCCTGTGGATGTTGTGCAGGATGTATCTGCAGGTCCAGGTTGTGGCTTTGATATACTGAAAGAAAGATGGACTTGAGTCAGTCATCAATCCCAGACTCTTAGCCAAGGAGGCTGGCAAAATCAGTGAGTTGTCCAGCTTGATAAAGAGTTCACAACAGGAAGACAGGCTAGCTGGGAGGTGAAGGATCTCTGTTTAGGAGAGGTTGAGTTGTAGATGCTGATCAGACATCTATGTGGAGATGTCCGACAGGCAGGCAGCGATGCTCCAGGTTCATCAGTGTAACTGTGATAGTTGAATCCATGGAAGGCAATAATGGCTGTGGGAAGAAGTGCAGATTGAGAAGAGTAGAGGGTCCAGTACAGAGCCCTACAGGCCACCAGTTAAGAGAGGCAGAGAAGAATGGGAGCCCTGCTAGACCACTTGATAGGATCTGTCCGTTAGGTAGGACTCAAACCGTTTTAGTGCTGTTCTTTTGATGCCAAGATGACCAGGACAGGAGAGTAGAATCCAGTAGTTCACAGTGTTGAATGCTGTAAATGGGTCAGGGAGAATGAGGACCGAGAAGAGAGGCCAGTCTAGATGACTGGAGAGCATCAGACATTGCCAGGAGTGCTGTCTTGGTGGAGTGACCAACTTTGAATCCAGACTGATATCCATCGCGGAGATGGTTCTGGGTGATAAGTTCAGATTGTTGATCACAGGCTGCCCGTTCTAGAGATTTAGACAAAAAGGGAGGAGGGAGGCTGGCCTGTAGTTTTGGACTGAGTCAGGATCCAGAGAGTTTCTTTACCAGAGCTGAACTGAGGGCAGTTTTGAAGGCAGATGGGAAGCAGCCAGAGGAGAGTGAGAAGTTGATAATCTTGGAGATGAAGGTGGAGAGTTGCGAGGAGATGGTCAGTAGGAGTGTTGATGGGATCGGACCTAGCGAGCAGGTGGTAGCTCTGTGTGAGTGTAGGAGGTTGGAGATTTCAGGTTTTGACAGGCTTCAATTCAAAGAGCAGGTATTCATCTTTTGATATCAGGGAAATCGTGCTAGCTTTCAAGGGGCTTGAATACTTTGGCAATGCAAAATAACTCTGCACTGGGGCAGCCATGCATGTGCTGTTCTTAAAAATCCACAGGTGTAATTTAAGCAGCACTAAGTGCTCATGTCATCAGTCTTTAACTGTCACTCCAATGTCTTCTTTTAATGACTCATAATTTTTGTCCTGTTGGCCACACCTGTTGCTTGTTCTCTGTTAAAAAGCCCACTTCAAGTGTGACTGTCAGATGGGGTAGGTAGGGTGCAAGGACAGCCGCCGACCTGCCACATGGCTATTAAAAGAATCTGACTTTTAAATGAACTTTTCCAGGTGTGACTCCTGTTTTTTGTCTGATCGGTGCTAGTAGTTACATCATTTTACCACGAGCACTTTAAAAATGCTTTCCACCCCTTGGACTCGGACAGAAATTGCTTCAAAATTAGTTCCCACACATGAGAGCTCTGATTAGTAACATATTCATATTCCTCCTACCCTTGAAAAGGAGCTTGTTTCTGATGTGGTAGTATTTTGAAACAACTTCCCACACAGTCACCAAGACTGTGTTCTTGTCTTCCCACAAGACAGAGCATTATGCTAAGTTAAGTTAGGCATGGTCACTCAGTAACATGGCTTCTAGCACAGTCCTCCTGTCCCCCATAGAACGGCGCTGAGTGAGAAGAAACCTGTCCTAAAGCCGAAGTCCCCAGAGAAGTCACGGCCTGATGAGAAGGACATGGATAAATCTCCTGCCAAGAAGCAGGAAGGTACTGCCTATCAGCCTCATCCCAAATCACATCTTGGGACACTTGTGACACCCTCTTCTTATTGGCTGTGGGTTCCATGAGCACATCACACATGAATGTATCACACAATGGCTGTGTGATGTGGTCATGTTGTCATGCCAACGCTGAGAATGCTGCTGAATAGCAGAAAGTAATGGACAGGAAGGGAGCTGTTCTGCTATTCTTCAAAAGTATGCTGAAACTAAACTGCCTCCGCAACTTATGAACTCAATAGGCCTCTCATCTGTTTGTAGCGTTTTTTTTATTTTTGGTAAACCCAGATATGTCACAATCAATGAAAGCTTAATTTAAGACTGTTTATTCATGTGATAGATTCTGTACAAATTTTATATCGACCTGTAATAAATTCTAAATTTTCTGTAAGATTTTATTTCTCATTAACTGCTTGTCCTGTGCGCAGGGTCAGTGTGTCCATGAGGTAGAGAACACCACAAAAAGGACAGCAGTCCATTGCAGCATTCATTAAGATCTGGCCACTTTAACTTAACATTTTAAAAAAAAAACAAAAAAAAACTTTCTCTCGAAAAATTAACGTCAAGCTTTCATTGATTCATGCCATAAACGTGCAGTGTTTATCATCTTGTTACTTGGCACGTACAAACTTCAGACATGAATTGTAAACACTGTAAGTAAATTATTCATGTCCCAGTTCCTATTGTTAGGGTGCTCTTCACTGCAACTAATGGCTAGATGTTGAAATACAGTTTGTTTCCAAGCATGTCTGAGAACAGACCAGCAAAGGAAGTATAATTTTGAAAAAAAAGTGTCTTTCATCAAAAATTTATTTGAAGTTTCGTGAAAATGAGAACCCAATGTCCTTGCATTTTCATTTTTACGTTCTTTAAACATATTCCTCTTCTACTGTTGTCTTGCAGTGGATTCATTAACCTGCCTGTCCTCTGTACTGTGTGTCCCCAGTCCCCGAAGAGAAGTACCTTACTTTGGAGGGCTTCCACAAGTTTGCGGTAGACCGGGCCAAGCAGGATATTCGGAGCCTGTGGAGAGCCCTCCTGGCCTGTGGCTACGATCTCCACTTTGAGAGGTCAGCACACATAAGGAAGATGGGAACATGCCATCTGTAGTATAAAGACAGGTCATCTGTGAGGAATTGCTTTGGCTTCCTTGTGATACTATTGTACTTTTCCAACAGATTCCCACACTATTTTGTCATGAAAAGTGCATGCATGTCAAGTAGTGCACAATAGCAGTTGTGATCCTTAACTTTGCCACTGTACGGACTACACCATACTTCTACAGCTGAAATTTAGTAATTGATGAATAGGATATGAATGAAGTCTAATTTATGTATACCTACTTTACACAATTTTTTTTTTTTTTTTTTTTTCTTTTTCTACTTTCAACTGAACATTTAGTCAATTTTAAATGTGTAGTATTTATTGACAGTATTGGGTGCTGTGCTGAAAGGCATAAACTTATCTGAACTCTTGTCATTACTGGACCCAGGTGCACATGCATTGACACACGCCATGCCCAGAAGGCCTGTAAGAAGTGGACGCTGGAGATGGATGTGGCGCTGGTGCAGTATGTTAACCGGCTGTGCCGCCACCTTGCCATCACACCAAGCCGCCTGCACCCCCATGAAGTGTACCTGGACCCTGCAGATACAGCAGACCCGCGTGTTGCCTGCCTGCTTGGTACGGCTGTGTGTGCCTGCCCTCAGTGCAACAATACACCAAGCACTTTAGAGACGGAATAATTTTGCAATTAAAAAAAAACTTTTTTCGGAGATGATGGGGGGGGGTGGAATACAGAGGGAGTTACAGGCTTCTGTTAGGATGTGTGTGTCTGCACGTGTGCTGACCGTCACGCTCATCATTGTCCAGTTTTTATATATACCCATCATCAGTGTAGGTTCTCAGGTTAAATGCAGTTGGCTAATGAGGCTGTTGTCACACCCACATGTTGAGGAGCAGCTGATCCAGGATGAACTAACTTGACACCCAGTAACAGCTTTTAAACTTTCTCTATGACCTCACCTACCATCTACTGAGGTGCATGTGTCTAATGAACTAAGATGTACCTCTAAGTCTGTAGGTTTTCTGTGTTTCAGATACAGATGATGCCAGACTTAGACTGCTGAAATATCTTTTGTGTTCTTTCCTTATTCCAAAAGATTCTGTGTGTCTCTCTCTCACACAACACTTAACAGAATATAACAGGATTTCAACAACATACGGGCAATCAGTTCTCTGGAAAAATTCTAATACACAATACAGCACACGACCAAAAGGTTACTGAAGTTTACTGGGGATGTCCATGTGGCACAATCTACATGGATATCCCTAAAAACATGATAGGAATCTTTCATATTACATTCAAATTGTTATGCAGGTCGATTGTAAACCTTAAATGTATAACTTTCTTCCTTTTTAAGTTTTTGAGGGCACTTCTGTTGTGCACCATTGCAATTTCTTGGCAAGCATTATAGAATAATCAGTATGTATCAAGTCCATTAAAAACAGAATCTGGGTTGTGGTTTAATGGGAATATAAACGGATACAGATCAATTTTTCCTTTTTTTTGAATGGTTAAGTGAAACTGTCTACTTGTGTCCTGTCACATTCCCTGTCTTCTCAGAGTACCAGGAGTGACCGCACTTATAAAACTATTCATGAACCAGACATCAGTCTAGAACTTGCTATTGTATTGATTTGGGAGAATACTATTCAGATTTTTAATTGTTCTTGTTGCATGATGTACATTGTTGTGGTCTTGTGTACTATAGCTCATTGAGTCAGAGGCTAACATGGAGGGAAAGACATGATCCTCTCACTTGCAGACTAGTTGATTAATCTTCTGGCTAGGAGCTTTAGTCCCACATTGGGTTTACTGTGGCTCATTGCTTGCTCCTCCTGTCCCTGACAGGTGTGCCTGTGGAGAGCCTTCGTCTGCGATTTGCTCTTCTGCAGTCTCTCAACAACACACTGGAGAGCTTCTTCCTCCCACTGGTGGAGCTGCGACCGACGCCTACTTACCAGAACAGTATTGCTGCACTTTTGCGAGAGGCCAAAGGTGAGATTTATGCTCATCAATTGAAAGATGCTGGCACTAAGCATAGTACTAAGGTGCATTCGGCAACAAAAAGCTTTGGAAAAGCACAATGATCAAAGCAGTGTATTTGTTACCACTGTTGTTATGGTTTAAAACAACTCAAGCACCTGCCTGTAAAACGCGTCATTCAAATAACAAATATGTGGAAAGGTGTATCCGGTGGTGGAATAATATGTGGAACTGTCAGGAGAGAAGTCAGTCTGAAAGAGGTCTTTTAAGACCCTTCCTGAATACTGGAAAGGAATTTGGCAGTTCTCAAGGAGAGAGGTGCACCACATTGGAGGCAAAAGGTGCTTTCAATTTTGGAGCCCCTTTGGGTTGGACGAGCAAGTTGCCAGAGCTGGAGGAACACAGTGCTCTTGCTAAAGGCACCTACTCCAACCCAACAACAGGTCTGATCTTCTATGACACCAAAGTGATGGTGATGAACCGGGTGTTGAATGCCACAGTGCAGCGCACGGCTGACCATGCCGCACCTGAGATCACGCTGGACCCACTGGAGATTGTGGGAGGTGAGTGTGGAGGAGGGTAGAGGTGTCTGCTCTTCTTATTGCTGCTCTTGGGAGACTGATGGATTTGTTTGTGGTTTGGGTGTACAGGGGAGATCCGATCCTCTGAGAACACATACTTCTGTCAGGCAGCCAGACAGCTCTCCTGTGTACCCTCCTCGCAGCTTTGTGTCAAGCTGGCCAGTGGGGGCGACCCCACCTACGCCTTCAACATTCGTTTCACTGGGGAAGAAGTGCACGGCACCAGTGAGTCCAACGTCTGCTTAAAACCTGTCTGCAGGTTTCAACCACAAATGAGCATTAATAGATCTAGCTGGGTGGAGGAACCCAGGTACAGCCTGTAGAGAGAAGGCCTGTCGAGCTCCAGCCATCACTACAGTTAACTCATTTGCGCTTGTGCTTTCTATTGATGTTGGTACTTTTCCAGGTACAGCTGTTTAACGCCCATTGATACTCAGGTTTATAGTTATTGACTGACTGGGCCTCGTATGCCGCATGCTTGAACCTGCAAAATTGTGGTTATAACGGTCTCCATCACTGCAACACCTGCTAGTAATGCTTGTCTTGCCTCTCTGCAGGCGGCTCTTTTCGCCACTTCCTGTGGCAGGTGTGTAAGGAGCTCCAGAGCTCGGCCCTGTCCCTGTTGCTGCCCTGCCCTAGCACCGCTGCCAGCCGGAACAAGGTACTGCCCCATTGTAGTTTTCGTTTTTCCCTTCCCAGCATGCACCTGTGCTCTGTGAACATAGCAAACTTCACAGGAGCCCTGTGTTGCAGGGCAAGTACATCCTGACACCGTGCCCCATCAGCTATGCCGAGGAGCAGCTCCTGCACTTCTTTGGCCAGCTCCTGGGCATCGCTATCCGGGCAGACGTGCCGCTGCCCCTGGACCTACTGGGTTCCTTCTGGAAAGGGTTGGTGGGTGAGCCACTGGATCCCGACATTGACCTGCAGGAGGCTGACCTGCTCACCTACAACTACGTCAAGAAGTTTGAGAATGTAAGAGGGAGAGGAGGCCCCCGTAGGAGTTGTATGAACAGATGTATGGCATATCATACCACTAAAATATACATGTAAACACTAATTAAAAGGCAAATACATATTTGCAACATTTATAAACAATTTAACAGATTTGTAAGAGAGAGGATTAACATATAAACACAGATGTACTTAGTCATAGGTGCACAAATATCACATACACAAAACACTGACATGGAGATGGAGCTAGACAGTGGTACCTAAACAGCATTTTCAGTTTAAATAACTGGAGTTCATGAAAGAAGAAATCATACACAGTGAACTCTCTGGAGTTAAATTTGCTAATTGTTTAAATAACACCGGTGAGATGAGTTGCTCCATTCTCGGTAGTGTATTCAACCAATGTCTACTCTGGTGCCTTCCGTTGTCGTTCTGGCATGGCCTTTACCCCCAGGTGAGTGACGAGGCGGAATTGGAGGCATTGTGTGCTGAGATCTCCTCCCAGCATCACTCGGGTGAGAGCCCTGACTCACCAAGCAGGCCATGTTGCACCTTCTCCTTCATCAGTATGACTGGTGAGGAAGTGGAGCTATGCCAAGCTGGACATAACCTCACTGTCAGGTAGGGGGCACTCTGCACTGAGATATGTTGCTTGACCCTTGAGTCCAAAAGGCCCATTCACTCACTTTTGCTTTTCTTTTTTATTTTCCGCTTTTCTTCATTTTCCTCTTCTGGTGCAAATAACACAGTGAAACAGGAAAATTACTACACCTTTGGTCCCTCCTCTTGCTACATGTTTATATTTACACTATTAACTTGTTTAGCAAAACCTTTCAATCACCATGTTTTTTTAACAGTTTGGCTTAGACATAGTTAAACTCACAATCGCGTTTCCATTTTGTTAAACCAAATTACTGTTAATCAAGGAGTTACATATCATAATGACATTTTTTTTAAAATTGCTTCTAAAACTGGCTAATAAATGTACTGATTTGAAATTCTCACTGTTTAAAATAAATGTACTTATTTTCCTGGATATTATAATCTGTGGACACAAGTCCAGTTCAGTAGGTGCCATGTTTGCACCTACTGGTATGAGATGCTGTCTGTGAAGTGGCGCTGATATTGTGTGTGTATGTGTGTATGTGCGCACATGCGCTCACACGCAGTTGGGAGAACAAGGGCATGTACGCACGGGCAGTCAGGTCTCTGCGACTGCGAGAGCTGCAGAACGTGGAGTGTATGACGGCAGTGCGTGCAGGGCTCGGCTCCATCATCCCACTGCAGCTGCTCACCCTGTTCAGCCCCCTGGAGCTGGAACTTCGCACCTGTGGCCTGCCCTACATCAACCTGGAGTTCCTTAAGGTACTGCCGGCAAGCAAAGGTGGTGCTGCTCAGGTCAGCATCCCATCACAACATGATCCAACATTACACATAAGCTCTTCCTCAAAGGTCAAAGTGTTTAGTTCAAGTCACAGTGGTTTCCAGTAAATTTTGGCCACAGAACACATAACATGCAGTAAGTGTATAAAAATGAATACTGGAATCAACGAGTATGTAAATATTAAGTAACCAATAAGGAGTATGGCAAGCCCTTCCTTTCCAAATGAACTCATTGCCCATTAACACCACATGCAGTCAATAACAGCACACTTTTACCACTGTGCCATTTTTGGATTATGTTTACTAATGCTCACTTTAGTGACCATGCCTAGGTCTATGACTGAACCTGCATAACCTACTACAAATTTCTGGGTTTTTGCAGGAAGAGCAACTTATGAAAGTGCATTAACACATTGACAGGTTTGAAATAAGTGGGGGTCTGATGAATAAATATCAATATTTATTTGTAAATAAAGACCTGAAATATGTGTTTTTCCTTTAAATTTGATTAATGTAAAGCTTTTCAGTTTGTTTTATATTTGGTGGGGGAGAGTAAAAATACAGTACGGTTAATTCTGAATCGTGTGTGTGTGTGTGTGTGTGTGTGTGTAATATATATGCATGTTCTATGTAGTAAGTTTATAATGTACATTCTGCATAATGGACAAAGGTAAGAAATTGTTGTGCATTGTTTTAATGCATTATTTTCAAATTGTGGTATAATAGATTTTGAGTGGAACCCCCACACAAACACAAAGGTCAGAGTAAGGTACATAACATAAATGTATTTCACATTTCCTTGCCTTTTCATGTTTCCCTGTGTTTTGTGCACCCTATGAGCTGTTACTAAACTACTTACTAAAGCCATTACTATCATCTGAGTCTCATGATTTCTAGCAAAATAATGAAGTAAAAAAAAAAATGCAAGTAAACATACTTTTTTAAAGGTACCTCATTGCAGTTCATTTTGAGTCACTGTTCTAAGCAGATCCTGCCCTGCAGCATGCTGGAGGGAGATGCTATAGAGTTGTATGGCACTGATGGTGTTCTCTCTGACCTACATACCATTTCCTGTTCACATTGGCTCACCTGGCTCATTCTTGAGGATTGTTGGTCCACAGCTGTCCCCATGACCCCTTTTCCCAGGCACACACCATGTACCAGGTGGGCCTGATGGAGACAGACCAGCACATTGAGTTCTTCTGGACCGCCCTAGAGATGTTCACACAGGAGGAGCTCTGCAAGTTCATCAAGTTTGCCTGCAACCAGGAGCGCATCCCCTTTACCTGCCCCTGCAGAGATGGGGGCCCCGACACTGCCCATGTGCCCCCATACCCCATGAAGATTGCACCACCTGATGGAGTGGCAGGTAAGACCTCTCTGACATTTAGTCCCTCAACACGGTTTTTTCACTTTGTCAGGTCCTTTACTGATACATTCATCCTATTGCCTTATGAAGAAGCTGTCGTCCTGGTGATGTAAATGTACCACTTCCCCTTGAACAGAATCTGTTCTTGTCGTCCAGAAGTGATATCAATTTCTTTTGGCGCATTATGGTGTCGTCCTCTTCTTGATGGCCTCAATCAGAAGCATACCTGATGGGAAAAGTCTGAATCCCAATTGTGCTTTGCACTAAACTGGGACAGCAGGTGGTGCAGTGGTTAGAGCTGCTGCCTTCCACTCAAAAACCCAGTTTTGAATCCTACCTCCTATAGTGGTACACTTGATCAAGGTACTTACCCTGAATTGATACAGTAATATACCCCCATAAGTGGGTAAATCAGTGCAAGTAGTTTAACACCGTGAGTCATTTTGGAGAAAAGCATCAGCTAAATAGATAAATGTAAATACAATATTAGTGTGCTAATCTCTACTACTTCAAAGTAGAAGCTTATTGTTGTGGTTGTTGACATCAGTTGATATTAATGTTTGTTAAAAGTTTACTGCTTCCTCAAGAGAGCTCAGTGTGTAGAGGTTTTTAGTTGTAGCCCTTAGACGCTTTTCTGAGCTGTGTAACTACTGTAACTGCATCTCTCCAAGAGACCTACAGGACGATGGATGAGAACCTTCTGTACCACTGATCAGCAAAGGTCCCTTCCTCATCCTGATGTGTTTGTGTGCGTGTGTTCGTTCCCACCAGGCTCCCCGGACTCCCGCTACATTCGTGTGGAGACCTGCATGTTCATGGTGAAGCTACCGCAGTACTCCTCGCTGGACGTCATGCTGGAGAAGCTGCGTTACGCCATTCACTACCGCGAGGACCCGCTCAGTGGCTGAAGGCGGCACTGTGGGCCTCACTATGCCCCACCCTGCTGTCTACCCCCCCAGTCTGCTCTGTAGCCCACCCCATCCCTGTCTCCTGAAGGAGGCGCTGGTGTTACAGGCCTTTGTTTCCTTTAGCTGAGCTGGGAGACCATGCATTCAGGCCTCCAAAGTCCCATTTGTCATCTTCTTAAGCGGTGACAGTTCACATCCAGAAGTGACAAGTGTACATTCTATGGCCCTTTTTGACTGAAGCCAAACCAGTTGTTGTGTGTAACAGGGGAAGTGGGAAGTTTTCTCTGCTCCCCCTCCCCATTTTGACCCCCTCTTCTGGCTCTTCCCCATCTCTGTTTTTCTCTCTCCTTTTCTTACCCACACAGGGAAAACACTTGGACATGCTTGAATCCTGGACTTCATCGTTCAACCAAAAGTGGCAAAACTCCAGCTGTTTGTATTTCTCTGGTCTCCAGAGCCACTGCACATGAAAATGCCAAAAGCTGTGCAGAGGTCAAAGGTAACCACTGCCAATCGAGGTCATAGTGTTCAGTGGAGCCTCGTGCATAGAAGGTGTCTGTATGATGGCTCTGCAGAGGACTCCCACTGCTCCTGTATTTTTCCTTCTATTTCGGCTGGTTTTAATATTGGACATACGGAGGGGGAGGACATTGTTCCTGTAGGGTTACAGGCCGCTTCTGTGTAAAGGGACAAATGGCAGGCGGCTGCGTGTGCGCTGTTCATCAGCATGTGGACACTGTACAGTAACGCCTGTAAAGCTTCATTGTTACTGCACACTTCACTGGCCTCTGGGCACATGCGTACATAGTATATTGTATTCAGAGCTGTAGCAAAATTGTGAGGCGCTGTTCCAAGAAAGAACTTTGCCCCCAGTCTCTTGTGAACATTGTAGAGAAAGAGAGACTCCAGAATGGGCAGAGCCTTTAGTAATGCCCTGGTGGATGATGTGATGAGGTCTGCCTGCTGACAACTGACTGGCCCCCTGCCACACATGTCCTTCCACATGCCACTTACCTGCAATGGTGGCTGAAAGCTGTGCATGGTGGGAATTCCTGCTGGCACACTGGTTCTGCTAATGCTCGCCTGCTGGGTTGGACCCAAAATATCAATAACTGCCTTTTGCGGAAGGGCTGGGGTGACCAGCTGAGGTCAAGTCCTGGTCTTCTGTTTTTTTTTTTTTTTTTTTAAATTTTTTTATTTTTGTCCTTAACCAAAATATTTAGCTATGTAAAGAAATATGTACTTTAAGGAAATGTAAATAGAATTCTACGTTCAGCTCAGAGACAGTGTTTTAAATAGCTGTTTCACATCACTTAGGGATTTTTATTTTCTGCCAGAAACAAGTAGATTATTAAAATTGAGTTTGAGTTGGGTGTTCTGCATTGGATTTCCAGTTTGTTCATTAAGTTTTGAAAATTGGGAAAAAGACCAGTAATATATCAGTTAAATATTGTAACTCAGATCAATAATGTGTTCCTCCTTGCGTTATTGGTGAAACATTCTGTCGTGTAATTGAGCAGTGGTGTTCAAGCAGACACTGGGGAGCTCTGCGGTGGCACTGGCCTTCTCCATGGCCCTTCGCTTATTTAGTCTTGAAAGGAGTTGATTGTTTGCCAATTTTTTTTCTTGTTTTTTTTTTTGGTAATTTCACGAATGACGATGATAGCTGTGACAGTATACCGCTGCTAACCAAGCTGCTCTCTTGCAAAGAAAGATTGGAGAATAAAGGACATACATGTGTTACAAGTAAGAAAGTGTGCTGTACATTTACTTGATATTTATTACAATTATTTATGGTTGCATTAACTTTTACTGTCTGCCCTCTGTGCATCTGAATCCAACACTGATGTCTGAAATTCTACAGAGGAGCAAATGAAGTTATTGATTTGTGTCACAACAATAAATTGTCTTGATGTAAATTTTGTCAGTTTTTTTTTCTTCAGGTCACATGATGCTGCTATGTATAGAGACATGTGGATCCTGTCTTTATCTTTTGCATTGTACATACTCTGTGTCTGTTTTCTCCATGACTAAAACTCTTGAAAGTAGTTTTGTATTTAACTGGTATTCAACAGATGCTTTTCTCCAAGGTGATGCAATGCTGGATGCCCTGCACTAAGCTCCTTACAAGTATCAGTTGCTCCACATCACAGAGCTGTGCAACACAAATGCTATAACACACTATGGGCAATTGAGTTTCCTGTCAACCTGAAGTGCATGTCTTTGAACTGTTGGAGGAAATAAGGACACGCATGCAAACATGCAGACTCCACACCTACTGAGTTGGGATCAAACCCACATCCAGCAACACAGCCCAGACACCATGCTGTGTAGTTGGATTATTGATGGCACAGTGTATTGAATTTTATTTGAAGAAGTTTGCTTTTGTCATCCTTCATATTAGTGATACTCAGTGACATGTTGAAAGGTTATAACCCACGTGGGGGAAAGTGTGGCCAGAGTGTCAAGGTTGGTTTTGAATGCAGGCTACAGATTTTTTTTTAACTGACTGATTCAGGCTGTGCTACAGTGAGTTGAGCAGTCAACTCTGCTTTGCAATATGCAGATTCCCCGTGGGATCTGCTGTGCAAGAGCTCAAGCTGATCCCTCAGGCCTAACAGCCCTTATATTGACTAGTCACGTGCAAGCAAGTTTCATGTACGTACTGTGCATGAGGAAAATGTGAGAATGCTTTGTGCTGCTCAGAATGCAAGATGGTGGTAAGGCACTACGCAGCATCCATGGCCCACATATGCTGCCCACTCAGGTAGACTGAAGAGAGCAGGTGTCTGCACGGACATCCCAGAACTCTAGACATGCTACTGAACTGCTGCCCGAGAGGAGTTGAACAGTGCAGTCACTATAGCCCAGTCACTGGTGTAGTTTCTCTAGTTCCCTATCACACTCCTATTATGCTGTGCTTTTGCGACAAGTGGCCAAACATTCCATGAACACAGTATACGGCCTGTCTTTCACTCACAATGCTATCTACCTACATTTATTCATGTAGCTAACACTTTTCTCCAAAACAACTTACAATGTTAATTATTTACCCATTAATACAGCTCTGTAATTTTCCTGGAGCAATATAGGGTAAATACCTTGCTGTAGGGTACTAAAGCCAGAAGTGGGAATCAAACCTGCAACCTTTGGGTCCAAAGGCAATAGCTCCAGCTAGCTCGTGCATGGAAGCACCAAGCGAGCGGAAGTAGACAAGCGAAGGGGTCTCGTTGGGGTATAGTGGTTGATCAAGTCCTGTAAATTGCTGGGAGCAGTTCTATTGATCTATTTGTAGGCAATAACCAGGGTCTTGAATTTGATCCGGGTAGCTATAGGAAGCCAGTGCAGAGAAATGAGTAGAGGAAATACGTGGGAACGCGTCGGCAAGTCTCTCGGAACTCGTGCAGCAGCATTCTGTATGAGCTGCAGAGGTTTGATGGCAGTAGCGGAAAGGCCACACAGAAGAGAGTTGCAGTAGTCCAGACTGGATGTTACCATGGCCCGGGCAAGTAGTTGGGCAGAGTCAGTTGTGAGGTAGAGACGGATCCTGTGAATATTATGCAGGATGTATCTGCGGGACTGGGTTGTGGCTAGAAAGATAGATTTGAGTCAATCGTCACTCCCAGACTCTTAGCTAAGGAGGTAGGCAACATAAGTGAGTTGTCCAGTTTGATTGATAGATTGTGATAGGAGGACAGGCCAGCTGGGAGGTGAAGAATCTCTGTTTTGGAGAGATTGAGTTGGAGGTGGTGATCAGACATCCATGCAGAGATGGATGACAGGCAGGCAGCGATGCATGCAGAAATGTCTGATGCTCCAGGTGAAAAGGAGAGGAATAGCTGGGTATCATCAGCATAGCAGTGGTATTTGAATCTATGGGAGGCTATGATTGGGCCAAGGGAGGAGGTGTAGATTGAGAAGAGTACCTAATACCAAGCCCTGCGGGATACCAGAGGAGGATGAGGACTGAGGAGAGGGATGCGGTACTAGCCAATTGGAGAGCATCAGACACCGCTAGAAGCGCCGTCTCAGTGGAGTGAACAACTCTGATGTAACTGTTTTCAACCTTTCAAAAAAGTGTTTCCATTGTCACTTTTTTCTTTGCCCAAAGTCACTTCCAAAATCAATTCTTGGCATAGTATATTTTTTTTTATTAAACTGCATCTTATTTACAGATCTTAATTTGAAGCATTATACTAGTACAGTACATGCATCTACAAGAAATTAAAATATTAACTGTCCTAGTAGACCCACTCTTAGCGAGCATCAGTATTAGGTGCCAAGCATGGGCAGATACATTTTAGGTTATTTACTGAAGCAATTCAAATCATCATTATAAAGTTTGTAGTGTAATTTCCTGTGAGTTTCCTATTCTTACTTAGAAACAAACTGCATTATGTTAAGTGCTATTTGAGGCCCAAAAGTCCAAAAACAGAGAGGCATGGGCAAAAAGTGCATAATCACCTTTGTGCCTCAAAGTGAGCCCCAATGGAAAATGACCTGCAAAGCAAGGTGTCTCTGTGTCTCACCTTTGCCACTCAGTTTTCTCTTCAACTCTACAATTCTTTGTTCATCTGGCCCTGGTGACGATTTGAAAGTGACTAGTTCAGAGAAGCACTATGGTGGTCATAGATATCATAGGGTTCCACTATTATATAGTAATGGAATAATCTGTACAACACTGAACAGGGTTATTTTGCTTCGTTCAGGGAAATATGATATACAAAATGATTAATAAGATGATACTGATACACCTTGACATGTTTAAAAAATTTCACATTTTAAAATGTCTATCATTTGAAAACGGGCCTGACAGCAGTTTTATTAACTGTAGACCTCAGTCCTGCTCTCATTTTGTTTTCTGGAGAGTTCCAGTCACTTTCACACATCCTGGAATGATATGATTATCATCAGTTCAGTGGCCCTTGACAGCAGCATCCTGCCTGCAGCATGTTCAGACCATTGGCCTGTGACAGTAAGGGTACAGGCGTGTGTTGCTCTTCTGTCAACTAACACAGGTTGAGCCGCTTTTTCAGCACCTGCAGTTGGCCCAAGGTGATGTTGTTGCCGCCGCACACCACCACCACCACAGGCCCCAGCTCCTGCGCCAACCTGCCTTCCTTCTGCAGTCTGTTGATGATGTTGCAGTAAATGGCTGCCAGGGCAGCACCACATGCTGGCTCCACCAGGATTTTTTCATCATCTACAAATGGAAGGGGCATAAGTGACTCCAAATTTGCCTAAACGTTAAAGCTCTCACACTTCCCTGATCAGAGCTGGGATGGATCTGTTTTCTGGAAACTCACCTGCGAACAGCTCAACCGCCCTGACAGCCTCCTGGTCTGTAACAAGCTCTGAGAGAACTGTGTGCTCCTGGGCCACTTGGAGTGCCTGCGCCGCCACTTGGTTCAAGCCCAGCGTTGTGGCGACACTGCCGAGAGGGGACAGAGTCACACAGCGTTGGGGCAAAGCATGCATGAAACAGAGTCATCCTTTCCAAGCAGTAACTTGAGTGCCCAGAAACACAGATTTTTCAAACCATTCTGGTTATGTCTTCCTTTTCAGGTCCTTTAAGTTTTACTGTCATGAACAGGGTAATGCTAAATTTCCTGGTCCACCTCAGCACAGTACCTACCTTGTTATTTCAGACAGTGTGACAAGTTCTCCTGCTCTGAGGGCAGCATTCAGGCTGTCAGCACCAATCGTCTCCATGGCGATGATGGGAACATCCCCCCAGTTGGCACGCCGCAGCCCCTCCACCACCCCACAAAGGAGGCCCCCACCACCCACGGACAGCACTATTGCCCCAGGCTTCACTTCCAGCTCTGCTTGCAGCTCCTGTACCAGTGATGTGTGGCCCTCCCTGTGCATGCACACACACCAAGTGATGAGGCTTGCAGGACCAACACCATACCTCTGTTTACATGGGTCACAGTTAAATGTGTAACAGTATTGCTGGACAACATCAACTTATGAGTCTGTGAAGTTTTAATGAAAATAAACCTTTCAATCTCAACAAGTGCATTTAACTCAAATGTATGCTGTTCAGTAAAATCCCTTTATACATTACTAATTTTTTGCTATATTAACCAAGCTGACACAAGAGCCTCAGCAGAAAAAAAAAGCCAAAATGCAGCACAAATTAAAGATGTGTGGTAAAAGTGTAAATACTGACATTTTCACTGTTTGTGATTTTCAAAGCTGTCACCACAGAAGCTCACCAGATGAGGGGGTCATCATACGGGGAAATGAAAACCCAGCCAGGGTTGTTGGCCACCAGCTGCTGGCCGTACTCGATGCTGTCCTTGAGCACCTGTAAAACAAGGCCAGGTAGCCACACCTGTCAGCCCCTTGATGTCATGTGCTCATGGTGAGGATGGGGAGAATGAGGGGCCACCACCCACCTTGCCATGAACCAGTACTGTAGCACCTTCATTCTTCAGCTTTTGCACAGTGAAATGGGGTGTAACGATGGGCACCACAATGGTGGCGGGCACCCTCAAACGTCGGGCAGAGTATGCAGCAGCCATACCAGCATTCCCTCCTGCAGCAGAACAGATGAACAGCACTCTCAGACCAGAGAGCCCTCCTACTTGGCAGAGACTCTAGAAATGTACTGTAATTCTAACATTGTAAGTTGCTTTAGAGAAAAGCATCAGCTAAATTAATAAATGTAAATGACTGTCCACCTACCTGAACAACAGACAAATCTCTCACAGCCCTTCTGCACCCACTGTGAAAAAAAAGCTTATGTTAATGAAATCCTTCAATGTCTTCACTGAAGCAGAAGAACAAAAGATTTTTCAGTGACTAAACTCCTCAAACCAGTCTGGACTGGCTTCTTCTGGTCTCCACAAACTAGATCCAGTGCAATTCAACCACCCCTCACCCCACTGAACTAGTTCCCCAGTGACAGCCCATGCAAGGATCACCGAGGGCGCCTGGCACTCACCGTCTTGCAGAGATGTCCGATTCCACGGATCTTAAAGGACCCAGTGGGCTGGGCAGAGTCCATCTTCAGGTAGACAGACGTCCCGACCACTCTTGATAGGGGCAAGCTCTCCCGCAAGGGGGTATGCAGATGAAGGGGGCCCTGGGAGTTCATGGCAGAATCTGGAGTAGTGAGCCTGAACAGAGAGAGAAAATACCCAAGTGAATACAGAACATCAGAACAGAATACAAAATTTGCAGACAAGAAGAAAAAAAATACTATTCATTGATCTTTAACAAAATAGCATTACTACCTGTTATTAGTTTATTATACATATACACACACACACACATATATATATATATATAAGCTCACACACGATAAGGAATACAGTACTGTTTGAAGTTAGCATATGAAATTCATTGTAAAAAGTAGTACTGTAGTTTTAATGCAGAACAAGTCTTACTGAAACATCACATCATCATGAGGATGCGTTTATTTTGTGTCCAGACTGTTACAAAAAATAGAGGTTAGCGGTGGCGGCAAGTAGCATAGTAGTTAGAAGTGCTGCCCTCGGACTGGAGGTGACAGGTCCAAACTTAAAATTAACTGATACAGTAACCCCTACACAGCTGCATAAATTAGTAAATAAATGTAGCCCTCCCCCTCCTACCTGTCAGCCTTCAGCAAGCGATGTTCAGCGCTTTTTCTCAGCACTACCCTGTCGTCCGCCTCTTAATATTGTAAGAGGTCCGGAAGACGTCATTGGGACATAGCGGGGTCCTGCTTGGGCAGCCAATCCCGCCCCGGACCACAGGCTGCTTTTCGACCAATCACCGGGGTCGGACCACTCTGAAATGCGGAGTACGAGACAACCTCTGACCGCCCGTAAGGACTCTGTGTGTGTGTGTGTGTGTGTGTGTGTGTGTGTGTGTGTGTGTGTGTGTGTGTGTAAATTCAATTTATGTTTGTACAGCGCTTATGTCAAACAGTGACACATAGCGCTGAACAACGGATGAGATGCATACTACAAGTATAAGACTGACCATACATTAAAATTGCAACAAGAATTATGTAAATTATTAAAACTATAAATAAGCCAAGTGTGTGTGGGTTTATGAGATTTCAGAATTTGAGAGGCTGATGACGTCATCCAGGGTCAGTGCAAGACGGAACGAGACGGAGCTCTGCGTGCTGGAGTAGCAGTTAATTAACTGGAAACGTGGAAACAGACATCATTTTAATTAAATTTTATATGTGCATTAAATTAATGAATTTAAATGCGATTTTTATTTTAAAATTACATATTGCCCTATTAAAATTGGTGTCTTTAATTATGTTATGCTGAAAATTTCTATGCGCGGTCTGGAGCGTTTTGCCTGTTCGGACGTAGGTTCGACCCCGACTCTGTGTGGAGTTGCACTTGCGAGTAGGCGTAGGTTCAGATGGGGGACATGAAGACACACGCCAGTTCAATCGCCCAGCGTTCATTACATAAAGGACGGTGGCAAGAGAGTGCAGTCAGGGAGAATGAATGATACATTTTCTCTTTTGACTTTGTTAACGAAGAAAACTAAATGATAAATATTTAACACTTGAAATTGAATAAGAAGCCATTAAGATCAGTAATTTCCGTTTAGATTTACCGGCATTTGGCTCTTCTGTCACACTACGTGAAGCATATCACTAAAGTGCAAGGTGATAAACCTTCGATTCAGAACATTTTGTATGGAAGTCCACGAAACGGTCTGAACCGAAAGACTGCAGTAAGTACTATAGCACGGGATTGTCGTATAAAAACAAAGCCTTGAAAAGAAAAATTCTGATTAACCATTGATTTGTTTCATTAACCATTGCATTCTTCCACTAACCGTTAAAATTCTTCTGTTAAAAGTACAAGGAAGAAAATAAAATCAAATCAAATTGCCCGTCTATCTCAACAACCGCATGTTTCGAGCAGGGTCGCAGCAAGCCGCGGCCTTGTCTGGCAGCGCAGGGCGCGGGGCCGAGGGGGGGCACGCCCAGGGCATGATGCCTCTCCATTGCAGGGCACCCTAAGCAAAATCAAATTGTGATAATTAAAATAAAAATTAAAATAAAGCATTCACGTCAAAAGAGGGCACGGCGGCGCAGCAGGCTTGGCCGGGGCCTGCTCTCTGGCAGGCCTGGGGTTAAGTCCTGCTTGGGGTGCCTTGCGACAGACTGGCGTCCCGTCCTGGGTGTGTCCCCTCCAGCCCAGTGTTGCCGGGTTAGGCTCCGATTCGCCGCGACCCTGGTCAGGACAAGTGGTTTCAGACTGTGTGCGTGTGCGCAATCACGTCAAAGTATTTTGTTAAGAATGCTGTTCTCTATTTAAATCCTTCACGGGTAACATACAATGAAATTCAAAAGCAATCTACACAACCTAACTCAGCGAACTAAATACACACACACACACACACATAACAGTGCTGTAGAATCATGACATCAAAAAAGTGTCAATAGAAAAACAATGAAACAGTGTTAAATTTACAGTAATATTTTGAAAATACTAAACACGCTATAGTAAAATACTGAACCAAACAGGACTGTTCATTTTACAGTAAGAATGTTAAAAGAATCATATTTCTTTGTAGAATTTACAGATTACTGTAGTTTAAACACAGAAAAACTAATACAAAAAGCAATGCAATATAGTTAAAATTGCAACATGACAGTGTTAAAAAATGTTTTGTCAAGCAGATTTTTTTTTATACAGAAAAACTGTATTATAATTTGCATATTCATGATATACTTTACACATAAGAATATGTACAAATACAGTAAAATTATGTTAATATGAAGGGTTCAAAAAACAGGTTATGTGTCTGTTTAGAATTGAGTAGGTTATACACACATTTTCAAAACCGCTTGTCCCATACGGGGTCACGGAGCCCACCCGGTAACACAGGGTGTAAGGCCGGAGGGAGAGGAAACACACCCAGGACGGGACTCCAGTCCGTCGCAAGGCACCCCAAGCGGGACTCGAACCCCAGACCCACCGGAAAGCAGGACTGCAGTCCAACCCACTGTGCCACTGTGCCACTGCACCCCCCTACTGAGTAGGTTATATTTAGCAATATATCAGTATACTAGTAGTATACTGGCAGCTGCTCCATACAGGACAAGAAAGCCCTACAGAGGGTGGTCTAAACGGCTCAGGAAATCATCGGCACACAGCTACCAGCAGTCGAGGACACCTACACCACACGCTGCCTCAGAAAGATAATGCGCATCATGAGAGACCATAGTCACCCTACATGGGCACTTTTGTCTTCCCTGCCATCTGCAAAACGGCTTAGGTCTGTTCGAACCTGCACAGCTAGGTACAGGAACAGCTTTTACCCCACTGCTGTAAAAGTATACAACACTAACCAATGTGCCACGTTTAGTAACTAGAGTTGGACTGCTCCTCCCAAGCACATTGGTAAATTACACTGCCACTTTAAGCATTCTCATTCTCATTCTCTCGTTCTGAGTTCTCTGACGGTCAACTGGCATTATTGTTACTACTGTTACCATTATTTATTGCTATTGCTGTTGCACTACTCATTGTCATTGTTTTGTTTGTGCAGTATTTCTATTGTCTTTG
Organism: Scleropages formosus; assembly: GCF_900964775.1. Lineage (NCBI taxonomy): Eukaryota > Metazoa > Chordata > Actinopteri > Osteoglossiformes > Osteoglossidae > Scleropages > Scleropages formosus. The sequence goes on from NC_041806.1 coordinate 11,055,289, forward strand.
TCCATAATCTGTGGAGAAGCATTCAGGAAGATTTTCATGATACATGTACATGGTACTTGTATCTATGACAATAAACTTGAAACTTGAAAACTATAATAGTAGTAGGTAGCATTACATATGAGCTATTTTTATAGCCTCCCTGATAAAAGAACTCATGAGTAAGTGTAGCAGCAGGTTCGGCTAGTTCCCTCTGTGTGGCAGGTCTGGGGTTCGAGTCCTGCGTGGGGTGTCTTGCGACGGACTGGTGTCCCATCTGGGGGGTGTGTGTCCCCTTCAGCTTTGTGCCCTGTGTTTCTGGGATAGGCTCCAGCTTGCCGTGACCCCATTCGAGAAGAGCGGTTGTTGATGGATGAGTAAGTGTACCAATGGATTTTAAAACATTTGAGTGTTACATTGAAATGGTCCTTAAAACCTGCACTTTATTTACATTTCGTTTATATATACATTTATGTTCACTGTACAAAATAAAATGTGCGTGGCAGAGCTAAGTAAGTGCAGGTGATTGCTGTGACCACTGAGTATGTTGGTAATATTGTGGACAGATAAACAGTTAGGTCCATAAATATTCAGACATTGACAAGTTATTTTGCCTGCCCGTCACAGCATATTGGAATTGAAAGAAAAATCATTATTTTGATTTTCTAATGGGTAGATTTTGTGTGTGTGTGTGTGGGTATTTACACATAAGGTGACTGGTGATGGAATTGCAGAGGTTTTATCTTCCTCTTTGAGGGGGGGTGTGGTGGCACAGTGGTGCAGTGGGTTGGACCAGGTCCTGCTCTCCAGGGAGTCTGGGGTTCGAGTCCCACTTGGGGTGCCTTGCAATGGACTGGCGTGCCGTCCTGGGTGTGTCCCCTCCCCCTCCGGCCTTACGCCCTGTGTTGCCGGGTAGGCTCCAGTTCCCCATATGGGATAAGTGGTTCAGAAAGTGTGTGTGTATCTTTGTCTTCCAAATGGACAGTTAGTCGGTCATCTGTTCTTTATTTTTGCATTATATTAATTGCTAATCAGTTGTAACTGATAAAAATAGGTGTTTCTGTTTTGTCATTACAGAATAATGTTAGTGCCTTAATGCCATTTCAAATGTAACAGTAATGATTTTAATACTCCTCCGTGAACCGCCACCTTACCGTGGTGGAGGGGTTTGAGTGCCTGAATGAGTCCAGGAGCTATGTTGTCTGGGGCTATATGCCCCTGGTAGGGTCTCCCATGGCAGACAGGTCCTGGATGACAGACGAGACAAAGCGCGGTTCAAAAACCCCTTATGAAGAAAAAATCAAGGCTTTCGTTTACCCCGCCCGGTATGGGGTCACCGGGGCCCCACCCTGGAGCCAGGCCTGGGGGGGGGGGCTCGCATGCGAGCGCCTGGTGGCCAGGTCTATGCCCACGGGGCCTGGCCGGGCTCAGCCCGAAGGCATGACGTGGAGCCGCTCTTCGGTGGGCTCACCACCTGCCGGAGAAACCGTAAGGGGCCGGTGCATTGTGATTTGGGCGGTGGTCGGGGCCGAGTGCCCGGCCGACCCAAACCTCGGGCGCCAACTCTGGTTTTTGGGACTTGGAATGTCACCTCACTGGCGGGGAAGGAGCCTGAGCTGGTGCGGGAAGTTGAGAGATACCGTCTAGATATAGTCGGGCTCACTTCCACTCACAGCTTGGGTTCTGGAACCACTCTTCTCGACCAAGGGTGGACTCTCCACTATTCTGGCGTTGCCCAGGGTGAGAGGCGGCGGGCGGGTGTGGGCTTGTTAATAGCCCCCCGGTTCAGCCGCCATGTGTTGGAGTCTACCCCGGTGAATGAGAGGGTCGTCTCCCTACGCCTTCGGGTCAGGGACCGGTCTCTCACTGTCGTTTGTGCTTATGCGCCTAGCGGCAGTGTAGAGTACCCGGCCTTTTTAGAGTCCCTGGGGGGCGTGCTGGAAAGCGCTCCCACTGGGGACTCTGTCGTTCTACTGGGGGACTTTAACACCCACGTGGGCAGCGACAGTGACACCTGGAGGAGCGTGATTGGGAGGAACGGCCTCCCTGATCTGAACCCGAGCGGTGAGTTGTTATTGGATTTCTGTGCTAGTCGCGGTCTATCCATAACGAACACCATGTTCATGCATAAGGGTGTCCATCAGTGCACTTGGCACCAGGACACCCTAGGTCGGAGGTCGATGATCGACTTTGTAGTCGTTTCTTCTGACCTTCGGCCATATGTCTTGGACACTCGGGTGAAGAGAGGGGCTGAGCTGTCAACTGATCACCACCTGGTGGTGAGTTGGATTCGATGGCGGGGGAAAAAGCTGGACAGACCTGGCAGGCCCAAACGCATAGTGAGGGTCTGTTGGGAACGTTTGGCGGAGGCCCCTGTCAGAGAGGTCTTCAACTCCCACCTCCGACAGAGCTTCAACCAGGTCCCGAGGGAGGTGGGGGACATCGAGTCTGAATGGACTATGTTCCGCGCCTCCATCGTCGGGGCGGGGGTTCGGAGCTGCGGCCATAAGGTCTCCGGCGCCTGTCGCGGCGGCAATCCCCGAACACGGTGGTGGACACCGGAAGTAAGGGATGCCGTCAAGCTGAAGAAGGAGTTCTATCGGGCCTGGCTGGCTCATGGGACTCCTGAAGCAGCTGACGGGTACCGGCGGGCCAGGCGGAACACTGCTCTGGCAGTCGCCGTGGCAAAAACTCGGGCTTGGGAGGAGTTCGGTGAGGCCTCAAAGAGATTCTGGCAAACCGTCCGGCGACTTAGAGGGGGGAAGCGGTGTTCCATGAACACTGTTTACAGTGGAAGTGGTGCACTGCTGACCTCAGCTGAGGATGTTCTCGGGCGGTGGAAGGAGTACTTCGAGGATCTCCTCAATTCCTTCGACACGCCTTCCGTAGAGGAAGCTGAGGCTGGGGAGTCGAAGGGGGACTCGTCCATTACCCTGGCTGAAGTTGCTGAGGTAGTCAAAAAACTCCTCGGTGGCAAGGCTCCGGGGGTGGATGAGAAGCGCCCCGAGTTTCTCAAGTCTCTGGATGTTGTGGGGCTGTCTTGGCTGACACTCCTCTGCATGCAGCATCACGTGGAGTTTGGGAACGGTGCCTCTGGACTGGCAGACCGGGGTGGTGGTCCCTCTTTTTAAGGAGGGGGACCGTAGATTGTGTTCCAACTACAGAGGGATCACACTCCTTAGCCTCCCTGGGAAAGTCTATGCCAGGGTACTGGAAAGGAGAATCCGACCGATAGTCGAACCTCGGATTCAGGAGGAGCAATGCGGTTTTCGCCCTGGCCGTGGAACACTGGACCAGCTCTATACCCTCACTAGGGTGCTGGAGTGTTCGTGGGAGTTTGCTCAACCAGTCCATATGTGTTTTGTGGACCTGGAGAAGGCATTCGACCGTGTCCCTCGTGGCATCCTATGGGGGGTACTTCGGGATTATGGGGTTCGGGGCTCGCTGCTACGGGCTGTTTGTTCCCTGTATGACCGGAGCAGGAGCTTGGTTCGCATTGCCGGCAGTAATTCAGACCTGTTCCCGGTGCATGTTGGACTCCGCCAGGGCTGCCCTTTGTCACCGATTCTGTTCATTACCTTTATGGACAGAATTTCTAGGCGCAGTCAGGGAACGGAGGGTGTCTGTTTTGGTGGCCGCGAGATCTCGTCTCTGCTTTTTGCGGACGATGTGGTCCTGTTGGCTTCATCAAGTCAAGACTTGCAGCGTGCACTGGGGAGGTTTGCAGCCGAGTGCGAAGCGGCAGGGATGAGAATCAGCACCTCCAAATCCGAGACCATGGTTCTCAGTCGGAAAACGGTGGATTGCCCCCTCTGGGTTAGGGGGGAGTTGCTCCCTCAAGTGGAGGAGTTTAAGTATCTCGGGGTCTTGTTCACGAGTGAGGGAAAAATGGAGCGGCAGGTCGACGGACGGATCGGTGCGGCGTCCGCAGTAATGCGGTCATTGTACCGGTCTGTTGTGGTGAAGAGGGAGCTGAGTCGTAAGGCGAAGCTCTCAATTTACCGGTCGATCTATGTTCCTACCCTCACCTATGGTCATGAACTCTGGATCATGACCGAAAGAATGATATCGCGGATACAAGCGGCAGAAATGAGTTTCCTCCGCAGAGTGGCTGGGCGCACCCTTAGGGATAGGGTGAGGAGCTCAGTCACCCGGGAGGAGCTCGGAGTAGAGCCGCTGCTCCTCCGCATCGAGAGGAGCCAGTTGAGGTGGCTCGGGCATCTGTTCCGGATGCCTCCTGGACGCCTCCCTGGGGAGGTGTTCCGGGCTTGTCCCACTGGGAGGAGGCCTCGGGGCAGACCCAGGACACGTTGGAGAGACTATGTCTCCCGGCTGGCCTGGGAACGCCTTGGGGTTTCCCCAGAGGAACTGGAGGAGGTGTGCGGGGAGAGGGAGGTCTGGAGGACTCTGCTCGGACTGCTGCCCCCGCGACCCGGCCCTGGATAAAAGCAGAGGAAGATGGATGGATGTTGTTACAGTTACATAAAATGACATTCAGAAGAAAATTCTCAGTAGAATGTGGCCTGGACAGAAATTGCATGAACCAATTAATTTTAAAGGTGTTGATCAGGGAGTGTCATGACCACGCCCGCACCTCAACCAACAACACCTGACTTCAATTGGAGCACTTGGCTACAAAAACCACCACTTGGCCACTCCCCACTTGTGGAATCTCTCTTGAGTCAACTGGCCCTTCTGCGCTTTCAAACTTAACTCACCTTACATATCCCATGTCCTGTTCCACATCCCTCATGTAAATGACTGTTTGCCTTTTCCCCGAACCACGACTTCAGCTCTTCGCTTCTATTCTGTTTGCTGATTGACTGACCATTCGCCTGTCCCTGACCACGAGAACAAGTCTGATCCCTTCATACTGAATAAATGATCCTGTACTTGGGTCCAGCCTTCTCTGTGTCCTCTTTTCTGCATGACAGGGAGGAGTTAAAGACATTGAGACCACCTCATTTAACATTGTTCATAATCACAGAATTTCTGATAGTAGGTATTATTTTTCCATATGAATTTAAAGAGGACTGTTACCATCATAAAGTGAAAGAGCTGCAGAGGTACGTCTGGCAATACCTTCAGCTTTAGTAAGCAGGGCTCTGCTACTCGGGGTTAAATCCCTTTGTAACCATACGCTGAATCTTTTCTGCACTTTTCAATAATGAAGTTAAAGAAGTCATATTGTCATCTATAATTACTACAATACCCAATAAATAACAAAACATTTAAAAAAAACTCAGCTCAAAAACTAATTCAGACCAAATCCAAGTATGTACTTATACATTTTGAACCACTTACCGAATAAAGTAAGTCCTCATTTCAGTGTCAGTGAAATATCAGAGCCAATATATACGGTGAAAGGCTCACACTTTGTAAAACACATGAAGCTGAGAGTGGAACAAACAAGTTAAATAGTCTAGGGACACACACTCCACGATAATCCTGTACCATCTTTCTACTGTACATAACTTATGTGAAATCCACAACAGGATATTTTTCCTTGCACAGAATATCAACAAGTTGAAAAGCCAATTTCTGGGATTGCTACCTACAAAGTAATTTGAAAGACTATGTAACAGAAAAATTGGCTTCATGTCCACCTTCACTCCCAAAATTGTCTGTATTTCTTTGGTGACTTCTGACTAGTACCCTTTTCAGCTTGACACAGGATCACAGACAGTGAGTAAAAGTGTCCATGTCCTTTTAGCACTTTGGCTTTTTACACAGGGGAGGAGAGTTTGGTCTGAATTTACTCTGATGGCTGGGAAATACATGGGTCCAGTGTAACATCTTGAACTGGACACACACACGCACATTTTCAGAACCACTTGTCCCAAGTGGGGTCGCAGGGAACCGGAGCCTACCCAGCAACACAGGGTGTAAGGCCGAAGGGGGAGGAGACACACCCAGGACGGGACGCTAGTCCATCACAAGGTACCCCAAGCGGGACTTGAACCCCAGACCCACCAGACAGTAGGACTGTGGTCTAACCCACTGTGCCACCGCACTCCCGTTGAACTGGATAGCAACTGCTTTATTATACCAAGTAATTTTTTACCATCTGTAGATTTGCAGATTTCTTCCAACATGTTGTCCATTATTGTTTCCCAGATTCCCTTTGCACCCTGATAACTGGTGTTAGTATAGTCCTGGTGTCACGGCCCCAAGGGGTACAATCCCTAGTGTCCACCAAAAGCACTACAAGACCCATGTAACTGAGCCAACACCTGTTTTCAGTGAACCTCATGACCAGTTCCCATCCCTATACAAGGGTTGAAGACACACCACTATTGAAAACAGCTTGTGGATTTTTCCACAAAAACCATAAACAAATATGTTATATGTATGACAACCAGTGTACATTAGACAAATTATTTACTATCATATCCTCCATTAGAACAATTCCTGGACTGAGTGCAAGTTGTCTGAAAATTTTATGGTGCTCACCTGCTATGTCTTTAACTTGGAATATATCAATCATTGTCATGGTCGCGTCTGAGGGAAGCGGCGGACCCAAGTGCAGAGCGGTAATCGTGGTGTCTTCGGGGAAATCCAAGAGAGGAGGTCAGAGGACGGGCAAAGGGTCTTCGAGGTGCGAACGTCGTAACAGGGAGGATCCAAAAGGCGAGGTCAGTGTACAGGCAAGAGGTCGATGATCCGAAGGAGGCAGTAGATCGGGGGAACAAGGGACGGGTTCGGGGAAGGCGTTCGGGAACAGGAAATGGCTGGAGAAGGTCGCTAACGAGGAGGCAGATCAAGGTTCCGCATCAGCTGGTTGTCCGACGCAGCCTTTTATGCTGCAGTCTGCGTTGCGTCCCAGGTGTTCCGTGTTGGCCCGGAGGTGTGGGCGTGGCAGTCATCTACTTATCTATCAAGTTATGGAATCTGATGGCCATGGGTTGTGGTTGGTGGTTTGAGCTTGGCTTGAGTGCAAGCTTTGCTCCATTATAATATCACCTGTCTTGGTTTCAATGTTAAGCAGCTCAGGCAGCCAGATCTCAAAGAATTTGATAGGATGAGTTCCCTCTGTGGCCTCTGAGAAGACAGCATTCCATATATTCTTTGCCCTGCCCCATTCTCCAGGTTAATGTGGTCTTTATTCCTCAAACTTATTTGAAGTTCAAGTTCAAGTTGTTTTTATTGTCATTCCTCTATATAGCCTGTATGCAGTGGAATTAAATTTCGTTTCTCCGGAGACCATGGTGCAACACGGAACAGAGTACAAGACAGTAAATAAATGCACAGGACAGAACGTGGATGCAGACATGGGTTGTGAACTGTAGGCAGTTTGTAGTGTATGAAGTCATGCTGGGTTAGCTGTTTGACTTTGCCAGGTGAGGCCTGAGGGAAGAAACTGTTGCAGAGTCTGCTAGTGGTGGCATGGATGCTCCTGTATCTCTCCTGTATCCCTGTATCCTTTTCCTCAAGAGCCTGCACCTCAAGCCAGCCTTTTCTAAAAAGTTCAGAATGGATTACCAGAACACTACAAGTGTCTGCCAACCTTTCGAGCCTTTTTTTAGCCTCTTCAGCCTTTCTTAACCTTCCCACATTCCCCAACAGGCACTCACCCCATTATAATCTATGGCACCCTGGCTGAGCAACTGTTTTACATCTTTCCACAATTCCCATTATTCCCAATTACTTGCAATGAACATTGGTACATTATCATCTAATCAAGCATCCCATCTAAGTGTTATGAATGAGATGTTCAAATTAGCTGAAGATGTGAAAGCTAAAATAGGTAGAGGAGAACGAGAACTGTCCTTTTTCAACAGATGAAGGACTTGAAGGACTTGGAGGTTGCATCTTGTTTTTATAGAACTCTTTTTGGAAAAAGGATCCAGTAACAGAAATGAGCTTTTTAGAGAAATAGACATTGCAGGTTCCCGAGGACGTTCTTGGCGGCTTAGAGAGCCCCGTCACTTTGCTCGAGCTGCTGGAGGTGCCTGGTAAGATGAACCAGCGAAAGGTTCCTTGCTTCGATGGTTTATCCGTGAAATTTTATTCCACGTTTTGGGACTTGTTGGGCCGACTATTTTGTACATTGTCAAGGAGGTGCTTGGCAGGGACATGCTTACTAAGAGTATGAGGACAGGGATGCTCACCTTGTACAAGAAAGGTGATAAAGCAGATCTTGCCAACTGGAGACCCTTCATGATACATTGTGTGGATCACCACTTCCTGTTCAATGCCCTGAGCAAATTGGGCTTTGGCCCCAATTTCCTGAGGTGAGTGTGTTCACTTTACACTGAAATAGGTTGCTGAGTTACCATCAACGGTTCCATCAGGGGGTGGGTGCCCCAGCTTAGTGGAGTGAGGCAGGGCTGCCCGCTCTCTCCACTCCTCTACGCTGTTTACATTGAGCTGCTGGTAGCTGCCATTCATGCCCACCCAGGAATTAACAGCCTGCTCCTGCTGGGGGCTGACAGTTAGGTGGTGAAGCTGGCACAGTATACGAACGACACCACGATGTTCTTGTGCTTAGGCTTGGAACACACACAATTGCGGAACCTTGTTCAGCCTTGTTACTCACTCGCCTGTCTTGCATTAGTTTTCCTGTCTTCCCTGATCCCTCGTCCTCGCCCTCGCCTTCCTCCTTGTTTCCCTGCCCGTTCCTGTGATCCACGACTTCCTGCTTTACCTTGACTTCTCGCCTGTTTTCTGGATTACGATTCTCGGACTCTCCCTTCAGATTTGTTTGCGCATCGGTGACCATTTGCCTGTTTCTTCGACCATGTCTTTCGGATTATCCCGTGAGAAATCTTCTAGTGCTCCACACTTGGGTCTGACGCTTCCGCTTCGGGGGAACACCGTGACAATAGTAAATATAATTAGAGGCTGACAGGTTCTTTAATGGGATTTTTGCTGTTGTCTTTGGACAACTGGCTTAGGTAATGGCTCTTGATCACTTCTGTGAAACATTATTTGCTTTCCTTGATTTGTGTTTCCAGTTCCAGGTCCTCTGTTACTCTGTTGCTCTGTTGTTACCATATGCTGCATGTTGCTGTGATCTGGTGTTGCTGCTTTTGCAATGAAAAAGCACACAAACATGTTGAACCTTGAGGTGGATCGTGTACAACAGAAGAAGACCACAGCGGCTTCCACTCCTGTCAGCTAAGAACAGGAATCTGAGGTTAGAGTGGGCATAGGCTCGCTGAAACTGGACGGTTTAAGATTGGAGAAAAATTGCCTGCTTTGATGAATCTCAATTTCTGCTGTGACATGCAGATGGTAGGGTCAAAATTTGCTACAAACAGCATTAATCTATGGACGCAACCTGCCTTGTGTCAACCGTTTAAGCTGCTGGTGGTGTAATAGGGTAGAGAATTTTCTTGGCACACACTGGGACCCCTAATACCAACTGAGCATTGTTTGAATGTTGCTGCCTATCTAGATCTCTTTATGGTCACAGTTTAGCCAGCTGCTAATTGCTACTTCCAGCAGGATAATGCGACATGTCACAAAGGACAAATCATCTCAAACTGGTTCCATGAATGACAATGGCTTCAATGTACTTCAGTGGCCTCCCCAGTCATCAGATCTGAATCCAATAGTACCTCTGGGATGTGTTAAAATGGGAAATTTGCAGTGTGAATGTGCAGCTAACAATTAAGTGATGTAATCATGTCAGCATTGACTAGAATTGCTAAGGAATGTTTCTAGCACGTAGCTGAATCTATTCCACAAAGAATTCAGGCTGTTCTGAGAGCAAAGGTATAGAATGATGTTCCTAATAAGGAGGCCAATGAGTATATACACACACACATTTTCAGAACCGCTTGTCCCTTACGGGGTCACGGGGGACCAGAGCCTACCCGGCAACACAGGGAGTAAGGCTGGAGGGGGAAGGGGACACACCCAGGACGGGACGCCAGTCCGCCGCAAGGCACCCCAAGCGGGACTTGAACCCCAGACCCACCGGAGAGCAGGACTGCAGTCCAACCCACTGCGCCACCGCACCCCCTTCCCAATGAGTATATATTACAAACAAAAAAAATCAGAAGAAAGTATGGATGATAATATTGTAATGGCGCTGAGTGGGGTTATGCCAGCTTAATGTAAATAGTTGATATTAGTGTTCATGTATGTACGTAGTTTGTGTGTGTTTGTTACGTCTCCATCAACCAGCGCATCGGCGACACCTGCTGTTCCCCGATGGAACAGAAGATAAAAAGGGATGCCGAGGAGGAGACGATGCGAAATCTTGTTCAGCGACTTCTCTTACACTCCTGACTGTGTTACTTGTAACTCCTTTATACCTCGACCTTTGCTTGTTTATTCTTTGACCACGATTCTCGCCTTGCCCTGTGTATCCTGTTTGCTGATCGCCCGACCTTCGCCTGTCCCCGACTTCTCTCTTGGATTACGTCTGTTCGTTATAATAAACATTGCTTTGAAGAACTCTGCACTTAAGTCCGTCACCAAGTGGAACGAAACCATGACAGAAGGTTCTGCCTCATATCAGGACTCAGCAGAACTTGCCCAGATGCGCAACGCGCTCTCCACCCGGGGGGCGATCATCGATGCTCATGAGCAGTCACTGGCACGACTGGAAGACTCAATCAAGAGGCTGCATCAAGCCCTGCAAACAGCAGGGATTATCCAGTTCCCCGTGACCACCACGCCCGTGGTTTCAGCCGGTCCTGCGCCACCCACACCTCCTGAGGAAAGTGGACCTGATACAACCATCACCATATCTGAGAGGTATGACGGCTCACCCAATCAGTGCCAGGACTTTATGATGCGGTGTGAATTAGTGTTTGAATGCTCCCCACGCATATATCGGACCAATGAAGCCAAAATAGTATTTGTGCTGTCTTTGTTGGGGGGCCCGGCTCGTGCCTGGGCAGCGGTGGAGTGGCGCACGCGCCAGAGGGCCACTTACACTGCTTTCAGGGAAAAGTTTGAGACAGTGTTTGACCACCCTCACGCTGGTCGCTCTGCTGGTGACCGTTTCTGGCACCTGAGCCAAGGAAACAGGACCCTAGCTGAATATGCTCTCGAGTTCCATTCCCTTGCCGTAAGAAGCTGCTGGAACTCTGCTGCTCTCCTTACCTGTTTCTGCAACGGGCTTCACCCTCGGATCCAGGCCGAGCTAACCTACCACGAGGAGGACTGGACCTTTGATAGCTTTGTGAAGACCGCCATCGCGATTGACAACCTAGACCGGAGTCGACAGAGCTGTGGGGGTCAGACTCTACCCCCCGTGTTCTGGTCTGAAGAGGAACCAGAACCCATGCAGGTGGGGCCCAGTCGCCTAGGTCCTGATGAACGGAGACGTCGCCTAGTGGGGAACCTATGCCTTTATTGTGGATCCCCGGAACACCTCCGTGCAGCCTGTCCAGTACGACCACCACAGGGGGCCTCCAGGGGATCCAAGGTGAATTCTGGGGAACACCGGGGACAACTACGATTGCCAGTGAGTATCTCCTTGGAGGGGAACCCAGTACATAGAAGCGCTCTGATAGACTCTTGTGTTGCTGAGTGTTTTATGGATCGGGACTTTGCCAGGAAGCACCGTGTTCCCCTTAAAACCTGTGAGGTCACACAGTTAAAGCGCTCGACGGCCAGCCACTTGGATCCGGTGTGGTGGACACTCGGACCATTCCACTCCAGCTAGAAACGGGAGCATGTCACCAAGAGGTACTGACGTTTTTCCTGATCAGGGCCCCTGACACCCCGATTATTGTAGACTACCCCTGGTTGATGCGACATGATCCAGTATTCCGCTGGAGCACTAATGAACTGGTGTCTTGGGGAAAGACCTGTCACTCTTCCTGTTTGACTCTCCCCTGCTGTGCTACTTCAGTTGAGGGTGTGGAGGGCCTTCCCCAACCGGAGATACCCCCAGACTATGAGAACCTGCGGAAGGTCTTCAGCAAAGCCCGAGCAGCCAAATTGCCTCCACATCGGCCCTGGGACTGCACGATCGACCTCTTGCCAGGTACCACACCTCCCTGGGGCCGGGTGTATCCTCCGTCTTTGCCAGAACAACAGGCGATGCAGGAGTACATAAACAAGGCTCTCGCTTCAGGCATTATCAAACCATCCACCTCTCCTGCAGCGGCTGGTTTCTTTTTCATCAGCAAGAAAGATGGGGGTCTACGGCCGTGTATCGACTATCGGGGGTTAAACACACACACACACACACACATTTTCAGAACCGCTTGTCCCTTACGGGGTCACAGGGAACCGGAGCCTACCCGGCAACACAGGGCGTAAGGCCGGAGAGGGAAGGGGACACACCCAGGACGGGACGCCAGTCCGTCACAAGGCACCCCAAGCGGGACTTGAACCCCAGACCCACCGGGGAGTAGGACTGCGGTCCAACCCACTGCGCCACCGCACCCCCGGGGTTAAACACAATCACGGTCAAATATCCCCATCCATTGCCCTTAATTATGGCCACCTTGGAAGGCATTCAAGGTGCTACCTGGTTCGCAAAGTTAGACCTTTGAAGCGCGTATAACTTGATCAGGATCCGCGAGAGGGATGAGTGGAAGACGGTGTTTTCCACCACTCTAGGTCGTTATCAGTATCGGGTTATGCCGTTTGGCCTAGTAAACACCTCCTCGGTCTTCCAAGCATTTCTGAACCACGTGCTGGGGGATTTCATTAATCATTGTGCTATTATATATCTATACGATATCCTGATTTACTCCCGGACCCGAGACGAACACACCCGGCAAGTACGTGCAGTATTAAAGTGCCTCTTACAGCACTAACTATATGTCAAGGGGGAGAAATGTGAATTCCACCAGTGCCAGATCTCCTTCCTGGGGTTCATTTTGAGCCCGGGAAGGGATCTCCATGGACCTCCGGAAGGTCTGTGGGGTGACATCCTGGCCCAGGCCGACCATGGTAAGAGCGCTCCAACGCTTCCTGTCGTTTTATCCGAGGTTTTAGCACCGTGACCGCTCCTCTTACCGCACTCACCGCCAGTAAAGAACGTTGGCTCCCATGGAGAGAGGAAGCGGAGAGGGCGTTTCAGAGCTAAAGACCCGGTTCACATCTGCCCCGGTGCTGAGACAACCAGACCTGTCTTTACCCTTCGTGGTGGAGGTCGATGTCTCCTCGGTTGATGTGGGAGCCGTCCTGTCCCAGAGGCAAGGGGACCCACCGAAGCTATACCCCTGTGCTCTCTTCTCCTGAAAGATGACTCTGGCAGAACATAATTATGATATCGGGAACCGGGAGCTCCTTGCCTTCAAACTCGCACTCGAGGAGTGACGACATTGGTTGGAAGGGGCTGTCCACCCATTTCTTGTCCTTACAGATCACCGAAACCTCGAGTACCTTGAAACAGCTAAAAGGCTAAACTTCCGCCAGGCTCGCTGGGTTTTATTCTTTACCAGGTTTAATTTCACTGTGTCCTATAGACCAGGTTCGAAGAACACAAAGGCTGATGCCCTGTCCTGACTTCATGACACTGAGCCGACTCCGATCACCCCAGAGAGGATCCTCCCCAAGGGATGTATTGTGGGCCCAATCCAATGGCAACTCCTCCAGGATATTCAAGATGCCCAAGCCAGTGAGCCGGAGCCGCCCGGGAGACCCAAAGGAACAGTGTATGTGCCCAGTCCCTTCCACGCTGCAGTGCTGAAGCGGGCACGAGTCCCCAGAGGCGTGGCATCCCAGTATCCGGCACACTCTCTCTCTTTTACAGGGGCGATTTTGGTGGCCGTCTGTGACAGACGATGTCCGGGACTTCGTCCAAGCTTGTGTAACCTGTACTCAGACCCGGACCCTGCCTGATAAGGCCGCTGGCCTCTTGGAACCACTTCCCACACCAACACGACCCTGGACACATGTCGCGCTTGACTTCCTGATCGACCTACCTGTCTCTGAGGGTAAGACCGTCATACTCTCAGTTGTGGATCGTTTCTCCAAAGCCTGTAGACTGATACCCCTTCCAAAGTTGCCCGCTGCTCTTGAAGCTGCAGAAATCCTATTCGAGTAGGTATTCAAATTGTATGGACCTCCTGAGGACATCGTCTCAGACCGAGGACCACAGTTTACCTCCCGAGTCTGGAAGGCCTTCTGGAATAGGCTCGGTGTGACGGTAAGCCTTACATCAGGATACCACCCGCAGGCCAACGGACAGGTTGAATGCCTGCAACAGGATATAGAAAGGTATCTACGGGCCTACTGTTCTCAACAACCACACCAATGGGCTCACTACCTGTCGTGGGCAGAATATGCCCACAACTCCGCTCAACACTCGTCAACAGGTATTTCGCCGTTTCAGTGCATGTTGGGGTATCAGCCTGCTCTATTTCCTAGAGAGTCTCCACAGAGTCCATTCGCCTGCGGCCTGACGCTGGCGAAGAGGCAGATTGCGGAGGAGAAGGTAAGGGAGATGGCAGCAGCGGGCATCATTGAGCCATCCAGTAGCCGCTGGTCAGCGCCGGCGGTCCTGGTGCAGAAGAAGGATGGCAGCTGGTGGTTCTGTGCTGATTATCATCACCTAAACATGGTGACTAAGCAGGACTGCATCGTGGGGTCGCAGTGGTTCAGCTCTCTGGACCTGTGGAGTGGCTACTGGGAGGTCACTTTGGCGCCGGAGGCCCGCGAGAAAACGGCGCTCACCCTGGGGTAGGTCCTCTGGCAATTCACGGTCATGCCTTTTGACCTCTGTGTAACCTAGCCACCACCTTTGAGCGGCTGATGGAGCGGGTCTAGTCTACCTTGACAACCTGCTGGTGCACGCCTCCTCCTTTGAGTTCACGCTGGTGAATTTAAAGGAGGTGTTCACTGTTGTCCACGCAACTGGGCTGAAGCTGCACCCTGCGAAGTGCAACCTTCTCCAGCGGCAGGTGAAATTCCTGGGCCACGTCATGGACGCGGATGAAGTGTCCATGGATCCCGACAAGGTGCAGCAGGTGCAAGACTGGCCCTCCGCAGAGGACGTGTCAGAATTGCAGAGCTTCCTGGGGTTGGCGTCGTACTGTTGCCGCTTTGTACGCGGCTTCGCTGACATCGCAGCACAACTGCACCGTCTCACCGCTAAGAGCACCGTATTCGAGTGGACCTCCAAGTGTGCGGCCACTTTTCATTGCCTGAGGGAGACTCTGGCGTTTGCCCCCATCCTGGCTCTCCTGATCCCGGGGAAGGCTTTCATCGTGGACACAGATGCCAGTGATTGGGGCATTGGAGCCGTGCTATCGCAGGCAGGAGATGGGGCGAGAGAGTGGTCACATACTACAGAGTCTCCCGGAGAGGAACTACTGCGTCACAAGGCGAGAGCTCCTAGCCGTAGTGGCAGGGATTAAACATTTCCGCCCCTACCTCTACGGGACCAGTTTCCTGCTGCGGACCAACCACGCTTCGCTCACGTGGCTCCTAAATTTCAAGGAGCCCGAGGGACAGATAGCAAGGTGGCTGGAACTGCTGCACTATGACTTCAAGGTCCAGCACTGACTGGGGCGCCTGCACGCCAACGCTGCTGCACTTTCTCAGCGCCCCTGCAGTGCAGGCTCGTGTGGACACTGCAATCGGCTGGAGGAGTGGTGGGGGGCCGCGGATGAGACCTGCGCTCCGCTGTTGGCGGACATGGTGAGCGATGGGGGGTCCACAGACGACACGGGATGGTTCTGCCAAGCCCAGGAAACTGATCCAGAACCGGCGGTGGTGTGGAGCTTTTTACAGTCGGGGCAACGCCCACCCTGGATTGCTGTGACCCCGCACGGACCCACTGTCAAGTGGTACTGCTCACAGTAGGACAGCCTTGCCTTAAGAGGAGGGCTGTTGTATCGGTGTTGGGAGGAGCCGGTGTGCGGGCAAGTTCTGTGGCAGCACCTCGTCTCCCATACCCTCAGAGAAGATGTGTTGGGGCGAGTACACGGACCCGCTGGCGTTGAGCACTTTGGCGTGGTGAAGATGCTGCGTCGGCTACACCAGTGGTTCCACTGGGCAGGGTGTCAGCAGGACGTAGAGTTGTTTGTGCGCTGCTGCGACACCTCCATGGCATGCAAGGGCCCCAGTGACCGGTCGCACACCCCCCTCCAACGACTTCAATCGGGTGCCCCGATGGAATGCGTCGGTGTGGACGTGCTGGGACCCTTCCCCCTGACTGAGCAAGGCAACCGCTACATGCTGGTGGCATTGGATTACTTCACAAGTGGCCCGAGGTGTATGCAGTACCAGACCAGAGTGCAGCTACTACGGCGGAGCGATTGGTGGAGGAGATGTTCTGTCGCTTTTGGACACCAGAGGAGCTGCACAGCGACCAGGGTAGGAACGCTGAGTCGCAGGTCATGAAGGCGGTGTGCGACTGGCTGGGGTTCCGGAAGACGTGCACCACACCTCTTCACCTGCAGAGCGACGGTCTGGTTGAGCGGTTCAACTGCATGCTCACCATGCAGCTCTCCGTGCTCACCGCCTAACACCAGTGTGACTGGGACAGACACCTGCCCCTGGTCCTGTGGGCATGCCACTCTGCTGTCCAGGAGTCCACCGGCTGCACCCCCACCCTGATTATGTTTGAGCACAAGTTGAGGATGCCGGCGGACTTAGCTTTCAGTAGCCTGCCAGAGCCCGAGGTGAGTGGAGAACAGGGTTTGGAGTACCTGCAGCAACTGCGGCAGCGCTTGGAGTTCGCGCACGCTTTTGTGACCAGACCCAAGAGGGAGCACAGGTTGCCTCCGCAGCTTCGGGACTTTGTTTGTGTTGGCAGGCTCGACAGTCGCCGGGATGGACAACTGCTGAAGGGGGTGGCAATGTAATGGCGCTGAGGGGAGTTATGCCAGTTTAGTGTAAATAGTTGATATTAGTGTTTATGTATGTACGTAGTTGTGTGTGTGTTGTGCTGATTGGTTGTCGCCCGGGGGTAGCCCTTAACCATGGGGCGCAGTGGGGGGCTGGGAATGACCCAGGGGGATTCTCCAGTAATCTGGACCATTTTGTACTGTCTGAAGCATCTTTGTTAAGACTGCTGGTGAAAAGACATGTAAATATTGAATAAAGAGCATGTTCCTTTTACCCCGACTCCTGAGCCGCTTTCTAGTAGCTCCATGGGGGGACGCTACAATATAAATTCGTTATAGCAATCATAATTGTGTAATGACAGCGCCCTCTTGTGTGTGCATTCATATACAACACAGTTTTTCTGTTGACCGCTGTCACATAGCCTTATTAAATCAATTGCGGACAGCACTCCCGTTGTGGGCGATGAGGTGGGCGCTGACCGCTGACCGCTGCCACGGGGCTCAATTGTGATTCAATGCTATGAAAAACAAAAAACTACGAAAAAGCTCAAGGGGGGCGAGTACTCTGTACAGATACTGTAACATGGAGTTATTGGTTGCTGAGAACTTCCGTTATTTCTGCTGCATCATGCATGCAGTGCATGTCCTCTGTATAACTTGTGCACCTGCACCGGTGAGGGTCATTCGGTCCGGAGTGTGGCTGAACATCTGGAGGATGTTCCGTTCACAACGCCGGGTCAGGTTCAAGTCAGGAGAATGACGAATTGGACTGATCATGTTTCGCTTCGTTCACCGTCATCACCCAGCACAGAATACTAACTGTTACGTTTTGAAGTTAAGACACTTCAAATGATTGCGTTTCCTTCTTTTTCTATCCTACTTTACTAAAAGTGGTCGAAGTCAAAGTAGGATATGGTTTTTCTCGTCAACTTGAAATAACACAAACAGGACAAAAGGCTTCCTAGTGGACGTTGCGAAAGTTCACTTTAACAAAGGTTTGCTGCCGCATGGCATTGATGTTACGTCCTCTCTCTCTGTCTTTCTTTCCCACGCGCGCAGAGCGCGGGACGCAGGAGGCTCGGCCAGAGGAGCCGCGAGAGGAGGGCAGCAGAGCTCGAAACCCGACAACATGGCGCACGTCGTCCGCGAGACGCTCCGCTAGCCTAGAGACTAGATGAGCCCAACGGGCCGAATCTCAACCACCTCCTCAATGCACTACTGTACTTCTCAATAGGTTTTTTTCCTTACAAGCGGAGAGCTTTTCTCTTAATTGCTGGGACAATTATGAAGGGGTGAAAGTTGCCAGCAACTCCGGAAAGTGGAAGTGAGACCAGAACAGAAGGCGCAGATGGATAAGCCCGCAGCCAGCAGAGACAAGGCAAGTACATCAAATATAAATAAGGAAGGAGTCCCGGGCGACACACCGTCCCTCGCATTTGTACCCATTTAGATGAATGTAAGCGGTCCTACGTCAGGACTCGTCTCTTCGTTGTACTGTCCTGTGCAACTTAGAGTTCATCGGAACCTCACGAGTTTCCGACATGTGATGCGGAGAAGATCGGTCAACGGTGAAATCCCTGAGTGTGTGTGAGAGAGCGAGAGATACGGTGCTGAAGGAGTGTGACTGTTGTTGCGAGGGGGGCGAACGGTGGCCCACTGAGTGTCTCACAGGGTTCCGTTACTTTTTACGTTACGGGAGTTTCTGGCTCCGCAAACTCGCGCATGTCTTCATGCCGCTGACCAGGAGGAGAAGGACGGCATTGCTGACTTCGTACGGTTGAGCCCTCACTACAGTGTGCAGCTGTCACTGAGAGGAGGAGGCACTGTTTTACTGCATGTGTCAGATCAGGCGTGACTCTAGGTTTCAATCCAGCCAGGCCTTACTTCACGTGTGCCTTGATGCAAAATGTAGAGGAGTGGACTAGTGTGAGGTGATCATGACATGAGTTGTGTCCACTGCTGGAGCACAGGTGTGGACCCCAGAAGGCAGCATGCCTGTGCACAGGTGAGACAGTATGGAAGCGGTCAGGTAATTTAACTGCAGTGTGTGTTGCTGCACTCTTTGCAAGAGACACAAAGTGTCATAGCAATAAACGAGGCATGACGGGCAGCAGGGCTGTGCAGTGAGTAGCACTGATGTCTCACAGCGCTGGATGGTGCAAGAGGACGTGGGTTTCATGTCTGCTTGGTTTGTGTGTTTTCCCTGTATTTGCATGGGTTTCCTCGTGCAGTTCAAGGTTGTATATTTCAGGTAAGCTGGTGACCCTAATGGTTCATAGCATGCGTACATGTATATACATATGTTATACGTGGGTACACAGATGACTGGTTTGTTTACTGTAGTGTATCAAATTCTGTGAGTCACCTTAGGTGAAGGTGGCAGTTAAATACAGTTATACCCAGGTGTAGTGACTCTTGCTTTACAGACTTTTGGTGTAATGGACCTAGAAAAAAATGTACCCATGTTTGCTATACGGTCCAACTGCTGCCGGTATTACGTACTTTTTGTGTGTTCAAGGCAAAATTTTCTCCAGTGACATAGAAGTCATGAGCTAATGAGTTGCAGGGTTTTCAATAATGTATGATAACTTCTTAATTTTGCTTTTTTTCCCCAAGTTGTTTTATTACAGTCTTAGGAAATGTTTTCCTTTCTTAAAAAAAGGTTTTTTTTTGTTCATGTACCCCCTAAATTTACGAGGGGTCTGAAAACTCACCTCTTTCTGACTAACTTCTCCCCTTTTCTAATAATCTCATAAATATCTGCAGATAATGAAAATCAAATAAAAAAGTTCTTGATAAACCTGTATGTTTCTTACGTTTAATAATTTTTAATAAGTTTGTTTAATAAGATAAAAGTATATGCAGCTAATTGTGTAATGTACAGCGATTTATACAGTGGTATGAGACAGACTACTCAAGGTTCACATGTCTGCATCCAGACCTCTCCTTCTGTTGATGTAATTCACTTTTTGTGTTGTTCTTGGAGATGTATGTTGTTTTGGAGAAAAGCATGTGCTAAATGAGTAATTGTAAAGGTAAATGTACTGTATGAGTCTTTCTTATGTGTACATGTACTGTACTATACATCTCACACACACACACACACACACACACACACACACACTATCTGAACTGCTTGTCCCATACAGGGTCGCGGGGAACCGGAGCCTGACCCGGCAACACAGGGCATAATGCTGGGGGGGGGGGGGACACACCCAGGACTAGATGCCAGTCCGTCGCAAGGCACCCCAAGCGGGATTCAAATCCCAGACCCACCGGAGAGCAGGACCCGGTCCAACCCACTGCGCCACTGCGCCCCTCCCTTACTGTACATCATTTTAGTAAAAAAGAAAAAACATACACACACACACACACAGAGTCTGAAACCACTCATCTCAGGCAGGGTCACGGCAAGCCAGAGCCTAAGCCAGCAACACAGGGCGCCAGGCTGGAGGGGGAGGGGACACAACCACGACAGGATGCCAGTCCGTCACAAGGCACCCCAACCAGGACTCGAACCCCAAACCCTCCAGAAAGCAGGCACAGACCAAACCTGCTGTGCCACCGCACCCCCCTTAGTAACAAAATATAAAACCCCTTAGTAAAAAATATATATATATAAAAAAAAAAATTTCTGCCCTAATTTTCTTCTTGATTACATTTGTATTTATTCATTTTGCTGATGCTTTTCTCCAAAGTAACTTATAATGTTGAGGTTACAATTATTTACCTATTTATACAGCTGGATAATTTTTACTGGAACAATTTAAGGTAAGTACGTTGCTCAAGAGTACCACAGCTGGAGGTCGGAATCAAACCTGCGACCTTTGGGTACAAAGGCAGCAGCTCTAACCACTATGTTACCAGCTGTCCCGTAATTAGTATTTTAAAATAATATTTCATTATTTTAACTCCTTATCATTCTTATGTTTTCATTACTATTTCTTGAGACTGTTTCTAAGTGTTTTCTCTAAAGCAACTTATGACGTTAAACTACTTTACAAATAATTACCCATTTATACAGCCAGGTAATACTGTATTTACTGGAGCAATTTAGGGTACCTTGCCAAGGGTATTATAGCTACTGTAAAGATTGAAACATGCAACCTTTGGGTCCAAAGGTAGCAGCTCTAACCACTATGCTACTAGCTGTCTGTTGTTTACAGACTCTTCATATACAGATTGTTTTCAGGAACAAATTAGGTCCTGTACTTAATAATAATTGTATGTTGCTTTGGGGAAGGAAGGTCTGCTGAAAGAATCAGTGTAATGATGTTACATAATAACAGTAATTATTGTGTTGTGGTTGTATTTTGCACCCCTGGTTGTTTAAAGGGGCTATCGCAGTTGCCTTTGTTTTGGAAAAACTTGCTGTTACTTATGCGGTTGTTTTATTCTATGGGTCAGGACATCACCCGATGTATTAATTATTTGCCCTGTCTTCCACTACGTGCCAATGTCTATTACTCCTGTATTGCTGGAGTAATATTGTGGTTCAGGGGGGAGACATACAAACAAGACAGTGGGCCATGTTTAAATTGGAGAAAAGGGGTGAAATCCCTAAAATGTTGCCAGTTCCATGTCTTATTGTGAGACTCTTGCAGTCCTATGGTTCTGTGTGAAGGTAGTGCAGTGCTCTTCTGTGTCCCCTTAAGTCCTGGCCCTTATGATCATGTATGTGATCAATGACTTCACAAGTTGGGACTTCATGACTGATGTCAGTGCCAGTGCCAGTGACAGCATGGCCTTGCGATGCTCTATTAGTCAGAAAGTGACCATAAGTCTCAAATGTTCATTCTGTGCTTTTCCCTACAGGTCTTGCTTTGTTGTGAAAGGGCCTTTAACGGATTCCTTACAGCAGAAGTACCGGCAGTTCTCAGTTGGCCATGGTTCAGGATTGAGGATTTGTTTGACTGCACACAGACTGGTTTGACTCAGAGTGTAATACTCTTCTCCATAGTGCCACTGCAATGTAAGAAAGAATCAGGCCCTCTTTATGAATTATATTGTCATTAAAACAATGGATGTTATAAAATGTTGAAATTTCAAGCTTATGAATAGAGCCAAGCTGAGTCACTGGCTATGTCTGGATTCTTTGTGGCTCCAATTAAAATCAAACATGTAAAATATTATTACTTAAAAGGCAGTGGTTTCTTCCAGTTTGCTGAGCACATATTTAAAAGGATTTGAGAAAATAAAGCGTATTCACATACCCTGAGTATTTATGTGGCCCGAAGGCTAACTCTGTACTGTTGCATTGAATGTTCCCTAATCCATAACTGATGAGGAAGTGGAAATGTAATGTATGCAACAGTGTCTTCTTGCTTGTAGGAAGAGCTGAATTTGACACAGTACTTCAGTCTGCTGTTGGTTTGTCCTCAAAAGTAGCAATGCTATTTCAGAGGAATAGATCGATGTTGTAAACAATACTTTAGCTTATTAACCCTCTGTAACTTAACATTGCTCAGATCTGCAGAATTCTCTCAGAATATGCTAAACTACTTCTGTTCCAAGTCATCACTGAAAAGATATGACTGGATATGTTTACCAGTTAGTATTCAGCAGTCCCCCGATGTATTACAGGCCTTGAAAGTGAGCAGCATAGCGATGCAGTTTTCTGCAAAATGCATTAAAAATAGTTTGCTAAAACTGTGCAGAACTTTTTGGAAATGTAGCTTATTAAAAATGTTGGGCACATGCATTTATGGAACATTTATGGAAGAATTAGGCCAGTATCCATTCATAATGCATATCTAAAAAAAAGGCAAAGTTCTGAGTGTATTGCCAGTTGAGTTCCCATGATGCCTTGTACTTTACAACATTGTTAATGCAAGACTGGATCCCTCAAATAAAAGCCTTCAGTAAAGTGTTACTGAAGATATTTCATCAGTACAGTACTGGCACTGCTAACTTCAGAGCTAGCAGTTTGAATTTATAAAACGTGTGTGAAAAATGAGTCACATTGTAAAATCAAAGAACTGGTTCATAAGCTCCTTACCATGAATAATAGACTACCTGAGTAAGAACTCTCTGCAGCCTAATTACCCGTTGAAATAATCACTGTATAATAATTACTTTCATATTTTATTCAGCATTTGCCATTAATATCTTTTTGTGACTAGACCGATCAACCAAATATAATCTGTTGAAAAGTGTAGCATTCCAGATTTCTGTTCTTAGTTTTTATTTTTTTTTACAGAATTGCTATTTATCTTTGTTCTCTCTGGGCAATGTTCTACTGGGAAGCCTTGGGTTCTGGCTTTCATGTGGATGTTACTTTGACACGTACCACCTACCTAAAGATTGTTGCAGACCACATACACCCCTTCATTGTAATGGTATTCCCTGATGACATTGAACACAATGTTTGAGTGTTGATGTACTGTAGCTGTCACTTTGTGAAAGAGTCTTCCTCCTCCAAAGCCTCAAACCTAAATTTACTACGTATTAATACAGACATGTACAAGCATGGGGGGGCGTGGTGGCACAGTGGGTTAAACCGGGTCCTGCTCTCCGGTGGGTCGTGGGCTCGAGTCCCGCTTGGGGTGCCTTACAACGGACTGGTGTCCCGTCCTGGGTGTGTCCCCTCCCCCTTCGGCCCTGCGCCCTGCGTTGCCGGGTTAGGCTCCGGCTCCCTGCAACCCGGTATGGGACAAGCGGTTCTGATGATGATGATGATGTACAAGCATTGTTTGTGTGTGTATGTATTGTATGTGATTGTGTGTTTCATTGGGTGGGAGGATGCAGTCACACCCATCAGATCAGACCTTTAGGAAACCTGCTGTATGCCCCACTACTCAGTGTAGGCAGCAGGGCTAGCATGCTGTTTCAATTAGCCCTCTAGGCACCTATTTGAAGCAAGCAAGGCAGCTCCTACAATGAAACACAGGAGCTGGACTAGTTCAAGGGGTGGGGGAGGGGGTGCAGAGGCAAACACTGTATCTGGTATTTTTGAATGCCAGCTGTGATACTGCTGTGTGGGACACACACGCAGAAACACAATATAAGAGATTTGTTAATACAATAATACAAAAGTTTGTATGTCTCATCGGTGCCACCACACCTAGAATGGTGTGTTGTTTTAGACGTATGTTTTTGTTTATGGGTGCTTCATTTCTGTGTGTGGTAATTTGCAGTAAGGGTCACTGTGGTACAGCAGCCTGGAGATGGATGCTCACAGCTTGTTGTCTGTGCTGAGTATAGAGTCACTGCTTCTTCAGTTGATGGGGTCTTAAGAGTGGATTCTCCATGTGGCTGTAGAGTTGGGCTGCCTGGTGAGTGTACCTGCACCTTGCCTGCTAAAATGCGCTGAGCTCTTGTAATGAGTGCTGGTTCACGAATTCTGTGGGAGGGGCTGCCTTCAGTTGGCTGACCCCACTTCCCACCCAGCACTTCTCAACGTCTGGCCTTTGCGGCCACCACCATTCCTGCTGCTTCACCCTCCCTCTCTGCCTTGTTTCTCTGGAAGTAATTATCTCACTGCTATGTGAATCCAGAGTCTTGCCTGAGGAAGAGTCGGATGCAGTGGGATGAGGTTCGCATCAACTGGATGGGCTGGAGGTGTGGTGTGCTGAGGAATGGGAGGAACTGCTCTTTTATTCCTCTCAACCAAATCTGCCACAGCCCTTCTCTCGATCACGTGCTATAAATCCAGTCAGTGGCTGCTGCCCCTTATACTTCTCTGTGGCTCACTTTTCTCTGCTTCTGCTGCTAGGTCCTGTTTATGGAGAAGCTTGTATAGCGACGCCGTAGTGGAAGCCTGCTCTTTGTGAAGACAACGAAAGGGTTTTTTGAAGTACATACATTCATCTAACCAAAGTAGACTTATGATGTGGTTATGTTCCATGAAATCCATCGTAAGTCGAAAATGCATGTAATACAGCTAACCTACCGAACATCATAGCCTAGCATATGTACGATGGTCATTACGGGCTTGTTTGTTGCTTCATGCTGAGTTTATCCTCAAGAGTAATTGCCCTCCTTTTCTTCTTTCCACCAGTAGCAGGAGGCACACATGGGTATTTCTGTGACATTATGGATGCACAAAACAAAACCGCGTGGATGACTGGGAGATGCAGATCACTGCCGCTACCCAGTATTGCAAGAGAGTCTCGCACCACATATCGCTTGCCTGGGAAAAAAAATCAAAATTCAAAATCTGAAGTACGATTTCTACTGATTGTCTATCACCAGCTCACCATCGTAAAATCGAACCATCGTAAGCCAAGGAGCATCTGTACATGGATTATTAACTAGTATTTAGTCAACGCCTTTATCCAAGGTGACATACAGTGCTAGATACACTGCGCTAAACTCCTTACAGTCATTTGTCACACACATGCAGACAATGGACAGTTTAGAGTCATTAATTCAGTTGAAACACGTGGCTTTGGACTGTGGAGAAAAAAAAACGGAGCACATGTAGAAAAACCAGGAAAACTTAGAAGAACATGCAAACTCCACCCAGTCTAAGTGGGGATTGAACCCACATCCATTCACACTGCCAAGGCACTGTGAGGCAATAGTGCTATTTGTTGCACCAGCCCCATTAGTTACCCACTTATACAGCTGGGCAATTTTTGCTGAAGCAATTCATGGTAAGTGCCTTGATCGTGGGTACTACAGCAGGAGGTGGGATTCATGGCCTAAAGGTGGAAGTCGTAACCACTATGTCACCTGCTGCTTAATACAATGCGTTAGTTTCAGAAAAATTCGGTTGAGTCTTTCCCTGGTGACCAGTTCAGGGCTATATGTAATTACCTTTTTCTCATCTGTAATTCAAGCCTCCTGAGAGGTCCTGCTTTTATATCCTTGCTTCTAAATTATACCTGCAGTAAAAGACAAATGGATAAAAGAGTAAGCTGATTTGCATTTACTGATAGCTGAACATCCCTGTAATACATAAAAAGTGTTGAAAGTTGCCTGACGGTGTCAGCTTTCCAAGCATGAAGGACAGGTCATAGTGATGTTCAGTACTGGGTGTGTTTTCAAGGCTAGGGGCTGCATCTCTGTGAAGGTTCAAAATGGCCAGTGCATGTCTAGTAGTTCTCTCAGTATGTTGAATACGGACGTAGTGTGGCTTAGTTCTGCTCACGTAACCCAAATGAAAACCAAACCTCCAGCTGACTCCAGGCATTCCAGATCACGCAATGCACACAGCCTTCTTCTCTCTCTCTCTGTCTCACTTTATCTCTTCCGTCTCCTTTCATCCCCCACCTCTCTTCAGGTGTTCTCATGTTGACTCCTCATTTTCTTTCCTGCGCACAGTTGTATTTTGAGTAAATTTAGCCATAAACTTTGGTTTATTGCTGGCAGTTGGGTTTGGTGAAGGTGAAGGCACTGGATTTTTAGTTTCCCCTGTTGATCAAGGAAAGAACCATTTTGACTCAGCCCCTTTCCCTCCCTCCCTCCAGCTTTCCATCTTCGGGCCACAGATGCTTGGTGGGGTTGAATGCTGTGAGGCTGATGGACCAGGCTTTAGCAAAGCTGACTTCATGGAGAAGGTTCGACAGAGCAATGATGCGTGCCAGCAAGGCAAGTTCAGCATTGCTGTACGTCTCTACAGCGACGCCCTGCTGGCCGACCCGCAGAACTTCATTATCTACAGTAACCGCTCAGCCGCTCACCTGAAGCTGGGTCAGTACCAGGCTGCCTTAAAGGATGCAGACAAGGCCCAGCATCTCAACCCAAAGTGGCCCAAGGTAAGGCCCCTCAGTGTCCTACCTGAGAAATGAAGGTCATGTCAGACAGAGGGGTTCCTTCACTCCAGTGCTTTTCTGGCCAAGATCTTCCAGCTGTTTGTGTTTTTCTGAGTTTTAGTACCCATTGCTGGTGTTGAATGCAAACAGCATGTATGTGATATAGTATAATCCTCTGAAGCAAGTCTGTTGGCAGGGCACCATTTCATTAGTAGCTTTCACAAATGGAGCTTGAATCTAAAATTATTTCTTATACTGTTTAGTGCATTTTTCACTTTTTAAGAGCAGTTGTAAAAACATGTATGTCATACTGTATGTAATAACTATGTGTTTGTAATACTAGTTACTTAATTTTTAACCCATTCATTTCTTTAATGCATGTGATATTTAAAACTGTCTAATGCAGTGCTCAATCATATTTTCTGAGACTGTTGTCCTATATGCCAAAGAGCTATAGTATCTGGATGCACAGATAGTGGAAAAACAGCTTGATGGATAAAATTACTTTTAACACCTGCAGCATTTTACTGATTAATTGAATTTAGCATTCTTATATTTGTTTATTATGTGCTACTTTTTACATGTTTATTGGATGTATGTATGCTAAAGTATGTATGACAATATCAAATATGTCATATAATGCAATGTTATAGTTATGCCTCTAACTCTAGTTATTTTTTGCAATATTACAATGTTTTTCAATATGCATCCATGTTTACAGCGAGAGAGAGACATAAGTTGCAGATAGATAGGGTGATGATCAGTTGCTGGGCTCAGACACATATTGACACATAGCTGACTTTTGGGTCCAACTGCGCTATCCAGAGGAAACAAAAGGAGAGCATAGCTTTACATCACACAACACACTTTCTGTCTCATCAGATTTTAACGAACTCTTTCACACCGGAGCCCAACTTAATCGGGTCTTAATGCTGTTCAGTAAAATACCATGCAGGCTGCTTTTCAGTATTTATTATGAACAAGTTGACAGTAATAAGAGTTAAAGTTTACATGGTCACAATCCTGTCCACTGTAAAAGCTGACATTTTTCTTGGTCTGTGGCTCAGCAGCACCAGGAAACACAGTCCTCCTTCAGTACCTCTACTCTACCAGCTGCCCTGCTTTACAGTATCAAGTGTGCTCCCAGTTGAATATACATAACTTCTCATGAACCAGTGTGGTGCTTGAAGTGAACAATTTCCAAAGGCTTCTAGACATCCGGGGCTCAGCCGGCATGAGATTTGTGCCCTGGGAGGGGGCATCCTGCCTGGTATTGCCAGAGTTTGTATGAGACCCCTTCCTGGATACAGGCTGCTGTGCAAGGCCAGTAAAACAACACAGAAAAGAAATAAATATTATCTGCTCTTTTCCATTTTTATGCATGTTATTCATGTTTTCTTTTGTGTAACAGAAGGACATCTAAATGGACATATTTGTGCTCTTACCCACATGGTGTAAAGGGCTAATGTGGAGATTTGTGGTATGTACAGATCAACAAGCCAGTGTGGGAAGCTGTGTTCAGTGGGAATGGAATGAGGGGTTGAGGTCTTGTAAAATCGACAGTCCCCTACATCACACTGTCTTATCCTGGTTCTGTCAAGTCCAGCTTCCCTTGTAACAGAATGGGTGGAAACTGTAATGTCACTGGGGCTGTTTGGGGGAGGGGTGGTTCTGAGAAGTATAACGGATTACATTCTTATTACGACTCCTCACACTTTACTACACAGGCTTTGTTCAGGCACATATTGTTAGTATTGTCATGATCTTCAGGCACGTTTAGGGCAGGGCAGCTCATAGCATAGCCTAGGGTCATAGGGACCATTTTGCAGGATCCTCCCTTTGTGTCTGTTATGCTTTGGAAGATGATGCAGTGTACCTTCAGAGCTGTCTATTCTCACATTGTGGGGGCCATTTAAGTCATTTACTCCTCATGACATGAAATACCTGCTTTCTCTTTTCTGTTCTCCTGCCTGTCACACACACACACTTTGACAGAAACCACTTGTCCTGAGCATGGTTGCGACAAGCCGGAGCCTAACCCGACAACACAGGGCACAGGGCTGGAGGGGGAGAGGTCACATCCAGGACGGGACGCCAGTCCATCGTAGGGCACCCCAAGTGGGACTCACCCCAGACCCGCCATAGAGCAGGCACATGCCAAACCTGATGCACCACCGCACCCCCCTTCTCCTGCCTGTACTTAAGTTAAATGTTTACATGAAAATGTGAGTGATGTAAACAGTCATTACATTATATCTACATAGCTGGCTTAGAATAAGGGCCCTTGCAAATGTGCTGGAGGAAATGGCCTATTGTCCTGAGTGTGGACCACTGTGGGGCTGCTGTTGTATGGCACAGCTAGGGATGTATCCCCGCCTCCAAATGGCTGCCAGTTTAAGTCTGGGAAAGGGGTCTGATTTTGTATCACTGAGTGGGGATCTTATCCTCAGGTGTATCCAAATGTGTACATACAAAAGTCAAAAGTGAGAATTATTGGGCTCTGTGATTAGCTTTGTAAAAAGCATCTGTTGTGCAGCTATGAGAAACCAAATGGATATGTAAAGGTGGGACATGTCCTTGGGCCAGGGTACAGGAGCCAGCCAGCACTAGTGAAGCAGGTAGGTAGAGAGTCATGCTGCCTTGGCTGTGCTGTGATTCAATGTCATGTCATGTTGTAAAAATGGGTTTCTGTTGGTCTTGGGTTCCTGCATCTCATGTAGTGGATCTGGAACCTTCTCTGCCATGCTTTCTGAGTTCCTTTCACAGCAGCTATTTGATTTTTTGACTGACTGAAATTTGACAGTAGTGAAATCAGCAGTATGAGTGCAGTTCCTTGCAATGTCTTGGGGGCTCCACAGTGCTTAACAAGCAGTGTTAACTACAACCTGGACACGAGCAGTGGACACAACAGCATGGCACGTGGTACTGAGCCCATTAAGGACCCCATTACCATCAGGTCTGTTGCTTCCATCTGGTTCACAGGGACAGTGTTCCTAGTGAATGAGAAGTGAGCAGGAAGGGCACACTTGGTTATACCAGGTCACTGCATTGGCCATGGAGCATACTACGTAAGGAAATGGCAGCACGGTGGCGCAGCGAGTAGTGCTGTTGTCTCACAGCACCTGGATGGTGTGAGAGGGTGTGGGTTCAATCCCTGCTCAGTCTCTGTGGAGTTTGCATGTTCTCCCTGTGTCTGCATGGGTTTCCTCCCACAGTCTGAAGACATGCTGTTCAGGTTCACCCATAGTGTGTGAGTGAGAAAGAGTGTGTTCCACTGATTTATGGATGAATGACCCATTGTAAGTAATGTATGTAGGAGTGTATGTCACCTTGGTGGATAAGGTGTGTGGGCTGATAACGCTACCTAGAGTTCATTGGAAGTTGCTTTGGAGAACAGCATCTGCTAAATAAATAAATGTAGATACTTTTTTGCACCTACTCATGCGATGAACATCGGTGCATATAGTGGAAAGAAACAAACTTTACTTACATTTACATTTATTCATTTAGCAGATGCTTTTGTCCAAAACGACGTACATCTCTGCAAAAGTACAATTTATGCATTACATTAAGAGAAAGAGACACAGCTGCAGACATGTGATTCAGGTAAACCTAGTTTGTTACCTACCACTTGCTGCACTGAGGTTCATCATTCAAGTAGGTGCATAAAACACAGGATAGACAAATCCTGATAACCCTCCTACAAATTGTTTTTTAAATAATATTATAAGATACACAATGCTGGAGTAGTGGCTGAATAAAGGCTTTATCTGGCGATGCTCATGAAGTTACGGTGCATGAACATTTACAACGTACATGAGCTGGAGAGAGCTTGGGCGACATGGGTCCGGAAAAGTTGAGTTTTCAGGCCCTTCTGGAATGTAGACAAAGTTTCTGTAGTTCTGAGTGAGAGGGGAAGGTCGTTCCACCACAACGGAGCCAGAACCGAGAACCTTTCGTGCGCGGGACCACCAAGCGAGCAGAAGTAGACGAGCAAAAGGGTCTAGCTGGGGCGTAGTGGTTGTTAAAGATTTTAGCGGTTGATCAATCTTTACTTAAGAATCACACACATCTGTAACTACTGTTGTGTACATGTTTCCAGTGCTGTTATCTGTACTCTCACTCTTAGGGCATCTCTACCACACAACAAGAGGACATGAGAGAGATAGGAACAGGGAAGGGGGGAGTGAAGTGGTGGCACGCACATATACACACTGCCAGTTCTTCAGTTCATTCAGTCCTTATCAGCACTTTGAAATGACACAACAGCTGAATCAGAAATAAATAGGAGGAAGCTGATATAAAGTGCCACAGAGGCAAAGTGACTGATCTGAACCTGTGCTCTGTGGGCTTTTCTCCTACACAGAACATTGGTCTCTTTTGGGCACCAGAGGCATCCTGATCCACTTCTGCCTGTGAAACCTTAGCTTTAAGGGCTTCTTCCTTTTTTAAATAATACAGCATCTTCACTGCATCGTTTTCCTATGCACAACTTGTGTGAGACACTGTGTGTTAATAGTAGGTCCAGACTAATGTGAATCTGGCAGGTCACTGATTAAATTTAGACTGTGATCTTGGGTATAGCTATTGGGAGTTCTTAAACTGTTATCACGTGCTTTGAGAGCATCCGGAGAGGGTTCAGAGGCAATAGCATCAGCGCAAGAAGTAAAAAAAGAAAAGTTTATTGATAGAATGAAGAGGTCCAGGAATTGAGGTAACCGCTATCCTGCAGTTCCTCCATGGCCAAAATAAAATCAACTAATTATATGTTTCATATGGCTGTAATAGGTGGGAGGCATAAGGCGCTCTTGGCCTGCTTTGTTTTCTTAATTTAGACTGTGAGGTGGAGGTCTGCAGATTTTACAGAACATTTTAGTTAGCTCATGACTTGCACATGGGGCTGTGGAGCATGAGGTGGGATGACTTACTGCTGCTTCCTGTTAAATAATGAGTTCAGTATAGCAATTAAGAGCTGAAATAGGAGAGAAAGCCACTAATCATGTGTCTTTTGAGGACTGGAATTGCCCAACCCGGTTTTATGATGTTTTTCAGAAAAAATGTTTTTGGTTTATAGTCTCCACTTAAATATCAAGTCTGAACTCGTGAGTTGTTACTTCCTCAAGATTGTCTTTAAAACTCCAACATTCCTGCTTAGTACATCATATGGTTTGCTCATTAGCTGGAGAGCAGTGACAGCAGAAGAACTTTTACAACTAGGAATAATACAGACCACATGGCACTGCTTTATATTATTATTATTATTATTATTATTATTATTATTTTTACCCCTTAATTGTTGGAGTAATTCAGATGACATATGCTGATTATGGATCTATTTGGCCAAACAGGGAGCCCAGTTGTGTTGCACAAACTGTCAGTATGCAGTGATATACATTACAAAGTGTAAAAACGTTTGCATACATGTAAAGGTGTCACAGCATTTTATGGATGTGTGTTGTGGATTCCTTGTGGGTCACTTTTGCCTGAATAGTGAAAGCAACCAGACAAGGAAGATGAGTGACTGCAGCTTGCACGTCTCACACCAGGGGGCAGCACACACCCACTGGTAGAATTGCACCTCCAGTCCTATATTTTTATAACCAAGGCAGGAGGGTGGTGACATTAATTTAGGACAAAAGGACACAGCTGATATCCATACTATAGCTATAATGATATTCTTGTGGTGTGCTGTATTATTTCATTGCATCATGTAGTTTCTGGCAAGGGCAAGATATTTATCATATTCTAAAAAATTATAACATCTTTCTGATATGACTTGCAATCAGTGCTTATTTAACAGAGCTTTGCATTAGTAGGGTTTCCCTTGGAAATATTTTGAATGTATGTATGTTCGTGATGATTGATGCCACACAGTTGCCAAATGCTAATATTTTTCAACATAAGAGGCTTGCTTTGTCTCTCTTCAGATGCACACACACACTAGCACTGAGAACAAAATATTAGGAATGTATGCAAAAAACACAGAATTCTAATGATAAAATCCTTTGATTTATATTGTCATCGATACAACTGAAAAATGAATGGAAAAATGTCGCAGTGTGCTCAAGTTCCCGCCCAATACAATACCAACACGAAAGATGTTTGCTAAGATGAAATAATATTCCTTTAATAATAGTAAATCATTTTGGTTGTGTGAAAACAATTTGTGAACCATCACACAAAGAAATATTCAGAGTTTTACAGTATAAGCAAGATGAAATATTGACCTGTGGAATTTTTGTGTTTATGTCCAGATGGTAGATAATAGATCAAGCTATTATTCTGTATGGCTGCAAGCAGATGTGGCTGCCAGTCTTATTTTGAGGCCTATAGAGACTTTTGTTGCACTAGAGATGTAAATGCAGTATACATCAGGGGAAGATTGTGGACTATTGACCACCTTGTAGTAAAATAATCTTGAAGCTTGAATTAACATTTGTGAAAGAAGAATTGCTTCACAAGAATTTTGTTGACGAAAGTTGGAAGATAGAGATTGTGTAAAAATCGCAGTATCATTTTCTCAAATTTTTTTCAAATTATTTCTTTCAGATTTTATCCATGATAGACATTAATCATATATTACAGTCCTTCTCAATTTTATTGCCAATATCCTCCTCCTCCTTTAAAGTAACCAGAATTCACTTCCACTGCCATGACTGCTCAGTTTACTGCCTGTCTAATTTTTATTTGGCACATTTGATTTTTCTTGAGCATTTTTTGAACCCTGTATACATAGCTATCTACATTACATTGGTACTTATGCTTAAAAGACGATACTCTCCATTACATTCAGCTTTGGCTTTTCCTTGGATGTCTGGTTATTCTGTGTCTGCAGTGTGGTTTATGTCTTGTTACGAATTTAAGAATGCACACCACATGATCCACAGAACTAGCACAGTGGGTGGCACTGGTATCATGTCATTGTGGCAGCAAAAAGGAAGGACTTCTTTGGATGTAGAAGGAAAATGTCTGTTCTTTTTTTAAACATTTTTTGTCCAAGCATGAAGAATGTTTGAACAGCAATAGCTATAATTTTATGTCATACACTATGAATGGGATATCTGGTGAAGAGCGCAAACAGCATATGGCAGCTTATTTGTAGAAAGGGACTTCCACACATCAGGGAGCACATCCTTCCCTCTGATTGATCCAAGTGTAGTAAACACATTTTTTTTTTCTATCTGGGTGTTGCTCTGTGCTATTAAAACTAACGAAGTTGGGTCGAACAGTTTGGTAACATGCTCAGTCATGTACCACTGGCTGGAGTTGTCTCTATCCATGAATAATCATTCGTCTTTGTAACAACTGCAGTCTTTCTTTGCATGTGTGTGTGCCCCACTCACGGATGTCTCCCCCCTCCGCATAGAGATCTAGCCGTGTGCCACCGGTCCCTTCATCCAGCCCGTGATTGACATGCCACATGCTTCCAGTTCTGGATGATGAAAGATTAAATCACAGACCCTGTGTTGGCATTTAACCACCTCGTCTGAGTGGATATTTATCACCCATCACTCTGGCCCTCTCTGTCAGCCTTGACGGACAGCCATCATGCAATCATGCCGCTTATCTGGTCTAATTGTCACATGAAACCACAGAACAGGTTCATTTTACATTTTACCTGTCCCATCTAATTTCGCACCCGGTCAACTGGGGAAAAGCTAAAATAAATAAGCGTGTAGATTTAAAATATTCTTGTAAATTATAGTCAAGGTGAGGCACTTAGAGTATCACGTAGAAGGAAGTACACTTACGTACAATAAAAGAGTTTGCCCAGACAGGCAACATATTGGGCCTGTTTTTTTTTTTCTTTTTTTTTTTTTAAGAAATTTGGGCGCCAATGTAGACTTAATATGGTTTTTTTTTTTATTATGACAACAGTCATCATTTTGCTTAATGTTCCTTCAATATTATACCTCAATTTATTCTAAACCTGTCCATCAGATAGGTGTCAGAATGATATTACCTGCCTGATGTAGCGTCTGGGTGTGAGTCTGACACAGATGCATATTGCTGTAATGTCCGAAGACAGACGTTAAATATAATGACCCCACATGCACAGTGTATTTATAGGTACACAGTGCAAACTGGAAAGTAAAGGTGAAACGATGAACACAGGATGAAGACACAAACATACCTACTCGAACGATGAACCTCGCAAGTGGTAGGCAACAAACTAGGTTTCCTTGAGACTTTCATGTCTGCAGTTATGTCTCCTTCTCTTAATGTAATGCATAAATTGTACTTTTGCTGAGATGTACGTCGCTTTGGAAAAAAGCGTCTGCTAAATGAATAAATGTAAATGTAAACATTGTTTTCATAAAGGGAAAGAGTGAAACACAAATCTGTGAGTGGGACTTGAATATGGAGATGAAATACAAGACTGGAACACTGGACCAGGACAGGAGCACAAAAGGTAGGAGTAAACACGACATGCACTCGGGACTGGAACATGAACACCTATGGCAAAAGACTTGAGAAATAGGTGACTAAGGTTTGTAGGAAACTGCAGTGAAATGTTGCTTAAGAATCCTCGAGCTACCCTCTGCTCCTTGGTCCTTTTATACTCAACTAATCACCAGATTTTGAACAGGTGCACAAGTCTGAGCTAGTGGCACTGAGTTGCGCCTCCTCTGGTCCCTAGGGGTGTTGTCCTTGTGGGTATGACACCCACCTGTGAAAATATATGCAGATGACCTGTCCCAGAGACTCAGAACTGTTAACGTTGAGTCCTTTTATTTTACACCTGGACGTGACGCCACAGCAGGGCACCCCAAGCGAGCCCTGCCCAAACCCACTGTGTCACTGCAACCCCCTTTACACCTTGTACAGCTAGATACATTGTTTTTTCTTGAAGCAGCACGGTTAAATACCTTTGCAAGTATCAGTGAGCAATCTGGAGTTCAGCCTGACATAGCTTCTTGCTCTGTGCCCAAACTGTACACAGTGTCACATCAACACTTCTGCAGATCCCAGGTCTGCAGGTTCTCTGCTCCATCTTTTACCCAATGGCAGAGACTGACAATGGGCATGCGGTCAGCCCATTGTGACCAGCCTTCTGCTTATTCTATCCCTCCATAATCATATACTGGACAAGCCCATTGCTGATGCCATCAGCTCATCCTGCATCAGTCAGTAAATGTGTGAGCTCTGTGTTTTGATATGGAAACATATAGCTGCAGCATTTCTTTCCACAACCCTCAATATAGCCACGACCAACGTGGCACAAATGTCATGCACTTAGTTAATGTGGGTAAAGAGAATTGCATTAAGGATTCATGTGAAATATCACATTATATTCCTCCCAAGAATGTTATGTCATGGAAGTGGAGCTGGTGGAGGTTGGAGAATCTTGAACAGACTGACAGTTAGTGTAATAGCACCTCCAAGGGATCCATTTTCCATTCTTTACATTCAGAATTGGAGATGTGGGGAGAAGTAGTTACATGGCACTCCCTCTCACTAATGGGCTCCTTTATGCTGTTCAGATGAGTGTCACAGATGAGTTCGTTGCCAGTTGCGCAACATGGATCTGCTGCTCTGTCTGTTCAGGCAGGGCGGTATGCTCCTGACCTTGCTGTGGCCATTGCTTTTCTGACCACAGACCACAGCGCTGTCTATTCTGCTGTGGACAGCAGAGAGAGTGGGCGGAGGGAATAGGTATCATTCGGTTACCTGTGATTTGAAACTTCTGCATGGGGCATCTGTACGTGAGCCAGCTGCGGAATGACTTGACACTTGTGCTGGCATACAGTTTGTGTAC
Source organism: Scleropages formosus (assembly GCF_900964775.1). Taxonomy (NCBI): domain Eukaryota; kingdom Metazoa; phylum Chordata; class Actinopteri; order Osteoglossiformes; family Osteoglossidae; genus Scleropages; species Scleropages formosus. Next base: position 11,091,435 of record NC_041806.1, read on the forward strand.
GTGGTGCCCTTGTTAATGCAGTGTTTCCACTGAACATTTAGCATTATTAGAACTGTAACTCCAAAGAGAAGGTATAGCGATTATAGTTAGCTCCAGGGCCGTGAATACAGAGAACAGTCAGAAAAAAGTAGAAGAATTGTTGCTACTTTTCCTGGGAATGAAGGTACGTTGGGAGATTGAAGTGAAAAATGTATCCTCCGTGGAGCAGAATGAACACTGGAGCAGTGTTATTAATTCACTCTGAGAATGCATTTTTATTCACTGCTGTATTTTTCAAATATTTAAACATTCTGTGGGGATTTCTGTACATGAAATTGCATAAGTTGCTTAGGCATGTATTGATGTCAGGATCGACTGTAAAGCGTTTTGTGACAACCCACTGGTACAAAGTGCTACACTGAAAAACTGGATGTGATTTGAATTCATTGGAAGGATGTATTTATGGAGACTGTAACTGGCACAGTATTGACACTGTTCGCTGGATCATGTTACACCCTTAAACCGATCACCCTGTGAAGAACCAATGATAATCGTGGAAGCCACCACTCAACCAAGATCAAACTGCTCAGTCATACCAAGCCTTGGCTCCTTTCGTTTTGATGCCAGTCCAGCAATATTGACTGTCGGCATGACAATCTGTTATGCAGTATGTGGTGGGAAAAGGCAAAATAAGGAAAGGAAAATAATACACTGAACTTTAGATGTGAGCTTTAAGGTGTCAGAACATGAGATTTTTAATTTTTTTTTTTTTTTTTTTTAACTGGCAACATGTCAGTTGATGCTGAGCCTTCAATAGATACCAGTTTGACTTTATATGTATTGGTCACGTGCTGAGAGGGCTTTTTTCCACCCCTTTCAGTTTAGCATTAAGTTTTCCCCCTTTTAATGTGATCCAGCCTCCAGCATGCTTGCTGATCTGACACATCCACTTTGTAATGCTAAGCGCTTTTGGTACACACTGCACGCCGTCCCTATTTGGTGTGGCTGGAGGAGTAGTGTTCCTGTTGCTGACAATGCTCAGTAGTCGTCAGACTCTTCACTGCTGGCTAAGCTACTCCAGCTGATGTGGACATCCTCAAGAAATGCCCTCCTGTCTGATCCTTCACATGAATGTTGATTATGGTAGCATACTACATGTAAGCACGTTTTTCTTAGGAGCAATTCCTTTTACTGTACAGCAAGTAAAACCTAAGACAGACCTCAAACAGAGCAGCATAATGGTCTTTGTCATTAAAGGGGACACACGTGAGCAAAATTTATGTCACGTGGCCTGGATCAATGGTTGCTACTTACATTTACATTTCTTCATTTAGCAGACATTTTTCTCCAAAGCGATGTACATCTTAGGGAAAATACAATTTCTGCATTACCTTAGATAGAGAGACAGTTGCAGACGTGATTCTTAAGTAAACCTAGTTTGTTTCTTTCCACTTTATGCACCGATGTTCATCGCACGAGTAGGTGCAAAAAACTCAGGATAGACGAATCCTGATCACCATCCTACAAAATTTTTTTAAAAAAGATACACAAACATTTACATACAATGCAGGAGTAGCAGCTGAGTAAAGGCTTATCTGGGCATGATCATAAAGTTATAGTGCGTGAACATTTACACCATACATGAGCTTGAGAGATCATGGGTGAAGTGAGTCTGGAAGAGGTAAGTTGTCAGACCCTTCTTGAATGTAGACAGAGTTTCAGCACTTCTGAGTAAGAGGGGGAGGTTATTCTACCACAACGGAGCCAGAACTGAGAACCTCCCCGCTTAATCTTTCCTGCGCGGGACCACCAAGCGAGCAGAAGTAGACGAGTGAAGCGGTCTGGTCAGGGTGTAGCAGTTGATCAAGTCTTATAAGTAGCTGGGAGCAGTTCTATTGATGCATTTGTAGGCAATAACCAGGTTCTTGAATTTGATCCAAGTAGCTATTGGAAGCCCGTGCAGAGAAATGAGTAGGGGCGATACATGGGAACGCTTTGGCAAGTCAAACACAACTCGTGCAACAGCATTCTGTATCGGCTGCAGAAGTTTGATGGCAGTGGTGGGAAGGCCAAACAAGAGAGAATTGCAGTAGTCCAGATGGAATGTCACCATGGCCTGGACAAGTAGTTGGGCAGAATCAGTTGTGAGGTATGGATGGATCCTGCGGATATTATGCAGGATGTATCTGCAGGTCTGGGTTGTGGCTTTGATGTGCTGAGAGAAAGATAGACTTGAGTCAATCGTCACTCCCAGGCTCTTAGCCGAGGAGGTATACAAAATCAAGTTCAAGTTTAAGTTCAGGTTGTTTTTATTGTCATTTTTCTATACAGCTTGTGTACAGTGGAATGAAATGTCGTTTCTTCAGAGACCATGGTGCAACACAGAACATAGCACAAGACAATAAATATATAGGACAGGACGCGGATGCGGGTAAGGTTGCAAGCAGTTGTGGTGTAGTGTAGTGCTGAATTAATTGTTCAACGGTGCCAGGTGAGCATTGGGAGACAGCTGGGTGTTGAGTAGTCTGGCTGCCTCAGGGACGAAACTGTTGTGGAATCTGCTGGTGGTGGTGCGGATGCTCCTGTACCTCCTGCCAGATGGCAACAGGGCAAAAAGTCTATGAGAGGGGTGAGAGGGGTCATCCACAGTGCTAGTGGCCTTGCAGATGCAGTGATTTTTGTATGTGGAGTCGATGGCGTGAAGAGGAACTCCTGTGATCTTTTCAGCTGTTCTTACCACTCGCTGTAGGGTCTTGTGGTTGAAGACTGTGCAGTTCCCATACCACACGGTGAGACAGCTGGTCAAGACGCTCTCTATTATCCCTCTGTAGAAAGTAGTGAGGATGGGAGGAGGGAGTTTGGCTGTCTTCAGCCTCTGTAAGAAATGGGGATGCTGGTGGGCCTTCTTGGCTAGGCAGGTGGTGCTCAGGGTCCAGGAGAGGTCCCCCGTCATGTGCACACCAAGAAACTTGGAGCTTTTGACTCTTTCTACAGTTGTTTCATTGATGTGCAGAGGTGAGTGGTCTACTCAGGTCCTCCTGAAGTCAGCAATTATCTCTTTAGTCTTATCAACATTTAGAGATATATTGTTGTCTCTACACCATTCTGCGAGCTGGTTCACTGTTGCTGATGAGGCCTACAACTGTAGTGTCATCAGCAAACTTGATGATATGATTTTAATTGTACTTTGCAGCACAGTCATGAGTCAGTAGGGTAAACAGTAGTGGACTGAGCACACAGCCCTGGGGAGCGCCGGTATTCAGTGTGGTGATGCTGGAGGTGGAGTTGCCAATCCTGATGGACTGTGGTCTCCCAGTCAAAAAGTCCAGGATCCAATTGCAGAGGGAGGTAGTCAGAGCCAGCAGGCTCAGCTTTGTAATCAATTTCTGAGGGATGATTGTGTTGAATGCTGAATTGCAGTCAATGAACAGCATCCTTACAGTACATAGTTGTCCTTTTTGTCCAGATGAGTCAGGGAAAGGTGGATTGTAGCAGATATGGCATCTTCTGTTGAACGGTTGGGATGGTAGGCATACTGGAATGGGTCCAGTGTGGTTGGAAGACTGCTTTTTATGTGTTTCATGACTAACCGCTCGAAGCACTTCATGATGATAGATGTGAGTCCAGCCAGTCGGTAGTCATTCAGACAGGACACCAATGATTTCTTTGGCACATGGATAATTGTGGTCTTCTTGAAGCACACAGGGACAGCTGCCTGGCTCAGGGAAATGTTGAAGATGTCCGTGAAGACATCTGCAAGATAAAAAGTACATTCCTTGAGTACCCGGCCAGGTATGTTGTCAGGACCCGCAGCTTTCTGTGGGTTGACTCTGGAAAGAGTCTGATGCAGACAAAGTACCTGGTCTTTGGGAGTTGGAGGCGTGTTGTTCTGTGCTTTGAACCGTGCATAGAAATCATTCAACGCGTGTGGGAGCGAGGCTTCGCTGTCACAGACAAGTGATGTAGCTTTGTAGTCTGTGATAGCCGGAATGCCTTGCCACATGCACTTTGTGTCCTTGGAGGTTAGAAAATGACGGTCTGTTCTTCCTGTGTAGTTGCGCTCTGCCTCTTTGATAGCCCGGGACAGATTAGCCCTTGCTGTGTAGTTTGCTGCCTTGTCATCAGACCTGAAGGCAGTGTCTTACGTTTTCAGCAGTGAGCGCACCTCAGCAGTCATCCACGGTTTCTGGTTTGCATGTGTGGTAATGGTCGTGAAGGAAGTTACATCATCTATGCACTTGCCGATGTAGCCAGTCACTGATGCTGTGTATTCCTCCAAGTCTGTGATGTTATGGTATGCAGCAGCCTCTCTGAACATCTTCCAGTCTGTATGTTCAAAGCAGTCCTGAAGTGCTGAGATAGCTCCCTCAGACCAGGTTCTCACCTGTTTCAGGACTGGTTTGGCATGTTTCAGGAGTGGTCTGTATACTGGGATTAGCATAACAGTGATGTGGTCCGAGTAGCTGAGATGGGGACGGGGTGCAGCCTTATAAGCACTGGGAATGTTTGTGTAAACAAGGTCTAAAGTATTTCTACCATGGGTTGCGAGATCAACATGCTGGTGGAATTTTGGCAAAATTGATTTCAGATTGGTCTGGTTAAAGTCACCAGCGTCGAGATGTGCTGTCTGTAAGTTGCTGATAGCCCCATAGAGTTCACTTAGCTCTTCTCTTGCGTTAGCGCCAGGTGGAATGTACACCGTGACAATGAGTACAGTGGTAAACTCTCTGAGCAGGTAGTATGGCCGGCACTTAACGATCGTAAACTCCACCAGCAACGAACAGTAGCTAGAGACTACAACAGCATTTCCGCACCATTCGTTGTTTGTGTAAACACACAGACCACTGCCACAAGTATTACCAGACAGTGATGCTATCCTGTCGATGCGATGTGCAGTTAGCCCGGCTAGCTGAATGGCTGCATCAGGAGTGTTGTTGTTGAGCCGTGTTTCCGTAAAGATGAGAACACAGCAATCTCTGACTTCATGCTGTGTAGTTAGCTGTAGTCTGAGGAAGTCTAGTTTATTGTCGAGAGAGTGAACATTGGAGAGGAGAGTGGATTGTAGAGCCGGGCAGCTATGGTTAGCCTTTAGCCTAGCATGAATGCCGGCTCGCTTACCGCGCTTCCGCTGTCTCGCACACCATTTCCGGTGCCCTCTATCCTGGCCCACGGCATCAGGCGATTCCGTGGTCCTAGGGCCTGGTGCAGGTAGCAGCCCGAGGTAGCGTAGCTCTTCCCGAAGCCCATCGGTCATTCTTCCTTAGCTTTGTTTTGCAATGTTCAGCAGAAGTTGGCGATGATACATATGTGCACCAGTGCTTCCGATGCACATATTGGTAAGAGTTTCCCAAATGGTGTAGATAACATGTAACATGCACCATGTTTAAGGATCACGAAATGGCCGCTGTGTGCTACCGCGTCACTATCTTTAAGAAATGAATCAAAATGAGTGAGTTGTCCAGTTTAATCGATAGATCGTAACAGGAGGACAGGCCGGCTGGGAGGTCAAGAATCTCTGTTTTGGAGAGGTTGAGTTGGAGGTGATGATCGGACATCCATAGGCAAACAGCAATGCATGCAGAAATGTCTGATGCTCCAGGTGTAAAGGAGAGGAAGAGCTGGGTATCATCCATATCAATGGTATTTGAATCCATGGGAGGCTATGACCGGGCTGAGGGAGGAGGTGTAGATTGAGAAGAGGAAAGGACCCAGTCCCGAGCCCTGCAGGACACCGGTTGAGAGAGGCAGAAGAGAAGAACGGGAGTTCTGCCAGACCACTTGATAAGATCTGTCTGATAGGTAGGGCTCAAACCATCAGAGACATGTAGCGGAGTAACAGAGAAGACAGGACAGCCACAGTTACGGGAAAATACAAGGTGAAGGCAGTTGCCTGCTTTGTGAGTAGCAGGGGATTGGGACAGGGAGATATCAGATGACTGTAGGAGCAACAGAAGGCTGCTTAAATGACTGTCGTTGACATGTAGGTTGTAGTCACCCAGGAGAATCAACGGAGTGTTGACCCCTGGGAGAGAGCTCAACAAGATGTCAAGGTCATCCAAGAAGCAGCCGAGAGGGCCAGGAGAGCAATAAACAACAAGCACAACAAGAGTGATTAGGGCAGTGATAGAGACAACATGCCATTCAAAGGAGGACAGATCATGCAGGTGGAGAGGAAGAACAGAATTTTCCCACGGGGGAGAGATGAGCAGGCCTGTGCCTCCACCTCGGCTGGATAGATGAGGGGTGTGAGAGAAGGAGCAGTTAGTGGAGAGAGCTGCAGGTGTGGCTGAGTTGTCTGGAGTGATTCAGATTTTAGTTAGGGCCAGGAGGTCCAATGAGAGATGGGAGGTGTAGGCTGATATAAAGTCAGCCTTTCTTTCCGCAGACTGGCAGTTCCAGAGTCCTATGGACAAATTAAAGCAGGATGGAGAGTTCGACAGACGAGGATAAACTAGGTTACTGTAGCAGCGGGAGTGTCCAGGTCTCTGGTGGTGGGAACGTCGCATAGCTCGGTTGCTGTAGACAGCTTTAATGGTCGATATGTTTAATGCAATATCCCTCATGGAACACGCTGCTGGTGGCCTTCCTCAGTGAATTCCCGCAGGTAGACTCCCTTGTCTTTGCACCCCGAGTCTTTGCACCAAGACGCTGCCGCTATGGGTCACCAGCTACTATTATCAATTGACGGAGTCACGCCCACTCTACACTATGTGACACAGAATTGTTTAGCTTTACATGCGCTGTAACAAACCGCAAAATACATTTCAACAAACAGATTTGCAAAAACACAACCAGCAATTGCACAAACACACAACCGCGTTGCTTCTGTCTATCCACACAACTACACGACAAAAATGCACTTCTGGAAAAAGTGGTAGCAACAATAAATTTATCTGAAACACAACGAACTACATTGATGGACCTCCAATGCAAAATATAATGCACAAATAAATGAAATTAAATGCTGGTTCTACTGTAGAAACTGTTTTTTCACTCTGTATATCAGTTCTAAGAGGGTACAGTTGACAGCGTTCACCATTTCTTGCTTCATGGATGAAATGGAATATCAAGATTTTTCTTACACATACATCAGAAAGACAAAGGAGCTATGAACACCTTTGATAACCATGACTTCAGTTGTTTGCACTAGTATATAGCAACTTAAGTAATATCTCTGTGTTTGATGGGTTTTTGTGTGGTTTGAAACAAGTTAACTCCCTGTCGAGAACCTTGACACCTTGAAAGTGTCGTTGTAAAAGGTGTGAATACTTACTGTATGTCAATGTAATATTTCAGTTTTTTTTTTCAAAAAAAATTTGCGAAAATTTATAAAATCCTTTTTTCTCTTTGTCAGTATGGGGTATTGAGTGTAGATTGGTGAGGGAAAAAATGAATACCTTTGCCCTGCCATTGCCTCCCACATATTCTTCTGCCACTGCTACGCTGACAATACCAAACTCTTCCTCTCCTTTCCACCCCGAGCTGCACCCATTTCCTTGTGCATCGCCACCTGCCTCTTAGACATCTCTGCTGGGATGTCTGATTACTACCTACAACTCAACCTCATCAAAACAGAGATCCTTCCCCTCGCAGCTAGTCTGTCCTCCTCTTGAGAACTCTCTATAAAACTGGACACGTTACTCATTTTGGCTGCCTCCTCAGCTAAGAGCTTGGGAGTAATGATTGACTGAAGTCTATCTTTCTCTCAGTGTATCAAAGCCACAACCTGGTCCTGCAGATACATCCTGCGTAACATCTGCAGGATTCGCTCCATCTAACAAGACTATACGCAACTCCTGGTCCATGCCAATGTAATATCCTTGCTAGACTACTGCAACTCTCTCTTGTCTGGCCTTCCAGGTACTGCCATCAAATCTCTCCAGCTGCTACAGAACGCTGCTACACAAGTTGTGTTTGACCTGCTGAAGTGTATTTATCACCCCTCCACATCTCTCTGTATTGGCTTCCTATAGCTGCCCGGGTCAGATTAAAGGCTCTGGTTACAGCCTACAAAACCATCAACAGATCTGCTCCCCGATATCGACAACACCTGATCATGTGCTACAACCCAGTCGGACTGCTACGCTCCTCTGCTTGGTGGTCCCACGCAGCAAAAGTCCATAAGCACAAAGGTTTTTGGTTCTGGCTCCAATATGGTGGAATTACCTTCCCCTCTCACTCAAAACTGCTGAATGGCTCTCTACATTTAAGAAGGGTCTGAAAAATCACCTCTTCTAGACTGCCTTCTTTCCTGGTCTCTTAAGTACTTGATAAATGTGTAACTGTTTATATTTAGGGGGGGCGCGGTGGCGCAGTGGGTTGGACCGGGTCCTCCTCTCTGGTGGGTCTGGGGTTCAAGTCCTGCTTGGGGTGCCTTGCGACGGACTGGCATCCCGTCCTGGGTGTGTCCCCTCTCCCTCCGGCCTTACGCCCTGTGTTGCCGGGTAGGCTCCGGTTCCCCGTGACCCCGTATGGGACAAGCGGTTCTGAAAATGAAATGTGGACAAACTCCTATGCAGCTGCTCGTGTGATGTATGCTGGTTATTTGGTGGATTGTGACAAATTAATTATAGTCTAGAATCACATCTACGCATCCAAATCTCTTTCTGTTGATGTAATGCAGTCATTGTCTTTTTGCATGAGATATACATCACTTTGGAGAAAAACATCTGCTAAATGAATAAACGTACATGTAGATTTGGCTATAATAAAATATGCTCTAAGACTTTTTTTTAGCATTTGTATTAATTTCTAGTAGCTGTGCACACCATGCATGTGTAATGAAGTCAGTCCCATAGAGTTTCTATGCTGAGTGTATAGTGTGTATAGTGAGTGTTATGCTGCCAACTAATGACAGGAAAAGGAACCACAAACCATTGTTGCTATGGAACAGAGAAACAGAAAACGGAAGGGCAAAGAAAATGGAAGTAAAAAGAAGTAAACTGTGAAACATTTCTGTCTTTGAACGTGAGTAACTTTAATGTTTGTAATATAGGATCCAAGTTGTGGTGACAATTTAGAGTTAGTAGGCAGTAGAGATGGGTATTGAAAACTGCTACTGAATTGGTACAGGTTCCTGACTGGTCAATACCGAAATATTGATAAGCTCCTGGACAAACGGTGCTGCTATTGGTATTTATGTAATGTTCATTTATTACCTTCTAAACACGACCACATAGCAGGAGTTTTCAAATTCCTAACTGTCCCCTAATGAGGATGAAGCTGCCGGCGTCAGGCGATTACTTCTGACTTTGTGTAATGCATGTTTACATTCTGTGCTTTCCAGTCATGGCTGACAGAGCAAAATGTTCGAAAATGTGGGCTCGCTTTACTAAATTAAATGAAAATACAGCTAAATGCAGTATGTGTTAAAAGGTAGTTGCGTGTAAAGGGGGTAACACCAGCAACCTCATGAAACACAAATACAACATTCAATATTCAAATCAATAGGTATCGGTATTTATTAAGCAGTGTCGGTATCGATAAAATTCAAACAATAACCATCACTAGTGGACAGTCACTTGATGTTGTGGTTCTGTTTGGTGTGTGTCAAACGTCTAGTGCTCTGTGCTTCCAGGATACACTCCTAACCACCATGATCTTGACCTGAACAAGCAATAGTGAGCAAGTGAGCAATTCAGTGTCTCCTCCTACTCTCCTCTTTCCAGTAATTTGGCTCATCATTTGGAAGTGGTCAGGGCCTACGTCTCACATTTTCAGTAGTTCAGCTTTGAGATGAACGGCTGTATGCAGATATTGTATGCCAGACTGTGTAGGGAATTTCCAGTAGCTTAATGTGTGCCTGCTCCACCCCCCCCCAGTTTATCATCTGTTTTTCTGAATGTGCTCGCTTAAAGATGGAATCCAGCCGTATGAGGTTCAGAGAGCTCTTTGCCTTTCTTGCATGTGAGATGACATAATTGCTTCCAGCCAAGATAAAAGTGCCCTACCCCCAAATCTGAGTCTGGGGGAGCACCAAAAGAAGAGCAGTGGTTTGTGGTACCCGATCTCCCTCCACATGCCTGCTTTCCCAGCGCAGTGTGCTCTCCTTTAATGGTGGCATTCCTGTTTTCTGTGCAGGCTGTCCAATGTGGCGGTGCATTGGTGGTCGCTGCCCATGCTGCTCATTTTCTCTGGAGTTTAAAATAACCCACAATGTCTGAACATAACTCCGGCCCTGTGACATAATTTGCCATCCAGTTACAGCTAGTCTGTGTTCTCCTGCACTGCCTATTTTTCCCCATCCCTCCCATACCCACTTTGGCTGCCTTCAGTAGGAAAAAGTTGTGAACCACTAATAGAGGGTTTGTCTATTTCCGGTCAAAGGGTAGCATTGACAAAGAGTTAGATTAACGGTTTGTACACCGAAGAGGGGAAAAGGGAGGATCAGCATTGTTTGGTAGGAGTTCAGGAGATGGGTTGGAGAAGACAGGACAGGAATCTCTGTGATGTGTACTGCAGCTGCAGGGGAATGGGCCTGACCAACTTTCCTTGCCTATTTTGGTTATTATTCTCTGTAGTGAACAATCAGGCAGGCCCGAGTCCTTGAGTGTCGCAGGCGCCTCTGGTTTTCGGTTTGTCCTACCCCTTCATTTGCGTAATTAGGCCAAATACTAGGCTGTTGATCCAAGCAGCCAGGCTGCCTGTCCAACTCTGATGACTAATGGGTTGATTTGCTGGAGTTAGAGAAAATTGTATTGACAAACCAGGGCATCATGCTTGCGCCCCATCCTGCTGCAGCAGGATTTTTATAGTGAGAAGAAGGCAACACATGTCTCAGTAGCATGTGATAGGCAGAAGGTTGAATTTTCCCAGATGAAGCCTCTCCATCTGGTGTGCTGTGCCTTAGCTATGCCGGCTTCTTTGTTGAAATGCTTGCCTAGATTACCCAGGTCCCACCCCCACCTGACACCCCACATCATCTCAGGTTGCTTCCTGATTTGTCTTCCGTAGCTTGGTAGAGTGCTGCTGCCGTCATGTCTGCTCACATTCTTTCTCTTAGTTGCCTGATGGAGTTGGCGTGTGAGAGGGAGAATCTGACTTGCTAGCAAACTGGAGGCAGAGTGTGTCCAAATCCGTCTGTTGCTCTGTCCAGGCATGCTGTGTGAAGAGAGGGCTCATGTCTGATAGTATGGTGGCGTAATGTCTGACAATCGGTGTGCGTTAACTCGACTTGTCTGCAGCTGTCTCTGTCCAGGCTTTTCCTGCAGGGACACTGATTCGGCCCAGCTGATGTAAGCACACTTGTTTCTAAAGAGGTAGATAAGCACTAAGGAAAGGAGAGAGAGGGGAAAATCCCCATCACTGACATGCATGGTAGCTGGAATTTTGAACTCAGCCCCATGAATAGTTTAGTTATGATCCATCTTGTATTAGCATTTGTAAGAGTCAAATACAGGGAACAGTTCTTTATTATATGCTAAATCACCATGTGGGACTGGCCACTGAGCTCGTAGTGTTACAGGTATACATGCAGTCCCCGAGTTATGAACGTCTGACTTATGTACAGCCCGTACTTACGAACCACACCCTTACTGACCGGCAGTTGATTTTTTTTCGTCACCCTTAAGTAACAATCAAATGAAAACTTCATAATTAAGCCTATTATATTCTCTCAAACCTTCCTTGCGCTGCTCTTCAACTCCTGTCCCTCATTGTTCCCCAGTCCCGTTCCACGTGTCTTTTCTCACAACCGCCTGCCTCGTTGTTCGATCACAATTTCATTGCCTTTGTTCCATTTGCCGATCGACTGACCATTCGCCTGTCCCCGACCACTAGATCACGTCTAGTCCTTTCATTCTGAATAAATGATCCTGCACTTGGGTCCAGTCTCCCTCCATGTCCTCTGTTCATCATCACAGTAGTAACATTTATTATCTCTTTCTATGTCTCTCTCTATTATAAATTCTGTATTTCCATTATTATTATTACATTTACATTTCTTCATTTAGCAGATGCTTTTCTCCAAAGCGACATACATCTCATTATATCAATTATATTATCATTACATCATTACATTGTATTATTATTATTATTGTTATTATTTTATTGTTATATTAAAGAAGGGGGGGTCGTGGTGGTGCAGCAGGCTTGATTGGGTCCTGCTCTCTGGTGGGTCTGGGGTTTGAGTACTGCTTAGGATGCCTTGTGGTGGGCTGTCGTCCCGTCCTTGGATGTGTCCCATCCCCCTCCAGCTTTGCACCTTGTGTTGCTGGGTTAGGCTCCGGTTCACCGCAACCCTGCTCGGAACAATCGGTTTCAGCCAGTGTGTGTGTTTTATTAAAGATGTTTTAGTGTAGGGGGGAGCGGTGGCGCAGTGGGTTGGACCGGGTCCTGCTCTCCAGTGGGTCTGGGGTTCGAATCCTGCTTGGGGTGCCTTGCGGCGGACTGGCGTCCCGTCCTGGGTGTGTCCCCTCTGGCCTTACGCCCTGTGTTGCTGGGTAGGCTCCGTGACCCCGTATGGGACAAGCGGTTCTGAAAGTGTGTGTGTGTGTGTGTGTGTGTGTGTGTGTGTGTGTGTGTGTGTTTTAGTGTATCCAAAGTGTTTTTTTTTTTTAAATGTTTTTTGTGCATAGGAAGGTATATGGTATACTAAGTCAAACATTTGACAATCTGACATCAGATACCTGCCATACCTAACTGTTCCGACTTACATTGAAATCCAACTTAAAGACGGACTGAGGACACAGAACTCGTTCCTAATTTGGGGACTGCCTGTACAGGGTATGTGATGAACAAGAGTCTTCCTTATATATGCTCTGTTTCACCTTTGTTGAAATCACAGTTGAAATGTTTAAGACAGTTTAATATGCAAGGACTGTTTTAAATTATTTGAACAGTGTCATCCAGACCTTTGAAACATTTATCAGGTTTGTGCAATGACTAAATTACTGTACTTGGAGCCAAAAAGTTCTAGGAGGCTAGCATGATGTGATGTACTTGAGCATTATTTGTACCATGTATGTGTATAGCATCATACTGTATAGCTGTACAGCTGCACAAGTGAAATGCAACCCTGCACATTTTTGCTGGACCCCCCGGTGGCGTGGTGGCACACAGTTACTCCACCCTGCTTTTCAGCTTGGCACTCTTTCATGACAGTAGCATTGATTTAGGTCTCATTATAAAGAGGACCCTCAATGGTATTGCTTGTCTCTTTCATATAAATTCATTTGCTTTCTGAGGATGGAACAAGTGAGTCACGTGATTACTCTTGCAGATGTAGAACTGAACATCATCAAGGTTTTGGAGTTTTCATTTTTTTCCCATCCAGTATCATTTGTATTGTTTTTGGTGGGTTTTTTTTTTCCTGCCAAAACACAATTGAAAAAACCTTATAGCAAATAGGACTTTTTTTATTGCGTTTGGTGTTGTTTGTTTATTGCATTTTTTGTTGCTCAATAAAGGGTGTTATTGATATTTTTCTGTGTCTGAAATTAGTATGCATTTGATGTGGAATTAATCACTGAGAACTCCATTTGATGCACACATGGATATATTCACTTTATATGAAAGCTACTTGTTACATAACTATGTTAATTTGAATTTAGCGGTGGTTACTGTTCAGTAGATCCAGTTTTATTTTTTTACCGTGGGACCAATATCATGCCATAAAGAAATAATTAAGATAAAGTCACCATAACAGAGTAACTTTGACATCAGGACTTTGAAAAAGTTGTTAATTAAAGAACTGGAAGGCTTCCCTGCAGTGAAAATTTTAATGGGACCATTTATGCACAGGTCATTCAGAAAGTATTCAGACCCCTTCATTTGTTTACTTTTTTGTGTTACAGCCTTATGCAAAAATTGTTTAAATTAATTTTTCTCTCATCATTCTAAATGCAATACTCCATAATGAAGATGTAAAAATAGGATTTTAGAAATCTTTGCAAATTTCTTAAAAATAAAAAAACAAATATCACATTGACATACGTTTTGAGACCCTTTACTTATTACAGTAAAACCCTGATTTACCGCGAATTCGGATATAACGTGATGGGTCATTGGACTCTTTTGCTCTTTCCGCAATGTGAGAAACTACATGAAATGTTCAAAAGTTGGCAAAGTGTACAAACTTACCAAACTGTCTTACAGCCCGAGTAGGTTAGAAATGCTGAAATGCCTCTTTGTCTTACAGTTGTCTGTGTCGGCACTCGCCATCAATTCATTGTCGGCAAATGACACTTACTAAACTTTGATTTTAGTTTCAAAAGACTGTTCTAACTAATATCAAACACAACAAAAACCTTTTTTAAAACATTCATAGAACTCAAACAAGTTTAATGTAATCTAATCAAAACTAAGGCCTTTCATGGTAGTATTGTGAATTAGTGCATTTGTTATCAAAGCGCTCAGTACCATGGCGGATTTCTATTAATCTGCCTTGATCGACAGGTGAGATTTCACTCGCAGCCAGTGACATGCTACGTTCAAGCAAGGAACACTCGATTGCTTTTTTAAAAAATAAACTGTAAATGATTGCTGATATGAGGGTGCAGTGGTGCGGTGGGTTGGACCGGGTCCTGCTCTCCGGTGGGTCTGGGGTTTGAGTCCCGTTTGGGGTGCCTTGCGACAGACTGGCGCCCTGTCCTGGGTGTGTCCCCTCCCCCTCCAGCCTTATGCCCTGTGTTGCCGGGTTAGGCTCCTGCTCCCCGCGACCCCATATGGGACAAGCGGTTTCAGATGATGTGTGTGTGTGTGTGTGTGTGTGTGTGAGATTGCTGATACGCCACCGTAGTTAGTAGTGTTTACACATACAGTACATGTATTCTTGAATGTTTATGTTATTGAACTAACTCTGAGTAGAATGAGAGCAAGACAAATTTTTATAACTTGCATGAATATAAACGTGGTTTAATGTAAACAAAAGCCCAAAGTACTTTTTGTTGTTCAGTTGTTTTGTTGTTTTAAGTAAACAGATTTAATACAAATCAATTTGTGTTTTAATTTCTACTGTTGGGGTGGGGTGGCATGGGGGATTTGGCCTCTGCCCGCTGCATGATGGGTCTGGGGTTTGAGACCACCTTGGGGTGCCTTGCGATGGACTGGTGCCCTGTCTAGGGTGTGTCCCCTACCCTTTTGGCTGTGCGCCTGTGCTGCTGGGTAGGCTCCGGCTGGCTGCGACCCTGCTTGGGACAAGCAGTTGTATACATTGTAATTTCTACTGTAACAACAACCATTAATTAATTCATTGCATTCTTTAATTTAAAGATAATATACTTGCCAGAAAGTAAATGTGGAAAAAATGGGTCAAATAGGGCAAAAATACGGGTGATTTAGGATGTTCAATAAACATTTTGTTGGTTTGAACGCTGATTTTCTTGAACCCTGATTCAGCGCAACCCCTCTTTTTTTTGCAGTGACATTTTATGGATCCTAACAACTTTATAACTTTATAACAGGGTTTCACTGTACTTAGTTAACACATCTTTGGCAGCGTTTACAGCCTCGAGTTTTCTTGGGTGTGACGCGAAAAGCTTTGCACATCTGTATTTTAGAGTTTTCTGCCATTCTTCTCAGCAGACCCTCTTAAGCTCTGTCAGGATGGATGGAGACTGACAGGAAAGTTATTTTCAAGTCTCACCAGAGATGTTTGACTGGGTTGAAGTCCGCGTTCTAGCTGGGCCACTGAAGGACACTTACAGATTTGTCCCTGGGCCACTCTTGCATTGTTCTTGCTTTATGTTTAGAGTCATTGCCCTGTTGGAAGGTAAACCCAGAGCACTTTGGATCAGGTTTTCATTAAAGATAACTGTACTGTTCTCCATTCAGTTCCCTTGGCCCTGAGTCGTCTCCTAGTGCCCGCCGCTAAAAAACAACCCCACAGCATGATTCTGCCACCACTGTGCTTCACTGCTGGGATAGTATTGTGCAGGTGATGAGTGGTGTGTGGTTTCCTCGAGACATGATGCTTAGAATTGAGGCCAAACAATTCAATCTTGGTTTCATCAGACCAGAGAATCTTGTTCTTCACAGTCTGAGAGTCCTTTAGGTGCCTTTTTGCAAACTCCAAGTGGACTTTCACATGTCTTTTACTGAGGACAGGCTTCCTTCTGGCCACTCTGCCATAAAGCCCAGATTGGTGGAGTGTTGCAGTGATGGTTGTCCTTCTGGAAGTTTTTCCCATCTCCACACAGGATCTCTGGAGTTCAGCTACAGTGACCATGGGGTTCTTGGTCACCTCTCTGACCAAAGCCCTTCCCCAGTTGCACAGTTTGGCTGGGCGGCCAGCATCAGGCAAAGTCGTTGTTGCTCCAAAGTTCTTCCATTTAACAATTTTGAAGGTCACTGTCCTCTTGAAAACCTTCAGTGCTACAGAAATTTTTGTAGCCTTCCCCAGATCTGTGCCTTGACTCAATACTCTCTCTAAACTCTGCAGGGATTCCATTGACTGCATGGCTTGGCTTTTGCTCTGATAGATATTGTCAGCTGTAGGACCTTATACAGACAGCCTTTCCAAATCATATCCGATCTACGGAGCTTACCACAGATGGACTCCAAACAAGGTATAGAAACATCTCAAACATGATCAATAGAAATGGGATGTACCTGAGCTAAATTTCAACTGTCATAGCCAAGGGTCTGACTACTTACTGTATGTCAATATGATATTTCTTTTTTTATTTGTAATAAATAAAAAAAATTCTCTAAAGTCCTGTTTTCACTTTGTTATTATAGGGTACTGACTATAGACTGATCAGGGATAAATGAATTTAAATGGTTTTAGCCCAAGGCTACAACATAAAAATGGAAAAAAACTGAAAGTGTTTGAATACTTTCTGAATGCACTATAGTTGTGGTGTTGGGGTGTGGATAGCTGTTAGTGTAGTGGTTAGAGCTGCTCCCTTTAGACCTAGAGGTTACAAGTTCAATCCCTGCCTCTGGCTGTAATACCCTTGAGCAATGTATTTACCCTAAGTGGCTCCAGTGAAATTACTCTGCTGTTTGAATGGGTAAATACCTCAACATTGTATGTTCCTTTGGAGAAAAGTGTCAGCTAAATGAATAAATGTAGGTTTTGCATATGGATTTCCTAGCACTTGCAGTAGATGTGCATGTGGTACTCATGGCTTGTATTTCAGTTCAGCTTTACATTTTTAGCTATGGATGGTAGAGAGTGTGGTGAAATCAGTCCTACATAAAGTCAATAGAAGGAAAGGTATGCAGTTCCAAAGGACGCTTTTCCATTTAGCTGCCCTGGAAAGCATGGAGTCATAATCTTCTGCAGTGTTTGGGTTCTTCAGAGATCATCTGAAGAGCAAAGCAGTGAAGCATGTTGATGGATTTCAGTGAAGTGTGCAAATTGATGGATGCGATAAAATCTCTTTGAGGTTATCTCTCAAGAACAGGATGGTGATTCTTTGGTCTGACCTCTGCCCACTCTAATTGTTACGGTAAACTTCACTGTTGATAGCACCTACATGCCCAAAGTCATAGAATAATATAAGGGCTTTGGCTATTTGAATTATTAATCTTGAGAAATGACTCTTTACTTTTCACTTTTGAACAAGATTGGTATCGTTAAGTCAAGTTGACCACAGGACTGCTAGTTTGTAGAGCTTCAGCAGTGACATCTTTAATCCTCAAGCGAACATAAAAATAATGAGAGGTTAATGTTGAGTTCTTACTATGTCATAGAAAATCTTACTTGAAGACTGTTATTGTGTAATATCAAGGATAAGCTTGTATTTTCTCTTACCAATTTATCGCTATACATTTAAAACTGGATAAAGTGTAAAAACATACTGTTATGAGAAACCCAAACAGGAAAAATGATGATTTCCTTGAAAACCTGATATACTCAAAAACTATCATGGCAGAAAAGCTTGTTTCAGAATTTGGACATAAAGTTTGTAGAAACTATAGATTTGCATGATGTGTTGAGAATGGAGCAGTCGGATTTGTACATAAGTCGGAACAGTTAGGTACTATTCGTGTCAATGCCAGTTAGTCAAATGTTTGTCGTAATATATAGTATATCGTGTACCTTTCTATGCATAAAAAACCTTAAAGAAAGACTTACAGATACACTGAAACATCTTTAATATAACAATGCAGTAATAATAATGATGATGTAATGATAATGATAACACAAATAATAATAATAACTATAACTACAGTATTTATAATAGAGAGAAAGGAGGAGGAGAGAGAATGAGTGTGTGTAGGTATAAAAAATATTAAAGAAAATTTAATCTTCACTTTTTCAGTGTTTGTTGGTGTTTCACATTTTTCCAGTCACTTTATTATTTCCACTTTAGTTTCAGTCGTGATCCTTTTCCTTTTCTTTGATGCATCATCATCACTTGCATCACATTTATGCTTTTGTGCCATGGTTATGAGGGTAAAACAAAAAAATTAAAGCCAAATACAGTAACACATGAGACACTGGTAACACCAACCGTGGTCAGTGTGATATTGAGCAGGCAGGAGACTGAGGTGTGTGTGTGTAGATCCAGTCGCGGGATATTTGTCGACGGTACACAAGGGAGCAGACAAGATTCATGGTCGGGGACAGGCGTGGGTCGGTCGATGCACAGACGTAGGTCCGGAAGAGAATCCAATGTCATAGTTAAGGAGGCAGTTCAAGTGTCAGGAGCCATGGATGTCAGGAGCGGGAATGAGGGACTTGGAAGGACAGATAGGTTGTCGTGGATTCACTCGAGAGCGCAGGAGAGACGGGTTTCTCAAATGAGATTCCACAACCAGGGTATGCAGGTGCGGCTTCTTTATACCCCGCTACTCGATTTCGGGCAGGTGCAGGCGTTCGGGGCGTGGTTGTGGGCGTGACAGTCCGACTGAAAAGAAAGAAGTCTTAGTCCTGGCTCGGTCTCATGCGCCCATGAGCTGACGGACCGTTGTAGGTATACAATGTTTTGATGCGCATTGCAAAGTAGTGCTTGTTTGTTATAACAAATAATTGTCTGCAACTTGAATTTTTAATGTAGTAGGCTTTACTGGTAGTGGTTCGTAACTACAGGTTGTACGTAAGTTGAACGTTCATAACCTGGGGACTGCCTGTAGTCCTAGAAACTGGAAATGGACCCCACTATGATTATCACACAGCCAGTTTGCTTAAGGAGAGCTTTTAATTCTGTATCTATTAATGTGTAACTTTCTCTGGAGAATCCTTTACTTCCTTCCTTATGTGCCCTTATTTAGAATGCACTGAAAGAGATTTGTAATTAAAACATTTACATCACTAAGATACTCTCATAGGTAAACAATACTGATTGCTTTGTCTGCCAAAACAGACTGTTCAGACATAGAAGCAGATGTGAAGAAGTTTAATTTATTTTCAATATTTATAATTCACTTGAATCATTTTATATATCAGGCGCTCCAGTTTGCTTCAGATATGTATTTCGCATATGTAAGTTTCTCTTCCAGCGCTCTGGCCTTGCAGTTTGTATTCTTCAACAACACAGATTGTACAGAAGGTAATGAAAATAGGATTAGCTATTAATGTATTTGATTTTTAATCAAAATCAATTAAGACATTTATTTTATGGGAAAGAATGAAAAACAATGCAGCAAGAAACCATACTGCTGGATCCATCCGACCCCTGAATTCCCTTAGTTAATGGTATGGTACACACTGCCCTATACTAAACCTAAAAAACTCATTATTCATGCTTTCATCCATCCATCCATCCATCCATCCATCCATCCATCTTCCTCCGCTTTTATCCGGGGCTGGGTCGCGGGGGCAGCAGTCCGAGCAGAGTCCTCCAGACTTCCCTCTCCCCGCACACCTCCTCCAGTTCCTCTGGGGGAACCCCAAGGCGTTCCCAGGCCAGCCGGGAGACATAGTCTCTCCACCGTGTCCTGGGTCTGCCCCGAGGCCTCCTTCCAGTGGGACAAGCCCGGAACACCTCCCCAGGGAGGCGTCCAGGAGGTCTCGCCCTCACCCTATCCCTAAGGGTGCGCCCAGCCACTCTGCGGAGGAAACTCATTTCTGCCGCTTGTATCCGCGATATCATTCTTTCGGTCATGATCCAGAGTTCATGACCATAGGTGAGGGTAGGAACGTAGATCGACCAGTAAATTGAGAGCTTCGCCTTACGACTCAGCTCCCTCTTCACCACAACAGACCGGTACAATGACCGCATTACTGCGGACGCCGCACCGATCCGTCTGTCGACCTGCCGCTCCATTTTTCCCTCACTCGTGAACAAGACCCCGAGATACTTAAACTCCTCCACTTGAGGGAGTAACTCCCCCCTAACCCGGAGGGGGCAATCCACCTTTTTCCGACTGAGAACCATGGCCTCGGATTTGGAGGTGCTGATTCTCATCCCCGCCGCTTCGCACTCGGCTGCAAACCTCCCCAGTGCACGCTGCAAGTCTTGACTTGATGAAGCCAACAGGACCACATCGTCCGCAAAAAGCAGAGACGAGATCTCGCGGCCACCAAAACAGACACCCTCCGTTCCCTGGCTGCGCCTAGAAATTCTGTCCATGAAGATAATGAACAGAATCGGTGACAAAGGGCAGCCCTGGCGGAGTCCAACATGCACCGGGAACAGGTCTGACTTACTGCCGGCAATGCGAACCAAGCTCCTGCTCCGGTTATACAGGGAACGAACAGCCCGTAGCAATGAGCCCCGAACCCCATAATCCCGAAGTACCCCCCACAGGATGCCACGAGGGACACGGTCGAATGCCTTCTCCAGGTCCACAAAACACATATGGACTGGTTGGGCGAACTCCCACGAACCCTCCAGCACCCTAGTGAGGGTATAGAGCTGGTCCAGTGTTCCACGGCCAGGGCGAAAACCGCATTGCTCCTCCTGAATCCGAGGTTCGACTGTCGGTCGGATTCTCCTTTCCAGTACCCTGGCATAGACTTTCCCAGGGAGGCTAAGGAGTGTGATCCCCCTGTAGTTGGAACACAATCTCCTGTCCCCCTTCTTAAAAAGAGGGACCACCACCCCGGTCTGCCAGTCCAGAGGCACCGTTCCCGAACTCCACGTGATGCTGCAGAGGAGTGTCAGCCAAGACAGCCCCACAACATCCAGAGACTTGAGAAACTCGGGGCGGATCTCATCCACCCCCGGAGCCTTGCCACCGAGGAGTTTTTTGACTACCTCAGCAACTTCAGCCAGGGTAATGGACGAGTCCCCCTCCAAGTCCCCAGCCTCAGCTTCCTCTACGGAAGGCGTGTCGGAGGGATTGAGGAGATCCTCAAAGTACTCCTTCCACCGCCCGAGGACATCCTCAGCTGAGGTCAGCAGCGCACCACTTCCACTGTAAACAGTGTTCGTGGAACACCGCTTCCCCCCTCTGAGTCGCCGGACGGTTTGCCAGAATCTCTTTGAGGCCGACCAAAAGTCTTCCTCCATGGCCTCACCGAACTCCTCCCAAGCCCGAGTTT
Organism: Scleropages formosus; assembly: GCF_900964775.1. Classification (NCBI taxonomy): domain Eukaryota; kingdom Metazoa; phylum Chordata; class Actinopteri; order Osteoglossiformes; family Osteoglossidae; genus Scleropages; species Scleropages formosus. Next base: position 11,112,790 of record NC_041806.1, read on the forward strand.
TTGCCACGGCGACTGCCAGAGCAGTGTTCCGCCTGGCCCGCCGGTACCTGTCAGCTGCTTCGGGAGTCCCATGAGCCAGCCAGGCCCGATAGAACTCCTTCTTCAGCTTGACGGCATCCCTTACTTCCGGTGTCCACCACCGTGTTCGGGGATTGCCGCCGCGACAGGCGCCGGAGACCTTATGGCCGCAGCTCCGAACCCCCGCCCCGACAATGGAGGCGCGGAACATAGTCCATTCAGACTCGATGTCCCCCACCTCCCTCGGGACCTGGTTGAAGGTCTGTCGGAGGTGGGAGTTGAAGACCTCTCTGACAGGGGCCTCTGCCAAACGTTCCCAACAGACCCTCACTATGCGTTTGGGCCTGCCAGGTCTGTCCAGCTTTTTCCCCCGCCATCGAATCCAACTCACCACCAGGTGGTGATCAGTTGACAGCTCAACCCCTCTCTTCACCCGAGTGTCCAAGACATATGGCCGAAGGTCAGAAGAAACGACTACAAAGTCGATCATCGACCTCCGACCTAGGGTGTCCTGGTGCCAAGTGCACTGATGGACACCCTTATGCATGAACATGGTGTTCGCTATGGATAAACCGCGACTAGCACAGAAATCCAATAACAACTCACCGCTCGGGTTCAGATCAGGGAGGCCGTTCCTCCCAGTCACGCCCCTCCAGGTATCACTGTCGCTGCCCACGTGGGCGTTAAAGTCCCCCAGTAGAACGACAGAGTCCCCAGTAGGAGCGCTTTCCAGCACGCCCCCCAGGGACTCCAAGAAGGCCGGGTACTCTACACTGCCGCTAGGCGCATAAGCACAAACGGCAGTGAGAGACCGTTCCCTGCCCGAAGGCGTAGGGAGACGACCCTCTCATTCACCGGGGTAGACTCCAACACATGGCGGCTGAACTGGGGGGCTATTAATAAGCCCACACCCGCCCCCCGCCTCTCACCTTGGGCAACGCCAGAATAGTGGAGAGTCCACCCTTGATCGAGAAGAGTGGTTCCAGAACCCAAGCTGTGAGTGGAAGTGAGCCCGACTATATCTAGACGGTGTCTCTCAACTTCCCGCACCAGCTCAGGCTCCTTCCCCGCCAGTGAGGTGACATTCCAAGTCCCAAAAACCAGAGTTGGCGCCCGAGGTTTGGGTCGGCCGGGCACTCGGCCCCGACCACCGCCCAAATCACAATGCACCGGCCCCTTACGGTTTCTCCGGCAGGTGGTGAGCCCACCGAAGAGCGGCTCCACGTCATGCCTTCGGGCTGAGCCCGGCCAGGCCCCGTGGGCATAGACCTGGCCACCAGGCGCTCGCATGCGAGCCCCCCCCCCAGGCCTGGCTCCAGGGTGGGGCCCCGGTGACCCCATACCGGGCGGGGTAAACGAAAGCCTTGATTTTTTCTTCATAAGGGGTTTTTGAACCGCGCTTTGTCTCGTCTGTCACCCAGGACCTGTTTGCCATGAGAGACCCTACCAGGGGCATATAGCCTCAAACAACATAGCTCCTGGACTCATTCAGGCACTCAGACCCCTCCACCACGGTAAGGTGGCGGTTCACGGAGGGGTCATGCTTTCATTAGGCTGTGAAATTTCTTAATATTTGTCACTTCAAAGCATCATTTTGCATCTCCATGTTTGAGGTTAGTGTGTAAGGAGGGTTGGTACCTGTAGTGCCTACAGCTTGTGAGATGCACATTTACATTTTATTCCCCTGGCTGCCGCTGTTATGCAAAATCATGTAAGGGGAAACCTAAATGAAATGTGTAATTCATGGATAATGACAAAAAAAAAAAAAAACAATGATGATAATGTATTCATATTATGAAGTGCAATGATTTCAAAGTTAGTGCTGGTGTTGCTTGTGCATGAAAGGTTAAGTGCAATTCAAAGATTGTGACATAGGGCTCTGAAGGCAGGGAAGGTGGCCTAGTCTCCTGATGGCCTCCTGACTGAAGATAAGTTGCCTCCTCAAATGTGCCAAGCTACAGGTGGCCCCTGTCCATTTTCTGTGTTTCGTCCTGTTCTCTTGTTGAGGTTTGTGTCACTTGAGGCTTGATTGCCTTCCCTCTTCAAGTGGAAATTCAACACCAATAAACTCCTTAATGATCTTGTGAGAATGCATTTTTCTGTAATGATTTCCAGCTCCATCAATCCTTAAATGCATTTTACAGATCACTTGCCTGGTTTTCAACCAGCTGAATTACTCATTTGTGTCAGGTTATTTCAATTAGCTGTCTTGGTGCCAAGCAACAATGCTATTTTTTCAGCCCATTTCTTTCTTTTTGTTTGTCTGCATAATGAGTTTTGTCAAAATACCCCAAAAAGCCAACTTAAAAAAAGAAAAGGGAGAGTGCCAGGGGAGACAAGTGTAAATCTGTGAGTGCAGATGGTTTGCCTTGTGAATTAGCCTTGTAGTGATTAGTGGATGTGCAGTTTTTGCATCTGAGTCTTTTTTGAACTGCTTTTTGTTATCTGTTGACAAAAGTGATATATACTTATCTCACAACCTGCTTGTGTGTACCTCTGCTCCTTCTAGCTCTGTGCCTTTTCCATCCTTAATGGACTAATTTAGTCATGTAACCCTCATGAAAACTGAATAAGTGTGAAGATTGTGGTAATGCTGAATAGCTTATTGTATGTTGATTGAAGCTCAAAGTCAATCAAAGACTTGAGAGTTTGGGAAAACCCATTATATTGCATAATCTGTGTTTTACTTCCTAGCTGTTGGCTACACAGTCAAAGAGCTTAGGGCAGAGCCCACGTTTCCTCCGGGGGCTGTAGACCCACACTCGATCCCCTAGGGCTGGGGGATGCCTGCAACACTGTGTGTTGTATGCGCGCTTCTGCTGGCCCCCCGCCTCCGTTGGATGGTGCCAGGCAAAGCATGTGCGGACTGCAGGCACTTCCGCAGCTGCTGGAGGTACTCTGGACCCGGTTGTCCACTCACTTTGGGCTCCAGTGGGCTGCCAAAAGCTAAGTCCACTGGTGTTCTAAGCTCGTGCCCAAACATGAGCAGGGTGGGGATGCAGCCAGTGGACTTCTGGACAGCAGAACAGCATGCCCACAGGACCAGAGGCAAGTGCCTGTCCCAGTCAAGCTGGTGTCAGGCAGTGAGAATGGAGAGCTGTGTGGTGAATGCGCCATTGAAACCCTCCACCAGGCCGTTGCTCTGTGGGTGGAGAGGTGTGGTGCGCATCTTTCGCACCTACAGCCAGTTGCACCTCTCTAATGACCTGTGATTAGAAGTTCCTACCCTGGTCACTGTTCAGCTCCTCTGGTGCCCCGAAACAGGAGAATGTCTCTTCTACCAACCGCTCCGCCGTAGTAGCGTCACTCTAGTCCGGTACACCCTATGCCTCAGGCCACTTAGTGAAGTTGTCCATCGTCACGAGAACATTGCTTTCCCCCGATCTGTGTGGGGAAAGGGTCCCAGTACGTCCATGTCCACACACTCTGTCGGGGCACCCAACTGTTTCATGTTTGCGGTGTACACACACACACACACACACACACACACACACACACACACACACACACACACACACACACTTTCAGAACCGCTTGTCCCATACAGGGTTGCGGGGAACCGGAGCCTACCTGGCAACACAGGGCGTAAGGCCGGAGGGGGAGGGGACACACCCAGGACGGGACGCCAGTCCGTCGCAAGGCACCCCAAGCGGGACTCGAACCCCAGACCCACCGGAGAGCAGGACCCGGTCCAGCCCACTGCACCACCGCACCCCCATGTTTGTGGTAATGGTCTGCTATTTCTTGCTCGCCAAACCAGCATCTCGGGGCAGCCATTAGCACGGGCAGCTCATGATGTTGGTCTGCTCTCACGTCTAGCAGGATGCTCAGCTCTTTCCCTTCTAAGGCCAACCCCAGCTGTGCCGCTGTAGTCACCGCATCCCAGCCATTGTGCCGCGCTGCTAGCTGGAACTGTGTTTCTTAAGTCACGTACGGCTCTGCTCCCGGATACCACGGCAGACGGAGCACAGTGCGCTGCGGTGCTTCCCCCGAGATTGGTGTCCTGCGTGATGGTTGGGGCATGCCGGTTTCTTCCCGTGCCATCGCAAGGGAAGCTGCTTGCTGGCACACTGGTGGTGGTCCCTATAGCTGCTCCAAGTCAGAATTTCAGGTTCAGGTCAGAAGTTCCGTGGTTCTCTGCCGCAGATCTTCCCTCTCCAGCGCACACTCACTCCTGCGATGCGTTCTCATGGTCTGTTTGTATGGACCCTGCTCCATCCCACTTCTGACACCAATGTAGCATCCCCCCATGGAGCTACTGGAAACAGGCTTGGAAATTAGGGTAAAAGGAACGGCGGGCTCTTTATTAACTTTGTACATGTCTTTGGTAGCAGTCTTAACAAAGACACTACAGACAGCACAAGTGATGCCGAACAGTAGGGAGTTACCCTGGGTCACTCGCAACCCCCCCCCCCCCCCCCCCCCCCCCCCCACCGTGTACAGCGGTTAGGGGACCACTCCTACGAGTACCCATAATTCCCCTGTAACAAACTACGTGTAAACGATAAAAAACCAATCATAACAGAACACCAAACTATGTACCAACATGAACAGTAATATCTATTTACACGGAGCTATTTCAGCTCTCCTCAGTGCCGTTATTGTGTATAGCATTAGCTATTGTATATTATTTCTTATATTACGGTTATGTACTTGTTTAGTATTTGAGAGGAACAATAACACAAATTATTCCTCCTCAGTTCAGTGTAGAGAGTATTATTAAAGAACAAAGAAAGAAATGAGTTACTAACAGATGACAATACCAAAAGTTCCCCATTTTGGCATTTTGGTTGGATAACCTGTCAGAGCCTTGTACTTGGTGAAAGTGCTTTTATTTTGGATCCTCACCTTTTTTTGGTCTGTGAAAGAGTTAACTATAAACGGTTGTTTTTAAACAAGAATTACAGTGGTAATAGAAAGTCAGCTTCATTGTCTCACAGTGTGTGAGAGAACATGGGTTTTATCCCTGCTCAGTCTGTGTGGAGTTTGCATGTTCTCCCCATGTCTGGGTGAGTTTCCTCCGGGTGCTCTGGTTTCCTCTCACAGCCCAAAGACATACTGTTCAGGTTCCCCCATAGTATGTGAATGACACAGAGAGAGTGTGTTCCACTGATGTATGGATGAGCAACCCATTTTAAGTAGTGTATCTAGCAGTGTAAGTCACCTTGGTGAATAAGGTGTGTGGGGTAGTAACACTACATAGTATCCATTGTAAGTAGCTTTGGAAAAAAGCATCTGCTAAGTGAATAAATGTAAATGTAAGTCACCACTGCATTTCAAAATTCTCACCTTTTGTTGCCCTAAAAGCAAGAAGACAAATAAAATCAATTAATTATAAATTGTACCTGCAACATCAAAGTGAAAAAAGAAGGCAACATCTTTAGGGGAAAAGTAGAATAACAGAGTTGGATAGGAGCGCACCCCCCAGCTTAACACATTGAATGAATGAATGAATGAATGAATGAATGAATGAGCGAGCTTTATTGCCAAGTATGTTTACACATAGAAAGAATTCGTCTTGGTGACAGAAACTTCCACAGCACAGACAGAATGACAGTGACAAGACACATATAATAAAAGTAGAGTGGGCTAATAAAAGATAAAAAATATATAGAGTATAAAGTACACAATATACAAAATAGATACTAGACATTATACGTTTGTACAGGTATGTTATATACAATGCAAGGGAAAGTATATGAAAGATATGATGTGAAAAATAAATATAAATAGCGTTGTTTATTGCACCAGTTTACTCCCTAGGGGGCATTTAGCTGTTCATGAGGTAGATGGCCTGAGGAAAGAAACTTTTCCTGTGCCTGGCTGTCCTGGTGCTCAGTGCCCTGTAGTGCCAGTCACACGGCAAAAGTTCACAGAGGAAGTGGCCTGGGTGCGAAGGGTCTAGGATGATTTTGCCAGCCCTTTTTCTCACTCTGAACGAGTACAATTCTTGGAGGGGGGTGCCGATGATTCCTCCAGCCGTCTGGACTATCAGCTGTAATTTTCCGAGGTCTAATTTTGTAGCTGAGCAGAACCAGACAGTTATAGAGGTGCAGGGGACAGACTGGATGATTGCAGAGTAGAATTGCATCAGCAGCCTCTGTGGCAGGTTGAACTTCCTCAGCTGGCGAAGGATGTACAACCTCTGCTGGGCCTTCTTCACAATGGAGTCTATGTGGAGCTCCCACTTCAGGTCTTGTGAGATGGTGGTGCCCAGGCACCTGAATGACTCCACTGTTGCCACAGTGCTGTTCTTGATGGTTCAAATCTCACCTCCAGCTGTAGTACCTTTGAGCAAGGCAATTGCCCTAAATTGTTCCAGTAAAACTACCTAGCTGTATAAATGGGTCAATAATTTTACGTAACATAATATTGTAAGTTGCTTTTGAGAAAAGTGTTAGCTAAATGAATAAAAATTTTTACTGCTTGGCCACAGAATCTTCACGGTGCTTTTTAGCAAAAGATAAACAGTCTTCTGATCCGTCTCCATCTTACTCGTTCATCCAGTTTAGACGGTCGGTCTGATCTAGACAGGGTCTGGGTGGTGCCAGAAGCCTTCCAATTCTTAATGATTATCTTGACTGCTCCATGGAATACTTAAAGCCGTTGCCATCTTTTTATACCCATCTATACTCATCTTCTGATTTGTGCCTTTCCACAACTTTATCTCAGAAATTTCTGAATACCATTTCCCATCCATAGTGGATTCTACGATCTTTTCAAAATGCACTTTCAAACAGTGGAATATTCTAGAAATAGCTGCTTTTATACTCAACTAATCAAAATCGCTACTGTTAGTGACAAGTAGTTTCCACTTAGTTTGTTGTGTGATCTGTAAGGTAGTTTGGTTAAACCTGTGCAAGTGTTCTACTGTTATAAGAATAATTTATTTTCAGAATGTTTTAGAATTTTATTTTCACTTGGTTCATATGGTTTTCTGTGGAATTAAAAACTGAAGAAGTCTAATTTGTTTTTATTTTCAAAGTTTGAAAGTAGATGGTGATTTCCTATTCCCACTGTGACTTTAACCGGCTTCCTTTACTCAATCTAGAATAAGCCATATGAATTGTTGATAAAAACAGGAAGCATAGTTTTGACAGTGAGATAAAGCTGAAAGGACATAATGCAATGCTACTGTCTATTCCTGCATAGCCTGGCTATTGGCATGACAATGCCCTCATACAAGAAAGGCATAGAACTGACTGACAGATAAGGCTGTGATTTCTGCTCTCTCTGTGTCTCTCATTCTTTGTCGCTTGCTCACTGATTGAGTTTCTCCTGCCTTCTATTCAGAGCCATAGGAAAGCACAACATTTGCATCTTTTGAAATGGGACTAAAAACAGGATGCTGTTGGGGAAGTTTGTCAACAAAGCCTGGAAATGACCAGCTCCTGTGTATGAGGGTCTTTTCTGTGTGATAAGTGCAACACAACATAGACCTGCCTGGAAAAGCAACACAGCATTGCACTACTTCATTCATGCCTTGGAAGTCCTGGACAGTAAAAATACATATTCCAAACAGTAAAAAAAAAACATCCTGGAAGTAAAAGTACAATATTTGTATGCTTTCTGCAGAGATGCTAATAAGCTTAGATCTCATATATTTAAAGTTTACACTAATTTCTTCCATCACCTGGCAACCCACTTGAAGTAGGGGCAATGTGTTTACTATGGTTTGATGGATGCCCTTGAAAATATCAAGTTTCTCAGCAAAACTCCATCTCTAGCTTCCTCTAGCTTCCTTTGCTTAATTTTTCTCATATTGCTGTACTTCCTTCAGATCTCTCCGTTTTCTCATAGTGCTCCAGCTTCTTGAAATCACTTTAGCTTCTTCAATTGTTTCAACTTCCTCAAATGTCTTTGGTTACCTTGGAATGCTCCAGATTCCTAACAGTGCTCGAACTTGTTCACATTACTGAAATCTTCTGAGTTTCCTCAAATTGCTCCCACTTCCTCAAATCTCTCCAGCATCCTGAAATCTATGTGGCAGCCTTATGCTACAGGTTCTTCACACTTTTCAGTTCTCCTTACTTCTAACTTCTTTAGCTCTTGGGTTACCTTGGAGTGCCCCAGGTTCCTCACAGTGCTCCATCTTACTTCTGGTGTTTCAGTCCTGCCCTTTCACAGTAATCCAGCTGCTGAAATTTGTTCCAGCTTTTTCAAATCATTTCAATTTCCTTTCATTGCTCCAGTTTCCTCACAGTGCATCAACTTCAACTTCCTCAAATTGTTCTAGCATCTTCAAATCTCTCTGGCTTTCTTGGAGTGCTTCAGGTTACAATGAATGCTCTGACTTTCTTAAATAACTACTGTTTCTTTAAATCTCTCCAGTTTCCTCATAGTGCTGCAATGTCCTCAAATCACTTCAGTTTCCTCAGCTTGCTGTAGTTTCTTCAAAGCTCTTCAGTTTCCTTGCAGTCCTCCAGGTTCTTCAAATTCACATTCATCAGACGTCTTTACAGTGCTTCAGCTTCCAGAACAGTATACAAATGTGGAAGAAAAGTGATAGATAAGGTTGGTGCTGTGCTAATTCAGAAAGAGTGTGTATTAGTTCTGTCCCTGTGAGATTCTACAAATATTATTGGCAGTTAGCACAGTCAAGCCAGTAGACTGTTTTACCCTGTAGTTGGTGAACTTTTGGTCACTGGATGGATACTGTTTTGATTACAGATTAGTAGATTTAAATCCCAGTTAGGATTTAAGGTTTTTATCCTGAATTTCTCCCTTTTGATAGAGTTTCTGTAGACTACAGATGTATAACCTGGATGTCATATGAGTCATCCTTGGCAAATGAAACAATAAAGTAAATAAATGTGGTAATAGTAAAGAAACTTGAACTGATTCTGAACATCCATTCCATCTCCACACATAAAACTGATGTCCTCTCCCATGAGTAACTTCTTGGCTAGATTTCAATAATATCTGTTCAGTGTTTAGAAGATTCTGTTCCTTTACATTCATACAAAGGGTTCCACTGAGACAGACCTCACATGGCCACCGACAGCAGCTGATGTCATGGGGGGCTGGGAATTGGTCCGACTAACATCTGTAAGGAGGGGAAACCTGGAGGCATTGACTGCACAGCTGAACACTTTCAGACTCCCCAGAGGTCATTGATTTACGTGGAAAATGAGAAGAAGAATCATACATGGACCCCCTGCTCAAGTTGGAGCTCAGAAATGGAGTAATTGGCCTGTTCAGCACTTTGGTCGAAGTGTTCTTTTTGCTGGTAATTATATCAGATTGACTGCTTTAATTATCAGTGTAAAATATATCTGTGTTTGTACACACTAAGTCTGCTGGATGGGTGCCTTCTGGGCATCAGGGAAAATGTGCCTCATGACCAGATGGAAGTAGCTGCATCTACATTCATGGTGACACATCCTGCATGGGTGTGTTGCTCGTGGTCAAGCATGTAATGTGTGGTCAGACCCTCATTGTCACTAGAATAGAACTTTGTGGGAAAACATGCCTTTCTTTTCAATCTTCACTTTTTTAAATTTAAAACTATATCATTCAGCAGTCATTGAATGAGAAGAAAGACAACATAGTATGTACTTTTCCAGTTCTTTCTCCCACACGCTGTAATAATATTTAATAATGATCTCCAATATAAGATTTACTGTTGATATGGGTGTTTGAAGGAAGCAGGGCCAGATGAGGATAGCAGTGCCATCCACTGAGGTTTGTGTTCAAAGCTTTGTTCTAACTCTGTGTATTTGTGCGGTTGTCTGTTTGTGTCTGTGTCAGTGAAGCTGACGAGAAACATTTGAAAAGCTCCAGTGTCTAGAGGCTTGCTAATTCAAATCAAGTTTCCAACCTAAAATAAGTATCTTGTCCTTTCAGAAAAGGTTTTTTCATTGTTTAGTTATATACACACACACACACACACACACACACACACACATTTTCAGAACCGCTTGTCCCATACGGGGTCGCGGGGAACTGGAGCCTACCCGGTAACACAGGGCGTAAGGCCAGAGGGGGAGGGGAAACACCCAGGACGGGACGCCAGTCCGTCGCAAGGCACCCCAAGCGGGACTCGAACCCCAGACCCACCGGAAAGCAGGACTGTGGTCCAACCCACTGCGCCACCGCACCCCCTTTAGTTATACATTCATTTCATATTGAAAGATATGTGAAGATGTATATAGATGGAAAATTCTTTATCAAAAAAGGTTACTTTGCCACATGAAGTAAAGCGTAGCTGCTAAAGATTATTGATCAGCTGGCAACAGATAATTGCTGCCTATAGGTCAATATAATAGGAAAGATGATTGCTTATGGGTGAATATTTATTTTGAAAGAAGTGTATTGGAATAAAACTTAAAGTTTTCCAGACTTTTTTGGTGAAGACATGACTGTCATGCTGTTCTGTTTATTTTACTCTGCTTTTTTGTTAATCTTTATAGAAGATGCCAGTGATTTTGGAAGGCATTGCACAGACTTAGTTCCTTTATTTAATCTTTTCTATATTGCCAATCTTAGTGTTTTTGAAAGGATTCCTTGATGGCTTTTCAGAGATCATGCTGTTGACTTGCTGAACAGCACTGAGAATGAGAATTCCCTGATCATTTCTGTCGCAGGATGCGTAATTTCCAGTAGTAGGTTGATGATTGCTGGTGTGAGCCACATGGGAAGACTTTGAGATGCCTTATCAAAACCCAGCTGGTATTGATCCCTCTCTCATGGTGGCCATTGCTTGGAGTCCCCATTATTGGAGGCCATTGTCTGAGTATGATGGATCACTACAACCAAAGGGCTGTGAAATGTTGATAACCCTCCAGAAGCGAGAACACTAGAGGGTCAGGCCAGTGGGCATATTCCTGATATGGTGCTCCCTGATGGATAGCTGCTCATCAACACTTGAATAGCCAATGGTTTCTTATATCAGGCAACATTGGCCCTCTTTACATGGTCCAATATGCTGATGAGTGATACAGGTAGCTGTGTTACAGCTATAAATGATGACTTATTTTGTGGAAATCTGGCTGTAAACTGGAGCTGACTGTAGTAGTAGTGAATTGTAGTTTCTGCCTCTGAGAAGAGGGCTTGCTGAAAAATGAAATGGAACACATGGGAAGTATGTTGGTATGATGACCTCTGTCTCTGATCGGGGGAGGGGTGGTGAATGCTGGAGGCTTTTCCCTGAAGTCTTGGTGAGAGGGAAATGTGTCCTGAACTTATAAGAGGACATATAACCTTCAACCTGAAGTGCGACATCTGGAGACCCTTTTTCACCTGTAAGACTCATAAATCCCACCCTGGCTTGCTCAAGGGGTTGAATTATGACTGAACTGTTAAACCTGTTACCAAATCTGGAATACAATGTACTTTTCAGAGTAGGCTCTGTGTTGGCATCTGCTCTTTACTGCAGCAGAGGTCTCCAGCTTACTTCCTTGTTTTTTGTGCAGCGCTACTCCATAATGCAACAATGGCTAACCTCAGAATCTGATAAAACAGACCCTGGAGCCCAACTTATCTGATGTGAGACCCCTGCAGGGAAAATTCTATTAAATACCCATGAAAAACGGGATATTGGATGAGCCTCCATGAATGTGAAGGCTGAGGGTGGTATGACACAAAAGGTGGAAGGACTTCCAAAATGGGCCTGGTGGGGTGGGGGGAGGCATGGTCAGTGATCCACCTTCTCTAAATGCCTGAAAACTCCTGTCAGCCACTGTGTCTGACAGAGAGATGAAGTGGTACACAGAAGCATAAAGAAATATATCTTTGTTCTTTAATCAGTTAGCAATCGTGAAGAGTTTTTCTTTAAAATATCTTCCTTGTAACATATGTCACGTAGCCTGAGGGCTAGAGGTCTGGTAATCAGCATTTGAGAGATACATTTTTACCCCTAGTCTCCTATTGCTGGCCTCAGTTCACTCTGAAAGGCAGGACCGGGTTGGCAAAGAAGGTGTGGCTTCAGAGGCTCCTTTTAACCCCATGAAGGCCCTGTTAAGCATTAATAGTAGCTAGGTTACAGTTCTACAGGGTCAGTATGTTCAGTGTATAGTCCTTCAGCTGGCATAACAAACAAGGTTAATTGTACCATAAAGCAAATCAAAGCAGTGCACTTTATGCCGTAGAAATATTGGACTGTTGAAAGGACATGTTCCATTAATTTGTGCTAATGAAAACATCACTGATTTTATATCTCTCCTTGCTATTCCACAGTGTGGTTAATAAATAGTTTAGGAGCAGGAGTGGACCTTGTAGACTCAGGAAGGAAAGAGAGATTCCCTGTATGTCTAGGTGATAATCTGAGTTGAGGACAGACCTGCTGTATATTCTGTCCTGTGTGCTGAAACAGGACTATCCCTTATGTGATTGTAATCATGAAAGGGGCACAGGAAGGCTGTAGTGCAACCCTCCAACCATGGTGCCGGTTCAGCTGTGAAACTAAGTATCCCATTCATTTTGGCCTTTGACTTAAAAAAAAAAAAAATGTGTAAATAAAATGCAGAAAAAGCATAGAACTGTACCCTTTCCTATCTCATCCATGGATCTGATGCACAGCTGCTTGATAGCAAAAAAACTCATAAATGGTCATCTAACGTTAACATAAATGCCACACAAATTACAAATCTGGTTTTTGCCAGTGTTTTGACACTAATGTGCATGTTTAATCACGCCAAAGAAATGTGGTGTTCACAATACTGCTGGAGCAGTTATCATGGTAATCTTACTCAAATTTAAGATCTGCAAGTATTGGCGGACTGTTTGCAGGTGCTCAGCCGGGGGCAGCCAGCCCAAAATGCCATATGCTCAGTCTAGCAGCGATGGCTGATTCCACTGTTGATATCCACCCTGCATCTATGTTCTTTCTCTATCTGATCTGAGATACTTATGGGGCACATCAAAGAGTCATTAAGTTTCTGAACGGTAGATAAAAACTGCTGGTTATTTAGCCTCATCAGATTTAACCATGGGACTCAAGTGGACGCAGGTGATTAGGGAGGCAGGCTGATTCTGCAGATCATATTTGGATTGACTATGTTTATGCAGATTTCTGTACTAACTACATCTGCGCACTATGTTGAACTTAGAGATATTGGAGGATTTGTGTCTTACTTCAGTTTATGGTTACAGTTTTTTTAAAATACCTGCGATTTATGTGACATGGAAGGTATGTGTCTTTTTACCTCTGTGTGTCTGTCTAGGTCTGTCATCTGTGTCTCTGTAAGCGTTTCCTGTTGACTCAGCATGGAGTTGCTCCCCTTAAAGCAGCACTGTGGCAAAATGGGTTGCTGTTAATTAGGATCCCCTCTCCTCAGCACAAGCGCTGTTTGCATTCTGACAGCTTCTCCATTGATGGCTCCGGAAGGCAATCTTCAGGCATCATGAATAATTCACATAGCAGGTGTCAATCCGACACCCCTGCAGCCAGCTGTAAATGGAGGCTGTGGGGGTACCTAATGGGTTGTGCCATGTCAAGGCCAAACAGATGCCTTGTGCCGCCTGGCATCTCTCACAGTACCCTCTGCTCTTCTACCTCACCCTCCATGCCTGTCTTTGTGCTCAGTTTCCAGCCATGCTTACCATCCAAAGCAATTAGCTCTGTGTGACCCCACTTTGTCACTGAATGGAAATGTGGACTGCCTTGAAATTTGGACAGAGAGCACAATGTGTGACTTGAATAGAGGACTCCAGAAAAGACAAATTGTCACAAAAATAGTTGCCTGTGATGACGAGAATAACAATAAAGTGGGTTTTGCTCAAGGGAGTGAGGACAGTGGACCAGGATTTAAATTCTTGTCTTTAAAATGATTTAAAGTGTTGCACTCTGACACACTATGTGCAAATGCATCTTTGTACACATGAAATAAGAAAAATAGAGTAGTTCATGTTGATGTCTCTTAGTAAAAATTGTGTAAAATGCTTCTCAGTAGCTGGCTAAAATGGTGGTGTGACTCTTCACAGCAGAGGATTACTGTACTGATACTACATTGACATAAATCTTCAGAAAATTAAAGTGTGCAGAGTAGACAACCTGTTGTCATAGTAGGTTGTTAGATATGGTATAAGCAGTGCGATGTATAGTAGTCGGAGAGAATCAGATTTTTACAGAATACATGATTTTGCTAGTTGCCTCTGTTATGAATAGGAGAAATGTAATGATCCACATTTACCTTCAGTGCCACTCCCACAACCTCGCCCTAATCAACCGGACCTGCCCCAAACTAGAACAGAAGGGTATAAAGAAGCCATTCCTGCTCCCCTGGGTCCGGAATCTCATCTGGGAAACACGCATCTCCTGTGCGCTGCAAGAATCAAAGTCTACTTACCTGTCCTTCCCCGACCTTCCTCATCTTCCATTCCTCGTTCCCTGTTTTCGACATCTATGGCTCCTGACTCCAGCATTGCTTCCTCGACCTTGACTCCGAATTCGCCCCGAGAACGTCTGCACATTGACCGACCCATGCCTGTTCCCAACCATGACTCTTGCCTGTTCTACTGTGTCAGCAATAAAAATCCTGCACTTGGGTCCACACAGACTCCTCGGTCTCTTGCCCTTGTCATTGACATTCAGTAGCTGCTGGATGAGGGAAAATTAGGGTAAGACAACATTTACATTTATTAACCCCCCAAAGTGACATACATCTCCAAGAACAAAAAACTTATGACATCAACAGGAGAGACGTGATTGTTGAGTACAGTCAATTTGTCACATCCAATCATATGAACCGATAGAAAATACACATGTAGCTGCATATAAGGGTTCCTTTGTTTTTCAAAGATATGACATATTTTGGAATCTCTGCAAGAGGTATAAGTACTCTGTGTGCCTGTTGTAATTGTGTCTGTAATTATATTGCAGAGGTGTAGAAGCCAGCAGCACTTGGTTGAGCAGAATCAGCACTAACAGTCCAGTGAGAAAAATCTTGGTGTGGGATATATGTGAGGAGGTCTGTGCTTTCATTTGTCAGCCTTTTGTCCCAGTGGGCCACTTCTAACCACCCGGGCTTTCTTAGGGAGCTTCTGCAGCTTTTGTTTGTTCAGCTCAGTTGATCTCCTCAGGATCCACAGGCTCCTCCTGCGTGGAGAATTACCATGATGTCAGATCTGCCACTGCTGTTCTCTTGTTACTTAAGGTTGAGTTCTCTGTGTAAGAAGAGGGCGGCTGGTAGCATAGTGGTTAAAGCTACTGAGTTTGATCCCAAAGGTTGCAGGATCAGTTCAGTTCTCAGCTTCAATTGCAGTATTTTTGAACTTGCCCTGAAATTGCTCCAGTAAAATTACAATAAATGGGTAAAATAATTGTAAGTTGCTTTGGAAAAAAGCACCAGCTAAATGAATAAATGTAAGAAGGTGATGTAAATATGACAAATTGGCTGGCACTGGTGGGACAGCGAGTAGCACTGCTGTCTCAAAGCTCTTTGGTGGTGTGAGAGGATGTGGGTTTGATCCCCGCTCAGTATGTGTGGCGTTTGCTTGTTCTCCCTGTGTCTGCATGGGTTTCCTCTGGGTGCCTCCACAATGTCACCTTCAAGCATCAGTGAATGACACTTGGGTCCTGGCTAGAGAAAGGCCTGAGCACTGTGGTGTTGTTTGAGGTTAAACAACCAATCTGATGATACAGGAGACCTTTGGCCATTGCAGACTTTGTACAATAAAGCCACAGCATCACTATCAGTGTTACCATTGTTACAGTTGCTGTGAGCTCCCACCATAATTGGTTTCTTTTCCCCTGTAATTGCTTCTTTTTTGAAGTTATCATGGCGTGATTAGTTAGAAAAGCTCCAAGGAAAATAATTACCGTTCTCTCTTTTGTTGATTAGGCCGCTGTGTGCAGGTGACACTGGCTCTTTTCTGCCTCTCATTATTCCTTCTGCGAAGCAGCCAAGACAGATGGGCCCAGGGGAACGTGTCCGTCTTTAATGAACACAAGCCTGTGTTTGTCTAATTTCTCTTTATTAATCTGGCCCGCACAGTGCAAACCGAGGGAGCTCCAGTGATAGAGGGCTGTAATACACACACCGAGCTGTATGATCAATGGATTACGGCCACTCATTTATTATTAATAATTCAATCATCACTGTTGTTCTGCCCCTGATTGGCTCATGAAGGTAGGGGTGAGAGATGGGCTTTGTGCTGAGTGGTGGTGATGGGGGTCCTGAAAGTAGTGTTCTGCGGAGCACTTTTCTCAGTGTTCTGACAAGTTTGTTATGTGCATAATATCACATGATACCTTTGGGATCTTTTAATACTGTGGGGACTGGTGGGATGGGGATGTCTGGAGATATTCCACAGACTTTTGTTCACTTGGAGCTTCTCTGTGTATGGTTTCCAGGTCTATACAGGGGTCAGCTTGCAGATACCACCCATAATTGGCCCAGCTTGCTTTGATTAAGTCCAGATGAGTGCCCTGCCCTGTGTTCTGTTTGACATTGCTGTTTGAACGCCAGGGCGGAGGGAGCAGTGGCAGGGGATTTCAGAGCAAATGAGATCATTCATCTTGTCAGAATTTGCCTGTTTGTGCTTTTATGCTAAGCTTTAATTAATGTAGTTTGTCTCTTTCTTCCCCTCTTTGTTTTGCACGTCTATCCTTACAGAGTCCTTAATTCATTTAATCTCCGTGGCCTGGTTCCCTTTGTTTCTCTTGACAGCATCAAAATGTTTGATTCATCACATTTCTTAGCTTATTTTAATTCTTGTAAATAAGCTTCCTATTGGGCCTCTTAGCCCTGTACGTATTAGGGGCCTGTGGAACACAACAAAAGCAACTGCTGTCCTGTCAGTATGCTCTTCTGAATGTCTTCAGAGGTGACTAGCCTCGTATGTGAAACCTCGACAAGCTGCATACATGGCAATACTACTATAGGGCAGAAAATACCTATCTCCTATGGTAGTAGTGCTGCTGTAGTAATGAGAAGGATTACAGATAATTCCTGCTTTTTTAACATTTTGTCTTGGACAATTTGATTGGAATATTGGTACACTGGTTTATTTGTTTGCTTCTTTATTGGAATTAGTGAGTTTTGCAGTGCAGCTTCTCTGCTTTCTCACCTCCTGAGTGACAAGGAGAATGTCTGTCAACCATGGAGGCTGACTCTAATGGTGGACATGTGCTGTGCTAAGGTGCTTACAATGATTTCCCCACTTGTGTAGCTGTTAAATTTCACCTGTATTAATTCAGCATAAATTCAGTACCCTTTGCTTAAGTGTACTGTAGCAGGAGGTGGGATTTGACCCTTAGTCCTTTGAGTGCCAGGCAGTGGTTCTAAGAACTGTGCTACTTCCTGAATGTTGAAAAATGGAGCCTAGCTGCATATCGTGAGCCTAAAAGCCGCTGCATGCTCTCACTCCCTCTTCTTTAGTCAGTGGCAGAATTTCACATAGGGCAGACCACTCCTGCTGGCAGAGCTGGGAGAGCTGCAGGAGTTTAGAGTTTCTGTAAGCTGTTGCTCTCAGAAAATGAAAAAGGAAATGGTACCTTGATGGTCTATTAAAGATCAAATGACCACTAGTTTATGCGTTTATGTTTTCCTCTGCTTATGTATTAGATTTGTGTGTGAGCATGTGTGCTTGTGTGTGTCTGCACCAGTGTGTACTTGTGTTCCCCATGACAGTCACCGGTGCTGCTTGTGCAGAAAGTGCTAATATTATGCATGCTGCTTTGGCTGTGGGAGCCAAGTGGAAATGAAATGTAAACGTGAGAAATGCTGGGTTTGACTGGTAATTTTCAACATCCCACTAACAAAGGAATGAGGGAATGGACTCCTGCCGCTCAGAAGGACTCTAATCTAATTATACTGCCTCACATTCTATTTTTAATAAATCTGGGATCATCTTCTGAAGAAACACATCTCAATGGCCCTGCCATTCACAATATTTCATGACTGTAATTATAGAGCAATAACAGTGACAATATTTGTTTTTTTTTTTTTTTTTTTAAATTTCTTCAAATGATCTTTTAAAATTTTTGCAAACACTATACATATTGCCTTTGTCTCTGGTGAGATTAGTTAAATTCGTAATTTTATTTGAAATTGCACTGCAATTACTTCTGCTCTGCGACTAACTGGCATCTGGTTCAGAGTATGCCTTGTCTGTCTTCAAGTGTCTTTATGATGCACTCCAAACAACCATAACCCTGCACTTGACATGTTTTATTGACTGAGTAACAGTCGTGAGACTCAGTAACTGAGGGGGTCGAGCTATATGTCCAAACAGCAAGTTGTACCTAATAAATTGGCCATAGAGTGTACATTTATAATTGTATTTGTAAAAGCAAAATCTACAAATAAGGCCTGTTTAACCTTTTAAAAGTACATGAAACAATTCTATTACATTTCAGGAAAAGCATATATTATTTTCTTAATACTATTGTAATTATCCCTTTGATTTTCTGAGGGCAAAAGAGATTATGTTAAAGAAATGTTTCAGAAACTTAAGTAAGGGGGATTTCCCTAGCACTGATTTCTCTTCTCTATATTCTGCATTCAGAATATAATAAACAGGATCTTTTCCTTTTATCCACAACACTTTATTCATATTTTTACAAGGACCTTATTCTGCACCAAAAGTGCCATTTTGTATCACCAGCTTCCTTGTGCACAGGTGTCAATGAAACAAGTAGAAAGGAAGTTACTCTTTAACATCAGCAGTGAGATTTTCAGCAGCTTAAAAGTGGAGGTGATTTTCAGTAACTAGTAAAATTTTTTGGATAGGACAGAGGAAATATGGCAGCATTTCTTTTAATTTCATTTCAACAGGAATGATGGGAGTTGTGGTTTCTACGATAGAGTCTGGGGTTTCTTTTCATTCCCATCTTCATTTCCTGCAGAACAGGCTACATTATACTGTTATAACTGCTTTGTACAAAGAGTGCCTCTTCTTGCAGAGGTTATTTAAAGTACATTGCTGGTCCTCCCTGGCCAGTGAGCTTGCTGAGCTGCTCTTAAGCTTGTTTTGAATCCCCAGTGCTCCCCCACACTGGGACAAGCAGTCAAATTGGTGCAATTGCTGCAATTGTGTGGAGATTCAGCTGAGGGAGGAGAAGGAAATTTCCATGATTACAGAAATGTGTGTAATTTTGTGATTCCACAGATGTCACACAGGGCTCAAAGTCAGTTACAAAGCCTGCACAGCATTACTGGATGGCAGGCTTTTTCTAATCCTACACTGTTAAAAGGAGACAACAAGGATCCTTGATGTTCTGCGCAGATGCAAATGTGTGGAGTCCAGCTTGAGTTACTGCATACTTTACTTGACTTACACCATTATATTACACCGTCCTTGACTGACAATCATTCCATTCCCCACATGATTATTATACGATTATATGAACCTTTAGGATAATAGGGCTTTGGTATACTACTTCACTAGTTTCACAGTATTCATGTTAAATTAAAACTAATGTAGAATAATAATAGAAGTTCTGTACGGTATCATAATTATAATTTTCACTGTGGACATTATTTTCACTTTCTTTTCTAAACCTATTTTAATTTTTCATTTCTGCAGCAGCAGAACACTCACTTTTTCACTTGCTAGCCATTTTAAATGAAAAGTAACTTGAATGGAATCACAAATGAAATGTTCTATAAACAAAATGCAATTGCTGCTAGATACCCAAACAGTGACTGAGACCCAACCAATAACAAATATGCTCCTTGTAGTAGTACAGCCAGACGATATTATTGTACAGCAGATGAAGCAGTTCTTTTTAGACATTCACATCATCCTCTGTTTTGATAGCAAAGTGATTAGAGCTGCTGCCTTTGGACTCAAAGGTCATATGTGTGAATTTCACCTTCAGCTAAAGTACTCTTGAGCAAGGTATTTACCCTAAATAACTCTAACATATATAGACTATCACTGTAAATTGCTTTAGATAAATGAGCTTCAGATAAATGAGTAAATGTAAATTGTCAAGGTCTGGATACAACAGTTTTCATTAGTCAATGGTTGCTGTAAGTTGAAGACTACCTGTACTTACTATATTCACTTAGTATCTCATTCTATCCAAAACAAGTTGCACTGCTCAAAGTTTGAAATTTTATTGATGTATGCAGACTGATATTTCTATTAGACTTATTCAGGTTGTATAGGTTGTCAAATGTAAATGTAACGTATGTAATGCAAACGTCAAAGTGAACAACAATAGGGTCTCTTGTGGAGCTTGAAGAGATGACCCAATGCTCATGAGCCCCAGGTTGTGAATCAGGGAGGGCTGTTGCTATACCTCTGACAAAGAGAGTGGAGTGTAGGGCGCTGTGCTCTCAGCAGCAGATGGGAGTAGGAAAACAATATCAAACATGTAGACCCCTGCAGAGAGCACATCTCATGGACTGAGCCACAACAGCATGCTGGGTGCCTCAGCTGTGCCAGGAATGGCTGCCTGAACCAAGGGGTGTAGAACCAGCAGTGTTCCTCAGTAAGGGCTGTTATGGCCAGTAATTGCAGGGTCAAGCACTGTATTGTGGCAGGGAGACACACATCTTCCACCTTATTTCTCCTGCCCCATTTTGCTGTGGGTTTGTGCTCACAGGATGTTAGCTTTTCACCTAACAGTTTGCCCCTGGGAAAATCACCTCTCAGGCTAATATCTTACCTCAATTACTCCCCCTCTTTCTACCTTCTCCCTCTTTCACCCATAGCTTTGTCTAACCCTGTTGGATGGAAGTCATATGTTATAGTGAGATGTGTTTCATGGGAAGGAGATGGCAGCAGCTCAAACTGGGCTGTTAAAAAGCAAAGTGGACAGTCTCCTACCGCTCTTGAGTGTTGAGATGACCTCAACAATGACGACCTGGGATAAATCAGGATCATAGAACTGTCTGTGAGCACCAGCGTCTTGAGAGTCTCATTTCCAGCCAGCTACAGCCGAGTGTGGCCCTTGGACCTGACTGGGGATTTTAATTTGTTCTCATGTTGCAGGACGTGCACAAGAAGGAGAATGTGAATACGGGTTTTGTTTGGCTCTCCGACTCCTCATCTGCGTTGCTTTCCTGCAGCTTTGCCAACTCACCGCAGCACGGGCGTGAATTATTAATGGAACTTCTTTCCCTAACGTGTACCATCCGCCATACAGTGTGTCCGCAGCACAGCGACAACACTTAATAAAGCGTGACTGGAGAGCTGATATAATGTGACTTTAAATCAATCGCTGTCGTTTGATGAGTTTATGATTTTTTTTAGTGCGTCTTTATTACATTTGGCTTGGAAACCGCCAGCAGGCAATCCACATTGCTGCTGACGAGAGGGAATCAATCAATCAATGGTCGTGTCACCATTCACAACAGCTTTTTCTGAGAGCCCTCGTGACCAAAATAAACACAGATACAATCTCGTATATTAATTCCAGTATAAATAACACAGAGACAAAATGGTGTCATCCATCAGCTTGATTGATTTCTTTGTTTTGTTCCTCAGAATGGCTGTATAAAAGAGTGTGTTAAGCACTGCCCAAGCTGTCTTAAACTCCTCTCTTTGTGCCCAGGTGGTAGTTGACTTATAACTGTGTTTCTGAGAGCATAGCTGTCCAAGGTGACACGCTGCCAGTGTGTACATAGTTAAGGAGCATGTAAGTCAAACATTCGCACACACACTTGTGTACCCAGTAACACAGCCTCTCTGTCTCACCCACACACAGTAACACAAAGAGACACACAAACAGACACACTTGTAGCAGACTCATGGTCTAATATGGACAAACTGATAAGCCCAGTTTTACATATTTATTTATATATACACTCTCTTAACGCCCACACACACCCGTTAAGACCGTCCCTCAATTTTTGCTTGGGTTGCAAACTGGATCTTAGTGAATGTGCAATCAACTACATATGTCATGGTGCTTGTCCTTGTGAAATGGGGAACGATAACCCTCCTAGTAAGAGGGGATGTATGGAATAGTGGTTGAAGCTCTAAACTTGTTACCAAGCAGTTGCTGCGTCCAGTCCCCAGGAGTGTCACCGATATTGCACTTTTGAATTAAGTACACATCCTGACTTGCTTCAGAAAAAAAATCCATATTCGTGGTGATGTGAAAGGATGAACTATGCAAAATGCTGCTCGCAAAAGTGTCTGGTAAGCAGCGGAACGGTGTAGTGGTCTGAATCTGGTCCTTTCTTTAAGGTCATTTTTCTTCTCCTTCCCCCTCAATGAAGCATGCATCCTTGTCTGAGTGAGGATTTACTGCATGACTGGGGGGAGGTGTCATATTTTCTCTTCTTATAAAAATACAGCTTCCCAGGGCTTTTTCACTCATTTTATTTTGTTTCCGGTGGTTTCTGCTTGACCACAGGATAGTTGGCTTTAATAATTACAGGTTATTATTTGATCATGTAATTTGTTTCCTTTGAAAATCCATCAGCAATATTAACAGCTAGAGTTGATTGGAACAGAGAAAGAGAAATGAGTAGAGCTGTTACCCAAGGGAGTCTTGGATATTCTTGGTGCCTTATTCATCAAAACGCATACATTTTATTCTGTGTTTTGGAATGCAGACAAATCAAGTTTTTTTTTTTTTTTTTTTTTTTTTTTTTTTTTTTTTTTTTTACACGTCCCCAAATATTCTCAAATTTGTCATTTGTCAATGTGGGACTTGGATAGGCATGCATTTAGAAATTGCTTTGATAAATATCAAATAGGCTTTTGTGTTGAGAATATGTACTCCCTGCAGGGAAGCAGCATATTCTCTGTGTCTCCTGTTACAGAGACCCATTTTATCATCCCTTTTCATCAGCTCTTTTTGGATAATTTTTTTGTCATGGCCATTGTTTATCTAGCATATTTATCAACGATTGATGTTGTTTGACTCCCTTTATCTTGACTCCCTTTATCTATGCCTGTAAGCTGGCACATTGGGGACTAGGCACAGACCCCTTCTGTACCCCCCTGGTAGTTGTTCTGTAGCCAGTTACTTCACCAGAAATCCCACTTACTATCTGCACATGTGTTTAACCCCTGTGTGACAATACATATGTAATGCAGTGGTAGTAGCTATCAGTGCAGGCAAATAATCAAGCAAGTACATTTTTAATAGGTCGTAAGTTCGAGGTATTCGGCTTCCAGCTAGGAGTGCCGTGGGCTGGCTAAGTCTGAAGGGTTGGGGGGACTGGTGGGGAAACAGCTGGACGGGGATTTAGGAGGAACTCAGTATGTTCAGATGTGTTTTATTTTAGCAGATGCTTTCTGTTGGAGCAGATGGGACCTGGTCTTGCATGTGAAGATCTGAGAATTGAATGGAAACATCCCCCGAGCCTCGGCATCCATAGTCCAAGACAAGTATATGTCTGCTGTTTTGTAGCAATTACTCACATCACACAAGTAGGACATGTTACCATTCATACAAAAGATATCACATTTGATCTATTTGTACTTTTAAATCTGTGATGCAAAAAACATCTAGGGAATTATATTTTATATTTATATTTAGAGTCTTCAGAAATTAATATTATATGCTTGTTCTCTTTTTTAATGTAATGTGGTCCATAATGGTCCATAATGAAACAGTGTCGGTGTCTTGTAGACAAAAGTAATATTTTTCAAGCTGTTAATATTGCATTTATTATAATTACGTTGGATGCTTCCACACTGCTTTGCTGGTGGTTTGCAAAGCTACAAATGCTAATGACACATTTCCCCCCCTCAGCACGTACCAATAAAACTAATTGTGTCCGGAATGTTTTATAAAACGAGTTATTGCCATGCCAGATCTATTGCATGCATATTAGCTATGTGCTTAGTTACAGTGTGCAATGTTTCCTGGTTGATAGGATCAAGGGAGAACACTGGGTCTCACAACCATGTGTTGAACCATGTTCCCCACAAAGTGTGCCATTGTTGTGTCCAGGAAGAAGGTGTCTGTGTCTTTGTGTTACTCAGGTGGTAGGGTCATGTGCAGCAGACTGTGGCAAGTATGAGGTTTCCACCTTTGTCAGGGTCTGCACTTGTCATCCACACCTTGGCTCTGGCCCTTGGCCCCAGTCTTGGGCTCCTGTACCTGTCCGTTGTTCCAACTTTCCTGTCCCTTAGCCACAGGCCCAGTAATGAACCCCTCCAGTCCCTTATGCTTTACCCTGGGGTCCCCTTTTCCGCTAATTTTTTATCCCAGCAGTGCCCTGACCACTAGTGGCTTGTGTTTGGTTGTGGGGATGAGAGCCATGAGTAGAACATGATGCAGCTTCCAGCTGCGTCTGTGTTTCGTTAGTGACACCATTGGTGGACTTCACTGAATACCAGAGTTATTCATATAAATACAGCTACAGCAGACAGGGAATTACAGTGGTGGCAGAATGACCAGCTTTTGTCCGGTTTTATGTACATTTTACTATGGTAAAATATTACTTTTGTACATTACTGGAACATAATGCAAAACATAGCTGATTTTCTGAACATCCAGCAAAAACACCATAACTGCTGGGTTTAACAGAATCTTTGTTTATGTAAATTCATGCTTCTTGTTTTATATGCTAGAGAAAAATAATATATCAACTGCAAAAAACAGTGGCTTTTTAGTTTGAATTTAAATGGCACTAATGAGTGGGTTGTGGTACAGTAATTAAGGAAATATGACATAATTTCCCAATGCTGAAATATGAATCTGCTGTCTTGTGCAGCACAGTGATTCTGGTTGGTGGGTTGGAATTAGCTGTCCCTCAGCTCTAGAAGAGTCGACTCCATAAAACTGGTGATGCCTTCACCTTGGTCTCGCACTGCCAAGCCTGGTGACTGAAGCGCCTCACTGTTGCTATGGAAATGCTATTGCTTTCATCTCAGTAAGGTGATATTGCTTTTGGGGTTCTTTTAAGGTTTTGAGCCACTGTTTTATTTCATGCACTGTTTACTGTGGCTTGAACCCCCTTGGAGTGCCAGTAAGTGTCCTCCATAGTGGAAGTTAAAGAATTCAGCGATTATGCAGTTTGATAATGCACTGACTCTATTTTATTTGCTTCCTGTGGACTTTCACAGTGCACATCCAAAGAGTTTAATTTCTGGTATAAGACCAAGACCTGTATGTGGACTTTGGAAAAGGGTGCAGCTGACTGGAAGTTAGAATGGAGAGTCAAGATGATACAACTTAGCAGTCTCTTCACATCGAGCACCAGCATTGGCCCAGTATTCCATCAGGCCATAATGCTCTATCGTTGTCCACAAGGCGGGGGCCGTGGAGAAAAAGGTCTCTCGATATTAAACAGTTATAAATATTCCTGCAAGCACTCATTCACTTACTGTTATTAACCACTTTGTCCAAGTCCAGGGCTCTGGAGGTTCAGAGCCTATCATAGTAGCACAGTGTGCTGGGATAGTCATGGTATAACCTGGATGAGATGTCATTCTGCAGCAGGGTTGCCACATGCACACATTCAGACATTAAGTGACACACTATGTGCAATTTAAAGTCACTAATTTACCTGAGACTCATGTCTCTCGACTGTGATGGAATCCCGGAGCACCTAGAGGAATCCCATGCAGACAAACTAAGCCGGCTTTAATCTTTTGCTGCAACGACACAGGTGCTGTGAAGCAGCAATGTGAGGCAGCAGTGCAAGCCACCGCACCATCATCCCACCAAATACAGTAAGAGGTTTGATGGTAGAGGCTGGAACACACTGTCACCACAGTGATGGAGAAGAGAAGGTAGGCAGGCAAATGTGTGAACTGGGGATGAGAATTTCATTTTTCAAAGCTCCTGTAGCTGTGGTACACAGCCTTAAACCATAGTTGCCCTCACTTCCTTCCAAGTCTGGAGAAGGAAGCTTTTCCCTTCGTGCTCAATACCGATTACTTCCGTCTCAGCTCAAGCACAATTACACTGAAGGTTTGGGGATGAGAAGAGGGCAGTCTGTGTGCTGTTGATACAAGATCAATACCAAAGCAGATGATGCCACCCCCAGCCAAACACATCAATAGAGGAGAATTCGTTACTGCAGCTTGATTGTTTGGCTTTTAGGGCCACAGTGGGCTGTGTTTTAACAATAAGACCCCATGGAGAGGACACTGCTAAGCTGTACTTTAACATTAACTTCCCACAGATCTGTAATTTAGTGCTAATCCCTCCATGAATGGTAAAAAGCTTCAGTAAAAGCCTCAACTATAAATAATACTTGAAGAAAGTGGAGGGAAACTTGTTTTAGGCAGTGCTCACAGAATAGTCAGGTGTTGATGGAGGTTGGCAGAGGAGGAGATCCCTATTACACACACACACACACACATTGACTGAAACCGCTTGTCCCCAGCGGGGTTGCGGTGAGCCGGAGCCTAACCTGGCAACACAGGGGGCAGGGCTGGAGAGGGAGGGGACACACCCAGGACAGGATGCTAGTCCATCGCAAGGCACCCCAAGTGGGACTTGAACCCCAGACCCACCATGGAACAGGCACAGGCCAAACCCCCTGCGCCACTATGCTCCCCAAGATCCTTATTAACTATCCTCTATTAACTTGGCAGCACAGCTTTTGCTTCTCTCAAGAAATGAGACTTAAGGCTGACTTTATGTCGAGAGGCAATGTGTATGGTAGCTTATCTGTCTCCTTTGGCTTGTAGGGCTTAATGTTTTGTACATGTGGGAATATGATAATTTTGTGTAACACTTCAAGGTTTTGTCTGGCGTAATTGGCAGCCATCTTTAAATGTCAGGGAGGTACATGTAGTACATATTATTAATGTAGACCAATAGAGTGCTGTGTACAGCAAAACAGTGTACTGGGATAGTTTTCCCATAACAAATAATGGAAAATGAATATAGACCAATAATAAAACATTCAAAAAACGTGCCAGTTTAATCAGCTCTTAATATTTTTGCTGGTGGGGCCCTGTTTGGTCAATCGTTAAATATGCTTTGGATGAGTAAGGAAAGTTAAAAAATATAAAAACAACAAAAAAACACACAATCATAGGCATGCACAAACTGATAGTCTATGGAGGCAGGTTTAGAAAAGACTTACTGTGACATGGCTACTCAGTATTTCTGTCTTCTTCAGCAACCTCAGATCTTTTGTCCATTTTGCCTCCTTGCTCATCTGGCTCTTACAGACATCCATTGCTTGGTCCCAGAAGGACAGCTCAGATGTTCAGCATTGGTGGCCGAATGGCATAATGGGTAGCACTGACACATAACTCTCTTAAGATATGGTTTAGGATACGGGTTTGAATCTGGCTCTCTCTGTAAGGACTTTCTTCCCCTTGTGTTTATGTTGTTTCCTTTTGGGACTTTGCTTACTTCCCATACTGCAGTTGAAAGACATGTTCAGGTGGGTCTAATATTGTCCTTAGTGTGTGCCTGAGAAAATGACTGTCCGTGTAATGGCTTGGCATCCCATCCAAGGCGTTCCTTGCTTCTCAAGAGTGAGTCTTAATCACTGTCCTGGATTGCTAAACTCTTTTTGAAAATAGATGTATATACCTAAAATGATTAATCTCACATTGGTGTGACAGCCATATCTAATGTCACACTAGAGGATATTAATCCTTCTTCAGGATCCTTGAAGGATTGAGTAATGGAAAGTTTGTATACGTCATGTACAGTTTTTGTAGAATGTATTTGAACCAAGTGTAATTTTCGGCTGGCAGTCCTTTATTAGACCAGTGGAGGTATGCGCAAAAGGGTTTGTTGCTAAATCAACCATGTCGCTGTTGCTGGAATTCGGTTTTAGGGGTCGGTCATCAAAGACAATGTTAAAAGACTTGTCTGAGACAGCTGAAAGATTTAACCAGTGGTTGTAGCTCACAAGGCAGCAGAATGATTGGGGGAAGCAGACCTTAGTTTGTGGGTATTTGCTTATGCGAATGTTGAATGTTAGATCTTATTGTCACCTCCATGCACTTATGTTGTAAGTTGGTTGTATGCTGCTTGGAGAGTGGTTGGAATGGGTGGCAATGGGTGATTAAAATGTATGTTGGTTGAAGTTTGGGTGGATCTCATAAGGAACCGGAGGCACTGAGTCCTCTGTGGTGGGACCAGTGAGGCTTCTGATATAATGAGTCACTAAGACTGTGCTGTGAGCATGGAAGGGAGTGGGTCTGGAATGTTAGGTCTCACTGTTGAGCCTTCAGGAGGTTTTGTGGGGTCAATTCAGTGAAACACCGATGAAGGAAGGTGTTCACTTGACAACCCCAGCAAAGTGTTTGTGGTGAACCCCAGTGAGGTGGGTAGTGCTCATTTACATTTACTTATTTAACAGATGCTTTTTGTACAAAGCGACTTCCAATGAACTCCATGTAGTGTTATCAACCCACACACCTCATTCACCAAGGTGACTTACACTACTAGACACACTACTTACAATGGGTCACTCATTTATACATCAGCAGAACACACTCTCTCTGTCACTCATACAGTATGGGTGAACCTGAACAGCATGTCTTTGGACTGTGGGAGGAAACCCCAGACACAGAGAGAACATGCAAACTCCACACAGACTGAGCAAGGATCAAACCTACATCTTCTCACACCATCCAGGCTCTTTGAGACAGCAGCACTACTTGCTGTGCCACCATGCTGCCCTTAGCTCATAGCTACTATACGCTGGTGTGCAGGTGTGTAGAAGTACTGTGAAGAGGTTTGAGTAGTGTGAAAGAAATTATATTTCCTTTTCTGGAACCGATCAGCTGCAGGAGATCCGCACAAAACACTCAGACACATATAGACTTTTCACAACAACACTGGCCATGAAACAGCTGGGTGTCTCTCCCTGATCGGTTTGCGTTGCCTCCTTTTATTTGCAAGCTTGTACATACGTCATCATAAGGCATGGCAACACTTTAAAAACTTCCATTGCATTCGATGCAAAAGTGGTCTTTACTCCAAAGAATTTGTCCCCGTTAAGAAGTGTGTCAGGATGCATCCTAAAGGTTAAACTTTCTTAGCATTTCATTTTCACTCTCAACATTTCTTCATTGTGTTAAAGAGACAGCATACATTTTCTGAACGTCTTAACTATTACATCACATTAGAACATATTCATCCGTTGAAAATATTAACTACTTAAACAATTTTTAAGACCACAGTAGTAAGGATAGCTAGTTAAATGACTTGGGGTTTTGTTCTTCTAGATTAAACCGCGTTGTGTGGGACATTGGTTCCAACGTTTCGCTTCTCTTGCTGGAAGCATCGTCAGGGAGCAGCCACATCTTGTAAAGGTTAGATCTGAAATGGAGTGTTTGACGAGGGTGGGTGTATTTATGGGCGGGAATGGGGTTGGAGGTCATAGTGGGTGGTCCTAATAGGTGGTGCCCCCGCTATGTTTTCCCTTTGCGCCGTTTCATTCGTAATTACAGGATGGTTAGCTGAACTGAGTTTTAATGAGAGGTGATCTAGTTGTTGTAAGACTGGCTCAAAGACTCAAAATGAGAGGTGTCCAGGCACTTGATAGTTTGAAGCCCTCCTCCCAACTGAAATTGTCAGGGTGCTTCTCTATCTCGATTGCCTCTCTTATTACGCGGCTCCTGTATCCGGGAGCAGATGCGAGCACTGTGGTCTCCTCAAAGCGGATCTCATGACTGGTCTGCAGTGAGTGTTCAGCCACCGCTGAGTCGATGTTATTGTTCCTTGTGGCTCTTATGTGTTCTTGGAGACGTGTAGAGATAAGTTGATCTGTCTGCCCCATGTATGTTTTTCCACAGCTGCGGGGTATTCGGTACACTGCGCTGGTCTTCAGTGGCAGGTTATCTTTAACTGTGCCGAGTAGTCTTTTTGCAGTGGAACCAGTAGTGAAAGTGGTTTTGATGCCGTGCTTTATGAGTAGTTTACTTATTTTGTCGGTGGTGCCTTTTACGTATTGGAGGTAGGCAATTCTGGCTGGTTCGATCATTGTATGTTTTGTATATCTGAAGTTTTTCGGTTTCCATGCCAGCGAATGATATTTATGACCTGGTTACGCTCATAACCATTTGCTGAGAGCGCTTTCAGAAGTGTCTGTTTTTCCTCCTCCCAGGAACCTTCATCGCTTAGTCAAATGCCTCTTGTGATCAGGGTGTTCACGACTGCATTCTTCTGAGCCGGGTGGTGGTGGGAGGCTGCGTGGAGGTACCGGTTTGTATGGGTCGGTTTACGATAAACCTTTTGACTGAGGCTGCCATCACGCCTCCTCGTCACGAGAACATCTAGGAAGGGGAGGTTGCCATTCTCTTCTTTCTCCATCGTGAACTGGATGTTGGCATGTCTTGAGTTCATGTGCTGTAAAAAAAATCATCCAAGGCAGTTGCTCCGTGTCTCCAAATCAAGAAGATGTCATTGACGTATCTCCACCAGCAGATGGGTTTTTGTGCAGCTGATTGGAGCGCACGTTCCTGGAAGTCCTCCATGAACAGGTTGGCGGCGACAGGTGATAGAGGGCTGCCCATCGGTGAACCTTCCTTTTGCTTATAGTATGTTCTGTTGAACAAGAAATAGGTGGAATGGAAGCAGAGATCCGCGAGTGTGGCTAAGTCCTCTGGCAGTTTTTCTGGTATTAGGGATCTACTGGAAGACAGCTCCTACTGTAAAATACTTAACCCAATGTTCCACATGATGCAGTTTAATCCAGAAGAACAAAACCCCAAGTCAGTTGACACCAGCTGCGGAAGCCTACGGATTTTGATAGCTAGTTAAGATTAAATAAAATGGTTGGTGGATTGAGGTGCCTGGATTAGGTATTGAGAAGGAAATAGGCACTGTTGGTTTCTTTGGCAGTTTGTGTGCAGAATCTTAGCACAAGGATTTTAACATCTTACTGTGTGTATCATTGTATTACAGGTATCTTCAGTCTAAGCACAACTCAGAAGTTTCTGCAGCAGAGGTGACCAAGGTCAGAAGGTTTTCATACACAGTAACACTTTTATTAAGAAAACAAAATGGGGACATGGCCTCTTGAAGACCAAATACCAAAGGTGGACCACTTCCCCCAACAGAAATAGCACATCAGTAACTCAAAGCAACAAAGCCAAGCAAAATTCACCAGTTACCAGCTCACAGCTGTCTTTAGATCAGGGTTAATGTATTACTCTAACCCATATGAGGAAGGCTACACTGAGTTAGTTTTTTGCCTTTATACATTACAAGGTTGCCTAAACATAGTGCTGGATTTTTGGTTGTTTAATTAGGCACTCAAGTTTAACTTTCCTGAATAAAATGAATGTAATTACCTTGTAGAGTGATATAATGTACCTTGGGGTTGCCTTATTTTTGCACATACACTGAATCTTATTTAAGCAGTTTGGCTGAATTACATGCGTGAGCTCCTCTAAATGGGGCACAGCGAGAGGACTGGGCTACTGAGAGGACAGGCAGGTCACATGTGAGTGACACTAGAGTGCAGTCCTGCCCTCTTCGGGTATGTTTTCATATGGTTTCAGAGCTTTATGGTTAATTGGTTTAATAACAGCTGTTGTCTTCCTTGTAGCACAATGACAAGGTTCTTATTTAGCTAGCATTTTTGAGGTATCTTTGATGAGAGTTATCTTTTCTAGCAAGTGTTGAAGAAATAATTTAGTTCTTCCCATTTTTGTCAAAATGGGATTTTCTGTTTTCTAAGTCCCTGTGGAAGATTGAATGTAACACTCATTGTGGCAGCTTGTTGGTGAAAATTGGCTACACTAAATAAACTTTGACTGAATGCTTTGCTGGTAACTGTGTATTATTCTGGGTGTGTCTCTGGGACAGGTCTACTGTGTATGTGGTTTGTCTATCTGTAATAGAATGAATTAAGCTGAACATTAGCATTTTATGTGAAAACAGTAATAATGCAGTGTTGGGTTCTGAACCATGAAAAAACTGCATCTGAATCCTCTTGTTTGTGCCAGCAGTGGTTGGAATGTTCCTGTAAGGCTGCCATATCACTTTTGTGGGATTTCAGCATCTTAGTGTTTGTTATCAGTGTAATCTGTGTTTTTCGCACATGCCTGAAAGGTATTTTTTCCTTTCCCCCAGTATTGCTGAACCATTTTCCAGGATAACATAAGTTCTTCATTATGGTTGCCATTAGTTGACTGTCTTCTTTGTTTGTATCAATTTTTCTTGCTGTATGCCTGTGTTAAAGCGCTCTGTGTCACTACGTGAGAAGAGCACTCTATAAAAAAAAAAAATCAAATAAAAATAATAATAATAATAAATAACAGGGGAGTTGTAGCAGGTGTTTTTTAAATTGAAAATGCTGATCACAGTACATACTACATACAATGAACACTAACCTATAGCTGCACATGCCAGTGGTCAAAGACAACCTGTAATATAATGTTTAAAAGCATGGACAGATGACAAATTTTAATTTCTGGGTGCGATAGCCTGAAGGCATGTTAATATAGATCATTGTGACCTTGAAGGTATGAAGAATATATATCTCTACCTCTGGGTATCATGCCCACACCCGCAAGGTCAGCGACAGCACCTGTTGCTGATTAGCACGGCCAGGTATAAAGGCAGTGCAGTCACGGCAAAGGGTGCGGAATCTACAACACCCATCTACTGACTTGTGAATTCATCATTCTGTTTCCCAGTAGGAGGGGGTGTGGTGGCGCAGTGGGTTGGACCACGGTCCTGCTTTCCGGTGGGTCTGGGGTTCGAGTCCCGCTTGGGGTGCCTTGCGACGGACTGGTGTCCCGTTCTGAGTGTGTCCCCTCCCCCTCTGTCCTTATGCCCTGTGTTACCGGGTAGGCTCCGGTTCCCTGCGACCCCGTATGGGACAAGCGGTTCTGAAAGTGTGTGTGTGTGTGTTTCCCAGTATCCTGCTCCCTGTTTAAAGTTCCTGGCTTTTTTGACCTCAGCTTGTTCAGTCGTTTACTGAGTATTGTTTCGCCCCTGAAATGCCCCTATCTCCTGTCCTCGACACTGACACTGGAAGCCTGGGATGCTAGAATCAAGGCTTTCCAGTTCTTTGACTGGTAGCCATCAAAGGTAAGCGAGGATCTGGGGTTGAGATGCTTTGGGAAATTGAAGAAAAGTCATGCAGTGGTGTTTGGATAAGCTGGAGTGGTCTAGTGGTACATCTTGCTGGTCCAGCCAAGACCACTGAGTGTGTATGGAAACCTGGATTGACCTTTACGTGGGCAGTGTTGTAGAGTATAGTAAAGTGGAAGTGAGAGGAGAGGAGTAAAGGAGGAGTGGATGTAAGATCTTGTTATAAGTGATACAGGGGGCACAGTGGCGCAGTGGGTTGGACTGGGTCCTGCTCTCCGGTGGGTCTGGGGTTCAAGTCCCGCTTGGGGTGCCTTGCGACGGACTGGCGTCCCGTCCTGGGTGTGTCCCCTCGCCCTCTGGCCCTACGCCCTATGTTGCCGGGAAGGCTCCGGTTCCCCGTGACCCCGTATGGGACAAGTGTGTGTGTGTGTGTGTGTGTGTGTGTGTGTGTGTCTGTCTGTGTAAGTGATACATTTTGCTTAAAATTGGTATGAGAAAACTCACAAAAAATTACAAAACTAAGAAATGTGGTTTTTAGAGAAGCTAGAGTAGGTCAAGTACTGATTTCTGTGGAACCCTGTGGCCAAGTTCTGTGGTGA
The DNA here is from genome assembly GCF_900964775.1 of Scleropages formosus. Classification (NCBI taxonomy): domain Eukaryota; kingdom Metazoa; phylum Chordata; class Actinopteri; order Osteoglossiformes; family Osteoglossidae; genus Scleropages; species Scleropages formosus. Next base: position 11,146,234 of record NC_041806.1, read on the forward strand.
GGGGATATAGGTTGGCAAGGATACCCAGTCCTACCTACACACTAGTGTAATTGAAAAGCAGAGTACCTATGATACCCAGCTTCCATACGGGTGACAGTAGGATCTGAGCACTGATGCTGTATTACATTTGAGGAATCTAGTGATGCACCAACCTAGCTGAAGTCCACACTAAACTAAAAAGGTACTGGTACCATATTTATCTTTTTCTGTCAATCCTGTCAACACATAATAGATACTGCATCTCCAGTTCTGAAATTCTCACTGAAACAAAAGCATTTGCTGAAGCCCAGAAGGGATGAGAAAGCAGTGCATCTGGTCCCCCCCCCCCCACTAGACTCTGCTGTCTCACCTCACCCTGTGCTCTTGCCCACTGGGCTCAGCTTTGGTTCTTTTGCTGCCCACTGTTGCTGACTCAGCAGTGTGAGTTACAGGCCTTTGGGGGAAATAGCAGAGCCACAGCTTGGTTCTCAGGGCCAATATACCATCTGAAATTGCATCCTGCAGGCTTTGTGTTGTACAAGACAAGACCACAGAGACTCAGTGACACACACTCATACTTTCCCTGGCTTTTGTTACTGTAAAGTAACCTTCCCTCCTAACAGATCGAGTCAACCAGATATACAGTATAATAAAGTTCAGGCTTGGATTCTTAGGCTGTTTGATCAACCATTTCTTTCACAGTCCAGAAGAACTATTGCACGTATCATTATACTCTGTTTACCACTGGACCACACTGGAATTATTTTCTTTGATTAACAGGAGAAATTCAAAATATATCAATTCGGATTTTGTAAAGTAAGACTGTTAATACTGTGGTGCACAGCACTCTGGGTTCGGATGAGACGAAAAAGGACACGCAGTCAGCGTTCATTAGAAATGTTTACGGGAAAACTGACACAGAATAAAATAATGCTATCCGAGGACCCCTTTTCCTCAACAACTTACACCCCAAACCAGCCTGCTTAGCGTCGCTCAGGCTTTCTCCTCCTCTGGCAGGTGCAATCCCCCCCTTATATTCCCTGTACGTCATCCAAATTCAACCGATTACAATGGATGCATTCTCCTGCTCAAACCCATGGCAATGTGGGTCGTTACAGTACTGTTGATTCATGTAGCTTTTACAGTTGTCAGCAAGACAAGCATAACGACTTGACAAATTAAAATGTAATTTCTCACTTGATATATTTGGTTTTAAACTTCTTCTTATTGACAGTCTTGTGATGAAAGTGAGCATCAGAATTTTCGCAGCCAGTCTCACATTCAATGGTGCAGTTCTCACATTTGAGTCTGCTTGATGCAGGAAGTGTCAAAACAAAAACACTGCTTGACATATCTTATGTTCCTGAAAAACCCCCTTGTAATGTGAATTCTCATAATTCGAAGAATAACTACCATTAGTTTCACTGGTAAAAAATTGTATGCCTTCTTGAGTCTCAAAGTTGACACCCCTTTATGCTGAAATATCCCTACATTCCATTCAAATGGACACAGTTACATACTGGCTGTCCCTGAGTTATGAACCTCCAATTTACGTACAACCTGTACTTACGAACCACCCCCCCCCCCCCCCGTAAAGCCTACTATATTAAAAATTCGGATTACATACAATTATTCGTAATAACAAACGGGTGCTACTTTGCAATGCACATCAAAGCATTGCCCATCTATAGCTGTTTTTCGCCTGTGTGCACGCGAGTCTGAGGTAGGACTAAGACTTCCTTTTTTTCAGTCACGCTGTCATTCCCACGACCTCACCCCGGATGTCCGCCCTTGCCCGAAATCAGAGCAGCGGGGTTTAAAGAAACCTCATCTGCACACCCTGGTTGCGGGATCTCATTTGAGAAACCCATTTCTCTAGTGCTCTCATGACAACCTACCCATCTTTCCAAGTCCCTCATTCTCCTCAATCCCTTGTTCCTGCTTACATTTACATTTATTCATTTAGCAGATGCTTTTCTTCAAAGCGATGTACAGTACATCTCAGGGAAAACACAAATTTGTGTATTACATTAAGAGAAGGAGACATAGCTGCAGACATGTGATTAAGTAAGCGTAGTTTGTTACTTTCCACTTGATGCACCGATGTTCATCACTCGAGTAGGTGCACAAAATGCAGGTTAGGTGAATCCTGATAACCCTCCTACAATTTTTTTTTAAATAAGGTACTCAAACCTTTACATACAATACAAGAGTAGCGGCTGTGTAAAGGCTTATCTGGGGATGGTCATAAAGTTACAGTGCATGAAAATTTACACCATACATGAGGTGGAGGGATCTTAGGCAAAGTGAGCCTGGAAAAGGTGAGTTTTCAGACCCTTTTTAAATGTAGACAGAGTTTCTGCAGTTCTAAGTAAGAGGGGAGGTCATTCCACCACAACAGAGCCAGAACTGAGAACCTCCCTGCTTAATCTTTCACCCATGGGACCACCAAGCGAACAGAAGTATACGAGTGAAGGAGTCTGGTTGGGGTGTAGCAGTTGATCAAGTCTTGTAAATAGCTGGGAGCAGTTCTATTGATGCATTTGTATGCAATAACCAGGGTCCTGAATTTGATCCGGGCAGCTATAGGAACCCAGTGCAGAGAAATTAGTAGAGGAGATACATGAGAACGCTTTGGCAAGTCAAGCACAACTTGTGCAGCAGCATTCTGTATCAGCTGCAGAGGTTTGATGGCAGTAGCGGGAAAGCCACACAGGAGAGAGTTACAGTAGTCCAGGGGGGATGTCACCATGGCCTGGACAAGTAGTTGGGCAGAGTCAGTTGTGAGGTGGGGATGGATCCTGCAAATATTATGCAGGATGTATCTGCAGGACGGGGTTGTGGCTTTGATGTGCTTCTGACGTTCACAGCTCCCGACATGCTGACAGCTCCTTGCATGAGCTCCTCGACTACGACATTCTCTCCAGGACCTACGTTTGTGTATCGATTAACCCATGCCTGTCCCCGACCACAAATCTCGCCTGCTCCCTTGTGTACCAACAATAAAGATCCCACGATTGGGTCCACACACACCTCAGTCTCTTGCCTTCTCAGTATGACACTGACCACATTCCTGTTAACAGTGTCTTGTGTGTGTTACTGTAGTTGGCTTTAATTTTTTTGGTTTTACCGTTCTATGGCACCAAAACGTACATGTAATGCAAGTGGTGGAAATGCATTGAAGAATTCAATTCAATTTATTTTTATAGAGCGCTCTTCTCATGCAGTGACACAGCGTTTTAACACTGGCATAAGGCAAGAAAAACAAATACATCAGATAAGAAAGAAAGAAGACAGTTGACCAATGATTACCATAATATAGTACTTTTATAGAGCTATAAGTATGCCTACTGGCCACGGAGGAAAGGAACAAAAACTCCCAACTGAAAGCCAAGGGAGAAAAAAAATCCTCTTTGGGTCCAACGGCCAGTGGTTGCCCACCTCTCCTGGGCATTCTAGATTAAGTAACAGTTTTAAGCCAGTTAACAAGTAATAATGATATTGTTGCTATATGGTATCTTGAATCCCCAGCTCAGCATGGAACGTCTTGTCCATCATGGCAGTTGATCATCATCTTCCGTCAGCATGGGTTTCGTCTGTCACTGCCGACCTCCTCAAGTCTTATGTTATCTTGTTGAGCGAGGCAATGCTCAACAAGAAGAAAGAACAGAGTTAGTAATTTGTAATTTAAACAAGTCAATTTAACATGCATTTGTATAAAGGTGGAAAAGCAACCAAGGCAAGTGGAATTACATTTCGAGATGGAACGCCTGAGTGAACATGTAAGTCTGTAGTCTGGATTTGAAAACAGAAACAGACGGGGCATTTCTCACAGTAACTGGCAAAGTATTCCACAGTTTAGGTGCTCTATAACTAAAGGCGCGACCTCCTACTGAGGTCTTATTGATCACAGGTACTTTAAGGTAACCTGCATCCAATGAACGAAGATATTGTCCTGGGATATAAGAATCAGTAATCTCACAAGTAAATTGGAGCAATGCCATGTAATGCCTTATAAGCCAAAAGAAGGATTTTATAATCAACTCTAAATGTGACCGGGAGCCAATTTAACGATTTAAGTACTGGTGTTATATGGTCGTACTTCCTAGTTCTAGTGACAGTTCTCACAGCAGCATTTTGTAGCCTGGATACAGTTTGGTATGGACAGCCTGACAATAAAGCATTACAATAATCCAGCCTGCTTGAAACAAAAGCATGAACTGGTTTCTCAGCATCCCGTCTACATAGGAATTGCTGTAATTTAGCTATGTTTCTTAACTGAAGGAAGCATGTTTTAGTCAAAGCATTTACATGAGATACAAATGACAGCTTCCCATCCAACAGGACACCCAGATCCTGGACACAGTCCGTATGCTTGAAGCTAATATCATTTGTTGTAAAGATTGTCATGATTATGTGGAGAGTTTTGGCATCACCACCCATCCACAGGTAACTCTGTTTTACTGGCATTTACACACACACATTTTCGGAACCGCTTGTCCCATACGGGGTTGCGGGGAACCGGAGCCTACCCGGCAACACAGGGCGTAAGGTCGGAGGGGGAGGGGACACACCCAGGATGGGACGCCAGTCCGTTGCAAGGCACCCCAAGCGGGACTCGAACCCCAGACCCACTGCGCCACTGCGCCCCCTTACTGGCATTTAGAGAGAAAAAATTTTTACTCATCCATAATTTTATACTGGTAAAATAATTAGCTAAAGATACCACACGTGATGGATCATCAGGCTTAAACGATACTTACAACTGTGTGTCATCGGCATACGAATGGAAATTCACATTGTGTTTGTGAAAAATGTCAACCAGTGGTGACATATAGAGTGAGAACAGTAGTAGCCCCAACACAGAGCCCTGTGGCACACCATACTGAACCATAGTTGAGATAGAGGGGGGTGCAATCATCAGATTTTCACGGATATTGTCTAATTTATTATTGAAGAATGACATAAATTCATCATTAGTAATGGTAGCAGAAATACATTGTTTATCTTTGTGTTTACCAGGTAAGTAAGCAATTGTATTAAACAGGAAGCGAGGGTTCTTCTGATTTTCATCAATTAACTTTGCGTAGTATTTGGATCTGGGATGAAAAAGTGCTTTTTTATAGTTTTTTTTAGATAATTGGACCAGGTTTCATAATATACATTTAGTTTAGTTAAATACCATTTACGGTCTGATTTATGACATTCTAACTTCATTGCACGAGTTGATTCGTTGAACCACGGCAAGTTTCTTACAGTTCGAATAAGTTTAGTTTTTGATGGAGCCACAGAGTCTGGGGTGAATTTTACCACTAAATTATAATTAAAAGCCATTTGATCAATATCTATGCTCTTTCCAAAAGTTTTTTCATCAATATGCCGCACGATTTTGGTCTTACTGAAGAAATGGAAAACAATCTCAATGGAATCTAAAGTGGAAATAATAAAGCGATCAGAAAAAGGTGAAATGCCAATGAACATTGGAAAAGCGAATATTAAAGTTTCCTCATCCCCGCTTCACACTCAGCTGCAAACTGTTTCAGTGCTTGCTGGAGGCAGCCATGTGACGGTGCCAAAAGGACATCATCTGCAAAAAGAAGAGACGTCACCTTCCGACTCCCACACAGAATGCCCTCCTTACCTCGACTGCACCTTGATATCCTGTCCATGAAAACCACAAACAGGAGTTGAGACAAGGCACAACCTTGGTGGAGTCCAACATCCACACTGAACAGGCCTGACTTAATGCCGAGTATGCTGAGTGTGAAGCGGTGGGGTTGAGAATCAGCAGCTCAAAGTCTGAGTCCATGGTTCTTTCATGGAAAAGGATGGTATGCCCCCTCCAGGTAAGGGGAGAGTTTTTGCCCCAGGTGGAGGAGTTCAAGGGAAGAAGGGAGCGTGAGATCGGCCACAGACTGGGAGCAGCGACAGCAGTAATGCGGTCACTGTATCGGTCTGTAGTGGTGAAGGGGGAGCTGAGTCATAAGGTCGATCTAAGTCCCTACCCTCACCAATGGTCATCAACTCTGGGTGATGACTGAAAGAATAAGATCGCGGATACAAGCGGCTGAAGTGAGATTTCTCCGCAGGGTGCTGGGACTCACTCTCCGTAACAGGGTGAGGAGTTCGGACATCCGGGAGGAGCTCAGAGTAGAGCCGCTACTCCTTCACATTGAGAAGAGCCAGTTGAGGTGGTTCGGGCATCTGATAAGGATGCCCCCTGGATGCCTCCCTTTGGAGGTATACCAGGCACGGCCAACTGGGACGGGGCCCCGAGGTTGGCCCAGGACCCGCTGGAGGGATTACATTTCACAGTTGGCCTGGGAACAGCTGGGGATCCCCCAGGTTAAGCTGGAGGAAGTTGCGGGGGACAGGGGCGGCTGGGCCTCTCTGCTCTCCCTGCTGCCACCGCGACCATTTTAGGACAAGCGGGACAGAAGATGGGTGGGTGGATGTATGGATATTAAAGTTTCTTTAATCTTTTTATACCTACACACAAACACATATTCTTTGTCTCCTCCTCCTCTCTCTATTATAAATACTGTAGTAGCATTTATTATCTCTTTTAATTTCTCTCTATTATAAATACTGTATTATTATTGTTGCTGCTGTTATTATTATTGTTATTATTATTATTACATTGTATTATTATTATTATTATTATTATTATATTGTTATTTCAACGATGTTTAACTGTATCCGGAAGTGTTTCTTTAATTTTCTTCATCCATAGAAAGGTACACAATATACTGTATACTAAAACAAACATTTGACTGACGTTAGACACAAACCGTACCTAACTGATCCGACTTATGTACAAATCCGTCTTAAAGCCAGATTTATTAACGGAACTTGTTTGTAATCCTGGGACTGCATGTAGTTAATGTTAATTATTATAACACAACGTAACAGTGCAGTTTCCCTTCATTATTTACTCTGTTGTACTGAATGACTGTCTACCTACACTCATTCAGCTCTTCTGTAGCTATAAGAACACTTAATAATAGATCTCAAAGAGAGCGCTGCTACTTGTGACGCTCTACTTTCCGTATTAATTGAACCTTTTATGCAAAAACTAAACAATAGTCAGTAGAATTAGTGAAAACAATGCAAATGAATTTGCACCCACCAAATAAGTTGGCATGGTGTCTCACAGCACCTGAGTTATGGGAATGGACATGGGTTTGATCCATGCCCTCTCTTTGTGGAGTCTGCATGTTCTTTCCGTGTTTGTATAGGTTTTCTCCCAAAGACATGTGTTTCATAGAAATTGGTGACTAAATGGCCTGAAGTGTGCATGCGTGTGTCTGTGTCTATGTATGTGTGAGTGAGGGTGTCACGTTTCTCTGCTGCATGGATAGATGAATGACTGTTGGGAGTTCAGTGTAGTATGCCTGTCACTGTAAGTCACCTTGGATAAAGGTGTTCCTTTGGAGCAAAGTATGTGCTAAAAGAATGAATTTAAAAGTCTTTTGCTGCTCAGCTGTGGAGAGGCATGCAAAACAGAAATTGGTCCTTGTAAATGCGAAGAAGCACCTTGCAATGCCAAGTAGGAGTGTTAAATGAAGCTCCACATGGGAATGGGCGTATCTTGGGGTGTGAATATGTCTGGTTGAATGCATTAGAGGCCAAAGTGCAGCACTCAGTGAAGGCTGTGATCCTGAATGTGCCTCTACTGGTCTACCGATCTAAGTGCAGCCTCTTATTCCTGTTTGCCAGGGTCTGTCCACAGTTCTACATTCATTATGCATCCTTGAAGTAGTGCTCTGGGTTGTACATCATTTTGGTGATGTATGTGTGAGTGGGTCTTTACTTGAGTCACATGTCTGCAGCTGTGTCCCTTTCTCTTAATGTAATGCATAAATTGTACTTTTGCTGAGATGTAATGTCTTGCTAAGGAGTCAGATTTGTACATGCATGTTTGTCTCCACCTTTGTGTTTCTGCAGTAGAGCACAAAGTATGATGGGTGTGCTGACTTTAACGTCATGGAGCACATACCTGGGAGGGGGCATTGGCCAAGTACCACGTGCCGAACTGAAAGAGGGGGCCACATGTGGATGCCAGCTCCCAGTAATGCTCTGGCTGGCATTCCCACTTTGATGCCTTGTGGTTGCTTTCACTACCATTACATCATGCTTGGGCCGGCTCCTCCAACCCACGCAGGCTGGCGCCTTCACTTTGCTTCCATCCTCAAGCACCTTCTCTCATCTTGCACCACGTATCCATCTGGCATACATCAAATGCTTTTTTTCTCCCAACATCCACAAGTCCAGGTAATGAACATGCAGCTAGTGAAAAGATGTGGTGGCCTGTGGGAAAACCACACAGTGTGGTAACATGTTTTACAAGTGTTACATAAAAAATGGAGGTTTAGAAAAAAGTATTTCGGTGTTCTGCCGTGAGGCGTAACCTGTTATGTGGTATTATAAATGTACCTACTCCTCTCCTTGGTGACGCTTAATTATCAACGTTGTATATATGTGCTCTGTCTTAGTAAAAGGCAGGTCTTTCATTTTCTGTGGGTGATCCCAGTAGAATATCCAGAACTCTAAATGTGTTTTCACCTTAATCACTATCCTGAATTTTCTTTGGTTACTGTGGCTCTGTGCACAGCATAGTAAAATCAGTATTTTCAATCAGGATGCCTCCCTCCAGAGTAACAGGATTTTATTCTTTGCTACACTTCTGTCAGTGTGCAGTGCACAAGTTCGTGTTTTCACAGCATATAAACTCTAAAGAGACCATCACTGTTTTAAACAAAAATGTCACAGCAAGCAAAAAGGTTGTGAAGTTTTATTCACTTTCCATTAACAGCTTTCATTTAAGCACTTTTTCAGATTTACGGCACGATACAAGGCTGGTTTCAGTTGTGTGTGTGGGTGTTTGTGTGTGCAGATAGTCCTCCTTGATGTGATGGTAGCGGACAGTGGGCCAAGGGGGCAGCAGGAAAAGTGCCAGGAAAGGCAGATGGCGAGTCTCTAACAGGGACCAGCCGTGTGGTCTCACTGGTTGCTGTGGCAGCAGGCAGGGGCCTGCAGCCTCTACCGCGGGGCTGGGGTACACAGCTCTGCTTCTGACGCCACTGCTTAAAGAATGTCCAACTTCAGCCTGTTTGCAGCAACACATTTACTGAGTCTCTTGTAGACACCAACTGATCAGTTTATCATGTTCTTAGATGAGTTGTGTTAAATGTAAAAATACAAACAAATTACAGTATATTTTTATAGTGCATGAGGATATGTATACAGCGGGAGAGGTATGCAGAGGAGACTGATCTTGATGTCCTGGGTTTCAGCAGAGCCCTCATATGAATGATTGAAATCCATCTACCCCCCTGGAGGCTGTGTTGCGTTTGTTTGTGCCCCATCCGAATTCCTTGCTGCCTCGGCGTGGAATGCTGCATTATTCAACAGCCATTCAGGGCAGTGAAGGCGCTCCTGCTTCGCTCCAATTCAAGCATGTGTGGAGGGTGCTCCATTTACAGTGTCACCACGGCACCACCACTGTGGGCTACCCTTGGGTCCAAAATAAATTGCCTTGCAATATCAGCATATAACTTTAATATGGGCGGAAAGCTAATGAGATTTTTCTTCACCTCACAATCAAAGTGAAATAACATTTCATCAAAAATTTTGAGTACATTTCATTTATTATTTAAAATTTGGCTCTTGAGCTGAAATCTCAACTAGGGCACAACTGAAGTGTGATTCAAGTTCACACTTCAAGGAAGTGTCCCTTTTTCTCACTTGTTGTTTTGAGGCTCGGCAAAGCAATTTCACTGTTTGCGGACTTCAGTCATTGCCCCATGAAAAAATGAGAACCTATCTGAAGCTTGTACTTGTTGCCTCCTTGCTACTGCTTTCAATATAAGTTTTGGTGTTTAGGTGTGTGGAAAAGCACTGCTCACTTTTTAACTGGTGTATGGCCTCACAGTTTTGCAGCAAGAACACACAGCAGAAGTGCATCTTTCTTTCATCAGCATTCGGTAGGTTCAAGGCAACGCATTTGGAAGAAGTTGTCCATCTTGTCATTATAGACAGATGAACAAAGGAAGCGTCAATGTGTTGGGGTAGGGGGGTGACGGGCCAGTTAGACACATGGGAATGACTGAAGGGACTGCCTGTCATTTACCTCTTACTGCAGCGACAGCCAATGAAAGTGGCCAGACATCGACCGCACACCAGGAAACCCAGTAATGACCTGCTCCAGCAGGAGGGAGAAGGCAAATGCAATAATAGTCTGTTTATTTCAGAGTTAGTGTGCAGTGCTGTGAAGCCAGGAGAATCAACACAACACAGGCCTGTCAGGTTTCACCATCTTTGCAAGGAAACTTAACTGAAATCCAGACTCCTTTCCCTCCTTTAAGAAATGCAGTTTCTGTAGTTGTTTGGCAGGTGCTCTTATCCAAAAAGATAGCTCACAGTTTTACTTTTTTGTACAGTTTGATGCTTCACCAGGCTAACTGAGATAGAACACTTATGTTCTAGGTAAAACAGAAGGATCCCTCCTGGGACTTTCTGGTCATGCATCTACTCCACTTAGTGCTACACTATGAGCTGCAACAGCCCAGTGAAAATCTCTTTCTCTTTCTCTTTGTTTGGGAAAGACCTGCCACAGAGATGAAGTAATTTGAGTAAATGATGCAAAGTAACATTGCTCTCTTTTACTTGAGGCCTTGGAGGAACCTGCCTGCATTCACTAAACAAATATCTCCAGGACACACTAGCCCATGCAACATCTCACACTTATAAAATATGCATGATGCTGCATTTTCACATTGCGCTACACAGTACACATAAACAAGGAACATATATCCTTTAAATTAAATGAGTGTTCATGAGGGGAATGTGGGGAGGGTGTCTTGTCAAGATTAAGAAATGATTTGGCATGGCAACAGCTGAGTATGAGACGGACAGTGATGTAAAATAGTGAGGTTGCATTGATCACATAGAATGTGTTTATTTGAAATACCTCCATCGAGACGTGGTTTTAGCTCCAAACTGCACTGCATAAGACAGCAATATTTTCAGATGCTTTTTAAATTAATAAATACATTATTAAAAAACACTGGGTTCTACCTGAAACTGTGATTCAAAGATAAAAGAAGAGAAAGGGAAAAAAGCCATGAAGACAAGAATTGAAGCAAGCAATTAAAGGGATTAACACCTGCTTGGAGCCAATTAATCCTAATCCTGTGTTAGTGTCTTTGATTTTGCACCTTGGGGGTGCACACACCTGTGGGACTGACATGCTGCTTGCCATGTGGAAGGGGCAGGATCGATGAGATACTGCCACCAGTCAGTGCAGAACCTGCCTTCCTGTGTTGAGTCTGATGGAGAGCTCTATACTTGATCTAAGTGAAGTGCAAGATTCAGGCTTAGGGTGTTACTTCACAACATCTTTCCTCGACTTGTCTTCTCCAGCGTAGTGGAAGAACGCATTCATCATTGTCAGATTGTTCCCATCCTACATCTCCCCTTTTGCTGGTTACGTTTCTCTCCCTCTCACAGAGGTATCTCTCTCACTCCCAGTGCAGCTCCTGCCTTCCGACCCACCTCTTATTGCTATTTCCTTTCCTTTGCCACATACTTTCAGTTTTACTCTCTGTGACCCACTCCTATAGGGTGCACAAGGAAGTTTTCATTTTTGATTTTTTTTCCATTTTCGATTTTTTCCAGTCTATCCCTCTTCTGTGAATGAGCAACAAATGTACTTCTTTAGGCCCCCCAGCTCCTCTTCCAGTCCTTTTGATGTTCTCCCTCTAACCCCCCTCCTCTCACCCTGCGGCAATCCAATTCTACACTTTTATATTAGGCATAGTACACATTAGAAGTAGTTTTTTGAGAGGAGATTTATTAGCCGAGGCAGAAGAAGCTGTAATGAGCTTATGCAAGGCTTGAGGTTAGTATTAAAGTCTTTGGGCTTGATAATAAGCGTTTGAGAGAAAAAATAAAACTCCTTTGTGGGTGTGAAAAAGCAGGACGAAGGTCTTAATGGCCATGAAGCATTTCCTGCACTTCAGTGGCATTATTTGCACTTAAGTGTTAGCGTGCTGACCATCTCGGCTGCACTGACTCTACCCTGACCATCGGTGAAGCCCACAACATGACAGGAGATGTGTATGTGTGAGTACACTGCAGAGGCATTCTGGTGTTTCACTGAGCCCATTGCTGGCAGTGCTGTTTAATGGCTGGGGGCTGAGCTGAGTGGACCACAGCTCTGACCTCGAAGTCCTGTCTTACAGTGTCAGACCCTCATTGCTCAGCTCTGCTTGTTGACTTGGAGGTCATGCTCAAATCAGCCACGCCTTTGCCATTGTACGGTCTGATCAGCTTTTCCTTTCTTGAGCTCTGGGTTGAGGGCACCGTTTGCTGACAGAAACAGAAAGACAGATGAAAAAGGAGAGTGTGGGAGACACGTGATACAGTGAGCAGCACAAAGCATCTGTGGGCTGGTGGGTTTGCAAATGAGAAGCTCATCTGGGGTTCTGACCACGGGGATCCTAGCAGCTTCCCACACACCTTCTTGTAAACATAAAATAAATGTATATGTATTGCAATGTTCGGCTATTCCATGTAGCAACTCCACATGCGCATGCCACGGAAACACATATCACTGACACATATGCTAATTATACACACCTGCACACCAATGTATGTCACATTATTCCCTCTCTCAAACCTAGTGCCCTGGCCTTCGCAGATCCCCCTTATTACTGATATGGTGTGGACTGCACAGACCCCCCTTCCAGCCAGCACAATGCAGCTCATCCTCTTGTTATTGATTTCCCTCTCCCTCTTCTCTTGCAGAGATTAAACCCAACTGCTTAACTGCCATGTTGATTTAAACAATATGTCTGGGTCTGTTTCATCCACATCCAGCCCTGATGAATTATTAAAGGCCGTGGCAGCTTTCAAGCAAACGTCCATTCTTTACTTGACCTCCTTTATGGAATGCCAGGGTGCTGGGGCAGCCTTTGTGGGTAAACAAGCTCATGTTCATTACAGTAATAGCCAGTACTGCATGTTAGAGATGGAGTTTATGGGGAAAGAACATCTGAAATATAACGTTGCCTTTATCATGACTTCGGAAGAAAACTGTGATCTTCATAAGAAAGTGGTTTAGTGTTGCTATATTAATGTGAGTAGCATAAGGTATTAGCCACAGGAAATATGGCACTCCTTTGACATGCTGGTACACGAGTGACCATGCTGAGCGGTGACCACCCAGTGCCTTGGGACATTTGTGACAGATTTATGTATGTGTGTAATGTTCACAATTATATTTGGAAAAAGTACTGGAGGATGTATTCTAGATTAAGTACTTCTCTTCATTGTTGCAAACAGAAAATATGAAATCAGGCCAAGTTTTTGGAATGAATCAGACTATTACTTCTGAAGAACCGATAGGAATAAATCATAGCCGTATTAAACCAAGACCCTTACGTACAAACAAGATATTTCAGTCATCATCCTTTCACATTTTGCTGGACGTGGACAAGAAATCTTTAACTGTCTTGCTAATTCCATCCAATTTGTGTATCTACTGTGGCTGTTTGCCGTATACCAAAAAAGTGTGCAATAACAGGGCTGGGTGGTCCTCTAGTGTAATAGCTCAGCACATCATGAAAATGTAAAATGTTTGTCCTGGTAAGCACATCATATGCAAGATGCCAACTGAACATTTTTTGGAAAAAGTAACTGTCAGACTGCACAAATACGTTATATTGCTTTGTTGCCAGTCGGACAAAATTAACATTATGGTAGCTTACTTCAGTGTGACATTTTGCACTCCAAGGGGGTCCACTGCTTGCTGTTGGTACAGAAGTGGACACAAGTACCTTGGGGGATTTGTGGCTTGATCAGGTGGTGGAAAAGGTTGTCTGTTCCATGTGATTCTCTTCTAAATCCAATTGCAGGAAGTTTGCCTTGAGGGGCCATGGTGCAAAGCATGTACTTGTTGCAAGTCCCGGTGTTGAATTCTGTCGTGTTCCCTGTTCCTGTTGGTCTGTTTCTGTCTAGGGTGCGCGGTGGTGCAGCGGGTTTGGCTGGGTCCTGCTCTCTGGTGGGTCTGGGGTTTGAGTCCTACTTGGGGTTCCTTGTAACGGACTGGCGTCCCGTTCTGGGTGTGTCTCCTTCCCCTCCAGCCTTGCGCCCTGTGTTGCCGGGTTAGGCTTCGGTTTCGGTCCAGTATGTGCTTCACTCTGTATTGATTTCAGTATTATCTCATTGCCGCTGTCCTCAGGGAGTGGATGATGCAAAGAAATAGGCTGGTCTAAGGTCTAATTTCGAATGACCCCTTCTTGTTAATTGCTGTCAGGACCATTGTCCCATCTAGAGGTCAGTTCTCAGACTTACCTCTCCACAGGAACCTGGACCAGCTGCCATTTATCTCTATCTGGGCAACACTAGGGACTTTAACAGGCAAGTAAAGCAAACGGTGCCAATCCACAGTTTTACCTTGTGTCTTTGGAGCTTGTAAAATAGAGGAGATGCCGTTATTCCCTGTCCTACTCCAAGAGTGTATTTCTGAGCAAGAGAGATTCTGTGGTTATTTCTGGTTGCATGCATTTATATATATATATATATATATTTTCTGTCTCAGAAAGACTCCATGTGCATTTGTATCTGCCTGATGTTTTGTGTGAGTTGACTCAGTTTTTGTACAATTTGTCAGAGTGTGTGTTCATATGTGGCACAGCTGGTAGCGTAATAACTAGAGCCTTTTGATCCAAAGGTTGCAGGTTTGATCCCCACCTCCAGCTGTAGTACCCTTGAACAACGTACTTACCCCAAATTGCTCCAGTAAAATTACCCAGCTGTATAAATGGGTAAATAATTGTGAATATCTTCATGTTATGAGTTGCTTTGGAGGAAAGTGTCAGCTAAATGTGTAAATGTCATATGTGTGTGAGGCAGAATTTGTGTGATTTTCTGGTTGTGTGTATGGGAAGAGGTAGTGCAAGAGCATTGATATGTATTTATGTATTTAGCAGACACTTTTCTCCAGAGTGACTTCCAATGAATGCTATGTAGTGTTATCAGCCCACACACCTTATTCACCAAGGTGACTTACACTTCTAGATACACTAATTACAATGAGTTACTCATCCATATATCACTGTACACCTGACAACAGTGTACATGTGAAAGAAATTTTTGAAATATCTGTGCAAGAGAGAAGTGGTGCAATCATCACATACGTGCATGTTTGTTTGTGTTTTTGTTTTTCTGTGCTTTGCTGTGTCTTGGAGAGGGGGAAGTGGGCAGGAGCTGCTCTCAGCAGATAGTACTGTGTGACTGTGCGATAGGCACTGGCTCATTAATTAGGATCACTCATTATCCCCCATGGGCCACAAGCGCTCCATCAAGGACCAGGCTGGAGTGCAGCAGCAGCGCCCTACTCAGCAAGCCGTCTTGAGGAGAGAACCTGACACGGCTTTATCAAAAGAGTCTTGCGCACTTCAAAGGAACCACTGCCGCATAATCATTAGAATTATTAGTCATGAACTGTAGCATCAAAGAGTGTTGCAGGTTAATGCTTAATTTTGTACTGCAGGAATAAGATCCTTACACCTCTCTATGTCAACCAGTGAGCACATTAATAATATTAATTACACAATGATGTCATTACGTGAATTTAGAAAGCCGCTTAATAATAGAATGGTTGGTGCTCCTAACCAGATAGCACCTGTGTCAGAGATGAACTTACATTCTGTACTGTACAGTATTTAACTTCACAAGAAAGCAACAGCAGGTCATATCACTCTAAACCAACAAATATAAGGGTTAAATACGAAGAATGTGCTTGTTGTGTTCTTCTGCTTAGACAGTGAAAGATTCCCATTGCCTTTGGTACTGAGGAAGATTGTAGTTCATAGTCTTTGCTGAGGATGTTAGAAGGTGTGGATGGATAGGAGTGTGGTGCTTCAACAAAATGTCAGGAGGACACCTGAAAATGCTATCACCAGCCAACCTGATGCCCCTTCCAATGACCCTGTCTGTCTTACACTAAACTGGCCACAGGTCACTGCCGATAATCCTTCCAAGCTTTCAGCTCTGATCACATCAGCTGCCGTGTCTGAGAGCTGAGAGTTGTGTTTTCAGCTTGGTGGAGGGTTGACTTATATCTTGTGCATTTACCTTTACTGAGAGAACAGCACTGGAAATACATCAACAATGGCGTTGCTGTTACCATAGTCTCTATGATTATTCAAAAGCTTTAGACTACTTATAGCTCCTTTTGACGTGACATTTTCTTGAACTTGTTGCAAAACCACCTCTGTTACTGTCATCTGAATCCTCCGTACACACACACACACACACACACACACCCCCCCCCAACGCTTAGTTCTAGGTCTTTTGAAGGCCGAGTTGGCAAGGATAACAGGAGGACACGGGGACTTTCAACTAGCTCAGTCATGGAAAATTTGAAACCCAAGTGAAACTTGAAGGCTGCAGCCTTGATTTCCTGTGCACTCCTGATTGGGAAAGCAGACTCCACAAGACTGGGTTGTTCTATCTGTGCTCAGGGTTGGTGGGTGGGATAACATGGGCGAGGCCCTTTGGGAATTTCTGTCTGCTGCTGGTTCGTACAAGCTGAATGTTCTCTTACTTTCCATAAACTCGACATGTTGGGGGTCTCTGTTGTCCCTCTGTGTGGTGCAGTTCCTCTGCAGTGTTTACCTTGAGAGGTTCTTCTCTACTTTTAATCTGAGGGACATTGGCTGTCCATTGTCCACTACAAGTATTGGATTTTCCGTGGTGATTCAAGTATGTTCAGGCCTACATCTTCATTAACCTATCCGTTTATAACTTGAGTGGCCAACTGTTTCCTCACCACCCATGCAGAGACTCTTAGATGACTATTTAGTGTGTGCAAAGTGACTAAGTGGTGTTGAGCACATGAGTTGTGTCCGTGTAAAAGAAAACATTCCAGGGCACTCCCTTTTCTGTTAACTGAGGACAAAAAGAGCCTGTTTGGGGACAGGCACATCACTGCTCTCATGTGCCCTCCAGGCACTGGCAGAGAATGCTGCAAAGGCATAATTTTGCATGTGCTAGACCTATTGCCAATGCCCCGTGCTTGGCAGTTACTCAGGAGGCATCGCTCCATCCTCTGATTGTTGCCAGCTGAGCTGCATCAAAGAGTCACCCCTGTCCACCAGCCTCTACTGCAGTGCCATGTGGCATCAGTCACAGTTTCAGGCCAGAGTGGCCTCCATACTGCAGTTTGCCACACTTCACAAGTGAAAGCACAGCAGTTAGAGAAGGAACAGACAGTGGATGGGTTCAGTGGAAGACTATTAGATGCTTGATGGTGAAATTTGAAACTTCCCCTGCTTCTCTCCAGAACCCATCTCTCAGTTCCTTAAATTTTTACCTGAATAAGAAAGGCCAATTTAGCTCCGGAACTGATGTTTTCATCCAAGTGATGCATGCAATTTTACTAAGTTATACTGCGGGATATGTCATCACATTCATGTAACTGCTTCCTTGTGGGACCCTGTGCTTTTTGTCTTATTTTCCAAAAATACCATGCTACATACTGTACCTGCCAGAATGACGAGATGATAGATGCTTTGGCACTGCAAATGAGACGGGTGTTGACAATGTATAAGTTCTTTGACAGCCCATGTGAAGAATCTGAATCAGCAGAAGAAGGTGCACACAATTTTCCACTTCCCACTAACTGACAGCATCACCCAGCAGATGAGCACTTGTGGGACATGTAGCTCCCTCGACACCTCTTTGTACCTGGCCAGCAGCTCTGTGTAACACAGTTTACTGATGGCTGTTGAAGCAGAACATGTCAAAGGAAAGGCTCTTTAAACAACATGTGGCAGTTGCTGTTGTCCCACATACCATATGGGACCTTGTAGGCTTTAGATGGAACTGCTTTGTTAGCATGACCTGCCTGACGTTGTGCTGTCCTTCCATTGTTTCCCCCCATTTACTCACTAGAAGCCTCCCCATTGCTCACGGGTAGACTGACTCATCACAGCAGAGCTTTGATTGGGTTTGAACATTTATGTTTGTACCTAACCGAAGCTGGAGCAGCATAATTGTTTATGCATGTATGGCATAACCCCTGTTGTAAATCATTCATGAGGGCAAATCCATCTGATGTCCGAAAATAAATCATATTTAAAAGGAAATATAGTTTATCGTGATTGCAAACTGAGTTGAAGAAAAACATCCATATTTAGTGTATGTCATTTTAGAAATAAAGTCCAAAATCAAGAGGCCCTCATATAATGGAGTCATGTACAGAGGAAAAAAAAAAGACTTGTAATAAAATATAGCCTTTTATTCATGCATTGGCCTTATTATTTAGTACAGCAGAATTTTTGGTTATTAGACAGCCATTTTGTTTCCATACATGTCTTTAACTTTTTATAATTTAAAAAAGCAAACAATATCAGCTTAACACAGCCACACACAGGTAGACAGCTGGTAGTGTAGCGTTTAGAGTTGCTGACTTTGGACCTAAAAGATCACCAGTTAAAATCCCACCTCTAGCTGTAGGACCGTTAAGCTTAGTACTCATCCTGAATTGTTTTAGTAATATTACTGTAGCACACCGAGGCGGCCAGGGAAGGGGGTGGAGAGAGGGACAGGATCACCACAGCTGGGGCTAATGAAGCACCGTATTTCTTCCCCTGTGTCTGACAGTGAGGGAGAGAGATGGAGAAGGAGAGCGAGAGCACGAGCACGAGGACAGTGTAGCAGCGACCAACTCCTGGCCCCAGTCCTGGACGACCCCGGAGCATCCCCACCATACCCGTTCCCAGTTCCCCTTTTCCTCCCCTTCCTTCCCCGTGAAGAATGACTGGTATTACCACGTACACCGCAACACGGATACTATGGAGGAAAGCCTCCAGCTGTTAGTAGTCCGCGGCCGCCGGGAAATGTTGTTCCATGCAGCCTATTCAAAGCCCATGGTGGGACACCTTGGGCAGGATAAAACACTATGGCGGTTACAGGCACGGTTTTATTGGCCGTGTATTCGTGGGGATGTCTGTCGCTGGTGTGCCGCATGCCTAGAATGTCAGTGGGTGAATCTACCAGCTGTCCCGCGCGCACCGCTGCGTCTGCTTGCTCTCATGGAGATCCCGTTCGACAGGATGGGGATGGACCTCACTGACCCCTTGGAGCGGAGCGCGTGGGGTTTTTGCTTTGTGCTGGTGATAGTCGATTATGCCACACGGTACCTGTAGGTGGTTCACTTGCGGAATATGTCGGCACACACGGTGGCGGAGGCACTGTTTAAAATATTCGCGAGGGTCGGCATCCCAAAGGAAATCCTTATAGATCAGGGCACCACTGTAACAGACGACACCAGAGACTGCAGGTGTGGTGCTCTCGTATCTGTTATTTTATTTGCGTGGATCACCAGGGATCGAGCCCTATCCCCTGTCATGGCGAAGGAAGGGGAGGAAAAGGGAGAACTGAGAACGGGTATGGCGGGGATGCTCCGGGGTCGTCCAGGACTGGGGCCAGGAGTTGGTCGCTGCTACGTTGTGCTCGTGCTTGTGTTCATGCTTTCGCTGTCCTTCTCCGTCTCTCTCCCTCACTGTCAGGCACAGGGGAAAAATTGGGTGCTTCATTAGCCCCAGATCTGGCGACCCTGTCCCTCTCTCCGCCCCTTCCCCGGCCGCCTCGGCATGCCACAATTACCGAACTGTTTAAATGGGTAAATAATTGTAAGTAGCTTAACATTGGAAGTCACTTTAGAGAAAAGCGTCAGCTACGTGAATTAATGCAATTGTGGACAGACTTGAATAGGTGACCTCCAACCATATAGCTCCAATTCCTGGTTATTGGCTTAGAGCAGTAATTCTGTACAAGAGCAACAAAGTAGACATGGAATAAACAGCCATGGAAACATGTAAGACAGTTACAGAACACAAAGTCATTTAACAATGTAGAAAATTTTGACTGGAGCAAAGCAACATGGGAGAACTACTTCCTATCACATTGTGTGAGTTTAACGAAATAATAGTTAAAACACCAGAAAGCAACCTGAAAAATATGGTGTTTGAGGCCATCACAAAGACATAGTTTAATATGCTTTTGGGATGGCAAAGCATGACCTTGAACACATTTGTGCCCATGGCAAAAACACACATTCTGGGGTCTCAGCGGACTCCACCCATGCAATCTCAGCCAATGATTAGGCAAACCTAATACCA
Organism: Scleropages formosus; assembly: GCF_900964775.1. Lineage (NCBI taxonomy): Eukaryota > Metazoa > Chordata > Actinopteri > Osteoglossiformes > Osteoglossidae > Scleropages > Scleropages formosus. The sequence continues at coordinate 11,166,408 of NC_041806.1, forward strand.
CACTTGAAATAACAGATTCAGCACTATTAATAATTCATTTAACTGATATTTTTGTCCAGAGTGACAAAGTTTTAAGCTACTTACAATTACACAATGTAGCAAAAATTTTGTTGCCAATCTTTTTGTATTTTCACTTCGGTTTTCATGGGGGACGCAGTGGGGCAGTGGGCTTGGCTGGGTCTTGCTCTCTGGTGGGTCTGGGATTCAAGTCCCACTTGGGGTGGCTTGTGATGGACTGGCGTCCTGTCCAGGGCTTGTCCCCCCCCCCCCCCCCAGCCTTACGCTCAGTGTTTCCGGGTTAGGCTCTGGCTTGCCACGACCCTGCTTGGGAGAAGCATCTTTAGCCATTTTGTGTGTGTGTGTGTGTGTGTGTGTGTGTGAGAGAGAGTTCAATTTTGTTACATTAAGCATATTTTCGGTATTAGTTTGTACCGTATGTCAGTTTTTAGAACTGTACGAAAACTAAAACTGACACTCTTATAACTAGTGGTATTTTTGTACTCAGTAAACTTGAACTAATCATAATCAGCACAAAAATCAGCATAACTAAAAACTTGTGCTGCTTTGTATTGTTTGCATGTTTATACAGTTGGGTACTTTTTACTGGAGTATGGTAGGGTTAATACCTTATTCAAGGGTACTACAGAAGAAGGTGGGATTGGAACCTGTCTCCTTGAGTTCAAGGCAGCAGCTCTAACCACTATGCTGCCTGCTGATACACAACACCTCTAAGGTGTATCTGCTGTGTGCTTTGCAGATGAAGATGTGAGCTGTGATCTTTTGAACTTTATAATAAATTTCATTGTCATGCAGAAAAGTACAATTTTTCTCATATCTGAATTAACTCTAGGTGACATCTTTTTCCAGGAATGCGTTATTTTTTACCACAGGATATTTGACCCCCAGTGGGGAGTGCGGTGGTGCAATGGGTTTGACTGGGTCCTTCTTTCCGGTGGGTCTGGGGTTCAAGTCCCGCTTGGGGTGCCTTGCGATGGACTGATGTCCTGTCCTGGCTGTGCCCCCTCCCCCTCCAGCCTTATGCCCTGTGTTGCCAGATTAGGCTCCAGCTCCCCACATGGAACAAGCCCTTTCAAACTGTGTGTGTATGTATTTAACCCCCCACAATTAAAATTTGCCTACCAACAAGGTGGTTTCACAGAATGCTTTAACTGTATTAGGCGAGGACAGGATGTACAATTTAGTATTTTATTGTTGTGTCATCCCTTCCTAGATCAGGGCCTTGTCATGGCGGGAGGGTTTGCGTGATCTAGGGGTCTCCAGAGCTATATTGTCAGGAGCAGTATGCTCCTGGTAGGGTCTCTCATGTCAACCACGTCTGAAGTAAAGATCCAGACTGACACAGTCCAAAAAACCCCTATGACAAACGTAAACAAGTCAACATTTACCCTGCCCGGAATAGGGTCACCAGCACCTACCTCTGGAGCCAGGCCTGGGGGTAGTGTTCCTAGGCGAGCACCCAGGCTCAGTGAAAAGGCAATGTGGGGAGGCCATGTGAGCCCACCACCCTCAAGGTCCAGCATAGGGGTCAGGTGCAATGTCTTTCAGGCAGCAGGAAAGGGCAGGGTGGCGCATGGCGTCATAGACCCTCGCTGCAGAAACTGGCTCTTGGAACATGGAATGTAACCTCACTGGAGGGAAGGGAGCTGGAACTGGTGCAGGAGGTTGAGAGATACCAACTAGATATAGTAGTAGTAATGACTGAAAGAACAAGCGGCTGAAATTAGTTTTCTCAACAGGGTGGTGGGACTCACTCTTCATGACAGGGTGAGGAGTTCAGCCATCTGGGAGGAACTCAGAGTAGAGCTGCTACTCCTCTGCATTGAGAGGAGTCAGTTGAGGTGGTTCGGGTATTTGGTCAGGATGCCCCCTTGCGCCTCCCTTTGGAGGTATACCAGGCACGGCCAACTGGGACGACACCCAGAGGCTAGTCCAGGACCCGCTGGAGAGATTATATCTCCCAGTTGGCCTGGGAGTGGCTGGGGATCCCCCGGGTTGAGCTGGAGGAAGTTGCAAGGGAGAAAGATGTCTAGGCTTCTCTGCTTTCCCTATTGCTACCATGACCCTAGAAGGACTAAGCAGCCTAGAAATGGATGGATGGATGGATTATTGTGTCATTATTTTTAAAGAAAACAGTTTTGTCCCTTGGCCATACACCCCTGCACATAACAAGCTGAACTCCAAAGTACCCAAGACAGAAGAAGACTTAAGGCATTTATTATAAGTAGTGTGAAACTGTTAAGCAAGAAAACCAAAGGGCATTTATTTCAGTATACATGTAGAAATAGACAAAATAAATAGAGCTTTTCTGTAGCAGTGGAAAAGGCCCTCTCAGTATTTCTATTCAGATCAGCCTGATTTCCTCCACTGGCCAGTTATCATTTGCCTTAGGCAGTGCTCAGGTCTTCCTTCCACGAATTGGCGCATCCTCCATAGTCAACGTGTTATTTATCTGATTGTCTCAAGCTTGCAGAGAGAAATAGCAGATAGAAATAGCATCATCAGGTCTGAGGAAAACATTTCTCCTTATCAGCAGTGTGATTGGATCTTCTGGAAAAATTGCCCTGGTGAAAGAGCCTGGATACCATCAGTTAAGAGCTGGGTACCAGCAGTAACATCTTAGTGTCCATTTGATTGTGTTATGGATTATAATGCGTACTTCAGACTTTGATATAGACCATATAGTGTTATAAATGACATCACATGTCATCTGTGCTGGAGTGCAGAGAATCTCATAGGTCTCGAGAAAGTGATGGAACCTGTACGACACTCAGCACTACAGTAGACTAAGACTCATTTACACTCCCACAGTCCTCCACTTTAACATGCATTGCATGCATACCCCCTTTCCTGACCTCGGCAGAAACAGCAGAACCTTGCTCCTAATGGGTCTGTCACCACATAAGTGTCACTCCTGCCATCTGAAATAGGATATGGAGGTATTATTGTCACCAGATTGAGATGATTTGCCTATAATGGAGAGACTGAAGAGCTCAGCTCAAATCCATTAAGAACCTCAAGCCAAAGTAAACAGTAGATAGAATCTACCTTGAAAGGCAGAGGTGGTGTAAATGGAGCAGATGAAGCAGGTGTTGTGCTAAACTTGTTCTGTCAAGGGAGGGGAACTATTCATTGCTTAAAACAGAAGGACATCTGATGACAGAAGGTCCCCCTGTTGCAGTCCCAGCTCCTCCTGTCTCCAAGCTCAAAGAATTCCCAAAGGCCTTACAATGTGCTTACAACAGCTCATTCTGTCGAGGTCTATAATTGCTGAAATGTTACCCTGTCCTTCACTCTCATAGTCTTGAGGGTTTAAATGATTTAAAAGGCGTATAACGCAGCCATTGACTGTATCTACATTTTCCTAACATATTGCTTTTGTAGTTTCACTATTAAGTGGAAACTCTCTTCCAAATATTGCATTTGAACAGAAGAATCTCCTTACCGTGTTGTGTTATTTCATCCTTCCTTAATTCCTTTGGTTTCACCAGGACTGATTTTATCATCCTTTATTCATGAAAAAAAGGCAATGGCTGAAGGGTGCCAAACTATGGCGATGCCAAATGTGCTACTAAAATTGAAAAATAAAGTATAACCTTGAAAAACATCATTTAAAAAGAACTTGTTTAATAATAATGACCAGTTTTTATAGAAAATTGAAGATCTGCCACCTTAGATATTACTTAAACACTGTATGATGCATCACTGCCTGGTATCCTTAAAATGTTGCAACTTTGTAGGTGACATGTTCTGACAAATGAACTGTTGCTCTCCACAGTAAATAGTATACGGTATATCCTTTTTCCCTTGACCACCTTCAGTCACCACCTTCAAAGTTTAGTTTTCAGTCATTAAAGTATAAATTTGTGTTCTGGGCATATCTGCACACACACTGTCTGAAACTGCTTGTCCCGAGCAGGGTCACAGTGAACTGGAGCTTAACCCATCAATGTGCGGCGCAGTGCTTAGAGGGGGAGGGGACGCACCCAGGACGGGACACCAGTCCGTTGCAAGGCACCCCAAGCATGGCTTGAACCCCAGACCCACCAGAGAGCAGGACCCGGCCAAGCCCGCTATGCCACCCCTCCTCCTTTGGGCAAATATATTGCTCACATACACTCACCGGCCACTTTATTAGGTACACGTTGCTAGTACTGGGTTGCACCCCCTTTTGCCTTCAGAACTGCCTTAATTCTTCATGGCATAGATTCAACAAGGTGCTGGAAACATTCCTCAGAGATTTTGGTCCATATTGACATGATAGCATCACGCAATTGCTGCAAATTTGTCTGTTGCACATCCATGATGCGAATCTCCCGTTCCACCACATCCCAAAGGTGTTCTATTGGATTGAGATCTGGTGACTGTGGAGGCCATTTGAGTATAGTGAACTTATTGCCATGTTCAAGAAACCAGTTTGAGATGATTTGAGCTTTGTGACATGGTGCGTTATCCTGATGGAAGTAGCCATCAGAGACTGTGGTCATAAAGGGATGGACATGGTCAGCAACAATACTCAGGTAGGCTGTGGCATTTGAACAATGCTCAATTGGTACTAAGGGGCCCAAAGTGTGCCAAGAAAATATCCCTCACACCATTATACCACCACCACCAGCCTGAAGCATTGACACAAGGCAGGATGGATCCATGTTTTCATGTTGTTTACGCCAAGTTCTGATCCTACCATCTGAATATTGCAGCAGAAATCGAGACTCATCAGACCAGGCAACATTTTTCCAATCTTCTATTCTCCAATTTTGGTGAGCCCGTGCGAATTGTAGCCTCAGTTTCCTGTTCTTAGCTGACAGGAGTGGCACCTGGTGTGGTCTTCTGCTGCTGTAGCCCATCTGCTTCAAGGTTCGACATGTTGTGCATTCGGAGATGCTCTTCTGCCTACCTTGGTTGTAATGAATGGTTGTTTGAGTTACTGTTGTCTTTCTATCAGCTCGAACCAGTCTGGCCATTCTCCTCTGACCGCTGGCATCAACAAGGCATTTTCGCCCACAGAACTACCGCTCACTGGATATGTTCTCTTTTTCTGACCATTCTCTGTAAACCCTAGAGATGGTTGTGCGTGAAAATCCATGTCTGTGTAGGTTTCCTCTGTGTGGTCCGGTTTCCTCCAGCAGTCCAAAGACATGCTGTTCAGGTTCACTCATAGTGCGTGAGTGACCGAGAGAGTGTGTTCGACTGATGTATGAATGAGTGACCCATTGTAAGTAGGTAGTGTATCTAGTAGTATAAGTCACCTTGGTGAATAAGGTCTGTGGGTTGATAACACTACATATTAGCCACTGGAAATTGCTTTGGAAAAAAGCATCTGCTAAATAAATAAAGGGGGCTTGGTGGTGCAGTGGGTTTGACTGGGTCCTACTCTCTGGTGGGTCTGGGGTTCGAGCCCCGGTTGGGGTACCTTGCGATGGACTGGCGTCCCGTCCTGGGTGTGTCACCTCCCCGTCCAGCCTTGTGCCCTGTGTGTTGCTGGGTTAGGATCCGGCTTGCCACGACCCTGCTTGGGGCAAGTGGTTTCAGACAATGTGTGTGTGTGTAAATAAATAATAATAATGATAATAATAATAGGCACTGTGGTGCAGCGAGTTGTACTGCTCTCAATGCCTGAGCTGGTTAGACATAGGTGGAAATCCAGCTGTTTGTGTGGATTTTCAGTGTTTTCCCCTGCCTGTGTGGGTTTCTTCTGGGTGCTCCAGTTTCTTCCCTTCCAATCACAGTCCAAAGACATGCAGTTCATGGAAATTTTGCCACTCTGAAATTACTCATATTAGTGTGTCAGAGAGTGAGTGAGTGAGTGTGTGGCTGTCCTGCAATGGACTGGTGTCCTGTCCAGGGTGCCCCTCCACCCTTGTGCCCAGTAACTCTGGATCCCGACCACTGTGACTCTGATCAGGGCAAAACGGTTAAGGAAAATGGATGAATGAGTGAACATCAATAATTGCTATTATTTATTATTATTATTATTATTATTATTATTATTATTATCATTATTATTAACCGTAATAATTAATAATTTGATGAACAAACCTTATTCGTTATTAAGACAGATTCATTATAGTTAAATCAAAACAGCATCGACGCTCGGCTTCTGCTTTGTGCTCTTGATGTACACTCCTAATAAATTCGACGTTCTTGCACATAATTCAATGTGGACGCGAGCTGGAGATCGGACGGCACTACGACCCTGCGGCTCGCTCCAGTTGCGCGCTCCCGGTGGCCGTGTGAAGGAGCGCGAAGGAACGCGCAGCGGGGAAGTCAGTCATGTTCTCCACTCCACTTTCTAGCTGCCGCACAGTTTCCTCGCTGCCCGCTTTTTCTCCCAGAGATTCCTCGGATTTTTGTAGCTTTTCTGTGTTGGTCCTGCCGCGTTCCCTACACTTCTCTCCCCCTCCCCTTGTGTCCCTCTGCTCTGGAAGTGTCGCTCACTGTGGGAATTCGAGGGAACTGCGAGTTCACGGAGGATGGTGACACGTCCGCGCACTTATTGGAATACATTTTACTTATGAATTGGACGCCTTAGGAGAGGAAAAGAAAGACAAAAACAAACTGTGTGCGGGTTTAGCAGTCAGCGGTGCTGCTGAGGCTGTGTGTCATGTCAAGTGGTAAACCATGAACTCGTGCGGATAACTGCTCTGCTGCCGTTACTGCTCTACGCCGTTTTTCTCACAAGTTGGTCCGTGACGACACTTTCGGCTCCTTTTGTGTAGTTTTGCTCTTTTTTCGGCTCTTCAGTGACATGCTCGCTGGTCCCCACCACCTCCAGTGACTTGTCATTCCTCGTCTGCTTCGGACCCTTCGGCTTCGCTGTGTGTACCATGATTCTCCTGGGCGCCGCCGCTTTGACACCAGCACCGTAGCGATTGTTCGTTCGTTCATTTGTGGTCTAAGCCAAGGCCAGCAGCACTCAGCTCATCCGCGCGGCGCGGCACCTCCGCGGGGGGCATGCTGTGACAGAGCCGCTCTCCGGCATTATGAGCCGCACTTCTCCGCCTCCATAGCCTCTTATGCTCTTCTTTTTCGCTTTCAAATATGATGAAATGGCAGCCCCGGAAGAAGGTAAGCAGGTGTTCTTTCGTGCTGTTTTTATTTTACCATATTGTACAACATCCCTGACAAACCAGGTGACCAGTGGCCGCCGACCCCTCAGTGCTTAAAACTGTAGGTTGTGAAGCCCGTTTATCCGAGAAGCACGTATTATACTCTTCTAACCCGGTGATGCTGCTTCTTACTCTGTCTGTGTGTGTGTGTGTGTGTGTGTGTGTGTGTGTGTGTGTGTGTGTGTTGTGTGTGTTTCTTCAGGCTGAGTGATTTTCCTGTTAGCGCAGGGATCCGTGTCCTGAAGTGTGAATGGACGAACGGAACGGGTGTTTTACTAGGAGTGCTTTCTACTGCACCAGTCAGGTGTGTTTGTTGTGAAGGTGTATGAGAGTTGCTGGGGCTGTCATCGCGTGCACTGCACGGGAGGAGGGGATATGGGGGCGTGGTCCGCAGACCCGGTCCGGCTCCGAGTTGCCCAGCAGTCCTGCTCCTTACCCTCGAGCGTCTTATGTGAGCTGCGCAGGGGCGCGTGCAGTCTGGCTAGGCACGTGTTCCAGGGGTCACCGTCGGCGGCGCGCTGGCGGTCGTCTCCATCAGCTCGAGTCAGGGATGATTCGAGTCTCTAGTTGACACGGTGCTTTAACTCATTCCAAGGTTGCTCTCGTAAATAACAGTAGATGAGCTGACTGGTGGCTTTGGGGGCTTGGTGTCAGTGAGACGAGCCGCACCACCATTCCTTCCTGTCAGACCGCACACTGTACTGTACACGTCTTTTGATTAAAATTATAGAACAGCACGAGTGATTTTTGACCTGCAAGACCAAGAGTGAGTTCATTTATACTCTCGGAACTGCGAGGCTCATGCTGCCGTCGCCAGTTGCCAGTCGGGCGAGTTAGAACAGGGGCGAGCCGAGCCGAGCTACACTGCTTCGCGCCCCGCCACGCGGACCGCACGGCTTAATGACACGCGCTGCTCTTCAGAGGAATGGGAAATGCAGTTCGGCCGGATTCCTGCGGCACTTCTGCATACACACAATGGAATCATACACTCATATATGTCACTGGTGAATATGTTAAACATTTCAGACTGGATGCCGCTGGTGTATCTCTCTCTCTCTTTCGCTCTCACACGCGCGCACGCACACAGGTACGCTAATGCAGCCAGACCTTGACTTCGTCCTGCCATGACGTCATGTGCCACCAGGGGGCAGTAATAGGGGCAGCATGAGGAAATGAGTCAATTAGACTTGCGTTTCTGCTCTGCGTGCCGAGTAGCACACTCTTTTCTGCTCTGTCTGCACAAATGCACTTAATTGGTTATTCATTTCTGAAATGTCTAATGAGGGTAATTTTAGCCTCCACAGTTAACATATATTACAAGAAGTTCTGCGGATTTCAAAAGTAAAAAGTTATTTTGCATGACATGGATTATTCTAAGAACATCACTTCCAATAAATGTGGAGACTTCAGCAGAGGTGTTTTTCTGTGAAGCACACAATATCACCTGCCTTTAATTGATCATGTTTATCACTGAGCTATGTGAACCCCTACACATGTGCAAGGCTACCACTCAAACACGTGACATCCAGGACCCTCCAGTTGTCCACCCGATACCTGCACAGGTGATGCTGTTCTAGCAGGAGTGCAGGCCACCCCTCCAAGTGTGGTACTTCTTGGTCATGGCACAATCCACCTTCACCTTGAGCTTTACACACTCAGGTCAGCATAGTTGTTCCAGCTTCAGAGGTGGCACCACCATGCCCTTTGGCAGTGTAGATGCAGAAAGGTTTGGGGAGCTTCACCATGGTGGATCTCCTCCTACATACAGTATATGGGTGAGACAAGTGAATGGAAAAAATATGTTCCCAGCTCGGTGTTTTTTGTATCGTGTGACAAAGTCAATACTTTTCCACTTCCTTGTGGTCATGTTAAATACCCACTTTTTGCATATATGCTTAGGAATAGACTAGATTTATTAATTTTGCTGTCACTTTTCTCCAAAGCATCTTATAGTGTTAATCTACTTATAATTATTTATCCATTTTGGGTAATTTTACTATTTTACTTTTAGGCTAAGTTCCTGGCTTGAGGGTACAAATGGAGGTGGGATTTTAACCTGTGACCTTTGGGTCCAAAGGCAGCAGCGCTAACCACTATGCTTCCAGCAGCTGACTTTATTGTTCTAGATGACATGTGGTACTTTACGTGTTCTTCAATACCATAAATGGATCTTTTGTGAAAGAGAGCACTGAGATCTGCTGCTGGGTCCATTTTAATAGAGTCTTTACACTTACGTTTACATTTTTTCATTTAGTAGACGCTTTTCGCTGAAGCGATGTACATCTCATAGAAAACATAATTTTTGCATTACATTAGGAGACAAACATATTTGCAGATGTCTGATTAAGTACAGTTTGCTTGTTCCTTTCCACCATTTGCATTAATGTTCATCACACAAGTACTTTAGTGATATACCTGTGTCTCTGTGTGATCCTACACACTGATGTATTTCCTTTTGTGTTGTGTCACTGGCTGCAGGGTGTCTCTATGTTGTGTACATGGCAATGTTCTAGAGAAATGGATTTATTGTTGTGAGGAGATCCCTCCGCATCCCTTGGCTGATTTTTTCCGTCCCGCAGTATGACACTGATGCTGCCTTGCCCTAAACATACACACATATGCAGTGTAACCTCTGTCATTAGCTAGATGCTAACGACAAAAGATGTTATTTAAAAAAAAGGCTCCGTATGATAGAACCCCTGTAGCCTTCTTCTGACTCCTCAAAACAAACTCAGTAATTTACAAGGTCTCCCCACCACCCTGCAGCTCCTTTTGCCCCCCCAGCTCCTTCCCTCCCCCGCACTGACAGGGTCGTGGAAATCGATTCTGGAGTTCTGGTGAACAATTATTGACTCTTCTCCTAGTGTTGGCTGCTCTGCCTAATAATGGATTAAACTAATAAGTTAAATACCATGTGTATGTGTAGTGATGAAGGCGCAGTTTCTCCCAGCAGAAGTCTTCATGTGTGACCGATGGACAGGATTACCTCTCCCCTTTGCGGTGTGAGTCCTGTGTGAGATCCGGCATCACTCTTTTTTAGACAGACTGTTGCTGTTTATCAGGGCAGTTAGAGACCATTTACATAACAGCTGTTTTCCAGTTCTAAGACTGTGTGATTGATGAGCCATGTGTATATCTGTATATGTACGTACGGATATGTGAACATAAATTATCTGTGTTCAGCTCATAAGAATTCCTTGGGTGGCACACTGAATAGTACTAATGCCTCACAGCACTTGGACTGTGCAGCTAGGCATGGGTTTAATCCCTTCTCAGACTGTGTGGAGTTTTGTACATTTTCCCTGCATTCACAAGGGCTTCCTCCATTTGCTTTGGTTTCTTCCCACAGTAATTAAATTGTGTTTCAGGTGAACTGGTGACTCTAAATTGCCCATTGTGTGTGTGCGTGTGTGTGTGTGTGTGCGTGCGTGTTACATTGCTCTGCTGTATAAATGTGTCAATGACTGAGGGTAGTGTATTACAGTGTATCTAACACTGTAAGTCACCTTGGATTAAAGGGTCAGCTATATACTTGTTAATAATCACTGTACATCTGCTAAGTAAATGATGGTAAATGAACAAACTTGTTCTGAGCAAAGCAGAATGGTGGAGACCTCAGCCTTTTTCTGTAACGCACACAATCTCCTGAGTTTCTCTTTAAGACCACCAGTACCTCTCTGTGTGTCATCATGAGAAAATGTGGAGGATAACATGCTAGGAGCGGCCTTGTTGCTTTTTCTGTTGTTTACATTGTTGAAGAAATGTTCATATTGTGGTTTGTTTCGTGGCCAAAAAGGTTTATGAGAAGATGTGGGGGATGCTAAGCTGAGTTGTATGTTCTCTGATATCAAGTGTAAGCTCCTTCAGTTGGCCCTTCTGGAGACAACTAGATGGGGGAAATGACGGAGGAGGGCAGAGCCATGTCATTTTCTGTCATCGGTGCCTTCCTTTTTTCTTCTTTAGCCATAGGAATTCAAGTGGACTCTGGATGTTTTGTGAGCTCTCTGGAAGGATTGTGGTTCCTCCTGGCCTTACATTACTCTTGTTGTGTCAGTCATTTTTGGGAGCCTTGTGCTTCTGCAGGAGGATGGGAATAAATTCATAATGAAGGAAAATTCTTGAGAACTCACTGATGTTGTCCAGGAAAGATGTGGTCCTGATGTGGAGGTTGGAGCTGCAAGTGAAAAATGGGAGTGGTGGGTAATCTCTAGGGACCAGTATAGCCAGTTTGCTGTGCTTATGAGCTGACATATTTAATCTTGAGTTTAGGGAGTGCTCCTGGCCCAAAGATGGCTTGCCTTGGCTCTGTATGGGGAAGGGCTGCACTACACCACGTCTTTACTCTGTTACGGCACTGTTAAGCAGCAAAGTGGTATAGCAGGGTAAGCTGGTGCCTAACAGTTTCTAAGCTGCTTATTTCAAGTGTGTGGAATTTGCACATTCTTCTCATTTTCACAAGTCAAGATGTGAAGAAGGCAATAGCAAACTACTTCTGTACAATGTCTTACCAAATAAACCAGATGAGTGGTCACCATGAGTTCTACAGAGTTCTACTGACTGTGCAGCAATTAACTCTAATTTCCCTCTCTCTGAGCAGGGTTAGTTGCCAAGCTTCAAACAGTGAAAGAGAGTTTTGTTTGCTTGCTGTGTGTGCCTAGTGAGCAAGCGAGTAAAAGAATGTTGTTAGACAGTATTGGGAGTTTGCACTGGAGTCCTGCAATGGGCAGACCCCCACGGGAGTGGGCATGGTAATTAACTGCAGGGAGTGGTGAAACCTGCATTTCCTGACGGCATGGCACATTTTACAGCCCACCTGGGCCCAGCAGTAAGAGTTACTGACATGGTGTAAAAGGCCACAGGAACCTTTGTGGGAATAGAAGAGACCTTCATTTAACTGTAGAAGATAAAACAATACTCATTTATCACACCCTCCCAAATAGGGAAGACCCCACACCTGAGGGAGAGAGAGCGCAAGAAGCAGAAATACAAAATAGTCTATAGACTGGATTTGAATGCCACTTTTGTGATGGCAGCAGGAGAGCTGTGGGAAACATCCAAACTCTTGGCATTCCTTTCCATCCTGCTTGAGTCTCATCTTGGTGGTCAGTCTTGGTTTGTGTTAAAGACACCTGACAATGTGGGTGAATTGAAGAGTACATTTCAAAGCCTGAACAGCTGAAACCTTCAAATTTTTGTGCCCTTTATGGTGGTGGCAGGTGAAAGATGTGCAGAAGACTGATAACCTCAATGCAGACCTCTTTCAGTGGGTCAGATACAGTGTTTGGTCAAATATAGTGTTTAGCCAAAGAAAGCCTCTGAGAAACACTGTCATGGACTCCGTTACCAGTTGAGCAGTAGCAAGATATGGAATTGACGTGCTATCAGCTTTGCGGGAAAAATAATTGCAGAATTTGAAAGGTGCATTTCTTCTGAAAGAAGAAGTAGTATATGGCAGAAAATACCAATAGTACCTGGAACTTCATTTGAAGATAGTTCAGTCTCACTGCAGACCTTACACTGTGCGTGAATTCAGCATAAACAGGAGAAATGCGTGAAAAGTAAGCTCTACACCTCGTTTGAAACTGTTTGCATACAGAGCCTCTGATGCCTTGGGGTCCGGCAGGGCATGGGACTGCTAGATCAGAGCTCTTTTGAAATGGAGACAAGAGACTTTGCTGCCCCCTGTTTTCATCTCTCTACTAACTGCTGAGAATGGAGCTTACCCGCTCTGTTACTGTCCTTGGCAGCGTGAGACTACAGTGATTGTATCACAGGTATTTGTTTCTGTACGCCTGTAACCTGCCAGGTGAGAGGGTGGATAACAGCAGAAGGGCCAACAAAGGGCTGTTGGGCTGTCGCTCAGCCTGGAAGGCTCTGCTGTCTCACCGATGGCCGACGAGAGGAGGATGAGAGCGCAGTCCCGGGTCTGTGCGCTTTCCTTGCATGCCTCTCGGGAAATGATGAGGGGGGAGCTGGCAGCACTTTCCAGCAACCACTGCTTGGTTCAAATGGCCTGGTGGGCTTTCTGAGTGCAAAGGAGTTTTCTGCATGGCTGCCACCCAGAGAGGTGGGGGAATAGAAAAGTGCAGTGAGTGTTACATAGCTGCTTCAGACACCCGGGGGATCCTGAACGCAGATGAATGTGCGTCACAGACACGATATTCTGTTTGTTTAACAGCACTGCTCTACAGCTTGCCAAGAACCTGCGCTCCTGTCTTCTTTCTGTTCTTCTCATTGTGTGTGTGTGTGTGTGTGTGTGTGTGTGTGTGTGTGTGTGTGTGTGTGTGTGTGTGTGTGGATAGCAGACACCAAAGGGAATATGTGTGACTCAGGACAGGAAATTCCTGCTTGTGTGTATTAGTACTCAAAATTAAGGAATTCTCAAAACAAATATTTAAAAGGCTGTGGAATGGCGAACTCATAAGATTTATAATTTGGCTCCACAATCTGAAAATGGAATTAAATAATGTAAACAAAAGTTAAGTGTAAGATGCTCAGGAACAGGCTCAAGGTGAAGATTTCTGGGGGAGCAATATTGGTCAAAATCTACTTTGAAGTTTGAATATCACTGTACTCTATCGCTCTGTGAGTTACAAGATGGTAGGAGGAGAGCTGAGGTACATTCTGGCAAAGTATACATGCACACACACACAGAAGCCCAAAAGGTACAGTGTGTTCTGTCCTGTGTGCTGAGAGAGCCTGAACACTGATGTTTGCCTCACTTCCCTCCCTCCTCTGCAACATGTAGCTCTGTGCTGCGCTACCAAACCTATTGATCAATTGCTGTAAGCAGTGGGGGGGAGGGAATGGTGGGAAAGCGAGAGGACACAGTCTTCTCTCCCGTTGTGGTCTGTCTCTATGCCTGTCTTCTGATGTTCACCTTGAGCTAGAATTGAAAAAGTGAAGGCTTCAGCGCCTGCGCCAAAGTGTAATCCGTCACCCTGAGAAGCGGGACTAACAGAGCGCTTCATAGCCTGTCCTGTAGTCTGAAATAAGGTTAATGATAGAGAGACATTTTCTTATTTAAGGACATCCTGTACTACAGATGACAGTGTGAGTGTGGCTCCCTGCGCAGCGAACTGAAAACAGTCCATTCAGTGTAATTTTAAATCGCACTGGATAAAATTGAAAGAGCACACAATCATTATGTATTTGGAGTGACGCCTTCTTATGCTAACATTGAACATTTTAGTTATGCAGTGACCTATTTTTGCTGCCGCAGCTGTGCTTTGTTCAAGGGTAGAGCAGCTCTATAACATGGACTGAAATCCACACCCCTGAGGCCCTGTGCAGTAACACACACCCCTTTCGAACAAATGACATTGTTCTGACTCCTTTGCAGTACAGTTAAATGCGTGTAGTTTAATTTGATATTGATTGTAATATTATGACTTTGTTGAAATGATTTTTTTTAACCAGCAAAATAATTTGGTATTAATGTTCACTTGAGGGGGGGGTGCGGTGGCACAGTGGGTTGGACCGGGTTCTGCTCTCCGGTGGGTCTGGGGTTCGAGTCCCGCTTGGGGTGCCTTGCGATGGACTGGCGTCCCGTCCTGGGTGTGTCCCCTCCCCCTCCGGCCTTACGCTCTGTGTTGCCGGGTAGGCTCCGGTTCCCTGTGACCCCGTATGGGACAAGCGGTTCTGAAAATATGTGTGTCTGTTTGTGTGTGTGTGTTCACTTTATAAAATTTTTACATTTAATGGTAGACTCAAAGTTGATTGTCATAATGTATACTATTCTTGCTTTATTGAACTGTATGCCTTGCTTATGCAGACATCAGAGGAGCAGCAGGTGGCAGAGTGGTTACAGCCACTTCCGTGTATTCAGTGGACCCAGATTTGAATCTTACCTCCTACTGTAGTGCCCTTGAGCAAGGTACTCTCTGATTTGATACAGTAACAATTACTCAGCTGTAAAAATTGGTAAATCATTAAGTAGTTTAACACTGTAATTCACTTTGGAGAATAATATCAGCTAAAATAGTAAATGCAAATGTATACAACATTCAGGAAAGGTCTCAGAACTCACCTCTCCTATGTTCTCGGTAAATGTGTACAATGTCTAAAAAAAGTATACGCAGCTACTTGTGTAATGTATCCTGGGCTATATGGTGGTATGTGACAAATTGACTGTACTTAAGAATCATGTGTCTGTATCCACATCTCTCCTTCTCTTGATGTAATGCACTTTATATATCGTTCTCTGAGATGTATATGACTTCGGAGAAAAGTGTCTGCTAAATGTGTAAATGTAATACGTGTGTCAGGACTGCAGCAGGAACATTTTTGGTGGAAATTTTACTGGATGAAATCTATTTACAGCTATGTGCAAACATTTGGGGACACTAGTCAAAATAACAGGTTGTATTGATTTTGTAAGTGAAGAAGTTAACCTCTGCAGGGAACAAGTTTAAACTATGTATTTATGGAAATTTTAATGCACAAATACCATTTATTTGCTTATTTCAACATTGACGTTGATATAAGCAAATAAATGGTATTTGTGCATGTTAATAAACAAATAGTCTTTGTAGGGGGGCTTGAGGGCTTGGGAGAGTGGAGGGTTCAACTGGTGCTCGCTGTGTGGTGGGTCTAGGGTTCGAGCCCTGCTTGGGATACTTTGTGGTGGACTGGTGTCCCGTCCGAGGTGTGTCCCATCCCCCTCTGGCCTTGTCCCCAGTGTTTGCTGGGTTAGGCTCCGGTTTGCCACGATCCCCACTCGTGACAGGCAGTTTCAGACTGTCTGTGTGTGTGTGTGTGTGTGTGTGTGTGTGTGTGTGTGTGTGTGTGTGTGTGTGTGTGTGTGTGTGTGCGCATCTGTGTATTTGTAGAGGGACGTGGGGGCGTGGTGGGTTCAGCTGGTGCCCGCTGTGTAGTGGGTCTGGGGTTTGAACCCTGCTTGGGGTGCCTTACTACAGACTGGCCTTCTGTCCTGGGTGTGTCCCCTCCCTCTTAAGCCTTGCACCCCTTGTTGCTGAGTATGGCTCTGGTTTGCTGTGACCCTGCTCGGGACAAGCGGTTATTGATGATGGATGGATCGTATTTGTTCACATTGATGAAATGTGACGTGCAAAATTTTGGGCGCCTTATCAGTCATTACTTAGAAACACTCACTTTTGCAGAAATCACAGCTTCCAAACTTTTCTTGTAGGCAGTTAAGTCTTTTTGTTCTTCTTGTTCTTGTTTCTAGTTCAGAAGTATTCTTATACTATCTTGCCTACATTGCATGTGTGAGATCTACCCCCAGATTTTTAATAATATTCTAGTCTGGTGACTGCAAAGGCCCTTCCAAAACATTAATCTTTTATGTCTTTGATGTAGTTCATGGTTGATTTTTGAGGTGTATTTGGATTATTGTTTTATTGTAGAGGGGGCGCGGTGGCGCAGTGGGTTGGACCGGGTCCTGCTCTTCAGTGGGTCTGCGGTTCGAGTCCTGCTTGGGGTGCCTTGTGATGGACTGGCGTCCCGTCCTGGGTGTGTCCCCTCCCCCTCCGGCCTTACGCCCTGTGTTACCGGGTAGGCTCCGGTTTCCCGTGACCCCGTATGGGACAAGCGGTTCTGAAAATGTGTGTGTGTGTGTGTGTGTGTTTTATTGTATTTTCCAGTCTGTTTTCAGTTTCTTCACTGAATGTTGTACATTAGTATTAGGATTTGTTTATACTTATTAGAATCCATTGTTCCCTCTACCTGCACAATGTTTCCTGTGCCACATAACCCCAAAGCATAGACACATCTACACCCATGTTTAATAGTTGGCAGCCTGCCCTTTTCTTCAAATGCATCCTTTTCCCTTCAAATCTATTAATTATAGCCAAAGAGTTCAGTTTCTGTTACATGACGGCAGCACGGTGACACAGCGAGTAGCGTTGCTGTCTCTCAGCGCCTGGGTGGTGCGAGAGGACGTGGGTTCAATCCGCGCTTGGTCTGTGTGGAGTTTGCATGTTCTCCCCATGTCTACGTGGGTTTCCTCCCACAGTCCAAAGACATACTGTTCAGGTTCCCCCATAGTGTGTGAGTGACACAGAGAGAGTGTGTTTCACTGATGTATGGATGAGTGACCTGTTGTAAGTTGTATATCTAGCAGTGCAAGTCACCTTGGTGAATAAGGTGTGTGGGCTGATAACACTACATAGCATTCATTGGAAGTCACTTTGGAGAAAAGCATCTGCTAAATATATAAATATATTATATATACATCAGACCACAACTTGGTTCCAAAACACCTCCAGCTTATCCAAGTGTTCTATGACATACTTCAGACATTGGCTTTTGTTGAGATCAGAAGTGAGGTTTTCTTTCTGATGCCTCCTCTATGCAGACCATTTTTGTGTCAGGAACACTATACAGTGAACCAGTGCACCACTGCTTCAGTACCAGCTAAACCTTGCAATAGGTATTTTTCAGTAATATGGGTTTTGCTTTGCATACAAGCAGTTCTATCAAAGATTTTTTTTGGTCTTCCAGATCTTATCTTGACTTCAGCAGTTCCCCTAAATTTTTATAACCTTTCCCTGTTTTGAGTGTAAGTATAATATGCTGAGAATTTTGAAGGGTCAGAGAATTTATTCAGCTCTGAAATTGTATTGACCTGACTTGGATTAATGTCTAACAAGTCAATTAAGTCCTGAGACCTTATAAAAAATAACACTAGTGGATCAAGTGAAACGATGCCCAAACTTTTGCACATGGTATACAGATGCTCCTTGACTGATGATGAGGTTATGTTCTCATCAATCCATCGTAAGTGGAAAAATCGTAAATCGAAAAGAATACAGTACCACACCTACCGAGCATCATAGCCTAGCCTAGCCTACCTTAAATGTGCTCAGAACACTTACCATAGCCTACAACTGGGAAATATAAGTAGGAAACACATGGGTGTTAGTAAACATGATGGAATGCAAAAAAACTAAATAAAAACCGTTTGAAACAGCATCGGTTGCTTTTATTTGCGGTTTTTTACACTTCTTCGCATGATAACTGCAGAGACTGTGAGCGTGGTTGAGCGGGTGCTGCGGCTCGCTGCCATCACGCACCATCGGAAGAGAGTATCGTACCGCATATCAGAAGCGCAAGAACAGATCGAAATTCAAACTTTGAAGTACGGATTCTGCTGAATGTGTATCGCTATTGTACCATCATTATTGTAAAAAATCATAAGTCGAACCATCGTAGAAGCATCTCTATTTTATGTTTTCTTATAATCTGTGAAATTCAGCAAATACATCGTAATTGTGCATTAAAATTTTCAGATATGTTTGTTCCTTGCAGAGGTTCACTTTTTTTTCATTTGGAAAATTAAGAAAACATTTCAGCAGGGATGACAAAACTTTTGCATACGATGATGATTTTGTCAGTCAAGCACATGTGTCCTCCAGGAGAGGTAGAAGTTTTAAATCTTTGAATTTGAAGGAAGACACTGAGTGAAAATTTGAAACAAGACAGATAAATTGTGGGCACCCTGACTTGGCTGGCCAACCTATTGTGGGTTCCCGTCAGTGCAAATATTGACTGGCTGTACTCACCAAGGGTGAACTGTGAGATATGTGGCAAGGCACCAGTTTGTAGAGTGATGCTGTATGACCTCCAAGATGCTTTTTCTGCAGCACTTGAACAGTTTAAACCCATAAGAACTGAAGTTTATGCGGTATGCAGGTTTTCATACAAGTCCCAAGAAAATATGAGCAACCTTGCTGAACTGCTCATTGACCTAGTTTACTGAGACTGAAAACCAGGTTCAGAATTAATAGCTATTAAACTGAATGTTATCTTACATAGGCTACTGAGTTGCATAGAGCCACTCACACTGCACAGTTTTTTAGTTTATATATTGCTCATTATTTAATTGTGTTTTGACAAGCAAAAGTATGATTTAATCATTACCCACACTGAGTTTTCAGTGGTGTGCTTTTTTCTCACAACAGCAAAATTACACCAGTAAT
Organism: Scleropages formosus; assembly: GCF_900964775.1. Taxonomy (NCBI): domain Eukaryota; kingdom Metazoa; phylum Chordata; class Actinopteri; order Osteoglossiformes; family Osteoglossidae; genus Scleropages; species Scleropages formosus. Next base: position 11,185,477 of record NC_041806.1, read on the forward strand.
TTCAGGTTAAATGAGAGAGAAGACGAACTACAGAGCTGCTTGTTGCCTTTGTGAACTCCCAGCATAATGGTCTACCTTGGCTGAACCCCCAGCGTGCCTGTTACCCCCACTTTTTATGAGGAGCGCTTGTGTTGGGTCAATCAACTGCACTGTGCCCCACGAAGCTGAATGATGGAGACTCTCTTTCACACTCACACACATGCGCTTGCACAACAGTGTTGTGCAGTGCACTGATTCACTGAGTCAACAGATTTATGCAAAGTTACTCAGGATCCATGTTAAAAGCTGGATATTTTACTATACTAACCAACAGGTCTGCTTACCTCTCCATGTCTTTAAACACTACGCTACCAGCTGCTCATCTTCACCAGCTGAAATTGCGCCACAGTAGTACCGTCACTTTCAAGGGAGAGCATCTATATTTAATATGCCAAACCCGCCCAGTAGCAGCTTAAGACAGATACACAGGTAGCTGGTCTGCTGGCCCGCTGGCCCCTCCCTGCCTCACCAAACAGACAGGCCCCTCGGTCCATCTCACATGGGTCATTCTGCATCCAGAGAGCAACTGTGTCACTGCGTGAGAAGAATGCTCTATAATAATAATAAATTGAATTGAAAAAATTGAACTGTCAAGGTCAATGATTGCCTTTGTAGTCATTTCATCTGACTTGAGGCCACATGTTCTGGACACTCGGGTGAAGAGAGGTGCTGAGCAGTCAACCGATCACCATCGGGTGGTGAGTTGGATCAGATGGCGAGGAAAACTGATGGACAGACCCGGTGGGCTGAGACGTTTAATGAAGGCGTGCTGGGAACGACTGTCGGAGGACCTTGTCAAGAATGATTTTAACTTACACCTCTGGGAGAGCTTCTCCCATGTCCTGGAAGAGGTAGGGGACATGGAGTCTGAATGGACCCTGTTCAAAACCTCCATTGTGGAAGGACTGGGGACTCCTGACTCAGCAGACAGGTACTGGCAGGCGAAAAAGGCAGCAGCGGCTGCAGTTGCAGAAGCAAAATCCCGGGCATGGGAGGAGTTTGGAGGGGCCATGGAAAACGACTATCGGTCGGCTTCAAAGAGGTTCTGGAGAACCATCCAGCAGCTCAGAAGGGGTCAGAGGATTTTGCTCAGGCTGTGCTCAGCAAGGCTGGAGAAACTCTGATCTCGGATGAGCACGTTGTCGGGAGGTGGAAGGAACACTTTGAGGAACTCTTAAACCCGAGTGATATGCCTCCTTACAGGAGTCAGGGCCAGAGGCTTCCGGGCTGTCAGAGTCCATTTCCCTGATGGAAGTCACCGAGGTAGTTGGTAAGCTCCACGGTGGCAAAGCACCAGGGGTGGATGAGATCTGCCCGGAACTGCTTAAAGTCCTGGATGTTGCAGGGCTGTCATGGCTGACATGCCTCTGCAATATTGCATGGACCTCGAGGACAGTGCCTTTGGATGGGCAAACTGTGGTGGTAGTCCCTATCTTTAAGAAAGGGGACCGGAGAGTGTGTGCCAACTATCGGGGTATCACACTTCTCAGCCTCCCTGGGAAAGTCTGCGCTAGGGTGCTGGAGAGGAGTCTCCGGCTGATAGTTGAATCTCGGATTGAAGAGGAACAATGCGGATTCCGCCCTGACTGTGGAACAGTAGGCCAGCTTTTTACCCTCTCACAGATAATTGAAGGGGCATGGGAGTTTGCTAATCCAGTCTTCATGTGTTTCGTGGACTTGGAGAAGGCCTATGACCGTGTTCCCCAGGAAATCCTGTGGGAGGTGCTCAGGGAGCATGGGGTACCAGGGCCACGACTGCGGGCCATTCGATGTCTGTACATACGGAACAAAAGCTGTGTCCGGTGTTGGACTCCGGCAAGGTTGTGCCTTATCTCCACTCCTATTTGTGGTCTTCGTGGATAGGATATCAAGGCGCAGTCGAGGCCAGGAGGGCATTATGTGTGGGAGTCAAAAGATGACGTCTCTGCTTTTTGCGGATGATGTTGTCCTTTTGGCACTGTCACATGGTTGCCTCCAACACACAATGGAATGGTTTGCAACCGAGTGTGAAGCGGTTGGGATGAGGATCAGCACCTCAAAGTCTGAGTCCATGGTTCTGTCACGGAAAAGGATGACATGCCCCCTTCAGGTAAGGGGAGAGAATTTGCCCCAGGTGGAGGAGGTTAAGTATCTTTGGGTCTTGATCATGAGTGAGGGGAGAAGGGAGCGTAAGATTGGTCGCAGACTGGGAGCAGCGGTAGCAGTAATGCAGTCGCTGTACCGGGCTGTAGTGGTGACGGGGAAGCTGAGCCATAAGGCGAAGCTCTCATTTACTGGTCGATCTACGTCCCTATCCTCACCTATGGTCATGAACTTTGGGTAATGACTGAAAGAATGAGATCGCGGATACAAGCGGTCAAAATGAGTTTTCTACGCAGTGTGTTGGGACTCACTCTCCCTGATAGGGTGAGGAGTTCGGACATCCGGGAGGATCTCAGACTAGAGCCACTATTCCTCCACATTGAGAGGAGCCAGTAGAGGTGGTTTGGGCACCTGATAAGGCTGCCCCTTGGGCGCCTCCCTTTGGAGGTTTACCAGGCACGGCCAACTGAGACAAGGCCCCGAGGTTGGCCCAGGACCTGCTGGAGGAATTATTTCTCACATTTGGACTGAGAACGGCTGGGGATTCCCCAGGCTGAGCTGGAGGAAGTTGCGAGGGACAGGGGTGGCTGGGCCTCTCTGCTCTCCCTACTGCCACCGCGACCCTACTAGGACAAGCGGGATAGAAAATGGATAGAAATTGTTTTACAATAGCTGTAAAAGCAGTAAGGAAAAGAAATTTATGGGTTCATTTCTTTTGAAAGCTGTCTGTGACAGGCATCAGGCTCAGGTTTTTTATACTGAATCCCTTCAAGCTTTTCATTTTTAGTTTTTCTTAGTCCTGCTTCTGTGGAGGTCTTCAGTGTTACAGTGGGTTGGTTTGCCCTACCATTTCCCCATGGCAAAAGGGTATAATCTTTATCAATATGTGGGTTTATGCAAAGAATTCTGGGAGTTGAGAGTGACCGACACTTGTAATGTGTCTCAGTCCAAACCTCTTTCTCTGCACTCCCCACCTGTGCTTTTTATGTTTACTCCGAAGTGCTTTGATTTTACTTGCAGTTCCAGTGGTACCTTTAATATAAATGTGGCTCTGGCTGGTGAATATGCATCGCAGTGCATTCACCGATGTCTCCTGAATGCAGTGCAACCTGGCAGTCTTTAAAGAGAGCAGGTTCCGATATTAGAACATGAAGTGGTTGCTTGAAAATGGATAAAAAAATGTTTAAAATAATTGAAGTTTGTTTATTTCTTATGTTCCCCTGCATTTTTACTTTGCAAGCTCAGTTTTCTGACTTGTCTTTCACTGAGTCCTGGCTGCAGAACAGTGTCCGCTATAGCTGCTGTTTCCCGGAACTGTTGAAGGTGCTGACACCATTTGGTGAATGGGCACTACTCATGTACATGCTCCCTAACCTTTACTTTATGGTGTTATTTTTTAAGGTACCTTCTGAGATTGTAGATTGAGTGGCGCTCTTACGATGCAAGGAGGTGGGGGGGCTGGGGGGGTTGTGCAATGTAATTGGAAAGCTGTGAGTTAAAGTCAGAACCCATCAACACTGCACTGAAACACACACATGCATTCCAGCTTCCTTCTCCCCCAACTCTTGACAACACTAATAAATTGCACTGCCATTTTGTCTCAGTGGAGCTATGAAAAATGACACGATGGAAGACAGGGAAAAGGATGGAAGGAGAAGCTGGAGGGAGGGGGAGTACTGTACTGTTAGCATCTACACTCCAGAAAAGCAGCGCCTGCTACACACTCTGTACGCACTTTGCAGAGGCACCATGGGAGGCTGAATTTGGGTGTCATAGGCTATATTATGGCGTATGCCTTTTGTTTCTAATGCAAACTTCTGTTATAAGTGCATAAAGGAACTTCTCCAGTTCAGTTCAGTGGGAAATAATGCACAGCTGTGTTTTGTTGAGCTTTGTATTGCCTTCCATACAGCAGGAGAGGCAGTGCTTGGCAGCAGAGATAGGTCTAAAGACCTCTTTGCTTTGTTTTAATTGTCAACATGCAGCAAGTGCAATGTACTGTACTCTCTGGCTCCAGTAAAGGCTCACGTTTCCTCACTCCTGAGCTCCTGCAATCGCTGCTAAACACACAATTACAGCAAGAAGTGAGGAATTACAATGCAATTTACAACATTTGTTAAACAGCTCATGTGTGAAATTACCCACGCAATTAACATTCTGAATCTAATTTAGCATCCTTCTTACAAAGTATTAACAGACATCTTTAGATGTTGCTCAGCTTACACTGAAAACAAGGGTGGTGTTGAGTTCATGTGATTGGTCTGCAGTTAGTGTGCAGTGTTACAGGATTTTCATCCATTCCTTTCCTGAATAGCTAAGATATTGCCTCCAGTTTGGGTGTTGTGGCCACAGGAGTAACGCTGTACAAGAATACTGAAAAGAGCACAGGGGTTGAGATTTCCTTTGGAACACTGTTCCCAACCCTGGACATTTTTGTTTCCAAAGTTACTTAAATAGCTTTGGATCCATACTTGACCATTGTTCAGTTCTTATGGTTATATTTCCTCTTGAATCCCACCTCTGGGCATCGGATCCAAACTGACAGACCGAACACAGTTCCCTAACCACAGGTGCACCTCCTCACCTGCTAGGTGTGGGTCCTCAGTGGGCAGCAGGATCAAGATGAGTGGGTCTAAACAGGGATTAAAGCTGACCTTCATTTCAGACTGCCTGTCAGCTTTGTATGTGGCTGAAGTTTTGAATTCGCCGAAGGCTGAGACTCAAGATCCAAAGGGCGGTAAATAGTGTACGTTTTCTCTGAGCAGGATGAAAATGAGGAGGATGGTAGACGAGCATCTACTGTAGCTGAACTGCTGTCTCAGTGTCATTCTCTCTAGGGAGTGGGGCCTAGTGCCAGCCTGCACCATGGTTGCGTGAAACATTCAGTCAGGTTTGTCGAAATTTGAGAAAGGGGGGGGAAAAAAAATGTTCCCTTTTTGTTTTGGAGAAACATGGCAAATAGGGGCATTGCTGTGTGGTTTATGTGTAGGAGCAGGTGTTTCAAATGAAGCCAATTTAGTGTTCCAATACTGAGGCTGAGCGTGGCTCTCTTGAGATGCTGTGTGGGCTCTCTTGGCTTGCCTGTGCTTTTTGATCAAACTCTCCCTTTACTATCTTGTTTTTGCACAACGGCATGTTTCTGACAGGTTCTGGAAATGGCTTCTCTTGCAGTCGGCTGCACAAAAAGCCATCTTGTTTCTGGCTAGACAACCGTGCGGATTGCCTTGACTTAAGTGTATGATTTTCCTGCAGGTAAGAGTTGTCATGGGTAGATTGCATTTTGTTCTTGCGTTGAGGAAGACCTGAAATTATTTCTTAGAGTGGACTCACAATTATCTTACAGTTTTGTTTTTTGCCTATTTGGAGTGTGTTAATCAGTAGTGCTGATTTCTTAAAGAGCTGGGAAACGAGCTCCACCGGATGGTTAATAGGGACTGCTCATTGTACGTGAAGTGTGTGGGGTTCTATCCAGGCATTCTCAGCAACATCTTTATTGTTAGTACATTTCTTAGCTGAAGATTCTCTCTAAAGTGATTTGCATCTTTGACCTATTTATACAGCTGGGTAAGGAGTGGGGCATCCTTTATCACTGGATATTCTTAACCACTACACTGTCCGCTGCATTAGCGATGTGGACTTCAGCAGGGTTTCTGTACAATAACCTTGGTTACCTGCATACTGACTGTCCTGCTTTTCATCCAGGTGTTATGGGTCCATCTTGAAAGGGGTAGAAGGGCTAGGCAGGCAGAGGAACTGGCTAGGTTATAACTTTGTCTCCATTTTCCCTTTCTGAAATGTAGCCCTTGCATCCTGGTCAGAAATGCAGCTGTTATTGGACTGAAAGCCACAGGTGCAGCACCCGAGAGCAGAGTGTATCGATGTGGCCTATTCATGAGCTCATCTTTAGCAGAGAGACCTTTAATTTCCCTCTTTGCTACCAAGCTGTCACTCAAGTGCCAATCAGAGGGAAAATAGACAGGAAAGTTTGTGTCTTTCATCCAACCGCTTTTCATATTTTGCATTGCTCATTAGTTGTCGAAGTGTCCTTTTGTTCGTTTCAATCAACGTATATCTTAAGTGCTTTCCTGTTTGGGAAATTAATGTCAAATTATCTCGTTTGAGCATTCAGCTCCTTTCATTTAAGTGACAGCTAGTCCCCCGGGTGTTTCGCAAGGAGCAGGATTGGTTTTCAGGGGGAACCTGATTACAATATTGTTCAAGTTAATTAAGGCTGAGTTTTTTTTTTTCCTTCTTTTTCCCCCCCTCCTTCTTTGTGTAGTCTAATTACGGCTTGTGGTTTTTCCAGTGCTATTGGACTTTTAACTGCTTCTAGCAGGAAACAAGAGTTTGCTGTCTTCAGGATGGAGCTTGAGGAAAAAAGTTTTATGTTTGAAAGTTTTATATCTGAAATATTTAAAACATAAAGACTGAATTATTTGTCATGAAGATGTTTTAGATTTAGGATTGTGTCTATGAATTTTTTCATTTTTATTGAGGGAACTGACCTACCTTGTGACGCTGTTTGCTAATAATGACGTAAAAGTTGCATGCTCACCGGTGTGCTTGCGCCTGAAAAACCCTGGGTTTTACTGAGTCTTTGCCATGCAGCTGCTGCCAAGAAGTACAAGCTTCCAGTAATTCCACTCAAATAGCCTTCCATTGGCAGAATGTGTAGCTGTCAGCTTTATCCACATATGTCAGCTCTTGTGCATCACAGAACACAAAAAAGCATTACTGTGAAGGTCTGTCTACAGTTTCCAGTAAGTAAAAATATCATACCTTTCCTTTTTGTTATTGTAGTCTATCAAAAACCATATTGCCCCCCAAAGGCCCATAAATAAGTTAACTGATGTGATGTAAATTCCAACATTCTTTTTGTTTGAGCAGAGAGGGTGGGTCATGGGGCAATGCTGCTGAGCACACAGCAGAGCTGCACCCTGGACATGAGACCTCAGCAGTGTGTGTTGTACCTATTATTCTCTGTAAGTGTGTGACTGAGGTTGCAGACAGACATCATGGCATGTTTTCCCATCTTGCTTGTTCTCCTGCCTTTACTTTAGGAACTGGCAGATCTATGTAAGAATGTATTCTTCCAGAGGGACGCATGATCTTGGTCCTCCAGTGAATAGCCTGTCTGGGTTCTTCACCAGGCTTTGTTTTTGGCTTTCAAACCACAGCTTTCTCTGTGACCGATGTGTGTGCTGCTCCCTGTCAGTTTGTGTAACCTGTCCTGAGATGCACGGCATGGCAGTTGCTTCTGTTCAGCCTGTGTCTTATATGCTTCTTGCAATACGCTCTCATTGTCTTTGCCTTCGCAAGGACTCAGGCATGCTCGTACCCTTTCCTGTCATGGTGGCAAGCAGAGCGCAGAACGAAATCATTCATTCCATCTCTAAATGGTGCCAGTCCATGCGTCTAAGTGAGCTGTGAAGAACATGCAAAGCTGTGGGTGCGAGCAGGTGGGTGGCACTCTGGCTACTGCCAGGGCTGGCTCTCTCTGTTACTCGGGGCACAGTACTGTGCAGCATCCTGCTGTACTTTGCTCACTGATTACTACCCACCTCTAAAACTGCGCTAAATCCTGCACAGAATCAATGAAATAATTTACTGATGGGCAGCTCTAGATTAGTGCCCTTTTTCTTAGCACATGTGGGAAAAGAGCGATGGTCTTAACAGATAAAGCTAGGCATATGTGATGGCTTAGATTGCCACTCCCCTTGGTACTTCTCCCCCAGTGGAGAGTGCCTGATGTTTCAGCCTCTCCAGTGATTTTTATAATTGGCTTGTTCTTATAAATAAATACAGAGACACATTTCTTTCTCAGAAAGGCAGTAAGTTTAGTCATAACGCTGTAAACCAGTTGTAAGTTCTTCACTCAAAGAATTCAAATTATGCTGAAAACACTAAGTAAAACTGTGAATGTAACAGAAGCTTAAACATTGGAAATAAGCACTTTAATTTTTCCAGACGCATGTATTTTGTCTGACATGGAAGCTGAAGTATCACGGATGTCACTCTGAGTATAATAGGCAGTATCATTTTGCAAATTGAAGCCAATTTAGACTGCACAGAATCTTCTTGTCAATGAAGTCTCCAGCTTTGATATTTTAAACTTTACGAATGGGAAATTTGTGATTGTAATTAGCGTAAACATTCTGGCAGTCATGGAGGATCAAACTGATGCAAAACTTGCATTTACAATTTTGAATGAAATCTTTTTGCAAGGAAAAAACCTATAAAGCTTGTCCTATTTCTTCCATTTGTAAAGCTCTCCATTAATTTGCCAGTATTATGAAAGCTGAAACTAGTTGATATACAGACAATAACTAAGACAGGAGGCAAGACAAAGCAGGATTGCAGGGCAAGACAAGATTTGTGGTCAGGGATGGGCAAAGTTTCAGAAACTGTGGGGAACCATCGTTCAAAGAGCAAATCTGAAGTCGTAGTTGAGGTGGGGAGCGATGATCAGAACTGGAGTGGTCAAGTCGTGGGGCAAAGAAACAGGGCAAGGGAGAAGAAGCAGGAGACACAGGGCAAAGAGTTGTAGGACACAGGCGAGAGTAGAAGGGACGGTTGTCTCTGGGAGATTCTGCAACCTGAGAGTGGTGGTAGGACTGCTTTTATACCCTGCTCCGGATATTCTTGCTAGGTCTGTGTGGGATTAGGGTGCGGTCAGGGGCATGACAGTTTGAATATAGGCCTGACAAGAGAGCCTAATGACTACATAACTGATATGGCTGATTTATATGGCAGATCTATGTAAGTAGATATAGAGTAGATATAGTTTAAAGTGCTTTTAAAACTGTAAAGTGTACTGTCTAGCATTTGGGCACAGCCACTGGCTCCTTGGGCTTGACACTGTTTCAGCATTTAGTGTGGCTTGTACAGCTATAACAGACCATATGGCTCTAAAGATGTTAAATTATAAGGATTTAAGATGAATTTGTAACGCAGTCTGCATACACAGTCAGGCTCACATAGCTGGATTGTACATTTGTCTTTTGTTAGGGTAAGCTGTGTCAAGCTGTCACTGAGCATATGGCAGTATGAGGCTCGTGGGGGGGGGGTCTGTAATGAGATCAGAGAGGGGCTCCAACTAAACGTTTATGCAAACAGCCGATGGGGGGCGGGGTGTGATCTCTTTTCTGTGGCCGATGTAAAGCAGGCGAGGGTGGGGTCCCAGAGGAGAATGTTGCCCTGCCTCCCCGCCTCACACCTGCCCCCCTTTTAAATCAACTAGTTACTGTCACATCTCTGTCCGATTGCGCTTTTTTTCTTTCTGCTCCCTATTGACATCAGCTCTTGAGACCCCACTCTTGGTGCCTACACATGTCTTCACTGAATTTCTGCACAATCCTGCCTAAATAGGGACACCCTTAATGAATACATAAAGATTAGTCTGTCTCGTTTCTGCTAAATAAAAGTAATGTAGTTTTTTTTTTTTTTTTTTTTTTTTTTTTTTGTGTGTGTATGAATATTGCAAAGTGGCTGGTGATTCCATTGTTTGGGTTCAATGGGAACAGCTTTAGTCCACTGTGGTATCGGGCTTCATAGCACACTGTCCCCTTCAGACACAGGATGGTCATATGGTGTCCTGCTGAGGACATGTCAGAGGATGTTTCTGAAAATGGGTTCAAAGTAGATGAAAACCTGAAATGGCAGCCTGTTCAGGGAATTTATTATTAATGCGTGCACTTCGACAGAGTTTTGCCTGCGTGCATCTGCACCAAGAACATCACGCCTCCTTTCAAATTAGTCCCATCGGTGTCCCTGTCGGAAAGCAGCCTTCTGTCTGCCAGGCTGTCGACACGTTCCCCTTATCAGCTCGCCCTTTTTGTATGGAGCTCCAAGAGGATTTAGAAGAAAAGTGCTGTGTGTAAGACGGCACACTAATGGAAGCAGATTGACTGACTGGAAAGTGTGTCTCCCCTTAGAGGGGATTGTGCATGTCCTGTCTTGGGACCGCCTTTTTTCCCAGGCTCATCTTTCCCTGAGATGGGTTTATTATATTCAAAACAAGAAAGGAAAAAGGAAAGAAAGGTAGGAAAGGGAAAAAAAAGGCACCTGTCATTGAGCATTTGCTTCTATGCCTCTCTCTCACCCTCTCAACCTCCACCCCACTCTGAGCTCATGGCGCGAGGGCATGAAAGGGTTTTTCTTGTGTGCTAAGATCAGGCTTTTGAAAGACTGGCATTCCTGGAGGGGGTTTAGCAGGATGTGAGTGAGTTTGTGTGTATATGTGTACATGTAGAATATGGGTGTGACGGGGCAGAAGGAGCGTATTGGTTAGAGCTTCTGCTATTGGACTGCACTGATCCAGGTTTGAATCCTACCTCTTCTAGTACCCTTGAGGAAGGAACTGATACAGTACAAATTACCCTGCCATTTAAAAGGAGACATCATTGTAAGAGGATTAACACTTTAAGTCACTTTGGAGACAAGCTTCAGCTAAATGAAGAAAATGCAAATGTCAGAATGTGGCTGTTATATTTGTCACATGAACATGTCCCATGTGTCAGCTCTTACCATACTGTGTGCACTAAACCCTGGGAAGGGATGTATGCTGCCTGCTTTGTTGGCCTCGATAGCATGCATGCTCTATTAACCCATGCTTGTGTGTGATTAATGCGTGTCCAGATGTGCTCATCAATTTCTTCCACACCTCTTTTCTTCTACATTCACATGTGTCTCCAGTGTAAGCAGGGTTGCGGTCCACAGTGCACCTCCTGCTCATTTTCCTGCTCATGGGGAACGAGGCACCAGGTTTCTCCCCCCTCCCCTGCTTCTTATCCTCCTCCTTGTGTAAAGCCATCTCTGTGCCTATGCAGACTCTTTTTCTTACAGCTATTTCTTGCATCAGAAATATTTACACAGTGTTACATTAATTTATTTAGCTGACACTTCTCTCCAAACTGACTAAGTGTTAAGCTACTTAGCATTATTTACCCATTTATGCAGCTGTGTAATTTTTCTGGAGCAATTTAGGGTAAGTACCTTGCACAAGGGTAATACAGCTGGAGGTGGGATTCAAACTGGCAACTTTTGGGTACAAAGGCAGTAACTCTAACCACTACACTACCAGCCATCCCATGTAATGTATAGGCAATGTATTCATGAGGGCACCACCCTGGATGTGAACTTCTTATTTTCTTCCTATCTGCGCCCATACCTTTCTTCTAACCCCATACAATCCACACACATCCCATCTTTGTCCTGCTGCTGTGCTGCAGTCCCTTTTAGCGCCTGCTGAGTAAACAAGACCCCTGAGATGGTTTTCCCATCTGTGAGCCTCAAGCCACCAGCGGAGAGCGCTATAAAAAGAGGGATGTAATTCGAAGTCATGGGTAGCTGTGCGAGTGGGGAATATTTGCTTGCTTTAATTGTGGCCAGGGTGGAGTGCCTGTCAGAGTGGCTGTGGGTTTGATACCCAGTGTGGAGGACACGTGCTCTCTCTCTCTCCCTGACAGCAGTCTTCAAAGGCCGCAGCCCATCTGGAGCAGGGGCACTTTTCTTCCCTGTGTAATGCTGGGAGGTTTTGGGCGAGTCCTGTGGCTTTGCGCCGCCTCTGATCCCAAGGTGAGGCCCCAGCCTGATGGCAGTGTGTGAGTCTTTGGTGCACATGCCTCCCAGTATGCGAACCCCAACACTGTGTTATTATTGCGTTAGTGCATGTATCTGGAGTTACTTCTAAATGTACCTGTTTATACAGCTGTGTGCCCCTGGGGTGGTACCATGTTCAAGGGTACAACTGTGGACTCTCTGGATATCCTTGGGTTTCAGGTTCCTGTCCCAAAACCACATGTGCCGTGAATATCCCAGCTGTGACTGGGAGCCAGGTACTTTCTGTGAGAATTGCGTTCTTACCGTGGGCTGCAGAGATGACCATGGTGACCACTTTGTGTCATTTCTGCATAGCTTGGTGAAGTCCTCCTCTCGGGAAGCATCTAACTGCTATTTCCTGGATGCAAGACATCACTGTAGCTGGGAATAAATATTTAATTGTGTTGGATGTAAGAGACTGCCTGCAACTTGTTGAGATTAAATATTTATCCCTCTCAAAGCTGTCTCGATGGAGGTGGCTGCCATGTGACTCCCACTCTCCTTGAATAAAGAATGGGCTCTGTTAAAATAGTGTGGCCCAGAGCCAGAGGAGGTTGGCTACTTGATGTAGGGATGGTGAGAAAAGTTGTATCTGCAGACTGAACACCAGGTCTGTCAGATTCAGTTCCTGGACAGCCACAAGTTTTCTCATTCTCATTTCTGGCCATAGCCCTTTCTTAATTGCTCCAATCAGTAGTTATTTTCTGTGCTATTTATATCAGTGTTTCCATCCCCCCAAGAAAAGAATTGACTTTTCACTTTTGACTGATCACTACAGAACAGCTGCCAAGCTCACATGTGCTTTCCCCATTTTTTGTGCACAAAGTCCAAAGTGTCGGAGGCAAATGAACTCGTCAGGGCTCCCACTGGCCGCGATGCACGTAAGAATGCAGCACTAGTGTTCACAGCTGGAATGAGCCTCTGTTCTCCATCAGTACAACAGTTCCCACCCCAAAGTGTTGGGGAAAGAGGATGTAAAGCGGGACCGCTGGCCATGATGGAAGTAGCAGAGTGTGGGACAACAGTGACAGGAGGGTCAGTTATTTTTAACAGTACTGTTGTGCTGTGGTGCCTTCTGGGAGTGGCTTCCCTTTATGTGGGGGCACAAGAGGTTGCAGTGTGTAGCCACCGCCCCCCCCCCCCCCACACTGTTGCACCCTTGCCTCTCTGCTCCTGTCTTTGGAAATGGGGAAATTATGCTGAAAGAGCTGATCCTGAATCAGCAGTGTGCTGCTGCGGCGTTTTTACAGCCGAAGACCATCTGTCTTGTGCTTCCCGACTTTGTTGATAAGTCAGGTCTTTGACCACGATTGATTTCCTGCAAATTAAAGAGAGCTGCAGGGGTCTGATGGGCTGTGCACACCCCCACCGCACCTCAGGGTTTGCTGATGGACAGAAAAAGCAAAAACGTAAAGGTTAGCCCAGTGAGCTCTCGGTGGGTCACGGCAAGGGCAGACGTGGTAGGATGTCAATGCTGAGAGAGAGTTAGAACAGTCAACCTTCAGTCCTAACTGGTAATGTAGTGGTTAGAGCTGTTGCCTCTGGACCCAGATATCACAGTTTTGAATCCCACTTCCAGCTCTAGTACCCTTGAGTGAGCTAGTTATTCTAAACTGCTCCAGTAACAATTTCACGGCTGTAGTAATGGGTGCATAATCATAAGTAGCTCAAATGTTGTTGTAAGTTGCTTTGAAGAAAAGTGTCAGCTAAACATATAAAATATAAATGTGGTGTCCCAGAAGGTTACTGGTGCCTAGTCCCTTCCTGCAGGTGAGAGATGCTCAGATCCCCATTTGTTCCTATGTCTTTGTTCTGGGTTTCTGGGTGATATGGAAATTGTAGAAATGGCAAAGGTGGGTGGCCTGGTGTGTCAGACATGGGGATATGTGGCTTAATCTTTCTGCTGGCATGGATGTCCACAGTGCTTCCTCCAGTCAGAACGTGCCTGGCAACCACTTGATTTATTGTGTTATTGGCTATTCCATGGCAGACAAAAATATACATATACACATTTATTTTGTGCATATATATTTAGATTGTGCTTCCCTCACGCAGGCGCCCAGCCCTGAACTGTGTGTCCTGTCGGATTATTCAGTGTAAACAAACAAGAACAGTTATGGTTTGCATGAGCCCCAACTTGTGAGAATGGGTGTGGTGACGGCAGCATCTCTTCTCACTTGGCTTTTGGACGGGTTCCTGTGGGCTGTTTGGAAAAGGTTTTGACTCCAGCAGCAGTCAGGACTTGAGAAGCAGTGAAAGCAAAGACTAAGGGAGATCTGGAGGGTATGATCAGTCTGAGGGCCATTTCTGGATGGTCCTGAGCTCACATTCTTTCCACAGTGCTATCGCCAAAGAGCTTCTGCCGGAAGTGAGCGTAGGGCATTGTTCCCTATAGCTGTGGTTGCGACCCAAAGGAAGGTCATGAGGTCAGGGGCAGTTGAACCTATTTGACCCAGTGACCCTGTTCTAGGGATGTCACCCTCAGCTTTGGAAAATGAACGCCCTCCAGATGAATTTTATTTTAAGACAGTTTATTTTAATATGTAAGCTAATAAATACAGATTTTGTTTTACCTAAGGGGGGTGCAGTAGCGCAGTGGGTTGGACCACAGTCCTGCTCTCTGGTGGGTCTGGGGTTCGAGTCCCACTTGGGGTGCCTTGCGATGGACTGGCGTCCCGTCCTCGGTGTGTCCCCTCCCCCTCCGGCCTTACGCCGTGTTACCGGGTAGGCTCCGGTTCCCCGCGACCCCATATGGGACAAGCGGTTCTGAAAATGTGTGTGTGTTTTAACTAAACTGGTCTGTTCACTAATGGTCCAAATTGGACCCTGCAATTCTTAAGGTGGGCCCTCTTCAAGGAGGCTTCTGAGGGTCATGGGATAGTCTCTAAAAAGAAGTAATGTCGTGTAATAAGGGGCAATAGATCCACAGAGCCCATTATTGAAGTATTGGTGGAAGTGGCATAGTTGTGGATAATATTACATCCAGTATAACATCCATGTGCTGTACTGTTAATTTAGAAATGTTGGTGTGTGTCCTTGCCCATGTAGAGAAACCTGGAGCCTGTTGTTAAATACTGTACATATCTCAGTGCCATGTTATAGCTTGTGCTCCAGTTCTAACAATGATGCTGACCACAGAGAAAGTGTTTATGTAATGAAGTCTTGTTTTCATGTCAGTTTGTTTTTAATTTTGTCCAGCTATTAAGTCCTTTTGAAAATCATGGTGAGCTGGTAATTAATCCAGTAAAGCTATATGAGTGAACTCAGCATTTCATAACAATTGAGCATTGACACTGCAGGTTCCACCATTGATGGTCACTTGACTGGGACAGGGCCCTGTTCAGCACGGTCACATGGAAAGTGAGACTTACTGGGGACCTTTTTGTTTTTGCCATGTAGTCAAAGATGGCCCGTCTTGTTTATTGGCATGAGCTGTCTGACAACTCTTTATGCCGATGACAGATGCTAGTACCCTGGAGTGTGCTGTGATATACAGGGTGGCAAGAGGCACATTGACATGTGCCACAACATGTGTGTGGATTTGTGCACAAATATGTACTGTATGTTTGTGCATGTCTCTGAACATATTCTCTTGTAAGTGAATGTGTAACAGTGTGCTTACATTTACTTTTTTCATTTAGTAGATACTTTTCTTCAAAATGGCATATCTCATAAATAAAATTTCTGCATTACATTAGGAAAAAGAGATACAGTTGCAGACGTGATTCTTAAGTAAAGTTAGTTTTTATTTTCACTTTATGCACCAATGTTCATCACATGAGTAGCTGCATAAAGCTCAGAATAGACAATTCCTGATCATCTTCCGACAATAATAGAAGACTTCTATCATAATGGAATTACTTACCTCGCTTGAACACTGTTGGTGGAACACTCTCAGATCCATTCACACAAACAGACCGCCAGGTACAGTACTTTTGTGTGGTTCGATCGTAGATCTCTGGCTCCGGCCATGTCTTCAGGGACTTGGTTCACTTGACCAGTGCTGGGGTAGCTGCTCGTATGTTGTTCTTGTCAGCTATCACCACAGCTCCGGTATTTTTAGTCTGTGTGGTAGGCCTGGGCTTAGAAAGGACTCTGCATGATCTGCAGTGAGCACCCTTTCCTTCTTCCTCTTTTTATTCGTTTCTCTCCTTTACTCCTTTGGCTCTGATGCGGTGTTCTTTCTTCTAGCTAGAGAGTGGAAGGGTGTGAAGCACAGGCTGTTTCTTGGAGAAAGGCTGCAGGTTCGGGGCCCGTCACTATCTGTCCAGTGCTCCAATTTCCACGCACAGCTGTCATCCGAATGCTGAAACTTCAGCCTACTATGGCAGCTTGAAGTCATTTCTGCTAAAATGGATGGCGTTCTGTGATAGTGCGCCGACACCAGAGCGGAGTGGCGCCCTTCAAAGGGGATGTGTTCCATCAGTGGAAACTACCACTAGGAAACACACACACGAAGCATGGGGAGCGAAGTGTGTTTTTTTTTTTTTTTTTTTTTTTTTTTTTTCCCTGCATCATCCGTGACATGGTTTGGTACAGAGACAACTGGGATGCTTGTTTCAGCACAGAACTTCTTCATCATGACACAAAGCAGAATCAGCCTTGCTTTTACATGGCAAAACAGGCTTTTCTCAGAAATTGACCTTTTTTTAAATGAATTCCTTTTGAAAGTATGAAAAACTAATTTGGGCAGCATTTTAATTAAGATCTTGGAGGCTGTCTAATATACCTGGCAAATTAAGATTGCACAATCATTATCTGACAATTGGAATTCAATTCGGCATGTAGAGGTGCATTGGAATGTGATTATGGAGGAGAGACTGTGCTGCCACAGGTCTCCGATTGATCTTCCATTAGGAAACCACTTTTTGTGTGTGTGTGTGTGTGTTTTGTTTTAATCAAAGGCGCATCCACTTGGTGTAAGTCCTTTGTAATTGTCCCACTGGCTGCGTGTACCGGATCACTTCCACTCTTACTGTGTTTGGCTGTGAATGAAACACAAGAACTGAACTGAAGTGTAGCAAAACCCAAGAACACAACTGGGAATTTGTCCAAAGTCCACACACTGGGCTAGCTGTTAGAACCTTGTCCTTGGACCTCAGTGCACAAATGGAAGTGATCCAGTACACGGTGGTACTGTTGAGCTCTTTGTTGATGCACATGTTAATTCTCATTGTGTGAGTTTTTGTTGTAGTCAAACATGTTGGACTCTCACACACACTCATTGACTAACAGAGTCAATAGTAGAGTCCACAGTGTTTATGAAAAATGAGCTCCCAGTAGGAAATCTGCACAGACATGAAGAGAACATTCAAACTCCACACAGAGTGAACTGGAATCAGACTGGCCCCCAAACTGGGTAGTAGCACATCCCGCTGTGCCAGGATGCTGCCCCAAACTGCTGCATGTAGAAGTGTGTGGAAGGTGGCTAACAAGCCCACAAGTGCATTTTGTTTTGTACGACTGTTGCAAACACGATGGTCGCAGTGGAGGCGCCACACACCACGACGACATCACTTGTTCTTGTTGCCCCACTTGGCCATCTTGTTCACCAGTGTCTTCATGAACCTCTTGGGCTTCATGTAAGTGAAGGAATCTTCTCCAGGCTCTCAAACCTGTCCAGAAGGTCAGTCAGGTTCTTGAACTTGTCGGTTTGAACATGCAATGGTGGTCAAGAAGTTTATACATGATGATATCCACAAAGGTGATCTTGTCACCGGCAAACCACTTCCTGTCTCTGAGGAAGTCTGAGAGGTGCTTCAGGAGGCTGGGCAGCTTCTGCAGGTAGTCTGGGTTTGTTCAGTCAAAGTTGGTGTAGCAAATCATGATGAATATATTGTGGAAGTCCATTGCCTGGTTCTCCATGATGTCCACCCTGATGATCTCGTCCTAGCTTTCTCCACAGATGTTGTTTGCGTCCAATGTATCTTGTTATAGCATTGCTCTGGACAATCTTCCTGTATCTTTAGGATAATGATCTTCAGTTTACAAAAAAAAAACAGCAACCTGAAGTATGTTCAGGAGTTTATTTGTTGAAACATACTGCAATCCTTTGCTAAAAGTGTGTAAAAATTCAGCTGTTCAGACATACCATGTTTTGTTAATATATAGACAACAGGAGAAAATGAACCCACTGATGTGGCAACATCAAATAGCAGCAGCAACAATGGCAGTAGCTTGGACAGAAAGGCATAGACTGTTAGTGAATGCCATCTATAACAACACATGTTGACTTGTGACTGAGGCCCAGTACAGGAAAGCTTGTGTCTGAAAGTTTGTAAGTCAAGTGCATACATATATCTAACACAAATTTTTCTAATGTCACTCACTGACCCTCTGACTGTTGTTAATTGTTTGTTCAAGCCAGGGGTAGTCTGGAGCCTATCCTGGGTGTACAGGGCACAAGGTTGAGTAGAGTGTGCCCTGGATGAGATAGCAATCCAACAGTGATACTTTTGTTTATATAAAATCCTGAACATGTGTAAAACTACGTTTTTTTTTTTATAAATCCAAAGGAAATTATAATAAAGCAAAATGTTTCCACTGAATTGGTTTCAAACCTATTTCAAACATAGAACAAGCAGGGCCCCTTTTGTGAGGAACACCAGCAGGCTTCTCTGTATGCTTAATGGCAGCACTCCTCCTGCCCTACTCGTAGTACAGCTTTACCTGTGTTTCTGCCATGTTCTGTGTCTCTCGTGACAAATCTTCACCTAGCTTTTTCAAGTCTGCAGAAACAGGAAGGTAATTAAAATTCTTTACATGCATCTGCAGCATTTTTCCCTCACCCAAGGGTGATCCATTCAAAGCTCATTCAGATGCTATGGGGACCAAGCTTAGAATAGAAATAAAAGTATTGCGCTTATGGACTTGACCTCAGCTCTGGAGCAATGCCTGTTTTTTTTCTTCCTTCTTCACAGAGCTCTATGGCTTTATCACAAGCGATAAAGATTTGTCATTGTCCATCCAAATTAGGAAGGCAGCGATTATCATCATTAACTGGAAGGGGTGGCTTGTTTCTCCGGTGAAGACCCACGGGATTGTTTACTGTACATACAGAGATGGTTAATAATTAATGTGCCCATTACAAAATATATAAGTAAAGGTTTCTACAGTGCATCAGTTTTAACTCGGTGCTCCAAGCATTTTTATTCAGAGGTCATACATTGTGTGTCTTGAGAGGAAAGAATCACTGTCAGGTTCAGCTTTGCTCTTAATATACTTTGTGAAACCTGAGCACAGTCTGGACATATGTGTTGGACTGTGGTGAGCAAGCAGCCAAAGTACAGCATTCAGCTGTGATTGTAAGAGCTACCTCCTTTCTGTCTGCTTTCCCCATTTGGACAAACCCTGTGTGTGTGTGTGTGTGGCGGGGGGGTTGTGAAGACAGATGCCTTGTCATCCTTATCACCTACATGGGTCTGTGCCAGTGTGAGGAGTAGGGGTCCTGTGGCATGTGGGTGAACATGCTGGTTCCTCTGCATTACAGTGCCACTCCCTGCCCCAGTCATCCCCAACACATCTCAGCCTTTGTGGCTCCCCAGTCTGCCCAGCAAGAGACTGGCATCACCTCAAATTGCAAGCAGGCCACAAACCCAGGCTCATGAATGGGACATAGCTGAGGAGTGTCATAC
The DNA here is from genome assembly GCF_900964775.1 of Scleropages formosus. NCBI lineage: Eukaryota > Metazoa > Chordata > Actinopteri > Osteoglossiformes > Osteoglossidae > Scleropages > Scleropages formosus. The sequence goes on from NC_041806.1 coordinate 11,204,832, forward strand.
TTGCATGCACATTTAAACACACTTGATCGCAAAACACCATGTGGTGGCGGTGAGCAGTGGCAGTTAGGTCGCCAAGCCAAAGTGAGGGTTTTCTTTTTGTACTTGGTGACCGGGTTGTTGTACTTGAAGGCCCTGGGTGGTGAAGGGGGGTATCTCCCCACACCAGATGCTGGGAGGGGGATTAGGACTCCAGTAAGGCATATGGGCAGTAATTGCATTAGCAGCCTGAGCATTAGTGCAGCTGGTGTTCTCCGGGGGACATGTGGTTGCCACTCTGGTCACACGAGGCTAGGGCATCTGACTGTCTAGTCGCTGTCTTTCTGGGGTTTCTCTCTCACCCTTCTGAGCTCTGTGACTCTTTTGCTCACAAAGGGTCAGTGTAGGACACCTCTGAAATGGGAGGTGTCAACATCCAGCTCCAGTGCAGGCCTCTTCAGTTGGGAGGCTGTTGGAGTAATGGCGTTTGCTCTCTACCCTAGCTGACACACGCCGCCTGTACTCTCCACTCTCCCACTGCGGTGGAAACTATATACAACTATTCTTTCCTAACACCGATCTCCTTTATCTACCCTCTGTCATAATTGGGGTCCCGGGCACTGCAAGGAGCTCTGTTCCCACTCTCATGTACAGCGCTTTTCTCTCAACTTGGGCTCTGCCCCTACATGTGGCCAGTCCCCTCCTTCCCAACTATGGGGACATGCACATGGACTTATTAGAGTCCGAGCTTTTCCATTCAACTTATATTTGAAATTGTGGGAAGTCGTGCCTTTCCGATTTAGTAAATCACATTCAGCACTCATCGCTCCTGGATTGATGTTGATGGACAGGTATCACTCCTGATGCAAGTTAGGGGGATGGGAACCAAAAAGAAAAACAGAATGGATGTAATTGTGTTTATAGCCCTTTTTTTTTTTTTTTTTTTTTTTTTTTTTTTTTTTTTTGTAAATTTCCTTCATATTTGTCTGCAGATTGCGGCATGCAAATAAAACCTCTAATCTCTACAGCAATTTCGGAGGAAAAAAGGAGCAGAAAAAATATATATTGAATTACAATGTCAAGCTCCCTCAAAGTAAATCCCTGGAATCTTCTCATAATGATTGCTCTTAACATTCTTTCCCCTTATTCCCTGAAAGACCACTTTTGGGGGGATTAGGTGTAAGAAGCTTGCGGCAGATTTGTATTTGATTCTGGGGCAGGCAGCAGCACTTAACAAGGGGACAAGCCACAGCTCCCAGAGTGTTTAAGTGCTGGGTTTGATGGGTGGGGCTCCTGCACCTGTCTGTTATCTCAGCCAATAACATCCTGCAAAATGAGCCTCCAGTGTAACACTGAACTCAGTGCCATTGTCTCTCTCTCTCTCAAATTTTTATCAAGTAGAGAAGGGCTTACTTTGCAGAACTGTGTGCTCTTGGACAGGGAAGTAACTTTTAAATTAAGCCTTTGTTAAGGAGGTTTGGATTCCAATCAGTGCTTGTCAGCTGATCCAGAATACTATGCAACCAGTTTTGTTTGGCCTCACAAAGTGTTACCGTGCGTGTGCACTTCTTGTTTTTTTTACATTGTTTTCATGTAGCTTCTTGCATCAGATTCAGACTAGTCCCAGCATGTGGATCCCAATACCTTCAGGACCTGATTATCCACTACTTCCACTATCCACTACAGTCTGATACACAGGTTCTCAATTTTGGCTCCAGTGTGGTTGAATGAGCTGCCTTCCTTCCCTCAGAACTGCTGCATCTCTCTCATCATTCAAAAAGACCGTCAATGAGGCCCAATTCTGTCCTCGTCTCCTGAAAGCTACATAAACTGCATTAAATTGCATCTGTCAAAATCAGTTTTTCCTCTAAATTGTGCTCAAAAGCCATACACATACTTTATTTGAGCAGACTGCAGTGAGGTTAGCTGGGTCTTCTACGGAAAAGAAATATCCATGCATTGTTGTCTGCTGTTTTGATATGTAATTGGCTTAAATACTGAACAGTGATTTGCAGTCAGGTCGCAATTTCTCTTGAGGAGGTGTGATACCTATTACCTAATGCCTAAATACAAAGCAGCTCAGCACTAACTGAATGGAAAATTTAATTGATTTCCTTATTCAGGGGGGTGTGGTGGCACAGTGGGTTTGACTGGGTCCTGCTCTCTGGTGGGTTTGGGGTTCGAGTCCCGCTTGGAGTGCCTTGCGATGGACTGGCATCTCATCCTGGGTGTGTCCCCTCCCCCTCCAGCCTTACGCCCTGTGTTGCCAGGTTAGGCTCTGGCTCCCCGCGACCCCGTATGGGACATGCGGTTTCAGATGGTGTGTGTGTCCGTGTGTCCTTATACATTGATTCATTTCAAAATGATTCATCTGTATTTTTCTAAAGATTGCTCTGTGTGGAAGCGAAACTGTACTGAAGACAAAGTCACAAGGAAGGTGAGTGGGGAAGAGACCTCCAGTGAGTATAGATATGGATCCAGAGTCACTCCTTGGTGCTGCAGTCTACATTCTCAGTCAGGTTGATTGCATTTGGCTGGGTGATGCAGCGATAGCAGCCAGGCCATCTCTTTCTCCACATCACCGCACAGTTCCAAAAACATGTTTTCATAGCAGTAAATTCCCTATGCATGGAAGACCTGTCAATCATCTGATTATAACTGCCGTCATTGTGTGCCTCTCTAAGCAGTACGACTGAGTGCTGGAGAGATGCGGGTGAGGAGGGTGCATATCAAAATCTGGTACAGACAGAATAATTTGTCTGACAGACAGTGGATAAGAATGAGGGGGTTGGGGGGATTAATTCCGTGCTCTCGCCTTATTGCTTTGAGGATTGATTTTGCAGAGCGAGGCCTCGGGCGGACCGATAGAGGACAGAGCCACAGAGCAGAGCCATTGTGTGCCGGAGACCGCATTCATTCTTTTTAAAGGAGAACGGAAAGCTGATTAATCTCTCCTTGCCAAGAGAAGCGTGCAGAGCACAAGTTAACTTAGTCAATGGCGGCATCTGAATTTTTTGCGGTAGGATGTGACGGCCGACTTCCCGCAACAAAATGGTCCCTTGCATAATTCCCTGCCCCCCCCTTATCATTGGGACACAGACGTGTCCTGTGCCTGGTTCCGGTGCCGACTGGGGCTTTATCGTATCACACTTCTGCAGGTTGGGAGGCTTAACTGTATCAGCCTTGGAGGCTTGTGCTGTGCGGGCAGATCTGAGTGAGATGCGCTCTGAGCTTGGGGTTCTGCCTCTCCTGCTTCAGGTGTACCGGTCCAGGCAGGAAGACGCATGGCCCGGCACCTCTCTGTTGTGTGCTGTCCCACTGTGCTGTGAACCTGAATTGCGAGCCGTTATCTGCCGTTACTTTTTTTTTTTTAATGCCAGCCATGCTCTTTGCCGTGACATCTTTCCACAAGTTTGTGATAATAAGTGGATGACAACAGAACCTGTTTGCATACTTTTGCAGGAGAGCTTAACTGTCATTTCTTTTCTTTGTCCTGAAATGACTACACAGCTGGTAATTTAATCAGTGGAATGGTTTCATCTAAGGGGCAGCAGCCACATCAGTCCTGGCAAGTGAACCATGTGCTTCAGGATAATGCTGCTGTTTCCCATAAAGCAAGTACATTCTTAAAGGTTGAAAGACATAACCATGCTTGTACAACACTGGATGGATCCATGCAAATGAGAAAATTTGTCATTCTCTGAGTCTTGTTCAGGAACTGTGGGTTCTGAAAGAGAATGTAGTTTTTGCTGGAGGATTTGAATGATCTGATTACCTCCGTGAACTGTATTACCAGGGTCCATGGCGAAGGCTGATGCCAAAGACACGTGCGCGTGCACACACACACAATCTTCTTATCTTGTTGAACCTTAAATATAATCCTCCATTTATAGCAATGCGATACAGCTCTAACACACTTCAACAACAATGAAATTTCCCGCAGTCTTTCTTTTTTTCTTCTTTCTAGTAACCAGAACTCCTACTGCATTTGTCTGCACATGCTGCTCTGTTTATCACTGTTTTTAGCACCACTGTTTCGTTGACCTTGGCTGCCATCTTAAGTGGTGCCTATGTATAGCCAAGTGCTCTTTGAAATGGCTTTTGCATGGGTCCCAATAGTATGGCACCTGTCTAGGCCTGGTGAGGTTTTCCCTAGGTGGCACACTGCCCCCTACGTCACATCTCCCTTCCCACAACAGCGAACCTCTATCTAATGCAGATTTATTCTCTTGCCCTAGCTAATTATTTATAGTATCCAAATAGAGGCATGTTCACAGCACATAAGTTTGAGCGAGGTAACCGACTGTGGAGCACTTACCATACTCTAGTTGAGCCCACTTGATGTGAAAGCGATCTCTGTTTATCTCTATGAACAAAGCATTGGCGCAACAGTCTGTAGCAGTTTATAACGCACTACAGTCTCTACCAGAGCGTCCAAGATTCTGATTTGTACACACAGACGTTGAGATAAGCGGAAACAACAAGTGAAGACATTTGTTTAGTTAGAGCACCCTGGGGACTTTCTCAGTGGCTTGAAGCTGTAGCTCATGCAGTGAGCCGCCCCTCTTTGGGGCTCTCTACAAGCGTTCTCGCGCAAGAATCTCACCGATCAGCCTGTCGGAGGTTTGATAACAGATGCCCAGCCACTGCACTGTTTATGAGCAGATACCCTTTGTTTTTCAAGTCTCTGCTACAAATACATGTAAAGCTTTGTCTGTAGTGTGTGTAAGACAGGCCTTTTGCCTTGTGGGTAGTGGTTTACTTAGCTTTCACTTTTTGATTCAGAATGACTTTGTTTTGTCTTGTTTATACAATGGGAAATTCTTCTGTGAAGTTTCAGGTTAAGTACCTTTCTCCAAGGTAATATAGCTGGACCCTGCCTGGGACTTTCATGTGTCAGCACTTTTATTTTTCACCGCTTTGTAACCTGCTGCCTTTTTTATGCCTGTCTCCTTTTTTCAATATGTAACTACTTGGCACAACCTTTTCTAGCAACCTAAATGCAGAACCTTAGTTTTTCTCATCTTTATACAGCTAAATACAACAAAAGGGCCACTTATGGGACTTGACCCTTCTACCTTTCTTGCCTTGTCTCTTAGTTTGGTCTCTTCCTTAGGAGCAGCTTAAACATCATTTATGTATCTTCACCCTTCAAATGAGTTGTTCCACTGCATGCACAAGACTGAAGCGTGGCTGAAATTTAGCATCTGTATTTTCAGACTTACAGATAATTTATGGACCTGTTTACAAATAAGTTCCCCAGGGTGAGGACGGTGTCCTGGCACTTACATTTACATTTATTCACTTAGCAGATGCTTTTGTCCAAAGCGACTTACAGTGGATACTATGTAGCGTTACTAGCCCACACACCTTATTCACCAAGGGGACACTGCTAGATACACTACTTACAAAGGGTTACTCATCCATGCATCAGTGAAACATACTCCAGCTAAACGTTTTATTACCTATTCAGCTGGAGTCCTGATGTTTTGGTTAGCTACACAGGAGCGCCACAGGGAACTGTTCTGTCACCATTCCTGTTCACTCTGTACACCTCTGATTTTCAGTATGATACTGAATCATGCCATTTGCAGAAGTTGTCTGATGACTCTGTAGTGGTGGGGTGTATTAGAGATGGACAGGAGTTGGAGTATAGGCACCTGGTGGATAACTTTGTGGAGTGGTGCAGCAGGAATCATCTGCTCCTAAATGTCAGAGGACCAAGGAGATGGTCGTTGACTTTAGAAGGACAAAAACTGTAGTCAGACCCATAAAGATTCTGGGGAGAAGGTTGAGACTGTTCAGAAATACAAATACTTAGGTGTCCACTTGAACGGCAGTCTGGACTGGAGGGACCATACTGATGCTGTGTACAAGAAGGGAATGAGCAGACTCTTATTTTCTGAGAAAGCTCAGATCTTTCAATGTGTGCAGCAAGATGCTGGAGATCTTCTACCAGTCTGTTGTTGCGAGCGCCATCTACTTTGCCGTGGTCTGCTGGGGGAGCGGCATCAGTGCCAGAGATGCAGGCAGGGTGAACAAACTCATCTGTAAGGCCGGTATCATCATTGGACAGAACATGGAGACGTTTGAGTCGGTGAGGAATAGGAGGTCACTGAACAAACTGCTCTCCATCATGGACACTCCATCCCACCCACTTCACAGCACACTGCAGAGACAGCGAAGCGCATTTTTCTAAAAGACTCATTCAGCTCCGCTGCCGTAAAGAACGGTTCAGGAAATCATTCCTGCCGTTCGCAATAACTTTGTACAACAGCTCACCTCTGTGTGACAGATGAACTATTCAGCACTATTGTTAGTTCATTTTGTTACTACTTCATAATGATTATATTACCGTTTTGTACAACTTGCACTTTACTGTTGCACTACATACTGTTTTAATTTAATATACTTTTTATTCTTCCAACTGTATACATAATTGTACATACTTTTATTTTTATCTTGTATTTTTAACTTGTATTTTTCCACTTGTTTTATATGTTTTTTTTAAATATATATTGCAAGTATTTATCTGACTTGTGTTCTGCTGCTCTAACATAATAATTTCCCTTGTGGGATCAATAAAGTATATCTATCTATCTATCTGTGACACTCTCACACTATGGGGGAACCTGAACAGCATGTCTTTGGACTGTGGGAGGAAACGGGCACACCCAGAGGAAACCCACGCAGACATGGGAAGAACATGCAAACTCAACACATACTGAGTGGGGATCAAACCCACCTTCTCTCGCACCTCCCAAGCGCTGTGAGACAACAGTGCTACTTGCTGTGCCATCGTGCCACCCACTTATGCTGTCTTTACACAGGCTGTGTAATTTCTGAGCCCCTCACCGAGCCCCACACCTTGGCCACATTCTCAGCATACCAGCCCAGCAGACAGATAACATACAGTGGCACTGAGCAGTTCCAGAGTAGACAGCTGCCTGCTGAGAAGTGCTCTTATGGTTATTGCCTCCTCCCTGGTTCTCAAGAGTTGTTGGCCCCATGATTTTCATTCCATGTGAACACCTTACATCACCTACACTTCTAGCTGGTGTAGCTGTGAGTCAAATTTAACTTCTGACTTTATAGTCAGATCCATGGAAACAAAAATTACATGGAAGGCTTCAGGTGTTGTTTCCTCAGGGGCCTACACTAGTCCCCATGCAAATATGCTTCTCACACTATTGCAGGGGTTAGTGCGTGACACAGTGATACTGTCTCACTGTCAAAGAATGAGCATGTAATTCAGTCTACTTTGTCAGGCATTCACCTGCAGGCCTAATGCAGTGCAGTGAGCCATTGTTGGGTCTTTGTGGTGACTTGGTGTGCTCTCTCACCTGACACTGCTGGACACTCCTGGGAATCTTGAACAGCATCCTGATTGAGACTGGAAACCTCACTGAATCCATTACCTGACTGTTTGAATTGTCGCCGTAGGTGATGTTGTAGGTGAGTTGATACCTTCAGTCAGGTTCATGTCCTACCTTTTGGTGGCGTACTGTGGAGCAAAAAAATCACCCAACTGTTTAAAAGCGTACATTATAAGTAAATGGTTTTGGAGAACACCGTCAGCTCAATAAATGATTAACGTTTCCATGTCTGCTCTTTAAGGAACTGAGGTTTGACCAGTGTTGGAGAACCTTTCCATTTTTTGGTGCTCTAGACCATACTGGGTTCTTGCTCCTGTCTGAGGGTTTATGTCATCTGGTGCAGCTGTTGAATCTACAGTAGCTGTCCAGACAACTATGTGCTCCAGCTGACTGATACAGATAAAGAAGGGGATGGAAGGAAAATTGGATTAGACTTTAGATGTGCAATTTTTTCTCCCACATTTCTTGCGGACCTGTCCAGTTTAATTTGGATAGAGAAAGTGATTTCTTTTCCAGAGGTTGCTGTGCTTCGTGGGTAACTGAATGGGTAAGGAAGGATGGTAGAGAGGTGAGCTTGTTATTGTTCATATATCAAGGTGAGCAGGGGCTATTGTTGAAATAAAGCCAGCTGTAGATCTCTCACTACCCCCTGCTGGATTCAGAGGGACTCCTGCTTATGTTCAACGAATGAGAAAGAGGCCGTGCTGCAGTCTAAGGAATCGAGCAAAATGACAAATGACTAATACGGGCCCCGGGATGCTCAGGGCATCTGAAGTACTTCGGTTAGGAAGTGAAAAGATTATTACCTCTTGCCATGTTTTGGAAGTCAGCCTGTAGTCACAACAGGTAGTGGTGCATCAGGACAAAGAGCAACGTAAGGAGATGTGTTCTTTATGTTACAGAGAGGTGACTATTGGATATCTGTGTGCCCACCTCTCTTTGTCTTTTACTGAGTGGCACTGTTTTGGTTTACTATAACATGACTGTTTTAGAACAAGTCAGGGTCACATGGTTCTCACTACTGGGGTACAGACGAAGTTCATCACTTTTGTTAATAGTGATGAATAATGATGGCATTCCTGTTTCTGATGTGCTGCTGCTGTGGCACTGGGCAGACACTTGCACAGTGAAAAATCCACAGTGTTCCATCCAAAACAACATGATTGCATGCAACTTATGTTTTTTGACTGTTGTGCAGTTTTTCCTTCCCATGGCTGTGAGATGGAAGCTTGATGGCCTCTTTTGCTGACACTTGTTCTTACAGGAATTTGTCCACCCACATCTTTCCAGCCTGTACTGTCCATTTACCCCAGTTTATGTCTACGCTACTGTCAGTGATGTTCCATGCAAAGGGTTCTCCTGACTCCTGTGTCCTTTTCTGCATATGTGTTTGTGCATTTAGATTAGTCTAGCTGTTTTAGTCCTGTCTTGGACTCTGAGAAGTTTCAAGTTTATTGTCATAGGTACAAGTACTGTATACAAGTATCATGAAATTCTTCTTGAATGCTTCTCCACAGGTTATGGACAAAAACAACAGAAATACTGCACAAAACAATGACAAAGAGTAATGCTAACAATAAATAACGGTAACAATAATAATAAATAACAGTAGACAACCAGAGAACTCAGAACGTGAGAATGCTTAAAGTGATAGTGTAATTTACCAATGTGCTTGGGAGGAGCAGTCCAACTCTAGTTACAAAAGGTGGCACATTGGTGAGTGTTGTATACTCTTACAGCAGTGGGGTAAAAGCTGTTCCTGTACCTAGCAGTGCGGGTTCGAATGGACCTGAGCCGCTTTCCAGATGGCAGAGTAGAGAAAAGTGCCCATGCTGGCTGACTATGATCTTTCATGATATGTATGCATCGTCTTTCTGACACAGCGTGTGGTGTAGGTGTCCTGTGCTGCTGGTAGCTGTGTGCCGATGATTTCCTGAGCTGTTTTGACCACCCTCTGTAGGGCTTTCTTGTCCTGCGTGGAGCAGCTGCCACACCAGGATGTAATACACCCTGTGAGGACCGACTCCATAGCACACCTGTAGAAGGTGGTGAGGGCTGTAGCGACATCCTGGCTTTCTTCAGATGGCTGAGGAATTGGAGATGTTGATGGGCCTTTTTGATGGTTGATGCTGTGTGCTCAGTCCATGTGAGTTTGGCAGTGAGGGTGACCACTAGGAATTTGAAGCTGTTGACCCTTTCTGCAGTGTCCTCGCTGCATGTTTTTAAAACTCGCCCTGAAATTCCGTCTGGACCAGCAGCTTTGCGGATGTTGACTCGACTGAAAATTTTTCCTCGCTTGTGCCACAGAGACGGTGAGACTGGGGTAATTCATTTGTTTGCGAGCTTGAAACGGCCGTAAAACGCGTTCAGTTTGTCAGGGAGAGATGCAGCGGCACCTGTCAATGTCCGTCTCTGTGGTTTATAGACTGTTAAAGTTTAGATTCCCTGCCACAACCTACGTGCATCTTGAGTGCAGTGAAACTCTGATTCTACCTTCCTGCTGTATTCCTGTTTCGTACAGGCGATGGCTTTGCGGATCTCGCACTTACACTTCTTGTATGCGTCCGTGTCTCCGGGCTGAAATATGCAGGTACACGCGTCTTATTTCAGATTTCGGCGGCAATCCACAGTTTTTGGTTAGGGAATGAGTGGACTGTTTTATGGGGTATGCAGACACACAGTACCGCATGAAGTCCGTGACCACTGTGGCATACTCGTCCAGATTGAATGATAAGTTTCTGAACATGTCCCAGTCCACGGAGTCGAAGCTGTTCTGGGGCCTTTCCTCCGCTTCTGGTGTCCAACACTGTACAGTACGCATCACAGGCTCCTCTCGCTGCGGTTTCTGCTTGTAGACTGGGAGCAGCAGAATCGAGGCGTGATCTGACTGCCTGAGGTGCGGACACAGTAGGGAACGGTACGCACCTTTGTGCGAAGTGTAGAATTTGTCGAGGGTGTTTGAGTATCTGGTGGGACAGGAGATGTGCTGGTGGTACTTTGGGTATACATTCCTGAAGTCGGCTTGGATAAAGTCCCCAGAGATGATGAACAGGCCGTCTGGGTGCTTGTTCTCGTACTTAGTGATGACGTGGTACAGTTCGTTCAGTGCGCTGTGTGTGTTCCCTTGGGGGGAGGGGGGGGGGGGTGTAAACTGCGGCCATGAGCACAGCTGAGAACTCCCTGGACAGGTAGAACGGTCAGCATTTGATCAGAAGGTATTCAAGGTCCGGAGTGCAGTTCTGTGAAATCACTTTCACATTTGTCCACCATGCATCGTTAATAAGAAAGCATATGCCCCCTCCTCTTTCTTTCCCGATGAATCAGTCCGATCTGTGCGGTAGATTGAGAAGCCCTCGGGCTGGACCGTGTGGTCTGGCGTGCTGACGGTGAGCCACGTTTCCGTAAAGCAAAAAACACAGCAGTTCCATAGCTCTCTTTAGAATTTAAGTTGTCCTCTGAGATCGTCCAGTTTGTTATCCAGAGACTGAACGTTGGACAGGAAAATGCTGGGCATCGGAGGTCGTAGCCCGCGCTGTTTCGTTCTCACCTGTACGCCGGTCCTGCGGCCCTGTTTCCGAGCTTGCGTCTTCTAAGTGGTCCCAGATGGGTCGCGGTCATGATGTTGCTCGCAGCAGAGCAAAGGTAGCGAGTTCAGCTCTCTAACGCTAAGAATTGCGTCTAATCACACTGTTTCACGTATTTGCAGAAGTGTTTGGCGATCACAGTGATAAGAGGGTAAACTGGCTCAAAGGATAGTGACACAAACAAAACGCCAAACTAACAAGTCTGCGAGGATCAGCAATCAACACATCGCCATACACCGATGCCGTGTGTGTGTGCAAACCCAGTTATGTATGTACACCAATTCTCTGATCTGTAGACTGCCATGACGGAACACAGGGTGGAGATGTGAGACCCAGAAGCAGGTGTTTGTTGGAAAGACAATAACCAAAGGAGCAGGCAGAGGCGAGGTCGGGAACTGGCAGAGGTAATCCAAGGAGCAAACGTCGTAACCAGGGCAAACCAGAATCAAAATCCAAGAAACGGTAGCGAAGGACAGGAAACCAGAATACACAATCCGAAGGGGAAAGGGAAGAACAAGGGAACAGGAGAAAGGGCAGTGAGGAACAGGGAGACGAGAAGCACAGTAAGTCATCGCAGAGGCAGCGGTTGGTTGAATGAGGTTCTGTAATATTTTTCTTTCTCCACCATTTCTTCCTTTTTCTTCACCACATGTAAGGACAGTACTATATTACAGTATTAATATTGTATGTAATTCTTTAATAGCAGTTGTTGGAAATTTTGTTTATTATTGTGTTCTCTAGTAAGACAGGAATAATGTTTAATTTTTTTGTTTGGGTTGGGTTTGGGTTACGATTTGGGTATACTTTGCTTCTTCATAAGATTTACCCATAAGAAAAAGTGCAGTTCGTCCTTTCGATTTACATATTTTTTTGAACAAATGCATTTCCTGTGTTTCACATAAGTGACAACTTGTGTGTTTGTCTGCTTGTGTGTGTGTGTGTTTGCTGATTTGTGTTTAATGTCCCCAGCGACGAACGGAACACTGAAATGAAGGTAGACAAACAGGACAGGAAGAGGAGTGGTGCTACCAGGGCGTAGAGGTGGAGGTACATTTTTAAAAGTCCCAAAAGGGAGATAAATAAGTATGATTGGCAGGGTGAGCATCTTGCAGGGGCCCCAGGAACAGAATGAGTGAAATCTGTGCCATACATCATGTTAAGTGATACAGCTGAGTGATACCGCAACGATCAGGGAAGGCCCTTGAAAGAGGGGTCTGATTGAAACACACTAGGTAAGAGCAACATTTATTCGCCATGCCACAAACACGTATACTGTAAATCCACTTTGTCTTATCTTCAAATAGTATGTCTTAAAGCACTGTCATAAAGTCAGGTGGTGACTACATGGCTTTTTTCCTTTGACACAAAGTCTTTGGTGTGCTTTTCTCTACTGCCATTACGCCACTGTGCTCCTCCATATGTGTTACATACATGAACATAGCTGTTGTACACTTTCAAGTGGTGTGTAATGTGAATTAGTATTGTGGGAGTCGCAGATACTGCACAAACCTGCCTCATGTTCAGATCTGCTTATAGTACATTGAACTGATACTTTGACAGTGGGACACCAGCCTTCCTCCTCACACACTGCATTGGCTAGATTTTATTTATAAAACTGCAGCTTGCATATAGAGACACCCCTCTTATGTAAATTTGACTTATGTAAGTCCAGATTTCCATAAAAAATTCCCGACACAGATTATTTACGCATACCACTTTTATTTCACCCAAAACATCTGAAATACGTTAAGTGCAAGTCGGCGTAGCCAGACAAGGCAGGAAGCTGCATCTTCCCAGTTCCCGAATTAGTGTAGTGCTTTTTTCTCATATTTTTACCCATTTCATTATTCGCAATGCCTGGTGGTAAATGTGCAGTTCAAGGAAAATGAGAATTGTCTTGCAAGCATACAGCAATTGATTTGGAGATGAAATTGAAAATGTTACAGTATTTAATGTCTGACATTCACTAGATAATTATTTTGTGTAATTTTTTTATACCTGTTTTTTTCAACAAATGCCTTGGCTGGGATAGGCTAGCCTCTGTTGAATGGTGGGATGGAGTGGGAATCTGACATGTAACTTTTGACTTGCACATGGGGCTGAAGAATAGTCTATTTGAGTAAGTCGAGGGGTGTCTGTGTTACAAATTCACTTGCTCATTTGTATTTTTTTGTGTCAAGTGCATATCCTTAAAGAAAGGGTAAATGTTAATTGGTAGTAGTGCACTAGACAGCAGAACATAACGTAACGATGCTCGGATTCTGCATGTAGTTTTTGTGGCAAGCAGCAAGTGGTGTAGTCATTATAGCTGTTGCCTTCAGACGTGAAGGGCCCTAGTTTGATTCCCTCCTTCTGTAGTATCTTTGAGCTACGACCTTCGATGCCCTGAATTGCTCTAGTAAAACTGTTTGTGTTGTATAAAGAGGTAAATCACTGTAGGCTGCTTTGGAAGAAAGCATCAGTTAAACCTCTGCATCATATTTCAATAACGCCTTGTCTTGAGCAAGGTCACGGTGGATCGGAACATGTCCCAGAATCATTAAGCTTTAGACTGAGCTGGCGTGCACCCTAGCTAGGATGCCAGTCTATCGCAGGGTACCTTTAGTTTAATAACAAATGTAATGCCATTGTGCCTGGGCTCTTTTTGCTTTACACTCCCAAGCCTGCGAGGAGAGAAAGAAACGATCACAGTGAGAGTCCACGGGAAGAGACCACGTCTGCTGGCCTGCTGTGTTGTTGTCTTCCTGAGGAAGTGAAGGACAGACCTAGAGTGCTCAGTTTAGGAATACAGAGGACAACAGAAGTGGGCTTTTGTTTCTTGCCATGCTCACGGTAAACATAAAAGGCAAAGGACACAGAAGATGGAGAACCAACATGTTTTGGTGCGCTCTACGTCTGTCAGATGTTTCGCTGAACAGAAGCATCTGCATTCAGACTTTTTGCAGATGCGTCTTTCTTTTGATACACAAAAATGTAGGAGATGTTCTGTTTCAGCATTGTTGGCAGCACTTCTTTAACAATGAGAATCCTAATAAAGCCGACTTGATGGAAAAATTGAACGTAGGAAATTTGTGCAATCCTTGGCTGATCATCTGATCATCATGGACATCAGCATGTTCCTTTGCTGCAATTACTCCTTGTGTCCCCGATATGAGCTGTTCGCTTTCTGTGGAATGTTCCCATGACTTATACCTGTGAAGTTATTGCACTTAAATTTATCAAGTGGTAATGTCATACTTGAATGGAAATTCCCTCCCAGGTTCCTGCAAGACAAAATTAAGTAAATATTCATTGAATTGTCAGTGTCCTGGTTATGTTTCTTGGTTATCACCTGGCTGGCACAGCATTTAAAGCACTGCTTAGTGTGCACTGGATCTGAGTTTCATTCCCCGCTGGTCTTACTTAGAACAGTTCTTCTGGATCAATAACGTTTCTATCTGTCTTACCCTTCTGCATTCATTGTGGCATCAAGTAGTGTAATTAGTGTACATGTCACAACCTTGGGGGGATTACACACATTGTATTTTCTATGAGATGTACATCGCTTTGGAGAAAAGTGTCTGCTAAGTGAATAAATGTCAATGTAATTATACCAGAGGACCACAGGGGAAGGTCATCATAGCTAATTCCACATACATGACGAACACCTACGCCTCATTAAAACAGTCTTTTAAAAAAAAAAAAAAACAGACTTTCCTGCAGTACTTGTGGAATCTGACTGAGCAACCTTGTCTTTCCTTGCACTCAGCTTTGTTCCTTACTCCTTGCTCATTGTTTTTCGGTTTATGACCCTTGCTCTTTGGACCACGATGACAAACTTTACCAAGCCCCTTGGACTTCGGACACTCGCCTGCCTCCTGAGTGTCATTTCCCAGGTCAGTTCTCCATAGCCCCTTTTCAGTACTCTTGCTAATAGCTTCAGTTCTCAGTGCCTATCAGCACAGCAGCTCAGATGATCTCCATGCTTGCATTTTGACAGATACCTCATGAGAAACATGAGTCACACATTTTGGTTTATTCTGAACTACTTTCCTTTTGACCATGCTCCATGATCTCTTCTATGAAATATGGTTATTGCTGAAAACCTGGTTCAAATTGCTGTCATGTGGAATAATGAGAAGAAGGTGGTGTGACAAAAAAGGCAGAAAGAACATAAACGGCTCCAGCTGACTTTCTTGTGCTTTACTTTGTGGAGCTGAGTGAAAATGGCTAAGGGTTTCTAACTGGGTAGAGTCTGAGATGAAGGGAAAAGATGTGACAAGGACCACACTACCAGGGTTGTCCATACATTGTTGTGACTGTAATCTATTAGTATCCCCTGTGGCAGATACACACAGTCAAGAACATGTCTGTGACCCCCTTAGATTCTCACATGGTCAGTTTATGTTTGTTCATTTAGCTGACACTTTCTCCAAAGTCACTTAACATTAAGGTTACAATTATTTACCCATTTATATAGCTGGGTAATTTTTTTTACTGGAGCAATTTAGGGTAAGTACCTTGCATAAGGGTACTACAGCTGGAGGTGATGATCAAACATTCAGCTTTAGAGCCAAAGGCAGCAACTCTAAGCACTATGCTATCACACACACACACTTTCAGAACCGCTTGTCCCATACAGGGTCACGGGCACACAGAGTGCAGTTTGTGAAAAAGATAAATACAACAGACAAGTGCGGAAACAAGATAAGACAGTACTGTATACCGGCAAGAATCTGGCAACAAGGTTCACAATATATACAGACAATGTACACACACATTTTCAGAACCGCTCGTCCCATACAGGGTCGCGGGGAACCGGAGCCTACCTGGCAACACAGGGCATAAGGCCAGAGGGGGAGGGGACACACCCAGGATGGGACGCCAGTCCATCACAAGGCACCCCAAGCGGGACTCGAACCCCAGACCCACCGGAAAGCAGGACTGTGGTCCAACCCGCTGCGCCACCACACCCCCACTATGCTACCAGCCTTCCCCAATTCCAGGTTTTCCTGGATTTGAGCCAAGTGGGTGGGGTTCTTCTCGGCATGTTTGACACATTATCGTACATGACGCTCCTGTAAATGTTTCAGCTTTCTGCAAGAGGCGCAGTAATATAGGCTGTAATTGAAATGCGGGCGTGCGGTTTGAACACATGCATAGTGGTTGCCTTTGATCACTCACATGGTGTACAAAGTCTCTCTGAGACGTGTGTTTTGGAGCTCTTTCCAGCCACTCTGTATGTGTGATCACTGGGCTGCCAGTGAAAAGAGCATGCCTTCATTTGTGACTGTGTGTAACTAGCTGTGCCATAAATGCATCATAAAATCACAAGCTGAAGGTCACTGCTTTTAATAACATGCCAACGTATGGTCCCACCACGCAATACTGCTCCATTTAGCAATATACATCCTTTATCAAACTCACCTTTACTGTTAATTCATTTTTCCATATATGCATTGAGTATAGTGTAATCTCACCCTAAAACAATCAATTTCTTTCTGTAAAATTAAGCAGCCTGCTTTGTTTATACTGGTGTACCGCATTATCTGTCCTTTTATTCAGTCATGAAAATGGATTGAATAACGAAAAGATGGACAGCCGGAGCCCATTTCCCATTATTTGTTATAGGGAAAATTATAGTTGATATCCAGCCCCTTCCGAAAAACCCACACTAACTTTGACAAATGTCTCTAAAATGATATAACACACACACACACACGCCCCACACCCCCCCACATATAGAACAATTAAAATAATAAATTTAAAAATCATGAATCATAATGAAATACAACAACAAACTATACAGTTGTTATTTAAATTGCCCAGGAATATTGTAACAATCTTCCTGGACTATGCTTTCAATGGCATTACAAAAAGGCTTCTCAGGAGACATAAGCTTTATTGCACCTCCACATCATTAGACAGCACAACTCACAGTGCACACACTCGCTTGGACAAAAGCTGGAACAACAGAAGAACACCGGTATCATTAATCCCCCATAACTACCCACAATGATTGCTCAACAACTGCAGTATTTACATCCACAGTGGCAGTGCTGCATTATGGGAGAGTTAAGGCTCTACCGTTGCCCCCACTTCAATATCTTTTTTTAGCATTTTTTGTCAGATTGACTAAGAAAATTTAAAAAAACCATGCTGTTAGAGGCTTATTTTTACATTTTGTGCAGAGATGCTTTGATCTAGACGCTATAGTGGGAGCGATCAGGCTGGACAGTGAATAATGATACTGATTTTCAAGCGGTGTTACAGTGAAACGCTGATACAAGGAGGGTGGATAGCAGGTGCGTGTGTGTTTATATACATACATTTGGTCTTCAGTAACTCTTATTTATTATTCAGTGCTTTTTCCATGTTGAAGCTTCTAGGAACTATGCAGTAAAAAAGTGAGCTCTGTTGATGGCCATGTTTTTGTCACCCTTTTTCACAATGGCTTTTTGTAATGTTCATTTACTGGTTCCTCAGGACCAGTGCTGACCACAAGAGATTGAATGAAGTGTTAAAGGCACTAAGAGTGGAAGAGTACAGTCATATTATTGCCTTTAAGATATAGATGGGGGCAAAGCTTTTACAGAGAAATGGATGGGTGAAGTGCTTCCTGGAGCAGTAGATAATGCAGTGGAAAGGCTGACTTTGGACTTGAAGGACACAGACTAGAATCTCACCTTCTGCTGGTACCCTTGAGCAAGGTATTTTCCTTAAATTACTTCAGTAAAAATTGCCCAGTGTATGAATGGGTAAATAATTGAAGGTAGTTTAACACTGCACATCCCTTAGGAGAGAAGTGTTTAATGAATGTGAGTGAAGTATCCCAGTGTGGCGGTGGCTGGTGCTCACTATGCTGCTGCTGTCTCTGGGTTGCCATCGTACTGTACTGTAAGCTCACCCCCAGTCAAAGGTAGAGAGACTCAAAGGGGCCAGTGATGCAGAGCAGCTATGGAAAAGCTGAGAGCTCACAGTGGGAAAGTCTAAAGACTGTTCCTGAGCAACATACTATAGGTAACTGAGGAAGTGAAGGGCAGCCAGGCTGTGTATTTGACTATTCATGCAAGTCCTGGGATGATAGACAAATATGAGCCCTGAAGAGAAACTCAAAGCATGCAGTGGCAGTGCAGTGGCCCCTGCAGGCAATGAAATGTGGTGGCAGTAGTGCTGGGGACCCCTTTTTGACACAGACGAATTGTGCTAAATGAACTGGAACCATTTCACAGAAGCTTGTCTGCTTTTTTCAACCTTCACTAATTTGAGAACAAGCCCAAGCCCAAGCGTGTAAATACACAGTTCATGTGCATTGATTGTGTGGCTAGGAGGTGATGGCTGGGGGACACCTAGAACGCCCCATAATTGTCCTGTTCCAGCAGTGTTAGTGTAGCGGGGTCGACTTTGAATCAGTGAGCATTCATTGTCAACTCCACTAACTGTAATGTTTCAGAGTTGCAGGCAGACACACAGTTATTAGCTCATTGTGACAGTTCCTGGGGTATGAGCAGTGCTGTCACAGTGCTGCCCATTTGTTCATCTAGGCTAGGGGTCGGCAACTCGCGGCTCTTTCATCCCTCTGCCGTGGCTCCCCGCGGCTTTGAAAAAATAATGTGAATAAATGGCTATTTTATTTAAATTATTTTATTTAGTTAGTTTTATCAATACAATAGTTATTATTTTGGAGATTAAGGTGATCTTGTAGCATTAAAATAAAACGTTGTAATATTTTGTCGATCAAAATTTGCGTCCCAGCTCTGTATTGGTTGATACCATTGCATGCGTCACCTGTCGCTGCCCGGCAAGTGACTTGTCTTAAACTTTTGACCTCCTCACGGATGACAGCTTGCAATCCTGCGTGAAGATCAAAGTGACGTCTTACAGCCCTGATATTAATCAGCTGTGCAGTGAGGTTCAGGAGCAGAAGTCACATTAACCAAGTGAGCGAAATCATTTAATGAGTTATTATTTTGCAAATATATATATTTTATATTGGACCCTGAACTGATGTAGTTATGTTTTATATTCAGGTTGGCGGTTGACTGCTGTAGCTACGCGACTGAAGAAATCAACCGATGACGGCAGCCTTTAGAATAAACTGGCATTTTTTTGTTTGCTTTTTTGATTTCTTTTAAAAAAAAATCCACAAATAAACGATTAATAAACTTATACGTGCCAGTGTCTTTTTTTTAGAGTTCAAAAGAATTTGTTGTTTTGGTTGTTACAAATAATTTAGAAATAAAATGTCAGTCGTTTTCTCTTTGTAGTTCCTTTATTTCATAAATGTAACAAATCATAGTCTTTATATACATAGCATAAGTGTAATGAAACTATATATGCTGTATTTTCTTCATTTTAGGGATCAAACTGGGTTTGCGGCTTCAGATGGGTTTTATTTGGTGGGAAACAGGCCCAAATGGCCTTTTTAATGCGGAAGGTTGCCGGCCCCTGATCTAGGCAATGTGAGGGGTCTCCACTATGACTTGTGCACCACTCTTTTTCAGATCTAAGAGAATCATGTGAATCTAAGTAAATCCTCTGCCCTTTACAAGTGCCCTGACATAAAATGTGGTGCACTGACTAAATGTGCTCTGTGATCCACTGAAGAGAAGCCTTCTTGGACTCTAGTGAGATGGAGGGGTCACTTTTTGTTTCCCTCTTAGGAGGGTGGTAGGCTACATGTAATTGCCCCCAGCACACTGACACTTGTCAGCAATGTTGAGAGGTTATATTTAGAAGAGCATTTCAATGTCCTGAGAAGGGGATGGATTTTTTATGTTAACAGTGTGGTTTAACATTTTTTCACATATAAAATGAATCAAAAGCTTGTTCTTGTTCTCCGGTTTTCATGCTCAACTACTAGAACATTGCTTCAGTTTGTACACACAGTCTTTATTGTACCTTTATCTGTTGCAGCACATTGTTCGCTGTGGTCTACAAGATCTTGGACCAATGAGCAGGTTCAGTCTTCTGTTCTTGTATGCTGTCCCAGAAACAGATCACACTGGACAACTTTTAAAGATACCTCTCTTCCTGCAGTCTGTGCATTGCTTTGGGCTATTATTTATCCTTAGTGACACAGGCTCCTAAAACAGTATTTTAATGATCCTTCTACTCTAACAATTTAAAATATGTTCCCGTTAATTTTTCACGGAACTCTGTTATTTTTACTTCTGTAACACTTTTTACCTAGAACACTGAATAGTCCCCATTTGAATACCTTCTGATGTCAGCATTCTGCTGTTGTCATCTGGTTGTTGCATTTCTGACCTTTTGAGATGTTGTTCCAAACAATGGTTACTGTATAATGACCTGTGCTCCTTGAAGTCCTTCTTGTATCCTCATGGTCACCCAAAAACCCATGACTGACATTCATACAAGCCCAAAATCGAATAATCTACATGAAGTTGAGGGATGAGGGTGGGGTTAATGGGATCTGGGGCCATCTGTCCTCCCACACATATCCTTTCTTGCAGTAGAGCACCATTTCATATTTGCCAATCACTGGATCCCATGAGAAATGTTGGCGAGAAGGCATAACAAGTAGAGAGACAATGTCTCCAGACATGCTGGCTAGACAAACACATATCTGGGATTGATTGGTGCCTTACAGTCATCTGCCTACTGTTTGTTTTAACTGAGCTGACAGAATCCCTAGCTGGAGATATGGCGATGTGTCACATAAGACAGCTGCCGTGCTGGTCCTGGACAAGGTGCTGTGATTTGGGGTGAGCTGAGAGGGCAGTGTGAGCAGAGGTCAGCTGTCCTGGCACAGCCCTGGTGGAGAGCTCACTTTACCACAGACTGTAACTGCTGTATTCATCTTCTGGTCTCATACCTTTGTACTGTTTTTGTCCACATGTGGGGTTTCTCGTTAAATGGGAGGAATCAGCCAGATGCTTAAAGGCGTCACTCCGTCACCTCAGCTGTGAAGGATAACTATGCTTTATACTCTTAAAGTGGCTTTAAATTTGGATTTGTTTGTGAATTGAGGAGTGGTTCTGTGAGTAGTGATCCAGTGCCAGCAAGAGCTCAGGACATGTGGGAATAGGTTCCTGAAGAAGAGCCCG
This sequence comes from Scleropages formosus, assembly GCF_900964775.1. NCBI lineage: Eukaryota > Metazoa > Chordata > Actinopteri > Osteoglossiformes > Osteoglossidae > Scleropages > Scleropages formosus. Next base: position 11,225,817 of record NC_041806.1, read on the forward strand.
TGTTTCCCTGTCACATTACTTACACATACATTTTTTGTGCTTTACAAATTTGAATTCAAAGCTGTCAGATTTAGGTTTGGAACCGAATAAGAACCTTGAGCAAAGGCTCATTTCCTGGAATGGCTTACAGCCGGTAGGTACGGGAATGTGTCAGTTTCTCACAGAATACCTCCAGAAGAGAGGCTGCTCAAAGAGTTTCCTGCATGCAATTCTTTCAAGTTCTGTGAAGTAAAATAGAACAAAGGCCAGTTTTTGTGAACATGGTACAATTCAGCTGTGCTCCTCTGAAGTTAAGAAAGGAAGCTCGGTATTGGATTGACAGTCTGGAATGGCTCTAATGTAACAGTGTACCTCAGCCATTTCCCCCACTTGATAAAATTGTTGTACTCAATCTCTCCGCTCATCCTTTGTAAGGCAGGTAACTACCTTCTCGGGACACCAGTGGCATCCCTTTCTCCCTGGATGCTGCACTCCACCACTTCTGTAGAGACTTACAGGAAAGGCAGAGTGACCATCCATCATTGCTCGCACCTTCTCCCTCTGCCGTGAAGCATGATTGAAAGTGTTTGACAGCTCTGCTCCATGCTGGACAAATCTGTCTGAGTGACCCACCCCTGGTGACTTCCCGGGGCTTTAGCGCAGTACTCTGTTTACAACAGAGCATACGTAACTAGGCTCTCTAATTGTGTTCAGAGGGTCGTCTCAGGTGACATATGTGTGGCCCAGGCTAAAGCTACATGTACATACTGCCAGGAGTTAATGTTAATAGTTGACTGGAAGATCAAGAGGAAAATAAACAACTGTAATATAGACCTGGGTTTGATTAAACCACATTCCCTGAATGCCACATTACTTACACATGCACATTGTTATGGTCAGGGCACGAAGCTCCAAATTGACATGAGAAAAATGTATGTGAGCCTTTGTTTGTGTGCTCTGGCTGGAGAGGTCAGACCTGTGGAGATACCACGCATGATGTATCACTCTTGTTTTTCTCTTCTTTGCCGTGTGTGACTTGCCAGCTAACGCTCGCTTCATCGTCTCACATATTGATTTCGGCTTTTATGCAGGCTGTCTGCTGTCTGTGCCCTATATAAGCTATGGGACAGCTGGTAGCATAGTGGACAGCTCTGCTCCCTTTGGACCCAAAGGTGGCAGGTTTGAATCTCACCTCTGGCTGTAGTACTTTTGAGCAATATGCTTACTCTAAATTGCTCCTGTATAATTAGGTAGCTGTGTAAATGGGTGAATAATTCTAGGTAGATTAACACTATGAATCACCTTGGAGAAAAGTGTCAGCTAAATGAATAAATGTAATATGGTTTGTTTGGATCTGCCCTGTGTGTAGTGATCCATTTCACTACCACAGTTCTGGTCGCTCTGCATTAAGTGTTAATCTCTCTTCTTTCTGACTGGACCATGGCTGAGTTTGACATGCATCTGTTAACATTTTCATGTACATTTTTGCCCTCGTTTGTTCAGTCTGACAGCTGCTACCCTGAGTTACTTTGTCAACATCTTCAGCTTTATTAAAAAAAAAAAGCACACAGCTTGTAATTTGATGTATCTGTCGGCTGGTGTTTTGTCTGCAGATGTAAATGTAAGGGAGCACTGTCACATTTTTCAATGAGAAATTTGTGAAGGAATTGCCAGTCTTTCTCTACTCGTTGCGGTACATTACTTTGGTTCACTTGGCTGCAATATTTGAAGGGAAGTCTTATTTCCACAGTTCTCCTCTTCAACTGTCCATCACATTTGGGTATGTAATTCACAGCAGCTCTGTATAGGAGTAAATGTCTCTGATATTATCAGCAACGTAATTACACAATTTTAAGCAAAAGTTAAGATGAAGTTGAAAAAATAAGGAATATGATTGTCATTGTTTGTACAAAAGCATGTTCTGCTTGTCCAAAGCAAGTGCTGTTTCTGCAGGCTCTGAAAAGGTCTCTCCTATATGGAGGAAACGTGTCTCACTTGGCAGTAGGCATCTGCTCTCGATCAGCCGAGTTGCCACTTTGCTTGTTGTTGGCTGAAACGTGACATTTGAAGATGCAAGTCCAATTTACTTGAAAGCTGCAAAGGCCCTGGTGGATTTGTTTTTTAATTGAAGCACATTCTCCCATTCTTTTTTAAATAAACGTGTCAGGTGGTTGCAGTTACTTCAACCTGTTTTATGTCTGAACTTTATATTATTTTCATATGCATTTGTCTCGGCCACACAGTTCACAGAGCTCCAGTGTTCATGATGTTCTTTGGCAGCAAGCTTCTCGTTAATGGTTAAGAGCGAGAGAAGTAGCATGTCAGACTGCAGGGTAGCAGTAATGCTCAGAGGAGTTGTACATAAATACTGGGGTGGACATAGGGCTTGTGTGAGCATTATGGAGACACATCCTGACCAATCAACACGCTGTTAGAGAATCACAACCTTAGTATCTTGGCTTCAACATCATACTGGACTTATGTAGCACATCCCTGCCCAGAGTTGCTGTGTATTTGTGTGGCGTTGTGCAGCCTCCTGAGGAAGCTGTGTGGTTGTGTTACCATACCTTCAGTGATGTCTGAGTAGTTGAGTCACTGCAGTAGATGTTGGGCCATGTTACATTATTTTCTATCGATTTCACTGTCTGCAATTCTTAGGATGTGTATGTCTCAGGCTGTGCTCTGTGTTCAGTTCACCCATCCCACCATGTGCTTTTGATCCTCACTTGCTGTGTACCTTTCCTCAGTCTCCAGGGTCAACACTCTGGTGCGTTGTCACTAGCCTCAGCCTCGTCTCATGTGAGATACTTGCTTGCAGCCTTGGAGAACCTGATGGGGCCTCAACTCCTGAGGCAGAATGTTTAGCTCACAAGCTTTTCACCTATTTACTCATGTATCTGTGAGACCAGTAGGAACCCCCATTATTCACCAGTTCTTCCCTACAGTTCCCTCGAGACCATACTTTTTCTGTTGGCTCTCTGAGTTCCAGCCACTATTAAATTTTTTTAAATTAAATTCAATTAATTTTATTTTTACTTAGTGCTATTCTCACGCAGTGACACAGAGCGCCTGAACACAGGCAGAGAGCAAAGAAACAAATACATCAGACAAAGAAAGAAACTACAGAACTAGCGTAATACATTATCAGTGCTTTCATAAAGCTATAAGTATGCCTACTGGTCATGGAGGATGTTCATGGTTAACTAAATATGAGTCGAACCACTTCAGGACAGTACCCCTTAGTCCAACCAGGTTTTCAAGTCTATTCAGGAGGGTATTATGGTCTACAGTATCAAACACAGCGCTCAAGTCCAGTAACATAACAATAGAGATCTGACCAGCATCAGAAGAAATGAGAATATCATTAACAACACGTGTGACTGCTGTTTCAGTGCTGTGACCAGTGTGGAAACCAGATTGAAATTTTTCAAATATATTATGATTATTAGAATGTTTTACAATTTGGGAAGCTATGATCTTTTCTAAAATTTTGGATAAAAACAGTAGCTTGGAGATGGGTCTATAATTACTTGGGTTATTACAATCCAGATCTGATTTCTTTAGTAGGGGTCTAATAACAACGACTTTAAAAGCTTTTGGAACACAGCCACTAAGTAATGATGTATTAATAATATTAATAATAGAACACTATAAAAAAACCCATGAAAAAAGTTGACAAGACATCGTTTACCCTGCCCGGAATAGGGTCACGAGACTTACCCCTGGAGCCAGGCCTGGGGGTAGTGTTCCTAGGCGAGTGCCTGGTAGCCAGACAGCCCACGTAACCCGGCTGGGCTCAGCCCGAAAAAACATGATGGGTGGGTCCATGTGGGCCCACCACCCGCAAGGTCCTACATGGAGTCAGGTGCAATGCCTTTCAGAAAGCAAAAGGAGCAGGGTGGCACGTCTCATCACGGCACCTCGCGGCAGAACGCCTTGCCCTATCTAAACCTGAATGGTGATATGCTATTGGACTTTTGTTCTAGCCATGGTTTGTCCATAACGAACACCATGTTCAGACAAAAGGATGCTCATAAGTGTACTTGGTACCAGAGCTCCTTGGGCTAAAGGTCAATGATTGACTTTATAGTCATTTCATCTGACTTGAGGCTGAGCTGTCAGAGGATGCAATTTGTGCATTACATTAGGAGAAAAAGAGACATAGTTGCATACAAGTGATGCTTAAGTGAAGTTAGTTTGTTTCATTCCACAATATGCACCAATTTTCCTTGGTGCAACCTCGGTGCAGCAAGTGGTAGGGAACAAACTAGGTTTGCTTGAGACTTTCATGTCTGCAGCTATGTCTCCTTCTCTTAATGTAATGCATAAATTGTACTTTTGCTGAGATGTACATTGGTTTGGACAAAGCGTCTGCTAAATGAATAAATGTAAACTTTCATCACACAAGTAGCTGCATAAAGCTTAGAATAGGCAATTCCTGATCACCTTCCAGCAATTTTGTTTTTAAGATACAGAAACATTTTTGTACAGTCCAGGAGTAGTGGCTGTGTAAAGGCTTATCCAGATATAATCATAAAGTTACGGTGTATCAACATTTAGACCTTACATGAGCTTAAGAGATCATGGGCGAAGTGAGTCTGGAAAAGGTGAGTTTTCAGACCCCTTTTAAATGTGGACAGAGTTCCATCAGTTCTGAGTAAGAGGGGGAGGTTGTTTCACCACGATGGAGCCAGAACTGAGAACTTCTGTGCGCGGGACTACCAAGCAGGCAGAAGTTGAAGAGCGAAGCGGTCTGGTTGGGGTGTATCGGTTGATCAAGTCTTCTAAATAGCTAGGAGCAGTTATATTGATGCATTTGTAGGCCATAACCAGGGTCTTAAATTTGATCCGGGCAGCTATAGGAAGCCAGTGCAGAGAAATGAGTAGAGGAGATACATGAGAACGCTTTGGCAAGTCAAACACAACTCGAGCAGCATCATTTTGTATCTGCTGTATAGGTTTTATTGCAGTAGCGGGATGGCCACACGAGAGAGTTGCAGTAGTCCAGACGGGATGTCACCATGGCCTGGACAAGTAGTTGGACAGAGTCAGTTGTGAGGTAAGGACGGATCCTGCAGATATTATGCAGGATGTATCTGCAGGTCTGGGTTGTGGCTTTGATGTGCTGAGAGAAAAATAGACTTGAGTCAATCATCACTCCCAGACTCTTAGCTAAGGAGCTATGCAAGATGAGTGAGTTGTCCAGTTTGATTGAGAGATCTTGACAGGAAGACAGGCCAGCTGGGAGGATCCCTGTTTTGGAGAGGTTGAGTTGGAGGTGGTGATCAGACATTCATGCAGAGATGTCCAACAGGCAGGCAGCAATGTGCGCGGAAATGTCTGATGCTCCAGGTGGAAAGGAGAGGAAGAGCTGGGTATCACCAGTGTAGCAGTGGTACTTGAATCCATAGGAGGCAATGACAATGCTGAGGGAGGAGGTGTAGATCTAGAAGAGCAGAGGACCCAGTACCGAGCCCTGCGGGAAACTGGTTGAGAGAGGCAGAGGAGAAGAATGGGAGCTCTGCCAGACTTATTGTTGGGATCTGTCAGATACATAGGACTTAAACCATCTTAGTGCCATTCCTTTGATCCTAAGCTGACTAAGAGAGGAGAGTAGAATCTGGTGGTTGACAGTGTGGAATGCTGTGGACCAGTCGAGGAGAATGAGTACAGAGGAGAGGGAGGCGGCTCTAGCTAACTGGAAAAACTAGACTAGATTGGAAAATATTATAGCTTCAAACCATGCCACCTCCTGACTAAGGCTCAGCATTGTCTGACAGTCTGGGAGAGGTAGATTCTTAAAATTTTCAGTTTGACTAAGAATTGTTCTCATACCTACAGTATGTCCAGTGGACAAGTAGACAATACATTAAGATAAAATATTGCAAAATGATGACCACCAAGATAATATGAAACTCTCTGATGCCATTAATTGTATCATCTGCATTTACATCTGTAAGTAGTTGCTGTTTTGGGTGATTCATTTTTTTTTGTGTTCTTTTTGTATGAGTGCTTCTTTTCATGTGATACACCTAGTGCTTTGTCTTGGCTACAGTTTACAAGGATTTTTTCAGCCTAGTTATTTATTTTAGTCTTTTTGATATTTTTCAGTTTTACAGGAGCACAATTTGATAGGATAGGTAAAATGTACCTCGAAACCTAGATATTTTAGCCAACCTAAGTGGAGCTCTGACAACATACACTGTTGTGGCTGCACGTCATAATTCAGCTTCCCTCTCTGTCCTTCAGAGTGTCTTCCAGTGCAGCAACTCATTCTGACCATCACTTTTGAGGTCTACAGTTCAGTGCTGTGTTGGTGGTTTCCTGGTGTGGAAGTGAGCTTCCTCATGACACAAGCCTGTGATGTTGGGCTTTCCTGTGAGACATGTCTTCCCCACAAGCACCAGAAGTAGAGTTAGGCATTGGACCAAGAGCATAGACCTGCTGGCGCTGCATAGACATGCCACCCCCTGGATTGGGATCTTTGCGGAAGCACCCAGTCGACACACACGTGCCTGTCTGTGATGAGCATAGCACATCATCAGCAAAGTACACTGACTGACTGCCCATGCTATGGAGAAAGCAGCCTTAAACATTTAGACATGTCCCTCCACATGCTGCGTTGACAGTGCTGTTGTCAATGCAAACGTGTGATCTCAGCTGAAGAATTGTGCTGCATCAGTAGATCCCTCTCAGATAGGAATTCACAGCAGTGGGTTCTCTTCATGTCTGATGGCCAAGTACATCTGCCTGATTTCTCTCTTGCCTAACACTGGCACCTACACACCCATATACATAAAGTAGGCACAGATGCAGTGAAGAACACACATGCACACTCTCTCTTGCTTGGGCTGCTGTGTTTGCAGGATCATTAGAGACCGAGTGTCTTGTACCGGGGTGTGGTGGTGCAGCAGGTTTGGCTGGTCCCCGCTGTGTGGTGGGCCCGTGGTTCAAGTCCTGCTTGAGGTGCCTTGCGATTGACTGGCATCCCGTCTGGGGTATGGCCCCTCCTTTTCAGCCTTGCACCCTATGTTTAAAGAATAGGCCCCGGTTTGTCAGGACAAGCGGTTGTTGACATTGGTTGGTTGTCTTGAACACAATTTTTTATAGATAGAGATGAATGTCGGGGAAAAGCAGCAGTCAGAATAATTCAATGAACAGGTGTGTATTTGCATCTGAAAAATAATTTTTAAAAAAAATGCTTCTTGTGTTCATTGTGATCTGTCTTCCGTTCTCTCACAAAGACAGACATGCCCCACTCTGAAGCAGATGCACACACGCACGCACCCACTCACGGTTTCCTCCGTCCCACTGCACTCACGGCATCATTACTCCCACACCAGTGTGATTAATTACTTTCAATAAAGCAAATAGAGTTGCGCTTGTCCGGATCAATCTCTCCCTGAGCCTTACAGCAGCCGCTCTTGCTAGTAATTGCCAAACCTCTTGTTGTATGAAATTAGGGTTTTTCTCAGGCCCAAATGTGTCATGGCCTCAATTTCCTACTTCAGTGCTTTTGCCATCTCTCTCCTGCCTGCCCCACAGCCACGTTTCCTTGGGTGGGAATTGTCTTGGGAACAGAGCAGCCCTTGGAGGAGCACACCGGGAGCAGGTCACACATGCACACAGCCAGTGTGATGGTACGCGTAGAGGCCTGCTACAGCAGTGACTCCTCTGTTAGTGTCCTTCTCACCCAGGACTGAGTCTCTTCTTCCCCCCTTGGCTCCTTCTCTAGTTGGGCAGGAGGTTAGAGGGAAAACTTCTCCTCAGTTCTACAGGATGTCCTGAAGTGGCCCTCGATGAACCAGAGTCCCTTGATTTAGATGAATTGGTATAAAGTTCATAGAGTCTAACTGTGGATCACTGCAACTCTAACTGGACTCAAAGTGGTTACTGAGAAACGATGGCTGTGATCTTACTCCCAGCAGTTCTGTAAGGCAGTCCCCGGATTAAAAATGTCTTTAAGTCAAATTTTGACGTAAGTCGGAACAGTTAGGTATGGTGGGTATCTGACGTCAGTTTGCCAAGTGTTTCTTTTTGGGGTGGCACAGTGGCACAGCGAGTAGTGCTGCTGTATCACAGTGCCTGGGTAGCGTGAGGGGATGTGGGTTTGATCCCCGCTCAGTCTGTGTGGAGTTTGCATGTTCTCCCCCTGTCTGCGTGGGTTTCCTCTGGTGCTCCGGTTTGCTCCCACAGTTCGAAGACATGCTGTTCAGGTTCACTCATAGTGTGTGAGCGACAGAGAGAGTGTGTTCCACTGATGTATGGATGAGTGACCCATTGTAAGTAGTGTATCTAGCAGTGTAACTCACCTCGGTGAATAAGGTGTGTGGGCTGGTAACACTATATAGTTTCCATTGTAAGTCGCTTTGGAGAAAAGCATCTGCTGAATAAATAAATGTAGTATATATCATATACTGTGCCTTTCTATGCAGAAGACCCATTAAAGAAACACTTCTGGATACACTAAAACATCTTTAATGTGACAATACAGTAATAATGCAATATAATAACGATAACAATAGGAATAATAAATGTAACTACAGTATTTATAATAGAGAGAGACGTAGAAAAAGATAATAAATGTTACTACTGTGATGATGAACAGAGTACACGGCGGAGGCTCGACCATAGTGCAGGATCGTTTATTCAGAATCAAAGGACTAGATGTGTTCTCGTGGTTGGGGATGGGCAAATGGTCGGTAAATCAGCAACCTGAACAGAGATGAAGATCCGAAAGTGGGCGGTTGTTATCAGACGTGGAACGGGCCTGGGGAACGATGAGGGACAGGAATTGGAAGAACAAGCAAGATAGGTTTCAGGATGCTGAGGGGTTGGTTATCTCGAGCGAGATTCTGCAACTGGGCAGAAGTGTCTTTTATTGCTGAGTGCTCCGATTAGAGATGCTGTTTGAGGTGCATGGTTGTGACAACTAAAATATTTATAATATACGGCATACTGTGTGTGTGCATAGGGGGGTGCGGTGACGCAGCGGGTTGGACCAGGTCCTGCTCTCCAGTGCTCTCCGGTTCCCCATGACCCCGTATGCAACAAGCGGTTCAGAAAATGTGTGTGTGCATATATATATATATAAATCTATAAGAGAGTATGTGTGTACAAAACATTAAATAAACGTTCACTTTTCCAGTGTTTGTTGGCATGTCACCTTTTTCCAATTGCTTTATTATTTCCACTTTAGTTTCAGTTGTGATCATTTTCCTTTTCTTTGATGCATCACCATCACTTGCGTTACATTTACGATTTGGTGCCGGAATTAGGCTGTAAAAACAAATAAATTAAGGCCAAATACAGTAACACACCAGACACTGTTAACAGCAACGTGGTTTGACTGAAAAGAACGAAGTCTGTCCTACCTTGGGCTCACATGCACCCGCCCACAAGCCGAGGAGCCGCTATAGACGTGCTATGTTTTGATGCACAACGCAAAGTAGCGCCCGTTTTTTATTATGAATCATTGTTTGTAACTCGAATTTTTAATATAATTGGCTTAATTATGAAGTTTTCATCTGATGATTACTTAAGGCTGATTAAAAAAAAAATTAACTCCTGGTCAATAAGGGGGTGGTTCGTATCTATGTGTTGTATGTAAATCAGACGTTTGTAAGTTAGGGACTGCCTCTACTTACTGTACTACTACACGTAATGGAATCATTGACAAGAAACTGTGTAAGGTGCCTGGAATATGGGGTGTGGGCAGGAGAACAAAGTGATATGCAGAAATGAGGGGCATTTAGTATATGATAATGTCAGCCAGCCCTACGTTAATATTACAGAGGATGAAAATTCCTAAATATTATTTATATACTGCTACATGTTTTTTCTTTTAAATCACCGGAGTCTTTAGTTAATGGAGTTTAAAATAGTTTTTTCTGCAATTCTATTTCTGACCTCCTCCAGTTTCTACTGTGAACAAGGGCAACCATTCTGTTAGAATATAATTGGAAGAGCAAGAAAAGTTCTGCTGCTTTTTCTACATGGATATTTTTCTTATATTGTCATATAGTCACCTTGGTGAATAAAGTGTGTGGGCTGGTAGCACTACACAGTATCTATTGTAAGTTGATTTGGAGAAAAGTGTCTGCTAAGTATAAAAAAAAAAAAAAAACATAAATATTAACTGATTTTCAAAAAGGAGTGTGCCATATTTATAAAAGTTGGCAAGATATTAATTTTATAAATAATCTCTGTTGTTGCATTTGGATGGCAGAAGAAATAATCACATGCACATACTAATTTTTTGAAAATTGAAGAAAATCAGCTTAAAAAGTACAGAGATATTAATAAGTACTTTTTGCCAGTAAACTGAATAAGGACACTTGTGGTTTCTGTAAACTTCAAGGCAAGTGAATACTGAACTCACAGTGTAAGAAATAGCTAAAAGAATAAATGCAGTGTAAATATAATACAGTTGACCGTTGAACAGTGGTCGAAAATCCAAGTATAACTTTTGACTCCCCGAAAACGTAACTATAGGTAACCTACTGTTAACCGGAAGCCTCACCAATAACATAAATAGTTGATTAACGCATATTTTGTATGTTATATGTATTATATTAGTCAAGTCAAGGGGCTTTATTGTCATTTGAACCATATACAGCTGGTACAGTACACAGTGGAACGAAACAACGTTCCTCCAGGACCATGGTGCTACATAAAACACAGAGTTACCAACATAGACTACTTAAAGTGCACAAGTGCAAGACTTGTACAAACAGTGCTAGACATTACATCAATTACTAAAACAAGACAGTAATTACTTAAACAGGACAATAGCTCCAGTGTCAGTCTAGTCCCTGAGTTTTGAGGAGTCTAATGGCTTGGGGGAAGATGCTGGTACACAGTCTGGCTGTGAGGGCCCGAATGCTTTGGTATCTTTTGACAGATGGCAGGAGGGTGAAGGGTTTGTGTGAGGGCTTCGTGGGATCATCTGCAATGTTGGCGGCTTTGCGGATGCAGCGTGTGGTGTAAATGTCCATGATGGAGGGAAGAGAGACCCCGATGATCTTCTCAGCTGTCCTTACTATCCGCTGCAAGGTCCTGCGATCCAAAACGTTACATTACGAAACCAAGTAGTGATGCAGCTGCACAGTATGCTCCCTGTAGAGTACAGTATAGTCCCTCTGTAGAATGTGGTAAGGATGGGGGGTAGGAGATGGGCCTTTCTCAATTTTTGCAGAAAGTAGAGATGCTGCTGGGCTTTCTTGGCTATGGAGCTGGTGTTGAGGGACCAGTTGAGGTTCTCTGCCAGGTGAACACCAAGGAATTTGGTGCTCTTGACGATCTCCATGGAGGAGCTGTTGATGTTCAGTGAAGAGTGGTAGCTCCGTGCTCTCCTGAACTCAACAATCATCTGTCTTGTTTTGTCCATGTTCAGGGACAGGTTGTTGGCTCTGCACCAGTCTGTTAGCTACTGCACCTCCTCTTTGTAAGCTGACTTGTCGTTTTTGCTGATGAGGCCCACCATGGTCATGTCATCGACGAACTTGATAATGTGGTTTGAGCTGTACATTGCTACGTAGTCGTGAGTCAGTAGAGTGAACACCAGTGGACTGAGCACACAGTTCGGGGGGAAGGCAGCACTCCCTGTAGCGATGTTGGAGATGTTGCTCCCGATCCAGACTAACTGAGGTCTCTGTCAGGAAGTGTTGGATCCTGTTGTAGACGGAGGTTTTCAGGTCTAGCAGGCTCAGCTTTCCAATCAGGTGCTGAGGTATGATTGTATTGAATGCTGAACTGAAGTCTATGAACAACATTCGAATGTACGTGACCTTTTTGTCCAGATGTGTAGGGGCCAGATGGAGGGTGGTGGAGATGTCATCATCTGTTGAGTGCTTTGGATGATTCGCAAACTGCAGGCGGTCTACTGAAGGGGGTAGCAGGGTCTTGATGTGCCTCATGATGAGCCTATTCCATGAAGATGGGTGTGAGTGCGACGGAATGGTAGTCATTGTGGTAGAACTTCTTCAGCATAGGCACGATGGTGGTGGCCTTGAAGCACGTTGGAGTGACGGTGCTGCTCAGGGAGATGTTGACGATGCCAGTGAGAACATTTGCCAGCTGGTCTGTATATCCTCTGAGCACTCTGCCATGAATGTTTTCTGGCCCAGCAGCCTTCTGTGGGTTGACTCTATGTACAGTTTTCCTCACGTCGGCTGTGGTAAAACACAGTATCTGGTCACTGGGAGGAGGGGTGGTCTTCTCGCTGCCACGTCATTCTGCGGCTCAAACAGAGCATAGAAGTTGTTCAACACATCTGAAAAGAAGGCATCACTGTCGCAGGCAGGTGATGTTGTCCTGCTGTTGGTAATGGCCTGAATGCCCTTCCACACCTACCACATCTTGCCATTGTTCAGGAAATGGTTGTGGATTCTCTGGCTGTGTGCGCACTTTGCCTCCCTGATGCCCCGGGACCGTTTGGCCCTCGCTGCTCTTAAGGCTGCCGTTATATGCTTGTTTTTTTTTACAATAAAGTAAGCTAGACAATAGAAAATGTTAAGAAAATCATAAGGCAGAGAAAATACATTTACAGTACTATACTGTACGAGCTGCTCACACAGATAACATTATCCTACACACCGCACAAAACCACAGTTCTTTTGTGGACTGTAACTTTAAAAAAAAACTTTTATCATAGATTTTTGTAATATTTTTTAGTTAATGAGTAAAAAGATCAAATATGCTAAATATTTTATGCATTTATGACATACTGTATACTGTACTAGACATGGTTGTTTTGGAACTGTTAGTCTTCTGCGCACTGTCAGCATTTTATGTATGTGCGTAAAGGTTTACACAGTCTTTACTTTTCTTTTTTTCTTAAGAAATATGTGAAATTTATTGTAGTAAACAATAAAATAGACTAATTGTTACAGTAGTACAGTATGTACTACAGTTAATTTTATGCAGTTATGATTTAATACCTGATCTTTACGTTTGTTTACATTTCTCTCGACTGTGAATGGTGCCATGTACTGTCTGTAAGTGACTGTGTGTTTTTATAATAGATTTGTGTATTTTTTATGGTATTAAATGATAAAATAGACTAGTATCTACATATATTTTATGCACTCATGCCATACCTAACTTTTCCTTAATTTTTTTGATATCTGTAGGCTTCGCGGTTTGTTTGCGAGTTTTTTCAAATTATATGGAATCTCCAACAAAATTTAATATATTTATTATATGGATGGATTTTTTTTTAAGGAGAAAAAATCTGCGTATAAGTGGACCCACGCAGTTCAAATCCATACTGTCAAAAGGTCAACTGTACTGTACTCATTTCCCCCTGTTTTGAAAATATACCTTCACATCTCATCTCAGGTCCTTCAAGTCCTTCTTATAAGTGTTTTCTTATCTTCAGTGTAACTGGGAGGCTGCACAGATCCAAATTGTGGTGTGTGACTTGATTAATCAACAGTAATGTCATCTAGAGAAAACTACAGAAATATGTAAACTGAGATTTTTATTTATATATTAATTATATACTGTATGCGGGGGGGGCGCGGTGGTGCAGTGGGTTGGACCAGGTCCTGCTCTCTGGTGGGTCTGGGGTTCAAGTTCCGCTTGGGGTGCCTTGCGACGGACTGGCGTCCCATCCCTCTCCAGCCTTACGCCCTGAGTTGCCGAGTAGGCTCCGGTTCCCCACGACCCCGTATGGGACAAGCGGTTCAGAAAATGTGTGTGTATATACTGTATGCATTTCCACACACACACACACAAGCATTTTTATTTAACTCATGCTTTCCTTCCAACCAACTTACTCTTAAGCTTCTTAAGTTATTGTCCCGTGTAAGTACCTTGCTCAAGATCTTTAAGCATCTCCTGGTATATGATGAAAGAAGTCTGTGTAGAGTTAAACTGCTACAGCATAGCTTTGGCAGTGATGTCTGCCTGCTGAGCCACCGGGGTCTGTGAATGTGCTGAATTTAAGTGTGTTTATGTGCCGATTGCTCGGGAGACCTTTGAATCTGCATTCCAGAAGCCTATTTGCCGCTCTGCTCTGTGGCTGGGCACTCTTAGGGGTGTCGACTGTGGACTGTGCTGCTGACTCCCAAATTTTCCAGGCTTAAACCATCCCCCCCCACCAGTTCCACTCTCCCCATCCATAGTTTGATTCTGGCACTGAATCATGTATGATGTCCATGCAATAGAATCAAAGGCATGCCTGGTGCCGCGATTCCTTTCTTATCAGCAATGGGGATCTTAATAAATGAGTCGGGCTTTCAAACTCAAAGCACTGGCTAACAACGAGGCCTCACAGCTGACTTTTGTTTGTTTCCTGGGGAGCTCATACTGCAGACATGGAACTTTCCTTTCACAAAGTGCCTAATCATTCCATTTCATGTTCTCAGCTTGAGAATGATTTGCCCCAAAGCATTTCTAAGTCCTTACTGTGGAGAGGGGATGGGGAAAATTTCACAAAGCGTTGCGCAAAGCTCACCAAGCAAAACGATGACCACCGTGATTGATGAGCTCAGTATGTTCTACCAGAATAAAATCCTTGTTTTTCTGTAATGATAATTACGTTTCAAATCATTAAGTGTCCGTTTGAGCTTATTTTGAGTGCTTTTAAGACCAGCCTAGGGCAGCAGAGAGTATTTTGGATTCAGCTGCTGCCTTAAGACCAGAAGGATCTAGATCCAGGATCCAGAAGTCCCCCTTCTTGTTTTAATACTCCTCAGCAAGGTACTTGCTCTGAGATTGCTCCAGTACTCACCTTCCCTCAGAAGAAGTTGGAGTTCAGTTTTTGATGGAAATTCTCATTCCTTTAAATGCTAGTGGACTAGTGTGGTTCATTAGGTTCTCAACAGTAATCTTTAGGGCATAATGAGAGTTGTTACTTTGGTGGATCTTCACCAGGAAACTGGTTCAGATCTATAAATTTAAATGTGAAACTTATGTCCTCCTTACTCTGCTTTTAATTTTGAAGAGGTCAAGTTTAGCTGTGCATGTCTTGACCTTGTGAACATACAAAGGTTGTTTGAAAAGATTGTGGATTATACCTGTCATTCTGCATATGAAGATTGCTTGGTTTTTGGGACCCTTTTCCTTTTCAAAGCACTTTTCTTAGCACCCTGTACACTTATTGCTCTGCTCCAAAAACTTCTCAAAGATGTGTAGCAGTGATTTTTTTTTTTTTGATATTTTCTTCAAGACAGCTGCCATAAATTTTTTTCATGTCTTCATTAGATAATTTTTTTCCCCTGCAAAACTCATCCTCTGAAACATCACTTTCTAATTGACATCAGTATTGCAAAACGGGTCAAATAGAAAGTAGAAAGTAGTCATACTACATGTCTACAGTCACAAGGCCTTGGCCTTGAGCCCGCCACCACTGTGCAGTACAGTGAGTCTCAAAACATTTCAGTTAACCCTTGTAAATGCTCCATGATGGGTTTTAACCTGTACACCTCCTTAAGTGAAGTCGCAAATACTTCCTGATCTGTATATTTCGCTACTGGAACTCTATCACTGTCAGTCCTTCTTGTTCCTTGAGATGTTGGCTCTTTGTGGACACCATACTGGGCCCACCTGTACCCATCTTGGGTGGCCCGGTCATGGTTCGAGTGGAAAATGGAGAATTTCAGTCTGCTAAGACAGAAAACTTTTTAAGAGAAGTTCAAGTGCCCCTCAGGGTTAGTGTTTAGTGGGGCAGGCTAGAGAAAAGGATGGTGTTTTGTGTCTGAGGTAGGAGGGCTGGCCATGTGATGGCCTTGGCCACCTGATCTTGGTGACATTGTCGGGTTCATTTGAGGCAGAGGAAGTCAAACAGCTTTTGCTCCATGGCAGTGAAGGAACTGTGCGCTGTTTCAGCGTCTACTAAGAACTGCTAATCATAGCTGGGATGGTCACAGCAGCATGCCTATTAAGAGCAGATATCTTGTGTTAGACTTCAAATCCTGCTCTTCCACTTACTGTTGCACCAGGGACCATACAGATTAACTGCTCTTCCCACACGAGAGCAACGGACCTTCTTTGTTGCCCACATTTAATGGCTCATCATCACTCGCCGTCTGGCTGCTGATTGATTAAAGCAGAATTTGTAATTAATACTTGTGTAATGGAGAACAGCTCATCTTGGCTTCCCAGACAGGATGATGTCCAAGGAGGGATGAGTACTGTGTCAAGGGAACTGCAAAGCAAGGCCATTTAGAAGTACAGTTCTTTGTAGCCTGCACTGAAGGAAATTTATAAGGGTCCAAGTTAGGATGATGTGGTCCAGTTCAACCAGTGTGTCCGTGTTGGATCGAGGAGTGCTGAAGTTTAAGGTTGTGCTTTCTTTACCTACCCTTGTCAGTTCGTCTTATATGAATCACTCATGGCAGGTTCCCCCCTTTCTTCTTCTGTGTCACTGCTTAAACATTGTTCTAGTGGAGAATCATCCTTTTCAACAGGATCTTTCTTTGTCTTGTATTTAATTGTTCCACACATCCTTTTTTGCAACTTATGCAAGATGTGGCAAATAGTGTCCACAACATTGATTTCAACCTTTTACTCTGACCTTTTCTATTTTAGATCACACAGTTTTACTTATCTCTCACATGATACTTGAATTATTGCTGCTACTACTGTTTGGTCGTGAATCGATTTAAACAATTTGAATATAGAAATAATTTTCATGATTCAGCTTCAGGATAGGATTACATAGGGTAATACTTTATTAATCCCTTCAGGGAAATTCCCAGGTATGAGGCCTTCCTTCAGCTCTAGTTGAGCTAGGTACTTATTCTAAATTTCTACTGTAAAATGTAAGCAGCTATGTGAATGGGTAAATCACTATAAGTAGCCAAACATTGTAAGTTACATTGAAGAAAAATGTCAGGTCACTGACTTAATTTTAAAAGAAAATAGACACTTTAAATTAAGGGAACAGCAGCACACCAGTTTGTGCAGCAATTTGATCATTTTATGTTTAACTGCATTGTATGAAAGTTGATGATTTTTAATGTTCTGAAGCCCATGTGTTCTGTTCCCATGTACGGCACTCCCACTATGCTGTACCTCTCCCAAAAGCAAAGGCTTATTCATGTTTACTAATGGCTCAGGGCTTGAGTGAGACTCAAGACAAGGAACATTTCTTTCGATAAACCATCTAGTGGTCTTGGATCTGAAAGTACAATCAGAATTAGACATACCCCTATGGAGTATGAGCCTTAGTTTCTGCATTACGTGGAGATTAGGGTGACATGCCAACACAGTGCCTTTAGTCTGCTGCTGACTGTCATCACATATAAGCTCTGTTTTTGAGTTTCAATGTAGAAAGTGCTAATTTTCCTTCTGAAGCTCTGGAAGATTGCTAAAGGTGGTACGGTACTCCTGTGTGGAGCAAGGCTTGGATGGCTGTCTAATGAGGACAAAGAGAGCACATGGTGTAAGAAGTCTCAACAAGGCACTAGCATGTGGCCAATGCAGACTTCTGATGGGCTACAGGGACAAGGACCAGCAGTACATGGTGCTAGGAGCCTTGTTCAAGTAAAGGGTTCTGCTCCAGGAATGATGCCAGTGTTTTTTGCTTAGCTCATGTCACTTTGGTGAACATTCCTACTTGGATACATTACTGGTGGCCTCACTGTGAACTGTGCCCAGGTTTTGGTTCTGGGAACTCGTCCTTCACCCTTCTTCCTTTCAGAATATTAGATCAATGCTGCTGCCTGTGCACAAGGTTGACAGTTGCCCTGGGATTTTTAAGTGCATATTTGACATCTTTTGTACCCCAGTTTCAGCAGTGTCACTTGGAGGTGCCACAATCAAATCTGAAGGACTGGAGTTTAACACCAACCTTAGACCAATGATATTTTCATGTTATTCCTGAAACTAGGCAAGAATATCTACCAACTAATCAAGAGCTATAAAGGCCATGTTTTCCTTTTTGTGGTCAGGTAAATTTCCATTTATTGCCTCTTCTGTACCATGTGACAATATGAACTCATAATACCATCCTTCTAACCTGTCTTTCCCAGTAAACTCTGTACTTCTGTTGGGTCTTGGAGTCAGACAGGACAGACTCCAAAGGCAGTCTTTGCAGTGTAGCATGGGAAATGATTTACTTGGGTCAAGGGGACGTTTAGACAGTGAGGGGTATGTGGAGACCATGTTGCTCTGGGTGTGGGGGTGTAAGTGGGTGTGTGTTTGTGTGTGGGGGAGCAGTACCTGCTGTCAGCCCAGAAGTGTCATTCGTTTTTTATCAATCTGCCTGCAGGTGCTCTCCCAGCTAGGCACCCAGACATGCAGTGATGCCTCCTGCTGGTCAGCGTTGGCAGGAGCTGGAGTCGTCAACATGCATTTACTACATGCATTTTAAAAAAAGAGTATTAATTTCAGCAAATACATGAGGACAGTACACATCTGCCTGATGGTTGCCTGACAGCTCCTTCTGTTAATGAATCACAGGCTTGTTTTCTGTACCAGAGTAAATAGTACAGTATGCCAGTACTATCATTTATAATCATTTTGCCATCATTTTACCATGACTTTATGTACACAAAAAAAGGTCACACAAAAAATGAGTGTATTTCCCTACTATGTAGTGTTCATGTAGATGAATTCCACACAGGGCAGTTCCTAATGAGTTTTTTTTTTTTTTTTTGGGACAAACCAAGGAGCCCAGGGAGTTTGTTGATAGTGTGACCTTGTGTGTGAGAGAGAGTTCTATCGTATCATTAATGAGTGAATGTGTAATATTTATAAGTGCTTCAAACAAACAGACATGAAATATTTACAGAAAAAGAAAATTTAAGGACCCCTGTGCTCACACTCACCTACATTTACCTGCGGCATTTACATCAAAACACAGGCAGAAATGGACCTGAAATCTGTGGTGTTGCTTCAGTATTTACGGTTATAAATCATGTACAAACAGTAAAAATGTGAGGACCTCCTTTTGTCCCAGTGCACAAATTCAAGTGAGTGATCAGTTTCATTTGAGTTTTGTCCTGTTGCACTTTGGTTTGTTTATCGGTCCCAGATTTTTCTCCTCATTTTAGCCCTGCATTAGATTGCTAAAACATGCCTGAGGCTTGTGATGCAACTCTCAGTTCTTACTGTTTTCTGCATTGTGTTCACTAAGTGCAATAAATGATCATGTAGACGCTTGCAGGTGTTGAAGAGGGTTCTTGATTTCTGAAATCCTTTGAGGCACTTTGGCTTCTCTTGTGAGCGGCGCAGCGAATAGTGCTGTTGTCTCACATCTCCTGGGTGGTGCAAGAGGATGTGGATTCGATCCCCACTCAGTCTTTGTGGAGTTTACAGGTTCTCCCCATGTCTCCATTGGTTTCCCCCAGTGCTTCGGTTTCCTCCCACAGTTCAAAGTCATGCTGTTCAGGTTCACCCGTAGTGTGTGAGTGATCGAGAGCATATGTTCCATTGATGTATGGATGAGCGGTCCATTGTAAGTAGTGTACAGTACTAGTAATGTAAGCCACCTTGGTGACTAAGGTGTGTGGGCTGATAACACTTCGTAGAGTTTGTTGAAAGTCGCTTTGGAGAAAAGCGTCTCCTAAATGAGTAAATGCAATCTTTTTCCAACTGTGTTTTCGATATGTAGAGGAAGTTACGCAGATTGACAGGTTGATGTCGTTTTAGAAAACAGACGTGTGCACTGGTGTCTGTTGGCTTATGAGGCATGGTGTGTGGTCTAGGTTGGCCACAGGTGGGATTAGGGTTACAGTGTTTACATGCAGTATAAGTGGTGACTGAAGGTGTGTTTTATACTTCTTTCTGCACCACCAGAACACTCAAACGCAAAAAATTGTTTTATTTATGCATTGCTGTTTCTAGCAGCAAAAATGTGCAGCCACACAACAGAAATCACGTTATTGCCTGATGTAACTCTGTATATTGCAGGCACTCTTTAGGTAGGTCTACTAGGAAACAATGTAAACTGTGTGCTTGTGTGTGTGAGTAATAGAGATGAGGGAAGGGGGGCTGGATGAAATCTCTGCTTAACCTTTTTTATTCAAATTAAATATGTTATAGTAAAACTCCAAGGGCAACCGCAAGAAGCACATCAAATATTGATAGCACCAAGCTACATAATTTCAGTCACAGTTTGTTGTACTACTAACGTAGATCTCACATTTTTATTTTGAATTCTCATTATTATTGAAAACGTGTTGCATTCACGGTGCATTGTGATTTGGGCGGTGGTCGGGGCCGAGTGCCCGGCCGACCCAAACCTTGGGCGCCATCTCTGGTTTTTGGGACCACCTCCCTGGGGAGGTGTTCCGGGCATGTCCCACTGGGAGGAGGCCTCGGGGCAGACCCAGGACACGGTGGAGAGACTATGTCTCCCGGCTGGCCTGGGAACGCCTTGGCGTTCCCCCAGAGGAACTGGAGGAGGTGTGCGGGGAGAGGGAAGTCTGGAGGACTCTGCTCGGACTGCTGCCCCCGCGACCCGGCCCCGGATAAAAGCGGAGGAAGATGGATGGATGGATGGATGGACGTGTTGCATTCCCCACATTTTATATTATGTTTAGAATTTCTAATTAGAAGTTCTTCTAATATTTACATTTAGAAGAGTTTTTATCATCTACAGCCATCTGATAGCATGCATGTGTGTCTGTTTTTGCCCACCATGTTCATCTGGGTGTGTTTGTTTGTGTCTGTGTGCAAACATAAATTTCAGCACTTCTGGGTACGAAAGGTCCAAAAATTTGTAATGCCTTCATTTATTTTTTTAACTAAAAGTACTAAAGCTTTGGCATCAACTTTGATATATTTTACTGTTAATTCCCAACTGTATGTAAAGAAGTGTGGTGTGAGGAAATGTCCTTCCCGATGGTCAGTTGTACCACTTCATGATCCCTCTAAAAGGTGTGTATGAATTCAGTATTTCACTGTCTTAGCATCCACATGCCCCTGCAGGTCAGCAGAAAGAGGAATCAGTCACAGGAGTTTTCTCTTTGATGTGGGGTATACCCCTCATTTAATTCACATTGCACCATTTCTGTGGCTCAGAGGGGTGTGTAACCTGTGTGAAAGTAGTCACACAGCCCATGTAATCAAAAGGAGCAGTGCATTCAAATGTCTGCTGTCTCCTGGAGCTGAACATTCTGTCTCTCAGAGCCATGCATGCACAAGGCACAATTAATATAGAACCAGCACGGCGGCCCATGCGCTTCTATAATAACATGCTTAGACCAAAGGTTAATGCTTCCAATATAATCTCTGTCCCCATTCATTTAAATGAAGTTTAGGGTGGGGGGGCAGGAGGAATGTAATCAGCAGTTGCTGAGGCAGAGGCAAAATAAATTACTGGTCTTCATAAAATCCATGTCATGTCTCATTTTATCTAAACCCCTTCCTGCTCAACACTGGCTGTGATGCTCCTTAGATTTAATGAAAAGGCATTGTTGATACTAATTACAAATTAGTTTTATGTAATTTGCAGGCTACTGGTCCAAAATCTGCAGGAATGTACATACTTGTTTGTATGGCTGGTCCTCAGCAGGGGAACATCATGTTGGAAAGAAGTACTGTTGTGTGGAGGTATCTAGTCCATGGTGTACTCTTGAACAACCTCTCTCTCTGAGCCTTCAGGATAGGTTCTGGACCACTGTGACCCTGACTTGGACTAAGGAGTTGCAAATAGTGAGCATGTGAGTGTTTGTGCTGTGTGTAAAACTCGAAAGTATTGCCAGTAGAAGCAGCAGGAGATATCTTCATATCTTCCTCCTCTTTAGTGGTGTTATATTTTGGGGTATTTTACCTGACCACAGAGTGGACTTTGAAGGCTAGACCAGTAAGAAGCAGCTGAAAGTGATATGTGATGAAAGGGGCCAGTTGATACCTACATGGTAGGTGGTCTTGTTGGATTGCCTTATTGAAATTTTTCACAATTGTCAATGTCAATCGAGGGAATGGTCCCAGCATGTTGTGACTTGTTTCCTTTGTTCATCCCTCATTTTGTACGCAAACATGCTCTTCTGCTGTGCAGGCAGTGTGGCACACATCAAGGGCAAGTCAACCTTCTGTCTGTCCCACCTCAGTGTTACTGTGTGTATTTGTATGTGTGTGCATCTCTGTGATTGTCCTGTGATGGAATGGACTACTTTGTGATGATTGTATCTCTCTGTCCCACTTTTTATAGGCATACTTCCGACAGGGTGTTGCCCTTCAGTACCTGGGGCGCCATGCCGATGCGCTGGCTGCCTTCGCTTCTGGCCTGGCCCAGGACCCCAAAAGCCTGCAGTTGCTTGTGGGCATGGTGGAGGCCGCCATGAAGTCACCTTTACGAGGTATGTGTGTATCAATGTTGTGTGGTTTCCCTGATAATGTTTGATAGATTTGGTCTCCAGATCCTGGCACTTTTGTATGGTATGACAGTGACACAGTAAACATTTCTTTATTGCTCTCACTTACCCAAGAGCAATTGACACACTGACTGACACTAAGTGACACTCATACAGCTTCTGAAACGTCATTCTAATACTTTTCAGTTGCCTGCCAGTCGACCAGTGAATGTCTTTCCATCCTGTACTCTCATTATCGTCATGTCTACGTTTTTGCTAAAGGAACCCACTGGGTGAATTTTGGTTATTTGGAGGTAGACAGCGAAATACTGGGATGTTCCAGAACTTGGTCATCCCACTCAATGCTGGCATGTGTCCCCCCCACCCCCCTCACCCCTCTCCTCCTGCTGTGGAATTACCCAGCCATCCTGGCCCATTGGGAACTTTGATATTTACTGTCCACAAAACCACTGAATTTCATAATGGCTTCCGCTCTGGGTGAGAAAGTCTGAAGATTAATTTCATGTTTTGTCGACCAGTGTCTCCAGTGGTGATGTGATTCAATGGAAAAAGCTTTCTTTCACTATAATCAATCAATCAATCAATCAATCAATCAATCCAATCAATCGGTTTATTTATCAAATGCACAATACAACATACAGCAGTAGTTGCTGGCAATTAAACGTCTTTTTCGCAAGCTCGGGGGGGATATATATAAAAGTAACAACTTACATTAAGATTGCAAATAGGTTAAAAGCATTTACAATACAACACAATAGGAATTGGGTAACACTAATAACTATTAAGTAAAACTATTAATGAACGAAAGCCAGATGAGTTGTTGAATTTGGATGGTGCTTGACTGTTCAGGATCCTGACAACCTGGAGATAGAAGTTGTCCCACCGTCTGATTTTGATTTGATACATTGGTAGCGTTTGCCAGACGGTAGGAGAGAAAATAGTGTGTGACCAGGATGACTGGGGACCTTGAGGATAGCCCTGGTCTTATTAAGGCAACTTGCTGCTGCAGGATGTACGTATCTGTGTTTGTCCAGGACACGAGGAGAAGGTAGCAAGCAGGCCTGCCACTGCTGCTGAAATGTGTTTACCAGGAGCTCAGCCAGCATGCATCTCCACATCTTGGCAATGGCCTTTCAGAACAAAGCTCATTTCATCTCCTAGTTGTTTCCTCTTCTTCGTAGTCCCAACCCCCTCCAACGTGCTGCGCAATGCAACTTGCCAGGTATCAGGCCCTGGATTAGGGACAGTTATTCTCCGTACAGCCTTTCTGGAGGGTGTCACAGGCTATCAGAGTCTTGTCGATAAAGAAGGCTGTGGGGGTTCAGGACGACGGATTCT
Organism: Scleropages formosus; assembly: GCF_900964775.1. NCBI lineage: Eukaryota > Metazoa > Chordata > Actinopteri > Osteoglossiformes > Osteoglossidae > Scleropages > Scleropages formosus. The sequence continues at coordinate 11,249,405 of NC_041806.1, forward strand.
CACTCACTCTCTCTCCCTCCTTTCTTCTCACTTTCTCGCTCTCCACCACACCAGCACTTGGTCATCCTGTTGCCCTTTGGACGTTTCCTGCTCTTCTTTTCTTGTCTTTCTTATTAATAGAACTGTTTTCTTTTGAGAGTCATTTTTGGTCACCTGAGCACTCAAGCTGCTCTTTATTTTAAATGGCTAGCAACTGAAAAAGTGTGTTTTAAAGATTGTTTAAAAAAAAAAAATCAAAATCATATCTTAAAATTTTTACATATACATTTATTTATTTAGCAGAGAAAAATATTCATATAAAATGAATAAATTATTACGATTTACACACCTGACTCCTGGTTTCACTTTTTTCCACCTGCTATACTTCTATTTTTCTACCATACACTTTCCTCTAAACCAGCATAAGGTAATTACACACCTGTTATACCAGATGAGAAAAACTGGATCTCATTAAATATCCATTTTGTGCTTAAGCTAAGGGACACAAGAGGTTCACGTGCTTCCAGCCACTATAGTATAAATCCCTATAATTCATATAATACAGTTTGATGGGATTTGTGACCTACAAAGTTGTCAGAACGGAAGCCCCATCATAGATTGGGGACCAGTTGACCCAGCAGGTGAGAGGTCATGATTGGACTCAGGCAGTCTGGACACAGCTGATCAGTTAATAGCAACTGCCCACCTGTGGGGGACGGGGTGGTCACCTGATACCATAATTAAACACACTGTTTATACAATTCCCCCTTCTTCTTCGTTGAACTTTTGATGGCGGCTTGGCAGGTGCTGAGATGTCCACAGATGAAACAATGCTTAGCCTTGCATGGACTTTGGAATAAAACTAATGTTCTACCTAATCTCTGTACTTAGACCTCTAACTGATATTGTGCTGTATGAGTTTGAAGAGTGCAATACTGAGGTGTGTAAGTTAGTATGTATAAATAATGGTCTCAAAGGAGGTGGTGGTCCAGCAGTGAGATTACAGGTGCATAAGGCCACACAAAGGGAAAGTATAGACAAAAGACCTTTTCATCAACCTTTTTTTACTATGACAACTCAGTGGACAATTAATCTGTGAAGACTTTACACCTTCTTGTGAATCCTTCACATTTTAATTGCATAAAGTCCTCATTACAGAGGACAGACAGAATAACTTGGTTCCATGGATTGACTGGCTGTGGAGGCAGAAGAAGGGTTCTGAACCACGTGATTTTGTGCATGAGTCTCTCTGGTAGTAGACAGCTTCCCTGTACACCGGAACACTCCGGAGAAGAACGGCACTCTGTGGTCTGTGGAACATGGAGAGGAAACGCTGCTTCACTGCCTTCAGAATGAGAAAAAGAAGGATACGAGGGATTAAATGTGGAGGACAGTGATTTATCATCTGAAACACGCAGGGAACGATGCTGTATATCGCTGAAAAACCATTTGGTGGAAGGAAACGGAGAAGGCAGACAGTGACACTGAGAACACGATGGAAACATGGAGACACACGCTGCTTGTTAATATTCTTGATACGCGTCCATCCTGACCACTTGCTGTGCTGTCTCCTGCCTCCGCATGTGCCCTGCTGCGTTGTGCAGGTGTGTGGGTGACAGCAGGGCTCCTTGTTCTTTTCCGCTGACTGCTTTACACATTGCCTTCAGGAGTCCGAAGTGCTGCCAGCACTCTCTGGTTTTTTCTGACACCATCCAGTATGTCATTATGAATGAAACTATATGCAAGGAAGGAAGTAAATTTTCACAACCTGTACTCACAACAAAAACAGAATGTTTCTCTCTGGGTGTATCTGCACATTTGTTTATGTAAATGCATAAATTTTTGTGTTTCTATCAGAGGAAGTACATGCATTTAAACATCCGTGACTAGGAGGCGGTGCCGTTTTCCCATCTGGCAGGGACACTGGACCCAATTTGCATTGCTGAAAATGTGCCAACGGTGCTAGCACCTAACAGTGCAGAATGTGCTAACAGTACCCATCAGCTGCACTCCTTCCACCGTGTCCCAGCATCCCTCTGACAGAGGTGGGGCCAGGCTCTGAGTAACAGTTCTCTATGGCCCGCCTTTGATTTATGCTTGTGCCTGCAGCTTCAACCCTTCTGGAGGTCACCTTGGGCCATCTTGGACTCCTGTTTTGCTGTTGTCATTGATGCATGGAAAGCAATCGCTGCAGTGTTGTGTTGGAAAGGAGTTCCAGCTAATGCACTGGTCCCTGAGAGATGGTAAAGACACTGATCAGTAGTCAGTGTGCTCCTCTAGCTGTGACAGGTGCTCTTTGTGAGGATCTTCTGTATTTTATATATATGTGTATGTATATATACAGTATATGGATATATATCAACATGGTATCAAGTCACAAGGATGAGAAGAGGGCAATTGTGATAGATATGGCAATCCCAAGCAATAGCAATATCAGAAAGAAGAAGCATGAGAAGATTGAGAAGTACCAAGGGCTGAAGGAATAATTGGAACAGATGTGGAAGGTGAAGTCCAGAATGGTCCCAGTGACTAGCACTTAGGGCTGTGAACCTCAAACTGGGAGAGTGGCTCCAGCAGGGAACAACATCTGAAGTCTCTCTCCAGAAAAGTGGAATCCTAGGAACAGCTAAGATACTGCGCAGAACCCTCAAACCACAAAGCCTCTGGTAGAGGACCCAAGGTTGAGGAAGACTGACACACCACCCCATGTGTGGGTGAGCAAACGATATATATATATATATGTGTATATTGTGGTGCACAGCGCCGTGGGTTTGTATGGGGCAAAGAAGGACACAGAAGCAGCGTTCATAACGAACAATTTATTAGAACACCGGCACCAAGGAAATAACACTCTCAGTCCGAGGACCCCGTTTCTTCCAGGACCTGCGCTTACAGCCTGCCTTCCTAGGCAGCTTAGCACCCCAGGCTCTTCCCCAACACCCTGGCAGGCACAGCCACCCCATTATTATCTCCGTAAATGCCCCTAGCGATTACACACAAATTTAACATTATTTCCCATAATGCAACTATTTACATTAAGCACACACTCCCTCCTAAAACAGTAACGCGGGGTCGTTACAATATATACATATATACATAAAATTTCTATAGAAAATTTCATTACTCGATATTCAGTAGCTGATTTATATGCAAGAATCCAGGGTTGCCTGAAAAATTACAAACTTCTTGACCCACAGAGTGATGCTTTCACATGACATTACTGCAGTAGTGGTTGAATACAGATGACTTTTAAGACAGCCCCACTGCAATCCCAGTTTTTCAAATGTCTTGAAAAAATTAAAGTAGTAGGAAAATAGAGCCCCCATTTACCCTAATGACCTGAAAAATAACCTGTGTGTACTCCCAGAGCTTAGCAACTTTTCTGCGATTCACACTTGTTCTTTGGTCATCTTAATGAGTTCTTGCTCTGTTTTTTAAGACCATGAAGGATTCTGCTGAACATAAACCTCTCCTTGATACAACTGGAAAGTCCTGTTTTTCACAGATACCAAATAACCAATATCTGTCCATGTAAAGGCTTGTGGAAATGTATGTTGTGTCCTGTGCAAATGATGCATTTTTAAAACGTTTTTCAGATTACATAATTTTAGGCTAGTGATTCATGGTATTGCGGTTCTAATCATTTGGTTGTGTATGAGTGTTCTGGATTTCAGTTTTGAGAATGTGGGACAGCAAACATTGGCCTTGGCCCTACTTCTCTTGGTTCCATGTCTCCTCTTCTTGCACCATTACAGAGACTCTGGAGCCCACATACCAGCAACTGCAGAAGATGAAGCTGGACAAGAGCCCCTTTGTGGTGGTGTCAGTCATTGGCCAGGAGCTTCTGACGGCTGGCCACCACAGCGCCTCTGTGGTTGTTCTGGAGGCTGCACTCAAAATCGGGACCTGCAGCCTCAAGCTGCGTGGCTCTGTCTTCTCCGCACTCAGCTCTGCATACTGGTCACTCGGCAGCACCGAGAAGAGCACCAGCTACATGCAGCAGGACTTGGAGGTAGCCAAGACTCTAGGTGAGTGATATGGGGAACAGCTGAAAAAAATTCATGGAGGAGAGATCCTCCCTGCTTATAGATATGCTAATAACTCAGCCACTTTCTAGAAGTCATCTAATTTGTAAAGTTCAGCTTTTGGTTTGACAGATCTTAACAACATGTGACAGATTTTGTTTTGTTTTAGAAGCGTGTTTGATGGATAGATAATTGTTGAGTTAATTGATGGGACTGTGGAGGAACAATGAGAAATAGCTCAGCTGCGTAACTTTATGATAACTACGCATTTTTAACATTAGCATTTATTATTTCCTGTATTAGTATACATAGCTACTCCCCTTTCCACCCCTCACAAGACCACACTTGTGACTTTCTATATCTAAAGAAGACGTCAAGGAGCTGAGGGAACCAGGAAAGGTTTATGTGGGTTGTCATTTTTGTCATTTGGATTTCTTATTTGCAGATTTCTTTAGTGCACTGGTCAATAGGAGCCTCACTTTGACCTTAAAGGTTCCCACCCCTGATAATTCTTAAACAGGACACCCTAATATTTCACATATTCGTGTTGACTGCCTTGTGAAATGTCAGTGCTGTTTACATGCATCCCTGATGTCCTTAGATCTACTAACTGTTCAAAAATACAGCCACTGAGCACTTGTCAGTATGGTTAAAAGTAAAGGACTTGGGCTGATTTCTCATTCATATGAAGTGGATGCCTCTCTAACCATGAAATGCAGCATAAGGTGGCCAGGCCTCCTAATTGGAGAAGTACACAGTGAATAATTAATCACAGCAAATGATTCTTTTAAAGAACTCTTTTTTTTTCCTAGTTCATGTTATTTCAGTCCTTAATATATGACTGTCTATAATGCTGATCTTATTAAATAATGCTTTTGAATGAAAATGATGTATGTCTGTGTGATTTATTCCTTCAATATCACCTCAAGGCTCTTGAATAATGGTCTGCACTTTTTAAGTTACATTGCTTGGACCATTGGGTTTGTTTTTAGATAAGGCAGTTTTATTCCATAGACTGTTTATTTCAACCTGTTCTACCTTTTTATATGTAACTGCCATAGGTGACCTTGTAAGTGCCTGTTATAAGGTTTCAAATGTCAGTGTGGAAATACTCACTCTTAGTGAGTCAGACTCCATTGATTGTCTTTCTGCCTGGTGGCAACTTTCACTGAATTTGTATATTTCTGTGTAGTGGTGTGCTCTCTGCGTGCTTGTGTATGTGTTTGAGCTACAGACAGCACACATTCCCCCACTCCTTACCCACAGCCAGTTTTAGATGGAGCACTTCATTGTCTTGGTGTTTGTGCACAGGGTTCTAGTGCTGAGGGACCTGTCACATCTGCTGGGTGTCAGGAAAGAGCAGACACAGAGGTTCCAAGTACCTTGGTGTGATGCTCATTCCTGACTTTGTGGCTGCAGCTCTCTAAAGGTTATACCACAGAGGCATGGTGAAGAACAACTCACAGTGTATACTCTGTCAGACAGTGTAGTATAGAACAGTACAGTAACAAGATAAGATACAACTACCTCTAGCTGCATATGGTATTTGTATACTGTAGTATAAGTGTAACATATTATAGCTGTAGTATTTCATAATGTATTACTTAAAGTAATATCACAAGAATATATCATAGGTATAGAGCTTTATAATGTTCTCCTGTTTACAGACTTAATTGGCACCAACAGTTGGTTGGTTACTCAAAAATTTCATTAGTGGAATGCGACAAGAATTGGGTCTGCGGCTCACAATCAACTGCATGTGCAGCTGCTGTTGTAGTGTGCGCCAGCAAAAATTATGGTATTGGACAAACTGACTATCTTTTTATTTATTCTGAGTTGTAGGTCCCATTGGATAAAAGCATCTCGTACATGAACAAGTGTAAAAATACATACTGAGGGTATTTGGACAGGAACACAGCAGCTCCGTCAAGTTGGCCTCCCTACAAACAGCACAATTTAAAAAAAAAAAAAAAAACTGTTACCCATCACATCATCCACCCCCCATACAACACTGTACAGTGAAGAATAGTACTGAGTATATTCATGTACTGTATAATGGGTGCTGAGTGAGCAATAACTGTTCCCTTTACTTCTTGACTCACATATGTTCTCATCTAATGTGTCAGTGAAGTTTACTGTATCCTCAGATTTCCTGTGTTTTGCCTACTGTTTAAAGTTGTGATGCTCAGCTGTTCCTTGGTCTTATCCTTCCTTCTTTCACCTTCTCTCCTGGTTTATCCACAGGTGACCAAACGGGTGAATGCCGGGCCCACGGGAACCTGGGGTCAGCATTCTTCTCCAAGGCAAACTACCGGGAGGCCCTGACTAACCACCGGCATCAGCTGGTCCTGGCCATGAAGTTGAAGGACAGAGAGGTAGGACACCAGTGCGGCACATGGTTGCATGGTATTTCACTTCAAGCCTTGATTAAACAGGGAGTGGGGTGTTGAGGGATGACATGACACATGGGAAGCCACAGTATGTAAGGTGTGTCTGCGAAACTCTACTGCCTGTGTAAGATTAAGACAACAATTGAGATGACTTTAATGAGTGTGAACTTGGCCTCCTGCAATAAGAGAAGTGATGGTGCAAAAAGTCGCACTTCAGCCAAAAAGCAGTAAACAGAGCATGCTATTACTAATATTTCACACATGAATACAGGTCAAGTTATTGTTATTTATCCCAATTCATGAAAACAATGTAAGAAAATGGTGGTGAAAAAGTTGGTATCATGTCAGAGCTGCTCTGCAGAGAACCTGCTCTGTGTGTGGACCTGTGCAGGGGTGAAACCTGGCTTTTTGCCTCCCTTATGGTGTCCACTGAGTGGAGGTACATGACGTCTGTCAGCAAAGACTGTTTTTTGTGGAATTACGGATGCTCTTTAGGTAGGAGGAAAAAGTGAATGTGAGGGTGTGAAGACTGAGAGCCACACAAGACAACCTAGTCCATCATGAGACCCAAACCGTTTGTCTGCCTGATGCAGTAATGACTTGTAGGGCTAGATGGAAGCACGTGCACTTCATTGACGTTAATCTGCGATGACAGCTGGGTGAAACAATTGGTCTAGAAATAACAGCCGGTAGCGTAGTGATTAGAGCTACTGCCTTTGGATCCGGAAGTCGCAGGTTTGAGCCCTACCTCTGGCTGTAGTGCCCTTGAGTAAGGCACTTACCCTAAATTGCTCCAGTTAAAAAAAAAAAAAAAAAAAAAAAAACTCAGCTGTCTAAATGGGTAAATAATTGTAACCTTAACATTGTAAGTCACTTTGGAGAAAAGGGTAGGCTAAATGGATTTTTATTATTATGTGAACAGCAGTGGGTTACAGCAAAACAGAGAAACAGTACACTAATAAATAGCAAATACATGAATATACATAAAGTATGGGCAGAAGGTCAAATGGTTATATTTAACAGGTGGGACCATGTACCATTATTATTATTATTATTAATAATAATAATATATCTGTAAGACTTGCATTACTTAATTTTATATTTGAATTATGGTTTACTTTGGTTTGATCCTGGGACTTGCATCTTTTTGGAAATGACAATAGTGTTGCTCAGAGAAGAGTGCAGATATATTGTGTTAGATATGAGCAGATCTTTTAAGGCAGCATGTGCAAAACAACTGAGTTTACCAGCAAAAATATAAGAAAAGACCCTGGGAAACTCATTTCACAGGGAAGAGGATACAGACGGAGGCAATGGAAGACAGGGACACATCCTCGACCTCTTCACAGGGACCATTCCTACTGAGAAGCGTTCACTTCCACACACTTGCTGTCATACACAAGAGATGGTGCCTCACACCTTTTCCCGATTCCCTTATTCATCCTGTCTCCTGCAGCATGGCTATGCTTTATTTTTATTCCCCAGACATCATGAGATGTGTAAACAATGTTACCAGGCATTAAAAAAAACTGCAGAGAGTGAGACTTTCACCAACCACTCAGCATTCTGAGGAGCATCGCATTCTGCACATCACACTTTGTCAGGCTAAATGAGGTCTAGAGGAGATCAATCTCAGTGCCACATATGTTCCAGTTCTAGTTGCAAAGTGGACTTTTTCATGTTATCTTTGAGCTAGCTGTATTTTTTTCAGCTAAATATCCACTTCAGTAAATAAGTGAATTTTGCGGTTCGAAGTTGTGTTAGTTAGCATTGGTACAAATATTGTCTTAACTTCGCTAATGATTACTGAACTCTCCCCCGACAAACCTCCCAGCTTTTGCTCTCCTTCTTCAGTTGCTGTGAATCAGTTCCTCTCTCATTTAGTGTGACACAGGAAAAACTTTACCTTCAGTAACAAATGGCATACAGTTCAGTCCTCGAGTTGGTGCAGCTTCCCGGCTCCGATGCCGATGGGATTTTCCAACCTAAAAGTGCAAGTGTCTTGACCTCGTCGAGTCAAGGTAACACTCATTATAGTTATAAAAATAAGTCTGTAGTTATTAACTCAGTCAGGACACAGTTAGCATCACTTTTAAACACTCTTTCTCTCTATAATTTCTATATAATATCTATATTCTGTTGTTCTGTTTACATATCTTTACTCTTTATGAACATTGTAATTTTTTTCTTTCTTTTAGCTTCTGAGAAGCTCAAGGACTGTAGTTCTTTGGTAATTGTAGTATTGTTTAAGTTTAGCTTCTGGTAGTGAAGCAGTATTAAAGCACAGCACCGAAGCACATTTGTTGACCAGACATTTGTAGCAGTTGTTCCTCCCTCATACACACAGGAAACTCAGGAAACTATTTAAATTGTTATTTCTGCAAAAAAGTAATAATAAAGTAACTGCTGTATCTTTTCATATGTATTTATCTCATCATGTCTTTAGTTTTTGCACCAAATTATGGCGAGTCGTATGTATAAGAGTATCGATACGCAGTATTGATAAAATCCTAACGATACCCATCCCTACTTGTGGGGGAGAAGGGACAATAATGAAGCCTTCTGTGGAGTGTGGGCAGATTTTCTATAACCCTAATCACATAATCTGCCTTTCTCCCCAAGAACTAATTTCCCATGCCCTCTGAACTGGTCCTAGGGTAATTGTTGCAGTGCTCTCATTTTCTCATCTATTGTAATAACAGTATCTCCTTGTTTTGCTGGAGAGGTCACTTTCTAGTGAGAACATAGCCTGAGGCTATCACCTTCATTGCCTTCCTTGTTTCTTCATGGCTCCACTTGGTTGTGTACAGCTGCCCCTCAGCAGATCCTGGGCTGCTTCATGCTGCCTTTTGACTCAGTTCTGTTGATGAAACATCTGAACTGGGGAAGGAGGTGGGAGAGACACAAAGATGGCAGTACCCATCCATCCATTCATCCTCAAAACTTCTAACCTTGATGGGTTTGATTCATATGGTGGAAAGAATAAAACTATCTTTACTTAAGAATCATGTGTGTGCATCTAAGTCTGTTTTTCTCCCTAATACAATGTGTGAGTTACGTTTTCTCTGAAATGTATGTCGCTTTCAAGAAAAGGGTCTGCTAAATGAAGAAATGTAAATGTGTCATAGCGATGACAGGCTCATCATGACACACCATACTTCGCTTTCTGCAGCAATAGTCTCCATCCCCTCCTGGGAAATTCCCCAAATGTTCACACACTATCATGTGTCTATATGTCACGGTAGACCACCCATGGGAGGGACTCAGGTGGCATTTTTAACTCGATTCCCAAACCAGCTCAGCGGGATCCTCCAAATCTTCCATGGTGTCTTTGACTAACCATTGATAAGCATGAGGAAATGGTCTGAGCAGTTAATTGCAAACTTTGAGGACTCAGTTCCTGCTTCACCATTACTGTCTTGTGCAATGTTTGCAATACTGCCACTGCAGCACCAAGCTGGAGGTTGGCCTCATTGTTCAACTTGCCATACTTCATGGAAAGGCCACCAAGGTACATAAATTCCTCCAATGGGGTAGCTGCTCAGATTTGGTGTTGCTGACATTTATCCTGAGTGTTTCACACTCAGTTATAAACCACTCTCGTGCATGCTGAAAATCACAATTCAATGATGCTAACAGGACTATATCATCTAAATTTCAAGCCCCAGTCTGGACACTTTCCAAATCCTGACTGCACACTGATGTAATATATAATTGTTTTAGTTTACAGTTAAATTACATGTCCCGTATAGCCTTTTTTTTGTATTCATATTATACGTAAATCTTTTTATAGCATTGTCTATGTGCACTATATTCTGCAGTGGAGGTCCGTCACTGCAGTTCGTCGTGTTTCGGGTAAGTTTATTGTTGCTAACGCTTTTTCCTGACACGCATTCTTGTCGTGTAGTTGTTCAGATAGACAGAAGCAATTGGTTGTGTGTTTGTGTAGTTGTCGGTGGTATTTTTATTAATTTGTCTGTTAAATTGTATTTTGTGGTTTGTTTGGGTGCACATAAAGCTAAACAATTCTGTGACCCATAGTGTAGAGTGGGCGTGACGCTGTCGATCAATTAATTGTCTGTTTGTTTTAGTTGCGGGGGGTGTGGTGGCGCAGTAGGTTGGACCAGGTCCTGCTCTCCAGTGGGTCTGGGGTTCGAGTCCCGCTTGGGGTGCCTTGCGACGGACTGGTGTCCCGTCCTGGGTGTGTCCCTTCACCCTCCGGCCTTTCGCCCTGTGTTGCCGGGTAGGCTCCGGTTCCCTGCGACCCCGTGTGGGACAAGCGGTTCAGATAATGTTTGTGTGTGTGTGTGTGTGTGTGTGTGTGTGTTAGTCGCCATTGTTGGAGTAGTTTCGTTTTTGATTAGGAATCTCAGCTGACAGGAATTAGCCTAGTTTAAATAGCAGCTGATGATCCGTAGCAGCAGCAGTAGTGGCAGCAGCTGCGGCAGCCTTTTAATGTGAAGAATCTGGGTGCAAAGACAAGGGAGTCTACATATGGGAGTCCACCAAGTAAGGCCACCGTCGGCGTGTTCCGTGAGGGATGCTGCGTCAAACATGTCGACCATCAAAGTTGTCTACGGCAACCGAGCTGTCACCATCACTGGAGATCTGGACACTCCCGCTGCTACAGCAACCTGGTTCATCCTTGTCTGTCATACCCTCTCTCCTGCTTTAATTTTTTCCTGGGACTCTGGAACTGCCAGTCTGCTGTGAGAAAGGCTGACTTCCCATCTCTCACTGGACCTCCTGGCCCTAACTGAAACCTGGATTACCCCAAACAACTCAGCCACACTTGCAGCTCTCTCCACTAACTGCTCCTTCTCTCACACCCCTCGTCTTTCCGGCAGAGGTGGAGGCACAGGCCTGCTCATCTCTCCCCAGTGGGAATATTCTGTTCTCCCTCTTCACCTGCATTATCTGTCCTCCTTTGAATGGCATGCTGTCTCTACCACTGCCCCAATCACTTTTGTTGTGGTTGTTCTTTATCGCTCTCCTGTAACTCTTGGGTAACCTGGACATCACCCAGAACCATCTCCTCAATGGATATCAGTCTGGATTCAAAGTTGGTCACTCCACGGAGACTGCTCTTCTGGCGGTGTCTGATGCTCTGCGGTTGGTTAGAGCTGCCTCCCTCTCCTCGGTCCTCGCCGTCCTCGATCTGTCTGCAGCATTCGACACCGTCAACCACCAGATTCTACTCTTCTCTCTTAATCAGCTTGGGATCAAAGAAGCGGCACTTAGATGGTTTGAGTACTACCATCAGACAGATCCTATCAAGTGGTCTGGCAGAGCTCCCGTTCTTCTCCTCTGCCTCTCTAAACCAGTGTCCCACAGGGCTCGGTACTGGGTCCTCTTCTCTTCTCAATCTACACCTCCTCCCTCGTCCCAGTCATAGCCTTCTATGGATTCAAATACCACTGCTATGCTGATGATACCCAGCTTTTCCTCTTCTTTTCACTTGGAGCATCAGACATTTCTGCACACATTGCTGCTTGCCTGTCATACATCTCTGTATGGATGTCTGATCACCACCTCCAACTCAACCTCTCTAAAACAGAGATTCTTCCCCTCCTAGCTGGCCTGTCTTCCTGTCACAATCTATCAATCAAATTAGACAACTTAATAATTTTGCCTACCTCCTCGGCTAAGAGTCTGGGAGTGAAGATTGACTCAAGTCCATCTTTCTCTTAGCACATCGAAGCCACAACCCAGACCTGCAGATACATCCTGCATAATATCTGCAGGATCTGTCCTTACCTGACAACAGACTCTGCCCAACTACTTGTCCAGGCCATGGTGACATCCTGTCTAGACTACTGCAACTCTCTCTTGTGTGGCCTTCAGGCTACTGCCATCAAACCTCTGCAGCTGATAGAAAATGCTGCTACTGGAGTTGTGTTTGACTTGCCAAAGTGTTCCCATGTATCTCTTCTACTCGTTTCTCTCCACTGGCTTCCAATAGCTGCCCGGATCAAATTCAAGACCCTGGTTATTGCCTAAAAATGCATCAATAGAACTGCTCTTCATTATTTACAAGACTTGATGAATCGCTACACCAACCAGGCCGCTTCGCTTTTCTACTTCTCCTCGCTTGGTGGTCCTGCACACGAAAGGTAAAGCATGGAAGTTTTCAGTTCTGGCTCCGTTGTGGTGGAATGACCTCCCCCTCTCACTCAGAAGTGCTGAAACTCTGTCTACATCCAAGAAGGGTCTGAAAACTCACCTTTTCCGGACTCACTTTGCCCATGCTCTCTCAAGCTCATGCATGGTGTAAATGTTCATGCACCATAACTTTATGATCATGTCCAGATAATCCTTTACACACCTGCTACTCCTGCATTGTATATAAATGTTTGTGTACCTTTTACAAAAAATTGTAGGAAGGTGATTAGGATTTGTCTTTCCTACATTTTATGCACCCACTCTTGCGATAAACATTGGTGCATGAAGTGGAAATTAAGAAACAAGGTTTACTTAAGAATCACATATCTGCAACTATGTCTCTTTTTTTCCTAATGTAATGCACAAATTGTATTTACTCTGAGATGTACTTCGCTTTGGAGGAATGCGTCTGCTAAATGAATAAATGTAAATGACAAGCGAGATGTTCCTTGCTGAGCTGGGGATCCAAGATGCCATTTAATAACATAATCATTACTTGTTACACTGACTTACATTTGTTACTTTCTAGAATGCCCAGGAGGGGTGGGCTACCACTGGCTCGTGGACCCCCAGAGGTTTTTTTTCCTCCCTCAACCTTCAGTTGGGAGTTTTTGTTCCTTTCCCCGGTGGCCAGTAGGCATACTTATAGCTCTGTAAAAGTACTTCATTATGGTAGCCATTAGTCGACTGTCTTCTTTGTTTGTATCTGTTTTTCTTGCCTTATGCCTGTGCTAAAGCGCTCTGTGTCACCACTCTATAACAATAAATTGAATTGAATTGAAATTAAATGTGTACATTGTGGGGGGCGCGGTGGCGCAGTGGGTTGGACCGCAGTCCTGCTCTCCGGTGGGTCTGGGGTTCGAGTCCCGCTTGGGGTGCCTTGCAGCGGACTGGCGTCCCGTCCTGGGTGTGTCCCCCTCCGGCCTTACGTCCTGTGTTGCTGGGTAGGCTCCGGTTCCCCGCGACCCTGTATGGGACGAGCGGTTCTGAAAATGTGTGTGTACATTGTCTGTATATATTGTGAACCTTGTTGCCAGATTCTTGCCGGTATACAGTACTGTCTTATCTTGTTTCCGCACTTGTCTGTTGTATTTATCTTTTTCACAAACTGCACTCTGTGTTTTATGTAGCACAGAGGTTCAAAGAAAAACAGAATTTCGTTCTCCTATATGCGTAACTCATCTATAGGCAGGATGACAATAATGTTGACCTTGATATCCTGACCATAAATGTCTTGTAATTGTCTATATAAAATCAGATTTTATATTTCACTGCCATTGACTTGAGCAGTATTTTTGTAATGGACAGAAAACGTCACGTTAGGCCTTATGTTACCCCACTCTCAGACAGAGGCGCCTAAGTTGGAGTGAACTGAAAAAGTGATAAGGAGACCAGACACGAATTAGCGTGTAAATGGTTCTGGCGGTGACTTATTTCTTTAACTTTTGACCCTTGCCAGAACCATGGTTTCCTTATTACTGGCAGCGCCATCTACAGGATACACTATTAAACAGCATTCACACATTAGTCAATTACGAACTTTTTTGTAACAACCAAACAAAACAAACAAAAAAAATGCTTTTGGGTGCCCTTTCCTCTTATACATCCAGTTTTGAGCCCAGTATAGTCTTTTGTATTTTTTTTTTTTTTTTTTTTTTTTTTCCTTTCATGTCCCATGTTATCTAAACTATTATTTCTTCAATAGGTGTCATCATGACAGTAATAACAGCATGGATGACTGAGCATACGATGGTAGTAAGGGGTATGAAGTGTACACCAAGCCAGGATAGACCGCAGTGACTTCACTTTTGTTCTCCACGGTCTGTATGATGGCTGACCGAGTGAGTCATGAGGAAATACTTCTCTTGGCCTTCCAATGATTTGAGATCTCCTTACATCCCCTTCTGTTTCTATTGCATCCATTCCTCTCTCTACATTCTCTGCCTGTGTTTCCCCATCCACCCTTTCTGTCTCCAACTCATCTGTCTCTTTGATCCCCATCTTCAATTGCCAGCCGGTAACTGGGAGACTGGGGAGACTGCACCTGTTCATCTTGAACCACACCCATGTCCTGACTTTCTCTGATGCTCCTCCCTGTGGAAGGACAAAATTCACTGGCTGTTGCACGAAGGGTGGAGTGGTGTAGAGGGGTCTGTCGTATCTTGTCCAATTTCAGTTGCTGAGGTTCACGGGATTGGTAACATTTGTCTTTGAAGGTCATAATGGTAAGTGTATTTCTTCCTCATCTGAGTCATCGGTCTCTGGATTAGTGACAGGATGAGCTTGTAAGTGTCTTTTGTGTCTTACTCTCCTTGTCTCCTATTCTGCAGGAACTTGGCTTTCAATGGGTAAGTCATTGACGGGCAGTAAGAGATTGCAACATAGTATCCTGAGAGTCTGGCTGCCCCTTTCTGACTGTACCTTGTACACTGGGCCATCTCCCAGCCTTTCCACCACCTGGTGTACTTCCTTCTCCCACTAGGCACGCAGTTTTCCTGGGCCGCCTCTCTCCGATAGGTTCCTCACTTGCAGTCTTTTACCTGGTTGCAGGGTAGCACCTCTCACTGTCTGGTCATAGTATTTCTTGCCCTTGGCTGAAGATTTCTGGCTATTCTCTACCACAGTATGATAAGCTTCTCGCATTCTGGCTGCCCACTTTGGCACAAAAGCCTGACTGTCTAGTTTCCCAGTCTCCAACTTGAAATTGAACAAGTCAGTAGACAATCGTGGTGCCCTGCCATAAACAAGAAATAATGGAGAATATCCAGTTGTTTCATGCCTTGTTCAATTGTAGGCATGCTCTAATTGGGGCAGGTGGTCTTTCCATTCACTTTTCTTCCTTTCTTCTAAAGTCCGCAACATCTGAAGAAGCTTCCTATTCAACCTTTCCACAGTATTGTCCTGAGGATAATATGGAGTAGTATGTGAGCAAGTAACTCCTGACAGCTGTTGTAGTCTTTGGAACAGGCTTTTCTCAAACTCACGTCCTTGATCATAGTGAAGGTTTTCAGGGTGGCCACATCGAGAAATGAAATCTTGGAATATTTTTTTCGGCAGCTGTTTTTCCAGACTTATCCTTTCCTGGGTAAGCTTGAGCAAAATGTGTGAAATGATCAGCCAGGACTAGGACATATTCATATTCCCTTTTACTTGCTTCCAGATGCAAATAGTCTACACTCACCAGCTCAAATGGCGAACTGGTGGAAATGGAGCCCATTGGTGCTCTGTGCTGGACATGAGGATGCTTCTGTTTTATGCAGGCACATTTTTTGTTGCATATTCCTCTGTCTCTTTCTGCATGATGTGTCAATAGAACCTTTCTCGGGCAAGATGGGTCACTTTCTCTACTCCCACGTGCCCCATGTCATCATGCAGATTCTTTAGCACCATCCCTTTAAACTTCTGTGGTAGTACTAGCTGCTTGCATTGTACTGTTTTTCCTGTATAGAGTTCCATCCTCCAGCTCCAGTTTGTTCTATTCATATAGTATTCGCCTAGTTTCTTTCTTCAGGTGTCTCTCCTTTTCATCCAGAATCCAACCTTTCTCTTAAAGTGAAATGATTTTGCTGATGGCACTATCGTCTCTTTGAGATACTTCATTTTCCGGTGTAACAACTGAGACACTTCCCACTACTATATTACCTTCATTCTCAGAGTTCATTTGCAAGGCTATGGCCCATGGAATATTGTAATCTCTCAACGCTTTACAGCCTTGCCACACCGCAGACACCATTTCTGGGGACAATGTTTCTATACAATCACTCATATGGTCCTGGAGTTTTAAAGGATACCTTGACAGTGTGTCTGCATCAGTATTCATTTTCCCAGGCCTGTATTTCATGTAAAAGTTAAAATCTGCTAGCTCACCAATCCATCGATGACCCCCTGTGTTTAATCTGGCAGTGCTGAGAACATAGGTCAACAGATTTTTGTCTGTGTAAACCGTGAATGTTGGACCATAGTAAAAGTAATCACAAAATTTGCCATAAATTGCCCATTTTAGTGCCATGAATTCCATTTTACCCGAATGTAAAAGGTCATTTCTTCCTGCTGGCATTAATGTCCTGGACCCATATCCGATGATACGTAATTTGTTGTTCTGCCAGTGGTAGAGTACAGCTCCTAGTCCCTCGTTTGAGGCAATTGTTTGCAATATAAAAGGCAATTCAAAGTCTGGATGAGTTAGTATGGGTGGATTAGTCAACATGTCGACGAGTTTTGAAACACTCTGATGTTCTGTAGTCCATGTGATAGCGGTTCTGGAATGTAACTGCCATCTGTCTTGCTTCTGATCTTTACCTGTCAGACTGTTGGACTACAGTTTGGTGGTTCTCGCATTTGTATGTGATGGGCTTTGGAGCAGTTCACACAGAGGCTTTGCCAGCCTGGAGAAATCTTGGATGAATGACCTGTAATAGCTGAAGAATCTAAGCAATGTGCAAACCTCCAGGTGTTGTGAGACTGTAGCGTTACTTGCTGTGCCACCGTGCTGTTTTATTGGAAATATTGCGCACTTTAGGGCATTCATCATATTTGGTATTGTGAGATTTAGAATTTTACGTTTTGTATGATTAAACGAAAAGAGAAAATAAACAAGTCCTTGTTTTCTTTTTGTGTGTGTGCTCAGAAACAATAAACACCATTCTCATTCTCTCATTTTTCTGCTAGTTAATTCATAATTTGTTTTTCATTTTTAAAACAAAAAACTAATGAAGACATCGAAATTCGCATTTTGTTTTTCAGTTTAGAATCTAAAAACGAATTAACTCAATGTACACAGACCGATGTGGATCATTCTTCTGCTAATGTTAGCGGATGCATTTTGTTTCAGATGAGTGTGTGTTGCACTTTTGTTTTACTTCAGGACGGACTTGCATATTTTGCAAATGACAGTAGCACAGGCTTGATCTTTAGTAAAGTATTTCCACACACTTGATGAACCTGTGCTGGTTTGCTGCAGTGACCCACCAGGCTCCTCACTTGTTGTCTTCTCGGAGGCGTTCATGTTGTCGGTGTCATAATCACATGATCACCGACTAGTCGATGTCAAGCTTAAAGTGTCATCGCAGAGCAGTAAAGTTGACAAATCAACTAGTCGACTAGTCTGTGCAACTCCTAACGTGTAGCCAATGTCTCTATCTTCATGAACGAATATGTCCGATTCCTCATAAAGCAATTGTATTACTACATCCTGTTCATGCTCACTGAGGTGACTGAGATTAAGAGGTGGGTGCCATTTTTCTGTGGATCCACCTTCATTAGACTGTTCTTTTCTTTTCCCTGACAATCAACATGAGCAGAACTGAGTTGCGATGAGCACAGCAAAATGTCACTGGTCTGGTCCCCTGCTCTTGGGGCACTAGATTGAGTACTTGCAGGACTGGTTTCTACGACTGGCTCAATGCTACCTAACACTAATCTTGGAGGAAGGTAGATGTCAGGGTACATTGAATTCTGAATAGGGATTATTACAATTTTAGAGGCACCAGGAGGCATATCCACAAGAGCTGGAAACAGTTCCAACCCCCCTGGGCAGCCTTTGTCCAGGTCCGACTCAAACATCATTGTGCCTCCATCTGGCCAAGACCTCAAACAACACTTCAGCTCCTGTATTTGGCCATGGTGTATAGTAACTCCTACTTTCCCAGTCTTCACAACACAGCTTGTTGGCACTGTCTGAAGAGACACTGCATTCACAGACGAAAAATAGCTTCAGAGCGTAGATCAATTAGGCTTATGCTGTCTGCCTGATTACTGTTCCCTCTGATGATGTCTTCAGTTATATTGAAACCCAGCAGTGGGCAGTCCACACAACTTGGACTTACTAGCATGGGTGCATGTATTGCTACTTTCCCATGTTTGCTGCTAATGATTTCCAGCAGACTTTCAGTCCAGCCATGAAATGGTATAGTGGTCCCATTGGCTACAGTGACATGGAGCTGGCTGCTGGGTAACAAGCTCTCAAGGGATTGGATTCTGACCTCTGGCAAGGCTTACTTAACTCATGACTTTCCTACGATGCTAACCTGAACCCCACTGTCTAACAGCATCTGAACTTTGACTCATTTAAGTAACATGTTATCATATACTTACTGCCAATTAAGTGGGCATCAAATTTTTCTTTGGTTCCAGGGCCTTGTCTCAGTGGTATTTCTGCTTTTAGCATTTCCTTCAGGAGACACTTTACCATAGGTTGGGACACATGGTGTATGGTGGTCACTGGTGGTTCCTTCCCAGTGACCTTCCCAAATTTAATGCTTGACTTTTCTTCTGGAGGCAACCAACTCTCCTGTGACCCTCCTGGCTGCATCTAAAACAGTGAATGCAACTGCCCCGGTTCTGAGATATACGCTGCTTACACTTTCCCTTGGTTTCAGGTTTGACCAACTGTTTTGTGCCTGATGAAGCTGCAAGGATGCGTTCATGTGCTCTCCTTACAAATGGAGTGACGACAGTCTCTATACTCTTAGCTAATGGAGACACTTGTGAAGTCAATTCCTGTATGGCAGCACGATTGGCTTCTGCTCAAGTCTAGAGATCATCCTTGCCCATTACCATCATCCTGTTGTGCTGAACTAGCATTAGTTGGCCTAGCCGTTTTTTTGTCTCTCAGCCTTCTCACTAACTGACTGTGTTATTTGCTCGAGGATGAATTCATCTGTAACTTTTGGATGTGATAGAATGGATTTAAGGTCTCTCTTAATATAAGCACATTCATTTTTCATTCAGGCCCTGACACAGGGAACAAAGGAAAACACCTTGAACTAGCTTGCTGTCATACTGAAACTCAGACCCACTTTGATGT
Organism: Scleropages formosus; assembly: GCF_900964775.1. Classification (NCBI taxonomy): domain Eukaryota; kingdom Metazoa; phylum Chordata; class Actinopteri; order Osteoglossiformes; family Osteoglossidae; genus Scleropages; species Scleropages formosus. Next base: position 11,268,766 of record NC_041806.1, read on the forward strand.
GAAGCGAACAACAACTTCTCTCCTTTACTCCCACCAGCCTATACACAAACTGCTGGGGAAATTCCCTGTCTTGCTGTTTTGCATTGCTCATCTCCTAAAATATTTTAGTGCTACTTTTGTCTTTGAGATGTGCTTGTAGTAAACACTTCAGTTCAGCTACAGTAAGACCATCCTTTATGCTAAGCATCTCTTTGAATGTACCAGGTTTAATTATCTTAAGTACCATTCTAATGACCTTTGTCTCAGTGAATTTCTCTTCTAACCCCTCATCAATCTGTCTACAAAGGTTGTTGTAACTCGAATCAGAACTTTAACCACTATGTATCTTAAATTCGTAGGGGGGTGCGGTGGTGCAGTGGGTTGGACCACAGTCCTGCTCTCCGGTGGGTCTGGGGTTCGAGTCCCGCTTGGGGTGCCTTGCGACGGACTGGCGTCCCGTCCTCGGTGTGTCCCCTCCCCCTCTGGCCTTACGCCCTGTGTTACCGGGTAGGCTCTGGTTCCCCGTGACCCCGTATGGGACAAGCGGTTCTGAAAATGTGTGTCTGTGTATCTTAAATTCTCTGCGGGACAACCGTGATTTGACATCGGACAGTTTGACCACACCTGGTAGCTTTTCATTTCCTCCTGACAGTGGTGTTATTGGACCACTTCCAGAGGATGCTTTAAGTCCTGATATTAATTGTATTTGTAAGCTCACTGCAGGTGGTGAGACCATAGGCTCTATCACCTCCACTGACTCAGTGTTCTCATTTCCACGGGACAAAGAGTCTGTCGTTGGTGCTTGCAGTTCATCAATGAGGTCACGGAAGGCAAGCAAGCGGGCCATTCCTTGGTCCTCCAGACTCTGCAGTCATTTGATAATCAACCCCACATTTCATTTAACACAACCAACCTATACCACTTTAGCACTCATATACAACATTTCCATGCGTTATTATTATGCTACACCTTTAGTTATGTCACATGAAATTGGAGTTCACTTATGTTTCCACTATCATCAACTTCCTCTGTGTCCACATTTGCTTAATCTAAGCACCATGTTCCTTATAATGCATTTTTCTCCTGTCTTCATTGTGCAGTTGCGCTGCTGAATTAATACTGAGAGTCTACTCTAATCAACACATTTTTACCCACCCAGGCATCTACACAAACACCAAAATAATTTCTAGTTTTTTAGTACAACTCAAACATAACAGCACAGTTCTGTGAGTGATAATCACTTCCCGTATACTACCTGCCTATTAGCCTACTAAACGAGCAGCATTAGCTTAAACTAATTTATAAAATAAATATGTTGAAGCAACAATTGTTTCCCAAAACTTAAAATATGAGCTACTTAAACCATTTCTGCTAACCTGAAAAGTGGAGACTGGACGTGAGTTAGCGTGTAAATGGTTCTGGTGGTGACTTTTATTTCTTTAATTTTTTACCCTTGCCAGAACCAGGGGTTCCTTATCACTCTCAGTACCATCTACAAAATATACTATTGAACAGCATTCACACATTAGTCAATTAGGAACTTTTCTGTAACAAGCAAACAAAACAAACCAAAAGAAAAGGTGCTCTCTCTTTTCTCTTATGCATCCACTTTTCAGCCCACTACACTTACAATACAGGACCAGCTGTGAGAAAGTTTCACAATAAGAGCAAGTTTCACAGTAAGATGTACTGTACACCTTGTAAATGAATGGCTACTGGGCCATCTTTTCTTACCAAACAAGAGGCATGCAACCACGGTTCCATCTCCAGTTGTGTTGCCGCTTTCCTTGTGAAGGGGATGAAAAGGCTGTTGACTTAAGGCTGAAGAGGTCTGAGTTTCACCGGAGAACAGGAGGGGGTGGCAGATGCTGATGTCATTGCTTTGTTGTTTCATTGTTACTGAAATTAAATTTTTGAAAGTACATTCCTAAATATTTTATTGATTTCTATTTTTCTTACTCGATCCGTAACCATATGCATTTTAATGATTATTTGTTGTTTGGGCTACTGTCATTTATTGTGCCAGAATACAATGGGAAACGGGAACTTGCAGAAGGGGTGCTCCAATTCACAGAGGGAACAGAAAAGAAAACCCTCAACGGAGTAGATGAGATAGCATAAGAGAATAACTCAGAGAGACAAATAGAATAACAGAAGAACCATTAGTGAGTGGAAAGAGAAATTGTGATGCCAGTTTTGTGTTTTAGTCTAAGAGACAGACAGTCCAAGGTGCTAGTTACTTTTGTGCAGAGGTTTGAGGCTTAAAGCCTATCACATCTGGATGAGAGTCCAACACAGACTTGTGTTGCTTTAATATCCGATCACTGATGTAAAGTATAATGACCCCAAGTACAGAGTGTATTTATATGTGCACAGTGCAAATTGTAAAGTACAGAATAGAGATGAAACGATGAAGACGGGACAAAGAGACGCACAGTGCATTCACACAAAGGTGAATAGTGAACCAGAAGTCTGTGAGTGGGACTTGAACACGGAGATGTGACAAAATAGCGGACAGAAACACTGGACTTGGACAAGTGCACAAAAGGCAGGAGTAGATGGGACAGGCACTTGAGACTGGAGCATAAACATCTATGGAAAAAGACTTAAGAAACAGGTAACTAAGGTTCAGTAGGAAATTGCAATGAAACACTGATTAAGAATTCACAATCCTGCCTGAGTTCTTCAGTCCTTTTATACTTGACAAATCACCAGATTGTGAACAGGTGCATGGGTCTGGCTAGTGGAACTGAGTAGTGCCTCCTCTGCTTCCTAGCAGTATTGACCCTGTGGGCCATGACATTGCTTGTACGAAATCTGCTGGCATACTCTTCGAAACACATCGTGTTTTCCTCCAACAAAGCAAACAGCGCATAAATAGGTGAAATCAATTCTTTGCAAAAAGCCTTCAGCTAATAAAAACAGAATAATGCCTCAGTTGGATTGTCCTTGACTGTGACTCAGTGCTATGGGCCGAGTCATTCATGCGCCGTTGTGTTCCTACGTGTGCTGGCTGAGGTTCTCCTCTTGTGCTCGGAGGAGGCACAAACCTATATTGTTTTCTTCTCACCAGGATTGACAACCTCTATCTGATTTGGAGCTTTCCCTTGTAATATTCATACAAAGCCTCAGAAGTGAGAGTCTCAGATTTGATGTCTTACATCTCAAGTTGTTTCTGTTTCCCTTCTTATTAAATCATCAAAAAAAACTTCCAGTCACCAATGGTAGATTGAAGCACCTTCCACAGAAAGAATGACAGTGTGTTCTCTTTCGCAATGGAGCACACAATAGTAGTCTTTTCTGAAGCAATCTCTAATCCAGGAGCCTGTCATTAAAGGGATATGAGTATCGAAGATGAGAACTTGTAACTGGAAAAAGACATGGTTGTGGGCCCAGGTGGAAAGGGAAGTCCGAGTGATACATATTGTTGAGGGATCATTAGGGTGCACCACCTATTCCAACTGCTCTTTGATTAAGGACATTTTCAGACTGGGGATTCTGAGAATGGAAAATAGAAAAGAAAGTAGATCTATGAAAAATACAGCCCTAGAGGGCTCGGTTCAGAATGTCTTTGCTCCAACCAGACAGTGAACTGTCTGTTTCAAGTAGCAGTCTTACCTGAAACTATTTTGAACTCTCTGGGGTGTACGCAGACCTGTGAAATCTGGCCAATTTGGCCCTCCAAGAACAGGATGTCATGAAGTGGCTTTATCCAGATGTTTGATGTGGAATGGGGTGCCCATGCCCAGGCATGTCTGCAGAACTGCTTTCCTCCCACAGTGAAGCCCTCGGCTGGGTGGATCCCATCCACAAGCTCCCCGCTGGAGGAGCTGGGCTCAGATACCTGGCTAGCGCTGACCACACAAATGCCTCTTCTGCCTCACATTTGCACCATCTGTGACTGCAAGGAGGAGATTAACTGAAATTCAGTGATGGGGAGAAATAGTTTGGATATAAGTGCTGTTCTAACTGTTACTCTGGAAACATTCTCTATAATGTGTATAGTTTACAACTGTCTTAAAAAGACGGTGTTAGATTGAGAGTCAGAGGTTATTAGTTCTCTTTTGTCTCTTTCACTATTGCTGTGCATTCATTCATAAAAACTGCTTTCTGCCTAGTGTTCTTGGTGTTTCTCCCAAGTGAGTGTAGGACAACCCACCCCCTCCGGACAATACCCCTTAGGGCAATACCTCCCTTTGAACAAATAATTAACAAAATTTTTATTCTTCTAATTATTTGTAGTTTATTAGCACTTCTCTGATTTGTAAAATACTACATGTATTATATAATGATACTTCAATAAGGAAGGCATTATAAGTATTGTGTTGTAGCATACTTGCATTATAAATTTACAGCTCAGTTTTACAAGGCTTTTATAACATAAAATTATTTATCCAGTCATTAAAAATGAATAATTAAAAGAACATTATATCATCTCTTTGAAAAATAAAAAAGCAATATCAAAAACCTCGAGTGTTAAGGTTTTTTTAAATTTCATTTACCTGATGCTGTGCCCTATCCCATGCAGAAATGAACCAACACAGAGAAATATTGTAGTATTTTTTAGGATTACTTCAGTATTAAATAGCGTAATTTATATTTTTTCTTCCAATTGTAATGTATTAAATGGCATTAAAGCGCAAAAACGGAAGAAACAGGGGCTTTTGTCTTTTTTTTTAATATAATCAAGAATGTTTTGTCCTACTTTGTGTTTCAAAGGAGGGGGTTTTGTCTGAGGGGTTTTTGTCCTAGGGGGTTTTGTCTGAACTTTCTCCCCAGAGTGGTGGTTCACAGCTGCTCCAAGCAGAAATATTTAATTGTGAACACTGTCAAACAGCATGGCTGGTTGTGAATGATGGGAAAAACAAAAGGGATTAACTAAATGAGAAGGACAGTGACGTTTCCACAGAAGACTGCTCTGCTGGTGGTGAAGCTATTTCTAAAGTTTTTTGGTCTGAGCAACAGAGGATTAAATGGCCAGATCCAGTGAGGTGGTGGAATGTGTCCTTTTGGAATTAAGAATGCTGTCATGTGATGCCAAGGACTGAAAATACTGCACCATGACAGGCGGTATTGTGTCTCTGGGTTTTATATGTGTTTTGCTCGATACAAACAGAGTTAAACAGAACTGATCGCATGGCGCCAATGCTCACTGCCAAGCCATTGCCTGTGCTGCAGTGCTATGATATCTCCCTTGCTTGAGGCTCCTTATCAATGCCGAATGGCTTGCTTGATATCTGTGGGAAAAAGTTTCTTTTCACATTGACCCAGCAGCCTCCTGTGTTTATTTTGTTGGCTTTCAAGACTCGAGGCAGTGTTTGTCTCTGAACCAAAAACTGTGTTTTTTTTTTTTTTTTTTTTGAAAACGGTTTTTACAGTCTAATTTTAATTCTTCCCAATCTGTAACTTAATAGCCACAAACCCCCAGTACTTCAAGCGGAAGGTATATATTACTCTGCTACTTCTGTAACTCAGGATTCTCAACTTTCTTGTTGAATTTCCTTCCACTATTTTTTATTCAGTTGGGGGTGTGGTGGTGCGGTGGGTTGGACCAGGTCCTGCTCTCCGGTGGGTCTGGGGTTCAAGTCCCACTTGGGGTGCCTTGTGACGGACTGGTGTCCCGCCCTGGGTGTGTCCCCTCCCCCTCTAGCCTTACGCCCTGTGTTGCCAGGTTAGGCTCCGGCTCCCTGCGACCCTGCATGGGACAAGCGGTTTCAGACTGTGTGTGTGTGTGTATTTTTTATTCAGTTTTTTTCTTGTGGTCATGATCATTGATGATGTAAAATGACAATTTACACAGCAGATAAATAGTACCATTGCTGCTGGAGAAATATTTAAGTGATTTGGCAGCCTACAGTGCAGTCAATATGACAGTCTCGTACCATGTACTGTTCTTGCTCTGAAGAGCCAGAGTAAAGCGGCTATCACTTTGTAGAGTGCCCATTAAAGGGAGAAGACTGTTCCAAAACGATGTCTATCTTTAGGAAAAATCAAATATGAAATGATTAATTTTCCTGTAGAATTGAGAGAGCAAAGATGAAACAGAAAAGCATCAGATCTCCTAATTAAGCAGTGTGATAAGTGATTGAATCCCATTAAAAGTGGCAAGTGTCACAAAGTTGGCTTGGGCATGTAAATTGAAACAAATGGTGTGTCAGTATGGGTCTTTGGGGCTTCCTGCAATGTACCACTTGAGCAGCCATCTGTCCCTGCATATGTGAGTGAGTGGAAGTATTTGCCATGGGGGTTTGCTCTAGGGTAATGAGGGCATAATTCAGGATCCTGTCTGATGCCTGTGATTTCATTCCAGATCACCCCCACAAAGTCTGTTAACATCCTCCAACACCTCTGCACTGAGACTGTAGCAACAGAGCAAGGAGTCATTTAAAACTTTGGGATTGTGCCACACAGCCAAACTGGTCAATTGCACACCTGTCACCAAGACAAATGAGGGGTTTAGGAAGTCCATTTTAATGATGGCAAGAGTGAGTAAGAAAGAGCAAGGCAGCCTCTATATGTGTGTTAGTCTGTTGCGGTGTGTGAGGCTTGTTTACTCTAGGCTTGCCTGCAAATTTGCAGTAGTCTCTAATGCTGTGGTTCACTACTTCAAGGCAGCCATGTGAACTGTGATAGTATCAATTTTTTTTCTTCTGCCCCCAATTCAGCTATCACTGCAGTCAGACCGTGTCTAAAGATGGCCATCACTGTCAGTGTATTGAGGCTCTTTTTGCTTCTTACTGCAACACACATCTCAAAGCTGGGAATTCTTTAGATAAAACATAATTGCTGCCCACAAAAGAGCAATGGCTCTTGTTTCTCATTTTCATGTGGATATTGAGATGAATCCAGCATCGCCCTCAGAACAGACAATGAAAAGCTTTTTCTGTGCGCCTGTGAAGGGACATGTCATTGTCCCCATGTGCTGGAGTCACCAAGCCAGGCGAAGCGCTAATATCATGCTATTACCATTGCAATGTTTGTTTCCCAAAGATTACACTCGAAGGGTGGTTGAGGGAGGGAGGCAGTAGTTTTGTGGTGAAATTGCACGACACACCACATTAGCATTGATATTGTTTCTGCCACTGGATAGCTCTTGAGTCTCCTTCGCTGCCCCTCGGGCAATAAACTTCTTCCTGTCTCAATACTGCTTGGAAATGTAGCACTGAAATCATCAACTTGTGCCTCTGTCCCTGCGAGAGACTAAGCTTTGCTTAGGCATGTGACAAGTGAAAATGTAATTTTTTTTATATAGCAGTATTAGATTATCTGGCCTCTTTTGTTGGTATCTGTCACCACAGTGGTGTGTGTAGTATCACACTTGTATCATGTGGAGTGTTGTGTCTGATCTGTGTGTTTTCAATGTCACGCAAGTGTGATCCATCAAACCCACAATCCTGTTTTGAAGTGCTGCTGTTAACAAGTGTTTAAATTGTCAATTTGCAGGCATGAAGTACAGAAATAAAGCCCCGTTTTCTGGATGCAATTTCACTGAGTCCTCAGATTTTTCATCCTAGCTGAATTACATTTACATTTATTCACTTAGCAGACACTTTTCTCCAAAGTGACGTACATCTAAGAGAAATACAACGTGTGCATTACATTAGAAGAAAGAGAGACATAGTTGCAGACGTGATTCTTAAGTAAACTGTTTTGTTTCTTTCCACTTTATGCATCTATGTTCATCGCAGGAGTAGGTGTATAAAACTCGGAATAGATGGTTCCTGATCACCTTCCTACTTTTTTTTTAAGGTACAAAAACATTTACCTAGAATAAAGGAGTAATGGCTGTGTAGAGGCTTATCTATAAAGTTATGGTGCATGAACATTTACACCACACGTGAAATGAAAATTTAATTAGCTAAACAGGCTTGTATGAGTTTTGATAATTTCATTCCGTTTTGATCATTCATGATCATTTCCTGATATATAGTAACCAAACCACAAAACCTGGATGCTTCTTCTCGTGTTGCTGATTTGCTTGGGTTGGACAGAAAGGTGACCCTCCTCATTGTCCTGAAGTTCATTTCTCATCCCATCTTGCCTTCCCATGCACCTGTCACTCAGGAGTTGGATGGTTTCACCAAAATCAAGGCAAGATGCTGCTTTCTCAGATGTCTGTTTTACTGAGGAAGCAGAAAACACCACCAATAACACTACTGAAGTGCTGTAATGTAATCCCACACCAGCCTTTCTATTCAGGGGAAGTAAATGCAGTCTTCAAAAACAAACAAATTACAGAAAAGTTAGTGCAAATCAGAGATGGTCACATGGGCAATGTCTGAATGTCACCTCTTCCAGACTCACTTCTCCCATGAGATCTTAAGTACATGTTAATGTGTAAATGTTAATGCTCTATAACTTTGAGATCATAACTGTTGAATAATGGATGAACTTTAATCCAGCTACTGATGTGAAGTAAATTGTTTTTAAAAAATGATTAGGAATTGTTCATTATTTGGATAAGCCTTCATGCAGCTACTCGTGTGATGTATGTTGGCTCATATGATGGAAAGTAACAAATTAACTGTGCTTTAGAATTGCGTCTGCATCCAAATCTATCTTTTTGTTGATATGATGCACTCATTGTATTTTCTGTGAGATGTGTGTCACTTTGGAGAAAAACATCTGCTAATGCAGTAAATAAAAATGTCCAAGTCAGCTGCGAATGATGCCTTTTTTTCTTCACTGTATGTGCTCTAAGGTACATATTTTGTTGAATGTTTCCTTTTTCCAGAGAAGCTACCAGCAAGGTTTTTTTCCCCCAAAAACTGTACCCAGGCTATACGAGTCGAGGAGTTAACTCTTTATGCACGATTGTGCTGTGTAGTTACCTTATGACAGTGATTCTGGAATTTCATTTTTTTTTCAAATCCCAGTGCTCGTTTATCAGCAGACTGAAGATGTCCAGATCATATGGCTTTTCCTTCAAATATCCTGAGGTCACCTCATCACTTCTAGAGCATGCTTTCTATTGCACACTTGTGGAGCTGGACACATGATCCGGCAAAGCAATTGGAATGACGGCATTTTTTTTTGGTGTGATGAAATGTTGCACAAGGTTCGTTGTTAGGCTGCTAAAACACACATCCAGCAGAGGGGTTTCATCTGTAGGTCCTGCTGCACTGACCCCCCTCTCTGTCCTGTCGTCCTCCCTTTCTCATCCCCAACATACTCTTTATTTCCCTGCATTAGTATCAGCAGCCATTTAAGCAGTCTCAGTGTTTGTGTACTGAAGAGTGTAGACAGAAATGGTGCACAGTGCTGAAGAACAGCATCAAGATGATTTGTGACGTGGCAATCCCCAGGGTAGCGACCACTCCACCGAGAGGCACTCATTCTGTAAATAATGTACGATTGCAAAGAACGCATGTACTCGCATGTAACAGTGTGTTTGTGCTGCTCTGTGTGTGCTCATTTCTTTGTATCATGGGATCTTTTGTGTGTTGGTGTGATGTGTGCAAGCTGCTATTTGTGAGTAATGGTGTGTTACTGTGTTTATGGTTTGCAGTAGGAGTCATAGAAGTTAGTGCTACTGCTTTTGAACTCTATGGACCTGGGTTTAAATCCCACCTCCTTCTGTAGTACCTTTGAGAAAGGTAGTTACCGTTATTTATTCTAGTAAAATGACCAGGCTGTATAAATGGGTAAATCATTTTCAGCTGCTTTGGAGACAAGTATCGGCTAAATTAATAAATTCAAATATGCTTGGATTTGACTCCGTGAGTGCACATTTGCACTCCTTTGTTTCTGTTTTTTGCGCATTTTCACGTTACCAACCTTTTGGAGTGGCTTTGTCTGATTAAGACCATGGAGCCCTGAAGAAGGAAGCAAAAGTTGTGGAGATGGATGAACAGATAGAGATTTGCATTTTAAGAATCTGTTAACGTTCCAGGCTTAGACTAAATGCGCTTTATTTTGTACACAGGAGGGTGGCAGAGTCAGCGAGGACTTCTCTTGGATTTGCTCTATATAGTCTCCATCTCTCCACTTTCTGCTGTTGCTACAGGACAGCACATTAAGTGTCTTTCACAGTGTGAAGCTTCCAATATTTTTTTAAAAGATGGATATTAGCGGAGGTGTGAAGAAAGTGTACAAATCCTTGATTTCAGCTGGTTGTGCTTCTTTCAGAGCCTAGCTCTGTGATACTCCGTGGGCTTGAAATGGAACAGAATGGAGCACAAGCAGCCAGTGAAAATTATCAGATCACTCGTTTTTTACCATTCAAGCCAGAACATTCCAGTGGTGTCTGTCCATCTTCTCAGCGGACAGTCCAGAGTGTACCTGGGGAGCATGAGGTTAGGCATTCACAACCCTGCCCAACCTGCTCCTTTGTCAGTGTTGAGTGAACACAACACGCTTCTGTAACAGAAAGTGACATAGTTGGTGTGTCGTGTCTCTTATCTACCTCGGTCTTTCTGTCCTCCCTGTTCTTCTGGTGTTTGTGTGTCAGACCTGTTAAGAATGTGTGTGCAAGAATGAAGTTCTTGTTTTAACTTTTCTCTCTTTGTCTATGCTCAAGGGCAAACGGAGGCGACTGAAATATCACATATCCTCCCTATATCCTCCGTATGTGTATAACCATTTACAGTGTTCTGTTGTTTAATATTACCTTTTATAGTCTTGTCCCTAGACCTCGACTCACTTTCTAAACCAATGAGAACTTATTTCTTTGTTCTGAAAAATAGTATATAATCTTTTTGAACATACAATAAACTTGAGGAGAATTTGGAACGAAACACTCTGCTTGTTCTTGTGTCCTACTCCTCCCAGTGATCACTGGTGTCTGGACGGCTCTGAGGTGGCAGAAGGCTGAGATAGAAATTAAAATAATTTCTAATCTAACAGTTGGAAAACCTTGTGCCAGTGGAACCTGAGCCCTGATTGCTTGTGGTCTGAGGGCTGATGAGAAGCACAGGGAAGGTTAGTTCTCCCGGCATAGAGCTAAACTGCAAGGGATGGATTTAGTCTGGGGTTCAGTGCAGCAGACAAACAAAGGTACTGTAACGACCCGCGTTACTGTTTAAATGTAGATAGTTGCATTATGGGAAATAATGTTAAATGTGTGTAACCACTGGGGGCACTTAAGGGGAAAATAGTAGGGTGACCATGTCTCCCAGTGTGTCGCGAGAGTGGAGGGGCGCTAAGGTAGGCTGGCTGTAAGCGCAGGTCCCGGAGGAAGAGGGGTCCTCGGACCGAGAGCATTATTCCCTTTGTGCTGGTGTTCAAATAAACCGTTCGTCATGAACGCTGCCTCTGCGTCCTTCTTCGCCCCATCCAAACCCACGGCGCTGCGCGCCACGTTGGTGTCAGAAGTGGGATGGGGCAGGACGATGAGAGGCTGGATCAGGAAGCAGCTAACCACCAAGCAGCGGGAAAGAGAGAAGACGGAAGAACAGTGTCCGGCGGGAAAAGTGCCTACGAGGGTGGAGGTCGAGGCGGACGAACCGTGGCGGAGCACGGGTGTCCAGGGGGACGCTGGGGAAGCGTGCGCAAGGGCGAGGACGGCGGAGAAGAGCTGCGAGGTGCCGCTGGAGATGGGCGAGCAGGTCGAGTGGGGTCTCCCTGCGCCCAGAGAAGGAGCGGCAGGAAGAGGCAGCGAACCGTCATCGACCGCGGAGGAAGGTCGCCCCGCGAAGAGCGCCGCTTTCCCGAGCAGGACGGATGCCGTGCTGGACGATGCGGAGCAGTGTGCCTCGTCTGTGGACAGACAGAGCTCCGTGTCGGAGAGGAGCGAAACCGCCAACGCGAATTCTCCCGCAGAACGGGAGTCCGGCACTTTCGGGGAAAAAGCGCCCAGCCTGCCTGAAGCCCAGGCCAGCGTTGTTGAAGAGCGGCGCGGCGGAGCAAACGCCGCGAAAAGAGGAGGGCTGCGTAGCAAGAAGTGGCCAGTTCTACGAGCGTCGCGGCGGGCTCAGCGTGCGGCGAATCGGCGGAGGCGAGAGCGGCAAACAGGGGGGCTTTGCCGGGTCCTTCGCCGAAAGACAGCCGAGCGGTGAGGCGCGCGGCGAGACGACGGGGGGCGCAAGAAAGATGTTCGCCCCCGACAACGCGGAGCGACTGCGGGGAGCCGTCGCGAAGGTCCCACAGAAGCCGGTCAGCGAAAGCCACGTGGGCGCCGCCATGTTTGGGACGCGCCACGTGCGAGTGAGGGAGGGAGTCCTGCGGGGACTGAGGCCGGGCGGACGGGGGTCGAGGATGGCCACCCCGACCCCCGACCGCGCCGCCATGGGGGACTCTTGCAAGTTTCCCCGCCCCAACCACCAGCGGTGAGCATCTGGGACCTGTACTCCCGGCTGGATGCGTGTGAGAACAGTGCTGGACGTTGGGACACTTGTGGGGCAGGCAGCAGCGGGGACGCTGCTATTCTTTTTGACGGGGGGCTATGTAACGACCCGCGTTACTGTTTAAATGTAGATAGTTGCATTATGGGAAATAGTTAAATGTGTGTAACCACTGGGGGCACTTAAGGGGAAAATAGTAGGGTGACCATGTCTCCCAGTGTGTCGAGAGAGTGGAGGGGTGCTAAGGTAGGCTGGCTGTAAGCGCAGGTCCCGGAGGAAGAGGGGTCCTCGGACCGAGAGCATTATTCCCTTTGTGCTGGTGTTCAAATAAACCGTTCGTCATGAACGCTGCCTTCGCGTCCTTCTTTACCCCATCCAAACCCACGGCGCTGCGCGCCACAGTACGATAGTCTCTTATATGCTTTTCTGTGGTTGGAATTCTTGGTTGTAGTAGGTTGAGGGAGGATATCGTTTTTTCCTTACAGTTACACAGTTATTTTGCCAGCATAAATGGTACTTTATGTTTGTACTGCAAGGTTAATAACTAACCTAAAACTGGCTGCCTTTGCTCAGTGAAAGAAGTCTCTGTGTGTCTTCACACAGCACAATGCTGATTAGATTTCCACACCAGCCAGACCAAGAGCGGCAGGGTGTGGGACCCACCAGCAGGTCTGCTCCGAGTCAACATTTGGGCACTTCCCGAGTACTGTGCTGCCACAATGTGTGTGTCTTTCCAGAGGCAGAGGCAGGAGGAATATAGCCCACGGAGCCTTTCTTGTGCAAACTCACAACAGCACCATGATGTCTTGTGGGCCAGTCAATGGAGGTGTGTCACATACACAGTAGGTTTGGAATAGCTTTGAGTGAGTGATTTGGAGCATGGTGCCATCATGTATTTGCTGTTGTTTTAGCTGTTGTGATTTCAAAGACTATCATGGTTGGATATTTCAGTAAAGTCCCTGCCAGGCCCTGTGCTAGAGTGAACTGCAGCAGACATTGGATGAGTCATGTGATGGATGTTATTGTTGGCCATGAAATGATGCTGCTTCTCCCACTGCTTCCCTCCCTCTCTTTCATTATCTGCCACTCATGTCTGGCCATCACTCTGCCTCTGCAGTGCTTTTTGCTATTACACCACTGGCAAAGAACCCTGTTATATTTGTCTGTTTCTCTCACGCTCAGCAAAATTTCATTTGCATAGCAAGATGGCTTTCACTGTGTTCAGATGTCATTTACTGTGAAAGCCATTCATACTCTGAGAATCTTTACCCTTGTTAATTGCTTTACTTAATGAAGCCAGTACTCCAGGTATTCCCACTGTTTGGTGTCTAAAAATGGTAGAGATTACAGTGCTTTTTTAATGCTTTCCCCCTTTGGTAAATGGGTGACACAGTTGTGACATGGTGATGCAGCATGTAATTCCGGTGACTAAGAGCTCCTCAAATGCAGCTTGGGGTGTGCTGTTTCGACGTTATTCCCATGTTTGCAACCCAAAAACATACATTGGAGAAGACCGAGGTAAACCACTACCATCCTCTCCCTTATCGTGAAAACCATGTGAGTGATTGCTATGAGTTGAATTCCACTGGAAAGCACTTGACCTTCCCTGACATGACAGAGGGACTGACGGGGACACCATTGTAACCTTCTGAATCTTTTTTAACGTTATGGGAATTTAAATTCTAAGAAAAATTCAGTTTCGCTTGAATGTGTTTTAAACGACTGAATCATAATAAGTCCCAAATCTCCACGTTGATGCCCAGTATTCCAAGAGCAGCAGATAGTATCTTCAAGTGTCATTTTCCAGTTCTTTGTTGCTGGACTTTACAGTAGCCATGGGAAAAAATCAGGATAAACATCTTGTCTTCTCTCTATATTTATGTTCATGTGAGGCAGTATCTGTCAGCTGGGGGTGAAGCAGCATGTTTCTCTTGTAAGCATTAATATCAGCAGCCATTTAAACAGTCTCAGTGTCTGGGTGGGGGGAGGTTCTCACTAAGGTGCAAGCACATGAGCGTGGGAGAAGTGAGATCTGTGGTGGAGATGGAGTTGAAATATTTAAAGCAATCAAATGTCTTCCTCCTAACTTCTGCACTGTGAGGGGCAACTGATACAATTACAGCCCCCGCTAGCAAACATTTGCCCCTTTGTCAATCAAATCTGAGCATGCAAGCAAACAACAGGAGGCCAACTCTTTTTTTTCCGTGGCTCTGGGGCGGCAGTAAGAAAGACACAATCAGGGCAAGCTTGCCCTATCCCTGTTCTCTTTGTCATGTTACTTTGACACTTTCTGTCCTTCAGTGTTGACATAGAAAAACTGAAGAAATCACCCAATTTGGGCAGGAATACTAAAAAAATCCACCTTTTCTCCCCTCGTTGACGTTTCCTCCATTGCAGACCTCAACCAGCTGTGAGGAGGCACTGCTCAGTTTGCTTATGCATGTCATTTGTATTTTGTATCCTCTTAAAGAGTGGAAAACAACTTCTCAAAACAGCAAACTTTTTAGCAGCTACTTGCGGCAAGCAGAGGAGAGGTTCATTCTGACCTCCTGTGCATTTATACATGGGGTGCTGCACTGTAGACTTCTGTATGACAACGCTCTTTTTACACTTTCGCTCAGCTGTGCCCCCCACTGCTGGAGTTGCCAGGATCTGTGGTCTGTTCCAGATTAAGGTGTCCTTGACCTGGTGTGGGAGGGAGCCTCTCGCCAGCCTTTATCTGTGGCTCTAGGGCGCTGTGGGCTCGGCCACGCTCAGTTGACTGTGCTAATGGGGCTGGCTTGCCCAGGTGGTCTGCGCTTCTCTTTTTCACTGCACGCTTATTTGCGTTTCTCTCACATCACTTTGGGTTGCACTTGAATGGGCCATAATTGCACTTAGTGAATAAGTGGTGTGGCTGAGAGGAAAGGAGTGACATCCCGCTCAGTGTCAGCCACAGAGGAAGTGCATCAGTCTTATATTAGTTTATTTGTATTTTGTTTTGACGTTTGACATTTGCAGCCCACTGTCTCTGGGCTATGGGCAGATGCATTCTGACACACACTCTGCTGATTCTCCATCTGAGGGGATCAGTTTGATTTTACTGATTTACTGAATCGCAGGTGGGACCTGTTTATCCTGGAGGTCCTTCAAGATGAAAACACTGTCCTCAAAACACAGTACAAATAAATGAGTTATGTAGCGGGTACTTGTGTGCAATTGCTTTGATGAGGTGCTGAGTGAATAGCATCCTGTTCCTCAAGATGTCTCCCTCCCTCCATGACTGATGAGCCACAGCTAAAGAGAGTGTACACCTCCTTCTTAGTACCCTTCATGAAGAAGGGTGGTACTGTCAACACCATATTTACCACACTATCTGTCACACAAGTCATTCCATTCCACTGTTGAGGGGGTTGCAGCTGGTAGTGTAGTAGTTAGTGCAACTGTCTTTGGACCCAAAGGTTGCAGGTTCAAGCCTCACCTCTGGTTGTAGTACCCTTGAGCAAGGTACTTACCCTGAATTGCTCCAGTAAAATTATCCACCTGTATAAATAGGTAAATAATTGTAACCTTAACACTGTAAGATTCTTTTGAGAAAAGCATTGGATAAATGTAAATTCAGTTGCTTAAAATGTGTGAGGAAACACAGTTCACTGGTCTAGATTTTACTGTCTATACAGCTGCATATTTGACATCAGTTACTTGGGTGAAATACCCTTCTCAACAACCTCATGGTCACACATTCAGTTCAGTTCCTTAAGCATCATTGTACTTTGTTGGTGGGTGAAGGAGACTGTTGATTACATTTTTGGGCCAGAAAAACCATGGTAAAGGAAGCAGAGAGATGGTATTATGTTTACAAGTTCCCCTTGGACACTATTTGAGTTACATCTCTTCTACATGTAGGTGTGGTCACCTCCCAAAGAGGATCACACCGCTTGTGGTACCTGGTTTTAGAGAAGCAGGACTTGTGGTTGGAGATTCAAGTGTCAGTAGTAATACTCTGGATTACTTCATTTATTAGCTAGAAATACTAATAAAAATTTTGTCAAGCAAGATCAGATCAGAGCAAGACAGTAGCCCATGTGCTTACTACAGTCATGTATACAGGGTGGCAGGAGGCAAGACAGACAGATGTAATCCCATAGTTGTGACTCCTACACAAAGTGCTCCTGCCACAGTTCCTTACATGAGCTTAACAGACATTACTGCTCAGCCAAGTAGAAAGTTGATAGAAATGGACTAGAGAGAGGATTGAGCAAATGGATTACTGCATACGTGCCTGGAGAACCACACGCCGGTATTTATAATCCACACAAAGATGAGCAGAGTGGATTAGCTTCCCTGTTCTTGGCCTGGACATGCTGTCCCTTTAAACGTGAGGGGAAATATTGGGGAAATCAGGACTGCAACCCACTCACCCATCTGTTTTTTTTGGGGGAAATACCCAGCCTTACCCTTGTGAAGACACCCCATGTCAACTGTCCCAGTTCCATCAAATGACATAGATGCAAGTCCGAGGCCTGCTTTCAGAGCTGATGGAGTATGTGGCGCCTGGTTTCCATTTAGTTGTGTTGTACCAGAGCTGTTTGTTTGTCTCAGGATGCTATTAACTAATCAGATGACTGCCCTTGGTTGAACCAATGGATGTGAACCAGTTATGTAGCCTCCTCTGGGACAGGTGGGGTGGTTCATACCTTGCTTGTCTGAAAGGTGGCTGAGCACCCCACAGGCATCCAGCTGTGACTTGCTGTGAGTTCCCAACAGGGTGTAGTGTGTGTTGCAGTGGAACTGTCTCTCTGGCTGCCCAAACCAGCATCACAGCATGAGAACCTGTTATTGGCCGAGTATTAATAACATGGTGTGTGAAGTGTGCTTTGATTGACTTAGTGTTGTGGAGGTAAAAGCATCTCTCACAGGCGAGTACTGCCAGTCGTCTGTGTTCTGCACTCTGCTCGACAGTGTTGTCAGATGTGGCTATAACAGCTTGTAATTATCTTTTAATGGATGATGCAAATGAAGCCATCCATCAGCTGCTGCAGATGTGATGTGTGTCGCTGTCTCGCTCTCCTCCGAAAAGTGTGAAGGACACTCCAGTGAGTATGTGGTACAGTGCAGTAAAGCACTCATGTGATGCAACAAACTGTTCCATTCCCACAATCCTTCAGTCCAGTTTTGCACCCAGTTTCAGTGCAATCAGTGTAGACTGTAGTGAGTGTACTCAGTCATCAATCTGTGTAGACTAGCCTGGTGTGGGAATCCACAAAGACGACCAGCCGCAATGACAAAACACAAAGGGTAACAGTGATAGCCAATGATAATGAAAAGATCTCATGCAACCAAATGACATGCTATGAAGTGGGCAGGGCTAAACAATTTAGAGAGGGTGGGACAGAGAAAGCATTGGTCCGTACAGCTGGGTTGCAAATGACTGCACCCCAGGTAATATATGACAAGTTCAGTTTAAATTCTAGATGCCACTCACAAGCCGAATAAAGACAAACTCCTTGTCCCTATTTTCTGCCCCCCTATATTCTCTTCCCTCTGGTTCCCAGCTATTCCTACCTTTTCCCTCACAGCCAGAGCACCAGCACAATGAGTGATGGAGTGTTTTTCACTGGGTCTTGTTTAGCTGTGCTGTTGCTGTTCCCATGATGCCACTGAAAGGACCTTCTGGGGTTCACAGTGGAAATGCTGACGATGTCTAGCTGTCATCATTCATACTCTGCTGGTATATATTCCGTTCTGCCAGACTGCAGAGGGAATAGCAGCACCTGGAGGCCGTGAGGACGTGGATTCGATCTCAGCTCAGTCTGTGTGGGACTTGAATGTTCTCCCCTACAATTTCTGTGTGCAGTGCTATGGTAATCAGTCCACCTCTGTGTTTATCTTGCATTACCTGGTGTACTGCTGGCCTTTCCCCAGAACTGGTTCACTGCTGACATATAAAAATGGCCTTGAATTCCCTTCATTGCACAGATGCCTTCTGTTCACCAGGCCGGGGTCTCCTGAGGTTATGCCCTTCCTGTTGCAGGAGAGGGATGACGTGGCCCTGCAGAGATGGGCAGATAAACCTGGCAGGTCTTTTAGAGCCGCTTTGCCTGCACCAAGTGAAAACTGACTGTCATCGCTGTACGGCTCCTTCACTAGTGAAATCATGGCACAGTATTTATCACTTATAGTAGGTCACCGTTACACTCATTTACTTCTCTTTACTGGGCCACATTCTTTATGCCCCGATTCCATGGTGATCGCCTGATTTTCCTGTTTATAGGACAGCAAGTACGAAATCGTTCCATACAGGACAAGTCCGGCAGGAAGTGCAGGAACAGTAGGAGGTCCTAAGACACTCTCTGCGGCCCAGTTTCCTCTCACACTGGTGCTCTGACTCCAGCAGTGGAAAATCTTTCTCCAGAGCTAAAACTGCTTCTATTTCTGGTGTCTCTTGTTATGCCACAGAGAGCCAACAGCTCTGGACTGTGGGGGATGGATTTTCAGGCTTTTATCAAATAGCTTCCATGAGATCCTGCAGTCTACCTTATAGTGCACAGTCTCAGTCTCAGTGTGCAATCGCAGTGCGCAGTCACAATGTATAGTCCTAGTACATGGTCTCAGTACATAGTCACAGTCCCAAGTGCACAGTCATAGTGGACAGTCTCAGTGTGCAGTCTCAATCTCAGTGTGAGTGCACAGAGTTCTCAATTTTATTTGCAGTACTTGGTGTTGGAGTGCATTAATGTGCCTCATTTCTCTGGTTATCTTCTTCCAACACCACTGGTGTTACTGAGATCACCATTCACTGTCTTCACTCTCAGAGCCAGGGAATCATCATACATTTTTGTGTATTTTAAAGACTGGAAGTTTGTTGAGTTTTCTGAAGTATTGTGTTTTTTTCTTAAGAGGATGGTTGAATATGTATTTTCTCTGTGAAAGTGAACAAAGTTTATTCCTGGAGCCTTTAACATAATGCCTGAATGTTTGAGACAGAACAGCTTGGTGTGTCCAATTTAACAGGTAAATCATATATTCCCTTATCGGTAGAGTCCCTGCTTTCAGTCATAATGAGCTATCAGCACAGGATGACAGCCAAGGTACCATGACTCGCCTATAGGGAGTGAAGGGCCACGCTACTGAACTGTTAACAGCAGATGCATCTCTTTCACAGGTTTAATTTACTTTCCCGAGCCTTTCGTCTTTCCGGCAGCATTGGCACGCAAGCTTCTATTTTGCCAGCAGCTTGACAGATGTGTTTGGTGTGAAAGTGAAATTCAAAACACATAAATCTTACCATTATACATTATATTTATGATGTCTGCATCTTGCATGGTTACTGTTACCATCTTGCCTGTGTGTTCAGATTTAATCTGGGAGGACGTTCATAGTTGGCATGCCGTCCATCCATCTATAAATCTATCCATCACTTTTCAGGAACCACTTGTCCAGTGCAGAGATTCTGTGGTCTGGTTCCTATCCCGAGAGTTTGGGGTACAAGGCAGGGTACTCTCTGGACAGGAAGCCAGTTCATCACAGTTATTTACAGTTATACACACACACACACACACACACACACACACACGCAGAGAATGGGTAGTTTAACCATGTGAAGTTCACCTGAAGCACATGTCTTAGGATGGAAACCAGACCACCTAGAGGAAACCCACACAAACATGGGGAGAACATGTAAATCTCACATAGAGAGAGCAGTATTTGTAGAAGTATCCTTTCTTGGAATGGATCCAGTAATATTAAGGTTTAAAGTTAGTGTCCTTGACCACTAGGCTGCCTGCTCTCCCAGTCAAGGAAGGAGTCATGGTGGAATTTTACAGTGGAGTGGGACCAGATACAGCTGAGCCAATCAGTCATTCATTTGACATGTGAATCACAGCAGAGTTACATCTAATGTGCCCATTGAAGGGACATTAATGAGCACCTGCCCTATAAACAGTCTTCTGAAGACAGCTAAACTGACTGAGCCAGCAGAGGAGTAACCCTGGGGTAGCAATATTCTTTGACCCATTATGGACTTCGATGTTGTGGTGACACCCCCTGTCTCCGCAAACTTGCTGTGAGCCCACCGCATGCCTCTCCAGCTTACCTCAGTCCTTCATCCCTTGAGAAGACGAATGGAAAATGCGGATGGGGGCCCAATGCCCAGCTCTCTTTCTGTCATCTACACCAGAGCCACAGAGCCAGGGAGGGATGGCTGAGCAACGCCCCGATAACAGAATTTTAATAAGTTCAGCTCCAGTGTAAACCCCCACTGCCCAGCCCCCACCCTGCTTTTCTATTTCAATATTTATTATGGCTGAGATATTTCCCTTCCTGTCAGTCAGCCTCTCTGGAGGTGATATCCAATCTAATGATCGCCCCCCTTTATCAGACACAGCTCCTGTTGTGTTCTCCCCACCATCAATACACAGACCCTCCTGGTTCTCCCTGATTCCTTGCCACCTATCATGTCTTCCCACCCTAACGTAGCTCCTCCACACTTCAAATGGAGAGCCAGCCACCCAGAGTTTGTTCACCCTCTCAGTGGTGGGCCTGCTAATCACATCCTCCTGCCTGATATTGCTTACACTGCTTACCGTGGTGCTCCTTTGTTCAGCTGCGGTTTGTCTGCTGGGGCAGTTTTGGTGGGCTGCTGTGCTCAAGGACATAGCTGCAAAAGGTGGCTTGGACCTGCAGCCGTTTGATCACTGGAGCCCTTTGTGCCATGATATTGCCACAGTTTCACCTCTTTAGCCTAGGACCTACTCAGCAAGGTAAACATCCAAAAATGAGAAGAAATGAGAAACTGAATGGCTGGAAAAAAAAAATCTTGGCCTAACACTGAAGGCCTGTGAGTTCAGTACCATTACATATTTACATTTATCTAATGCTTTTCTCCAAAGCAACTTACAATGTTAAGGTTACAATTATTTACCCATTTATACAGCTGGGTAATTTTACTGGAGCTATTCTGGGTAAGTACTTTTCTCAAGGGTACTACAGCTAGAGGTGAGGCTCAAACCTACAACCTTGGGGTCTAAAGGCAGTTATATTAACCACTCTGCTACCAGCTGACCCGATACACTACATACACACCACAGTCTGGGGCAAACTGGAGCTCCCTGCTCCCTTTACTTAGGGTTAAGGAAACAGATTGATTATACTGTACTATAAGAGAGACAGTTGGTAGTGTAATGGTTAGCACTGTTTCCTTTGGATGCACAGGTTTGAATCCCACCTCTAACTGTAGTACCCTTGAGCAAGGTACTTATCCTAAATTGCTCCAGTAAAATTACCTAGTTGCAGGGATATGTAATTGTAAGTAATTCAAAATTGTCAGTTGCTTTGGAGAAAAGAATCAGCTAAATTAATAAATGTATTGTTGTTGGAACTAAAACAGGGGAATACATAAATTGAAAGGAATGTTGTTTGCAGTGCTTTGTATTGGATGCCAACTTTTATTTTCTGCATGGGCTGTAGTTTTATACGATGATCCTGTTAGAAATGCAATGTTTTTTGTGTGTGTCTGCATGTGTGTGTGCCCCTTGGCCTTTGAGTGGAAGCTGGAAGAAGTTTCCACCTGAGTGGTAATGGACTGTGTGCAGGGTCGAGCCCCACTTCTGCATACCCTCGTAATCCTGTTAGTGCCCTTCTACTGGTCTGTGCTCTTACAGTGCTCTCAGAGCAAATTATACACACCCAGGATGTACAGGGTCACAGGGCAGCTGGTAAAATCAGCAGATAAATACTTTGTGCTTGACTTTGTTTACCTCAACCCTCAACACCCAGCTTGGCACCCTTTCCTCTGTGAGGTAAAGAAAAAGCTTGTATTAACACACAGTACAATCATAACTGCATGCAGTGCTGAATAAAGACATGTAAATATTTCTGCATGTTGCTGAGATGTACATTGCTTTGCAGAAAGCATCTGCTAAATGAATATATGTAAATGTATTATTTCTCCTTTAGGAACACAAATGCTACAACAGACAGATACAGTATTTTACTGTTTCTTTTGACTTGAGTGTTCAGGCCTGTGTGACTTTCAGAGGGAGCCAGCCATGTTTCCTTTATGGGAGATGAATGGCTTTAGTACTTTGCTTAGGTTTTTAAAATACTCTTCTTTAAGCACCCTGCTGTGGTCCCTCTTACAGTGCCGTGCTGGTGAATGCAGCATATTCTCCCTACTTTTAAAATTTCACCTTGCTCTGATTTGAGGTATATTCCTGCCTTGGTGTGAATGAGGGCACGCTTGAGTCGTAGAGTTATGTATGATTTTTCTTTACTTCATACAATGAGACAAGTGTGACAAGTGAAGTTTATTTTCCCAGTTTAATGGTGGAAGGAAAAAGGATGCATGCAAACATGTCACTTACAAAGTGATGGAGATGGGGAATGGGGCATGGGAGTCCACATCCATCATACACACACATAGGTGCACCCCACAGACTGTCTTGCTCACGCGTGGGTGGCCAGCCATAGTGCTCTTACTGACACTGAATGCTCACCCTGTCTACATCCATCTCTTGTGTCCTCAGTCCCAGGCAAGCACTTCTTACACAGGGGCTATTGTGTGTGCCTCCTATGTTAGTGGTCATGGAACTGGGGGCGTGACATTCCCAGTGGTCTCATTGTGGCTTTGGTGGAGGTGACCACAGGGTTGTTGGTCAGAAGGGCCAGTGAGTTTCCAGAGATTCCTTGTTTGTACATGTGCGTTCTGTACTCAGGTCAGTGTATCACCACTGTATTCTGACCCAGGGTTCATGGCCTAGGGCTCCATGACCCCAGTTTCTTCACATCCACAACCCTCATGTGCCTTGCCTCCCCACTCATATGTTCACTTTGGTGCAGAACCAGCACTGGTTTTCAGCTGCCATGTTGTAGAGTGGATCTTTGTCAGAGGTGCTGCCCTGGTTGTAACATGCAGTACCTAACTTAGTTTGAGATTTCTGTAATGTAACTAGAGATGTTTAGGTTCAGCAGTAAACTGGTGTCCTTCAGCTGAATATGGAATTCATGGTTGAGTGTGAAAAAGTAAGTATGCCCCATGAAAAGGTTTATAGTTTTTGACATTGTTCAACAAAAGCATATTTGACCGATGTTTCAACAGGACTTATAGATAAAGATCACATTTTGCACTTAGTTATACTATTTAAATCAACAGAATTGCTGTTTCCTTGCATGTAAAAAGTTGGTAAACCCCTGTCTTTATCACTGCATCAGATGCCTAAAATTAGAATCAGATGCACCAAAACAGAAGACAGGGGTTTGCTACCAGAATACACAATAGATAGTAGCATGGAGAGCACCACCTTATATAACCATCAGTGGACTATTTTGGTCTTAGTAATTGAGGTGGGTGGTTACATCACGCTAAAATCAAAAGAGCTTTCTGAGGCCTTCAGAAGAAAGATTGTTGGTGCTTCAAAGTATGGGAAGGTTTTAAAGCCATTTCCAAGCAATTTCTAATCAATCACTCCACTGTCTGGAAGATCATCTAAAAATTGAGAAAATTTCAAACCACTGCTAATAGATCCAGCCCAGGTTATCCCATCAAATTCAGCCCAAGGGCTGACTGAAAGATGCTACAGGAAGTCTCCAACACCCCCAGGATAACATCAAGGTAAGTCTTGCCTCAGCCATTGCACAATTTAGCCTTACATGTTTGATCAAGAAGGCATAAGGAGGAAGCATTTGCTCTCAAAAATTACTATAGGTGCATGAAAGCTGAAGATCAGGACTATTGAAACAATGTGGTCTGGATAGAACAGACAGAGAGAGCTGTCTAGCCACAATTACAGATGTCATTTTGGGCAAAAATCAAAAACTGCCTCTGACAAAAAGAACCTCATACCAACTGTAAAGCCTGTGTGGTGTTGAATGCATTATGGTTTGGACCTGTCTCATGGCCTGGCCAATTTGTCATTACAGAGTCAACCATGAGTTCCACATTATAACAAAATACACGGGGAGAATGTAAGGCCATCTATCAAAAAGGTGAAGCTGAACTGTAACTAGACCTTGCATTGGGTCAATAACCCAAAAAACTTAAGCAAATCCACAAAAGAATGGCTCAAAAATAAGAAATTGAGGGTTATGGAATGGCCAAGTCCCAGATCTTAACACCATAGAAAAGCTGTCAGGGGACTGGAAACAGTCAGTATATGCAAGAATGACCTCAAAAATCACATGTCGACAACATTTTCTCCAAATCACTCTAGAAGACTGAGAGACTGTTACTATAAATGGCAAAAAAAAGTGATTTCTGCCAAAGTGGGCAACACCAGCTATTGAAGCTAAGGGGTGATGCTTATTTTTCTACAGCAGACAAATGCATTTTTGACCTCTTTGAATAAACACACTGGCTGAAACTGCTTGTCCTGAGCAGAGTTGCGGCGAACCGGAGCCTAACCCGGCAACATAAGGCACAAGGTGGGAGGGAGCACACCAAGGATAGGGCGCCAGTCTGTCGCAAGGCACCCTAAATGGCACTCAAACCCCAGACCCGCCAGAGAGCAGGATCTGGCCAAACCTGCTGTGCCACTGCCCTCTTTGAATAAATAATTGCAAATAATAATTTTCATTATTTCTCAGTATTGTTGAAATGAATATCAAATATTCATACATGCAAATATGTTGAGAAACACAACTTGTCATAGGATATACTTTCTTTTTCACAGCATTGTTTATTCTTATAATATCAATTGGTTGTTGCATACCTAGAGGTATAATAGCTACTCTGTGAAACCCTAAGCTGTTTGATCGTGCAAACGAAGAGTAATATAGAAATTCTGTGCCATATTAGTTTAATGAATGCCAGAATGTTGTCTGAGTGGAGGATCAAAACTGCTGGTTATAAATTCAGAGGATAAATAAAGACAAGTCATGAATCATTTCACTGAAAAATACATTTTTAAAAATGCCATATTTACAGATGTATAATTAACACATATTTTCTTCCTGTAAAGTGAGTACAGAGAAGGTTGTAATGAATTTGCATTTACAAACACAGAACTTTTATGGCACACCCCATGTAGTACATGGTGTGATGAGTTGCCCCTGGGATCAGTGTGTTGCACTTTGAGAGGAAGTGTCCCTCCTCAAAACACACTGGAATAGTTTTATTCCTGTAAACTAGATATTAATGTAATTATGGTTCTATTGTAGGACATATTTCTCCACTACTCTCTGACAGGAAATGCAGTTCTTGATCCTCTTTCTCCTTTTTTCTTTTATTACTTTTCCCTAAACTTTCTGCGCTGCTGGTTCTTCCTTGTCCTTCATGGCCCACTTTTACTCGCTTTGTTACTCATTGATTTCTTTCTCAGTTCTTGCTTTGAGTTTAGCCCACTGCACTTCAAGGTCTCACCAAGACAAACACACCACTTACCAGAGCCATGTGAGAATGTTTACTCTGAGCACAATATAACCACAGTGACCACACTGCTTTGTGCATGTGTTTGTATATTTGTGCTTTGTGTGAGGGAATGTGTTTGTGCTTGCTTGTACAAACAGAATTCTGTGTGTGTGTGTATATATATATAAGAAAAGAGAACAGACTTCACCATATATTCATATATACTGTAAATCATAATTCTTTTCAGATACTTTCACTGGGATGCACTGTTCGTTTTCCGCTCTTTCATGTAATGCAAACACACTACTGCAGAAGTATCTCTTAGCTGGGCTCAAAAGAGGTTTGATACGGTTGATTTACAGCCAGTGATGGTGGGTGAATAGTTATATAGCTATGAAAAGGCCTTGAATCCACGATTGCAACAGGAATATGGGGGAGATGGGGGCACTCTCTTTATGAATATTCTTTTTCAACAAGTAAATATTGGCCACATTCCTACAGATACAAATCTCCCATTTCCAGACTTTTAATATATAGATGATACCTTACACAGTCACAGAATCTGATGAAAATAAAGTCAGAAACACACAGTTGCTGAAGATTGCACATTTTACTGCATTTTACTGCTTTCTGTCATATCCAGTTGAAGTCTTGTGTTTCATAGATTACGGATTAAATTGTGCTCAGAATGTTGATACAGTTACTGGTTCAATGTCACAGCACAATCACTTCTTAAGTCATCATAAACGAATAACAAGTAATTGTTTCTTCAGAGGCCACGTACAGTGACCCTCTGGAAATGAATAATCTAAAGTATGAACACCCTACAGGGCAGTGTACTATACACCTGCTTTAGTCAGTCTAGTTTCAACATTTTGAATGTTCTCTGATTTTGCTGTTTCTCACTTCTGTTTGTGTAATCTGTAAATATTGATGTAATTTGTGACCACCCACATGCACTACCCAAGATGTTACTTGCCTCAATTTTAAATATTGTGTACATGAAGACACACCAATTAACAATTAATATGCCTTCTGCAGTCAGTAATGCAAACATACATTTGCAGAATTGAATGAAAAATCTGTTTTTTTTTTCAGATTATTTTCTATTCGGAGACTCTTTGTCAATTAACATTTGAAAATGAGTTCCTTCATGTTGACATTACAGAGGAACCAGGTGGCTATTTTATATATGTCATGTACAGTCATCCCTTCATTTACGAAATTAATTTGTGAAAACATTGTGAATATCAGATGAGTGAGTGTGGGTGAGGATGAGAATAGATGAGTGGGTGTCTTATTGGAATTCTGCAAAAGCTTGGCTCAGTGGTTTTCTATGTACACAAATTAAAGTGATGTAAAATGCTGGCTATTGATAAGAGTTGCATATTGTTTGCAGTTGTGGCATACTTACATGATTATCACAACATGATATTTAACAGATTTTTTTTATTCAGGCAATAGGGTTCATATATCAAAAGACAGTTAACATGGATCTTTGTGATCCACAAATTTAATGCAATCAGAACTGTAATTCCTTAAAAAGTAAGAGTCTCTAGTGCTGGTAGTATGAAAATGTCCTCTGACAGAGAAATTAATGCCAGAGGTAGTATTTGGTGGTTGGGCACACATATCACATGTCACTTTATGACCAATAAAACTCTGTATTACATTGTTTTTTTTAGTTCCTTAGTAAACCCATTTATTCAAAACCAGATAAGATTATTTAGGATAGAACAACAGGCCTCTTTCTGAACCACTGAGACAGTATCATTGTTCTTCTGTGATGCTGGCACGTCGGGGAGCAGGAGAGTGGACCCAGATGCAGGACTGTTCAAGGGGTAGTTCCTGGGGCAAAGCAAAGATTGTAGTCAGGACAGGCGAAGGGTCAGAATCGAGGGGTGAACGTCGTTCCAAGGATGATCCAAAGACGTGGCTGTGGGAGAGAGGATTCAAGAACAGGGAGACAGATGAGGAAGAACAAGGAAGGGAAATGTAGCGAGCAGGACAGGCAAAGTATGCGTGCGGAGGGGACGGTTGTCTCAATGAGATTCTACAACTGGGCAGCGGTGGAATGATGCCCTTCATACCTGGCTGTGTTGATTGTGACCCGGTGCTTGTGGTTGCGCTGAGGATGTGCACGTGTCATTTTCATGCTGGAAATGTAGGTCTCTATGCCAGTGAGGCCTCTCATCATTAGCCAACCCTCTGCCCTCCAGCTGAGCAAAAGATCTGAAGTCCTTTGGCATTGAACTGAACTGGCTCTTTTGTCACACAGAGAAATTCACTTGGGTTTCCAGTGAAGCAGACATCCCTTGCCTCCTTTTGCCTGGTGCCAGGGGTTTGTGTTTCAGGGTGGGTTTGCCTGTCAGGCCACAGTGGCTCTGAATGGGAGAGAAGCAGGCTCTCAAAGCAAAGGAAAAAGCTGCTGAACTATACATCACTAGAGTGCAATTAAATGCAGTTGTGGCAAAGGGCCTCTAGCAGGAAAGGGAAGCCACACACTCGCTGAGTCTGCACTGCCTTTTTTACTTGGTCACCCTCTGGCTTCTCATGAAAGACTGACTAACACTTACTAAATTAGTACTTCAACATACATATAAGGCAGAAGCATGGTTATTGTTATTGCTAAGTGAATATTTCTTTTTTAAAAAAGGACAGGCATGCATTTTTTAATATAGCAGATTTGCTAACACAAGAATATGCCCAGTCCACACAGACTGAGCATGGATCAAACCCACATCCTAGTGCACCATCCAGAGACTAAGACACCAGCACTATATGCTATGATTCTGTGACATGCCATCTTTAACATCTATGTTTCTTCCATCCATCCATCCATCCACCCACCCACCCACCCATCTTCTGTCCCGCTTGTCCTAAAAGGGTTGCGGTGGCAGCAGGGAGAACAGAGAGGCTCAGCCACCTGTGTCCCCCGCAACTTTCTCCAGCTCAACCTGGGGGATCCCCAGCCATTCCCAGGCCAACTGTGAGATATAATCCCTCCAGCGGGTCCTGGGCCGACCTCGGGGCCTCATCCCAGTTGGCCGTGCCTGGTATACCTCCAAAGGGAGGCGTCCAGGGGGCATCCTTATCAGATGCCCGAACCACCTCAACTGGCTCCTCTCAATGTGAAGGAGTAGCGGCTCTACTCTGAGCTCCTCCTGGATGTCCAAACTCCTCACTCTGTCACGGAGAGTGAGTCCCAGCACCCTGTGGAGAAAACTCATTTCGGCCGCTTGTATCCGTGATCTTATTCCTTTGGTCATCACCCAGAGTTGATGACCATAGGTGAGGGTAGAGACGTAGATCGACCGGTAAATGGAGAGCTTCGCCTTATAGCTTAGCTCCCCCTTCACCACTACAGACCGGTACAGCGACCCCATTACTGCTGCCACTGCTCCCAGCCTGTGGCCGATCTCACGCTCCCTTCTTCCCTCACTCGTGAACAAGACCCCAAGATACTTGAATTCCTCCACCTGGGGCAAAAACTCTCCCCTTACCTGGAGGGGGCATACCATCCTTTTCCGTGAGAGAACCATGGACTCAGACTTTGAGGTGCTGATCCTCATCCCCACCGCTTCACACTCGGCTGCAAACCGTTCCAGCGCATGCTGGAGGCAGCCATGTGACGGTCCCAAAAGGACAACATCATCTGCAATCCTTGCTGGATTGGGGCGTTGGCGTGGCGGAAGGGCTTGCGTGATCTAGGGATCTCCAGAGCTATGTCGTCGGGAGCATTATGCTCCTGGTAGGGTCTCCCAAGGCGAACAGGTCTGGACTGAAGATCCAGACTAACACGATCCAAAACCTCCATGAAAAAGGGAAACAGAAAAACGTTTACCCTGCCCGGAATAGGGTCACCGGGACCTACCCCTGGAGCCAGGCCTGGGGCTAGTGTTCCTAGGCGAGCACCTGGTGGCTGGGCAGCCCACGTAGCCCGGCTGCGCTCAGCCCGAAAAGGCATCGTGGGGGGGCCATGTGGGCTCACCACCTACAGGGTCCAGCATAGGGGTCCGGTGCTATGTATACCTGGCAGAAGGAGGGGGCGGGGTGGCGCATGGCGTCATGGCCCCTCGCGACGAAAACTGGCTCTTGTCTATGTTTCTTTCAGTTCATAAATTTTATAGTTTAGTTCCAAATTTAGGTATACGATTGGTTATTAAACTACTGAATTATGCACATCTTTCAGAAGCAATATTGAGAAATATTGAAGCACAGCATAAATAAAAAAAATAGAATATGATTTTTGTTTCAACGGGCCTTTATTTTTCAAAGTCATTATGTCTCTTCTTGACAGTGTTTCGGAAACACAGCCAAAGAGCCATGCTTAGAATGTGAGAGCAGTCTTCTTCAGGTCATCAGTTGGCCCCAGACCTGGCAGCTCCACACTCCATGAGTGGTCAGTGACGTTCCAAAGGATTATTTTAAGGTATCCACAGTAGTAAGTTGGCCTCCATAATCATAATCAAATGTGTCTCTGTGGGCATGAAGTGTCTGATGAGAAAAGGAGAAGGACCTTGGAACGAAACAAAGGGGACACTACAGCACTTTATGCTTGTTTTTATTTTTGAGGTCCCTTTTGAACCGTGACTTTGGCCCAGTAGCATTTTACAGAACAGTTGGTCTGTGACGAATAAACATCCAGAGTTTCCCCCTCTGCCCATATGTCATATTGCTCTCAGCCCGCGGCATCCTGCTGTGATGTGTTTCTCTTCATGATGGGCCCTCCCAGCGCTCCCCACCCCTACAGGGAATGTAATATTCAGGGTGGTTTGCAGCTGGAGAGCCAGCGAAGGAATATCCACCGTGGGCTTCTTTGCAGTGCAAGATAGCATATCTTTACAACATGAAACAGCAGCAGTTTTGATAGGATGTAATTGCCTCCGTGCACCCGTGTAACGTCCCTCCGTGCCTTTGCACTTAGGAACACCACTGGAAGTCTTCATGTCAACAGGTAATTGGTTCCAGGCAACCCTAACCCTGGGAAATCAGAGGAAGAGAGAGTGACTCTGGGATTTGTCCTGCCTTATTAAGCAGACTAAAAATATTCCTCAGGGCATACTATGACCACTATACCTGCTGGACTTACCAAAGTACTCTGGGTATTTTTTCCATGCTTTTGGAGCTCTGCCACAGAATGACTTTTGGCAACAAGTTTATCAGGTTTCTGCAAACATTCCCTGGAACGGCAACTAATCGCAGTGCACATTTGAAATGTTATCAGTACATCAGATGCATGTGGCTGTGGGAAATTTCATAGAGCTATAAAGAACCCTACACAGCATTTGGGGGCCCTGGGGGTGCACACTGCTGCTGTTTGCTTTACCGCACATCTTAAGTAGTTAACTGTGGTTTCCCTTGCATGCTTGGAAAAAAAACTAAGAGCACTGGGACTGAACTGAACTGAAGTCTTCACAGCAAGTTGCTCGCACATACACACAGTTATACTGAGACCATCTCAGCGCCATGGCTCTCCTGTTTGGGGGAGGCTGAGCTGGAATCCTGTTTTTGCTGTCTGGAAGTCTCCCCAGCAGTGGAATCCAAAGACAGGGGACTTTCTAGAGCATTTTCCAGAGAGCTCTGCAATTTCTGTGCCCTATCTGTGCAGAAATTCAGAACCTCCAGCTGTTTCCCACAGAGGATGTTTACCAGCAGTGTCAACAGATAGTCATCCTTTACTGAGACCGTCATTCATAGAAACAGGACTTCGTTCTTCACAAACTCCCTGGGCACCGTTTTCCAGCTCCTGACATCTGACTGCGAGCATAATGCAACCTGTTAGTACAGAGATTAAACAGATGAGCTATAGTATATGATACATCTGTAGTGCTTTATTACGGTCTGTCAAATAGAAACTATATTTATTCATTAAGCTCATACTCTTCTCTTAAGGAACTTATAATGTTAAGCTATTTACAATGATTTACCTGTTTTTACAGGTGGGTAATTTTCACTGTATCACTTCGGGGTAAGTACATTGCTCAAGGGTAAAGCAGCAGGAGCTGGGATTTGAAACTGGGTTCTTTGACTGCTGGGCAGCAGTTGTAACCACTGCATCACCTGTTGGTAGTGTGGTGTGGGAGGCTGTACAAACATCTCGGTCCTTAAGCAAGCTAGTAATGCAATAGGAAGTGTTAGAAGGCACAGACACACACACGCACGCATACAAGTTATGCTTTTTGGCTTCGTATAAGTGTTTAAATGTGCATATGCCCACACTGTGCTGAGTACCAGTGTTCCCAGAGCCCCCATCCAGAGAGAAGCAAACTGTCCTGCCCGGTCCAAATGGCACGTGTCTTGCCATGACACAAATAGCAGTAGGTCAACAAGCAACTCAAAAATGCTTGCCTCCGCCAGTGTGCTCATCTACATCGCTGCGCCCCCCCCCTCACCCCCTGTTCCTGAAACAGGAAGCAAAGTGTTTTTGTTTGTTGTTCCATTCCTCATTAACACCTCAAAGAGCTTGGGAGCTTGAATGCAGAACTGGGGCTGTTTATGGCTCCATGGGGAGTGGGGCGGCGACAATGGAGTGTGAATGTGTTGGGGAGAAAAAGACAGATGAACAACAGCAGCAGAATGTTAATTGTTTGCTTGGCATGCTGCCTGGGCCCCCTGAAAGTGAGTGTGTAGGGTTAACACTGCTATGTGTATGTCTTTGTCTCCTTCAGGCAGCCTCTTCGGCCCTCAGCAGCCTGGGGCATGTGTACACGGCCATCGGGGACTATCCCAACGCCCTGGCCAGCCATAAGCAGTGCGTCCTGCTAGCCAAGCAGTCCAAGCACCAGCTGTCAGAGGCTCGAGAGCTGGGCAACATGGGCGCTGTTTACATCGCCATGGGTGACTTCGACAATGCCGTGCAGTGCCACGAGCAGCACCTTGCTATCGCCAAGGCTCTGGGTGACCAGCGGGAGGAGGCACGCGCCTACAGCAACCTAGGCAGTGCCCACCACTACCGGCGCAACTTTGACAAGGCTGTGTCCTATCACACACGTGTGCTGGAGCTGGCCCAAGAGCTGGCTGAAAGAGCCATTGAGATGAGGGCTTATGCTGGACTGGGTCATGCTGCACGCTGCATGCAGGATCTTCAGCGCGCACAGCAGTATCATGAACAGCAGCTGGCCATCGCCGAGGGGCTCAAGGACCGTGCCGCTGAGGGCAGAGCCTCTTCCAACCTGGGTAAGAGCATAATGCTGTGGTCCAGAGGGGGAAGGAAAGCAGACACGTGAGGGCTATGCTGTTCTCAGTGCTGTGCTGTACAAATGGGAGGAAACGAGAGCCCACCACTGTAACCAACCCGAACCTCGACATGCAAAAATAGAACAAGAAGAGGAAGTTCTCTGCAATCATATCACTGTTTCCAGCATTAAATTCCACAATGAGAGCTTGCTTTCAGAAGTTTCTGTCCAGCCCAACAAATATGCATAGCCTTGAGAGCCAAGACTGACAAAGCCTTGTTTCCCCTGCATGGCTCCATATCCTCACGCATGGAAGGGCAGGAAACAGTGAAAATAACCAGTTCTCCTCTTGATTTCAATAGGAGCTGCAGGAATTGCATCATAGACAGCTGTCATCAGCTGTAACCACATAAATACTTCTGATTAGACGTTATGCCCACGGCCAAATCCCTGCTGAATGAGGAAGCACCTGGCTGTGGGAAAGTTGAACACTTCTTGCTCCCTTGAGGCCAGGTCGAGCTGTTTTTTCCCAGAGTTAAATGTTTAGACCTAGTTTTTCCCACATGCCAGTATGTTTTCAGGTTCTTTTTTTCTGGCAAAAATCCCAAAGGGATGTTTTAATGAGCCAGATAAGGAGGAGGAAGTGAGAAAAAGGTCAGTATTAGGACTGTCTGAGTGCCAAGGGCAGCAGGTCTAAAATCCACCAGGTAACTTTAAGCAAAATGGTGATATGACATTAGGTGTGGCACATGTCGTGTGCCCTTCAGGACAGTCAGTGCTGTAAAGTTGGCCATTATTGAGCAGAAATTAAAAGTCACAGCTGCATGCTTGTGTTATTGTGCTGTTTGTCTGCCCCTCTTCCCATTCATTCCTGTACTCTTGCTGGAATTTTAATTATACATGGTGCTTCTCTCAATCTGCTTCCCTCACCTGGCACTCCTTATCTTCAATCCTTTTCACCTCTGGGGCAATGTAGGACAAAGCTTGATTCATAAGGTCTTGCAGGCCGGAGCCATGTCTGTGAGTGCAGAGTCTGAGCTTGGACTCTTTGGACACATTGGGCTTAGTGTTGTATCCATGTCTCATACACCAGGCTCAGTCCATGGCCCCGCTCTCTCTACATCTCACTTCCGGTGTGATCACATCCTCGTAATGAATCCGCTCATTTTGGGAATGTTGAGCTTGCTCTTCTTCTTGTTATGCAGAGGATCAGGGCTTCCTGTAGATTATAGCTCACTGAAATATAAGGAGAGTGGAGGCTGAGAATCCAATGGGACTGAGTCGGTCCCAGTACCAGTAGAGCAGTAGACTCGGCTGATAGTGAGTTTTCTCTGCAGGTCACACAGCTCTTTTGTGGGCAATGCAATTTGCGCTCAGTTTTCTGTTTATTCTTAGTCACAAACTGTTTTCCTATCATTAGTACAATTTTACCTCAGTCAGAGAAAGAACTTACTTACTTTTGCCTACTACCCCTCTTGGGGAATAGGCCATCAATAAGGGCTCTCCAGGCATCTCTGTAAGATGTCTTGAGTACTTGTTGGCGTTTCTGTAGTGGTGTGGGTTTTTTATGGGATGGGGTCGCTAGCCCCATGCCCAACCCTCCTCCTTTATCTGGGCTTGGGACCGGCAGGGTACCCCGAAGGAATCCCTCAGCGGAGTTCAGAGAAAGAAGGGTTATTAAAAAATGGAAAATGAGAAATAATGAGAATAAAATAGTCAGCACTGTGCTCTGGAGTCACTGTTATTACTGTAGATTAACTGGAATTGTTTTTGACTTGTCACTGTGTGCAGGAGTAACTGGTTAAAATTCAGATTAGCTACACAAGTACATGGACAGTGGTCAGAGCCCCCCATGGAGATGGAACCCCCCCCAGGATAGCATAGTGGATGATGCAGGAACACAATAAAATGTGGGTTCTGTGCACATCCACCACAACCCATGGTTCCCGTCACGTCATTCATTATGAGACAGACCCCCTGTGGGAAATACTTAAATTATGTTGGGTGAATTGAATTATAAAATGAGATTTGCAGATTGGATTTAGAACACAATTCTTATGTTCTTGGCTGCTGGGGAGTTAGCAGTTCTCTGTATGTTCACAGGTTATGAGAAGTGGTGGTCCTTAACAACGACCACTATCATGTACATATACAAGTGTGTATAGCTGCTCATGAAGACAAATTTGCTGTAATCTGGTGAAAAAGACCAAGGCCTGTAGACTGTGTGATGGTGCATTAGTTTTCCAAATACAGGTGGTCCCCAATTTATGATGGTTTGACTTGCGATTTTTTTTGACTTTATGATGGCGAGCAGGCAATAGACATTCAGTGGAAACCGTACTTTGAATTTTGATTTTTTTCCCGGGCAAGCGATACACGGAGTGATACTCTCTCGCAATGCTGGGCAGCGATAGCGGTCCGCATCTCCCATTCTGTCACACAGAGGTGTGTATTAGGTGTATTAAATACATTTTCGACTTAGGATATTTTCGACTTATGATGGGTTTCAGGGAATGTAACCCCATCGTAAATCGAGGACCACCTGTATGTTTTGAATATAATTTCCATTTGTGGATGGGTTCTGTAAGCTTGGAGAGATAAGTGATGGTTTACTGTCCTCGTTTCATGTGGGCTCAGGTGACTGAGTCAGTAATGGAGCTGGCTAGCAGGGGTACTGGGTGAGACCCTGCAGGAATGCCAGAAGCATGCCTTTGGCATGTGCTCTTGCAGTGTAGTTAATGGGCCTTATTGAGATCTCCCCCTGCCCCCTCTGGCTCACACCAATACACATGGTGCATCGTGAAGTGTTTGTGAGGCTGAGCAAGTCTCCAGCGGCAGCAGGAGTGCCATCCGTCTCACCCCCCCCCCATCCCGTGCTTCCCGACTCCCTCTGATTGGAATCTGCGCCTGTCAGCCTCCTGGTAATTGAAACTGACTTGATGAATCGCTTAATTACCTTTAATAGCTGATTCATAGGGCCCTGAATAATGAAGATAAGAGTAAATGGAGACAGGCCCATAGAAACATTCTTCTTTTAATTAGACCGTAGTTGTAGCAGCTGTTGTTGTGGTGTTGCTGTTGTTGTGTGAACCCCTGGCTCCTGCACCCTGTCCCCCACCTTACATGGAACGGCCTTGCTGGTGAGAGGTGATGCTGATAAAACTGTAGCCTTCATTTCACTGCATTTTTTCATTTAGCTGATACTCTCCTCTAAAGCGACAAATATTTATCTGTTTGTACAGCAGGGTAATTCTCAATTCAGGGTAAGTACTTTGCTGTTCAAGGGTACTACAGCAGATGGGTTTCAAACCTTGGTCTTTTGAATCCAAAGTCTCCAACATATGTAGTACATAGTGTGCATTTATATGCATGCCTCAATCAGTTGAATGTAAGGATTGGTAGATGTATTATCTTATATATGTACGTATGTATTTGTTCAGGGGTTGAGTATAACATTGTATGCATGTTCTGAAAATTGATTACTGATATTTCCTTTCAAAATGAATTCATGTTCAAGTTGTTTTTATTGTCATTCCGCTATTCCTCTATTTCTCTGGAGACCATGGTGCAACACAGAATAGAGTGCAGGACAGTAAATAAATATACAGGACAGGACGTGAATGTGGACATGGATTGTGAACTGTAGGCAGTTGATCAGTGAATGAGCATGATAAAGCAGGGACCTTGGTATACTCTTACAGTCACAGATGAGTAATGCAAACATTATAAAAAGTAGGCAGGCAGAGGTAATATCTTAAGCCTTTTCCAGAATCTTCTGTCTGGCTTCCCTTTCAAGCACTGTTGACCGATGGCAGAGGAACGTCACCTCAGTGTTGACCTATAAAAGGCAGGAAAATATGAGTTCCATGCCATTGTCCGTTATTCATAAGATGGGCAGCACAACACCCAGTCAGCAATATTTTATATTGCCTAAGGCTCATGACTGTGCAAGCAGCTCATTTTCTTTTATTCATGAAATCATGTCCCAATCAGAATGGTGTCATTCTGAAGCAGTGCAGCTGAAGTGTTTTTGCACTAGAGTTTTTTCAGCGGCACTGTTCTCCGCACTGATACCATAGTGCTGGAAGGAACCGCTGACATTGCAGCTTACGTCCATGAGCTTACCTGTCAAATGACTGTGTTTTCAGGGCTGGATTCCTGCTGATGAGAGAAAGAAACTTGTGGGAGCAGGACACAAAAGCATGTGATTCACCTGCAGTACCTTTTCTGCCTTGTCCCAGGCTTTGTGTGGTTTCCCTGTGTAAACAGTGCTCTTGCTGTTGACACAGGTCCACAGCCCCATCTGAGTTGTCCATCTCGCCTATGGAGGCTGCATTTATTTAGCCTACTTCAAATGTAAGGAAGTACGCGAGAATGGGGCATTTTAAACTGAGAAAATAATCCACTTTGGGAGGTAGGATGATTCTGATTTAGACTTTGTGCAGCTGGAAATTGGCTGCTTTAATCAATTTAAAATGGATTGCCATTGTGAATTATTAGATACATCATTTCTTGCTGTAAATTGGATTTCCTGTGCTTTGCTGTGCGCCAGTGCCACGCTTCATTTAAAATGGAACTGTCCTCAAATCCTCTTTGTAGAAAAACCTAAAATAATCTCCAGCGCAGGTTTTACCACACAAGTCCCTGCTCTTTTTGAAAACATGGAGTGTGCAAGGTTGGACGAAAGACGTGTTCAGATTTGGATTCAAGGTGAGTCACTCTCACTAGTATTGTAATCAGGTTCAGAGTTATTTAGAGTCTCCCCTCATACCAAAAAGAGCTATTAACATATGCTCAGTGTTTTTAAAAGTAATGCATTACCCTTAGGGGTGCTGCACTATATTAAGATGTTCCCATAAATAATGAGAATGTTTTTCACTATTGTAACATGCAACATCACAAGTCAAGAAGCCTTTAATGATAAGCATTTGTGCTGTTTGCAGTTTACACTGTGCATTATTTCGCTGAGTTTTGTTATCAGATACAAGTACAGTTTATAAGAGCCTTTTAGACTTAAATTAAAGAACATCATTTTGATTCATGTCTGCTGTCAGCTGTCGTTTAGCTGTCCCTGCACATTCAAGTGTGCAGTTTTTCTTTCAGGCCATTGCCAGCTGCTGTCCCAGCAGCTCATTTTTAATTAATTTGCTAAG
Organism: Scleropages formosus; assembly: GCF_900964775.1. Taxonomy (NCBI): domain Eukaryota; kingdom Metazoa; phylum Chordata; class Actinopteri; order Osteoglossiformes; family Osteoglossidae; genus Scleropages; species Scleropages formosus. The sequence goes on from NC_041806.1 coordinate 11,306,681, forward strand.
TTGAGGATGTAAAAGGCTGATGTGGCCTTGACTTGGCGGAATGTGATCCCAAGTGTGCGCCTAGATGCTGAGGGGATGGTAACTGGAGCCCACTCGTGCTTCTTTTTTTCTTAATGCCTAGCTCAGCCTCTTCTGGACTTCCCTCCTTCATTGCCCTTCTCCCAAAGTTAGCACATACACGGCCCATACCCGTTGTCTCCTCAGTCTGGTTGAATGTGCTGGTCCCCTCTGCATTCCAGTGAGTGTGTTCTCAAAATGTGAGGCACCCAGACTCAAACCCCTTCTTTGTTCTGTGACACTAAACAGACCCACCCTCCTGGAACAAGGCTTTCCATGTGTGCCAGTCAGTCACCTCAGTGGCCTGAACTTGAGCCTTGAGCTCAACAATCATTGAAATGTGTATTGTTCACGTTTGCCCAAAACAATGAAATAATGGCTGGAAACAGAAAAGACGAAACTACCGTTCTTATTGTACAAAGGGGACTCGGCTGAAGTCTTGGGTTCTGGACAGGGCCAGCTTCGTCTGGGCTTCTTCGCAGGGTCAAAGAGAGCTGTCTGAGTGTTTGTGTTGGCAGGGTTGCCTTTCTGCAGACATGCGCTCACTTCTCATTTCATTTCCCTAACACAGAGTAGAGGATGTGCTCGGTAACAAGCTTCACGTATTATGCACTGGCCCTCTGGCAATGGCCATACCATTCTTCAGAGGTGATGGTAAACTCTAAGGCACAGAGGGGGAGTCAGTTCAGAGGGGGGTTCATCTTTTTCAGTCTCTAAAAGATGAAATGAGGGCATTTAGACTGGGCCATTAAGGCACGACACACGTACACAGTCAGAGGTCTTGTGAGTACGGGTCTCAAAGTTGGCGTAAGAGGAGCAAGCATGGCAGTGGAATCACGCTCCTTGAGAAGAGGCTAGCTTTTTGAGTAAACCGCATTTCCATTTATGTCAGTTGTGACTTTGAGCTGACTGAGCCATGGAGAGAAGGGGGGTGACGTGCTGGAGTTGGGGAATGTGGAATTAATCGCAGCTGTGAGGCTGCCTTGGCCTTTGCTGGGCATGTAGACTAGTCTGTGTCTAGGGCTTCATGCACTCCTCCAGGGTCCTGTTCTCTCTCTCTCTTGCTTCTTTCAGACTTCCTCCCTCACGGCCGATTTTAGACTTTGAGGTTGCCGTGCTGCCAACACTGTTCCAAATCCAAAGGAAGAGAAGAAATGCTTCAATGCACTCATATTCTTGTGTTCCTGTCTCCTCTTTGCTGTGTGAAATGAAACACAGGCTAGCTAGTGCCATCAGCAACAGTGAGGAGGGATTTCTCATGACTCACACCATCCCACTACCTCTTCCTGAGAAACACCAGGGAGTGTGGCTGCCTTCAGTTATCAGCCCCAACCCGTCCGACATGCAAGTATAATTTGCTTAATTAGTGACACCGTTTTATTTCACTGCGGTGTTTCCACTGTGGTAGACTTTACAGTAACAATACCGTGTATTATTTGTCTTATTCCATAAGAATACTGTTTACTTATTAGCTGAATTATCTCATGTGAGACGTCTAGCACCAAGGGGTTTCTGTCCATGATGGTGTCTGTGATGGTATATGAGGACCCTTCCTGCAGTTTCTACTAGGCAAACATGTTTTAAGAGTCCATCCTTTAAAAAGACCCTACAAAAGAAAGACACAGTTCATCTGTGCATGACTGGACCTTGAATGACCACATGTTGGAATGATCAGGCAGTTCCATCCATCACAATATTATTTTTTAATACATTACAAAAACAGAAGAAAGTGGTTGGTTAATTAGCTAAATAAAACTCACACACACACACACAGAACCGCTTGTCCCATACGGGGTCACAGGGAACCAGAGCCTACCCGGCAACACAGGGCATAAGGCCAGAGGGGGAGGGGACACACCCAGGACGGGACGCCAGTCCGTCGCAAGGCACCCCAAGCGGGACTCGAACCCCAGACCCACTCGAAAGCAGGACTGTGGTCCAACCCACCGCGCCACCGCACCCCCATTAAATAAAACTCAGATAGTTAAAAAAATGTATTGAAATATCTCATGTAATCTTCAAGCATAAAACCCTCAAAACATGATATAAAAATATATTTTTGGAGATGCATAATTGGAGGGAATCATTGTATTCTTTCTTCTGGCCGTCTCTCTTTCATAAAGCCTCCTTTCTACCTATGCCATCAGTAATTTTTTTCGTTAGTGGTAGGATACTGTATAAAATTAAACAAAATTGGTTTTAAAATAACTTTATTTCGGATGATTATCAGGTATACAACTCTGAATTCACAACTTAAAAGATACTTTATTAAAATTTGTTAGTGTTATAATTGCATACAGTATAAGTACTACTGTGTCAAAATAATTTTAGAAAGCATGCACATTGGAATGAATGGCCAATTGCATGATGGGAATCTCCCACCATCCTTAAAAGTGTGGTCATGCAAGGATGAGTGGTATACATACTGTATATTTGTATTTGTAGGGGGTCCTGGTGAGGGCTGTGCTGTGCTGTGAACTGTCTCCTTGTTCGGTAATCAGGGCTCTGATACTCTGTTGACCCAACAAGCAGCGAATGCACTCAACCCTCATGTGAGCAAATGATTTCAGACCCAAGTCTGGCTGTTCATCTCCTGAACAGTTATCAGAATTATTTAATTAAAGAAGTGTCATCTCTGTAAGTCATTTTAGGTAAAAGCATCTCCTAAGTATCTGTTTAGCTGTGGAAGAAGCAGTGGTATTGATATTGCAGCCTTGGAAATATATGCAAATGCAGAACCAATTGACATGGATTCTAATCCAGTTTAAGGGCTTGAGGGGCACCAACAGCTTGGGGTGTAGTGAAGTAATTACTTTTGCACAACACCTGTTTGACAGCAAGATGCAGGGCTCCAGGTCTTTTTTTAACTAAGCCAATTTCAGGTGCTTACTGACATCACAGTGAAATCGAGGAGTCTCCTGAATGTCTACGTGCTTTACTAGGGCCACCTGAAGGGTCTCGATACAGCAGAGGGTGGACCACCGAGGGAATCCAAGTGTTCTTTGGAAAAAAGAATGATGTTTTGGGCCTGAGTGGGCTGGTTGTGCCCACTGCAGACTGCAGCACCATTGTTTGTATGGTTGCCACTGAATTTCAGACTGGTGGCCTGCAGGAGCCTGCAGTAGTGATACACACTTGTCCAGGTGGTTGGACCACAAGGTTCCTTAAATTTAAAAGAGGTGTGATTATGAAGGGAGGAGTGAGCAAGGCATTTAGAAAGCTGCACACCTCAGTAGCTTCCCTGGCTGCACTTCAATCAGTCTACCATTTGGCCTGCTGCAATTAATAAAATTGCCTTTGAGCCTTCAGTAATTGTAAACAGGGGTGCTGTTAGAGAGAATATTATTACAACATCATGATATTAGTCTTCAGAGTTTAAAGGTCTATAGTATTTGTGAGCAGCACTGTCTGAGAAGCTGCAAGGTACCTACTACTTCATTTTGATTTGCAAATACGAAATCAACGCCTTCCATTTGATCACAGTCTCGTTTTTTTTTAACATAATCAATGTTTTTTTAGGTCTGGACTTCAGCGGTTGAAGACAAATCCTGTTATTGAAGGGTTAAATTTTGCTTAGCTTCTCAAGCGTGGTTTTAGGGGCATCCCTGGTATCGTCCCCACACAGTTGTGCAAGTCCCTTTGTTGTGGAAATCCTCTTATTTTACTGGCACCAGCCAGGATCTCTCTGCTGCAGATCAGTTACACACCGATTTAGTGGAGCAGGCCCTCTGTCTCCCAGACTCCTTCTGGCAGCATCTCCTATGCCAGTCTACTGTATGTGTAACACAGCGCGACAACTGTCATCCTTCCTCCTATGTTTGGCTTGGAAGAGACGATGCCTGGTTACATTTGGGAAGGCTCACACCCCTCTGTCACTTTTATCTGAAATCTTTACAGCCCAAACAGATTTCACAAACTCACTGTGACATCAAAGACAAAAAATAAGCATTTGACGTGCTTCTTAACTATGTTTCAACAATCGTCTGTGTTCAGTGTTCTTACTGACCTTCCCTTTCAAATCAGTGGTGCTCCATCGGTCCACACAGATCTATGATGCTATGCACACTGGGAAACCTTTAAACCCCTCCCCACATTACAGGAAATTGGCTAGGGAATGGACAGAGACATTTAGTACCACAAAGTCACACCAGTGCCTGGAGCAAATAATCATTCACATCTGATTCCCAAAAAAAGTTTACAGGCCTGGTTTGTTGGATGGACAGGGGTTCACGGCCAGGATGGGGAGCCTGAAGATATGTTCAGGAGGTTTCCCAACACATGACAGCAATCCACCTTTTCCCAGTAGGGATGTTCCCAGTGCTATGGAGGCTCTATCACTCAACCTAGGGAAGACCTGTGACCCTGTGGCTTTAACCGGTCAAATTTGCATTCCTGCCGAAAGCGTGTAATCCTCTTAGCTAGTGCTGATGGTGGAGCCCATTTCAGGGTCTCCTTAACACACCCCTTAACACAATCCCTGCCATATTTCATCTCTGTGGTGATGGCACAAACAGGCTCATAGAAGTAAAGTGTTCTTTCACCTTCAGTGGAACATCTTCGAAGCAATAGGCTGAATTGGCCCCCAGTGGTATAAACTACCATCTGAAGTCCAACCCGTTACTTTACAAACATTATTCTGCAGTGACCAGTTTTCTTGGCTTGCTGTTGATTTTCTCTCCCCAGTGATGACCCCTGACCCCTGTCTGACAGAGTGTCTGGAAGATGAAATTTCACCTAGCATCACCCAGTCTAAGAGAGCAGAGAGTGGAGGGGGAGTAAGATGCACAGAAACTTGAACCTTGAAAAGAAATGGTACCCAGAGGTACAGGAGCCTACGGTTTCCTCTGTCTTGGGGCTGCTGTGGAGCAGAGATTGACCCACTTGTCCCAAGCTCAGTAAAATGATGAGAAGACCTAATGAGTTACAAACAGCATGAGGTGCTTGGTTCAGGTATAACACAACAGAATGAAAGAAGGATGTGACAGGACCAGTGCTACTTTCCTCCGTGTCCATATGCTTGTGCAGAGCACCTTATATGATAATTCTCCACTTGTTTAAGAGTACTGTATCCACACAGCTCCAAAGTCCCATAATAAAGGTGTGCAAGTGCTGTGAAGGCTAGGGAAAGTGTGTAAACATGTATTTGTGTCACAAGCCTAGCATCAGCTATTTCTGCAGAATCAGTCCCTTCTTGTCCAACTAGCAAGAAACTAATTGGTAATTCAGACATCCCTGTTCAGCAGAGGCTGTGCTCCTCACTTCTTGAGTTATGTCAGTTCCTTCCTCTCTAACCTCCAGTGCCTGAAGGTCTGCTGGTCTTTGCACCCCAGTGGGATTACCTGCATGCTGCTGATCAGCATTGCCCTTGTCTGTCTGACACTATGCACATATGTTGTGGCCCTTGGCCCTTGGGCTCGTTTCTCTCAAACTCTCTTGGGTTCTTGGCGCGGACTGATCAGTGTGTATTTCGAAGGGGAAGCAAACTGCTCTTCCGATTGCCCATGCCACAGCCACAACTTGAGGTCCTTGCAGCGTTTCAGTGCTGTTTTGTTTTTTCCCAATGTCCCAATTTTTCCTACAGTTGTTTTAGCTTTTATGCTGTGGGATAACAACACTTAATCTAATGAGAAAAGGAAAATGACAAGGGGCATGTGTGTCCTGCCATTGCTGATCACCAGCACCCAGCGCCCTGCTAACCCATTTCTTACATGTCCCCCCACTCTGCTAATGTGTTTTCAGTCTCGCAGGATAATTAGGCCACATAGAGATGGGGAACCAAATTGTAAGGCGCAAGATTAATGTGCCCACAACGTTTGACTCAAAAGTATTTTCCAACAAAAGTAATCATTAGGCCTCTAAACATCGGCTTTCTTTCCCCAGCATCCCGGCTGTGGGGGGGGGGATGGGGCATGTTCTTATGTTAGGATTGTGATTATGACTTTATGGAATGGCAGGTGAAAACAAGATTTCAGGCTCCCTGGAAAATAGAATGTAGTGGATGGAAAAAGAAAAAAAAAGCTTGTTGCTTTGAAATACTATTGTTTTCCAGTTGAATGGAACTGGGTGCTGCCACATGATGTTGTTTTTAATATTCAGGTCTTTGTCCTTTATTTGTTGTTGGTCACTCTATAATATTTCCATAGTTGCTTGTGTTCCTTTTTTGTAGCTTCTGTTCGCATACCATATTTTCTCTATTTTGGCTATCCTTAATTTCAGGAAATGTAATTGTTTTTTGTTCATACATACTGTATTACATCATCAGAGGTACTCTGTCACCATTTTCAAGCATTTTAGAAGTCTTATTTAATCTAGAATGCCCAGGAGGTAGCCACTGGCCCTTGGACCCCCAGAGGTATTTTCTCCCTTGATTTTTGGTTGGGAGTTTTTGTTCATTTCCTCCGTGACCAGTAGACATACTTATAGCTTTATAAAAGCATTATTATGATAGTCTGTAGTGAACTGTCTTTGTGTCTTTGTTCTGATATATTTGTTTTTCTTGCCTTATGCCTGGGTTAAAGTGCTGTGTGTCACTCCGTGAGAAGTGCGCTCTATAAAAATGAATTGAATTGAATTTTCTTATGATTGAATAATGTCAAATTACATGTGTTAATCATTCAGCTAGTGTACTGTAGGGTATCTTCACACTGTAAATCACCTTGGGTGAAAAGGTGTCACATAAATACTAGAGTATTTATCACGTCAAGTCACTGTAGAGAAAAGCATCAGCTAATTGAATAAATGTAAATGTAAATTGTTCTTTTTGCTGATGGTCCACTACAATGTTGTAACATGCTTGATCTTGTAAATTTCCATGTTTTATATACTCTTGTTTCTGACCTACCTAAGAGTTAGAACTAAACTGTTGAAATGTCTTTTTCTTGAGAAAATCTTCCAGAGCAAAAGTGCAAATGCTTATCCCTCTCTTTGTTCTTCTTCTCCCTGCAGGCATTATCCACCAGATGAAAGGAGACTATGAGACTGCACTGAAACTCCACAAAACTCACCTCTCCATCGCCCAGGAGCTGAATGACTATGCTTCCCAAGGCCGTGCCTATGGTAACATGGGCAATGCATACAATGCATTGGGGATGTTTGACCAGGCTGTGCGGTACCACAGGCAGGAGCTGCAGATCTCCATGGAAGTCAATGACCGGGCATCCCAGGCATCCACCCATGGGAATCTGGCGGTGGCTTATCAGGCCCTGGGTGCCCATGACCGCGCATTGCAACACTACCAGAACCACTTGAACATTGCCCGTGAGCTGCGGGATATGCAGAGTGAGGCGCGGGCACTGGGAAACCTTGGAAATTTCCACTGTTCCCGGGGAGAGTTCCCTCAGGCCGTGCCATACTATGAACAATACCTGCGCCTTTCCCCAGACCTTCAAGACATGGAAAATGAGGGCAAAGTGTGCCACAATCTGGGATATGCCCACTACTGCCTGGGCAACTTCCAGGAAGCTGTTAAGTACTATGAGCAGGACCTTGCGCTGGCCAAGGACCTGCATGACAAACTGAGCCAGGCCAAAGCCTACTGCAACCTGGGCTTGGCCTTTAAGGCACTGGGTGACTTCAGTAAGGCTGAGGAGTGCCAGAAGTACCTGCTGTCCCTTGCACAGTCCCTCAACAACTCGCAGGCCCGTTTCCGTGCTCTTGGCAATCTGGGGGATATCTTTGTCTCCAAGAAGGACCTGGGAGCGGCAGTGCAGTTCTATGAACAACAGCTAGTCCTGGCGCATCAGGTCAGTGAGCGCAAAATGGAGGCCTGTGCTTATGCTGCTCTGGGTGCCACCTACAGGATGATGCAGAAGTATGACAAGGCTCTTAGGTACAACATCCAGGAGCTGGAGGTCTACCAGGAACTGGCGGACCTGCTAGGGGAATGCAAGGCCCATGGTCACCTGGCTGCTGTGTATATGGCTCTCGGAAAGTACACCATGGCCTTCAAATGCTATGAGGAGCAACTTGAGCTTGGTCAGAAGTTGAAGGACCCTAGCACTGAGGCACAAGTCTTTGGCAACATGGGAATCACCAAAATGAACATGAGCGTGATGGAAGAGGCCATTGGCTATTTCGAGCAGCAGCTGGCCATGCTGCAGCAGTTGAGTGGTAATGAGGCTCTGCTGGACCGGGGCCGGGCCTACGGCAACCTGGGGGACTGCTATGAAGCCCTGGGAGACTATGAGGAGGCTATCAAGTACTACGACCAGTATCTGTCCATCGCCCAGAGCCTCAACCGCATGCAGGACCAAGAGAAGGCTTACAGGGGCCTAGGGAGTGGACACAGGTTGGTTCACGGTCGCCAGGCATATAAACAAAAAAAGGACAGCAGTATACTTTCTAAAAATGCTTCATTGAAAGGGAAACAGACTCACTTGTCACCCATGTGTCATTTAATGCTTCTTAATTTAAATGCTTGAGTTTCACTTTTTTGTCTCATTACAACATGTGACATTTTTGAAACAACATGAAAATGTGATATATGGCGGTTCCTTTGCCTGCAAGCTGCAGCTAACACGCTTGTCAAGCATGCAGAGCTGCCTTGCATGGTGTTTGGAATTCATCACATGCTTTCACAGTGTGTTTCCCCACATCCCCATACATTTGTCTGTGAGTTGATAATATTGTGTAGATTAGTGCTGGTAAGAAAAGAAAATATCAGAAGGGAGAGTGGGTATTTGTTTGGAATTGATGTCAAAAGGATGGGAGGTGTGGTGGCATAGCAGGCTTGGCCGGGTCCTGCTCTCTGGCAGGTCTGGGGTTTGAGGCCTGCTTGGGGTGCCTTGCGACGGACTGGTGTCCCGTCCTGGGTGTGTCCCCTCCCCCCTCCAGCCTTGCGCCCTGTGTTGCCTGGTTAGGCTCCAGTTCGCCGCGTCCCCGCTTCGGACAAGTGGTTTCAGACAGTGTGTGTGTGTGTGTGTGTGTGTGTGTGTCAGAAAGGGAGCTGCAAGTACTGATGGTAAAAGTATTGCTTTGAATAGGCATTTTGGCTGCCCCCAGCCATGCATTTGCCCCATTAATCATCACCTTTAATTAATTTCCTGTAACAGTAGAAACATTCAGCGTCATTGCAACCTGCATTATCATTCCAAGTTGTTCTTGGTGCTACAGCGTGGTGGGGGGGGAGGGATCCCATTCTCCAAGCATCATACATCAGTCAAGTCCCTGCGTCCCATTGGGAGCACAGCGGGGTGGTAAAGTATGCTGTCAGCGTAACCCTATTACCCCATGCAAGCAGAGGGGAAAAATAGACAGTGGGTCTCCTAAAAGGTAAAAATGAAAGATCCCAGGATGCTCCTTTTTCAGCCATAATAATGTAAAATATTGCCCATGTGGTAATGCAGCTGTTTCAGAATACCATGTCAGTAGTCCAGGAAGTGAAGGCTGGAGCACAGGAACTGTGTCACCCACAGTGTGAATGTTATCCAGGGACAGTTTGCAGCCTTTGAACTTCCACTGCAAGAATACCATAACTGTAGCTCGGTATTTTCCTTTTTTTAACGTAGGAAATAGTGCCATTTTTGCCATTGTTTTTGGACACTCCATAGCATTAGTGGTGTATACAGGTTGTTAAGGCCATGAAAGAAGATAAAACTTGCAGTGGATTTTGATTACAGGTCATAAAACAGAATATCTGCAACACTGTTTCCTCTAATCCCTGGTATGTAGTAATTGCTAATTATTGATAGTAGAACCATTAAAAAGCACTAAAAGCCTACTGAATGCATGGCAAGTGCACACATATGAAGGTATTAATGTACGCTCTGCCCCTCCTGTCACCACAGGGCCATGGGTAACTTGCAGCAGTCCTTGGTGTGCCTGGAGAAGCGGCTCGTGGTGGCTCACGAGCTAGGGGAGTGTGCAGGCAAGGCACAGGCCTACGGAGAGCTTGGCAGCCTGCACAGCCAGCTGGGAAACTATGAGCAAGCCATCTCCTGTCTTGAGCGTCAGCTGGCTATTGCTCGAGATACAGGCAACCAAGTACTGGAGGGTGAAGCCAGTAGCGGCTTGGGTGCTGTGTACCAGCTCATGGGTGATTACGACGCTGCACTGCAGTGCCACCAGCGTGACCTGCAGATCACTGAGGAGGCAGGCAATGCTGAGGGTCAGTGCCGTGCCTACGGCAACCTGGGCCTCACTTATGAGTCACTGGGTAACTTTGAGCGCGCCGTCGTCTACCAGGAGCAGCACCTGAGTGTTGCCGCCCAGATGAACGACCTTGTGGCCAAGACACTAGCCTACAGCAGTCTGGGACGTACCCATCATGCCCTGCAGAACTACTCTCAGGCCGTCATGTACCTACAGGAGGGTGAGTTATGAAGCAATGTGAGCATGATGGGATGGTGTCTTGGTGCAGTTTGATGCTCAAAAGTCCAGACCAAGCTGGTCTTCACTGTGCCACAGTGCACTCATCGCTGTTTCCTCAATACAACAGTTTGCATAGTAAACCGTAATAATAGGATAAACTTAAATTTCTATAGTATCTTTAAATGTTCCTCTTCAAAGAGTTAAAAGAAAATTATATAAGGATAAATAATAAAACAACAGAAATAAATTTTATAAAAATCAGATAAATAAAAAAAATACAACATTAAGACAGCAATAAATGACAAGAAGAAAAATAGCAAAAAATTATGATAGAGAAAAGAGGAATTGAGCACTTAAATGTCTTACTGTAAGGAGGGGAATAAACTGGCCACTGAAGCTTTACAGGGGAGCATTTGAAAATTAAAGGCAGTTGGAACCCTTGCATCAAGCCAGTGCAGGGCTATTAGCACAGGTCTGGTGTGGTCACTTGCACGGGTTTTAACCAGGAATTTGTTTCCGGAGTTCTATACACAGAGCTTGTTTTAGGTGGATTTTAAGGTTCCAGCAAGGAAGGCCTTTGCACAAATGGCAAGCAACTGATCTCTCGCTTTCAGCAACAGGACAAGGGAGGATGGCATGTGGTCTGGCAGTGTTTCTTAGGTGAAAGGTTTTAACAAGGCACTTCAAGTGTTTATCAAAAGTGAGACTCGGATCAAATAGTACTTTCAGTTTTTAACAGAGATTGAACTCGAAATGTCATGCCATCTATGTACGTGGAGCCAGCATTTACTTGGCTCAAGTGATGCAGGCTGCCAGCTGGGATAACCTCAGGCTTGTTGCCTTTTAGATGTAGAAATGTTTAAAGTTGTCCAGGACTGAACATCAGAAATGCAGCTGGAGCGTGTCAAGACTCCAATATTAGTACATGTACACAGTAAATGAAGGCCTCTTATGACCATACTTCACGCTCCCACCATCTTGTTAAACAAAAAGCAACTTAGTTTGTACCTGTATGGGGCCTAAGAGCTCAGTGTTTGTCTGTGTGAAAATTGTTTGTACCATATACGGCCAATTGTTGCTCTGTTTACACACAGCTCATGTTTCTGTGGAAAGCGTGAGAAGCCTTCATTTGGAAATAGGCCTCAAACTTTATAGGAGTTAGTGCAACCACTGCATCTGTGCTGACCTGTTTCCATCCAAACGTTGTTTTCGTCTCCAAGTATGTGTAGGGTTTTGCTTCAACTAGGCTCTATGAGCACACAGGGAATTATAACTTTGGATACTTAGTTTTTGTTTCTCTGCTGGGTTTTGCCTCAGAGTCCCATGCGTAACCAAGCCAGAAGTGGCAAATAATCTCTTTTAAGCCTTCAGCCAGAATTTTCCACCTAGGCTTTAAAAGAAAAACACCAACTCGTCAGTGATGATGAATATTTTGAATTGTTTAAAAAGGATTAATTTGTTCTCGCTTTCATTTGACACAAGCATGCGTCATGATTATTAATACCATAATTTTGCAATTTCCAGATGCATTTATGTAGGACAGCGCACAGCGCTGCCGTTTGATAGGTTCCCCATATATAGCTCCTGTTGTGCTTGTGTTGCGGAGGCTGGAGCTTCTCAGAGTACAAAAGCTCCCTCCTCTTGGGGCGCGAGCCCACAGCCCTCTGATGACAGCTCAGTGCTGCGGCATGATGTAACGGCTGCTCCACTTTGCAAACTCTACATGTCTCGAGAGACCTGGCGCCCCACAAACAGCACGCGTCAGCAGCACTTGGACTGGCCATTAGGGGTGTGGCTAAGGACTGACAGAGGAGTCCCACCCACTGTCAGTGCTCCATTCGGTTATCACTGTGACCCCCCTCATGAATCCTATTGCTGAATTTACCTGATAAGGAGCATAGCCACCAATCCCCCTGAAGAACAAAACCCTTGAGTCCCTGACAACCAATTAGTTCTTTCTAACCGACCTCAGTGTAAAATGTCTCATATGTTTCTCACCCAACTTTCCTGGCATGTCCTCCTTTCTTGCCTCTTGTTGTTTTTCTGAGCGGCTGCACATATTCCTGCCTTAATTGGAAGGGTACTAATTGGGCAAGGCACCCCAAGTGTCAGCAGACAGGGCTGTTGCTAAGAGATATATTGGGGGGGGCTACATCACAAAGCCTCATTCTGTCATGTTTTTGCTTCTTTTAATGTCATGGGTTTTATAATGAACTTTTCTTAGTTTTTCTATTGTTTTTGTGTCTCATTTGTCATATGTCCGCTTGCCTGCGTGAAGATGTGTGTGTCGGTGAATAAGGCAGTGTTAATTTCTGCACTCCATGTCTCTCTATGCTCTCTCTCTCTCTCTCTCACTCACACCTTTCATAGCTCAGTGGAGTAACTGCTGTGAAAGAAATTATACTTCCTTTTCTGGAACCGATCAGTTGCAGGGAATCTGCACAAAACACTCAGACATGTAAAGACTTTTCACAACAACATCGGCTGATGGGAGAGCTCTGTACAGCTGGATGTCTGTCCCTGATCAGTTTGCGTTGCCTCCCTTTATTTGCAAGCTTATACATACAGTACGTCATCATAAAGCATTGCAACACTTTAGAAATTTCCCTTGCATCCAATGCAAAAGTGATCTTTACGCCGAACATTTTGTCCCCGTTTAAGAAGTGTGTTGGGACACATCCTAAAGGTTAAACTTTTTTTGCGTTTCCTTTTCCCTATCAGCATTTCTCCATTGTGTTGAACAGACAACATACATTTTTTTGAACGTCTTAACTTTTACATCACACTAGAACATATTAATTATGCGATAATTTTAACTACTTGAACGTATTTCACACTACACTTGAATGAACAATTTTTCACACCACACTGCCCAGCTCTTAGCAAGCCTTTGAATACAAGGGGCAGCATCGTGGAACAGCAGACAGCTCCGGTGCCTCACCTATATTTATGTTTTGCGGGCGCTTTTCTTTAAAGTGACTTACATTACCTGCTGTTATTTACACATTCAAGCAGTGGGATAATGTTTTCTAAAGCAATTTCGGGTAAGTACCTTGCTCAAGGGTACTATGGCAGTAAGCGGGATTTGAACCTGCAAACTTCTGCAGTAGCTTTATTTAAGTGTAAATGTGTGAATTACTGTAGGTAGGGTACTACATTGTATCCAACAGTGTGAGTCACTTTGGATAAAGGTGTATCAACTAAATAGTAGTTAATAATCATTGTGTGTTACTTTGAAGAAAAGCATCTGCTAATGGAATAACTGAATGCAAGATCAAACAGTTGGCACTAGCACTATTCCGGAGTACTTGTCGGTCAGCCAGTGTCCCAAGGTCATGGACAGGTCAAGTTTGGCACCTGGAGGAGACCTCGCCAGGCAATTATGACAGGTGTTGGGAAAAGCGGTGGAGGCAGTGGGAGTGTTTGTAGAGATGGCTTTCATTTTATCAGTTATTTGCATTTTATTATCAGAAAATGCAGAACTCTTCTGGAAATGCTCACACTTCTTTTGAATAACAGTGATATTTTTCTGCTTCATATTTAGAGAGAGTGACAACAAAGAAAGAGGCAGGTAAAATATTTGATAAACAAAATACATACAAAAACAAAATATATGTATGTATTTCTTTAATATGTGTGTATATTAGTATGTATTTTTTATCAGGAGGTATCCTGTCCCAACAGTGGAATACGATGTGAATTTGGATATGAGAAAACAGGTGAGCAAGTATGGAGAGAGAGAAGGATGAGAGGGAACTTCTTCTCAGGCTCAAGGTCTAATGAAAGCCCATCATGGCTGGGTCCTGACAGCTCTTCCCCAGCAGGGAAGGCGAAAGGGGAAGAGTGGGATAGCAATAACCAGCCTTCAAAGTGTGTGGCCGAATGAGTGCTGAGAGTTCAGGAGTTCGCTGACGATGTGCCTGGAAGAGCCCTCTGTGAGATCACAGGATCCCGGCATGCCATTAGGATGGCATTATCACTCTCCCAGAGGCATGGGGAGGTGCCTGAAAGCCTGTTTCCTGCTCTAATGAAGGAAGAAGCTCTGGATGAGAGTTCTCATGCATTCCCTCCCATAATACAAAGGTTCTCCGGTTCACTTCCACATGACAATTCTGCACTTTTTTGAGTTCGTTCTTCTTTTTGCTCTGGGTTCATATTACTGACATCCCAAGATACTGCCACTGGGGTGGTGAAAATTGGACTTTACAAGGGGTTTCATTACTCTTTTATGGAGCATTTCTTTATATGATGACTGCATTTGGATTTTGTACTGCTCCTCTGACAACTGTGCAGCTCAAGACAAGAGCCTCTTTCTCTCAGTTACAGTTTAGCTTGATTTGTGCTGCATTAACTTCTCAACCTCCATTAGCCCTTGTTTACTAGTTTCACCTGTTATAATCTCAGTGATCATGACCCAGTTTGGACTCTCCAAACCATGTCAACTTGTTCATTAAGTGTCAATTCATTCATATAGTTTTATTTTTTGTCTTCACTGTTTTTCTGTTAATATTAAGTATACAGTATGTAATTGCTACAAATTAGCTGAACGAGTATAGTGAAACAGTATTATGAATTACTGACATCCCTTGATTTACGAACTCTCTTTCTCCAAAATTTAGCCATGACAGCCCTTGTTTTTGATACCCAAATTTCAGATCGATTTATCGGTATTTCAAAATTTACCCGAAGCCTGGTCAAACTGGCAACCTTCAAATCCAAATGCAGCAGATGTTACAACTGTGCTAGCACTGCCCTTTAAGCGTGGAGGTGATGTCATCATCTGCTGGATGTTTGTGTGAGGTGGACAAACAAAATAGAATCAGCTGCCCATTACTGGAATGATTGCAGAGACAGCAGAGTCAAAGTTTAGCTGATTATTTCAGATATATGTGTGCATTTCGACAATAGTGCGCAGATTTTCACAATAAACAGGATGTGCCTGGGTTATTGCTCAATCATGCAGAGAGCCAATCAGTTTACTATGAGGAGAACCCAAAGTTGGTTCAGGGCCAGGGTTTGAGACTGTGGTCTGGGAGCAGGACAGCAAAGGTAACACACATAAGGCACCTTTTGTATTGTTTTTTGAGATCTGCATTGCTTTAGAGAAAAGTGTCTGCTAAATTAATGAGAAACAAGGAAAAGACCATTAGTTGTCAAAGCATACTGCCTAGAAACATACCTATACAAAGGGTTCTTCAGGAACACCTTCAATTCATAAGGCCATGGAATACCTTGCTGATTCACTGAGTTTGTGTGTCCAATACATACAGCAACAAACAACTTGCTCAGTGATTTGTTTTTTCTCAGTTTTATGTGAGTCGCATGGCATAACTTCGGCTGCCTGTGTTCAGCTCACTGTCTTGATGATGAAAATTTGTTGTAGTATAAAAATGTAGTAAACACACTTCTGTGTTGAATGTGTATGTGTTCCTCGTTGGTGTGTTTGTCTGAGATTGTGTAGTGTGTGTGTGTGTGTGTGTGTGTGTGTGTGTGTGTGTGTGTGTCTGGTTTAGCAGGTACAGTGCTGTGAAAAACTATTTGTCCCCATCCTGATTTCTTCTGTTTTTGTGTATATCTCATACTACGTGGTTTCAGAAATTAAAACAATCTAACATAAAACAAAGGCCAACTGAGTAAACACAAAATACAGTTTTTAAATAATGTTATGTACTGAAGCAAAGAAGTTATCCAATAGCAACTGGGCCTGTGTGAAAATGTATTTACCCCCATAGTAGATTTCACCAAATCTATGAAACTGCATTCATATTGGGGTTCAGCTGGACTAGATGCAACCAGGCCTGATTACTGCCAGCCCTGTTCAATCAAATCAATACTTAAATAGATCCTTTTCAACAGCATGAAATTGGTTAAAAAGTCTTACCCAGTAACACACTATGCTAAAATTGAAAGCAATTCTGAAAATGAAGAAGAAGGTGATTGAAATATATCAGCTTGGGAAGGATTACAAAGCTATTTCAAAGGCTCGTGGCCAGGCAAAAACCACTGCT
Organism: Scleropages formosus; assembly: GCF_900964775.1. NCBI lineage: Eukaryota > Metazoa > Chordata > Actinopteri > Osteoglossiformes > Osteoglossidae > Scleropages > Scleropages formosus. The sequence goes on from NC_041806.1 coordinate 11,323,054, forward strand.
AACCCAGGAGAATATTAAGGCTTGTCTGAATTTTGCCAAAACACGCACCTTGAAGATCCTCAAACGTTTTGGGAGAATGTTCTGTGGGTTGATGAGTCGAAAGTGGAACTGTTTGGAAGACGGGTCCCGTTCCATCTAGCATAAATGAAACACCGGATTCCACAAAAAGAACATCATACCTACGGTCAAGCATGGTGGTGGCAGTGTGATGATGTGGGGATGCTTTGCTGCTTCAGGGCCTGGGCAACTTGCAATAATTGAGGGAAATATAAATTCTGCTCTCTACCAGAAAATCCTTAAGGAGAATGTCCAGCCTTCAATCCGTAAATTGAAACTCAGGCGCAACTGGATTATGCAACAAGACAATGATCCAAAGCATAGCATTAAGTCTACCTCTGAATGCCTCAGAAAAGCAAAATTTAAGTTTTGGAGTGGTCTAATCAAAGTCCTGACTTTAATCCAATTGATATGCTGCAGCAGGACCTTTAACGGGCAGTTCATGCTCAAAAACCCTCCAATGTAGCTGAACTAAAACAGTTCTGCAAAAAAAGGAGTGTGCCAAAAATCCACCACAGCTCTGTGAAACACTGATCTCCAATTATCGGAAGCATTTGGTTGCAGTTATTCCTGATAAAGGTGGCACAGCCAGATTTTAAGTTTAAGGGGGCAATTCGTTTTTCATATGGGTAATAGGTGTTAACTTCTTTTTTGCAGCAATAAAAAAATTAAATTCAAAACTGTATTCTGTGTTTACTCAGGTTGCCTTTGTTTTATGTTGTATTCCATTCGAAGATCTAAAACTATTTTGTATGAGACATACACAGAAACAGAAGAAATCAGGATGGGATCAAATACTTTTTCACAGCACTGTAAGTTCCAATGATGACAGAGGTGTGCACTTCTCAGTTCTTTTTCTGTGTTATGCTCACATGCCATGCTCTCGACCTCACCTCAGGTCTGCGCTTGGCAGAGCAGCTCAGTCGCCGGGAGGATGAAGCCAAGATCCGGCACCGCTTAGGGTTGTCCCTGTGGGCCAGTGGGAACCTGGAAGAGGCGCAGCACCAGGTACCTGTTCCAAAACATAGTCACAGGGTTAAAGCTTCTTTCTACTCTGTCCAGTGCTCCATGACTTCTGTGTGAACAGCCCTTTCTACTATGTGTGTGGTACATTGCTGTGCTGTACACGTGTAAGAGGTTTTCTGCAGAGTAACACTGTAATACACCTTAGAAGGTATTAAATAATACTCATGATGTTGCGTTAAGTCTAAAAATGAATCAGTTTTCAGTTCAGTGTGCTTTATTGTCTTGTTTTTTCCAATTGGGTTGCTGAAGTTAATTTAATGAACAAGATTATGTTGTTACAAAAATGATACACTGCATACATGAGTGTGTATAATGGTTTATTTTTAGTTACAATTTGCATAATTAGTACATTTGTCAGGGGGGTCACGGTGGCACAGCAGGTTTGGATGGGGCCTGCTCTGTTGTGGGTCTGGGGTTCCAGTCCTGCGTGGGGTGTCTTAGGGTGGGCTGGCGTCCTGTCCAGTTTAGTCTGTTTGTCTTCTCCAGGTGCTTCCTCCTGCAGTCCAACAAACCATTTGTCCACTTACATTGTACATTACTGTACATTCAGTTTACAGTATATTCACTAGCTCACTAACTGTCTCTTGGTCAGCGATTGATTGGCTGTCATGAGGTGGACAGACATTCAATTCAATTTATTTTTATAGAGCACACTTCTCACCCAGTGACACAGAACACTTGAAAATAGGCATAGAACAAAGAAACAAATGCATCACACAAGGAAACAAAGACTCTACAGACTAGTGTAATACAAATGCTTTTCAAAAGCTATAAGTATGCCTACTGGCCTTGGAGGAAAGGAACAAAAACTCCCAACTGAAAGTCGAGGGAAAAAAACCTCTGGGGGTCCACGTTGCCAGTGGCTGCCCACCCCTTCTGGGCATTCTAGATTAAACAAGACTTCTAAATCAGATTACAGGTAGCAGTGGCATTGTTGCTGTATAGTAGCTCGATTTCCCAATTCCGCAAGGTATGTCTTGTCCATCATGGCTGTTGGTCACCATCTTCAGTCCGTATGGGGTGCTTCTGAAAACGGCCAACTGGCTGGCTGGCCTCCTTGGGTCTTATTGTAACAACAATCCTCAAAAAGAAGAAATTGTTAGTAATTTATAACTTTAAGATTAATACGTTTTGACACAGGGTGGGAAAAACTGAAACCCAGCCACGTGGAATTAAATTTTGTGGTGATATGCCCGAGTGAACATATAACTCTTTAGTCTGGATTTGAAGACTAATACAGACGAGGCATTTCTGACAGTAACTGGTAGACTATTCCACAGTTTGCGTGCTCTATAGCTAAAGGCATGACCTCCTACTGAGGTCTTATTGATCACACTTACTTTAAGGTAATCCGCATCCAATGAATGAAGATATCGTCTTGGAATATAAGAATCAATAATCTCAGAAAGGTAAGCTGGAGCAATGCCTTATAGCAATGTCTTATAGGTCAGAAGTAGGATTTTATAATCAACTCTAAATGTAACTGGGAGCCAGTGCAGCGATTTCAGGAACGGTGTTATATGGTCATAATTCCTAGTTCTAGTGACAATTCTCGCAACAGCATTTTGTACCAACTGTAGCCTGGATGCAGTCTGGTATGGACAACCTGATAGTAAAGCATTACAATTGTCCAGCTTGCTTGAAACAAAAGCATGAGCCAGCTTATCTGCATCCTGCCTATATAGGAATTGCCATAATTTAGCTATATTTCTCAACTGAAGGAAGCGTGGCTTAGTCAGAGCCTTTATGTGAGATACAAATGTCAACCTTTGATCCAACAAGACACCTAGATCCTTAACACAGTCTGTACTCTTGAAGCTTATAGCATTTGTGGTAAATATTGGCGTGATTATTGATTGCGTCAAGAGTTTTGGCATCACCGCCCACCACAAGTACATCTGTTTTGTTGGCATTTACAGATAAAAAATTTTTACTCAGCCATAGCTTTATATCGGTAAAACAATTAGGTGAAGACACCACATGTGATGGGTCATCAAGCTGAAACGAAACATGTAGCTGTGTGTCATCAGCATATGAATGGAAATTTGCATTGTGTTTATCAATGTCACTCAATGGTAACTTATAGATTGAGAACAATAATGGACCTAATACAGACCCCTGAGGCACATCATATCAAACTGTAGTTGAGATGGAGGAGGTCCAGTCATCTGATTTCAAAACAAATTGTTAGTTAAATATGAGTCAAACCACTTCAGGACAGTACCCCTTAGTCCAACCAGGTTTTCAAGTCTATTCAGTAGAATACTATGGTCTACACTATCAAACGCAGCACTGAAGTCTATTAACATACCTAGAGCTCTGACCAGCATTAGAAAAAATTAGAATATTATTAACACATGTGACCTCCGTTTCTGTGCTGTAACCAGAGTGGAAACCAGACTATCTTTTCTAAAATTTTGGATAAAAATGGTAGATTGGAGATGGGTCTATAATTACTTGGGTTATTACAGTTCAGATCTGATTTCATTAGTAGGGGTCTAATAACGGCAACTTTAAATGCTGTCGGAACACAGCCACTAATATGTTGTTACTTAACAATATTAACAATAGGTTCTGCAAGCATGGAAAGAACAGGTAGTACCTTTTATAGCGTGAACTAGCACGATAATTTCCTCTACAGTTATTACATCGAAGCTACTGAAACAGTGCAGATAGAAACTAATATTATACTCAGAACCGCTTACACTGCCTAAGACCGAACTAGAAAGCATGATGGATATTCTCTAATTTATTATTGAAAAACGACATAAATTCATCATTAGTAATAGAAGCAGAAATACATTGTTTATCTTTGTGTTTACCAGTTCAGTCAGCAATGGCATTAAAGAAGAAACAAGGGTTTTTCTAATTTTCATCAATTAATTTTGCGCAGTATTTGGATCTGACATGAAAAAATGCTTTTCTGTAATTTTTTTAGACAATCAGACCAGGCTAAATAATAAACATTCAGTTTAACTGAGCGCCAGTTATGCTATAATTTACGACATTCTTACTTTATTGCATGAGTTCATTTGTTGAACTATGGCAAGTTTCTTACAGTTCGAGTAAGTTTACTTTTTGGTGGAGCCACAGAGTCTGAGGTGAATTTCACCACTGAATTATACTCAGTTATACTCTCTCTCTCTGGATCCTAACTGGGTCCAAAACGGCTGGTGTCGCTCTTCCTTTCTGTCTAAAACTCTAGAATGAGCTTTCTGAATTCCTCACCCAGAACCATTTCTTCGATGGATATCAGTCTGGATTCAAAGTTGGTCACTTCACGTTGACAGCGCTTCTGGCAGTGTCTGATGCTTTCCAGTCAGCTAGAGCTGCCTCCCTCTCCTCGCACCTTATCCTCGCCGATCTGTCTCTAGCATTTGACGCTGTCGACCACCGGACCCTACTCTCCTCTCTTAGTCAGCTGGGATCAAAGGAGCGGCACTAATATGGTTTGAGTCCTACCTATCTTACAGATCCTATCAAGTGGTCTGGCGGAGCTCTCGTTCTTCTCCTCTGTCTCTCTCAACATGTATCCCACAGGTCTCGGTACTGGGTCCTTTGCTCTTCTCAATCTACACCTTCTCCCTCAGCCTTGTCATTGCCTCCCACGGATTCAAATACCTCTGCTACGCTGATGATACGCAGTTCTTCCTCTCCTTTCCAACAGGAGTATAAGGCATTTCTGTGCGCATCGCTGCCTGCCTATTGGACATCTCTGCATGGATGTCTGATCACCACCTACAGCTTCAACCTCTCCAAAACAGAGATCCTGCACCTCCCAGCTGGCCTGTCTTCCTGTCGTGATCTCGATGAAATCGGACAACTCACTCATTTTACCCACCTCCTCGGCTGAGAGTCTGGGAGTGATGATAGACTTGAGTCAGTTTTTCTCTCAGCACATTGAAGCCACACCCTGGACTTGCAGGTACATCCTGCATAATATCTGCAGGATCCATCCTTACCTCACAACCGACTCTGCGCAACTACTTGTCCAGGCCATGGTGACATTGCAATTCTTGACTACTACAACTCTCTCTTGTCTGGCCTTCCTGCTACTGCCATCAAACATCTCCAGCTGATACAGAATGCTGCTGCCCGAGTTGTGTTTGACTTGCTGAAGCGTTTGCATGTATCTCCTCTCCTCGTTTCTCTGCATTGGCTTCTCATATCTGTCTGGATCAAATTTAAGACCCCGGTGATGGCTTACAAATGCATCAGTAGAACTGCTCCCATTGGTCTACAAGACTCGATCATTCGCTACCCCCAATCAGACTGCTACGCTTTTCCACATCTGCCTGCTTGGTGGTCCTACACACAAAAGGTATAACACGGAGGTTCTCAGTTCTGGTTCTGTCGTGGTGGAATGATCTCTCTGTAGCGTCCGGACGGGAGTCCAACACGGACGCACGTTGCTATTACGTCCGAACACGGACGAAACGTAAAATGACCTCACGTGCAGGGTGATGTTAAAAGTGCACTGTGTGTACTGTAAGACACGCAGTGGAAGTGAAACAGGAAACACAAGACCAGGAAACACACACAGTGTTTGAACTACGGTGAACAGTGAAACGCTACTCTGTGAGTATGACCGCAACCCCGAGACATGACGAAATACCGGACTGGAACACTGGACCAGGACTGGAGAACAAGAGGCAGGAATTGACAGGACGGGCACTCGGGACTGGAACATGAACACCTAGGAAACAGACTGAGGGAACAAGAGACTACGAATCGCCAAGAGAGCGCAACAGAACCGCTGATTAAGAATCCGCAATTGGTTCTGCTCCACTGGCTCCTTTTATACCTCCGTGTCCTATGAGACTGTGAGGTGATACGTGGGTGTTACCTAGCGGCACTGAGTGGCGCCACCTCTGACCAGGAGGGGCAGTGACCCCGTGGGACATGACACTCCCTCTCTCACTCAGAACTGCTGAATTTTTGTCCACATTTAAAAAGGGTTTTAAAACTCATCTTTTCTGGACTCATTTCGCCCACGATTGAGACGTTCCATGCCGAGCTGGGGATCCAAGATGCCATTTACCAACATTATCATTATTACTTGTTACACACTGGCTTACAAATTGTTACTTTCTAGAATGCCCAGGAGGGTGGGCAACCACTGGCCCGTGGACCCCCAGAGGTTTTCTTCTCCCTCAACCTTCAGTTGGGAGTTTTTGTTCCTTTCCTGGTGGCCAGTAGGTATACTTATAGCTCAATAATAAGTTCTTCATTATGATAGCCATTAATTGACTGTCTTCTTTGTTTGTATCAATTTTTCTTGCTATATGCCTGTGTTAAAGCGCTCTGTGACACTGCGTGAGAAGAGCGCTCTATAAAAATAAAAATACACACACACATTTTCAGAACCGCTTGTCCCATACGGGGTCGCGGGGAACCGGAGCCTACCCGGCAACACAGGGCGTAAGGCCGGAGGGGGAGGGGACACACCCAGGACAGGACGCCAGTCCGTCGCAAGGCACCCCAAGCGGGACTTGAACCCCAGACCCACTGGAAAGCAGGACCTGGTCCAACCCACCGCGCCGCCACCGCGCCCCTCCCCCCTCTCAAAATAAAAATAAAGAAATAAAAATAAATGATCTCTTAAGTTCATGTAAGGTATGAATGTTCATGATCATGATCGGATCAATCCTTTACAGAGCTACCCCTGCAATGTAATGTAAATGTTTATATGCATCTAAAAAAAAATGAGTAGGAAGGTGATAAGGAATTGCATCTGCAGCTATGTGTCTTTCTCCTAAGGTAATGCACAAATTGTTTTTTTCTACAAGATGTGCGTCGCTTTGGAGAAGAGCATCTGCTAAATGAATAAATGTAATGTAATAAATAATTTTAGTAGTAGTATTTTCATCACATGATTTTGGTCTTACTGTTGTCAGAAGGTTTAGATCAAAGGTTAAGTAATGACTGGAAATAGTCTCGTTTAAAGGAATAATATCTACATGATGATCATCTGCACTGTAGGTTGTGATGAGATTGAGCGTATGGTTACGGGAACGAGTAGGACCATTAACTTCTGTAAAACCGACGGAATTTAAGAGACTCATGAAACTATTAGCTAAAGTAAGTAACAACACGTCTGTATGAATATTGAAATCACCCATCAAGGTAATTTTGTCATGAGTATTGACTAAATCGGTTATAAAGTTACTAAATTCCTCAAGAATAGAAGAGTATGGTCTAGATGGACGGTAGATTAGAAACGCCTGTCCAAGGTGTTCCCTGTGTTTTGTGTTTTACGTCCCTCTGTGAAGTGCTTTGTGCTGTATCTCCGGTGGAATGAGTGAGTACACAGAAGTGTAGTGGTTCTTCTGCAGTCATTCCTTGTGTTTGGAGAGGGTGTTGGGTTCACGCTTGGATATAACCCAATGTTTGTATCTGCAGTGAACTTTACTGTGATCCTTTTCTTTATTTTGTGAAATAGGCTGTACTGAAATAGGCTGTACTCACAGTACTATAACTAATAGCTCTATTGCACTCTGTTATTATTGCCACGCTTAACACTACATAATATGTTTGTTTGTATGATAAATAAAGCTTTATGATAGTGCGTCCCATTTCATCTCCCCATCCTTCTGATGTATGTGTGACAGAAATGTTCAAGACTTCTCACTATAATGGCCATGACAAGGTTTGGCTCCAACGGTTTTAAGTGGATAGCTCATACTCATCTTCTGTGGCTTTTTTGTTATTCTTTTTTCCCAGTGCTCTTAGATGTGATTTTAGGAAAGGTAAAAGATTTTCTTCTCCTCCTGTACATAGTTCAACTGCAGTAATGGACTGTATTGCAATGAAGCAGCTCTGTTCTAAAGGGAACTTGGACCTGAGCACCCCACAGAGGTCCAGACACAGCCGGAAGCCTCCTGTGTCATTGTGGTATTTCTGAGGACTCAAAGGGCCCAGCTTCAAATCTCACCTTCTGCTCTAGTACCCTTGAGTAGGGTACTTACCCTGAATTGATTCTGTAAAATTACCCAATTGTATAAATCAGTGTATGTAGCAAAGTAAACACTCTTCATTACTTTGGAGGAAAGTGTCAGATAAATATGCTTACACTCTGAACAGCAGCAAAGGTGCAGTTTGCTGTGCCAGCAACAATACCGAAAGAAATGAGGTGGCACCTTTGCTCTATAGCAGCAATAACACCCACAGTCACCTATGGCAACAATAATCCCCACAATCCTTTACAGCATCAATAATACAGACAGTTCTTACCACAGGAATAGCTTCAGTGTTTTACAGCAGCAGCACTACTAACAGTGCATTATAACAGTGGCAATAATTCCCTCAATCCCCATGCATGCAGATTGTGCAGTTCTGCACACCAAACCAGTAGATAGATACCTAAAAGGGACACAGTCCACAGATAATGGATTTGAACCAGACTCAACCCTGACCCCCCCCATAGCGTATCTCTCTTACATTGCACAGTGGGATCTAGATCCTATCAACACAATGCATATTGCATGGGAGGAGCAGGGAACTCTGGGGTACAGATGCATTCCACTCCTAATTAATTACAGACTTCAGTCAGAGTGCAGTGCTGATGCCCTTTAATCCCTGCACACCTTCTGCCCACAGGAGGTTTTTTCTGAGCATTACTGCTATACTGTTGCCTATTTTTTTTCTATATCCTTCACCACTTTGTTTCACTTTGTTGTAACATTTCCTGTAAGAGAACATTCAAAACATGGTCCTTATTGTCTGAACAAAACCGTGTCTGAAGAAGGATCCTTTCGAGCTTCATCTCATCATCTTTGTGCAAAACAGATGGTCACAGCTGGCACTCAGTCGTGTTTGTGTCTTCCAGCTTGTCTGTGCAGGAAGCCCTGCAGAACAACATCTTGCTGCCCCCTGATGGCGTAATGTGGGCAGGACATTGATATGACAGCAGCACTGACAGCCACTCCACTGTTTCTCTGTGTGTGTGATCCACAGCTGTACCGGGCATCAGCGCTCTTTGAGACCATCCGTCACGAGGCCCAGCACAGCACCGACTATAAGCTGTCCCTGTTTGACCTGCAGACATCATCGTACCAGGCACTGCAGAGGGTCCTTGTCAGCCTAGGTACACCACATTTCCCCCTGCCCCCCATATCTCACAAATTTTAAAGCCCTGTTTGTGTTCTTCCCAAAATGTATTAATTGTCCCTAATGTACTTTATTCTGATTCATTACCTACAAACTTTATTCATTTTCTTCATCTCTGTTCTAATCACAATGCTGCACAGTTCAATGAAATAAATGTTGGCCAGCAGTGTTTTCAGTGAACATTTATGGCCATTATACAAATATGGCAAAATTCTATTTCTGCAGCTCTGAGTGTGATGCATCACACAAATATGGAATATCTAACACTGCAGAATATATGGCTTTGCACATATAAGTAGCAGAAGATATGTGGTACTTCGTGTGGGTTTGCTCTGGTACTCATTTTATGCCGTTGGGATCAGTAGTCAGATCATAATTATTTGTAAGTACTACCCCTATGTTGCAATCAATAGAAGTTCAATACAGATTTCTTTTGATTTATTCACAGGTTAAATTCTGTATTTAAAAAAACCCCCAAACTTGAGTTAGGAATGCACTTTAAACCTTTTATTTATTCAATTTTTGCCATCCAGTGCAGGGTCTCAGGGTGTGACACAGGGTACAGTGTGAAGGGTATATCATTGCATTGGGGACTTTTTACTAACTTGAATCAACATTAAAATTGTCTGTGTTAACATATTTTCTATTTTTAACAATGTTATCTCCACAGTCTCTGTTTTTTGTGCTCTGTTCTTTGTACACAGAACAGTACTGTGTTCCTTTTGCATGGAACAGGTGTGTAATAAGTGTTCTGCGCACTGTCTTCCATTAAAATGTTATAACTTAAATACTATGTGTCTCATTTGTGGCTGAGGATAACAAAATTAACCGTGGCAATGGGACCAATTTATCAGATTTAAATGTGCAGTGTTTTTCATCATCTGGCAACTTTAGGCCTTGTTGTTTACACAATGAAAAAGTGTGATGCTTAAGTTGCATCAATTTATTCACTAGTCATCTTCTGTAGATGTCTGAAATGGAAACCGCCTGTGTGTCAACTCTTCCAGGTCACCATGACGAAGCCCTGGCAGTAGCAGAGCGGGGCCGCACGCGTGCCTTCGCCGATTTGCTTGTGGAACGTCAGACCGGTCAGCTGGATGCTGACCCCTACAGCCCCGTGACGGTGGAGCATATCCTGGACACGGTCAATGGGCAACGTGCTCTTGTCCTCTACTTCTCACTTGCCGCAGGACACCTGTACAGCTGGTTGCTGGCTCCTGGTGCAGGTGAGCCACCACTGGAGAAGCAGAGCAGTACAAGGGACACAATATATAGGAAAGTGGATGTTTATGAACCACGATGCTTCTGGGTGCTGTCCTGTAAAATGAACAATGTAGAATTAAGTGTGCTTTTCATTTTGAGTCAAAGCAGCTGAATACTGTCTTTTGTAGTAAAGAAACAGCTCATCAGCGACTCATATTCTTGATTGTCCAGATATAGAAACTAACTTATTTAATCCCAGTTTCTTCATTGTCATAGCTGTGCTTTCTCAGCTCAAAAGTGGAAATTGCCCATTGAATGTGTGTGGGTGTGTGTGTGCTGCATTTTAGCAAGTACTGACAGGTTGTTCCCATTCAAATTTGGAACTGTTCCTCCCTGGTTGCCATTCCAAGAAGCAGGTGAAAAAGTGATAATTCAGATAACTTGCTAGTCGCAAGTCATATGTGGCTCTATACTGCTGATGATTCTGTCCAGGCCCCATCACGCCATTCCTCCAGCAGTACTCCCAGAAATACTTGTTTCCTTCACTTGCATCTGTTTACATGAATGTGTACAACATGAGCATGATGACCTGTACCTTTATGTGTGCTGCTGTAATGAGCACGGACAGTTCTCCACTGTGCATAATGAAAGCAATCCCTGCCTTTAATGTAGGCACTGCAGACACACGATATCCATGAGCAATATACTTTTAAAATATTCTATGCTCTGTATACTTAGCTCAGGTACTCTTGATACACACATCTTTTTTAAGATGTTACATATTAACCTTAAAATTTGGGTCACATTTAATCCTAATTCACATTGTGGACGCCAAACATTTGAAATCATGGGGAAAAAAGTATGGGTAATTACTATAAAATAATGTTTGTTAATAGCATCTTCCATGGTCTGTACATGGGATTGATGTACACACAGCTTCACTAAATGGCATGTCAGTGAACTCCAGCTATAAAACTGCACTAACCTTGAGCCTTGCAAAAAATTCATAAACCCTGGTGTTTAGGGGACTCCTATGTACATTGGTTTGTATTCCTCCTGAGAACAGAATTTACTGAGATTGGATGTTTAAGAAAATGGCCATTAAATCTACTATAGTGCAGGACCCAACATATTTTCTTCTGAAAGCAGGTTACTTTAATACTTTAACGTACAATGTATTGTGCCTGCGGGATATGCTGATTCCAGAATGCTTGCTAAATAAAACAATCAAGATGATGTCCTTAGTGATGCAAAGATCTCGGAATTCCTGGAGCACAAAGCTCCTCGCTGGCCATTTCTCATACTGTTTACACACTGAACTGCTCTCTCCCATATCACATTCCCCCTTCAGGCATCCTCAAGTTCCATGGAGTATACCTGGGGGAAGGTATGTTGGAGGCTGGGCCTGATTTCCAGGATGCTGCTGGGGGCCTGCAGGGAGGCAGCAGTGTCTCATCTCTGGAGCAGCACATCACCAGGGCCCGCGAAGCTCTCGGTGTCGACTCCTATTACAGCAGGTGGGAGACACTCTCACTCCCAAGTTCCTGCTTTCACTGTAGCACCCTGCCAGCCTCTCCTCAACAGTTGGCTTTATTCTTGTGCAGCTGAAACCAGGAGCAAGTTCTTCTTTCATTCAGCGCTCAACCCTCAGTTGTGATCAGGCCCCATCTGACTTCTTTAAAAATTGTATCTTAGAATAAATGTGGTCTCTTTAATCTGATTGTCCTTAAGACTTCATGACATCTGTCAGGTATCTGAACACATAAAAATAACGATCCCCAGAGACACTAAATTTTATGTGTTTTATGCACATTTTCTTCATCTGTGGTCAAATCTGGGCAGCTGTATGTAGTGAATGCATGCAATTATAACAAAAGAGCAAAGAGTGTCAGATGCCAGATTCAAGAGCTTTCTCTCGCACACACATGTGCATGGACACATTCAGATGGTATGATTTCAGGAAACTGAGGTCTAAAGACCGTAAACTCCAAGAAGTAGTATAGAACTCGATGCTGATGAAGAATGAAGTTAGTGGAAATATTGTGACACAACATTGTGGTCTGTTTTATAATTGTTTTACACTTACCGTGGGTCTTGAGCACTGCACAAGGGTTGAATTATGAGGCAGTAATGTTTTCATCTGCAGTTAGATTATGCAGAATACAGTCAGAGTACATTCAATATACAGGATGAACTTGCTAAAAGTTAGAGCAGTAGTATACAGTTTTATCTTTGTGCCAAAGTCTTGCTTCAGGGAGATGTCCAATTAGGTGCTGCAGTAATGGGCAAGTTGTGCAGTGATCTGTTTTTAACAGTATGTGCTCCTGCTGGCACTCGTGCTGACAGCATCCAGGAAAGAGTTAGCCAAACACTGAACTGCGAGAGTGTGTACCTCATGGATATACCCATCCTAGATGAAGAGTACAATGTTTGCACACACCAATACACACCCAATACACACTTGTGCTTGGGATCACAGCCAGATGGTTGCAATGCCAGAAGTGGAATATTTAATACTGAGAAAGAGGGTCCATTGTAGTACTTGATACTGCAAAGATAGTATATGTATAGTAGGTTGTACTACAGAGAGCATAGATAGTAATGGACAAGACTGTAATGAAAGAAAAGAGATGGTAATGCACACTAAATTTACAATTTCACACACAAACATTTTCAGAACCGCTTGTCCCATACGGGGTCGCGGAGCCTACCCGGTAACACAGGGCATAAGGCCAGAGGGGGAGGGGACACACCCAGGACGGGACGCCAGTCCATCGCAAGGCACCCCAAGCGGGACTCGAACCCCAGACCCACTGGAGAGCAGGACTGTGGTCCAACCCACTGCGCCACTGCACCCTCGATTTGCAATTTCATTTCTTCATTTAACTGACACTTTTCTCCAAAGCGACATACATCTCAGAAGAAATAGAATGAATGCATTACAGCAACAGAAGGAGAAACTTGGATGCCAGCACATGATTCTAAAATACCGTTAATTTGTCACATTCCACCATATGAACCAATACACATCACATGAGTAGCTGCATAAAGGTTTACCCACTTTTCAACAATTTCTAATCACAAAATTATTAAACATGTGCTTAAGACATCAGGAGAGAAGTGAGTCTGAAAGAGATGCAAATAAAGTGGATGGTAGAAAGCTCTAACAGTAACATTAGTGGTAAATTATACTACAGAGTATATAAATGGCCCTAGATTATAGTGCAGATTGATGTACAGAGACAGTGATATGGTACTGCTGGGAAAAGCTGTATTAGAAAAGATGCTGCAGTCTCCCCACTTAGCCTTGCATCAGTGACACGTGATAGTTGTGTGAAGGGCAGGTGGTGCAGTGGTTAGAGCCAGTGCCTTTGGGTTTGAATCCCCAGCCAGTTAATGGGAAGATCATTATAAGTAGCTTAACATTGTAAGTTGCTTTGGAGAAAAGCATCAGCTGAATTAATAAAAGTAAATTGTAAAAGTAAAGGGTGCACAGGCGTTACTGTTAAAGCTTCCTGGGGAAAGGCAGGCTGGGCTGGCATAGTGGGTACTTGTGAAGGCAAACAGTCTCAGGGGGCCATGGAGTGCCGAACTGCAGCACACTGGCAGGTCCTGCTCTATTAAAAGATCACTCCACTGCTGGCTCGCAGCCTGGTGAGTTCTGTTCTACTTGGCTGGTTACAATATGTCGTTTCCACATAGCTCATCTATTCATTAGCGGAAAAGTGAAAGGAGGGCCAGGCAAGAGCTGCGAAATGTTTGTGTGCCTTCTGCTTGGCTTGCAGTACTCAGCCAACAGTCAAATATTACTAATCAGACAGCAAATTGCACCAATACACCAACACAACAGTGCACACACAAATCTGTAGGTACACACAAATAGAAAATAAAAATCTATTATAAATAAATAAATATAAATAAATAGAAAAAGTGAGAAAATTAAGGTTTAATACACGTTGTCAAAACAGAAAATTGGGGAAAAAATGGTGCAGTTATCACAAAGATACAAACATGACCATTTAACATACTCATTGTCATTAACTTTACTTGTCAACAGTAGCAGTACATGCTGTTCTGTTTGTCATTGCTGGAGCCATGTGTGTTCGGTGCAGCTGTGCTCACTGTGTGTGGCACTTGCCAGTCATTCTCTTAGAGGTGTATCCACAGTCTTTTATCAGCAGTCTTGCCCAGTGCAGCATTAAAACACATAAACTGGCTATTTGACTGCTGATAGACCAATCAATATTGACCACAACAGCAGCAACTAATGGCTGAAAGGACATATACTGACATATACTTTACCTGATTACATTTTTACTGCATCAGTCTTCAAGACCTGAAACAAGTTAACATGAGCAAAGCTCAGATATTGAGTTCCAGAAAGCTTTTCCTTTCAGTCGGTCAAAGCAGCCATCACTTGTAAGGTTATTGCTGCCTCTTGACTTTGTTGCCTTGATATTAAGTGGTCTTTGGTTCTAGCTACAGAAAGGAAACATGACAATAGAAATGCAATCGTTGCCTCATGAGAAAACAAAAATAAACAGAAGCAAGTCTTTGTGCCACAGTGAGTTGCAGAGGGTGGTAGTAATTAAGATGAAGCTGAGAGACTGGGTGTGCAGAGGTGATTGTGGGGTGTGAGGAGCTTGTGTGGTATCTGAAGAGTTGAGCATAGTGTGTGAAAAGCTGAGCATAGGATGTGAAGAGCCCTGCGTGATATGTGATAATTTGTGAAGGGCTTCTTTGAAGAGCTGAGTGTGGTGTGTGAAAAGCTGAGCATAAAGTGTGAAGAGCTGAGTGTGATATGTGAAGAATTTTCCGTCAGTTTCTATCAGCTATTGGAAAGAAATGTGGGACCACAGACTGATGTGTGAAGTGCCTGTGTGTGTGTGTTGTCCGAATTTTGTCTGTGTGTTTATACTATCAGGTGACATACAGCAGAAGTAAAGAAGTTAAGTCAACCATAGCTGAAAGCAGGAGAACCTGTCCATGAGTTACTGAATAGCTACATTGAAATAATGTAAGAATTAACTGATGCTGAAAGGCAGCAGATTTCATGCATGATCTGCTCCCAGGGGCTGTTCCAGCAGTGAGACGGAGAGTGAGGCTGGAGATCTGCTTGACCAGCAGTTTGAGGAACTCAACAACAAGCTCAACTCCGTGACTGATCCCACTGGCTTTCTGCGCATGGTGTCCAGAAACAACATGTTTAACAGGTGAGTTCATGGTTCATAGAGGTACATACGGTACCCACTAGGTTGGAAATGAAAATATTGTACTTCCTGCTCATGCATACCTAAATGATGGGTTCTCTTCTTGTCTGTACAGATGTTGCATTTATTCATTGTGCGTAGATATGTATATATCTTCTCAGTCAAGGAACTTCAGGTATACACACAAACACAGTTATTAAAGCTGAGCTTGTTTGCTTGATACCACCATATTGCTGGTACACGTTTCTCTCAAAGCTGCTTGTAAAAATGTTCAAATATCAAATCTCATCAGAGCAGAAGGAGCTGAAAAAAATGTACGTTGCTGTCAGGAGATGGAAGGAGAAATGGGATGGAAAGACATGGGTGTTGAGGCCCTTCTTGAATGCTGGAAAGGGTGTAGCAGATCAGAAGGACAGATTGGGGCCAAGAGCCAGAAGCAGTGAGCTCTAGTAGATGCTGGGCTCCCTGGTGAGTGGGACAAGCAGGTTGCTTGTGTAGAGAAATGCAGTGCTTCTGTGCAGTGTGCTCATGATCATCTTTCCTTGGACCCACAGAAATATTGGTCTCTCTTTGCATCTGTTGACACACTTGTCTCTCTCCTCACCTGCCTAATGGTGCCCCGTCAGCTCAGGCCTCATGTAAATTCCCTGATTATCCGAAGAGAGTGGAGTATGCTCTGAAAGCCCTTATCAGTAACTGGCCTTGAGAGGAGAGTGGGGTTATGGAGGTGTTGGCAGAGATGCCCACAGGTCCCATGTCAGTGGCACGGCAAGGGTGCACTTTGCAGTGAAGGTAATTGCAGCTGTAATAGTTTGGGTGCTCATTAAGGGTTGCCCTTAATAATCCTGCACTCCTGCAACAAGGCACTAGCGCTCGAGGGCCTTGTCCTCCATCGGGGGAGCAGAGCCATTGTCACTGAAGCCACACATTGATATGATTAATACTTGCATCCAGTAATGACGACTGTGCTTTGGATTTCACTTCATTCCCATGTTTCTGCTCTTCATCTTATTTCCTCCACTTATTCTTGTGGTCTTAGATGCTTATTCCCGATGAGGACAAGTAATATGCACACAGTAAAGGGTACAGGCAACATCCCCCAGCAAGGTTATATTGTAAAGGTTCTGTCGGATTGCTGTGCTGGGGGCTCTAATAACTGACGGTCATATGTGTTGGGACAGCTGGCACACAGCATGCTGTTTCACACCCTCCTTTGATGAGGTCAGCTGCTGCTGAACAAACGAACAACTGACAAGCACCATGGATGTGGTGCAGGAAGGGTCCACCTCCAGAACAGTTTCCTCTCACTGTCAAAGTCTTTGTACAGGTAGCGCGCACCCTGTCTGTCTCTCTCCACTGTCTTCATGAACAACACACTAAATGCTACCATTAGCAGTTTATGTGTGTGTGACTCCCCCAGACTTGGGGCCTGGATGAGCATGTGGTCTCCTCAGGGTGTTGGGGTTGGGCTGGCTAGACACTGGTCCCTTTAACAGATGGACAGGAGGCAGGTGGCCCTGTGGAGCTCAGCCTGTCTGTGAGCAAAGCTCAGGAACCCTTTGATCTGCTGCTCTCTTGATGGTTAGAGTGTACCTGAACCCTGAACCCCACAAGAACAGAAGGCATTTGACACCTTGAGGATATTGGTTGAACATGGTGTTACCACAGTAAAAAGTCATGCTTTACTGGATGCAATATTCTCCATTCCATGTACTGAAATAAAAATACAAAAAATGTTACGGTACTCCTCCGTGAACTGCCACCTTATCGTGGTGGAGGGGTTTGAGTGCCTGAATGAGTCCAGGAGCTATGTTGTCTGGGGCTACATGCCCCGGTAGGCTCTCCCATGGCAGACAGGTCCTGGATGACAGACGAGACAAAGCGCGGTTCAAAAACCCCTTATGATGAAAAAATCAAGGCGTCCGTTTACCCCGCCCGGTATGGGGTCACCGGGGCCCCACCCTGGAGCCAGGCCTGGGGGGGGGGCTCGCATGCGAGCGCCTGGTGGCCAGGTCTATGCCCACGGGGCCTGGCCGGGCTCAGCCCGAAGCCACAACGTGGAGCCGCTCTTCGGTGGGCTCACCACCTGCCGGAGAAACCGTAAGGGGCCGGTGCATTGTGATTTGGGCGGTGGTCGGGGCCGAGTGCCCGGCCGACCCAAACCTCGGGCGCCAACTCTGGTTTTTGGGACTTGGAATGTCACCTCACTGGCGGGGAAGGAGCCTGAGCTGGTGCGGGAAGTTGAGAGATACCGTCTAGATATAGTCGGGCTCACTTCCACTCACAGCTTGGGTTCTGGAACCACTCTACTCGATCGAGGGTGGACTCTCCACTATTCTGGCGTTGCCCAGGGTGAGAGGCGGCGAGCTGGTGTGAGCTTATTAATAGCCCCCCAGTTCAGCCGCCATCTGTTGGAGTCTACCCCGGTGAATGAGAGGGTCATCTCCCTACGCCTTCGGGTCAGGGAACGGTCTCTCACTGTCGTTTGTGCTTATGCGCCTAGCGGCAGTGTAGAGTACCCGGCCTTTTTAGAGTCCCTGGGGGGCGTGCTGGAAAGCGCTCCCACTGGGGACTCTGTCGTTCTACTGGGGGACTTTAACGCCCACGTGGGCAGCGACAGTGATACCTGGAGGGGCGTGATTGGGAGGAACGGCCTCCCTGATCTGAACCCGAGCGGTGAGTTGTTATTGGATTTCTGTGCTAGTCGCGGTTTATCCATAACGAACACCATGTTCATGCATAAGGGTGTCCACCAGTGCACTTGGCACCAGGACACCCTAGGTCGGAGGTCGATGATCGACTTTGTAGTCGTTTCTTCTGACCTTCGGCCATATGTCTTGGACACTCGGGTGAAGAGAGGGGCTGAGCTGTCAACTGATCACCACCTGGTGGTGAGTTGGATTCGATGGCGGGGGAAAAAGCTGGACAGACCTGGCAGGCCCAAACGCATAGTGAGGGTCTGTTGGGAACGTTTGGCGAAGGCCCCCTGTCAGAAAGGTCTTCAACTCCCACCTCCGACAGAGCTTCAACCAGGTCCCGAGGGAGGTGGGGGACATTGAGTCCGAATGGACTATGTTCCGCTCCTCCATTGTCAGTGCGGCGGTTCGGAGCTGCGGCCATAAGGTCTCCGGTGCCTGTCGCGGCGGCAATCCCCGAACACGGTGGTGGACACCGGAAGTAAGGGATGCCGTCAAGCTGAAGAAGGAGTTCTATTGGGCCTGGCTGGCTCATGGGACTCCTGAAGCAGCTGACGGGTACCGACGGGCCAAACGGAGCGCGGCTCTGGCAGTCGCCGCGGCAAAAACTCGGGCTTGGGAGGAGTTCGGTGAGGCCATGGAGGAAGACTTTCGGTCGGCCTCAAAGAGATTCTGGCAAACCGTCCGGCGACTCAGAGGGGGGAAGCGGTGTTCCACGAACACTGTTTACAGTGGAAGTGGTGCGCTGCTGACCTCAGCTGAGGATGTTCTCGGGCGGTGGAAGGAGTACTTTGAGGATCTCCTCAATCCCTCCGACACGCCTTCCGTAGAGGATGCTGAGGCTGGGGACTCGGAGGGGGACTTGTCCATTACCCTGGCTGAAGTTGCTGAGGTAGTCAAAAAACTCCTCGGTGGCAAGGCTCCGGGGGTGGATGAGATCCGCCCCGAGTTTCTCAAGTCTCTGGATGTTGTGGGGCTATCTTGGCTGACACGCCTCTGCAGCATCGCGTGGAGTTCGGGAACGGTGCCTCTGGACTGGCAGACCGGGGTGGTGGTCCCTCTTTTTAAGAAGGGGGACCGGAGATTGTGTTCCAACTACAGGGGGATCACACTCCTTAGCCTCCCTGGGAAAGTCTATGCCAGGGTACTGGAAAGGAGAATCCGACCGATAGTCGAACCTCGGATTCAGGAGGAGCAATGCGGTTTTCGCCCTGGCCGTGGAACACTGGACCAGCTCTATACCCTCACTAGGGTGTTGGAGGGTTCGTGGGAGTTTGCCCAACCAGTCCATATGTGTTTTGTGGACCTGGAGAAGGCATTCGACCGTGTCCCTCGTGGCATCCTGTGGGGGGTGCTTCGGGATTATGGGGTTCGGGACTCGTTGCTACGGGCTGTTCGTTCCCTGTATGACCGGAGCAGGAGCTTGGTTCGCATTGCCGGCAGTAAGTCAGACCTGTTCCCGGTGCATGTTGGACTCCGCCAGGGCTGCCCTTTGTCACCGATTCTGTTTATTATTTTTATGGACAGAATTTCTAGGCGCAGTCAGGGAACGGAGGGTGTCTGTTTTGGTGGCCGCGAGATCTCGTCTCTGCTTTTTGCGGACGATGTGGTCCTGTTGGCTTCATCAAGTCAAGACTTGCAGCGTGCACTGGGGAGGTTTGCAGCCGAGTGCGAAGCGGCGGGGATGAGATTCAGCACCTCCAAATCCGAGGCCATGGTTCTCAGTCGGAAAAAGGTGGATTGCTCCCTCCGGGTTAGGGGGGAGTTGCTCCCTCAAGTGGAGGAGTTTAAGTATCTTGGGGTCTTGTTCACGAGTGAGGGAAAAATGGAGCGGCAGGTCGACAGACGGATCGGTGCGGCGTCCGCAGTAATGCGGTCATTGTACCGGTCTGTTGTGGTGAAGAGGGAGCTGAGTCGTAAGGCGAAGCTCTCAATTTACCGGTCAATCTACGTTCCTACCCTCACCTATGGTCATGAACTCTGGATCATGACCGAAAGAATGAGATCGCGGATACAAGCGGCAGAAATGAGTTTCCTCCGCAGAGTGGCTGGGCGCACCCTTAGGGATAGGGTGAGGAGCTCAGTTACCCGGGAGGAGCTCGGAGTAGAGCCGCTGCTCCTCCGCATCGAGAGGAGCCAGTTGAGGTGGCTCGGGCATCTGTTCCGGATGCCTCCTGGACGCCTCCCTGGGGAGGTGCTCCGGGCTTGTCCCACTGGGAGGAGGCCTCGGGGCAGACCCAGGACACGTTGGAGAGACTATGTCTCCCGACTGGCCTGGGAACGCCTTGGGGTTCCCCCAGAGGAACTGGAGGAGGTGTGCGGGGAGAGGGAGGTCTGGAGTACTCTGCTCAGACTGCTGCCCCCGCGACCCGGCCCCGGATAAAAGCGGAGGAAGATGGATGGATGGATGTTACGGTATCTGTTTAGTATGTAAAGGTTACTGTTTTCTTTCTTAGTGGAAACTCAGATTGTCCCTGGCCAGTACTACTATTACCATGGTGCCTCACTTGCTGTTCTGGGCTTGATTGTGATTGTAGGAAGATGCAGTCAGTTTGCCCTCGGCAGTGTTTTAGATTTTCCTTACGTGGTAGACTGGCCTCGAGCACAATTTGTTATGGTGAATTGCTAACGTGTGACGTGCGGTTTGAGCACCGCTTAGAAGGGCCAGTCAAACGCGACTGAGGAAATTCCCCTCTGGTGTTTGGTTATGGATTCTTCTAGACGCAGGAGATGACTTGTACGCTTCAGTTCCCAGAGATGTTATCAGCAAGTCAAACTTTTAAGGACAGTAAGCTGCAGGGAGCATAAGCAGCAGACATATGCCGCTCCCCCAGTAGGCAGTGGAGGATGTGATGCCCTGACAAAGTGGTCCTTTTTTGGAGCTTAGTGCTACCATCTAGTGGACATGTGGCCAACTGGCAGCACAGCATCCCAGCTCCTCAGGCCATCTTTCTGAAAACATTGTTTGTGCTTTCGTTCTTTTCTTGTTTGTGTATCTGTGATTGCATCGTTCACCTTGCCGCTTATTGTAAGCTTGTGCGCTTTACAGCCGTCTTTCTAATTAGTCCTCTTGCTCTCCTCTGTGTCGTGCTCCAGTGGACCAGAGCATTGTTCGTCCTGGACAGGCATTGGCTAACAGCCTGTCCATCGCAGAATTGCTGAAGAGGGTTATGCTTTGAACACAGTCGCACACACAGTCACGCACACACTCACACATTCTGTTAGGCAGAAAAATGTTACACACACCATCATACATTGTTGTTGTTACTGCTGTCATATTTGTTGCCTGTCTAGCTTTTCTACATTTTGATTTGCTAGGAAGTTGGTAGGTGATGGCTTCTAAAGGGAGGTACCATTAAGGTGTCTGGAGTAGAATATCTACATAACAGACAAGTTTACACACAGTCCATATCAGCATGGTGGGGAAGGGACTGTTTAAGACCTCGTCTGTATGATGACCTTACATGTTTTCCTTCGGCAGGGGTTCACAGATTTGGTTCCTGCCCTGATCGCTGGTTTACTGCTTACTGGAGCCTACAGGGTTTAGTGTCTGTGCGCTTC
The DNA here is from genome assembly GCF_900964775.1 of Scleropages formosus. Taxonomy (NCBI): domain Eukaryota; kingdom Metazoa; phylum Chordata; class Actinopteri; order Osteoglossiformes; family Osteoglossidae; genus Scleropages; species Scleropages formosus. Next base: position 11,344,916 of record NC_041806.1, read on the forward strand.
ACACATGCAACATGAGTAAAGTCACACTAAATTGCCTCCTTTGTCTTTTGTCAGTTTGATGTCAGACTCTATGGCTTTTTCAGGAGCTGCCAGAGTATGACCAGCCTCTTCAGCAACACTGTGTCCCCGGTGAAGGACAGCAGCTCCTCACTGCCACAGCGGGCTGCCACTCTCAGCAAACCCCCACTGCGCGCTCTCTACGACCTGCTCATCGCGCCCATGGAGGGGGTGAGCAACGTGTTCCTGCTCAGCCCCTGTGGTGTTCCACTTTAGTCCCTTTACATCCTTTCACTTAGCAGCCACTTCTCTCCAAAGTGACATACAATGATTATTAAATAGTATTTAGTCGTGACACCTTTATCCAAGGTAACTTACACTTCTAAATACACTGCAGTACAGTACCTACAATCATTCACACATTTATAAAACTGAGCAGTGTAACACACATAGACAGACACACAATACAGGCAATATGGAGTCACTAGCTCAGCTGGAATGTGTCTTTGCAAGGGAGAAGGAAACCAGAGGATCCAGGAGAAACCCCCTGAACACGTAAACTCTACACAGATTCAAATCAATGTGCAGTCGGACAGCTTATGTGCTGTGCAGCACCAGCCCTACCTGGCATGCCACCATGTCACTCTTTTCACTGTATTCTGCTGCCAGTCCACTTCCTAGACGTGTTTGGCTTCACTGCACTCAGGGACTTGTAAGTATGTATGAAAACAGAGTAAAGAAGTTTTACCATTGTAGGACTGCCAATGAGCACTGTGAACACATGGTGGGAGCAGCTTGTGTTATGCAGATCTTTTCAACAGGAGCTGTGGGTTTATGATCCATTCCAGCAGTCAGTGGGGCAGATGTTCACTTAGGGGGGCACAGCTGTTTAATAGTAAGATTGATTCCAACTAGCAGTGTGAGTCTCTAGTAGCGACTAGAGTTCCACTGTGTCCTATTGTCCCAATATGGGTGGACAAATGAACACCCAGAGCTCCACTGTGTCTGATTGTCCCAAATAGGATGGATCATTATTGCTTTTCTTTAAAAAATAAGTCATCTAAAATATTTGAATCACAGTGTGAAAAACTCAGTCACTGTTGTGAAGCCCATGCAGAAGCACTTTGAATACTTTACTTTCACATCTTGCAAGCAGGCTACCAGCAACAGCCTGTATTTCCTTTACTTCTGTTTGCAGAGTTTCTAATCTTTTCCATTATGCTGTTCTCCCAGCACCTGTAGGCTTCATTTTGCACCTTACATTAAGGTACTTGCACTAATTTACCCTTTTATACAGTAGGGTAATTTTAACTGGAGAAATTCAGGGTTAGTACCTTGTTCAAGGGTAGTACAACAGGAGGTAGGATTTGAATCGTTACCCCTTGGGTCCCAAGTCATCAGGTATAATCATTATGCCATCTGCTGCCCTCTAATGTACTTAATCTTGTGGTTTACTAAGTTTCCTCCCTCTGTGTTTTTCTCTCTGGGTTTGTGTTGTTAAATTAGTTTGCATAGCTGCAGATTTGTGTTCAAAGCAGCAGTGCTTCCACTCATAGTGCCATTTTACTGAAGTGGTTAAAAGTTGAATACCATTCTTAGGGTTAGACATAAGCATGTGACCTTACACACCTAAATCCAGTTTCTTTAACCGCAATGCCCCTACTGTCTGGTACCATGATCCAGTGATTTGTGTTTCCCCCATGACACTCTGCGCCACAGGGTCTGATGCATTCCAGTGGGCCTGTGGGCCGCCACCGGCAGCTGGTTCTGGTCCTGGAGGGTGATCTTTACTTGGTGCCCTTCTCCTTGCTCAAGGGTAGCTCATCCAATGAGTACCTGTATGAGCGCTTCAGCCTCATCACTGTGCCCTCCATTGGGAGCCTGGGGGCCAGTTCCAAGGTGGGCATGTGCCTCTCCCTCTGTGTGGATTCCTGAGGTCTCACTTCATTCTCTGTCAGCTAATCCTTCTATAGGCCTGAGTGAAGAGCAGGGTCACTGCAATGAATTTTTACTTCCGCAGGCACCAACAGTACTGTTATTCAAAAACATATTTTATTTGTCATCCTGTTTTCCCAAACCAGCAGCCGCCTAGTCCACGTCCTTTCCATACATTAATCTGTATTCATTTAGCTGATCCTATTTGCCAAAGAGACTTACACTGTTAAAGTACCAACTGTTACTTTAATCCATTCATACTGCTCCTATATGCTGTTTAGCTACAGGCAAAAGTGAAACTAAATAGAAAGTGCCAAAGTGTCGCTCTGTGTTGAATTATAAGAGCTGCTCTTTGCTTGGGTTTATGCGCCTGATCACTCCTGCACTACATTTGAGATTCTGCATATCTTATCAGCTATAATGGATAACTTGGAACAGTAGCTATAATGGATTAGGTGGTAAATTAGCTCTTCAATTGAGCTGGCAATTGTCTTCATTCAGACACACCCTCGGCGAGCGGTGCCAACCCTTTGTGGAGGCACCTCCATGGCAGCAGTGGTTGGCAACCCTCAGCTGCCTCCTTCAGTGATGGACCGTTGGCTGTGGGGTCCCATGCCCTCAGCTGAAGAGGAGGCCAGCATGGTGTCAGAGCTGCTAGGCTGTCAGCCGCTGGCAGGTGCCACTGCCACCAAGGAGCGCGTGATGAGTGCCCTCAGCCAGGCCGAGTGCGCTCACTTTGCCACTCACATTTCCTGGAAGCTGGCTGCCCTGGTGCTCACTCCAAACCAGGATGGGGCAGGCCCTGGTGGTAGTTCTGGGGGAGGTGGAGGAGTGGGAGGAAGTGGGGCTGGGAAGGGCTACACCATTACTGAAGGGCTACGCACGCAAGAAGACAGCAGCGATGTGGAGAGTATCTGCGATATCCCACCGCTGCAGGAGTTCCTGCTCACCGCCGCTGACATTCTGGACCTACGACTGCCTGTTAAGCTGGTGGTTCTCGGGTGGGTAACTTCTGTGTCCATAAATGGGCCGTGGGGCAAATGTGCTTACGTGACCACATGTCATACACTTTGCTGGGATATGGTACTTGGAGACTTTGGCTATAGAGCATCACTGAAGAACCCCATTTCACTATCTGTTGTGTTAGTGGGATCAGCTTGCCCTAGTGAGTTTTCAGAGATTTTACACTTTATGGAGAGATAGGTGACTTGCAGACTTCCACCCCGTGCTGGCTGGATTTGAGTAGACAGATCATTCAAAGCCTGGCTGCAAACCTTAAGATTTCACACATGTATGACTTGAACTCAGTGAGTTTTTACATTTTTTTATTGCTCATATTTCTCCAAGTTCTTAGGGAGTTTGTTTTCCCATTTTGTGCAGCTGAAAAATCTGCATAAATTCAGGTTAAGTTACTTAAAGTCTGATGACAGCAAATATTTTGCTTGGAATCGATTCAGCATCCCTTAACCAGTCAACCACTGTTTTTCTGTAGGTCCTATCAAGAGTCCAACAGCAAATTGACAGCAGACGGAGTAGTAGGACTGACTCGAGCCTTCTTGGCAGCCGGAGCACAGTGCGTGCTGGTGTCGCTGTGGCCCATACCTGTAGCTGCCTCCAAGGTGTTTGTTCATGCCTTCTACACTTCCCTGCTCAATGGCGTCAAGGCTAGTGCTGCACTGGCTGATGCAATGAAGGCTGTGCAGAGCAACAAGCAGTTCTCCCACCCCTCCAACTGGGCTGGTCAGTAATCCCTTGTCGCACTTCAACTAGGAAGTTCAGTAACCCCCATTACACTCCTACTAGTGTGCTCTGACTCCTTGTCACACTCCAGCTAGGGTCAAAGTCTGTTCCTCAGTCTGTCAACTGTTCAAATGGACATTAGTATGATATAAAGCATACTGAAACATATATTTAAAAAATAGTCTTCCATCATGCAGTTGCGCTTCGAGCATGTATGATTTGAATCCTAAAATTCAAATGAACTTTGTTGTCATACTACCTATGAACTCAAATATGGATCATAGAATGATGGATTTGTCCATGTCTTATCTGCAGGCTTCATGCTCATTGGTAGTGATGTGAAGCTGAACAGTCCGTCGTCTTTGGTCAGTCAGGCCTTGGCAGAGATCCTGCAGCACCCTGAGAAGGCCCGTGATGCACTCAGGGTCCTTCTGCACCTGGTGAGAAATTCCCATACCCCCCATTGCCACACCCACATCTTTCCATCCATATGGAATACACTGCAACTCTGCTTCCAGAATTTCAGTCTTAGAAAGCAGTGTCCGTTCTCCAGCCCCGTTTAACTATGCAATGTCTTTCTGATTTGTGTTTGCTGCATAGCTGGAAGTAAATTTAGCAGGTTGTCAAAAGTTTAATGTGGCTATATGTGTAGAGGGGACTTGCCATTTTACCTGTGCAAATAATATAATTAGCTTGTTCTGTCTAGAAGTGGCATGGTGCCAGCAAAAGATAACTTTGTGTAAATACCTATAATTTTGTAAAAATGTTTGTTGCAGATTTTGAATATACTTACATTTATTAATTTAGCAGATACTCTTCTCCAAGTTACTTTCAGGGAATACTTTGTAGTAGTATTTAACCCAGATCTTTTTACCCAAGATGACTTACAGTGGTAGGAACACTACCAACAGTAAGTCACTCATCTATACACCACTGGGAAACACACTTTGTTTCTCTTTCCCTCTCTCTCGCTCTCTCACACACACACACACACACACACACACACACACACACACACACACACACACACACACACAAAATGAGCAAGCTACAGTCACCAGTTCACTTCAAAGCATGTCTTTGGACTGGGTGACTCCCATGAACACAAGGAGAACATGCAGACTCCACACAGACTAAGAGGGGATCAAACCCATCTTGCACAGTTCAAGTGCTGTCAGACAGTAGCACTACTTACTGCATCATTTTGTTGCCTGTAAATAGAACCGATGTAATTTGTTTCCCCAGTTATATATCTAAAAGGCAAATACTAATTAATGCTCAATACTATTTCATCTACACTGCTCCTCCTTGGTGCATGGCTCCACTCTGACAGGTGGAGAAATCTTTGCAGCGCATCCAGAACGGGCAGCAGAACTGCATGTACACATCCCAACAGAGTGTGGAGAACAAAGTTGGAGGCGTGCCCGGATGGCAGGCACTGCTTATGGCTGTCGGGTTCCGTCTGGACTTGGCTGGCGCGGGGCTTCCTGCTGCCGTGTTCTTCCCCACGATGGACCCTGGGGACAGACTACAGCAGTGCAGCACCACCCTACAGTCCCTGCTTGGTATGGGAATGGGGCAACCAGATGTATTCAAAGGATGGGGCTTCAGTAAATCAAAACATGAAAAAATGGATTTGAAAATGACCAATCCATCAATCAGTTAATTCAACTTTATATAATCTGTTTGCTTGCTCTGTTAATTTCGCTTCCCTATGCTTTCATAAAATATGAAAACAAAGCAGGTTTCCTGCTGGATGGCAATTCAGAGCCTGTGCACTTCTCTAAGCTGAAATGTATTATCGAATAAATATTGTAAGCATATTGAATACATAACTTTGTAAGCAGATGTGCATGTGGCGATTTCTTGGTGCCTCATGGGGTTCTCACACATAGTTGTACCTGTCCTTCTGAAAGGCCTGCCGCCAGCCGCTCTCATGGCTCTGTGCAAGCTGGTCACGGCCTCGGAGACAGGGGAGGAGCTTATCAACAGGGTAGGTCCCTGCACAGGAAAGGACTGGCAAGAGGTGACTGCTTATTACACAATTTAAAAAAGCATTACACATTTGATGTTGAACCCAGATTATGGTTTAACATCTCTGTAAGACAATGTAAAATGAAAATAGCAAATGCTCATTTGAAGTACTAAGAGGACTTTAAGTAAAGGAGGATTTAACTTGTATTTCAAACATCAAAAGGACTTATGGTTAACATACTTAGTTTCTTGTGATAAGGAAAAGGCTGCTGGACAGGTATGCTTATACCTTGTGTTACAAAGATCAGACTTTGAATTTTAAAAGATTTAAACATTTCCAAGCATATTTATTTTTTTATTGCATTTTTGTCACCGGCCTGTTTTTTTTTTTTTTAACCTTTCTCCATTACAGAGCAAGAAATGACCAGCAATTCCACTTGGCACAATTAGAAGCAGCAAAAAGCACACAGAATAGAAACTCAAGGGAGGGGGGGAAATGAGCATGCAGTTTTGTAGACCACACACGGAATTTTTTTGAATTTATCTCTTTTTAAGACAATTTCACAGGAACTACCCAGCAAATAAATGGAGAAATGTTTCTATTATTAAAGTATTTTGACAACATACTTAACTGGTTGCTGGTACAGTTCAATTAACAGTATCATTTGGTACAGTTACCAGTATGTGTCCAGTATGGAGGAACGTTCTCTATACTGTATGAAGACGCTGTACTGTATGAGCTGTATGAGTTTTTTGGCTAATTTTCAGGTAATTTTGGCTTTATCTGATTATCTCATATTTACAGCAGTACCTATCCTGTAAATACAAAATGATTAAGCTGTATTAAGCTTTTATTTACTGTGACATAGTAGGTGAACAATTCTGAGTTACAAACTGACTTTGGGTCCCAGTTCTGTTGGTAATTTGAGGTACAAATGTGCTGTTAACAGCAACATTTTACTACAAAAGGACTGATCACCAGCTTATATTTATGAAACCCTTTTCTCCAAAGCGACTTACAATGTTAAGCCACTTTATAATTATTTACCCAATTATACAGCTGGGTAATATTACTGGAGCAATTTAGGTTAAGTACTTTGCTCAAGGGTACTACCGCTAGAGGTGAGATTGAAACCTGCAACCTTTGGGTCCAAAGGCAGCAGCTGTAACCACAATACTGCTAGCTATCCCAATCCTAACAGGATTCTGGTTTCTGTCACTAGTGAAACACTGTATCACTAAGTCCTAGTTCTTAAACACTGAGGTAGTGTCCCCAACACCTACTGTGTACACTTGGCCTCACTTTCACTGAAATGTTTTATACAAAAACACCACATTAGCTGTTTTCTATATTCCACTTCAAGGTAGCAATCTTAAGTGCATTTGACAAAATATTTTATATTTGTGTTGTCTTTACACTGTATGAAGCATTTGACTAATTTTTGATTGTGCATCGTTTTTCTTGTGTGTTCCCTACTGGCTGTTGTGAATGCATGATGGGAATGAGCTGTGCATGTCATTAAGATTTCTCTCTCTCTTTTCTAAATCTGCTGTCTGAAGGCTGTAAAAAATATGGTGGGAATGGTAAGTTTGCTGTTGCAAGAGAACTTCTTGTTTTAATTCTGCATGTTCTGAAGTTGAAAAGCAAATGGATAATTGTGTCAAATATTAGCACATTAACTAGGGAAACAAATGAAACAAAGACCAAGTGTCTTTGTTGAATGGCTGAAGAATGAGCATCTGATTGTTTCTGGAATGACAGAAGCTTACAGTGAATAACAGATACATAGAGTACTAGTGGTCCTCGACTTACAAAGGGGTTCTGTTCTGATGACCTTGTTGCAAGTCAACCTTTTTCAAATTATTGTAGTGGTAATTTAAAAAGAGCATGCATTAATGCTGTGTTGTATAATTGAGCTTTGTTATATTTTTCATCAATTCCAACATTAGTCATTACAATAGTACTAATATACTGTAGAATAAAATTATAAATACAGTAGTGTTATGATTATATTTTATGTTGTACTGTTGCTTTCACTTTTTCTAAATCTGTCTTGTGTCTTCTTTTCAGCATCAGGAAAATACATACTTTTTCACTTGTTGGACATTTTAAATAAAGTAACTTGAAGGGAATCACAGAAGTAGTTTTGTAATCAAAACTGTTGCTGTTATCAGTGAGCGTGACTAAGACCCAGACAATAACAGATATGGTGCCTTGTGACTGCATGCTCAGGCAGTGTTGTTATACAGTAGCTGGAATGACCATTACTAGGTGTTATGAACAAACTTCTGTTCTCAAAAATAATACAAGGTTAATGGTAAAATGTCTTAAGACCACTTGTATATGGATGAATGACACATGATTTATAATTCCCCTAAATTGGTAAAGTGTCCTTCACTGTCAAATTATTGTTAATGCTGGGTATATAAGTAATTTATTCATTTAGCAGGTGCTTTTTTCCAATGCAATGTACATATCGCAGAAAAATACAATGACTACATTACATTAACAGAGAGATGCAGATGCGTGATTCAAAGTGCGGTTAATTAGATTCCATCATATGAAGCAATGTACATCACATGAGTAGCTGCATAACGGTTTATACGTTAATTTTTAATCACAAAATTGTAACAGATAGCAGATAAATATTCCCATAATCCCTAGAAATAAGAATTAACCACAGTGAGAACTTAGCACCCTGAGCTAAGAAATGGACACTTCCTGTGGAAACGCACAGTAACCTTAAGTTTTTCTGGACTCCCCCTCTGTACAGGAGAGACAACAGCCTTAACTGCAAATGGCCATTGTGGAGATTTGACACAATGGGGACTCTGTTTTTTCCCACTGTGTTCTGTAAAGTCACTGTATTCAGTGTCATTGGGAGAAGTGCTGGTTGGGAGTTGTGCTACTTTACACAGACTTGTTCTTTAGAATTACTGTCAGCTTTACCCTGTAGAGTAACTATACTACAGTAGAATTTACAGTTACATTTATAAAAGGTGTGCCAAGACTCCTTCTCCCTTTTTGAGACTAGTTGTAGTGCAACGTTTATTTGTTGTGTCTGTGGCCTGTCAGCTAACACCTCCTACATATGACTAGTGCATGCACACTACACACAGTACAGGCAATGTTGACATATGTAGTATTTGAGTGTGATTTGTCTTTAGAAGCACAGTGTGCCAACCTTGCTGTGTCTAAAGCTCCATCAGGTGCTGGTCCAGCTGCAGACAGGGGACAAGGAACAGGACTTCTCGCTGGCACCCATTCAGGTGTCCATCAGTGTTCACCTGTGGCGGTTGCCTGGTTGCCATGAGTTCCTGGCTGCCCTGGGTGAGTGTGTCAGCCAGGTCCCCAGCGCACGCGCACACACACACTGCAGCCTGAGGGATGGTAGGACACAGGTCCCTATTTCCAGTGAGCTGGGTCCTGCAGCATAGATGTGACCTGTTCTGTTGGGGCTGTCCATGTTCATCGTAACATGTAACCCTGACTATCTCTGCTACCTTTTCCAGGGTTCGACTTGTGTGAGGTCGGCCAGGAGGAAGTGGTGCTGAAGACGGGGAAGCAGGCAAACCGTCGCACCACGCACTTTGCTCTGCAGTCGCTGTTGGCGCTCTTCGGTACTGCATTACCGTTCCCATTTATTAGTTTAGCTGAATTTTTTTTTCCACAGCAGGAGTGTTAAGATACACTTATCCTTTTATATCACTGGCTCTTCTGAGTACTCATCCTTCCCACTTCTTGTTCTCTTTACTGATGTGATTGCCCTTCCATGTACCCTGACACACTGTCTAACCATGGTAAATGCTGATGAGCCATACTTTATATTTCCTCTGTCTTTCCATCCAGATTCCACAGAGCTGCCCAAGCGCCTAAGCCTGGACAGCTCATCCTCCCTGGAGTCCTTGGCCTCGGCCCAGTCCATGTCTAACCCGCTGGTCCTGGGCTACCCAAATCCACCCTTCTCCCCACCCTACCCCGACAGCCTGGCATCCGATGTCATCTCCGTCTATAGCCTAAGTTCTGTGGCTTCATCCCTGAGCTTCGTGTCTAAGTCTGAGAGTGCAAGTGACTTTCTGGCCCAGCGCTCACGGCAACAGGAGCTGGAGCGCCACCGTGGTGGGACAGGGCTTTTCTCTCACCGCCATGCTGGCATGCTGTGCGGCCACTCTTCCTCCCACAGGGTAGTGGCTGGTGGAAGCAGAGAGGAGGAAGAGTATGAGGGCTTCTCTATCATAAGCAGTGAGCCGCTGGGCAGCCACTGTGATTCTCTGCCCCTGCCATCAGGCCATGGACAGAGGCGCCTCCAGCGGGGGCATGATGGCCCCAGTGCTGGGGAGGGGCGGGGTTATGGAGTGTCAGTTTCCTCACGGGGCAGTGTAAGCACACCCACGTCGCCTGTGAAGGCTGGCCTGGCACCCAGCCCTAACAACTGTTTCTTCCAGAAGGTGGGCAAGGTGAGCAGCTCTGACACAGGTGAATCTGACCAGTCAAGTACAGAGACGGATAGTACCGTCAGGTCCCAGGAGGAGAAGACAGCCACTGTGGGACCAACCCTAGACCCCCAGGAGTTAGCTGAGAAAATCCTGGAAGAAACACAGTGCCACCTACAGGCTGTGGAAAACTTGCAGTGGGGCGGGCTGGATGGCATAGCTGGAGGAGCATCAGTGCCAACGGGGGGGTTTGCTTTCCGCTCCTCTGAAACGAGTGCCTTCAGTCGGCCACTGAGCAGCACCACTAACAAGGCACAGTCGTCGCCCCCCCTCACACGCCCCAAGCCCCCATCCCGCACATCCTCCCTGCAGAAGGTCAGCTCTGGGTACAGCAGTCCTACCACGTCAGACACATCCCTGAAAGATGGGAGTCACCCCTCTCCCACCATGGACACCCAGGCTCAGTTCAAACTCAAGTATCCTAGCTCACCCTACAGCAGCCACATCTCACGCTCACCCAGCAACATCTCACCAAGCTCAGGTCACCAGTCCCCTGGTGGTAGCGTTCCCTCCCCCGCCCTGTCATACTCCTCCACCGGCTCTGCTCGCTCCAGCCCGGCTGATGCCCCCGACTTGGACCGGCTGAAACGGGCGGCCATTGATGAAAAGGTGCAGGCAATCCACAACCTGAAAACCTTCTGGGCCAATGCAGCTCAGCAGCAAGTCCACTCTGGTCCCATGAGGGCTCTTCGTGGTGGGCCAAGGCCAATGGGTGCCAGCAGAGGTGATGTCCTTAACCTCTTGAACCTTTCACCACGGCATAACAGCCCAGAGCTAAGCTCTCTTGAGAGTGACTTCAGAAACCCCCCCAACGGCCACCACCCCAGCAGCTCAAGTAAAACTGTCCCGCCACGTGCAGCCTCGACGAATAGCAGCCCTGGTGCCCGCCCGGTCAGACTTCCTACAGGGAATGGCTACAAGTTTCTATCCCCTGGACGATTTTTCCCCTCATCCAAATGCTGAGACGCTTTCCTTCTGCCATGTGTTGATCATTGGCTATCCCCCTGTAACATGAGGCTCAGCACTTCCTAGAGATCCTGATCTTTCTTGAAGCATTGAAAAATACAAAGACACTCTTAGGTAGGAAAGCTCAGGAGCTGGACACCTCACTAGAGTCCTTCTGTTCCAACCAACACTGTAAACGGCTGAACTGTCCACTCAAGACCTGACACTGTGTGTGTTGGGAAAATTACACACCAAGCAGTATTTCCTCCAAAACACATAGTTTGTGTAAGGCAAGGTGATGGAGCTGTGATTGGTCTTAATTTCATGTTCATTTTAATTGTAATATTATTCTTATTATAATTGTTTTGTAAATTAAATCGTGTTTCACAATAAGTATTAAACATTTTTATATTAATAAAGCAAACAAAACTGTACCCTGTAAAAAAGTTTTAAAAAAATATTTTTTATTGAAATGGCAGGGCATTTGGCCAGATGTCTTTGTGAATTTGAGTGTCTATATTAAAGCATGAGTTTTCTTGCTATTCATTAAGTACAAAGTATGACTTTTTAGCACAGCTTTTGAAAAACATGGAAAATACAGAAAAGGCATACATCTCAGCCATTTATCAAGAAAAGGGTTTCAATAAAATCATGTTTGCTCTTTTGCACTTGTTGTTCTTTTCTTGTAATTATAGCAGTAAAAACAAAACACTCACTTACCTTAACAGTTTGGAAGTATCAGTATCAGCTTAGAAGAAAATTCCCATCTAAACCCATTCAGACAACGTAAAGGATTCACTCTCAAAATAACATTGTCAGACACACAAGAAATGTTAGAAATGTCAATGATATACATGAAAAAATAAATAGTTATACAAAAGGTCCATGTATGTTGCGTTTGTTTTTTTATTTGAAATTGAAAAACAAAATGCGAATTACGATGCCTTCATTCGTCTTTTGATTTAATATTGAAAGCAGAAAAATATGGCTTTTTATTGTTTCAGAGCACAAACAAAAGGAAAATGACTTTTTTTTTAAATTATACGAAGTGTAGAAATCTTCTTCTTCTTCAGAGCCGCTTGTCCCAAACTCCACACAGACTGAGTGGGGATCGAACTCATGTCCTCTCATACCAGCCAGGTGCTGTGAGACAGTGTAGAAATCAAAATCTCAAAATACAAAATATGATGAATGCCCTAAAGTGAACAATATTTGCAATCTAACAAGTAGCCTCACTTAGAACAGGCAGTACTGTGGCACAGCAAGTAGTGCTGCTGTCTCACAGTGTGTGGGTGGTGCGAGAGGGTGTAGGTTTGATTCTCACTCAGTCTGTCTGGAGTTCGCATGTTCTCCCTGTGTCTGCATGGGTTTCCTCCCATGGTCTGAAGACATGCTGTTCATGTTCACGCATAGTGTGTGAGTGACAGAGAGAGTGTATTCCACTGATGTATAGAAGAGTGACTGTTTAAGTAGTGTATCTAGCAGTGTAAGTGGTGAATAAGGTGTGTGGGATGATAATACTACATAGAGTTCATTGGAGAAAAGTGTCTACTAAATAAATAAATGTAACCTAGAACTCCATGGTGCTTTTAACACTTGCGCTTAATTAGTAATGAGCTTCATAAGTAGTAGCACCTGAAAAATCCTGCTGCCTTTTCTCAGTGGACATGTCATCCTCCCTTACTGTGACACTCTTGCTGCTTTTGAAAAAGCACGTAGTGAACCATATTAACTTACGAATAAGGAGCGAAGTCAACGTGAAGCCACTGATGGATTATGCATGGTTTTGATTAGTTTACATGCAGATTGTTCAAGAATACCGCAGAACAAAGTAACTCAAAGTAGCTCAAAGTCAAAAAATAAGATGGCAAGAAACTCTAAATGAGGCATATTTTGAAATATTTTACATTTTAAGCAAAAAAATGGTTTTTAAACATAGTTCATTCATAATGTTTTTCATTTTAAAACAAAAAAGCAAATGAAGGTGCTATAATTCACATTTTGTTTTTCAATTTCAAATCAAAAAACAAACCAACTCAACATACATGGACCTACACAGACCTCATCTCATCTTCCTCCGCTATCCGGGGCCGGGTCGCGGGGGCAACAGTCCGAGCAGAGTCCTCCAGACTTCCCTCTCCCCACACACCTCCTCCAGTTCCTCTGGGGAAACCGCAAGGCGTTCCCAGGCCAGCCGGGAGACATAGTCTCTCCAACGTGTCCTGGGTCTGCCCCGAGGTCTCCTCCCAGTAGGACAAGCCCGGAACACCTCCCCAGGGAGGCGTCCAGGAGGCATCCGGAACAGATGCCCGAGCCACCTCAATTGGCTCCTCTCGATGCGGAGGAGCAGCGGCTCTACTCCGAGCTCCTCCCGGGTAACTGAGCTCCTCACCCTGTCCCTAAGGGTGCGCCCAGCCACTCTGCGGAGGAAACTTATTTCTGCCGCTTGTATCCGCGATCTCATTCGTTCGGTCATGATCCAAAGTTCATGACCATAGGTGAGGGTAGGAACGTAGATCGACCGAGAAATTGAGAGTTTCGCCTTACGACTCAGCTCCCTCTTCACCACAACAGACCGGTACAATGACCGCATTACTGTGGACGCCGCACCGATCCGTCTGTCGACCTGCCGCTCCATTTTTCCCTCACTCGTGAACAAGACCCGAGATACTTAAACTCCTCCACTTGAGGGAGCAACTCCCCCCTAACCCGGAGGGGGCAATCCACCTTTTCCGACTGAGAACCATGGCCTCGGATTTGGAGGTGCTGATTCTCATCCCCGCCGCTTCACACTCGGCTGCAAACCTCCCCAGTGCACGCTGCAAGTCTTGACCTGATGAAGCCAACAGGACCACATCGTCCGCAAAAAGCAGAGACGAGATCTCGCGGCCACCAAAACAGACACCCTCCATTCCCTGGCTGCACCTAGAAATTCTGTCCATGAAGATAATGAACAGAATCGGTGACAAAGGGCAGCCCTGGCGGAGTCCAACATGCACCGGGAACAGGTCTGACTTACTGCCAGCAATGCGAACCAAGCTCCTGCTCCGGTCATACAGGGAACGAACAGTCCATAGCAGCGAGCCCCGAACCCCATAAGCCCAAAGTACCTCCCACAGGATGCCACGAGGGACACAGTCGAATGCCTTCTCCAGGTCCACAAAACACATATGGACTGGTTGGGCAAACTCCCACGAACCCTCCAGCACCCTAGTGAGGGTATAGAGCTGGTCCAGTGTTCCATGGCCAGGGCGAAAACCGCATTGCTCCTCCTGTATGCGAGGTTCGACTATCGGTCGGATTCTCCTCTCCAGTACCCCGGCATAGACTTTCCCAGGGAGGCTAAGGAGTGTGATCCCCCTGTAGTTGGAACACAATCTCCGGTCCCCCTTCTTAAAAAGAGGGACCACCACCCCAGTCTGCCAGTCCAGAGGCACCGTTCCCGAGCTCCACGCGATACTGCAGAGGCGTGTCAGCCAAGACAGCCCCACAACATCCAGAGACTTGAGAAACTTGGGGCGGATCTCATCCACTCCCGGAGCCTTGCCACCGAGGGGTTTTTTGACTACCTCAGCAACTTCAGCCAGGGTAATGGACAAGTCCCCCTCTGAGTCCCCGGCCTCAGCTTCCTCTACGGAAGGCGTGTCGGAGGGATTGAGGAGATCCTCAAAGTACTCCTTCCACTGCCCGAGCACATCCTCAGCTGAGGTCAGCAGCACACCACTTCCACTGTAAACAGTGTTTGTGGAACACCGCTTCCCCCCTCTGAGTCGCCGGACGGTTTGCCAGAATCTCTTTGAGGCCGACCGAAAGTCTTCCTCCATGGCCTCACCGAACTCCTCCCAGGCCCGAGTTTTTGCCACGGCGACTGCCAGAGCCGCGCTCCGCCTGGCCCGTCGGTACCCGTCAGCTGCTTCAGGAGTCCCATGAGCCAGCCAGGCCCGATAGAACTCCTTCTTCAGCTTGACGGCATCCCTTACCTCCGGTGTCCACCACCGTGTTCGGGGATTGCTGCCGCGACAGGCGCCGGAGACCTTATGGCCGCAGCGCCGAACCGCCGCCCCGACAATGGAGGCTTGGAACATAGTCCATTCGGACTCAATGTCCCCCACCTCCCTCGGGACCTGGTTGAAGCTCTGTCGGAGGTGGGAGTTGAAGACCTTTCTGACAGGGGGGCCTTCGCCAAACGTTCCCAACAGACCCTCACTATGCGTTTGGGCCTGCCAGGTCTGTCCAGCTTTTTCTCCCACCATCGAATCCAACTCACCACCAGGTGGTGATCAGTTGACAGCTCAGCCCCTCTCTTCACCCGAGTGTCCAAGACATATGGCCGATGGTCAGAAGAAACGACTGCAAAGTCGATCATCGACCTCCAACCTAGGGTGTCCTGGTGCCAAGTGCACTGATGGACACCCTTATGCATGAACATGGTGTTCGTTATGGATAGACCGTGACTAGCACAGAAATCCAATAACAACTCACCGCTCGGGTTCAGATCAGGGAGGCCGTTCCTCCCAATCACGCCCCTCCAGGCGTTAAAGTCCCCCAGTAGAACGACAGAGTCTCCAGCGGGAGCGCTTTCCAGCACGCCCTCCAGAGACTCCAAGAAGGCCGGGTACTCTACACTGCCACTAGGCGCATAAGCACAAACGACAGTGAGAGACCGTTCTCTGACCCGAAGGCACAGGGAGGTGACCCTCCCATTCACCGGGGTAGACTCCAACACATGGCGGCTAAACTGGGGGGTTATTAATAAGCCCACACCCGCCCGCCGCCTCTTACCCTGGGCAACGCCAGAGTAGTGGAGAGTCCACCCTTGGTCGAGAAGAGTGGTTCCAGAACCCAAGCTGTGAGTGGAAGTGAGTCCGACTATATCTAGACGGTATCTCTCAACTTCCCGCACTAGCTCAGGCTCCTTCCCCGCCAGTGAGGTGACATTCCAAGTCCCAAAAGCCAGAGTTGGCGCCCGAGGTTTGGGTCGGCCGGGCACTCGGCCCCGACCACCACCCAAATCACAATGCACCGGCCCCTTACGGTCTCTCCGGCGGATGGTGAGCCCACCGAAGAGTGGCTCCACGTCGTGGCTCCGGGCTGAGCCCAGCCAGGCCCCGTGGGCATAAACCTGGCCACCAGGCGCTCGCATACGAGCCCCCCCCCCAGGCCTGGCTCCAGGGTGGGGCCCCGGTGACCCCATACCGGGCAGGGTAAACGAAAGCCTTGATTTTTTCTTCTTCATGAGATGCTTTTGAACAGCACTTTGTCTCGTCTGTCATCCAGGACCTGTTTGCCATGGAAGACCCTACCAGGGGCATATAGCCCCAGGCAACATAGCTCCTGGACTCATTCAGGCACTCAAACCCCTCCACCACGGTAAGGTGGCGGTTCATGGAGGGGCCTACACAGACCGCAAAGGTTATTCAGACAAACATTAAGCCATACAGCTTATTTTTAACATGCACCTCTGACATTTTGTTTCTCCTGCATACTTGTTCTACTGCTGAAAACATATTTTAAAGACAATCTTTTTAAATACAATAAATGCACCCATATCATCCATCCATTTTCATTCCCGCTTGTCCTTCTAGGGTCATGGTGGCAAGAGGGAGAGCAGAGAGGCCCAGACGTCCCTGTCCCTCACAACTTCCTCCAGCTCAGCCTGGGGGATCCCCAGCCATTCCCAGGCCAACTGGGAGATATAATCCCACCAGCTGGTCCTGGGCCAACCTCAGGGCCTCATCCTAGTTGGCCGTACCTGGTATACCTCTAAAGGGAGGCGGCAAAGTGGCATCCATACCAGATGCCCTAACCACCTCCACTGGCTGTGGAGGAGTAGCGGATCTACTCTGAGTTCCTCCCAGATGTCCAAACTCCTCCCTCCTTGTCATGGAGAGTGAGTTCCAACACCCTGTGGAGAAAACCCATTTCAGCCGCGATCTGCGATCTTATTCTTTCGGTCATTACCCGGAGTTCATCACCATAGGTGAGGGTGGGGACATAGACTGACTGGTAAATAGTGACCTTATGGCTCAGCTCCCCCCTTCACTACTACAGTCCAGTACAGCGACCACATTACTGCTGCCACTGCTCCCAGTCTGCAGCTGATCTCCCGCTCCCTTCTCCCCTCACTTGTGAACAAGACAACAAGGTACTTAAACTCCTTCACCTGGGGCAAATTCTCTACCCTTATCTGGAGGGAGCATGCCATCCGTTTCCGTTTGAGATCCATGGACTCAGACTTGGAGGTCCTGATCCTCATACCAGCTGCTTCACACTCGGCTGCAAACTGTTCCAGTGCGCATTGGAGGCATCCATGTGATGGCGCCAAACGGGCAACACCATCCGCAAAAAGCAGAGACATCACCTTCCGACTTCTATATATAATGCCTCCCTGACCTCAGCTGTGCCTTGATATCCTGTCCATGAAAACCACAAAGAGGAGTGGGGACAACACAACTTTGGCGGAGTTCAACACCCACACTGAACAAGCTTAACTTAATGCCTAGTATGCGGACACAGCTCTCGCTCCATGTGTACAGAGACTGAATGGCCCACAGTAGTGGCCCCGGCATCCCATACTCCCAAAGCACCTCCCACAGAATTTCTCGGGGAACACGGTCATAGGCCTTCTCCAAGTCCATAAAACACATGTAGACTGGATTAGCGAACTCCCATGATCCCTCAATTATCTGTGAGACGGTAAAAAGCTGGTCCACTGCTCCACAGCCAGGATGAAATCTGCATTGTTCCTCTTCAATCTGAGGTTCACCTATTGGACGGAGCCTCCTTTCCAGCACCCTGGCTTAGAGTTTCCCAGGGAGGCTGAGAAGTGTTATAGTTCGCTCACACTCTCTGGGCCCCTTTCTTAAAGATAGGGACCACCATCCCAGTTTGCCAGTCCGAAGGCACTGTTCCTGAGGTAGATGCGTGTCAGCCATGACAGCCCTACAACATCCAGGGCCTGAAGCAATTCCAGGCAAATCTCATCCACGCCTGGTGCTTTGCCACTGTGGAGTTTTCCAACTACCTCAGTGACTTCCACCAGGGAAATGGACTCTTTACATTCCACGTGCCAACAGTATATTTAATATTTGTAACAAAATTAATTCTACAATGATGCTAGAAAGTGAAACATTTAGAATTTGAATAAATTGGAACTAAAATGTAATCACATCAAGTCCTGAAAATTTCAGTAAGAGCCCAATAAAAACAAATATTCCAGAAAACTTACTTTTTCATTAATTCAATGACCAAAATAATTTAGCGCTGAATGTCTTTATTTTTCCTTGCGGCGGACTGGCGTCCCGTCCTGGGTGTGTCCCCTCCCCCTCTGGCCTTACGCCCTGTGTTGCTGGGTAGGCTCCGGTTCCCCGCGACCGTGTATGGGACAAGCGGTTCAGAAAATGTGTGTCTTTATTTTTAAAAAGTGTGTGAATCTTTAGGATTATCAAGCATGTCAACCCATGGGAGTATGATCATGTATGAGCTTGTATGGCCCTGTCCTATTTAAAAACATAAACCTAAGCCACCTTCACTACCAACGTCTGGTCTACATTGCACACGTTTGCGAACATCTGCAATGCCTTGATGAAATGAAGGTTCTGAGGACCTTAGAAACCAAGTGGAGCCACAAAACCTCTGATGAAGTGAAAAGAATAATTAAAGTAATGATAAAGAGAGACTAGAATATTTATACATGATGTATACATGTTCATATATGTCTCTAGACATATATCAGCTCCCAGATAAATCTAAATGTATGCATACCACCACATAAACAGATGAAGAGCCAAAATTATATAAAGCTAAATGATGAAACATGCCCAAGGGGATGCAGCAGCCTTGAGTATATTTTCATTTACATTACATTTATTCATTTAGGAGATGGTTTTCTCCAAAGCAACGCACATCTCCAAAGCAAAAATACAAATTTGTGCATTACATTAGGAGAAAGAGAGACAGACATGTGATTCTTAAGTGAACCTAGTTTGTTACTTTCCACTTGATGCACTGATGTTCATTGCTCGAGTAGGTGCATAAAACGCAGGATAGATTAATCCTGATAACCTGCCTACAATTATTTTTTTTTAATAAGGTACACAAACATTTACATACAATACAGGAGTAGCGGCTGTGTAAACACTTATTTGGGGATGATCATAACGTTACATGAACATTTACAGCTGGAGCTAGAGTGATCTTAGATAAAGTGAGTCTGGAAAAGGTGAGTTTTCAGACCCTTCTTGAATGTAGACAGTGTTTTGGCAGTTCTGAGTGAAAGGGGGAGGTCATTCCACCACAACAGAGCCAGAACTGAGAACCTCCATGCTTTACTTAACCTGCGTGGGACCACCAAGCGAGCAGAAGTAGACAAGCAAAGGGGTCTGGCTGGGGTGTATTGGTTGATCAAGCTAAATAGCTAGGAGCAGTTCTATTGATGCATTTGTAGGCAATAATCAGGGTCTTATAAATTTGATATGGGCAGCTATAGGCAGAGAACTGCCTAGAGGAGATACATGGGAACGCTTTGGCAAGTCAAACACAACTCATGCAGCAGCATTCTGCATCAGCTGCAGAGCGGGAACATGTAGCCCTGTGGGATACATGTTGAGCGAGACAGAGGAGAAGAACAAGAGCTCCGCCAGACCACTTGCTAGGATCTGTCGGATAGGTAGGACTTAAACAATCTTAGTACCACTCCTTTGGTCCCAAGCTGACTAAGAGAGGATAGTAGGATCCGGTGGTTGACAGTGTCGAATGGTGCAGACAGATTGAGGAGGATGAGAACTGAGGAGAGGGAGTCGGCTCTAGCAGCTTGGAGAGCATCAGACACTACCAGAAGTGCCATCTCAGTGGAGTGACCAACTTTGAAACCAGACTGATACCCATCGAGGAAATGGCTCCAGGTGAGGAATTCAGATAGTTGATCACAGGCCGCCCACTCTGTTTTAGACAGGAAGGAGAGGAGGGAGACTGGTCTGTAGTTTTGGACTGAACTGGGATCGAGGGAAGGTTTCTTTAAAAGAAGTGAAATGAGATTAGTTTTGCAGGCAGCTGGGAAACAGCCAGAGGAGAGCAAGCAGTTGATGATCTTAGAGATGAAGGTGGAGAGTTGCGGGGAAATGTTCTGTAGGAGTGATAATGGGATAGGATCAAACGAGCAAGTGGTGGCTCTGTGTGATATCAGGAGGTTGGTGATTTCAGATTTGGAGAGCGGCTTGAATTTGGAAAGTATAGCTTTGCAGGGAGGTCCAGCGCGAACCAGGCAGGGTAATGCTGAGAACTTGTCAGTGATTGCTTTGACTTTGTCTATGAAAAACAAAGCAAAGTCATCAGCAATGAGAGAAGAAGGAGGAGGAGGCAGCAAAGGACACAGAAGGGATGAGAAGGTGGCAAACAGTCTGTGTGGTTTTTTTTTAGTTACAGACTATTTTGTTGTAGCCCTGTAGCGCTACTAGGTTGCGTGTTTAATTTTGAAGGTTTAAATAAAGCTTCATTAATTGGAGTCCTAGTTTGGTTGAAGCCCTACCACCATATGTTGGGACAGGTGCAACCTACGTGTTGTGCTAGTTTTGCACGCACTGTGAGTCGATTGGGGGGTTCAGTTTGGTGCCGAACCAATGAGAGAACAGGGGGGATGGAACGAATGGGAAAAGTTTCGAGACTTTTCTAGAAGGGTCCAGAGAAAGGAGAGCGTGAGACGGAGGTGTTTGAAAGAGCACTCCAGAGTGTTAGGAGGCGATATTTTTCTGGTTGCTGGACGAGTAACCAGACAGAAAATATCACTTCTTTGCATTTGGATTGCGTTGGCGAGTTTTTAGTTTCTGTAGTGTCCTCGTGGTCCGACGAGACGTCCAGTTAAAACGACAAGTTTTCAGGCTCAGCCCGTCTCGTCGAACTGCTACGTCGCCGGTGTGACGGAGGAGGACTGAGGGGAACCCGATAGCGCTTCGTGCTACTGGTAACGCGCGAAGTTCCTCGGGCATCGCTGGAGTTTTCATCCGCCCCGAACGCGAGTGGACGGGGATAAGGTAAACTGCGGTTTTTTTCCTCTTTTGCTCGCAAGAGTGAAGCGACCCATATTCGGGTCTCAACGCACGCGAGCTGCGTCCAGGCCTGCAACGAGGGGTTTTTACGTGTGTTAAATACTCCGGAGTATGAAGAAGTGTGTAGCACCAAGGTTATTCGTGCTTGTTGTAAGATATTGAGTGTATGTGTGTTTTCTGTTCGGTTGTTTTATTATTTATGTTTGCATTCGTTTTGAGGGGATTTCCAATTTTGGGGTTAATAACTTTGAATATTTCTATGGGGGTTTGGAGAATTTATTAAATTTGTTGTTGAAATACCTGAGTTTGGGTTTTCTATTGGAACCCAGGACACCACCCTCAAGTAGGCGAAATGGAGGGTGGCGCTACATTTGTTGTGGTAGAATGTAGTTTTAGGTGAAGAGGCAACAGAAATGAAAAGTTGCTAAGAGTAACTGGTAGGCATCCAGGTCCGAGCAAGTCTTGGATTTTCGCCATCTTTGCTTTGCAGCCCAGAGTTTGGTCCTGTTAGCACGTAATGCATCAGTCAGCCATGGGGTGGCACTGGGGTGTGCTGGTCTGGAAGATAGGGGACAAGGAGAATCAAGGGTGGAAGATAGGGCAGAGAGGAAAGTGTTAGTGGCATCATCTGTTGATAGATCCAAGAATTGTGCAGCAGAAGGGAGAGCAGACAGCATGACAGAGGCAAAGCAGGAAGGTGAGAGGGATTTTAAGTTGCTGGCGAAAGGTGACAACGGGTGCAATTTTCCCACTGGAGAGAGATGAGCAGGCCTGTGCCTCCATCTTTAGCTGGAGTGACAAGGGGTGTGAGAGAAGGAGTAGTTAGTGGAGAGAGCTGCAGGTATGGCTGAGTTGTTTGGGGTGATCCAGGTTTCAGTTAGGGCCAGGAGGTGCAGTGAGTGAGAGATGGGAGGCATAGGCTGGTATGAAGTCAACCTTTCTTACCGCAGACTGGCAGCTCCAGAGTCCCATGGATAAATTAAAGCAGGATGGAGGGTTTGACAGGTGAGGATAAACCAGGTTGCTGTAGCAGCAAAAGTGTCCATGTGTCCGGTGATGGCAATGTCGCATGGCACGGTTGCCGTAGACAGTTTTGATGGCTGACATGTTAGATGCAACATCCCTTGCGGCGCACAATGCTGACGGCCTTCCTCAGTGAACTCCCACAGGTAGACTTCCTTGTCTTTGCACCCCGAGTCTTTGTACCAAGAGGCTGCTGCAACCGCTGCCACTGTGGGTCACAAGCTGCTATTTAAACCAGGCTAATTCCTGTCAGCTGAAATTCGTAATCGAAATTGAAACTACTCCAACAATGGCAACCAAAACAAACAAAGAAACAGACGCAATTAATCGATCGACGGATCCCCCCACACTATGGGACACAGAACTGCTTAGGTGAACGTGTACCCTAACAAACCACAAAATACAATTTGACAAAGCAAATAATAAAAATACCACCGACAACTACACAGACACACAACTGATAGTGTCTGTCTATCCACACAGCTACACGACAAGAATGCGCATCAGGAAAAAGCATCTTCCACTTTTGTTTTTAAACAGGTCCTCCTGTCTCCCCAGTGGCCATTGGACCATGTGATGGTTGAGGCTACAGCTTCAATAGAAGCCCCTCCACATTGTCCAAGTTACTGGAAGTTAAATATAGGAGAGAAGGATTATAGGGACTTGTTTTATGAATGATTTAATACATGGCTGGATCCTATTTATCACTTTTGGATTTTGTGGAAAACTATTAAGATTAAAGTGGCAGTTATTACTAAACAATATTGTGCCCTATGTGAAGCTAAGTCACCCAGGGCAATCCGGAAAACTGAAAGTAAATTTCAGAAGCTCTTTATCAACCATAATAACGGGAAAGGTTTTAATGGGGAGAGGGCCGTAGATTTAAAGGCTAAGACGATTGCATGAGCAGCAAACTAATGCCCTCCTTATAGGTAAGGGAAGAGTGAGAGCCAGAGAAAGGGAATTGGAGGACAATGAGAAATCTTCCTCCTTTTTCTTTAATAAGGTGAGGGAACATTACCTGAAGAGAGGTTTTACCTCTCTAAGAAATACACAGAATGAGACCTTAATGGATACAGGCCAGATGCTAGAGGTTGCTACAGGATTTTACAGGGATTTTTATAAGGTAAGAAAGACAGATTCAGTGAGAGGGGAGCATTTTTTACATCAGCTACAGGAAAAACTCCCAGAGGAGGCACAGGCCTGTTTAGAAGCACCCATGAAAGGAGCTGTCAGAGGCACTCTTTAAAACAAACTATCGGATAGTCTCTGCCCTAGATGGTTTATGGGTAGAGTTTTATTCCACCTTTTGGGAGGTGCTGGGTCCAGTCTTTCTTGAGGTAGTGCAGGAGTCGCTGAGCTAAGGTAAGCTGACAATGAGCACGAGGCTGAGGGTCCTATCGTTGCTGTAAAAGCAATAAAGCTGATCTCAGCAATTGGAGACCTCTGATCATGCTCTGAGTTGACACAAAGATAATCGCTGAAGTATTTGCTGAGTGCTTGAGAAGTTACAGCTGTCGTGGTCCTTCATGACCAGACATGTGGAGTACCTGGGCAATCTGCGGTCTGGAGCCTCCATCTTATCCAAGACACGACTGTTTGGGTTAAGGACAGAAAGAACCTTCTTGCTCTGGTCATTTTGAACCAGGAAAAGGCATTTGTGTGGACCATGGCTTTCTTTTAAATATCTTAAGCAGCTTGGGTATTGGCCGTAACTTCCTGGAATGGATCCAGATACTTTACAACAGGGTGGTTAGCTAAGTGTCTATCAGCGGTACCCTCGGGGAAGTGTAGGGTTGTAAAGATTTCCAGTATGCAGATGCAGATGATACGACTCTTTTTGTATGCTCTGATCAATCACTTGCTCAAGCCTTAACTTAACTCTAATGTAGCTCTGTTCTTGGGAAAGGTTGCAGAAAAATACTTTGGTCTCTGGAAGGCAAGGCAGGATACCATAGGTGCCAGCTCTTTGTGGAAAGGTCCTCTTAAAGTACTAGGGGGGGAGTTTTTTTTTTTTCCCAGAGAGGTGGCCTGTGCCAACTGGGAGGAATGCCCAGCAGCAGCCAGACAGAGGATTGCTCTGTGGAAGATACTGACCTGGGTAAGGTTTTGATATTAAAGGTAGATATCCTCTCAACATTGTATTTGGTGCACGTCTACCCCATGCCTCAGAATATAGGATTTTTCAGAGATGTTTTCAGTTTGGTGTGTGACGGAAGGTGTGTACTTGTGCGTAGGGAGGTAATATACCTGAAAAATGACAAGGGTGGGAGAGAGGTACCACACTTTTGACTTTCCTCTCAAATTTGATTATCTCTCCTTGCACAGCTCTGCTCCTGTCTGGCGGCTCCATTTGATCATCCACAATAGCACCTTGCTCATGTGTGGCTATCATTTCCAATGAGGCATTTGTTGAATTCAGAATCAGAATCAGAATGAGCTTTATTGCCAAGTATGTTCGCACATACAAGGAATTTGTCTTGGTGACAGGAACTACCACAGCACAGACAGAATGACAGTGACAAGACAGGTGAGAAGATTGAGTATGTGAGCAAGGGATAAAAAATATTTAAAAATATAAAGTACCCAATATACAAAAATAGTCACTTGATACAAATGCAAGGGAGTGTGAGAGATATGTGATAAATAGTTATAAATAGCATTATGTATTGCACGGTTTACTCTCTAGGGGAGAGATTTAGGTGTTCATGAGGTAGATGGCCTGAGGAAAGAAACTTTTCTTATGCCTGGCTGTCCTGGTGCTCAGTGCTCTGTAGCGCCGGCCAGATGGCAAGGGTTCGAAGAGGGAGTGGCCTGGATGCGAGGGGTCTAGAATGATTTTGCTAGCCCTTTTACTGACTCTGGACGAGTGCAGTTCTTGGAGAGCTGGGGGGGATGTGCCGATGATTCTTCCAGCAGTCCGAACTATCCGCTGCAGTCTTCTGATGTCTGACTTCGTAGCTGAGCCGAACCAGACAGTTATAGAGGTGCAGAGGACAGACTCAATGACTGCGGAGTAGAATTGCATCAGTAGCTCCTGTGGCAGGTTGAACTTCCTCAGCTGGCGAAGGAAGTACAACCTCTGCTGGGCCTTCTTCACAATGGAGTCTACGTGGGGCTCCCTCTTCAGGTCCTGTGAGATGGTGGTGCCCAGGAACCTGAATGACTCCACTGTTGCCACAGTGTTGTTCATGATGGTGAGTGGGGATAATGCTGAGGTGTTTCTCCTGAAGTCTATGATCATCTCCACTGTTTTGAGCGTGTTCAACTCCAGGTTGTTATGACTGCACCAGACAGCCAGCTCTTGGACCTCCTGTCTGTAAGCAGACTCGTTCCCATTCCGGATGAGGCCGATGAGTGTGGTGTCGTCTGCAGACTTCAGGAGTTTGACAGAGGGATCTTTTGCGGTGCAGTTGTTGGTGTACAGGGAGAAGAGCAGTGGGGAGAGTACACATCCCTGGGGGGCTCCAGTACTGATTGTGCGAGTTTTGGATGAGAATTTTCCCAGCCTCACTATCTGCTGCCTGTCTGTCAGAAAGTTGGTGATCCACTGACAGATGGAGGTGGGCACAGAGAGTTGGGTTAATTTGGACAGGAGGAGGTGTGGGATGATGGTGTTGAAGGCTGAGCTGAAGTCCACGAACAGGATTCTCGCATAAGTCCCTGGTTTGTCCAGATGTTGCAGGATGTAGTGCAGTCCCATGCTGACTGCATCATCCACAGACCTGTTTGCTCGATAAGCAAACTGCAGGGGGTCCAGCAAGGGTCCGGTGATGTCCTTCAGGTAGTCCAACACCAGTTTTTCAAGTGACTTCATGACCAGACGTTAAAGCGACAGGTCTGTAGTCATTAAGTCCTGTGATTTTGGGTTTCTTTGGGATGGGGATGATGGTGGAGCATTTGAAGCAGGAAGGAACTTCGCACATCTCCAGTGATCTGTTGAAGATCTTTGTGAAGATAGGGGCCAGCTGGTCAGCGCAGGTTTTCAGGCAGGCCGGTGAGACGCCGTCTGGGCCTGGTGCTTTCCTTGTCTTCTGTTTGACGAAGACCCGACGCACCTCCTCTTCACAGATCAAAGGTGCAGGAGGGGGGAAGGTGGGGGTTACTGGAGGTGTTAATTGATTCGTGGAGAGAGGGTTTGAATGGGTGTAGGGTGTGAGACAGGGTTTATCAAACCTGCAATAAAACTCATTCAAATCGTCGGCTAGTTGTTGAGTTGACACGGTGCCGGGGGGTGGTGTCTTGTAATTTGTGATGTCTTTCAGGCCTTTCCACACTGATGCAGGATCATTGGCTGAAAACTGTTTCTTCAGCTTTTCAGAGTAGTTTCTCTTAGCCACTCTGATCTCCTTTGCTAGTGTGTTTTTGGCCTGTTTATACAAGACTCCGTCCCCGTTCTTGTAGGCGTCTTCTTTGGCCTGACGAAGCTGTCCGAGTTTTGCAGTGAACCACGGTTTGTCATTGTTGTATGTTAAACGAGTCCTGGTAGGGATGCACATATCCTCACAGAAACTGACATATGATGTTACAGAGTCTGTGAGCTCATCTAGATCGCTAGCAGCAGCCTCAAAGACACTCCAATCGGTGCACTCAAAGCAGGCTTGTAAGTCCTGCTCTGCTTCCTCAGTCCATCTTTTAACAGTCCTTATTACAGGTTTAGCTGATTTCAGTTTCTGCCTGTAGGTCGGTATAAGATGAACCAGACAGTGATCAGAGAGCCCCAAAGCTGCCCGTGGAACAGAGTGATATGCATCCTTTACTGTGGTGTAGCAGTGGTCCAAAATATTACTGTCTCTGGTGGGACATGTAACATGCTGTCTGTATTTTGGCAGTTCACGGGAGAGATTTGCTTTATTAAAGTCCCCGAGAATAATTATAACAGAGTCCGGGTGTTGTTGCTCTGTGTCTGTGATCTGGTCGCCCAGCTGTTGCAGCGCTGCGTTCACGCACGCTTGCGGTGGAATGTAAACACTTACGAGAATGAACGAGGAAAACTCCTGCGGCGAGTAGAAAGGCTTGCAGTTGATGAAGAGCGCTTCTAGGTCGGGACAGCACATCTTCAACGCTGTTACATCTGTACACCACCTTTCGTTGATGTAGAAGCATGTCCCACCGCCACGTGATTTCCCCGCTGATTCCGCGTCGCGATCCGCTCTGAACAGCTGGAAGCCCGGCAGATGTAGCAAGCTGTCCGGGATGGCTTCATTCAGCCAGGTTTCCGTGAAACACAGAGCAGCAGAGTTTAAGAAGTCCTTGTTTCTTTGGGACAGGAGGAAAAGTTCGTCCATTTTGTTGGGTAAGGAGTGGAGGTTCGCCAGATGGATACTAGGCAGCGCTGTCCTAAAGCCGTGCTTTCGGAGCTTGACAAGCGCGCCGGCTCGCTTTCCGCGCTTGCGCGTCTTGGAGCGCTTGAGTAGCGCCGCTGCACCTCCGACTACAATGTCCAGCAAAACATCAGAATAGTCGAAAACCGGTAAAATGTCGGGTGGTGTGTACTGCCGAATGTTCAGCAGTTCTTCCCTGGTAAAACTGATTGTCGGAGTATAACTAAAGACAGGACAAACTAACAAAAACAGTAAAACAACTGTGGAGCTCCACACCGAGGCGGCCGTTCGCAGCGCCATCGTGTATATTCATGGTCCAATAGTGAGCCAAGAGCATCAGTTCTGTCAGTTCACTACAGACATGTAGTAAGATGGAGTAAACCCACTCCAGCAGATATCAAAACAGTCCCTCTCCTTGAGGAGGGTATATTTGTAAGACCCTGTTGGAAAAGAGAGGAACTCGAGTAAGGCTGGGTCTTGAGGAGGGTATTTGGACCTGAATTCAACCAATGGAGCTCAACAACACACTACAAGATTTAAACTGGCAGTACTTACCGGAAGGTTGCCGGTGACGGAGACTCTGCACAGGTATGATGTGACCAGAGATCCGGGCTGCTGAGTGCACAGGGATAGAAACTATCCAAGGTGTGTTTTGGGAATGTGGAGATGCTAAGGCAGTATAGTCACTGATTGAGCCCCTGTGCAGACAGCTGGATGACAGCATGGTGCTAACTTGAGCTAAATTCATAAGTCCATTTCAAAGACTACTTAAAAGTATACTAAACTGCGATACATTACATAAAACCCCTCCGTGAACCGCCACCTTAACGTGGTGGAGGGGTTTGAGTGCCTGAATGATCTCAGGAGCTTTGTTGCCTGGGGCTATATGCCCCTGGTAGGGTCTCCCAAGGCAAACAGGTCCTGGGTGACAGATGAGACAAAGCGTGGTTCAAATTCCCTTTATGACTATTAAATCAAGGTTTTCTTTCACCCAGTATGGGGCCACCGGGGCCCCACCCTGGAGCCAGGCCTGGGGGAGGGCTCGTATGTGAGCGCCTGGTGGCCAGGTTTATGCCCACGGGGCCTGGCTGGGCTCAGCCCGAAGCCAAGACGAGGAGCCGCTCTTCGGTGGGCTCACCACCTGCCGGAGAGGACGTAAGGGGCCGGTGCATTGTGATTTGGGTGGTGGTCGGGGCCGAGTGCCCGGCCGACCCAAACCCCGGGCGCCAACTCTGGCTTTTGGGAATTGGAATGTCACCTCACCAGTGGGGAAGGAGCCTGAGCTAGTGCAGGAGGTTGAGAGATACCGTCTAGATATAGTCGGACTCACTTCCACTCACAGCTTGGGTTCTGGAACCACTCTTCTCGACCAAGGATGGACTCTCCACTATTCTGGCGTTGCCCAGGGTAAGAGGCGGCGAGCTGGTGTGAGCTTATTAATAGCCCCCCAGTTCAGCCGCCATCTGTTGGAGTCTACCCCGGTGAACGAGAGGGTCGTCTCCCTGTGCCTTCGGGTCAGGGAACGGTCACTCACTGTCGTTTGTGCTTATGCGCCTAGCGGCAGTGTAGAGTACCCGGCCTTCTTGGAGTCCCTGGGGGGCGTGCTGGAAAGCGCTCCCACTGGGGAATCTGTCGTTCTACTGGGAGACTTTAACGCCCACGTGAGCAGCGACAGTGACACCTGGAGGGGCGTGATTGGGAGGAACGGCCTCCCTGATCTGAACCCGAGCGGTGAGTTATTGGATTTCTGTGCTAGTCACGGTTTATCCATAACGAACACCATGTTCATGCATAAGGGTGTCCATCAGTGCATTTGGCACCAGGACACCCTAGGTCGGAGGTCGATCGACTTTGTAGTCGTTTCTTCTGACCATCGGCCATATGTCTTGGACACTCGGGTGAAGAGAGGGGCTGAGCTGTCAACTGATCACCACCTGGTGGTGAGTTGGATTCGATGGCGGGGGAAAAAGCTGGACAGACCTGGCAGGCCCAAATGCATAGTAAGGGTCTGTTGGGAACGTTTGGCGGAGGCCCCTGTCAGAGAGGTCTTCAACTCCCACCTCCGACAGAGCTTCAACCAGGTCCTGAGGGAGGTGGGGGACATTGAGTCTGAATGCACTATGTTCCATGCCTCCATTGTCGGGGCAGCAGTTCGGAGCTGCGGCCATAAGGTCTCCGGCGCCTGTCGCGGTGGCAATCCCCGAACACGGTGGTGGACACCGGAGGTAAGGGATGCCGTCAAGCTGAAGAAGGAGTTCTATTGGGCCTGGCTGGCTCATGGGACTCCTGAAGCAGCTGACAGGTACCGACGGGCCAAACGGAGCACGGCTCTGGCAGTCGCCGCGGCAAAAACTCAGGCTTGGGATGAGTTCGGTGAGGCCATGGAGGTGTGTGTGTGTGTGTGTGTGTGTGTGTGTGTGTGTTTGCAGAGTAAACAAACATGAGAGTACAAATAGTGGTATAAATACACACACACATTTTCAGAACCGCTTGTCCCATATGGGGTCGCGGGGAACCAGAGCCTACCGAGCAACACAGGGCGTAAGGCCAGAGGGGGAGGGGACACACCCAGGACGGGATGCCAGTCTGTCACAAGGCACCCCAAGTGGGACTCGAACCCCAGACCCAGGGAAGAGCAGGACCTGGTCCAACCCACTGCGCCACTGGACCCCCCCCTAGTATAAACACAAAAAAATGTAAATAAGAAGTAAATTACAAAAAGTGATCACATACTGGGGGTACATGATGGTGCAGCAGGTTTGCCCTGTGCCTACTCTCTGGTGGGTTTGGGGTTCGAGTCCTGAGATCCACCAGAGAGTGACAGCCTGAGAGGAAAAGCTGTTCTTATATTTAGTCATTCTGGTGAACAGTGCTCTGTACCACCAGCCAGAGGGGAGAAGTGTAAAGAGTTTATGCTGTCATGCCCCAGGAACAAGCTGATCAGCAGCACCTGCGTCTAATCAGTGCGACCCGAGATAAAAGGAGCTCTGTGACCACAGCACAGATTCTTGCAAAATGCCCTTGTGCTTTTGTAGTTTCAGCAGTTTCTTGCTTCGTGCCTACGACACCTATTCCTAATTCATGACCATCACCTGTTTCCTGACCACCGAGTTTGTCTTGCCCCTGTTGTGACGATTGCACCTAGAAGACCTTCGCCTGTCCCTGACTTTGATCTTGTCTTGCCCTTCGAATCTCGTGAAAGGAATTAAACTAGCTTGCAACTGGGTCCTCAACTTACGTCTGTTTCCTGTCAGTCTGTTGCCATGACAGAAGAATCCACCTTTAGCGTGGACCCAGCGGAGATGGAGCGCCTGCAAGACACGGTGTCCGCACAGGGAGCCCTGTTCAGGTCCCATGATCGTACCCTGTGGCAGATCCTGGGGGTGCTTAAAGATCTGGTACGTAAGCCGCCAGTCTCCAGACCAGTCATGATGCCTGAACTGGTCACTTCTGTTTCTTCACCTGTGTCATTGGAAGGTGCTCTGCATCTGCCAGCGACGGACCCCCGACTGGCTATGCCGGAGAGGTATTACAGGACGCCCAGAAAATGCCGGGGATTTGTTCTACAATGTAAGCTGGTTTTCACGAGCCAGCCTCAGCCATACCATTCTGATATGAGTCGAATTACTTATATGATTTCCCTGCTGATGGGGCCCTCGCTAGATAGGGCTACGGCAGTGTGGTACAAGAGGAAGGCCACTACCTATGAGCATAACTGTGAACAGTTTCAGACAATGTTTGACTATCCCCTGTCAGCGCATGCGGCCAGCAACCGCTTAATGGTGTTCCAGCAGGGGAATTGGTCCGTGGCCGCCTACTCCATCACATTCTGGATCCTGGTGGAGAGAAGCAGCTGGAACAAGGCGGCCCTCCTGGCCTCCTTCCACCGCAGGCTACATCCCTGAGTTCAAGCCGAATTGGCCTACTGCGGGGAGGACTGGACTCTGAACTACTTCACAGAAAACGCCATCGTGGTGGACAACCTCACATGGGAGCATCTACCCTGTCCAGGGTTGCCTCAGCAGGAGAAGGTGATGCCCTCGGAGAACCTGGAGCTGATACAACTGGGACAGGGGCATTACTGGGTTGCTGACCCTGTGACTCCACCAGCTAACAAGCCCCAATGCAGAACTGAGGTGAGTGCTGCCCTCCGCACCAAGGCCCAGTTGATGGTCCCCTAGAGGCATGCTGGGGAACCTCCCATGTACAGACTCGTGCACTGATCGATTCAGCGGCCGCTAGCTGTTTTATGGATGTCATCTTCACCCAGCACCATAACATAGATGTAACATACATGTATGTAACATATGGGCATTTGAGGTCACCCGCCGGATCAAGGCCCTGGACGGGCAGCTGCTGGGCATGGGGATAGCGGAGACACAGACAGTGCTGTTGCTGGTCCTGGTCGGAACGTGCCACATGAAGAACCTCGCGTTCTATCTCATCTAGTCCCTAGAGTCGCCAGTGATATTGGGGTTCACATGGCTGACTAAGCATGACCCTGTTTTCTCGTGGAGCAAAAGATAGTTAGTGGCATGGGAGTCACAGTGCATCGTTACCTGTTTAGCCTTACCGTGTCGAGCCACTTCGGTAGAGAGCCCGGACGTGCCTGAAGCCTTTGTCGTTTCCAGGGAGTATCAGGACCTGGCAGAGGTGTTCAGCAAGAGTAAGGCGGCCATCCTGCCACCACACAGACCCTGGGATTGTACCATAGATTTATTGCCGCGCATGTCTCCGCCTCGGGGTCGGATATACCCCCTATCTTGACCCGAACAACAGGCTCTCCACGAGTATGTAAAAGAGGCCATAGCCTCCGAAATCATTCGGCTGTCCACCTCCCCAGCATCAGCCGGGTTCTTTTTTATTGCAAAGAAGGACAGAGGACTACGCCCTTGCATCGATTATCGTGAGCTAAATGTGGTCACTGTTAAATACTCCCATCCCTTACCGCTCATCACTGCGGTGTTGGATCAGGTCCATGGGGCTTGACTATTTACTAAATTGGACCCGTGCCGTGCTTACAGTCTTATCTGGATCCAAGAGGGGGATGAGTGGAAGACAGTGTTCAGTACCTCCTTCGGCCACTATGAATACCTTGTCATGCTGTTTGGCCTGGCGAATGTGCCATCGGTTTTTCAGGCCTTTGTAAATCATGTGTTGCGTGACCTGGTGAACAGGGGAGTACTAGTGTACTTGGATGATATCTTGATCTACTCACACTCCAGGGACCAACATGTCCGGCTGTTACGGCAAGTGTTGAGGCGATTGTTGGAGAACCGACTATGTCAAGGGGGAGAAATTCTTGTTCCACCAGGCTCAGGTCTCCCTCCTTAGCTTCATCCTGTGTGCAGATGGAGTAGCTATGGACCCAGGCAGTGTTAGACTGGCCTCAGCCCACAACGGTCAAGTTCCTGCAAAGGTTCCTCGGCTTTGCTAATTTCTATTGATGATTTATAAGGGGGTTCAGTTCCGTGGCATCCCCGCTTACTGCATTCCTGCTCGGTGAGAGGGAGAAACTGAAATGGACCGAGGAGGTGCAGAAAGCTTTCCGGGTCCTTAAGGACAGGTTCACCTTAGCCCCTATCTTGCGCCACCCCGATCCCTTGCTCTCGTCTGTGCAATCCTGTCCCAAAGACAGGACACCTCTCCTAAACTCCACTGTTGCACCTACTTCTCACGGAAGCTGATGCCGGCTGAATGGAATTATGATATTGGCAATCGAGAGCTCTTAGCGATCAAGTTGGCTCTGGAGGAGTGGCATTACTGGCTCGAGGGAGTGGCGCACCTGTTCCTGGTTTTGACTGATCATCGTAACCTAGATTATCTGCAGAAAGCACGGCGTCTGAACCCTCGGCAAGCGTGCTGGGCCGTATTCTTCATCTGGTTCAGATTCACTGTAACCTACTGGCCAGGATCGAAGAATACCAAGGCTGACGCCCTGTCGAAGGTACATGGTAGGAACCAGGACCTGGCAGAGCCCACCACGATTTTGCTGGAACAATGGATCGTGGCTCCGATCCAATGGCTCCTCCAGCAAGAGCTCCAGGCAGCCCAAGAGGAGGATCCCAGACCACCAGACCGGCTGGAAGGTAAGGAGTATGTGAGAGTCAAACTTCGGCCTTACCTACTGCAATGGGCACACAACTCCCCAGCGGCAGGATACCCGGGCCACCAACAGACCCTTTCCCTCCTCCAAGGTCATTACTGGTGGCCGTCCATGAGGGAGGATATGCACGAGTACGTCGAGGCCTGTG
Organism: Scleropages formosus; assembly: GCF_900964775.1. Lineage (NCBI taxonomy): Eukaryota > Metazoa > Chordata > Actinopteri > Osteoglossiformes > Osteoglossidae > Scleropages > Scleropages formosus. The sequence goes on from NC_041806.1 coordinate 11,378,645, forward strand.
AGACGTGTGCCCGAGCCCGTACCCCTATCCAGAAGCTCGCAGGTCTACTTGAACCTCTCCCTGCCCCAGCTCAGCCCTGGTCCCACGTCTCCATAGATTTCTTGGTGGATCTCCTGCTGCCACAAGGTAACACTGTAATTTTTACTATCCTTAACCATTTCTCAAAGTCCTGTCATTTGATACCCTTGCCGCAGCTCCCATCCGTTTTGGAAACCGCCGAGGCCCTGTTCCACCACATCTTTCACCTGTATGGCCTTCCGAAGGACATTGTCTCCGATCGCCGCCCCAGTTCATCTCACAACTCTGGAAGGCCTTCTGGCAGAAGTTGGGAGTTGTGGTAAGTTTAACATCTGAGTATCATCCGCAAGCCAACAGACAGGTTGAGAGACTTCATCAAGACCTAGGTCGGTTCCTGCGATCATACTGCAGCCAGAGACAGCATGAATGGACCCTATATCTACCCTGGGTGGAGTACGCCCCCAACTCCGAGTCCCATTCCACCACCGGAGTCTCACCCTTCCAGTGTGTCCTAGGGTATCAACCTCCCTTCTTCCCCAGGCACCCCGAGGGGTGGTTAAGAATGACATCACCGTGGCCAAGCGGTTAAGGCATTGGACTCAAAACCCAGTGAGGTTTCCCTGCACAGGTTCGAATCCTGTTTGTGATGTTTAACATTTCTCCCTTTAAGCATTTGCATTCTGAGTTCTCTGGCTGTCTACTGGTATTATTTTTATTACTGTTACCGTTATTTATTGTCATTGCTATTAGCATTACTCATTGTCATTGTTTTGTTTGTACAGTATTTGTATTGTCTCTGTCTTGTCCATAGTCTGTGGAGAAGCATTCAAGAAGAATTTCATGATACTTGTACACGGTACTTGTACTTATGACAAACTTGAAACTTGAGCGCACAGAGATCCCGGCTGTCGATGATTGATTGGTACCGAAACAGCGAGGAGATCTGGAGGACAGTCAAAGCCTGACTACATCGCAGCGTGCGTCAATACAAACACCAGGCCGACTGCCACCGCCGTGCTGTCTCCTTTCGTCCCGGCCAGTGGGTCTGGCTGTCCACTAGAAACCTGAAGGTGCGTCAGCCCCTGCTTTATCGATCCCTAACAGATCATTTGCCAGGTTACCCCAGTGATTTACCACTAGCGTCTGCCCCGTCCTTCCGAGTCCACCCAACATGTCTCCCTTCTCAAGCCCTACAAAGTGTCGCACCTTCGGGTCCCGTGGGCTGTAAAACCGCCTCCGCTGGCACAGGTTGATGGAACTCCAGCATACCTGGTCAAAGAGCTACTGGACTCACGATGGCACAATGGCCAGTTGAAATATCTGGTCGACTGGGAGGGGTACGGTCCAGAGGAGCGCTACTGGGTACAAGCCAAAGACACCTTGGATCCTGACCTGATTGTAGCCTTTCACAGACACCAAGTGGATCACCTGGCACTACGGCCATGGTGGCATCTGACCCAGCCTCAATGGGCGGCAGCAGTCACCTGTTGGGGGGGTACTGTCACACCCCCGGGAACAAGCAGATCAGCAACACCTGCGTCTACTCAGTGAGGCCCAGGATAAAAGGAGCTTCGTGACCATGACACAACATGAATTCTTGCAAACGCCCTCGTGGTTTTGCAGTTTCAGCAGTTTCTTGCTTTGTGCCTATGACTCCTGTTCTGATTCATGACCATCACTTGTTTCCCGACCACTAACAGCTCTACTCTGAGTTCCTCCCGGATGTCCAAACTCCTCACCCTGTCATGGAGAGTGAGTCCCAGCACCCTGCAGAGAGAACTCATTTCGGCCGCTTGTATCCGTGATCTTATTCCTTTGGTCATCACCCAGAGTTGATGACTATAGATGAGGGTTGGGACGTAGATTGACCAGTAAATGGAGAGCTTTGCCTTATAGCTCAGCTCCCCCTTCACCACTACAATCCGGTACAACAAGACCCCATTACTGCTGCCGCTGCTCCCAGCCTGTGGCCGATCTAACGCTCCCTTCTTCCCTCACTCGTGAACAAGACCCCAATATACTTGAACTCCTCCACCTGGGGCAAAAACTCTCCCTTTACCTGGAGGGGGCATACCATCCTTTTCCGTGAGAGAACCATGGACTCAGACTTTGAGGTGCTGATCCTCATCCCCACCGCTTCACAGTTGGCTGCAAGCCGTTACAGTGCGTGCTGGAGGCAGCCATTTGATGGTGCCAAAAGAACAACATCATATGCAAAAAGCAGAGACGTCACCTTCCGACTCCCACACAGAATGCCCTCCTGACCTCGACTGTGCCTTGATATCCTGTCCAAGAAAACCACAAACAGGAGTGGAGACAAGGCACAACCTTGGCGGATTCCAACACCCACGCTGAACAGGCCTGACTTAATGCAGAGTATGTGGACACAGCTTTCGCTCCGTATGTACAAGGACCAAATGACCCGCAGTAGTGGCCCCGGTACCCCATACTCCCGAAGCACCTCCCGCAGAATTTCCCGGGGAACATGGTCATAGGCGTTCTCCAAGTCCACAAAACACATGTAGACTGGATTAACAAATTCCCATGCCCCTTCAATGATCTGTGAGAGGGTAAAAATCCACTGAGAGGGTAAAAAAGCCTCCTCTCCAGCACCCCGGCATAGACTTTCCCAGGGAGACTGAAGTGTGATGCCCCGCTAATTAGCACACACTCTCCGGTCCCCTTTCTTAAAGATGGGGACCACCACCTGAGTTTGCAAATCCAAGGGCGCCGTCCCCGAGGTCCATGCAACATTGCAGAGGCGTGTCAACCATGACAGCCCTGCAACATCCAGGACCTTAAGCATTTCCGGGCGGATCTCATCTACCCCCAGTGCTCTGCCGCTGTGGAGCTTACCAACTACCTCAGTGACTTCCACCAGGGAAATAGGCTCTGACAGCCCGAAAGCCTCTGGCCCTGACTCCTGTAATGGAGGCATATCACTCGGGTTTAAGAGTTCTTCAAAGTGCTCCTTCCACCTCCCGACAATGTCCTCATCAGAGGTCAGAGTTTCTTCACTCCTGCTAAACACAGCCTGAGCAAAACTCCTCCGACCCCTTCTGAGCTGCCGGATGGTTCTCCAGAACCTTTTGAAGCTGACCGATAGTCGTTTTCCATGGCCTCTCCAAACTCCTCCCATGCCCGGGATTTTGCTTCTTCAACCGCAGCCGCTGCTGCCTTTTTCGCCTGCTGGTACCTGTCTGCTGGTCAGGAGTCTCCTGAGCCAACCAGGCCCTAAAGGCCTCCTTCTTCAGCTTGATTGCTTCCCGCACCACCGGTGTCCACCAGCAGGTTCTTGGGTTGCCGCCCTGGCTGGTACCAACAAGCTTTTGGCCACAGCTGTGCCTGGCTGCTTCCACAATGGAGATTTTGAACAGGGTCCATTCAGACTCCATGTCTCCTACCTCCTCCGGGAGATGGGAGAAGCTCTCCCGGAGGTGTGAGTTAAAATCATTCCGGACAAGGTCCTCCGACAGTCGTTCCCAGCACACCCTCATTAAACGTCTGGGCCTACCGGGTCTGTCCATCAGTTTTCCCCACCATCTGATCTAACTCACCACCCGATGGTGATCAGTTGACAGCTCAGCACCTCTCTTCACCCCAGTGTCCAGAACATGTGGCTTCAAGTCAGAAGAAACGACTACAAAGTCGATCATTGACTTTTGGCCCAAGGAGCTCTGGTACCAAGTACACTTATGAGCATCCTTGTGTTTGAATATGGTGTTTGTTATGGGGAAACCATGACTAGCACAGAAGTCCAATAACATTTCACCATTCGGGTTCAGATCGGGCAGGGTGTTCTTTCCACTCACCCCCCCGCCAGATTTCCCAGTCATTGCTAACATGAGCGTTGAAGTCCCCCAGCAGGACTGTGGAGTCTGTTGGTGGGGCCCTGTCCAGAACTCCTCCCACCTTCTCCAAGAAGGCTGAATACTCTGAACTGCTGTTTGGTGCATAAGCACACACAACAGTCAAAGGGTAAATGTTCTCTTGTTTACTTTTTTCATGGAGGTTTTTGGATTGTGTTAATCTGGATCTTCACTCCAGACCTGTTTGCCTTGGGAGACCCTACCAGGAGCATAATGCTCCCAACGACATAGCTCTGCAGATCCCTAGATCGTGTAAGCCCTTCCGCCAAGCCAAGGCCCCGATCTAGGAAGGTATCAGTCAGACCAACCAATATAATCGCTGCATGATGGAATCTTAGAAAACACTAACAAACATACTCCAATGGTAAAACAATAAATAAATAAATAAAGAAAACTTACCCAGCAACTCCACTGCAAAAGAGGGGTGGTACCCTTGTCTGTTCCCAAGGTGAGGCCATACACCTTACCTGCCGTTCTTAAACATAAAATATATGATAAAACATTTGAACAATACAATTAAACAAATACTCCAAATAAACACAATTAAGAAAAGTTAATAAACACCCACATACATGATAAAACTAAAACTATGCTATAGGCAGTCCCCGGATTACATACGAGTTCCGTTTCTAAATCTGTTTTTAAACCGAATTTTTACATAAGTCGGCACAGTTAGAGTATGGCTGGGACCTTAGATTGCGCCTTTCTATGCATCAAAAAACAAAGAAACACTTCCAGATACACTAAAACATCTTTAATATAACAATGCAGTAATAAGAATAAAACAATGTAGTAATAATAATAATAAATGTAACTACAATGAAGGGGGTGCGGTGGCGCACTGGATTAGACCAGGTCCTGCTCTCTGGTGGGTCTGGGGTTCGAGTCCCGCTTGGGGTGCCTTGTGGTGGACTGGTGTCCCATCCTGGGTGTGTCCCCTCCCCCTCTGGCCTTACGCCCTGTGTTGCCGGGTAGGCTCCGGTTCCCTGTGATCCTGTCTGGGACATGCGGTTCAGAAAACGTGTGTGTGTGTGTGTGTGTGTGTGTGTGTGTGTGTGTGTGTGTGTGTGTAACTACAGTATTTATACTAGCGAGAGACATAGAAAGAGATTATTATTAATGTTACTACAGTATTTTTAATAGAGAATATGTATGTGTGCCTTTGTAACGCGTGTGGAGGGATAATCTGACATACATAAATTTCGACTTGCGTAAGGGGTGGAAGAACTGTCTTTTTGCATAAGTTGAGTGGTGTCTGTACATGAAAAGTTTACTGTGATCCTAATTGCTTAAGAGTCTGCTGACAACAGATGGATGGATACAAAGAGGAAGGCAGATCATGGGTGAAAAATTCGCCCTATTTATTTTGATATATGCAATGAAAATTTGATTCTACAGCTTTACTATGCCTATATGCTTATGTATTACAATGTCTAACTAGTGAAACAGCCTATGCAAGAACGCGCCACATTCCAGGCAGCAGTTTGATGCAGTTAGTCTCTTTCTGTGTCAGCTTATTCCCATAAGATATCAGGAGGAATACAGAATTATGTACTTCCCAGGAGACTGTGTGTATTGAGAGTGATAACACTGGAAACAGTTGAGTGTTTTCATGAAAGGACAAGAGATTGGGGGGGCACCTTGACCTGTTTTGGATGATGAAACAAAACGTATCTCACCCATGCTTGTGAAGAACCTCCCTAGAATGTGTATAAATATCTGCTTGCTTAACTGCTGGGGTGTGACTCTCTCTAGGAGGCTCACCCATGTGCACATAAATAAATAAAGTTTTCTGCAATCTGAGTGACTTGCCAAACTGAATCTTTTCAGATATGTGTCACTGTCACTGGCACCCCTGGCGTGCCCGACAGCTGCACTCCTAGCAACAGTGTGCTTGATGACCACCATGAGCTCCCCGGTGACAACCCCAGAGACGCAGTATAAAAGTACCCGCTCCGACGCACCTGGCCGTGGAACCTTCAACTGAGAGATGTTCTCCTCACCTATCTTCCGAGGCTCACTGTTCTGCTCTGTTCTGTAGGTGCAACCGTAGTGTGATACAAAGGAAGCAACTTGAGCATCAGTATGATGCCCTGGTGGGCTCACATGATCAATCCCTGCGCAAGATGGAGGATACCCTCCAGGAGATGGTGCAAGTGTTCCGGTCCTGTGGGACAATGCAATCCACCAGGGCTTTCTAATGCAATGTGAACTCGTGTTTGATAACTTTCGTAAACCTGTCAAATGGACAAAACAAAGATTGCTTACCTGATCTCCCTCCTCACAGGTCCTGCGTGGCGCTGGGCCACGGGTGGGTGGAAGTCCAATGCCCCCTCCACCTATGATACTTTTAAGAAATGCTTGAAGACGGTGTTCGATCATCCACTCTCTGCTCAAGCTGCCCATGACCGCCTGATGAAGATCCGGCAGGGTGACCACTCGGTGGCTGAATACTCCCTGTAATTCCGGACCCTGGCCGAACAGAGCGGGTGGAACTCCACCCCCCTCTTAGCCAGCTTCCGAAACAGGCTCCACTCCTGGATCCAGGTGGAGCTCGCCTAGCAGGGCTAGGATTGGACATTCGACCGCTTTCTGGAGACAGCACTAACCATTTACAATCTCCCCTGAGAGAGAACCCCATGTCTGTGGCAGAACACCGCCACTCTGAGCAAACTCTCAAACCGATGCAGATCGGCCTAGGCCGACTGGACCCTGACTAGAGACAGCGCTCCTAGATTCTCTTAAACGGCGAGGGGGCCTGCAGTACCTGGTGGACTGGGAAGGCTATGGCCCGGAAGAGCAATGTTGGGTGCCCACGCACAATGTTCTGGAGCCTGTTCTTGTTGCTGATTTCCACAGGTCCCATCCGGACCGGCCTGCGCCCCGCCCCAGGGGCCGTCCTCCCTCGCACCATAAGGCAGCTGGTGCCGCCAGTAGGGAGGGGGTACTATCACTATCACCGGTGCCCCTGGCGTGCCTGACTACTATGCACCTAGCAACCGCGTGCTTGACGACCACCACAACCTCTCTGGTGACAACCCTGGAGAGGCAGTATAAAAGTACCTGCTCCAATGCAATTTGAGCATCAGCATTTGAGTCTGCTCTTCTACTCTCAACATGACAATATTATACTTTGCATACTCCATTATATCATTATATACTGTGCCGTATACTGGATTAGCAATTTTTCTAAAAACATAGCATTACATGTTTGCCTGTTTTACATGTTTTAACATCAAACCCCATAAATACCACTCTAGTATCAAACTGACCCCCAGAAACTATACTTCTTTTTACATTTATTGATTTAGCAGACATTTTTCTCGACAGAGGCTTACATCTCAGAAAACAATACAAAAATGCATTACATCAACAGAAGCAGAGATCTAGATGCAGACGTTATTCTTAAGTACAGTTTATATGGAGTAAAAATGCTAAATTAACTAAAATGAAAAATTCACTCCATGGGGTCATAAAGATTTTCTGATGCATTCCTGAAATGGCAAAACATGGGTTTATAAATGTTGGAACCATTGCACAAAACTAACATGTTAGGGTCACATTGATCCCCCTTGTGCTTCCTAGGTGTCACGCCCCCAGGATCAAGCTGAACGACTGCAACTCCAGCTTGTCAACCTGGCCAGGTATAAAGGGAGCTCTGTAACCACACACAAGTGTGGATTCTTGCAAACGCCTCTTTTAGCAGTTTTGCGGATTCAGCATGCACTTCTTGCCCCTTAGCCCTGCTTTGTGTTCTGATCTCCTGGCTCCTGACCCTTGCTTGTTGTCCCAGCTCCTGAGACTTGCTTCGCCTGTGTATCGATGTCTGTGCCTCAGACGACCTTCGCCTGTCCCTGACCACCGTTTTTGTCTGCCCCAGCGTTCCCCTCCTGACATAAAGCCAACTCACATTTGGGTCTATTACCTTACCTCATGTCTCCAGTCCGTCTTTTTGACACTAGGAGCTTGGGATGTTCTAAGATGCTGAGAGATGATATCGACCCTCATGGACCCCCTGTGCCTTGGGATTCAGTGACACTGAAATTAAAGCTGCAGTTTGTCCTTCTACAGTGTCTAGGTATCAAAGGCTTTGGTTGGTCTCTCATTCTACTTTCCTCCCATTTCTATCTTTAGCTATTAAATTTTTTTAGTCATTCAGCCTTTAACAGTCCAGACTACGTGGCTGATATTATTTCTGCTGCAGTTTTCTTGAAATGTGTGTTTTGAGTTTGTTGCTGTGGGTTGCCGCTTCCTTGCTGGCTCAGTGTTCTATATGCAGACCTAATGTGTAGACTGGGACTGTTCTGCAGGGTCACTGAGTCGTATCCTGCATCCCTTGTAACTTGGGCATAGAAAATAGCTCATATTAATGACTATCCCTGTTCACACATGTGAACATTTGTGAGTGCAGTTACACACAACACATATGACAGATATTTAGTAAATATATTTTATATACTACAGTACATATACACAGTGTAATATGTATTCTGTCTTTGTACACTGAAATATATAAAGCTTATGTCTCATAACTGCTAGAAGATGCAAATTATACTTATTCACTTAGCAGACACTTTAGTCCAGAGCAACTTACAACGGATACTATGTAGTGTTACTAGCCCACACACCTTCTTCACCAAGATGACTACACTGCTAGATACACTACTTACAAGGGGTTACTCATCCATGCATCAGTGAAACATATTCACACAGTACAGGGGAACCTGAACAGCAAGTCTTTGGACTGTGGGAGGAAACTAGAGCACCCAGAGGAAACCCACACAGAGCATGTAAACTCCACACAGACTGAGCAGGGATCAAACCCATGTTCTCTCACACCACCCAGTTACACTGTGAGACAGCAGTGCTACTCACTGTGCCGCCCCATGATGGGGATTAAATAGTGAGTAAAATTCTAAGAAATGTTGCTTAAGCGTATGAAATGTATCATGAGAAAGAGGAAGAGCGATCTCTTGAGTGTTAAGATCCTCTGAGTGTGAGAGACAAAGTTGGTGCACTGCCCCATGATTTACAGAAGGTGGCACTGTAGGCTTACATTCGGGAGCTCTTCCTTCCATTCTCCCTTACACTGAAGTTGGACATGGAGGAACCTGGAGTGAGACACAAGTGTTGGCGCTCTGTTTTCTCCATCTGGCAGAGGCTGCGACTGTCTGTGTTTCCTTGGTGCCATGTGAAATGTTTACAGGTTAATGTTCTGTGAAAGAAGAGCTGGGAAATGAGGTAGAGCCCTTGTGATGTGCATTACTACATGGCACCAGCCTGGCTTTTTCAAGTGTAAAAATTCATTGTTGTCTTAAATGCATGATGTCTTTCACGTGCAGTTCACATGAATCCAGCTGTGAATATGTGAACTCCTTTCCTCAAAAATGCCCCATCACACCAAACCTCTGAAGTACAGTAGCTTGTGTCAGACATTCATGTGGGAGAAAGGAGATGGGGTCTATCTGGGTTTCCCTGTGGAGTTTGCCTACAGCCTACTGTCCCCTCCTGCTCTCTCCTCCTGCTCTTGTCTGTAGTCAAGTCTCCACATTTGTGAAGATGATCGTGCCAGAGGGGGCCCTGGTGTTTCATGAGAAAGCCTGGAATGCATACCGTTACTGCTGCACAAGTGAGTTTTTCGTCCCTGGGCCGTCACACCACATCGACACTGCAGCTTTGAACCGTCATAGTTTAAATCGTTTCTCTTTCTCCCATGAACAGAACCATCACTGCTCTCTCGCTGTCTTCCCTATGAGATGATTTCTTTTGCCCTTTTCAGTTTGTGTTCGTGTGGAAGAATAAGACATAGTTTATTCAGATTCTGACCATTGTTCAACCATGGTGTTTAGTTTCTAGTAACCATTATCAGTGGTTTTGCTTTGAAGTAATTTTTATTTCTGAAGTTACCATTGCAATCAGGTGGTAGCTATTGATTCACTGGGTCTTCTCACCTTCCACAGAATGCGTGTTGTTTGAATTTGTGAGAATGATGACACTTTTGTGTTTCACTTAGACCTATGTGTACCTGCTGGATCAAACGTGCTGTTTTTCTGTTTTATGTATTTTTTATAATTTCTTGCATGGCCTGTTTTTGCCAAATACTTCATGAATTTCATTCAACATATAGGTGTAGTCCTCTATCCACCCTTACCCCATTCCTGAAAATGGGGTGAATAACGAAAAGGTGGACAGTGGGAGCGCATATGCCATTATTTCCTATGAGGAAACATAAAATCAGTTCCTGGCCCTTTCCCGAAAACCAAAACTAACTTTGACTAGTGTCTCTAAAAACATATAAAACACACACATATACACACACATTTTCAGAACCGCTTGTCCCATACAGGGTCGCAGGGAACCGGAGCCTACCCGGCAACACAGGGCGTAAGGCCGGAGGGGGAGGGGACACACCCAGGACAGGACACCAGTCCGTCGCAAGGCACCCCAAGCGGGACTCAAACCCAAGACCCACCGGAGAGCAGGACTGTGGCACAACCCACTGTGCCACCGCACCCCCACATATAAAACATTCCAAATAATAATAAATAAAAATAATCATAAAAATTAAGCCCAACAGCTCACAGGAAGCGTTACAGAAAGATGGCTTGGGATACAAAAGTGTTGGAATAGGAGCTTTATTGCACCTCCAAATCGTTAGACAGCAGCACTCACAGTATGCATAATTTACCTGTCAAAACCTCTCAAACAACAGAAAAACACAGGACTTATTAATCCCCCATAACTACCCACAATGGTTGCTCAACAACTATAACAAAGTTACCATTCCCACTACCACCACTTCAGTATGTTTAGTAGCATTTTTGTCAGTAAGAAATGAGAAAATGTGTTCTTAGAAGTTAATTTTATGCATTTCAGAAACACTTTGACAAAAAGGCAGCATGGTAGGAGGGACTGGGTTTTATAGGAAAGAAGGACATTAATTTTCAAGACGCGTTATAGAAAAACAGTTGACACCAGGAAGGCAGATAGTGGGGTATGTCTGTATTTCTATTTCACACACACTCACTTCAATAACTGCATGTGCTGTTCAGGGTTGTGGCCCATCCCAGAATGAGTGGGTGCAAGGCTGAGGGGTTAGGATTGGTGTAAGGGTTCATCACCAGTTCATCACAGGGCAGCCACACATACACAGTCACCAACCCATTCACGCTCTAAACGCAAGCTGCTTTATTCAGCTTTTATTCACTGTGACGTAGTTGGTGGGCTTTCAAACTGTTCTGAATTATGAACTGGCTTTCAGTCCTAAATGTGTTTGTAAGTTGAGATACAAGTGATAGTGAAGACTGAGCAAATGGATAATTAAGCTGTGCATAGGAAAATTATGTGAGAGCACCATCCAGCTTTGTTGCTTGTTAGATACAGTTCACTCAAAAGACTGTGCATGGCAACACAGTCCACAACACAAATAAATGACAATGAGAAGACACTTCTAATGTTCAGGTGAGTCAAGATCTTTTGAGGTGTGTGTGTACATCTGATGTGAGGAGTCATCTCTCCTTTCAGAATGAATACATTAAAGACGATGTCTTCATCAAGACTGAGACATGACACAAAACCGACTTGGGAGCCCTACACAATGTCAGTGATCAGACAGTTCTTTTTCATTCTCCCTTTTTACAAATCATTCTTCATTCATTTCTTTCTCATTCTGGATTTGTCTCATCTTCTTCTCTTTGACTTTTTCCCCTTTCCGTTTCTTTCACTTTCCTGCCTTTTCTGTCTCTTTTTATTTCTCTTGTTGTGATTTTCTCTCAGTGGTAAAGTGTGTGTGCCATGGTTTGCTTGAACCTGGATGATGAAATAAAGCATTCAGAAACACACAGTAGTCTGTGACAGGTTTTACACACGTCCGCAGGGTCAGACAGCCCACTACTGCAGACAGCAAAACAGAGCAACACACAGTAAGGTTTGAAGGTGTCTCATTATGCTTGTGGTTTCAAACCTAGAGTTTGAGTTTCAGCAGTCTGCGGAACTAGCAAAAGTTTGCTTTTCTTTCTGCTGGATAAACACCAGAATATTTTAAATTAAATATAAAAAAAATATAGTATAATAAAGTATAATCTGATCATAGGTGTTTTTTTCCCAAGTACTGCATATCCACAGTATGTGTTTATTTGGGAAGTGAATTTTACAATATGAATTCTGTTATTTTTGTTTGTTTAACCTGATGTCTTTGTCTAAGACAACTTACAGTATATGAATTATATAACCAAAACCCTGCAATATGTTACAAATTTATAGTTAAACAGCATTTTACATAAAAATATAAATATATTGTAGCACACAGCACCATGGGTTTAGATGGGGCAAAGAAGGATACAGACGTAAAATTCCTTACAATTTATTAGAAGAGCGCAGCCCCAGGGAAATAATGCTCTTGGTCTAAGGACCCAGTTTCTTCTAGGACATGCACATACAGCCAGCCTTCCCAGGCTACTTAGCACCCCCAGTCTCTCTCCCCTACACCCTGGCAGTCACAGTCACCCCATTATTTTCCCCTTAAGTGCCCCCAGTGATACACATGCTATTTACAAGTTACCCATAATGCAACTATTTACACAAAACATCTTCCCACCTAAATGCCAGTAATGTGGGTCATTGCAATATTTTAAATTATGTGTAGCCTTTATTTAGTAAACTTTTGGTATAGCTGGGTCAGTAAGGTGTATGTACATGTACATTTAGTCATTTAGCAGATGCTTTTCTCCAACTCAGATTCACAAAAGTGCATTTCACCAGCAGAGAGATGCAGTTACTTACGTGATTCTGCAAGTATAGTAACTGAGCCCAAAACTAGCATTTTTTCCAGTGCCCATCACACAAGTAGATGCATACAGAACTGATAGGGAATACAATGTTTTCAACAGCCACTGTAGTGGAAGTTTATGGAGCAGACAGGAGACCAGGAGAAAAGTGGGTCCCAAAAATTATGCACTTTGAGACCCTTGTTGAAGCTAAGGTATTTCCTCAAGTTTAAGGTATTGTGTTTTAATTTAATTTTTTTCATGGCCTCCTGTTTCTGACCAACAGGTTTATGAGCTGGATGTGCTGATGTGGAAGAGGTGCTCATTGACATCCAGAGCAAATAACTTCTGGTTTAAGTTCCCACCCACATTTTTCTAAACTGGTGCTGCATCTTTCCAGATTTTAACTGACTATCCATTTTGCTTTTAAGAAATCTCACACACACACACTTTCGGAACCGCTTGTCCCATACGGGGTCGCAGGGAACCGGAGCCTACCCGGCAACACAGGGCGTAAGGCCAGAGGGGGAGGGGACACACCCAGGATGGGACGCCAGTCCACCGCAAGGCACCCCAAGTGGGACTCGAACCCCAGACCCACCAGAGAGGAGGACCCGGTCCAACCCGGTCCAACCCACTGTGCCACTGCGCCCCCCTTTTAAGAAATCAATAGGGAAAAAATTTTATGTTTCTGCAGTGCATGTAATCAACCAAACAGCAAATAATTTAATACTATTGTGTAACGTTTTCCAAGGGGCTTCCCCTCCAACCCCCTTTGACTGAATTACAGAGACATGTTTAGCAGAACTGCTCAGTACTGCTGTGGAGCCTAATATCACGAGGTTCTCGCTCATGCACTCACGGCTCCGAGTGTTGCGGCTCTGTGGCGGTTACTCTCACTGCCATTCCTTTGTTCCCCCATGGTCACTTACTCATGTGACTGGTGGGAAAATATCCAGAAGTGATTCTGAAGTGATAATCACATTTTCAAGAAAGTTTTCACATAATGGGGGGCGTGGTGGCGCAGTGGGTTTGACCGGGTCCTGCTCTCCGGTGGGTCTGGGGTTTGGGTCCTGCGATGGGTCCTGGGGTTTGGGTGCCTTGCGATGGACTGGCGTCCCGTCCTGGGTGTGTCTCCTCCAGCCTTGCGCCCTGTGTTGCTGGGTTGGGCTCCCCACGACCCTGCATGGGACAAGTGGTTTCAGAGAATGTGCGTGCGTGCATTTTGCCATAATAGTACAGAAGATTTTTGCTGTGATTTTATGAATGAATTCATATTGTGCGCATGACTGTGTGAAATTCTTCGCAGCTTGGTGAACTTACAGGGCTGAATGGGGCTGGACAGAGCTGAAGTATGAAGGCCCATATTGTTGTAAGCAATAGCAGTTAACACGTGGGCTCAGGGGAAACCAGTGAATGCGTAGCATTCTTTCCATATTGAGGAAGTGCTTTGGAAGCAGTCTTTGGAGGTGCAAGTTGCAGAACACTTTTGACTGAACTTGAAGTGTACAAATTAGAGCAAGAAATCACTTGCTGGTTTTGAGCCCTTTGGGCAGGCGAAGCCTTGTGCCAGGTTATGGGGCAGGGGGTGGAGGGGGGAATTGGAGAGCTGAGTGTTGGGGGTCTCTGTTGAGCGGGGAATGGAAATGGGGTCGTCCATAAACTGAATTAAGCAAGGGGCCTCCAACATGCATGACCTGAGTGCTTGAAGGAAAACCACTGCAGGAAAAAAGAAAGACAAGAAGGGTTGTTTATGGAAAGAAAGAGAAAAAGAAAGGAAATCATGGCTTCAAAACAAACCTGAATAACAGAGGCAGTGACCCAGCTTGGGGCAACACCTGCTTTTTCTGCTTTCTGGAAGAAAGAACAAGCTCAGGCAGCAGGTAGCACATTGGTTCAAGCTACCACCTTTGGACTCGAATCCAGATTTGAATCCCCTGTCATGTAGTTCCCTTGACCATGATACTTACCCTGAACTGATACAGTAAAAACTACCTCGCTGTTTAAAATTAATGTAATGGGTAAGTCAGTGTAAGTAGCTTAATGTTGTACATCATTTTGGTGAAAAGTGTCGGATTGTAAGTATGAACTTGTTGGTTCCACCAGTTCCTATCGTCTGCACTTCCTGGGGGTGAGCCATTGCATCCCACAAGTTAAGTGTAATTATTCATAGTCATTTGTACTGCTGGTTGTACTCACTGTTTCCCGATTTCCTAACTGAGTGGGTAGGAGAGTGTGTAGAGCATGTGTGTACTACAGACCACAGCCATCAGGAGACATTTACATTACATTTGAATTTATTCATTTAGCAGATGCTTTTCTCCAAAGCGACATACATCTCATAGAAAATACAATGTGTGCATTACATTAGCAGGAACAGAGGCATAGATACAGATGTGTGACTCTTAAGTGCAGTTAGTTTGTTTCTTTCCACCATATGAACCAATGTTCATCACACGTGTAGCTGCATAAAACTTTATCAGAAAGTTTGACACTTGTGAAGACTGCATGGAACCTGCCTTCCTTGTCTTGTGTTTTTTTCACGGCTTCCGGATATGCAGCATTCAAAGCGGGACTCGCCTGAATCCCACCATACTCCAAACATCATCAACATTGTCATCATCATCACAGAAAACATGCACAAAAATGTGTATACAGAAATTCAACCCCTCTGTTTTTTAACTCTCCTTTTGTTGCTTAGTTTCTGTACATTGACCCTGTCTGTTGTTAATCAGGGCCAGGCCTGCCTCAAGTTCTGCCCTGATTTGTGTACACAGAGGGGAGGGTGTCCCAGGTTTGAGCTCCGACATGCGCACGCTATTAACTCAGCAGATGAGCTGCCACGTTTGGAAACAATTAGGGGCCAATTGGTTTTGGTGGAAACAGAGCTTTGGACGGCAGGTTGATGGAAGCCATGTAGAATGCTGTGCTTCCCAAGACCAACACGTGTGTCCTGGGTCAGTTGCATGTCCTGAATGCTGCTCATCCTCTGGGCTTGAGTCCCCTGTGCTGTCCTCTGGAAGCTCCACTGTGGCGTCTTTGTCTCTGCATGGATCTTCATGGGGATATGGTTTGTATCCACTTATCTAAAATCAGCCAGCTGAACCCCATTCCAGAGAAAGCGGTTGCTCATCTGTACTTGCTGGTGGTGGGGTCTGTCTGTGTTTTGTACTCTGCCCAGAATGCTGTTGGACTGCTGTGTCCTCAGTATGATCAGGTGGAGGAAGGTACTCTGAGTCTCAGCAAAGTCTGGCTACTTTGGCAAGTGTGCACCACGGTGACCACATGTCCTTGTACAGATAGTCACCAGTGGATTGAGTTTGGATGAAAACTTTGTTAACCTATAGAGGGCAATTGCAGTAAGTTGCAGCAGTGTGAAACATACATACAAATGAAAAACATGAAGAATTAAGTAAATAAACATATGTGGACACAAGAAGGGAGTGAAACGCAGTAGTACAAAGGAAATTACTTCTACTTGAAAAATCCAGGCTTGAATTCCACCTCCTGCTTCAGTGCCTATAAGCAATACAATTGCACTGAATTTCTCCAGTAAAAATTTTAAAACACAAAAGATGTGCTCAACTTGTACTAAAAAAAGAATAACATGCCGGGGTGCTTGAAACCCCTTGTTTTATGTAAGTTTTTGAAGCAATGATGGGAGACCACACGTCAAGATGTTTTATTTGTCAGGATGGGTACATTTTGGCTGGACTCCTTTTTCAGCGTACCTGAAGAACGCTGATGCTGCAGAATTCCAGGAAGAACACATTTTTTTTTTTTTTAATGACCTCACCTTCTCACTCAGAACTGCTGAATCTCTCTCAACATTCAGAATGATGTCAAAACACATCTTTTTGAGACTCATCTCCTGGTTACTCCATAAATTTACATTATACCATTTGTCACAAATGATTTTGTATTTCCTATCAATACTACATGCAGTTACCTGTACAATACTGTATATGCTTCATTTAAACAGTCCTATAAGAAAATCTGATTGTATTTGGAGAATTGTGTGTCTGCATCTATATCTCTCTGTCTGTTGCTGAAATGCACTTTTTCTCCAGCTGGTATGTTGCTTAGGAGGAAAGAGTCAAATTAATGAATGTAACAGCTGTTGGAGCCAATGACTTCAGGTGGCTCCTTGAAGTTCCAGTGTCCATTTCTGTGGGACTTCCTTCAGAGAACCCTCACTTCCAGGACTGCTCCAGCCATCTTCATTTACTTGTTCTTTCTGTTGGACTCATCTGTACAGTTTCAGACACTTCTACATTGCTTTGTCCTTGTTTTGATTTGTCCTGTGGGAGTCTGTTCTGGTCATGACTTGTAATAACAAGGCAACTGTTCAAGCTCAATGTGTTGTGGCCCTTGTGAATGGTAACATGCAGATAAAACCAAAAAAAGCCAATCCTACAGGGATATCTTCAGAGCTGCAGGTGCCCAAGTGTGTTACCATAATATTGTGTAAGAGCTCAGCCATAACTTCTTTGTTGCTTATTTAATATTAGAAGTAAATAGTTTCCTTTTCACTGTACTGACAAAAATAATGGCTGCTGTACTGCGGGTTGTTGTCATATGCTATGTTAAATCACTTATAATTACATTTCTGGTGTTTGGCTGGTGATTTAATGGAATTTTTTGGTGATTTTTCTTCAATGTCACTGTTTACTTGACTTAACAAGCCTTCCTTTCAGCCTCTGTCGGCCCTTCCTGCATTCAGCTGCATGCCAGTGGAGTTGCTGTGGTGTAAAAGAATCCATGTATAAACAGCAGAGTGTCATGTGTATGTGTGGGTGGGGAACAGGACCTCACATCTGAAGTGTCATCAATGTGTTTACAGTTCCCCAAAATGCTGTGGACAGAGAGATGTGTAAACAAGAGGAAGTGCTGAATGGGGCATGCAGCACAGACGGAGGTCTTTGTACTCTGGTTCCAGAGTAAAGAGAGCTGAACAGCTGCTTTCATGGTGGAATGGATCTTCCTAAGGTATGTGTGTGTGTGTGTGTGTGTGTGTCTTCACAGGCCACATGTTATATGATACACACAGCTTGCTGTGCATTGGTGCTGCTGGTACATGCTGGAGTGAGTTTGCTGCTATGTACACATCTAGAGATAAGTAAAGAGTAGCACGTGCGCACGCAGCCTCATGAATTGTGTGTGTGTATGTGTGTGTGAACGTGAGTACGTGGATGCCACTGTGCTCTAGCTCTAACGAGCAGGGAGTTCATTACTTCCCCGGCCGATGGGCAGCAGCCGGGGGCAATCCTGGAGGCGAGCGCTCACACCAGCCACCTCACTCGCGTTCCCGTGCACTAATGGCTCCCAATCTACCTCTTCCTGAGTGGGGGGCTCTGACTGGCTGCGCCAAGCTACGGCCAAACTCTGGTGCTGCAGAACTGGAAAGCTATCTTTTTGCTTCAGGCACGTCATGATTTATTTAAAATTGGTGGGTCCGTGAGCTGTGCTTAATTTAAAGGAGCTTGTTTATTTGTTCTGTTCCCCCCATCACCCTGCTGTGTTATTTATCTGACTTCTTGCTCCTGCTCCCCAGTCCTTATTAAATATGAATAATGTGTTGTAGAGCTGGCAGAGTCTATTAGTAGCCTACCTGTGCGTGTGTGTGTCCGTGTGTGCATGTTAACAACTGTCACGCACCCATGGAGCTGTGTAAATGACTTCTTCCCCCCTTATGACTTTTTTTGCTCCGTAAAGTTGCTAGAAAGGAGTTGGGATACACGGCCATAGTCCCACAGTCATTAGTACTATATTTTCCCTTTTTTTTTGCTCTGAGTTGTACATCACTTTGGAGAAAATCGCAGGTGAAATGCACGTGTGTTGTTATTATCTAACCTGCACTACTAAAGCACAGTGGCCCTGTTTTTAAATATGTGTATGTCAACACCCCTGTGTTTTTGGGTTTGTATCTATGGGCTTATTGGTAAATACACAGCCATCATTCCCCTCTCAGTGTGGTTGTACCCAACTCCCTTCTTGCAGAAGACACAGGTGCCATGAGCACCTTGAGCTACACTGAATGGGGGACTGTGGGCAAGTACAGTAGCTGTGAGATTTCTGCATCCACTGCTGGATATTAACACTGAGACTGTGCCTCAGCATGTGTTCTTAACTAGCAGGGGCATTTACTACCCACCACAGTGAAGTACTGCCGACCATTTCTTCAGAAATTACGTAGTGTTCCCTTGCCTTACAAAGGCAAATTTTTCTTCAAAAACCATTTATAAGGTGAATGTTCACAAATCAAAGATGTAATCACCATTAATCTCAATAGTAAAATTTTTTTATGCCTTTGGAAAGGTCACAATCTTGAATCCCACCTGTAGCTGTACCCTTAGGTAAGGTCCCGCCCCTGGATTGCTCCAGTAAAAGCTACCCAGCTGTATAAATGGGTAAATAATTGTAAGTAGCTTAATGTTGTAAGTTGTTTTGGAGAAAAGCATCACCTGAATCAATAAATGTAATATAACATATTGTGGCGCACAGCTCTCTGGGTTCAGATAGGGCGAAGAAGGACACACAGGAGGCGTTCATAACGAACGTTTTATTAGAACACCGGCATACAGGGAAATAATGCTCTCAGTCTGAGGATCCCATTTCCTCAAGGACCTGTGCCTCAAGCCAGCCTTCCAGGCCTGCTTAGCGCCCCCAGGCTTTCTCCCTTCTCAGCGGGAAACACTGTCACCCCATTATTTCTCCCCTAAGTCCCCCCAGTGGTTGAACACTATATTTACAATTTTTCCATAATCCAACTATGTACAATAGACCCGTTTCCTGCTCAAACTTACGGTAACGCGGGTTGTTATATTGCTCCCCGTCAAGAAAGATAGCAGCATCCCTGCTGCTGCCAGCCCCACAAATTTCTCACTGTCCAGCGCTGTCTCTTACGTGCCTCCGGCTGTGACTGCAGGTCCCAGATGCTCAGTGCTGGTTATTGGGGACGGGGACAATAAAAGAAGCTCGCCATGGTGGCACTCTCGGGGTCGAGGCAGCCATCTTCGCCCCTTGTTCACCCGGCCTTGGTCCTAGCACAGCTCTTTTCCACACAGATGGCACGTACCAGGTTTAGTGGCTCCCATGTGGTTTTTGCCAACCACTTTGTACTCCCTGCAGCTGACTGGCTTTTGTTGGTTTTGTCAGGTCGGCTCTCCGCAGCCGCTCTGCGCTGTCCCAGCTCCGTTGTCGGGGCGAACATCCCTCTTGCGCGCCTGGCCCTCTTGCCCCATCTCCCGTTGCTTGGCCACCTTTCGGCAGAGGACCCTGGCAAGCCGCCCTGCTCGCTGCATGCTGAGTCCACTGCAACGCTCATGAAACCAGCTCCCTCTGTTTGCGTAGCCCTCCTGCTTTTGCGGCGTTTGCACCATTGTGCTGCCCTTTCTTCAGAAAGCTCATCGGAGCTTCAGGCAGGCTGGGTGCTTTCTCCATGAAAGGGGCGATATCTTTGCCTGTGAGTGAATTTGCGTTTGAAGATTTGCTCACCTTGGCTACATAGCCCTGCCTGTCTGTCATCGAGATACACTGTTCTGCAGCACGTTGCCCGACATCTTCAGGAAAGCGTCACTCTCTGCAGGGCAACTTTCCTCAGCACCTGCACTCGGCCGTGGTTTGCTGCCTCTTCCTGCTTCTTCTACCCTGGCCTCAGGGAGACCCCACTCAACCTGCTCGCCTCTCTCCAGCGGCACCTCACAGCTTTTCAGTATTCGCCATAGCCTGCACTTCCTTAGGGTCTCCCTGGACACCTGTGCTTCGTGACAGCTTCTCTGCCTCGACTTCCACCGTGCAGACTCTTCTTCGCTGGGCGCCGTGCTTTCACGCCGCTGGCTTCTTTCTTCGCATCGTTTTCTCCTTCCTCGCCTTTGGTGTTCCACAGCTCCTGAGTCCAGTCTCTCATCGTCCTGCCCCATCCCACTACTGACATCAGTGTGGCGCGCAGCACTCTGGGTTCGGATGGGGTGAAGAAAGACACACACAGGCAGCGTTCATAACAAATATTTTATTAAAACACCGACACCCAGGAAAATAATGCTCTTGGTCCAAGGCCCCCTTTCCTCAACGACCTGTGCCTCAAGCCAGCCTTTCCAGCCTGCTTAGCGCCCCCAAGCTTTCTCCATTCTCTCTGGGAAACACTCACCCCATTATTCTCCCCATAAGTCCCCACAGTGCTCGAACACTTTATTTACAATTTTCCCATAATCCAACTATGTATAATAGTTCAAGTTGTTTTTATTGTCATTCATCTATATAGCTTGTATACAGTGGAACAAAATGTCGTTTCTCCAGAGACCATGGTGCAACACAGAATAGGAGTACACGACAGTAAATAAATATACAGGACAGGACGTGGACTGTAGGGAGTTTGTAGTGTTATGGAGTCATGTTGGGTTAGCTGTTTGACTGTGCCAGGTGAGCATTGGGGGGCAGCAGGGTGTTGAATAATCTGACTGCCTCAGGGAAGAAACTGTTCCAGAGTCTGCTGGTGGTTTCATGGATGCTCCTGTACCTTTTGCCAGATGACAAGAGGGCGAAGAGTCCATGAGAGGAGTGAGAGGGGTCGTCTACAATGTTGGTGGCTTTGGGGATGCAGCGGTTTTTGTACGAGGTGTCAGTGGTGGGTGGAAGAACTCTGATGATCTTTTCAGCTGTACTCACAACTCGGTCTAGGGTCTTGCGGTCAGACAGTGTGCAATTCCTGTATCACACAGTGAGAGAGCTGGTTAGGATGCTCTCTATCATCCCACTGTAGAAGGTGGTGAGGATGGGAGGGGGGAGTTTGGCTCTCCTCAACCTCCGTAAGAACTAGAAGTTCTGTTGGGCCTTCTTGGCTAGGCAGGTGGTGTTGAGAGTCCAGGAGAGGTCCTCCATCATGTGCACACCAAGAAACTTGGAGCTTTTGACTTTCTCCACAGTTGTTCCATTGATATGCAGTGGTGAGTGGTCTACTCGGGTCCTCCTGAAGTCAACAATCATTTCTTTAGTGTTATCAACATTAAGAGATAGATTGTTGTCTCTACACCATTCTGCAAGCTGGTTCACCTCCTCTATGAATGCTGACTCATCATTGTTGCTGATGAGGCCCACAACTGTAGTGTCGTCAGCAAATTTGATGATATGATTTGAACTGTACTTTGCAGCACAGTCATGAGTCAGCAGGGTAAACAGCAGTGGACTGACCAGGCAGCCCTGGGGAGCACCGGTGTTCAGTGTGGTGGTGCTGGAGGTGGTGTTGCTAATCCTGACGGACTGGGGTCTCCCAGTCAAAAAGTCCAGGATCCAGTTGCAGAGGGAGGTGGTAAGACCCAGCAGGCTCAGCTTAGTTATCAATTTCCGAGGGATGATTGGGTTGAATGCTGAACTGAAATGAATGAACAGCATCCTTACATAGTTGTCCTTTTTGTCCATATGGGTCAGAGAAAGGTGGATGGTAGCAGATATGGCATCTTCTGTTGAATGGTTGGGATGGTAGGCATACTAGAATGGGTCCAGTGTGGTTGGAAGACTGCTCTTTATGTGTTTCATGACTATCCGCTCAAAGCCCTTCATCATGACAGGTGTGAGTGCAGCCGGTCTGTAGTCATTCAGGGGAGGACACATATGATTTCTTCGGCACAGGGGTAATGGTGGTTGTCTTGAAGCACACAGGGACAACTGCCTGGCTAAGGGAAATGTTGAAGATGTCCGTGAAGACATCTGCAAGCTGAACAGCACATTCCTTGATTACCTGGCCAGGTATGTTGTCAGGACATGCAGCTTTCTGTGGGTTATTTCTGGACAGAGTCTTCCTGACATCTACTGCAGACAGATAAAGCACCTGGTCAGTGGGAGTTGGGGTGGTTTTACCTGCTGACATGTTGTTCTGTGCTTCGAACAATGCATTAAAATCATTCAACACGTCTGGGACCAAGACATCACCATCACAGACAAATGATGTAGCTTTGTAGTCAGTGATGACCTGAATGCCTCACCACATGTGCTTTGTCTGAACTGTCTGAACCACTTGTCCCATTCAGGGTCGCGGGGAACTGGAGCCTAACCCGGCAACGCAGGCGTAAGGCTGGAGGGGACACACCCAGGACAGGACGGCAGTATATGCGCTTTGTGTCCGTGGAATTTAGGAAATGGTGGCAGATTCTTCCTGTGTAGTTGCACTTTGCTTCTTTGATAGCCTGGGCTCTTGGTGTGCGGTAGGCTGCCTTGTCGTGAGACCTGAAGGTAGTGTCTCAGGTTTTCCGCAGTGAGCGAGTGAGCGCACCTCAGCAGTCATCCATGGTATCAGGTTTGCACGTGTGGTGATGGTCTTGAAGGAAGTCACGTCACCTATACACTTCCTGATGTAACCAGTCATTGATTCTGTGTATTCCTCCAAGTCTTTGGTGTTATGGTATGTAGCAGCTTCTCTGAACATATTCCAGTCTGTGTGTTCAAAGCAGTCATGAAGTACTGAGATGGCTCCCGCAGACCGGGTTCTCACCTGTTTCAGGACTGGTTTGGCACGTTTCAAAAGTGGTTTGTATGCTGGGATTAGCATAACAGTGATGTGGTCCGAGCAACCGAGGTGGGGGCGGGGTGCAGCCTTGTAAGCACCGTGAATGTTTGTGTAAACAAGGTTTAAAGTGTTTGTACGACAGGTTGCGAAATCAACATGCTGGTGGAATTTTTGGCAGCACTGATTTCAGATTTGCGTGGTTAAAGTTCCCGGTGACAACAAAAAATCAGGCGGGATGTGCAATCTATAAATTGGTGATAGCCTTGTAGAGTTTGCTTAGCGCTTCCCTTGCGTTAGCACCAGGTGGAATGTACACCGCAACAATGAGCATGGCGGTGAACTCTCTGGGCAAGTACTATGGCTGGCACTTCACAATCATAAACTCCACCAGCGATGAACAGTAGTTAGAGACCACAACAGCATTCCTGCACCATTCATTCTCTGTGTAAACACACAGACCACCGCTGCGACTCTTACCAGACAGTGCTGCTGTTCTGTCGGCGTGATGTGCGATTAGCCCGGCTAGCTGTTCGGAGTGCTGTCGTTGAACCATGCTTCCATAAAAAGGAGAACACAGCAATCCCTGACTTTGTACTGGGTAGTTAGCTGTAGTCTGTGGAAGTCCAGTTTATTGTTGAGAGAGCGAACATTGGAGAGGAGAATGGATGGTAGAGCCGAGCGACTAGGGTTAGCCTTTAGTCTAGCACGAATGCCAGCTCACTTACCGCGTTTCCGCTGCCTCACACACCGTTTCCGGTGCCCTCTATCCCGGACCGGGGCATCAGGCAATCCCGTGGTCCTAGGGCCTGGAGCCCAATAGACCCATTTCCCGCTCAAACTTACGGTAATGTGGGTCCTTATAATATCACCAAGTCCCATTATAATGAACACGATTTCTGATGTATTTCACATTAATTGTCAACACATAACAGTGCAGTCTCCCTTGATCAATTATTATATAATATTGTATAACTGTCTACCTGTAAGGGGGTGCGGTGGCGCAGTGGGTTGGACCACGGTCCTGCTCTCCAGTAGGTCTGGGGTTCGAGTCCCGCTTGGGGTGCCTTGTGACGGACTGGCGTCCCGTCCTGGGTGTGTTCCCTCCCCCTCCGGCCTTACGCCCTGTGTTACCGGGTAGGCTCCGGTTCCCCGCGACCCCGTATGGGACAAGCGGTTCCGAAAGTGTGTGTGTGTCTACCTGTAATCATTCAGCTCTTTCATACCTGTTAAATACTGCACACTTAACATATCGTCACATATGATAGTCAGTGTTTAATATGCTAATACAACATTTAATGCAAAAACAAAGCAGAACAGTAAAGACTATGGAGATCAATGAAAACACTGAAAATGAACTGATACTCAGAACAAGTTAACATGGTTTGGACAGCCCAAATTGGGCTGTGATTGCTGGGCTTATAACAAGTGGAATTAGTAAACAAGGACTAATGGAGGTTGTGAACTCAATGCAGCACAAGCCAAACTAATGCTAAAACTGGTTCACTACCTGTTAAAATCCACATCATCAAGGATCATGCTGTTGATGAAACACTGCAAAGAAAATCATAAAATTATATGGCAAGACAGGGTTGTTCAAAGGTACATCTGCTGAACTTCGGTAGACGCCAGCATCTTCTTGTACACAATACACAGCAGCATGGTCGTATTCAAAGAACTGCCCTTGGCAAAGTCCCAAGTGTAATCTTACAGCTGATAGCATAGTAATTAGAGCTACTGCCTTTGGCTCCCAAAGTTGCATGTTTGCTCCCTACCTCTGGCTGTAGTACTGTTGAACAAGGTACTTACCCTACATTGCTCCATTTATATTACCCAGCTGTATAAATGGGTGAATATTTGTAACCTTGTCATAACTGTAATCTCAACATTGTAAGTTGCTTTGGAGAAAAGGATCAGCTAAATGAATAAATGTAAATTGCTTCAGCTACAAACCTCATTGGCTCCATGTATTGCAAGTTTTTTAAGATACAAACATTTTTAAGTTTATTTATTTTTCTTTGTTGTTCTTTTTTCTGATATTTACCTTTTTATTTGTGAATGTGACCTGTATTTCCGCATGTGAACAGAATAGCAACGGAACAGGACTGGAGAGCCACTATCATTCTGCTTGCTTCCATTCTGCTTGTTTACATTTTGTGACTGGTGCTTGTGACTGTCCATAAAACTTTGCACAGGTTTATGGGAATCATCAATAATCAGCACTGAAGTCTTACAGACGTTTTTATTTGCTATAGCTATATCCAAGATTTTTACATAAACTTGTTTTCCTTGAACTTTTCTTGATTTTCTAGATAATAAAGCTGAAACTGGTCAGTAGCTAACAAACATTCAATATGCTTACCTGATGGACGAGTCACTAGTCAGCATTGAAATGATTTATTTTTCAGAATTTTAAACAACTTTTAAATTCGGTGTGGCTTGAAGTTATTTCTTAAAAAAAAATAGAAGTGTTACAGTAAAATGAACTCATGTTCTGTCCAAGGTGTACCCTGCCTGGCACCCTTTGCTTCCAGAATAGGCTCTGAACCATTGTGACCTTGTATTGGACAAGTGGTCATTCATGATGGCTGGATGCATGGAATTGGGGGCGGCGCCTGAGTGGTGTAAGAGGATATGGGTTTGATCCCCACTCAGTCCATGTGGAGTCTGTATGTTCTCCCTGTGTCTCTGTGGCTTTCTTCCCCAGGGGCATAGCCAGAACTTTTTTTCAGGGGTGGCCAGGTAAGACCCAGTGATTTCATTGGGGTGGCCAAAAAAAAAAAAATCACAACTGACTGTGACATGCTGTACCAAAAGCAAATTCTACGGACAGAAATTGTATAAATTCTACAGAATTTATTACAAATGTACACAAGAAATTAGTGACAGTACTTAGAAATGTCTGTTAAAACATCATAATATCATTTGATACGATCCTTATTCTACATTATTTGTATATTTAGATGCTAATGATACAAATTGGGTATTGGAAATTATTTTTTTTAATGTTTGCAGATACAACTTGTGTAACCTACATACCTGGTGGGCTGTGTTTTTGCTCATCTCTGATTCTTGTCTTATGTGTGTTGTCTCTGTAGAGCTTCTCCACAAGGTCCTTCTTGGAGTGTATCTCTTCTTCCTCTTGTCACTCTTAGCAGCATACATTTCCCCTGCTTCTTCCCTCTCTGTACCATTCATTTCCCTGCCTCCTTGTCTTCTTCAGTTTTACTGCTACTAGTCCTCAGTTTGTAAAAAAGGAAAGTATCTTCCTAGCTTCCCCTGTTTCCTTTTCATGCTCTCTACACAGTTTTTAGAGACACACCTATCAAGAAACACTTTTATTATTATTAATTTGAATAGCTACTTACAAAAAACAGTGACAGCGTGTGATAACGTTTTATGTGCGGTAACATGATTAGTTTTAAAAATTAGCTGGCTATCAGTTGCAATAACTTTAGCTAACATTAGCTAAGTTATGCGATATTTAATTGTAAGCTAAAATTTATTTCTCATGATTAAACATCCCAGTACCCCAACTTTAACAAACTTTCACGAAATGAAATGTAAGTAAACAACACTGATTTTACTCTCCTGAACACCGTATGCCCTTGCATTGCTCACTTGCGCTGGACTTGGCTGCAGTAACGGTCCCAAAATTGAATTTTACCGCTCTGCTTCTCCCTCCTACACACAGAGGTTTTCACTGTGCCGGCGGTTCGCAGCTTTTCAGCCAAATAGCGCTGCACACCATGTGCGTCATACAAGTTTGAGCAGTGAAAAAAGTCACCTGTCAGTGTGGTCAGAGTGTTTTGCACAACAGGGGTGGCCAGAGGAGTGGCCAAGCTTTAGTCAGGGGTGGTACTGGCCACCCATGGCCACCATGTAGCTACGCCCCTGTATCTTCCCACAGTCCAAAGACGTGCTGTTCAGGTTCACCCATAGTGTGTGAGTTACAGAGAGAGTGTATTCCACTGATGTATGGGTAAGTGACTGTAAGTAGTGTACAGTACTAGTAGTGTAAGTTACCTTGGTAAATGAGGTGTGTGGGCTGATAACACTATGTAGTATCCATTGGAAGTCACTTCGGAGAAAAACGTCTGTATGTAAATGTTTCAGAGCATTTTTTTTTAAATTTAATATAGCATATTTAAGTTTTTTAAATGAATATCTCTTTAATAAGTAAAGGGACATCTGTATTATGCAGGGTTTATTCACTACTTAGTGGTAAATGTGACTTTGGAGTTAAAAATAAGCTGAGTTATGAACAGACTTCTAGTCCCAGTTGTGACTGTAAGTGTAGGAGCCAATGTAATTGTGTGATTGTGTAGCTATACAATTAATAAAGTCCCTTCCTTCCTGCGCAATCATGCAGACAGGTTTAGCTACTTGATATGGAGTGAAGGAATATGGGCATAAAAACAAACCTCCACCTCCACACAGACAGCCTCAGAGGCTACAAATACTTAACAAACAGCTCATAATGCAAAGTAGTTCTACTTGTGTTTTACTCAAAGAGACAACTTTGAACAACCTTTAAAGTGGAATAATCAGCTCAGAGAAGATGGTCTAAAGCAAAGCTTGTTTTTTTTCTTTAAATGCTTTGGTACAAAAATGTCCCATAATGTGTCTCGCTCTACCCCACAGAACTACAAGGAGGAAGAGGACATCACTCTGTTTTAACGTGTGAAGACTGGCAGGGGGCCCCTGGTGCCCAACTGGGAAGTACCGTTCCTCCACAATGAGGGCGTACGACAGAGAGAAAGAAAGCGAGAGAGAGAGACACTCTGGCAGGGCTCTGTGCTGATCTTTGATGAAGACAAATGGCTGCTTTCTTGCTACTAATTCCTTGTAGTAGAAGTGCAGAAGATGGGGTCAGAGTGGGTGCTCTATTGTCAGGCGTGCTCTAAGCTGACACGTCTGTCTACCCTGGAGCACATGTGGCTGCTTGACCTGTTTTTCCCCTGGTAAGCAGCAGGTGGCGGAGTGTGTATGGACCACGACTTGGAATCACATTGTTTCTTATTCACGCTCTCCATGGCAACATTGTATTCCAGGCATTCATTCAGTATAAATGAGTGTAACTGTGTGTGCTGTTTAGAATTAATACTGGTAAACTATGAAGCAGCAATGGTAAATATACTGGTACCTCACTATGAACAGCTTTGAATTTTCAAAGAACCATTTTTATTTTATTCACTTTTAATGACAAGGCAGCACAGAGACACAGCAGGTATAGAGTTGCAACCTCATAGCACTTGGTCTGTATGGGTGTAAGCTGAAATACAGCTCAGTCATGTTCTTCTCGTGTCCACTTGGATTTCTTCCCATAGTCCAAAGACATTGCAGTTCAGGAGGATTGCTGAATTACCTGTAGTGAGTGTGTGTGGGGCTGTCCTCCTATCCAGGGTGTACACCCCCTCAGCCTTGTGCCCAGCGATTTTAGGATAGGCTCTGGATCTTTGCAACCCTGACAAGGACAAATGGTTAATGAAAGAGAATGAGTGAGCAAGTATTTTTTAATTGGATATTTTCTTAATTTGTTTATTTTCCAACTCTTCTGTGTGTAAGGGGGGCATGGTGGTGCAGCAGCTTGGCCAGGTCCCGTTCTCTGACGGGTCTAAGGTTCGAGTCCTGCTTGGGGTGCCTTGCGACGGACTGGCGTCCAGTCCTGGGTGTGTCCCCTCCCCCTCCAGCCTCGCACCCTGTATTGTCTTGTTAAACTCTGGTTTGCCGCAGCCCCGCTTGGAACAAGCGGTTTCTGACAGTGTGTGTGTGTGTATATTTGTGTCTTCTGCGTATAGCTGACATGGAGGAGGCTGGATCCAAGTGCAGGATCATTTAATCAGAACCAAGGGAACAGTTTCAGCAGTCCAGGCGGGATATCACCATGGTCTGGACCAGAAGCTTTATAGAGTTTGTTGTCAGAAGGGTGGGTCCTACGGATGTTATATCTGATATATATATGTGATATCCTGCCTGGACTACTGCAACTGTCTTCTGTCTCATCTTCCGGCCTCTAAGATCAGACCTCTCCGGTTGATACAGAATGCTGCTGAACGAGTTTTCTTTCACCTCTCAAAGAATCCTCATGTATCCCCGCTCTTCGTCATTCTCTGTAGCTGCCTGCATCAAATTCAAGATACTAGTTTTGACCTACAGAGACAGATCTGCTTCCAGGTATCTACAAGCCCTCATCGCTCAGTATGCCTCAACCAGACTGTTGCATTCCCCTGTCTATGCCTGCTACAGGTTTCATGCACTACAGGTCTGAAATCAAAAGCACAAAGGTTTTTGGTTCTCCCTCCAAGGTGTCTGAATGACCTCCCTTTTCACACTCAGTACTGCTGAATCTTTGTCAGCATTCAAGAAGGGTTTCAAAACTCATCTCTTTAAGATTAACTTCTCTCCTGATTTCAGACGTGTACTATGTTATCCGTTAAAAAAGCCTCTTTATGCAGTTACTCGAGTAATGTATACTGGTATATACAGTGGTACAGTAGTCCCCCCTTATCTGCGGGTGATATGCTCCAAGACCCTAGTGGATCCCTGAAACCGCGAATACTACCGAACCCTACATATAGTATGTTTTTTCCCATACAGAAGAAGAAAAAAAACAGCTAAGGACCAATGCCCAGGTCCTCATAAGTATTGATTTTTTAAATAAAACTTTTTTTTTATGTAAAGGGGTTACTTGAACACAAGCACTGCTATAGCACGACAGTCGATCTGATAACCAAGATGACTACTAAGTGACTAACCAGCAGTGTAGCATGCCGAGGCTGCCCGGGAAGGCGGCGGCGACAGGGGCAAAGCAGCCACAGCTGGGGCTGATTACACTCCCTATTTCTTCCCCGGTGCCCAGCAGTAGAGAGAAGAGACCGAGGAGGAGAATGAGACAAACCCGATCCCAGACGACGCCCGTGTCCCGACCGACCCGGCTCTCCCAGCCCCCCTGACCTGCACAAAACCTCATCCCACCTGTTCCCTGGTCTCCCTTTTCCATCCCCTTTCTTCTCCCTGCTGTAAGGGCAAATAAAAGTCTTCACCAATGGGCAACTGCACTTCTTGTCTCCTGCCTTGTCTGTTACAAGCGGATAGCATATACAGTGTGGATATGCTGGACAAGGGGATGATTCACATCTTGGGCGGGACAGCTTGAGATTTCATCACTCTATTCAGAACGGTGCGCAATTTAAAAATTATGAATAGTTTATTTCATACCTGAAAGCCATAAGGTGCAGAGCTCTGAAATCTATAATGAGACTTCAGAAATAGAGAATGGCATCAAAGTAGTGGGCAACAGGTGGCGTAGTGGTCAGAGCGGGTGACTTTGGGCTCCAGTTGCTGGTTTCAATCAAGTCTCCTGATGTAGTACCCTTGACGAATGTGCTCTCCCTGAATTGCTCAAGTAAAAAACTACATAAATGACAAATTTATTGTCAAGTTTAACATTGTAAATCAATTTGGAGAAAAGCATCAGCTTAATGAGTAAATTTAAATGTGATGCCACTCCAGTCCGTTTCTTAACACTTTTAAGTGAGATAAAATGGGTTCCCGACAGATTCAAGAATCAAGGTAATGCCACTCAGTCTGTAACATGATAAAAAGTTTAGCCCAAAATCTATGAGTAAAGCTGTAGGACACTTCTTGTTTTTTTTTTTTTTTTAACTGGGTGGTTATTTCCTTCCCCTCCTCCTCTTTGATAACAGCTTTGTCAGAGTAAGAAGACCATAAGAATGAGAGATGAGGCTTGGTCTCCTGCTAGCCTGTACCCCCTTGCTCCATCGACAGTCCTTGCCTATCTCTGTGTGCATACATTCTATCGCTGTTGGCCCACTTTGAATAGCTAAAATGTTTCCCCCTTTGGGCAGAGGAAAAATGTCATTGCAGACTTTTTGATGTAGAAGCTTCTTAATATGAAGCTGAAAAGTTCTCCTTTAGGGGTAACTTCTTTCTGAACCCAGTATAAATTTTACTTCCCACAATGTGCTTCTCCATGACTTGGAACATCAGGTGACACCTGCTTTCAGATGGGACCGCGATAGCTGTTTTAGTGGTTGGGGGCCATTGAAACTTGCAGTCATTCATTAATTTTAGCCTTATGGGTGTGGGGGGTGGGGCTGCGTGAGTGTGTGTACATGACAGTGTGTGTGGTTGGAGTGTTTCAACATGTTAATAATGCAGACAGAAGCAGGAATGAAACATAGTATTGCTGGCTTTTACTACTTTGTCTGCCTTCCCGCCTACAAAGGCACATCACGCGATGGTGTGGGTTCACTTGGCTCACAGAGAAGGCAGACAAAAAGAATGTTGAAATATCTGTTATACTGCAAATCATTTTCCCTTTAAACCCCTTGTTTGTGATTATGATTTTATTTTAGGTCCTCATGTGCTGAACTCTTGGGCTGTTTTTCAGGGCATTGACTCTAGTGGCTCTCCTTGCCAATGGTTCTGCTTATGCTCCGTTACTTTGTCGTGTAAAATAGGAAATTTTTAATTTGCTTTTGCTTCTGTGGTTGCTGTTTTATTTCCTTACATAGTGTTACTATTGCTGCTGCCTGCTTGTTCTAGTGCATATCACAAGGCAATTTCCACCATGTGGTGAAGATTATGGCAAAAGAGTTGTGCCAAACTGGAGTGGAATTTTTATTATTACAATTTTGGCAAGTTTAATCCTATTTCATCTGTGCTTTGATATCAAATAGGATGAAATTGGTAGCTTTTGGTATACCTTGGTATATTAGTAGGTATTACAAAGTGTGCCCTGTGATTGATCATATATGATAACTGTAGTCCTCATCTTAAACCCTTCATTAATGTTATACGTGCAGCACAACTGTACATGAACCCTGATGCAGGGAATTTGAGCTCTACTTCCTTTCTAAATCTCCAGCTGAAAATATAACTCCCAGCACAGATTTTAGCAATGAGTAGGGCAGTAATTAGGGCTGTAGCCTTGGAATCTGAAACTTTGGGGTTCAAATCCCCTTCCTGTTGTAGCTTTCCTAGTCAAAGTACTTATCTTGAACCAATACAGTAAGAACACCTTGCTGTATAAATGGATAAATCATTGTAAAGTTGATTATCTAACATTGTAGGTCACCTTTGACAGGAGTTTCTGGTAAATAATAACAGTAATAGTAATGGGAAAACAGGTAGTGTAGTGATTAGAGTCGTTGCCTAGCAATGAAGACTTAGTCAGCTCAGTGTAGTATAAAATAAGGATAAATGCAATCAAGTACAATTCAGCTCGTGGTATATTTTCCGTTGGAGGTGCGTTGCTGCTGTTCGTGGTGTTTCTGGTAAGTGTAGTTGTTTTGCTACCGCTTTTCCCGTTGTGCATTTGTGTCGTGTAGCTGTGCAGGTTGATAGATACAATCGGTTGTGTGTGTGTGTGTGTGTGTGTGTGTGTGTGTGTGTGTGTGTAGTATTTAGTGGTTTGTTAAGACAACTGTTCTCTGGATCATTTCTGTGTGCCGTAGCGGGGGTGAGCGTGACTCCGTGAGTTCGATTAATCATGTCTGGTTGGTCGTTTGTTTTGGCCACCATTGTCGGTGTAGTTTCGGTTTCGATTAGGAAGTCAGCTGATAGGCAGTAGCCCAGTTTAAATAGCAGCTGGTGACCTGTAGCGGCAGTGGTGCTAAGACTTGGGGTGCAAAGACAAGGGAGTCTACCTGCGGGAGTCATTCCACCGAGGAAGGCCACCGTTACAGTTGTCCTCAAGGGAACATGCGTGCAACATGTCAGCCATCACAGTCTTCAACGGTAAGCGAGCCATGCAATTTTGCCACCGCCGGAGACCTGGGTGCTCTCGCTGCTACAGAAATCTGGTTTATCCACACATGTCAAACCTTAGATTTTGCTTTACTTTCTCTATGGGATTCTGGAACTGCTAGTCTGCTGTGAGAAAAGCTGACTTCATACCAGCCTATGCCTCCCATCTCTCACTGGACCTCCTGGCCCTAACTGAAACCTGGATCACCCCAGACAACTGAGCCACACCTGCATCACTCTCTACTAACTACTCTTTCTCTCACACCTCTTGTTCCTCTGGCAGAGGTGGAGGCACAGGCCTGCTCATCTCTCCCCAGTGAGAATATTCTGTTCTCTCTCTTCACCTGCATGATCTGTCTTCCTTTGAATGCCATGCTGTCTTTATCACTGCCCAAATCACTCTTGTTGTGGTTGTCCTTTATCGCTCTCCTGGCCCTCTTCCTGGATGACCTTGACATCTTGTTGAGCTCTCTGCCAGGGGACAACTCTCCGCTGATTTTCCTGGGTGACTTCAACCTGCATGTCGATGAAATTCATTCAAGCGGCCTTCTGTTGCTCCTACAGTCCTTTGATCTCTCCCTGTCCCAATCCCCTACTACTCACAAAACGGGCAACTGTCTTGACCTTGTATTTTCCTGCAACTGTGGCTGTCCCCTTCTCTCTGTCATGCCTCTGCATGTCTCTGACAACTTCTTCATTTCCTTTCAACCCTCCCTCAACACTAACTCTTCGTCTCTTCCTGCACCCATTGTCACCTTTTGCCGCAGCTTAAAATCTCTCACCTTCCTCCTTTGCCTCTGCTACTCTGGCCGCTCTCCCTTCTGCTCCACAATTCTCAGATCTATCTACAGACGATGCCACTAACACTTTCCTCTCTGCCCTATCTTCCACCCTTGACTCTCCTTGTCCTCTGCCTTCTAGACCAGCACGCCCCATTGCTATCCCATGGCTGTCTGATACGTTATGTGCTAACAGGACCAAACTGCGGGCTGCAGAGCGAAGATGGCGCAAATCCAAAACTCCATTGGACCTGGATGCTTACCAGTCACTCTTAGCTGCTTTTCAGTCTGCTGTCTCTTCAACTAAAACCTCCTTCTTCCACAAAAAAATACAGTCTGCATCCAAAAAAACCACACAGACTCTTTTCCACCTTCTCATCCCTTCTGTGTTCCCCACCACCTTCTCCTCCCTCTTCTCTCACTGCTGAAGACTTTGCTTAGTTTTTCAGAGACAAAGTCAAAGTGATCACAGATAAATTCTCACCATCAACCCACCCGGTTCGCGCTGGACCTCCCTGCAAATCTATCCTCTCCAACTTCAAGCAGCTTTCTGAATCTGAAGTCACTGACCTCCTGATATTGCGCAGCGCCACCACCTGCTTGCTTGATCCGATCCCATCAGCACTCCTTTAGAACATTTCCCTGCAATTCTCCTCCTTCATCTCTTCTATCATCAACTCCTCACTCTCCTCTGGCTGTTTCCCAGCTGCCTTCAAAACCGCTCTAATTTCACCTCTGTTAAAAAAAATCATCCCTTGACCCCAATCTGGTTGAAAATTACAGACCGGTCTCTTTCCTCTCCTTCCTGTCCAAAACCCTTGAGCGGGCAGTCTGTGATCAACTATCTGATTTCCTCACCCAGAACCATCTCCTTGATGGTTATCAGTCTGGTTTCAAAGTGGGTCACTCCACTGAGACCACCCTTCTGGCAGTATCTGACGCTCTCCAAGCTGCTAGAACTGCCTCCCTTTCCTCGGTCCTCATCCTCCTCAGTCTCTCTGGAGCATTCAACACTTTAAATCACCGGATTCTACTCTCCTCTCTTAATCAGCTTGGGATTAAAGGTGCGGCACTAAGGTGGTTTGAATCCTACCTCTCTGACAGATCCTATCAAGTGGTCTGGCGAAGCTCTCATTCTTCTCCTCTGCCTCTCTCAACCGGTATTCCGCAGGGCTTGGTATTGGGTCCTCTTCTTTTCTCCATCTACACCTCCTCCCTCTGTCCGGTCATAGCCTCCCATGGATTCAAATACCACTGCTATGCTGATGATATGCAGCTCTTCCTCTTCTTTCCACCTGGTGCCTCAGACATCTCTACACGCATTGCTGCCTGCCTGTCGGACATCTCTTCATGGATGTATGATCACCAGCTCCAACTCAACCTCTCCAAAACAGAGATTCTTTAGCTCCAAGCTCACCTGTCCTCCTGTCACAATCTATCAATCAAACTGGACAACTCACTCATTTCGCCTAGCTCCTTGGCTAAGAGTCTGGGAGTGACGATTGACTCAAGTGTGTCTTTCTCTCAGCACATCGAAGCCACACCCCGGTCCTGCAGATACATCCTGCATAATATTCGCAGGATCCGTCCCTACCTCATAACTGACTCTGCCCAACTACTTGTCCAGGCCATGGTGACATCCCATCTGTACTACTGCAACTCTCTCCTGTGTGGCCTTCCCGCTGCTGCCATCAAACCTCTGCAGCTGATGCAGAATGCTGCTGCATGAGTTGTATTTGACTTGCCAAAGCGTTCCCATGTATCTCCTCTAGTCATCTCTCTGCACTGGCTTTCTATAGCTGCCCGTATCAAATTCAAAACCCTGGTTACTGTGTACAAATGCATTAATAGAACTGCTCCCAGCTATTTACAGGACTTGATTAACCGGTACACCCCAGCCAGGCCCCTTTGCTCGTCTACTTCTGCTCGCTTGGTGGTCCTGCACACGAAAGGCAAAGCTCGGAGGTTCTTGGTTCTGGGTCCGTTGTGGTGGAATGACCTTCCCCTGTCACTCAGAACTGTGGAATCTCTGTCTGTTTTCAAGAAGGGTCTGAAACCCACCTTTTCCAGATCCACTTCACCCAAGATCTCTTCAGATCATCTATTGTGTAACTGTTCACGCATCATAACTCTAGAAGCATCCCCAGATACAGCCTTTATTCAGCCATTACTCTGGTATTTTACTGCTCATTTGTGTATCTTATAATATTTAATAAAAAAAGGAAAGAAAAAAAACAAATTGGTCTGGGTATTGGGATTTGTCTATCCTGTGTCTTATGCATCTACTTGAATGATGAACCTTGCTGCACCAAGTGGTAGGCAACAAACTATGTTTGCTTGAGACTTTCATGTCTGCAGCTATGTCTCCTTCTCCCAATGTAATGCATAAATTGTACTTTTGATGAGATGTACGTCGCTTTGGACAAAAGCGTCTGCTAAATGAATAAATGTAAACACCTGTGATTTTCTTGGTTGGAAACAACTGAAGCCTTCTTCTGTTGAGTTGCAACAATGGGGAGAACATCCAGCCCCTGCACACCCTGATCCAAATTTGAACTAACCACCAAACAAGCAGCTTGGGTGTTGTGAGGCACCCGTGTTACCTGCTGTGTCACTGTGCTGCTTAGTATAGTATCACTCTATCATATCTATCATTATGAGATCCCTTGAGCAAAGCCGTCAGCAAAATAATGGCAATAATGCTGGCCGTGTTTGTCTTTTAATGGAGATTAAACGTGTTTTCACCGGCCCATGTCATAAATTTCATATCAGCCATCTGCTGGGTTATGACAATACAGAATGATGTCCTTCAGATATGTTGTAAATATGGCTCTGATTTACAGCTAGTGTGGGCTCAGAGTCAGATGAACAATTATCATTGCTTTGTTTGACTGTACATCTCTGCTTTAACACTGTCAAATGCTCAGAGTCATGGCACACAAAGGGTGCTTGGACCTCCATGGGTCTATTTTCAACCCACTTTTTGGGCTGAGAGTTTTTTTGTTTTCCTCTCCTCTATTGCAGTTGAGAAATTTCAGTGTACATCATTAGCAGCTACAATTGCTTTTTCCACAGCCTTTGGTTGCTGTGCTAACTATACTCTGTGTCACTTTGTCATTAGCACTATTTGAAATATGTATTCAGTTGGTAAATGGGTGTTCAGTTTGGTCCTGGACTTATTGTGTTGATTGCAATACATTTTAATCCTTGATTGTTATAGTCTTATAACCTTCTTGACACTGTTTGAATTGCATTACTGATACCTGTAATTTGTGCTGGAGTGTCTAATAATACACTTATTCTTTTAGCTGGCAAGGGAGCCATGGTGGTGTAGTGGTTTGATCAGGTCCTGCTCTCTGGTATGTCAGGGGTTTGAGTCCCACTTAGGGTGCCTTGTGACAGACTGGTGTCCCATCCTGTGTGTGTCCCCCTCTAGTCTTACACCCTGTATTGCTGAGTTAAGCTCTGGCTCCCCACAACCCTCCTGGGGACAAGTTGTTTCAGAAAGTGTGTGTGTATGTATATTTAGCTGACATTTTTCTTGAAAGCAACTTACAATGTTAAGGTTATAATTATTTACACAAGTTTTATTGGAGCAATTTAGGGTAAATACCTTGTTCCAGTGTTCTACAGCCAGAGGTGGGGCTCAAACCTGCAACCTGGGGATCTGGAGGTTCTAGCTCTAACCACTATGCTACCAGCTGACTCAATAATTGGCAATAGATAAAAGATAAAATAGAGTGACCCTGTGTGGGACAAGCGGTTCTGAAAATGTGTAGATAAAAGATAATTATAAAATGGGGGGAGGGGTGTGGTGACGCAGCAGGCTTGGCTGGGTCCTGTCCCCTGGTGGGTCTGGGGCTCGAGTCCTGCTTGGAGTGCTTGTGACAGACTGGTGCCCTGTTCGAGGTGTCCCCCCCGCCCAAGCCCCACACCCCATGCCGTTAGGCCAGGCCTTAACCTGCCACAACCCCACCTGAGACAAGCAGCCTCGTGTGTGTGTGTGTGTGTTATAACAAAATAGTTTGTATGTCACAGTCTATGTCACATTTGTGGCAGTTGATAAAACAGTAATATTTACACCAAAAAGAGCAGACTGGCAGTGCACCCAAGTCACAGTTGCACCCTAATAATGTTTAACTTAATTTTTATTTCATTCATTAATAAATTCATTCAGTCATTCATTTCTTCAGAAGGGAAAGCGGAAATTAACAGCTTCTGAAATTACAGGTAAAACTCACATTTAGAAGTCCTAAACATTGTAGCAACACTAGTGGAGTGTTCTGAAGGATTCACACTCAGGGCCATATCGTACCAGTCCTGTGAGAATGTATGGTCAGTGTACTGTTTGTTCCCTCTGTCCTGCTACCTCCTGTGAGGTATACTCCTAGCCCCTAGGGCCACTGCAGCATGATACCAACCAACTTCTTATTCAGATGCACTGTGCTCTAACACAAAATTAGTTAAACTGTGCAGATGTAGTGTAAGAGAAAATGATCTTTTTTATTTCAATGTGTTACAAACGAGATCCAGTATTGATACCTGCTTTTATTTTTACCATCCCTTTTCCCTTCATTTAGCATGTATTGGAAGATGAAGCACTTTGATGGCATGCTATATGACTCTATAAGTCATTTTTTTCAGTGAAAATGTTCAAAAAAATGTGCAGTGAATTGTTGGTATGAATGAGAAGTATGGACAGGTGCCTGAAAAACACCAGATACTTCAGTTGCAATAACATCATTGTCTGTCCATGTGTCTGCTCCATTGCCTTCAGGCCTGTCTTAATGTCTGCAGCCAGTCATCTTTGTGCAAACCTCACAGATGATCAAATCTATTTCTAACAACTTAACTGGGTAAAAGAAAGAAAAGCAAGATTACTAAGAGAAAAAGCAGAGAGGAAAAACTGATAAGTTACCTGAACTGGTGACCTTAAAGTGAGGGGTTATTTCAAAGACAATTACTTCTCTCAAGCTGTGCCTTTCATCGAGATGTCTGGGTAATGGCTCTGATTTGTATTTCTGCTTTTAAAATAGAGTTCTGGTACGGGGTATATTCTCACATATAAACCACACTTTCAGGTGTGTAGAAGGTGCACAGGTGGGTCTGCACATAGTAAACGAACAAACTATTTTTGGAAAAGTGATCATCTTTATCACAAAGTCCAGCTGAAAAAATACAGTTGTCATTTGTATTAAATCAAAAGTATGAAGTAATGAGAGCAGAAGTGGTAGCAGCAAGGCAGCCATTACTTTACAGGATGCTCTGTGTGTCTCTGACTGATGGGCAGGAGAAGTGGTGTGCAGGTGTGCCTACTTGACCAAATTCTGACTGCATACCCATGAAATGTGTGCCTTAGCTGGTTCAATCCACACCTGGTTTACAGGGGAAATACATACTATTCAGCTGAAGTACACATGTATACAAGGCTTGAACTCTGGATCGCATGAAGTTAGGGGAGGGATGGCGTTTTAGTGTAGTGAGGACCCTAAAAAATCTACTGATATGCAAAGGGAAAGTATAACACTGAGCGGCAACTGATGTTGACGCAAATGTTCAAGTTTTGTGTTCCTTACAGAAGGAGCTGCTTAGCAACACAGAGTGCCTGTGAATGTGTGCCTACAAACTGGTCACCGTCAAGTTGAAGTGGTAGGGTCTTCAGCACAAAGTGGAGAACTTCATGCACAGAGTAGCATGAAGATCATGCATGTAGTATGATCTTCATGCTACATGCATGCTGAGCATGTAGCATGAAAATCATGCACAGAGCAAACAGCATTGACTGCTGTGCTCATGGCACTGCGCAGCACATTTAATTCTGTAGCTGAGATGCAAACTTGTGCAGAAAACCAAAAATAAGTTTTAATCTTGAGCAGGAAAGATTCATGTAAACTTAATAATGGCTGTGTTCATACTGATTCTCACCATAGTATCACAGAAATAAAAGAGTGAGATGTGATTTGCCATGTGTGATATTTTCAGTCTGTTTTGTAATGTATTTGTTGTCTTAAATTGAGTGAAAGAAATTTCCTTTAAATACTAATTTTATGCACAAAGAAGTATTGTAATGTTCTCATGTAATATATTTTGTGTATATGGTTGTACATACCTGTAACATACGAACCCAACATGAGTAATGCGTGTAATCCTTTCCACTGAAATAACAGTTGGACAGAACCCTTGTT
Organism: Scleropages formosus; assembly: GCF_900964775.1. Lineage (NCBI taxonomy): Eukaryota > Metazoa > Chordata > Actinopteri > Osteoglossiformes > Osteoglossidae > Scleropages > Scleropages formosus. Next base: position 11,418,533 of record NC_041806.1, read on the forward strand.
CTGCTGAGAGAACAAATGCAAGTTCAGCAAGCCTTTGTCACTGGCCTTATATTTAGAACCTAAGGAAACTAAAACCTGGGATATATACTATATATGGAGATGTCAGGTGTGTGGTAGGGGAGCAGGTGATGACCTGTCAGCTGTTGATAGGATACGGTTCCCACACACTAATGGGAGAGTGGACAGCGTTATTCTTATGGTCATTGTGGAAGGGGCTCTTCTTTGAATCTGGATACATTATATTCAATATTCAACATTTGTTCGAAGTAAGTGGCTTCAAATGTGTTTCAAATAGCACAACAGTGTTGAATGAATCCAGTGAATTGAATAAGGCCACCATAATGAATTGTATTAGTTGGAAGTGGCCCTAAGGGGAGAATGATCTTGACTTAAGTACGCTTGACAATGAAATGGTAGGTTGACAGACTGCCCATCACTGTTCAGCCAGTTATCATGCATTGACATACAAAAATTAGCTCTTGCGCCTGTGTTTCTGCTATAAACAGTGGGGCAGTAAAGTAAGTCTGTCTTCCTGTCTCTTAAAGTAAGTCCAACGGCATCAACTCAGGCCTTCAGAAAGGTGTGTGTGTGTGTGTGTAAGTACATCAAAGCCACAACCCGGACCTGCAGATACATCCTGCATAATATCCGCAGGATCCATTCCTTACCTCACAACAGACTCTGCGCAACTACATGTCCAGGCCATGGTGACATCCCATCTGGACTACTGCAACTCTCTCTTGTCCGGCCTTCCTGTTAATGCCATAAAACCTCTACAGATGATACAGAATGCTGCTGCTCGAGTTGTGTTTGACTTGCTGAAGCGTTCCCATGTGTCTTCTCTACTCGTTTCTCTGCATTGGCTTCCTATAGCTGCCCGGATCAAATTTAAGACCCTGGTTATGGCCTACAAATGCATAAATAGAACTACTCCCAGCTATTTACAAGACTTGATCATCCGCTACACTCCAACCAGACTACTACGCTCTTCCACACCTGCCCACTTGGTGGTCCCATGCACGAAAGGGAAAATATGAAGGTTCTTGGTTCCACTTCTGTTGTGGTGGCACGACCTCCACTCTCACTCAAAACTGCTGAATCTCTGTTCACATTTAAAAAGAATCTTAAAACTCAGCTCTTCTGGACTTACTTTGACTATGATCTTTTAAGTTCATGTAAGGTATAAATGTTCATACACGATGACTTTAAGATCATGCCCAGAAAAACACTTATGTTACTCCTGTAATGTAACATATATGTTTAATATGTATCTCAAAAAAAAAAAACAAAAATACTAGGAAAGTGATCAGGAATCATGGACATTCTGATAAAGTTTTATGCAGCTACTTGTGTGATGAACATTGGTTTATATGGTGGAAAATAACAAACTAACTACTTTAGAATCAGGGGGTGCGGTGGTGCAGTGGGTTGGACCGCAGTCCTGCTCTCCAGTGGGTCTGGGGTTTGAATCCTGCTTGGGGTGCCTTGCGGCGGACTGGCGTCCCGTCTGGGGTGTGTCCCCTTCCCCCTCCGGCCTTACGCCCTGTGTTGCCGGGTAGGCTCCGGTTCCCCGTGACCCCGTATGGGACAAGTGGTTCTGAAAATGTGTGTGTGTGTGTGTGTGTGTGTGTGTATACTTTAGAATCATGCATCTATGTTTCTTTCTGCTAATATAATGCACACATTGTATTTTCTATAAGATGTACGTTTCTTTGGAGAAAAGTGTTTGCTGAGTGAATAATGTAGATGCAAAAAAGGCATTTTTAGTTAATTTCCAGCATCTTATTATTTTCATCATTCATCAGAGCATTTCCATCATGTAATTTGGTGGAGTTTGCATATTCCTGTTTGTGTGGGTTTCCTCTGGGTGCTTTGGTTTCCTCCCACATTCCAAAGTTGTGTTTCAGGTGGACTGGTGGCTCTAAATTGCCTTTAGTGTGAATATGTGTGTGTTACACTACTTTTACACTCTGTATGATGCAGTAAAACAAACTTGTGTCCCTCTGATCCTTCGGAGCAAGAGAGGAGGATCTTCACCAACTTTCACCAGGAGCCGTTCTGCTGGATCGAATTCACCAAGGAGGTAATACCGCGGATGGAGGATGAGACACAGAGGGTGCTGGGGGAGGTGGGGATCTTCACGTATCTGTATCCACACAGAGCAATCCTCAGGCGCCCTACTCAGCAATGAACACAAGCATGTGTCCCCCCATTTAGAATGTATTCTGGAGGCATGGGGCTCAAAACAATTAAACAACACTTTTCATTTGCCACTGATTCCCTCAGGGTTTACAGTTAGGTCTGCAGAATTGAAGTGTACACAGGGAGTTGAATGATCCTGCTGGGCATGACTGTGCGTGTTTATGTAGCTCTCAAGAGACCTAGGCAGCATAAAATAATAATAATAAAAAAAAAATACATCTGCTTATGTAATACTTTTCAGTGTGATACACAGCTCAGAAAACAACACAAATTGCATAACACCTGTTACCTTTGCTGTCCTGCTCTAGATTGTGCTCGGAAAACCCATGGCAGTTTTCTGGAAGTGGTAATTCCCACTTTTGTCTGATCAGTTTTCTGCAGGATGAGAAATAAACAAACTAGGGATCCACTGAATGTGTTGCGTTTATTGTGAACAATTTTCTAAAACTGCATACTGCTGGTAAAATGCACAAAGATAACCCGATCAACAATCACCTAAACTTTTCCAGCTAACCGCTCTGCTGTCTCTGCAATAATTCAATTAAATAACTGTTTCACGGCCAGGGTGGAGTTCGCATTGTTCCTCTTCAATCTGAGGTTCAACTATTGGCTGGAGCCTCCTCTCCAGCACCCTGGCATAAACTTTCCCAGGGAGTGGTTGGGATGAGGATCAGCACCTCAAAGTGTGAGTCCATGGTTCTCTCACAGAAAAGGATGGCATGCGCCCTCCAGGTAAGAGGAAAGAATTTGCCCAGGTGGAGGTGTTGAAGTATCTTGGGGTGTTATTCATGAGTGAGGGGAGAAGGGACCTTGAGATTGGCCGCAGACTGGGAGCAGTGGAAGCAGTAATGCGGTCGCTGTACTGGACTGTAGTGGTGAAGGGGGAGCTGAGCCATAACGCGACACTCTCCATTTACGGGTCGATCTACGTCCCTGCCCTCACCTATGATCATGAACTTTGGGTAATGACCAAAAGAATAAGATCACGGATACAAGCGGCTGAAATGAGTTTTCTCCACAGTGTGTTGGGAATCACTCTCCATGACAGGGTGAGGAGTTCGGACTTCCGGGAGGAACTCAGAGTAGAGCTGCTACTCCTCCACATTGAGAGGAGCCGGTTGAGATGGTACGGGCATCTGATAAGGATGCCCCCTGGGCGCCGCCCTTTGGAGGTATACCAGGCATGGCCAACTGGGATGAAGCCCTGGGGTTGGCCTAGGACCCGCTGGAGGGATTATATCTCACAGCTGGGCTGGGAATGGCTGGGGATCCCCCAGGCTGAGCTGGAGGAAGTTGTGGAGGACAGGGGCAGCTGGGCCTCTCTGCTCTCCCTACTGCCACCGCGACCCTACTTGGCACAGAAAAAAGGGAAATCCAAGGCTAACTGGATAATCACTGTTCTGACAGGACTGGTAGCCAGCGATGTCAATTAGAAAGGGAGGACCATGGTGAAACTTGTTGTGAAAATACAAACTGGATTTTGTGACACCCAAGAGCGAGGTTTGTTGGAAGATACATCAGGCACTCCCAGCCATTTGCCGGTTTCAACCTACCCTTGAGCTACGTAGATCACCAAGGTACCATAACTGGAGACACAGGCAGAGGGCTTTTCAAGCTGCCCAAGGACCAGACGGCCAACAGAATCAATATGTGAGCAAGAAGAATGGCTGGGTTGTTGGGCAAGATATCCTGTAGGCACCTTTTTTTGTTACTGGAAAAGAATGATTGTGTCGTATCATGAGGAAACAGTCGTATCTCTACCAGAACAGGCATTGAAGCATATTTGAAAATATTGTTTCTAAAAGGAGACTGAGAACAGCCTTGTGCATTGCATCAGCTCAGTGCAGCATGAAAAGGCTTGAATATAAGCTGGCACTCCTCAGTGTGTGTCTGACTATGTACAGCATACCTTTTTTTAATTATTTGTTTTTAACAGGAATCCTCCCATTGTATAGAATTTCATAATCCCCAAGCAAAATCAAAGCTTGCAAAGATAGTCAGCTAGACAACACTCCCCCAGAGAATGTGAAAAGGGAAACTAGGCTGTATACATGGGGCAGAGTAGTTGACTGACCCATCTAGAGGAGGTTGGACCTGCATAATTAAACTAAAGTAATAACTGTACTCCATGGCAAATGTCCAGTATAAAAGGCTGTAAATGTATGTATGAAAGGGACTTTCTAAATGAAGTTTGCCTTTGATAAATTTCTTCAACCTGAAACAGTACTGTGTAACCTGGGGGAGGGCTTGCCTTCAGTTGCCACCAACTCCTATGGGAAGTTATTTTGAGGCCGATTTAGAGCCTCGATGAAATAAGAGTTCTTTGTTTGCTTCCGTGCCCCCTGAGGTTCCTTCCTGTAGTGCTGCAAGAGGAGGGGATGTGCCGGGTATGACCGATACAGCAGCAGCCAACCCCCACCCCCAGCTCCCCACCACCCCTGCTCTCCATCGTGTTCCTTTGGTTGACAGATGCTGCTTAACCCCCCCGACCTGCTGTTCTGAAAAACACTGTAGTAAGTGACAAGCTTGGCCAGGGCTTTAACAGAGGCACCTCCCCCAACAGGAAGCTGGTACTGGAGGGGAAGTGCTCTGTCTTTGTGGGCTGCCTCATGGTGATCTATTTTAGAAGAAGAAAGCACAACATGGAAACTCTGGGGCAGAAGGGTCACCCAGCTCAGCACCCTGTCAGTGACAGAGAGGTTGTCTAGGGCTGACTACTGGGAAACCACCTCCAGCAGTCCTGAGAGAAGCAGGGAACTGGCACTTCTTGTAACTTGGGTCAGGTCAAACATGGATGTGAAAACCCCAAACCTGAACCCAGAAAGCAGGATATGATCAAAGAACAGAAACATTGATGTTCTTCTACTTCTTGAGCCAAATGTGGCCCATGAAAGGGAAGGTGATGAGGTGAAAAGGAAAAGTATTGAAAAAAATGAAACTGGGAAAAGCACTCAAAGCAGACATTGCCTCAGTAGAGCAGACAGGAACGTACATGTATGTGACATAAAAGTACACTACTGTCCAATGTTTTGAGTAGGCTTACTGGAAACTAGTTTTTCGATAATTGACAATGTTTTACTTCCAGGTCATTAGGTTGAGTTGGCCTTCACTGCCCTTCTTCAGCAGGTAGTTTTTGTAGAAATTTGAGTACTTGTTGGGGTTGATAGAATGATGTTTCTGATGTATGCTATGATATGCTTATTGAGATGGATTCAGTAAAGATCACTTGTAAAGCTGGTAAAGATCACTGACTGATCAGCAAAGCAGTCTGACAGCATGATGCTGCTTCCTCTGTGCTGGACAGTTGGAACCATGAAGGCAGAGCTCATGTAGTAACCTTCTCTGTGTCTTATGAACACTTAATAGTCGGATACAAATATGTCAGGCCCACATCCGCTCCTGAAAATTTTGATTTCTGTGTCTATGGCCCAAATGGGTACTGGAAAAGGGTAGAACAGTGATATCTCTATTGGACAGAGCAAGTCAATTTCCGGTATGTCACAGTAAAAAAATGTACCTCTACTTGCCAAGACATCATCATGCTGACCCTAGAAAACAACCAGCATCTCCAGGGGCAATCAAACTTGTGTACTATGGGTGGAACTGATAGCAGCCCACAGGGGATGGTGCCTGGCTGACAGGCATTACGCCAACACAAAATATTGAAAAATCAGCACATTTCTATATAGCAGTTTATACCCAAATCTTCCCCATGTGTGTCCTGTTATTATTGCCAAGTTTAGGGTCCCACCCATTGTGTGGTAGTAAAGTGAAAATGTCCTGAAAGTCATGTTTGATCCATGTAAAATGACAACTTCGCTCAGTCTCTTTGGTGGTGAAAACCAGATGAACACCAGCCCAGTAAAATACAGGCAAAAGTGTGCATTGTTACATTTACTGAAGATAGTGATTATCTTTCACCCTACACTGGTTTGGTGTTTGAGCAGTTTAAAGGGATACACAGAGGGCTGGTGCCTGATGGGATAGTCATACCTTAGCCCATCAAGCGTGTTGTGCAAGCTGGGATGCCGAGTGTGTTCTTCCTATTGAACTAAGAGGAAACCGAGATCAGGCAACTGAGTAGAAATATGGTCACGTACTGCTACCCACATACGTATCCTCACGTCTTCCTAAATGTACTAGGATATTTCAACAACATACTGAGATGAGACTCTGCAGCAGCTGAAACACTTTTATTCCTTTTCAACTCCTTTAAATGCTTGTGAATAAAGCATGAAAGCATAACTGAACAGTTCCTTATGCTGACCCTTTTCTAGTGTGTTATATTTTTTCCCCTGCACTTTCTCTTTTCTTTCACCACATGTGGTCAGCAGTGGGGATATGCCCTATGGAGAGCATCCTCAGCCCTGTCCTGGCACCATCTCTTGTGCTCTGATGTAACAGGAGCAGGCCTCACAAAGTACATGCATTCGCATACTCTCTGGGCTCCAGTGCACCTTAATTTCCATAGTGCACATACCCAGCAGCTGCGTGTCCTTGCTCAGTTCTGACACCCTCTGGGTCATGGCTCTCCTTATTCCTCTCCTTACTCCTTCTGTACGTCTTGGATCTCCTCCCGCTCTATTCCTGCCTCTCTCTTTCCCAGCATCCTCCCTGCTTTCACTGCTAGATCCCAGCTTCTCTGTTCTCTCAGTCTCTCTGTCTGGTGCTAATTTTGTCCAGATGATCCTCCACATCTGCGCGCATGCGCATGCGCACACACGCACACACAGACACACATGTCTGTGCACAGTTCCCGCCCAGCCTAATGAGGCCCTGCAGGCCCCTTCCTGGCTGAGAGTTATTGGACTCATCGGTGGGGGTGGGGCATGGAGCTGGGGAAGGAATGGCACTGTATGTCAACACGCTGAGACTGCTCAGGACTGACTGACACACTGAAGGACAGGCCTGCCATGCAGATCTGTGGACCAGTTTGTGGAATTATGGTACCCCTCATGCCAGGTATGTGTATTTCCTGAAAACACATAACTACTATATGACGATATTAAATCCAGTACTGCTTTGTCTTTGCGATTAAAGAGGAGATGCTTTGAACCCTGTTTACCAGTCAGTTTCTCTTATTATTAAACACTGGGAGCAAATTACACAGTTAGAAAGCTTCTTGCTAACCCCTTATTGACTTGTGAAACATATCTTTATTATTCAGATCAAGAACAATCCAAAGTGGTAAGAATTTCAGAGTCACAGATTTAGTGGAGTACTATCACACCTGGGATAGAAAGACCAATTTGTCCCATTTCCTGTCCCTTTGAAGACACACATGGGCCACAACAGAACCTGCAACCTTTTGTTTCATTGGACAATACATACCTCTAAGGCACACAAACAGGTTCCATAAATATGTGCAGGTCAAGGAAAATTACTGCTGAGGATAGTCCACATGTTAGAAATCTAGTAATCCCATTTTCAATACCCAGCTGCATAAATTACAATGCAAATGTTTAAAAACATTAACTGTGGAAGTCTCTGGATAAAGGCTTTAACAGTGTAATTGGTGATGGTTAAAAAAAACAATAAAAAACCAACAATAATCTTGATCCTTGTTATTAGAACGAGACAAACACATAAGGATTCCTATATGCCGGTTCTCCATAACTTCCCTCAGTAGGAGATCCTTGGGCACGGTGCTCACTTGAACTGTTCAAGAGGACACTTAATTTGGGGATTTTCCTGGAAAGAAGAGGGTGAAAAACTCCCTGGAGCATGAAGCTGTTCTCCATAACATGTTTTAAAATGCATTCATTAAATAATCATTTAACAAGTAAAAGCCCATGGGTTTGTTTACATCTGTGGGGAGCTGAGGCCTTTGCTTGAGAGGCTGGTGCGTTTGAGATCGACTGTGAACCTGACTGTTTATACTCCTTACTCTCTCTTTTTCTTTCTCTCCCTTCCTTCCCTCCTCTTTCTTTCTTGCTCATATCAACCCAAGGGACTAAACCCCTTTCACTCCACTGTAATTGATGGTGTGTCACGTGATCCTCCAGAGCTGACTTTCTCATTTTTCTGCCAGTTGTCTGTCGTTATTTATGGCCCCCTCCTGTCTGAGTCTATTTCATATAATTGCAATCTTTTTATCTATCTATCTATTGCAATATTTTTCTATCTGAGTACATACACACTGTGCAGCCATTTTTAAACGAAGAGGCACATGCACAGTGGTGTAAAAGGGACAATGGGTTTCATCTCCGCCTGCCTTGTCACGGTCATCTTCAGTGCTCTTGCTGCACACAACAGGCAAGGTCCACAGCACCTCTGCTCTCACACTGGTAACTTCCTGCTCTCTGCATCTTGCAAACTGACAGAAAGGGGAAAGTGATGCTTGCCGACTTCCAAAAGCTCCATTTGCTTGTCCTCGATGCCTGACCTTTGACCCCACCGTCAAGTTCCAAACCTGCCTTGTTTCACTTCTTCTAGAGAGCCAGTGGGGTCAGATCAGTCACAGAAGCCTTTCTCAAAAATGGCTAGTTTTTAACCTTTGACCTCTCTGGAGGGTTTAACTTTGAAACTGGCATATGCGCTGACTCCAGACTTCCATCCCAAGACAAGAGGCTGTGCAGCCACACAGTTGGAAGCAAATGTTAGAGATGGATACATTCTACTGAGAGTCTTTAGAGTCTATAAGGAAAACACTCTAGAAAAGTCTTTTTTGTGACTGTAAAAGTGCTTAATAAAAGTCTTAAAAAGCCTGAAGTCTAGAAAAAAGGGAAATAAATCAATGCAATCATTTATATGATTGTACTACACTTTAAAAAAAGTAATAAGAAATGGTTGCCTGTGCCAGGACACATCATGTGGTGCTGTATCCCTTGACATACCTAAACATCTCTCAAGTTCAATCATTTTTAAACTGGTGAACTGAAATTTTCATATATGTGGAGTAACACAACATAGCATTATGGGTATGATGCTAAAGGTAGGTATTGATCTCAGATTTAGAAGACTCTTCACTTCTCAGTGGAACCCATGGACAAAAGAGTCTTGTAAATTTGTCATAGTAGAAGTCAGACTGAAGGTTTGATTATGTGCATTTGCTGTCCTCTGTCCATTCTGACACATTATAATACAAAAAAATATATACAAAGCAAAAGAGAATATGATCCAGAAATTATTTCATGTGCACCTTGGGACTTGCACAGACTAAAATGATTTGTTCTAAACATACTTGCTGAAGTTTTAATCTTCTAAATACTGTATATGCACAAATCAATTGAGCTGCTCATTGGATCCCTCCTTTATTTAATCATAAATAGTTATTACACACCAAATTGTGTTCTGATTTAGTCAGGTATGGCTATCCAAAAGTGTTCCTCTGGTGTAAGGTTTTTCTTCATGTGTGCAACATGTGAAATCACTAAACCCTTTGGCAGCCACCTTGATTGCAGCTTAAGTGAATGGGAAACAATGGAATGTGATAGCATTAACTTAGCCATTATGAGAAGAAAAAATGCCAAATGATTTCCTAAAAGCCAGATGAATTTTGGCAGGTAAAAATCATTATTTTTTTTTAGCTGTTGCATTGTTCATACTTTTCTTTTGTTGAATGAATGTAGGGGGTGCGGTGGTGCAGTGGGTTGGACTGCAGTCCTGCTCTCTGGTGGGTCTGGGGTTCGAGTCCCGCTTGGGGTGCCTTGTGACGGACTGGTGTCCCGTCCTGGGTGTGTCCCCTCCCCCTCCAGCCTTATGCCCTGAGTTGCCGGGTTAGGCTCCGGTTCCCCGTGACCCCGTATGGGACAAGCGGTTCTGAAAATGTGTGTGTGTGTGTGTGTGTGTGTATTTTCTTCTATATTGTCATCGTTTGAGTGTTATTCTTATAAGCACTTTGTTTTGTTTTTATTAAAAACTAACACAAATTTATCTTGACCAAGGACGAAATTACAATAAGAAGAATTACAATAAAAATAAGAATGTTCTAAGCAGTTGCTTCGTTCACCCTTTACGATGCACGGCCGACTCTTTGTCTGACCGCTAGATGGCGCTGTGTCTTTTCTGCAGAGGAGCCCCCATTCACTGCTCCATGCCTCGGCGCCCGATACCGAGCGCTCCTCTGTGAGAGAGCAGAAAGAAAGAGGTGGCAGGGGTCTGGCGCACGCGAGCACCAAGAAAGTGAAGGATAAAACAACGTGATCATTCATGGTCTATCAAACAAACACATGGATTCCACCAGCTGACGCTTCCGTACGATAGGGAGGCAGCTGCGTTGTCCAGCGAATAATACTCACTCATTCGGCTCCTTGGTTTTGGCTCCGTCCGTGTTCAGTTGAAAGACAGATCTGTGGCTGTTTCAATGGAAATTATTCTATAAAAAAACCTTTTTTTTTACCTTGTTTACTAAAAATCTGGAAATTGTATATTTTTGAGATATTATTGTATGCAGCTTATACATATATTTTAAATTTGAATGTTGCGATCATGACAGACGTTTAAGTGTATTTAGTGCGTGTGTGTGTGTGTGTGTGTGTGTGCGTGAGTGTATACGAGCGCGCAGTCAGTCTGACGTGTCCTGTGTGTGTATGTGGTGCCGTGTCCAGCTCCATCTGTGTGACTGAAGAAAGACGTGTCCGCCGTCAGAGAGCAGGATAGTCTACTTGAAAACTAATTAAACAAAATCAATATTTAATCACACACCACAATTCTGATCCTGCAGGAGAAGGAAGTGGGGAAGAAAAGCCAAACTGCACATCGATACAAATGACCCCTGTCGTGTGTCTGTGTGTGTGTGTGTGTATCCGCTATCCACAATTACCAGCGGTTGTATGTGACACCATTCACTAAGAATACACCCATACACAGGCAAAGGAGACAGACAACAAGAGTTTTTCGCACTTTATTATTTTAATATTTTCCTTTTCTTTTTAGTTATTTGTATCAGGGATTATACACTGCGTCATCCATTATTTGTTTTTAAAACCAAGAATACATTTCAGCCTTATTTTAAAAGAATGGTTTTGCAAAAATAAACAAGCATATTGTTTGTTTTTTAAGCGACAAATTTGTTTTCTAAGATTATACTTATTTTTGCATTGGTGTTTAGGCACAGAGTTTTTATAGTTTTTATAGTGTTAAAATAAATATAAAGCAAAATATCGTAACCCAGAAAAACAAGCTGGGACCATGAAAACAGACTGAGCGATGATGATGGTCGATGTCCCTCAGCACTGTGTTTTACGCTGTTGGCTCCTCACACACAGCTCTGTGCTTCCGTCTGACACACAGACAAATAAGTTTTTCATCTGTCTTTAAAAAAGAATAATTAATGGTTCTCCAGCATTTTTCATAACTATCTTTTTTCAATAACAAACTCGACAGTTTGTGGAAACAATTCAAAATAAATGCAAAAAATAACATGGAATTTAACTCGTTTTACCAGAAAGTTGAGCATCTTAACTAATGTAAGACCGAGCGAACCGGAGTCACATTAATTTTTAATTTTCAGATTTTTGTCCGACCATATACATGTAACTTTTTCGAAACAGTTTTGTAATGTATAAAACTCCAGCAAAATGTGTGCGTGTGTGTGTGTTAATTGCTTCTTATCATAGAACTATAAACATATAATATATATAATATATACTTTTCACTGACCATCAGAATGATCTCTTTATAATATAATCATTATAATAATAATAATAATGAAAAATTATTATTATTATTATTACTATTATTATTATTATTGTTGTGTAATTCATGTACAGTCTACATTCACTAGTGAGAATGATGAGTAAGATCTTTCAATAAACCACCACATAATGATTAATTTGTCTATGAAGGATTTTAATCACACACGGATTTTAATCAGGGAAAATATAATTATGGTAATTGGAAGTTAATTTTAAAAGGAATGTTGATTGACGGTGAAAGGTTGTTTTAACAATGGCCGCTATGAGGTATCGAATTACTGAATTTTGACGACCAAAAAATAGTAGTAAAAAATACATATTTTAAGCCGGTGTGTGTGTCGCGTGGAGAAACTGTAGGCCTAATGGCAGGCCTACTGCAAATCATAAAAACTTTCTGATGAAATTTTGGAATAAAATTCTACACATTATCTGTGATACGAAACAAATGTCTTCATTTAATTAGAAAACAAATAAAAACGGAGAAAATACAACAGTACGAGAACAAGAAAGAACACCTGACACTTTTGCACACGCTCAGCTTCAGCGGAAAGAACTTTCTTTTAAGGTGATTCTTGAATTAGTGCTGTTTTAGGATCGCAGTCCATTTTATTATGAACTACCTTAAGAGGTAGCCTCGCCCCAGTCGCCGGACAGCGACGTCTGCCATTGGCTAGAATCCTGTGCATGGAACTGATTGCAGAAAGGCAAAACTTGTTGCTCGTTTTCTTGAACGCGCCCGGCGCGCAGTACTAAACGTTGCGCGTAGTGTGATCTCTCGGTGACTAGTTCTCAGCTGGTGTGGGGCTGCAGCTCGGAGCGACTGGAAAAGGGCAAGCGCGAGAGGCTGAAGCGGCGACGGGACGAGCGTGACGTGCGGCATAACTGCAAATAAACAGGAGCGAGGAGGCGTGCGCAGGAGTGCACGGATGTGTGCCTATGTGCGTGTGGTGCGGGTAGAGCACTGGTACCCGACGCGGCTGACATTTGAAGAGAAAGACTCGCACAAGCTGCCCAGGACGTGGATTTTTCGCTTCCGTGGGCAATTGAACATGAAGAGGGAAACCCCGATCGTTTAAAGGGTGCCGCCAAGTGTCTAGGATTGATTGGAGAGTCAGAGTCGGGAGCCTCTTCGCACAAACGAGTTGTTTCGTTCATTTTGATGAGACGTTTTTATTCCATTTTTATGCGGTCTTTCGTGCACGTTATAATTAACTGAATTTGCGAAACCGAAGGACTATGGAGTCTTCGCAGCAGACCTGATATTCATCGCCTAGATTAGGAACATTTGACAACAAGCTGGAATAATACATTTTGGAGAAAGAGGGAAAAAAAAAAAAAAAAAAACAGCCCAGTCCGTGCAACCTGTCAATATCAAGACGAATTTTTTTCAACTTTTCACAGAAAGGAAATGTTTTCGACAATTCTTGGAAATACAGGATTGTGCAGGAACGTATATTTGTCGAGCCACTGACTATTGCAAATACCATTTTATCGCCTCGCGCAGAACATAAGTTTATCGGAGCACTTGACGGAGTGCGACCTAAGTCCGCGAGACCAGCGCGGCTTGGGATATATTTAATCAGTTTCTAAGCGCCTAGACAGTCTGTAGATTTAGTTCTTAATTGTAATTAATAATAATGTTAGTTTTTTGTTTTGTTTTGCACTATTTTAGAGAGGACTTTTTTTAAACGCTCACTTGTTCTTTGAAGAAAACATGTGAACTTTCTGGTGGCTTTTTTGTTACATGAAATACCTACAACTTTTGCTCTGGCCTTAAGAGGAATTTTATTTATTGGAAATCCTGTGTTGCCCAGTTTTGTTTATTTTTCCCTTTGATATTTTAATATTTTGATTGGTGAAGCTGTTTTTGCACACGCTTTTGTTTCTCAGAGGCGAAGGAAGAGAGCGCACCGCGACAACAGACACAGTGAGTCGCGCAGCGTCGGTCATGCAGGCTTGATCGAGAAGTATGTTTGGGCTGGAGCAGTTTGGTTCCCAGATTAACGACAGAGTCTCCAGCCAAGGGGATATAAACTTAAACCAATCTCGACTGAACATGAGCTCCCATTACAAGGGCCCCAATTTCCATACTGCTGGGCCACCGGGACCTGTGGAACCAGGAATGGGCACCATGAATGAGCCGCCTATGCTAGGTCTCAGTGTGAATATGAATGGGGAGCACTACAGCTATCACCAGCGAGGGCACTCTGAAATCCATGGAGGGGGGCTTCAGCAACAGCAGCAGCCGCCATCCATGCATGGGTTCTTCAACAACCAGCAACCTCATCACGGACACCCGCATGGCCACCACCCTCACTCTCATCAGCACCATCCGCACTTTGGAGGCACATTTGGGGGCCCCGACCCTGGGCCGTCCTGCCTGCACGGGGGTCGACTCATTGGCTATAACAGCAATGGAATGGGCCCCCAACAAGCCTTCAGTGAGGGCTTTGAACCACTCGTCGAGGGTCAGGGTGGAGAAAGCTTTGCTCCACAACAGCAGCAGCGATCGGCCACCATGCCAGAATTCCAGCATCATGGACCCCCCAGTGGAAGCCATGCTGTGCCGGCCCCCTGTCTGCCTCTGGATCAGTCGCCAAACCGAGCTGCCTCATTCCATGGTCTCTCTGCCACCTCCTCTTCCGATGCCCACAGCCTGGAGGCCCGCCGGCTGCCTGCACAGGGGGCCGTTGAGGGATTAGACTACACCTACCCCAGTGAGACCCCGTCAGGCCATTTTGATGTACCAGTGTTTTCCCCCTCTGAGTCAGAGTCTCAGCTCCCCCACTACGGCCCGGGGCGGCAGGTGAGTGGCGGCAGCTTCCCTGGCAACACCACTATGTCCCGGGCCCCTGGCTTGCCAGGGGTCCCCAAGGCCCACCAGCCAGCCCAGCATGGGGTCTTCTTTGAAAGGTTTGGGAATGGACGGAAGATGTCAATGGGCATGGAGCTGGGCGTCAGTGTCAGACACCCGCTGATGCAGCAGCAGCCAGCAGGCATGCTCGCCAGGCAGAATTCTTGCCCACCAGCTCTGCCTCGGCCGCCCCAGTCTGACTCCAACTCCTCAAATTCTGGCATGCCGGATAGCGGAGTCATGATGCCTGGCCAGCATAACCAATTTGAATATCCCATACAGAGACTGGAAAACAGGAATCTAAACCCCTATGGAGACCCCATGTTCAATATGCAGCAGCAGCAGCCAGGGCCAGCCCCCCCTCAGCATCCCCCAAACCAGAGACTACAACACTTTGAGTCTCCTTATCTCAACGTGGCAAAGAGGCCAAGGTTTGAATTCTCTGCTGGTCACAGCGGAGAGAACTGCAACAGCTGGAGTGGCAACCTGCACAACCCAGAGAACCATCTATCTCCTTCTGCCTATCCTGGGCTCCAGGGGGATTTCACCCCCCCTGTCACAGACAGCTTCCCCCCTGGTCCCCCGCTGCAGCATGCTGGCCCGGAGCAACAGTCTCTACAGCAGCGGCAGAACGCAGCCATGATGATCAAGCAGATGGCCTCCCGCAACCAGCAGCAGAGAATGAGACAGCCTAATCTCCAGCAGTTGGGCCATCATGGAGATGTCAATCCAAGTGGTATGGTACACGGGGGCCCAGTTGGGAGCATGCCCCAACCTGGGTTTGAGAGGGACAATGGGGGCAGGATGACCAACTTTGAGGGCCAGAATGCTCATATGACCCAGGAGAGCACGTGGTTCCCTGGACCACATCAGCCAGGGGAGATACTTTCGCGGCGGATGGGTGGTGCTGCTGCAGTGACCAGTGAGGTGGGCCCTCATGACATGGGCCACCAGCAAGGTGGTCCTGGTATGATGTACCGGCCTGCTGTCAATGGAATGGGCATGCAGGACCCCATGAGGATGGCAGGGGATGGACATGTGCAGGCCTTACATTCTCCTGGGGTGCATCCGCAATTTGGTAACAACATAGGCAACCTGGGCCAGATGCAGTCCCCTGGTGGGGGGCATCCTAACACACCCTCAGAGAGGAGGTCATCAGACTTCACGGCACCTCCATTGGGGTCCCAGCCTCCCTTTCCATACTCGGGGACGAACCGTCAAGGGCAGAATCACAGCAACCCCACGGGCGTAAACGCCTCACCAGGGAACTACCCACCCCAGTCTGAGTTCCCACCCGGGCAGCGCTCTTCTGTCAGCAAACTGGGAGCGCTCTCCCTGGGAAACTTCAGCAAACCCAACACTAAGGACAGCGTGTTTGGCCAGAGCTGCCTGGCAGCCCTTTCCACGGCCTGCCAGAACATGATTGCCAGCCTTGGGGCACCCAACCTCAATGTGACGTTTAACAAGAAGAGCCAGAATGAGGGAAAACGGAAGCTGAGTCAAACGGAGCAGGATGTTAATGGTGGTACTGGAAGTGCCGGTACAAGTGCTGTGCCAGAGTACTTCCAGAGCGGTTCCTCTCAGAGTGGCCAGGTGCCTGGTGCTGGGGGTAAACCTGCGGGTCAAAGCCAGCCGGTGCAGGGGGAAGCCAGCACCCTCTCCCCGAATTATAGCATGGACGCTACCCCCGGGAGTGAAGGGAAAGCGGCAACAGGGAGTGGGAGAGGGAGGGGGAGGAGAAAAAGGGATAGCGGGCATGTGAGTCCCGGGATTTTTTTCTCCTCTGACAGTAGCAACCCTGTTGTGAGTCCGAGCCAGCAGGCCCAGCCTGCCGGCATGGGGGAGAGGGGAGGGGGCACACCCAGCGAGAACCAACTCACATCGCCCACCTGGGGCAAAGGAGGTGACCTACTGCTGGCAGATCAGCCTGACCTCATGTCTTCACTGGACAGTGGCATCCAGAGCGTGACTAAGTCTGACGGCAGCTCCCCACACGTGGAGTTTCCAGAGGAAGGCGGGGCTGCTGGGGCTGCTCACTATGCCAATGAGGATGAGGTTTCCTCTAGCTCCGACAACCACAGTGGCCCCAAGGCCAGCCGTAGCCCGTTAGTCAGCGGCTCACCTAAGATGCAAAGGGGGGACCACGGACTGATGAATGGGCAGAAGCCACTCAGTCTGGGAATGGTGAACCATGCTACCTCTACACCTGACAGCTACGGGCTGAATGGCAGTGGGACCCATCCGAGTACACCTGGTGTGGAGCAAGTACGCACGCCCTCTAGCACCTCAGGCCAGGATGAGATCCACCCCCTGGAGATCCTGCAGGCACAGATCCAGCTGCAGCGGCAGCAGTTCAGCATCTCCGAAGACCAGCCGCTGACCCTGAAGAACGCCAAGAAGGTGGACTGCCCAGGACAGAATGGGGACAGTGAGCTCTCCAGCTGCAGCCCGGATGGTGGCAAAGGCTCCGTCAGCACTATTGACCTTGACACCCTGATGGCAGAGCAGCACGCCACGTGGTATGTGCCCAGTGACAAGTCCTTGTTGGATGAGCCAGAGGACAACAAGGCCATAACGCTCTGGGAAAAGACAAAAGGCCAGAACAACAACAAAGAAGGTAACCAGTTCACTGGTAAAGATGCTTGCATGATGCATTATTTGTCTCTATCTGCTGTATTACCCGTGATGGTTGTGTGTTTTTATATTTATAAAGACTTCCAGTAACAAAGTCACTGAAAATAAAGGACATAAAGCTAACTTACTAGTGCACGTTTCTCCCATCCACACTAAAGCCCGTCAGTCCCCTGTAGGATGCGCATTGCGTTCTGTGCCACATATTTAGCAAGGTCTGAAATAATCCAGCAAGTTTTAAACACTTTAAATGAATCAAAGAAAATCAGCAGTCCCTTGGTTGTTTGTGCCTTCCAGTGTCCTACACGAGAAGAGCGGTGTTGTATTAGGACAGCAAGGCAGTGAGTAGTGGTGCACTTTGGATGTTTACCTGGAATCGTTCACTGCTTTAGCGCCCTGTTTCCGTTTCTCGGTGAAACCACAAATTAAAACTTTTTTTCATTAAGTCGCTGTAGTTTGTGCTCAGATGCTTTGTCGTTTTGCGGAGTTTGCTTATCTCGGGTCCTCTAAAGATTATGATGATCTTCAGTTTATCGAAGAGCAGATATTTGCAATACGGAGTTTATCTGTGTGAAAAAATGAGAAACCTAACTTAGCAACGGAGAACAAAAAAGACAAAAATACTGAAAATTCAACAACTAAAATATAAAAGCAAAAGGGTGAATATAGGCTCAGTAAGGACTTAAGGGCTGAAATTCTGCAGTAAAGACGTAGATTTGTGACTCCAATAGACTGGTTGCCGCGTTAAGTGTGTTTGGCTGGAAGTATTGGAGTATGTTAATTTTATTTAATTTATTGCAGTATTTGCAGAACGTGCGACATTGTATAAGCGGGGAGGAAACTTTGAATGGAAAAGAAAGGAGCAAAGTAAACATTCCTGCACTCCTTTATCGGGAGTTTGCAGGGAGATAAATGCGTTTCTGAAAAGAGGCGTTTGGCACCAGGGGTCTCCCGCTCCTGGGGTTTGTTTTTCTCATTATGAATGATCATCAGATTGGGAAAAGTGGACCTACTTCACATGTGGTAACCCGGGAAGGGCAGCACAGCGTGAAAGGGGCATCATCTCATCTTTTAGTTACTTCTCCGATTAAGGAGGGCGTCAAAGCGACCGCAGTTTGCGCAGTTTCGGACCTGCTTTTCTGGAGTGAATCCTCAGAGCTCATACGAGCAGACATTTACACAAATGTACTCGGAATTACTGGAAGACACAATTTCTTTTTCTTAATAATGATGATAATTTCTAAAAAAAATTGGGTTTATTAAGTTATAATAAAATAGACTGCACCGTATACCAGCGTTAATTGCTTCTGAATTTTTCAGTTTAGCGTTGTATAATTTCAGAATATCTAAAATGTCTCAATTTTCCCTAATTCTTAAGAAAAAAAAATTAAAAAGCGTAATTTGCAGTAAAGTTTAAGACGAAAGATTTACATGCATGCTATGGTATAATACATTTTCACATCTGATATGCAGCTTGAGGACCGTAAAACGTAATTGTCACTGTGATGTTGATGTGGTGGGCATTTGTACCCATGTTAATTTCGTCAAACTCTGGTTGATAGTGTGTGGTCTGCTAACAGTGCTTACATACTGGCATTTTATCATTAATGTACAGTTAATACACTGAAGAAGTAGCACACTGGGATGGAACATGACTGCTGTGGTAATTGCGAGCGTTTTCCAAAATGTAAAATTAAGTGTGTCTGATCTGAGAGCATGTGTAATGGGATTAGAGAGGCGCACGAGCGCCGTTTCATACTGTTTTTGTCCATTGTTTCACAACGGGACAGTAATAACATTTTAAGGAAATAACTAATTATAGGCTATTTTTTTTCATTGTTTCAAATGATATCTTGGCGACGTTTTTTCAGTAGCGATTGAAATTATAAATGAAGGAATAAGTGAAATCTGGACATGTCCGACTCAATGTTGTGTATAATAAAACAGGCCTACGCATTTTACGAGAAGAAATAGAAATACATTTATGTACTTCTGACATTTTCTTTGGAAAAATAATATCGGTGTGTACCACACAGTTATTTCGGTATTGCTCTCCCGGGCTACTTCTAATATTCTAGTGATTTTACGTTAAGTGTTAGGTAATAAAATGTTGGATTTGCACAGTGGTGAAGTGGTTTAATTTTGAACTATTTCTAGTTACGTTTTTCCAAATGATGTAAAAGAACGGTTCTGTAGCGGTTTAAACTTTAAGTGTTCCTAAAAACGACTCCGTTGTAGACGGAAGTGTCGCCCGCTCTCTGTGGACCCCCACCCTTAGATTCGGCAGTACTTATTGACATGGCTGCGCAGCGATGTCCGTGTCGGAACACACGGTACAAATACGTGCTCCTCTGCGCCGTTGTTCTGGTTAACTGCGCGCGGGATGTGCGCGAGGCTCATATCTCGCTGAGCCGCTTTGGGTCTGATGCACAGCATAGAACCGCCAGCCCCGGTCGCATTTCTGTAGCCGCCGGGTCCCGTGATTTATTCCGAAAGGTATGTCAGTGGAGCGCGGCCTTGTCCGATGATGCGCCTCCTCTTTTCTACTTGCTCTCTCGCGCCCTGCAGCTAGTTTGTGCCAGTCGCCCGGAGGCCGATCGATAGGCTCTCCGCACAAATCACAGTGTGACACACACATACTGCAGAGACACTTGTAGCTGCTCACAATCGAGTTAATTTCAATTATTTAATTGGGATGATTAATCTTCGCGGGAAAAAGTGTAGTGAAACTGTGATTTTCATAAAGGAGAGTTATACGCTCGTGCAGCGATTTTAATCACTATTTTATCAATGAAACCAATAACACTGTCGGCTTTGCGGATACACTCCATTGCCGAAAACATTAACGGATATGATCATAACCGTTTCTAGAATGACACAGAAATTATACCCTGCAGTTCGAGGGATCCGCCTGGTGTCGTTTATTCTACACAACGACAGGGCCCAGTCCGCGGAAACACGCAGAAGATGAAGCAGTGCATGTTTTGTAATTTTTCCATCACACAATTCACATTAAGACTTGTGCAAGAAAAACTTCATTACATTTTCTCGGTTGTGCACTGTGCTCCAGTGTAAAACAGCCGAAACCAGGTGCGGTGCTAGGTAAAACAGGATACATAGGCTAGCTACACCCTACATGGCGCGCGTAATTCTTGCACATAACGCTTTTTATTCTTATGTCGTGGGCACCTTTGTTCGAGGCAACTGTACTCGTTTGTATGAGAGGGTACCGTTATTGTATCCATGTTACATGAGTGGGATTCATACCGGGACCCAAACACTTCACCACTGGATGAACCATAGGGGTTTAGCGGTCTTAAATGAAGCGATTAAACCTGTGGTAACTCGAGTCGTTCCAGGTGGAAACGGTTCTTCAAGTGGTCATGCTGCGTGCCGAGTGCAGCAGCAGGAGCAACGGGTTTTGTTTTATTTCGTAGAGGAGTTTGCTTTTCAGGTAATTATACAGGTGGTGGTGACGCATTTATTTTCTCCAGATCACCCTAAGATAGACACGTACTTGGGTTTTAAGACTTAATAATAATAATAGTTCTGTAAAAGTGCTTGTAAGGTTACAAGATAAAAATAATGTAATGACACCCTGCGGTTATAATATCAATTTGGGACACTTGGTTCATCAGTACTTTTAAAGCAAAATACATAGTTTGTAATGTGTACACTTACATTCTTTATAAATACAGATATCAAATTCTTGTATGCTGTAGTATGAGTGAGAATCAGGCAGAAAGCATCTTTCATCTTTTTTTCCCCAAACAAAAATTTGGTTTTAATAAAAGGAATGAATCACGAAACCTTGGGCCACCATGCTTATTATTTTTCTGACAGGTAAATGTACTGGCTATCTGTGTTTGCAGGTGCTCTTACATTTATAGTCATTTTTGTTTTTTTGGAAATGACTATTCTAAAAGGAATTGCGGGCTGCAATTTCACAGTTTCTTACAGCTTAAATGGCCCATTCAACTGACTCCCTGTAATAGTGGATTTGTGGACATGTAGCGTGTAGTCTGCGGACTGAATTGAGCAGGGTCTTCAGGTCATAGGAGGTGAAAAGACTCTTTATGTTATTTATGGGCTGTACTGGCACTTTATGGCAAGGTGAGTTTTACTGCCCTGAGATGGCATACAGCCCCTTCGACTGTGGGCTGGTCCAGGTGTGATCTGTGGCAACAGTAAGGGCATTTAGAGCTGTCACTGCCCCCCATCTGAGAGCTCCTGAACACAGTGGATGGACAGTGCCACCCTAAAGATGGCCTCTGTGCCAGGGACCATCAAAAATATCCTCCATATCAGGCTGGTGGGATTTAATGCATGCACACCCACTTGTTAATTTTGGCAGTGTTTCTTTCAGTTGTGGTGCCTTTTGACTTTGCCCTCTTGATGGCTTTAATGCAGAGACCTCCTCTGGTTCTTTGCACCCTCTGGCCCTGTGTCTTCATCTGCTACGCCAAGTGGCATCAGACAGTAACACTGCATTGTGGTTTTCCTAGTGCAAATCTATACATGCCCCCAGGAGCTTTGTGTTACTCTTGTATCCCAAATGTAGTAATCACAGGGATACACAGAGGATAGCTGCTGTATCCTCAATACCTTCCTGCAAGGGGATTCCAGGCTGGATGTCAGAACCCAGTTTTGCACACCAGAGAGAGGAGACAGAGAGACAGCCGGTGTATCCTGACAGAAAGGATATGTGATAGTCTCTCAGCTGATTCCCATTGATCATGCCAGACAATTGGACTGAGACGTGTGGGACTTATTTATGAGTGTAAATCGGATTGGAGAATCTGCGCAAGTCACTGTAAATGGTCCTCAAGGGCCCCTTCAGACTGTTGTATAGTGTGAGGAAATGAGCTGCTACCCTCTGTGTAGTTGTCAACATGCTTTTTTATTTTTACTCCTTGGAAAGAGTAAGTCAGGCAGATGACTGTTAATGAGATAGCGGGACTCTCAGAAATAGAAATAAAATTATTTAAAAACATGTACTGTATGATGTAGTGAAATTTTGGCAGAACAGTCAGTAAGACTTGGTATAGAAGCAGAAAATATAAGAAACTTGTGACAAAAATCTGTTCCACTTTGGTTTGGGAGTTTTGGAGATGCTCTGTAGTTCCCATATTACTCCTGACTGCGATCAGTGCTTTTCAGCATTCTGCTTTCCATCTTTCTCCCTGGCACATTTCCTTGAAGCCCCGCTTTTCTGCAATGTTTCCCTGAGTTGTTGGGCCACACCAGGAAGGGACTAGGGACATGAAGCTGACAACACTTATGGGGGTCCACTACCTGCCCTCTCTCCTGTGTAGTCCACAGCTGAATCAGACCAGCATGGGCAGCACCAGGGAAGCTTGACTGTAGGTGATACATGATGACCATCTCCCCCAGTGCTGCAAATTTCATTTTGACACCCTTGCTTTTCAATCGCCATTTCTCTCTCTGTTCATAGAGAGACCATGTATGACCAGGTTTGACTAGTGTGTTGTTCAGCCTTTGGCCACAGTTCAGCTGTTTGTGTTGTCAGTTTCATACCAGCAGGACCTTTCCATTCCTTCCAGTTTTGTGACCTTCTGCTTTTGGTGCTGTCAGTTCTCCCATCCGCTGTTCACATTTAAATCACGCCCGTCACCTTTTATTTGAGCAAGTACCTCATCTGTGCTTGAGGAGAAGCTTGGAGCAGCTTAGTAAAGTGTCCATGTAGCCTGCTGTGCCAGGGGCTGGGGGTGGTCTTTGTACTGAATTGCCCTGATTAGGAAACCATTTAATGGAATTCAAGTCACTTTATAGATTAGTCACCACACTCAGCCACGCTTTGCGAGAGCTGCACCGCAACCGGTCACACACCTTTGCCAAGCTATTAAAATCACATTTGTTCTATTGACGTTTCTTATGTGACAACATGTAACGTGCGTAGTAGTTTTGATTTAGTGTTTTTTTTTCTCTCCAGCAAAAAAAAAAAAAAAAAACGACTGACATTTTCTGAATTAAAAAAATAGCTTGGGGCCCCCCATGTTCCAGATCCATCACAGCACATGTTTGGTATCGACTTCCTCTGTAATGTTGTGCATGCTTTCACATGCCCCTGTGCAACAGGAATAGAAATCTTTACTAGATATAATCTAAGTAATTAGCAAAGGTAATTTCATGCCAAAAGTGCCTCCTCCTGACAAACGGGGAATTTGCACAACCTGAAGAAGAGTACAGCGGCACTACGTGTGTGTGCTGGAATGTCCATTTTTACAGCTTTCTGTGCAGCAGGGAGACAAGTGTTATTTCGAGATGTTGGTTCTTTTTATTTTTTTTCTTTTCCTGAATGGTTTTTATTGTTTTAACTCCCCTTTTTATTCTGCAGTTTTTTTCCCTGTTAAATGGCAGGTTTTAAATAGACATGCATAGACTGGTGTGTAAATGTATGTGAAAGACACACTCTGGGTGTGTTAGTGTGTGGTTCTCCAGCAGGCATTTTTTTACTCTTTACCTCATTCTAGGTTCTTTTGTTGTAGCTGCAAATGCAACGGCTATAGGATTGCTAGGAGTGAAAGGGGTTTTATGGTGGCTTGCCCTTCCGTTGTACTGGGAAAGGCGATAAGGCGTTTCTTTGCCATACTGCGCACAACATACCATTTATCACCATGTATCCCTTCTTTTGACTATGGAGCTACTGCACATTACATTTTTTTGGTTCACTTGTCCCTCTCTTTAAAGAAGAAAGAATACAAGATAAGTTTGTGGGGGATGAGTATCAGTGCTTGGGATTGCTTGTATGAAGGCATATGGGACAGGACTTTGTTTAGGAAAGGAATGACAGTGTCACCATAGCAAGTGGCCATAGGTCAAGGGCGTCCAAACCCTTGGGAGTGATATTTGTGACACACACAGACACCTCGTCCCATGGTTGCTATTAGCCGGTTGTTGGGCTAAACCTGAAGGTGCTTGTGCAGCTTTCTCGAGTGAACTGCCTCAATCCGAGTGCCTTTCCTCTTTTCTATTCTGTGTCTGTCCTCCCTACTGTCTGTTTGCGAAAATAAATCTCCATCCTGGCAGTGTGTGGTGAGGGCACCCCACCGACTGCGCGTCTCACAGTGCGCAGGGAGTCATCGGGTGTCTCTTTCTAATTCACTTTGAAAATCTGACAAACAAGTTATGACATTATAGACGTTTCTCCTGGGAGGAGAGAGAGGAGTTCTTCTTGTGAGGAACAGCTGAGGTTTGGTTCTGTTGCCGAGTAGCACACTAATGGATGTCATTTTTAACGGCAGCCAAAAATAGACTGCCTTTCATTTTCACCCTGTCTTTTTTTTTTGTTCGTTTTGTCATCTGTTCCTTCTTTACATAAAATTTTATAATGTCAATAACAGAGGGTTTATAATGTGCTATAAATACCACACTGGTGCTTAAAGATAATAGTAGAGATAATCTTAAATGGCATTCATGAATTAGTTCTTAGACCTGACTCATGTCTCCTGCCCTGGTAAGATTTACAGTAGGAGAACATGATTACTAACAAGATGCTGCTGACAGTTGTTGACTCAGTCCCTTCAGATATAGCCCCCTCCACCCTAAAGCTGCACTTAATGTGCAAAAAACAGAAAATTTCTGATCTGCTGCTTTGTGGCCTCAGCAGTTAATAAGCATTCAAAATCTTTAGACATTAAAAATATAGAGAAGATGAGGGGGGAGACCGTTATTTCATTGTTGAAATGTGATTGTGGATCCGCTTATTTATAGGATGAGCAGTTCCCAACGAGTGTCTTATGTGGTTCTCTGTGAGCAGGTGCCCTGTGGGAGCAGCAGAGGAGCTTTGAACATGTGAGTGCATGCACACACATGCATGTTTTGAGGTTCATTTAAAAATCCAGAAAATGGAACAATTTACAGCTGATAATACCCCCTTGAAGAAATACCTTCCTTTTATGTGAGAAGAACTCTTCTGTGTTGTCTTTAATTTTAAATGGGTATTATGACAAGGCTTCCAAGCAAATTGTTATGGATATGATTTTAATATAGCATATCTATAGCTACACAACTTAGTAACATGTACAGTGGTTGCAAGTTGTGCATTTCTCTTCCATTATTTTTCAAGCAGGTATTTTTTCTTAGCGCATGTAGACAGTAGTTCTCCAAAATTGTAGATGGCTTTCTGGGTGTTGAAGGCTGCAGAAGATATGTTTGCACACCCACCTTGGCTGCCACCTGGCCTGTACTTTGATGGGTGAAGTGATCACATGGGCCTTGGGCCACCTGTGTGTCTTGGGCACATCATGCTACCCCTGCCTCAAGATTTTTTCTGCAGCCATGTTTCATTTGCTCTTCGCTCTCCTGTCCTTCCCTGGTTGGCAATGTGTGTGCAGGTGGCTGTTGCTGTACCACTCCTACTGCTCAAACCCACACACATCACCACCTTTTTTTTTTTTTTTGAAACATTATTAGTCTGATAAAAGTCACATTTCGTAATTAGTATAATGTTTGGTCCACCATCTCTGCTTAAGTGGTGGTTGAAAAAGGAAGTAAAGAGAGGACACAGCAGCCCCTAATCCCAGAGAGGAAGGGGTTAAAGTTGCCTCAACAGAGAACACAGAGACAGCTGGGAAAAAGGAGGGCAGCGGGAGTGTCAGTGTAGACGCTGGAGCCTGGGAACCCAGGGTCGGCCTCTCTGAGAGGGGTACTCGGGCAGAAAGACCAGTTGTCCTGATCGCAAGGAGACAGACCTTGTCCAGCAGGAGCCGGAAAGGGGAGATCTCTGGCCCACTGTCGGCTGCCCCCACTTAGCACCATTGAAAACATACACTGTATTTAAATTACTATGTTGTTGTGTGTCTCATAATATTTTTTTAATTTATTATTGCTTTCTCTTTTGTCATTTTTTATGAACATATACAAAGTTAGCCTGTACGATTAAAGAAAACAACACATCAGGACTCTGGCATCTTGTACGCCCTCGCCTTGTATGACATGAAAATTCTTGGTGTGACGCAACAACAAACAGCAACACGCCAACAGCTAGTGCTGGCATGCCGAGTGCTGCAGGAGCCGTTTGCCACATGGGCCAAGTAATGGCACAGCTGAAAGATGGGGCTAGATGCTGTGGGGAAGCAAGCATTGTTTAAAAGAAAACATACAATGATGGGAGGATTTTATATTTTTTAAAATCAAGGTACCATCACGGTTGAGCAGTGTTGTGTGACCAGATATTTTAGGCAGTTAAGGTGAGCAGTGTTTTCCTAGTTAGCCCGATAGCGCTCTCTACACCTCCTCACTTTATTTTGCTTGTTTTCTGCTTTATGGTGCAAAGCTTCTGGTAACTCTGAGTTTTATTCAGCTGTGCCAATGTTTTTTGTCTTTACGAAAAAACAGCTAAATTAAAATAATTTTAATAAAAGAGTGATTTGATACGTGTATCTATAAAATAACTTTTGTCTTCTGGAATGTGTTTATAAATGGATAGCACAGTTAGCACCTTGTTATAGCACCTGTGCCCAGTGCTCAGGGAGAGGTCTACAGGCAATAGGGGATATCTTGTGAGGTTCTAGTTCACTAACCAACACAGAGAAAGAGAGAGACCACTGACTGCTGGCCAAGCACTTTTCACCTGGTCTCTGCCTTTAGAGTGGGGGGTTGTCAGATGTGAGAAATTCAGAGGTACTCAAACACCTGTGAACATTCCCTTTGCTCATGTGCGGTGGACTGGGACAACTGTCCAAGGACCAGGCAGTCTTCTGGCTTTGGCGAAGATGAGGTGGTCCAGGGTGGGGTGGCAGAATAGGATGGCAAAACTTCAGATTCAGTGTTCCTGAGGTGTGCCGTCTATGCTGGGGAGCTTAGTTTCACACCGTAGTAAAGCCAATAATGGCTCTTTTGTCCCGCTGTGGTTATGGTAGTTAAGGGCAATGCCAGGTTGGCAGCACACACTCTACTTCTGAGAGAGAGAAATAGAAGAGAGAAGAGAAATATTTGGACTGAACTCTTGGGTGAGTGGAGACTCGTCAAAGGGGTTTTCCCTGCCTGCAGTGTGTGCAGGGAAATGGAGCTAAAATGGAGCGGATTGTTCTGGAATTGCGTTGAAGGCACAATACTCTATTACGGACATGTTCATTATCTTTTCTCTTCTGAAAATATAATTAGCATTTATTAAGTAATGCTTAGCTAATTAACCTATTGAAAATGTTTGCACTTGTCTTTAATATCTGGTTGCATTTTACTTTTCGATAAGGTTTTGAACTGTTTTTAATGAGGAAATTGCCTAGGAAAAGGGGGGCTTTGTGGCTGCTGAAACAGAAGCGTTTCTTCACTGGAAAAGGAAAGAAAATTATTGAAGGAAACACACGGAGAGATGTCATTTAAATTAAAGGTTGGTTTGAAAGTGCACAAATTATATATTTCAAGACCTTTGCTACATCTGATTTCTTCTTTTATCATTGATTTTACTTTTTAATCTGCTGTTGTGTATGTGAGGGAGAGAGAGGGAGATGCTCCAGGCTCTGTGTGCGTGTGAGAGAGAAAGACAGACACACACCCTGGCCTGTATATGTTCCCCTGGGATGTGGGCCATACAGTGAGTGACAACAGACGGTGTGGGGCTCTGGGAGAAAGTCAGGGGGCTCTGGGGGCAGTGGTGGCTATTGTCAGATTCCCTTTGTGTCAGCCGACGTGAGTCCAACGCTTGGCTGCCTATCCAGGCCGGTATGCTGTCCGCATTGCCCCGTCTCCATGTTTCAGTGCCGTGGTTGGGGCTGAAAACCGGGTGTCGGTGTCATGAAGGTGTAAGGCAGAGCCCCCTGGCCAGACGCCGCCCCTCTTTGCCACCAATCACTGTGGTTGTCTCAAGCCCTAGCCTCTGCCTTCCCTTCCCACCCCCTTCTGTCTTCTCGGGCATTCAGAGGGGAGTGTGGAAGGTGGCGGCAAACCCGACCTTTTGCTGGATCCTCCTCACTTTTCCGTTCCAGTAGCCACGGCGTAGACAGGCTTCGGGGTGAGGCTGCTTTCCTGCCTGCGATTTGCACGCCCCTGCTGCATGTACGACTTCCATGTTTACATTGTGCACTGCACACTTTATATATGTATATAACTTTGTTTCTTGGATTTCTTTGCACTAATAGTGATTTTTGTAAATTTGTGATTTTCCACTAATAGTAATTTCTGGAAATTTGTGATTTATGCCTTGTGTTTTTCTTTCCTTGTGTTTTTTTTTTCCTCATGTCCTTACAATTTATGTAGGCTGCTGAGAAGATTCACAGAGTAAGAATTTCATTGTATGGTGTAACGAACTGTTTACTGTACACATGACAAACTCTTGAATCTTGAGTCTTGCATGTTGTTAACACAGCACTATGGTTGCCATCTGACAGTGCCTGCCAGCCTTGGAAGAGACAAGCAACTTTGAGAGAAGGAAGGTGTGAGGGTAGGAAACTGCTGTGAGGAGTGGAGTAACCTGTTGAGGTTGCATCTGCATTTGGTCAAGCAGAAGTGCCCCAGCAGCGCTTTTGCTACCAGCAACTGTGAGAGTTGACCAGAATTTTGTAGAAGACCTCAGTGTTGTATAGTATTGGTACAAGGGCCCAGGCCAGTTAAGGCACTGAGCTAAGCAGAGAAGTGCTGTGGTTGCAGTACTAACACTGGTATTGATACCCCGGTTCCAGCACAGGAAACCTGTCTGTGTCTTGGGGGATGGGCCGTGACAGTCTGTGCTTTTACATATAGTTTAGGCCAGCACTTTTTCCTCCTCAATCTTCTGGCTTCACTGGAGATGGGCGGTGTATAAATTTACACTTTGACAGAAGCAATTTTGCCCCAGAGTCTGGATGTTCATCAAATGGATCTTCATTACCTTGCTGTGCTGTGTGCACTGTGTTCTGAAAGGATGTCTGGGGCAGGATACAAGCTCTGCAGAGGCCCTGCCCCACCCTGTGACACTAGGTCAATGGCACAACAGAGTCTCATTACTTCCAAGTCAGAGCAGAGTAGTCAGAGGTGAGTCTTCTTAGTGTCCTCTGACCTGCCTCATGGGTTTGTGAGCTGTTCTGTCCAGTCCACGAGTTGGTCCAGGGCATCCACTTGCAGTACCACTTTCAGGAACCCACCTTGAGTCAGGGGTCTCAGTGCATTCCAGAACTTGCAGGGACTTATTTTTAGTGTCCACCGTTGACCAGTCAGCAGAACTCCCTGGTGAAGCTGTGCAGGCCACTCGGAGTGTATTTATGGTGAGACACTTTCTCCTGGCAGTAACTCGACCATCTTTTTGTGAACAGTTTGAAGGAGGTCAAGTATAGACCTGTTCACCTTGCAGTTCACTGTTATTATATGGAAAATTATTCTAAATGAAAGGAAATAAAGGTGATTAATTGATGTGTACTTGTACTGCAGATTCTCTGAAATGATTGTACCCCTGTTAATTCTGCTCACATAAGCCTTTGCTTTAGGAAACTGCATTACTGCTCATATTCCCGCCGGGTAGTGTTTTTGGGTGTGTTTGCAATTATAATGTTCATTACTGTAGATGTCTTTCATTAATTGGTTGGCTTTTTATTTTTCCTGCAGCTCCAGTTAGTTCCTTAGCCGACACTCATATCCGGAGACATAGATTAAAGTTTATTTTGTGCTCACTTTTCTAGCTGCCTGTACAGCGGGGCCGATAACTCCAGTCGAACGGGTTTGAGAGCACATTTTAATCAGTGCCTCAATCACACCCGAAACTCCGGGTGAGATGACATGCTTATGAAAATACTGGATTTAATAGGACAATTTGGAGTTGAGGTGAGTGAACTCCATGAAGTCCTGTGATCCTCACGGAGTATAAATGCCTCTCCTTGCTGTATGGTTGTATGCTCTGTTGAAAGGTACAAAAGCACTGCATTCTTAGTGCAAGTCCAGCCTCTCAACCACTGTGTTGCTCTGGTTACCTGAGGACTGCAGGAGAGACTTACCTTGTTCCTTTCTCTGTGTTTCCACCCAGGTGCAGACTTGTCACAGACCAAGGGTGGGGCTGGGACCTCTGGAGCTGTTGGAAGCCACCTGCAGTGCCTGTCCGTGCACTGCACGGACGAGCTGGGTGATGGGAAGGCCCGTGGGGGGCCCGTCTCCTCCTGGCGCTCGCTGCACTCAGACATCTCAAACCGTTTTGGCACCTTTGTGGCAGCCCTCACCTGACCTGGCAGCAACACCCGTAACCACAGTGACCATGAATAGGGGAGGTGCACGTTGATGTAAATCTTGGTCAGGTGAGAGACACAAACACACCTATGTACAACAAGGCTGGGAGGGTGAATCTGTTAGCCCAGTCACAGTCACACCTAGAAAACCTCAACTTGATATTTTTTTTTTAATTTTTGTTTTAAGAAAACAAGTAAACAAGGGTCAAGAGGGTTTCTAGTGAGAGCAATGAAAAAATACCTCTGGTTATGTTATATCAGTGCTGAGATTTTCTTCATGCTTTTTGCAGTGTGAGTAAATGTTTCAGTGTTTTGTTATTACTATGTGCACTCTGCTATGACACCCAGCTGGCTTTGGAAAAGCCATGCTGCAGCACACCCTTATTTGCATGGTGATGTCACACAGCGGTAATCCCTGCTAATGTTAGAGCTCACTTGCAAAGCCATTACTGTCCAGCTGGTCGCTCCTCCCTGTTTGCACCCCTAATGCTACCTCCCACAGGGGTGGAGTAGGAACAGTGCAGTTCTGAGGGAAGAAGCTCTTTTGGGATGGGTTTTGCAGGAGCCTTAAGAGTAGTAGCTGAACCACCAGCCCATTCTCTCAAGTAAACCCTCTAAGCCCCATTAAAATCTGAAATTTATATGCGATCATTGTTGGAATCTAATGCAAGTGTGAGCGGTGCCGCTGTGCAGTTGACACAGTCCTCAGGGAGGGTGGAATGTGACCTGGGTAGCTGGAGCATGTGCCAGAACGTATCTGAGCTGTATGGGTGCGCTCCCGTTTCAGGTGTATGGAAATACACACGGACTTTAAATGCAGCCTGCCATCCCCTATCTGCCATCCTGCATCAAAATTCCCTAGTCTACAGTTTGTCGACGGCTTTCCTGACCCACTTTAAAAAGTCCACTGAAGCATCCACAAAATGTCCCCAACTTCTTTTTCTTCTTCCCTTTTTTTCATTTTCATAAGAAGATCCAGCACTGGTATACTGTACTTCCAGTGGAGGACAGGTGGGTTGGAAAAAAAGGAAATTAAAGAGTATTGGTATTGCACATGTAAAATAACAAACTTTGCTGTGTGTTAGGCAATCTTGTAATCTTTGAATAAATCAGTTTAGTTTGATCTTTGGAACAGTAGATGGAGGGCTGTGAAGACAACTCGACAAGTTTTTTTTTTTTTTTTTTTTTTTTTTTTTTAATAATATGTAAAGTGCAGTCTCCTGTTTTCCTGCATACTGTATATATCTGTATATGTTTTATTGAGCAACTAAATAACAATAAATATGATGTTAATGGTGGGCTGTGCTTGGTGTGTTTGAGTTAAATATACAGCAAATGTATAGTGTATACAATGTATTTATGCATATCAGTTTATTCTACACATTTCACACTGCAGTTTTTCAAATTACGTTGTAATGTGTTTGAACATGTTAATATCTTAAATTCTAAATAATGTTAATACAAATTCATGTAGCACACAGAAGATTGTGTACTCATGCTTATTTAACCTGTTTTGCTTCAGTAAAAATGGTGACTCCATGAATAAGCAGGACAGCTGGTAGCATAGTGGTTAGAGCTGCTCCCTTTGGATCTCATGTCTGGCTCCTGTTGAGCAAGCTACTTAATCTAAGTTGCTCCAGTAACAATTACCCAGGTATACAGATGGGTAAATAACTGTAGGTAGATTAACATTGTAAGTTGCTTTGGTGAAATGTGTCAGCTAAATAAATACATGTATGTAGATTTTTCACTTGCTCAGTGAGGCTGAGGTCGTTAGCATTAGGGTGGGTTTGGCTTCTGAGGTTTCTCACCCCGTGTTTTCTCTTTGCTACTGTCCAGCAAATCTTCATCAATAATCTGCATGAACAGTTAGCAGGGATCAATGCTGCACTCCCAAGCAGCTCCTACTGCAGCCATCAATATCCTCTAACAGGACATTGAGTGGGTGTCCTGTTCTCTGTAGTGTGTCGTGTGGGTGTGTGTTTGGCTCCGTCCCCAGCACTCAGTCACTCTCACTGTATTCCCACGCACTGCCAACTGCACCCATGGTAACTTCTGAAGCAAAGAAAGCTGGGGTTTAACATGTGGAACACACCCATGACTGGCAACAGGGTAAATAAACCATGTGCTTCCTTCCATTTTATGCACAGCTTGCTGAGGGTCATATGCAGGGGTGAATCCAAGTGCTGAGAATGTTGCTGTATTTTTGCGAAAGGTGTTTTGCTTTGGTGAATAATCAGGTCTCTAAGTGACTATAGCGTTAAACTATGTGAATGAGCAGTCAGTGACATGGATAAAGACATTGTGATTCCTCTTGGAAAAAATTCTCAGTAAAAGTAATAGTTACAGGACCTGAACCCTGTCCAGTCCTTCACTATCACCTAAGTAGCTCAGTTATTTCAGTTACAGAAGGAATCTCCTCATCTAGACCTGTATTAAGAGAGTCCCTTTGACAAGGTGGTAAAAGTTTTGTGGAGGCAGTGAGAATGTTTTGCTATTCTGAACAGTACTGAAGATCTCCTGAAGCAATCTTTTCAAAATCGCAGAATTATCCTGGTTGATTTGACATTCTAGTATCCTGCAGGACTGGCTGTGCCTGACTCCATAGGTAATATCTGGGCCTGGATCTAATTCTGTGTAGTGCACTGAAGGAGCTCAGAAGGTAATCTACACATCTTCTCCTATCTAAGATAAGATGCACTTTAGATGGGTGTAATTTCAAGTGTGGATATTTTCTTTCCGCCTCTCTCTCTAATATACCCTTTCTCAGCCAGCCAAAGCAACAGAAGGTGGACATGAGAAGGAGCTCTGCCGCACAATTCCTCCAGAAATCAGAGCCTCTTCTTCAGAAATTCTGGCATCACATTATATAATCATTTTATTGTCATTCTGGGATAAATGGGTGAGGATGGTTCTTTGAGAAGTCTTCGTGAAAACTTCTGGTGACTAAATATTATAGGAAGTGATTATGCCAGGTGATGTAATGAATTAAAAAATTATTAGGAAGGTGATTAGGAATCGTTTATATTCGGATAAAGTTTTATGCAACTACTTGTGTGATGTACATTGGTTAATATGGTGGTAAGTAACTAACTGTCCTTTAGAATCATGCATCTGCGAGTTTCTCTTTCTGCTAATGTAATGCACACATTGCATTTTCTATGAGTTGTGCATTTCTTTTGAAAAAAAGTGTCTGTTAAATGAATAAATGTAAATGATACAGACTGATTGAACAATAGCTCTCTGGGAAAAAACAGTCATGTGCATCTTCTTCTGCAGTATTCCTGTGTGCATAGCTCTTATGTCCAGCATTCTCATGAATGCATGCAAGCACTACCAGGAGGAGGCTGGGTGCTGGCAGGGAACCATTTCTCTCCTTACTTTTCCAGTATCCAAAGAATAACAAAACTAACACTAACAAATGTCTGTTGAGAGCCTCAGGGGCAGCCAGAGAAGTGCATCTGTGAGACTCTCCCTTTCGTACCATAAGATTCACCCTAACGCTGGCCCATGCTTTACACACCAAATGCCTATAAATACATCTTGTATTTGTTTAAAGGTGATATGCATCTTTGGGAAAATACTGCAGTGTTGATTTAAGTTCTTCTTCCCTGATGCTCAAAGCCTTCAGTGGTGGTGCATTGAATGTGGCCCCTCTGTGCCTTTTTCCCAAGCAACAAGGGTGCAGAGAGAGACTGAATGGGCCACCGTCTCCTGGGGCCCTCTGCAGCCATGTGATTATTAAAGTATTCCTTTTGCAGAGCCTTGGCTTTGGGGCTTGCAGCACTGAAGTATGCTGATTAAGAACGAAGAGCACTGTGCCATATTTTGTCCAGTAAATCACATACTGTGGTACCACGTCTGCACAGAAAGGGAGAAAGAGTAAGAGGTACAGCTCACAGTAGTATGTGTGCTGAGGGGGAGGTGGTATACTTGGGGAAAGAGTTTGGACTTTTTCCATACAGTGTTTTTTGCTGTCAAAAAAAAAAACTGTACTGTGTAAATGTGTTCTTTGTGCTGTGTGCTATTATTTAATGGGCATTGTGCTCGTTCACTGTGGGGCAAGGGGCTGGAGGAGGGGATGTTGAGGTCGGGGGAATGCAAAAAGGTTTTGGTTGGAGCCCACTGAGGAGGGGAGCTGGTATATTGGTGGTGGGTCCGTCCCTGCTGTGTCTTTTTCATCGGTTCCCAGATGGAGAGAGTTGTCATCAGCCCGCACTGTGGACAGAAGTACCGTTTGTGTGTGTCTACTGTCTGGAAACTAGCTGTACGTGATGCCCAGAGGAAAAGAGGGTGAAACACATCTGTCAAGAACAGATCACATGTGTAAAATCAACTCACACCATACCATTTAGAACATGAAAGTCTGAATCCCTTCCATAATACAATACAAGTTGTCTTCATTATCTTTCATGAACAGAAATGTTTTATCTAATTTAAAGCTCACACACACACACACACACACACACACACACACACAGAGTCTGAAACCAGTTATCCCAAGCAGGGTCACAGCAAGCCAAAGCCTAACCTGGCAACACAGAGGGGGAGGGGACAAACCCAGGATGGGACACCAGTCCGTCGCAAGGCACCCCAAGCAGGGCTCAAACCCCAGACCCACCAGAAAGCAGGATCCAGTCAAACCTGCTGCGCCACCACATACTCCTCATTTAAAGCTGTGGCCCTATATTAAATCACAACTAATCATCAGAACAAGAACCAGGGATGACCTTAGATGTGATCTATCCCTTACTCCTTGATAATCTTCTAATTTGAATCCTTTTCAACTTCTTACTAATCTTTTCAGTGCTTAGATACTTTAGCATTATACAATATTTCTATTCTAGCTAAATGAGAAAATTCATGTAATAAAAATCTTAGATTTTGTATGTGGTGACAGCCTTTCAGTTATTTTTTTTAAATAGAAGAAATCAATGAATCTATTAATGTTCAGCTGAAAAAGACAAGCACAGAATATCTAGGCTGCATTTAAACCACTTCTACTGCTTGTTATTAACTCATATGTGCATATGTACCTGAACTGAAAGTCTGTCGTGAGAGTGAAGATTATGGATTATTTTAGTCCCCAGAGAGACTCTGATTGCACTTTTGGCCAGTGTACTTAACCTGAAGACACAAAAGTGCAGTTGTTGAAATGGCTAGTGGGAAGAGCAGAGCAGGGCAGGGAGATGTCAGCTTAGTGACGTAAATGTGAAATGAGTGATTTTCAGCATTGATCTGGAAAGTTAAGGTGGTGTGGCTGGGGAAAATGGACATCCAGTTGCCCTCACTTGATTTCAGGAAACCAGGGTGACTTTGTGATGAACTGTGTGGCTCTATGTGTTAGCCTGCAGGGAATTGCCGTGACCACGGCTGTGCTGCAACCTGGCTCAGTTTTGTCTCTGGGAAGTGTGCCACAGCGAGGGGGTGCATCCTTTGCCATTAATCACAGGGCTGTTAATGTATGCGCTGAGACCTGCCATGTCACACTCGTTCACCTGCAGGACTATGTTCTACTTGCGCTACTGTTCTTTTGTGGAGAAAAGTCCAACCTGTGTTGTCCCACTGAGTTGCTTTCTTGGCCAAACATACCTGAGAATCTGTAGTCTGTCTGCAGGAGGAAGTAGCAGAACCAAATCACTGTTAAAAAAAATTAGCATGCAACCTGAAAGCTGGGGGTTCTGTAGGGACTCTGAATTTAGGATTCTGTAGGGCTTCTGAGCATGCATATGAGTTGCTGTAGATGCAGAAACAAATAAAACTGTCACACTAATATTTATTATTTCTTCATTTAGCAAACGCATAGTAAGTTCTGAATTACATAATAAGCACAGTAGTAATAATACATAATAATACAGCAACAACTTATTTGCATTTAGTGAAAATGTTGTAAATAGTTGTAAACTGACTTAAAAACCTTTTAAGTCTAGTATTTCCAGGAAGCTTATTAAATAACCAGAGGCTTATTTTTCTCCCTTGCCTTTAAGTTAGGAGTGCTTTTACTTTTCTCTGTGGCCAGCTGGCTTACTTACATCTTTAATAATTAGATAGTTATTGTAGTAATTTAATGTATGCCAACCTGCGTATGTATGTACGTCTGTATGCCACACTGACACTGTGTGACAAATGCACTCTATAGACATAAATTGAATTAATAATAATAATAATAATAATAATAATAATAATAATAATAGTAGTAGTAGTAATAATATCTGCTCCCAGATATCTATGAGACCTTATCATTCTCTAAACCACAACCAGGATGCTATGCTCCTCCGCCACTGCCCATTTGGTGGTCCCATGCTCAAAAGGTCCAAAATCGAAAGTATGAAGTTTTTCAGTTTTGGCTCTAATGTGGTGGAATGACCTCCCGCTCTCACTCAGAACTGCTGAATCTCTCCCTACATTGGAGAAGGGTGTTAAAACTCACCTCTTCCGGACTCACTTCTCCCATGATCTCTTAAGTACATGTTAATGTGTAAGTGTTCATGCTCTATAAATTTATTAGAACTGTTTTTAGACTATTAGATACATTTTCAAGCAGCTACTCATATGATGTAAATGTTTTTAAAAAATATGATTCGTAATTGTAAATCATTTGGATAAACCTTTGCTACTCATGTAATGTACATTGGTTCATATTGTGGAAAGTAACAAATTAATTGTGTTAATAATCACGCGTCTGCATCCAAGTCTCTCTTTTTGCTGATGTAATGCACTCATTGTATTTTCCTGTGAGATGCACGTCGTTTTGGAGAAAAGCGTCTGCTAAATGAATAAATGTAAATGTAGTAATAATAATCATCATCATCATCCTCATGATCCTCATCATAAAGCAAAGCATGATTTTAACCTTTTTTGTTGAGGATCATGCAGAAATAGGGCTCATCTGTAAATGTGAGGAATGAAGTTGCCCATTGTAGTCAGTCTGCACTCCCCACCCCCAGGGAGCAGGTGTCACAGGAAGACCCAGAATGCCCTCCTGTTCACAGGCTCATCTTTTGTTTTCTGGGGGAAATGCCTCCCTCTGCTTGCCTATTAGAGTTGGAGGTTTTTCCATTCTCCAGGGCTGAGAAGGGGTGGAGTGCTGCGAGGTGGAGGGGGGGTGTAGGGAGGACATGATGGGATGGTAAGATTCCTTGGTGAAAGACCCCCAAGACAAGTACTGGGCCTTCAAGACACTGGACCAGGTGTTGGGGGTCAGCCTAGGCACTCTGCGGGGGGGGGGGGGGGGGGGGGGGGGGGTGGACTTGATGCTCCCCATTTGCATTCATGGAGATTTTCCTTTCTGTCCCTCACATGCACATACACACATACTCAATTTCCATTCTCTGTGTTTTACTCTTCGACACATACCTTGCGCTCTCACACACCCGCAGAAGCTTTCTGAGCAGCAGAAAATGGCATTCCTCTCTCTCTTGCTCAGTTTCTTATACTCTCTCACTCAGAGACACACACTCACACTTCTCAGCTCTCTCTCTGTTCTTTTTAGAGAAAGAGAAATTAAGGTCAGTCTAGATGGCAGTTTGGCTTGAATATAAAATCAATAGCCCTTGCCCAGAAAAAGAAAGGAGTGGAAGAATCGAGAAGGGTGAAAATAAGGACATTCTGGTGGCCAGGATACCTGAACTTCTTTCACTCTTGTACTGCCAAATGCTCAACACAAAAGTCAGAATCCCAATCTGTAACCACTGTGGTAGAGGCTGCCCTCACTTCTCCATACAGTGCTCCTCCTGGTCTTCAGCAGTGTAGACCCAGGGGTACAGGGGGCTTCACAAGACTTGGATTGAAAGAGGCACACTGGCCCTTTCTCCCACTCTTTACAGCAAGCCATTGACGCATCATTAGGATAGGGATAATTGGCACAATAAGGGGACAAGGAGGCGGGGGCTGGGAGGAGCGCCTGCCTGGGGTCTGATCTGTGGCCTCCCCCTGAATGACAGCTGGATCCTTAAAGTGGAGCTCTTTTGATGGAGAGCTCAACAATAAGTGCCTTGGCAGGGGCCTGGAGTCCCCAAGGCTTGCGCCCAGTAAACAAGTGTGTTGCTGCCTAAGCGTGTCCTCCTGTACACACATCTTTTGCAAGCCTCTTTGTACGTGTGTGTGTGTGTGTGTGTGTGTGTGTGTGTGTGTGTGTGTGTGTGTGTGTGTGCGCGTGTGTGTGCGCGCGCGCATGTGTGTAATGGTGCACACGTGTCTTCCACTTTGTCACAAGAGCAATTGACCCTGTCACTGTGGTCTCCAGCCCCTCCCCCG
Source organism: Scleropages formosus (assembly GCF_900964775.1). Lineage (NCBI taxonomy): Eukaryota > Metazoa > Chordata > Actinopteri > Osteoglossiformes > Osteoglossidae > Scleropages > Scleropages formosus. The sequence goes on from NC_041806.1 coordinate 11,457,265, forward strand.
GCACTGACATATTGCCTGATGAGTAGCGGGACGAGTGGCTGTTTAGGGGATAATTAAGGTGTTTTATCTTAATTTGAGCCCATGATTTATGAGTGAAGGGTTAGCCGCGTTTGCTCATGTTGGACCCTGTGCCATAAACAAACAGCCCTCCCAAAACGGAAACAAACACACACAGACACACATAGACACATACACAGAGAAAGAGAGAGATATTCTTTATGATTTTACTCTTTTTTTCTTTGATGAGAAAATTATGGCTGAGTTAAAGTCCATCAGGCATCTTGTCCTGGGTGAGTCCCCTCCAGCCTTGCGCCCTATGTTGCTGGGTTAGGCTCTGGCTCGCCGCAACCCCGCTTGGAACAAGTGGCTTCAGCCAATGTGTGTGTGTGTGTGTGTGTGTGTGTCTGTCTGTTAGTTAAAGTCCATCATTTCTCAGTCCACTGAAAATACTGTTTTCAGTGTTGAAAACATGCGAACATTTCACAGTCAATACACACACACACACACACACACACACATTTTCAGAACCGCTTGTCCCATACGGGGTCACGGAGAACCGGAGCCTACCCGGTAACAGAGGGCGTAAGGCCGAAGGGGGAGGGGACACACCCAGGACAGGACGCCAGTCCGTCGCAAGGCACCCCAAGCGGGACTCAAACCGCAGAGCCACTGAAGAGCAGGACCTGGTCCAACCCACTGCGCCACCGCGCCACCCGTACAGTCAATACATTTCACAGTCAATACATTTAATCTTACACATCAGATTATGTGAAGAATGTTTGGTGAAATGAAATGCATATAAAAATGTCATGTTTTGTAAGGAAAGGCAATGTGTAAGAAAAATTTTTTTATAAGGGTGTAGATGTTTTTTGAGTGAATAAAAGGTTTATTATACACATACAAACAACACAAAAAGAGAACTACATACATGCTTGTTTTTTTTTGCCTAACGTCTGAGCTGTACACTGAGCCAACAGTGGGCATGAGGAGCCTGGTCCTATGCTGGGAGCAGTAGCATATAGAGAAACCACATAAGGCTTTTACACCAAATTTCTCCCTTTGCAACTAAAAGGCCCAGGATATCAAGCAGAAAGTGAAAATACACAAAATGCAGTATGTGCAGGCAGGAGATGCGATCTTCTGGTGTGTGTGTGTGTGTGTGTGTGTGTGTAAGCGCTTCTAAGCAGTACAAGCCACTGTTTTCAACCTTTCTCCTTGTTGAGTCATAGAAAGGTCATCCACAATTTCACATTTCAGAAGGCCTAAAGCTGAAGAAGGGTTACTTAAGTTCTGATGTTTTTTTTGTTGTCACAGAAACATATAAGCAAATTATACTTGTGAATACTGGCACGCAACCCTATCGGCATGCGGGTATAGGCCATAGAGAGAAATTACACACAACAGATGTTTGTGGAGGTGGGCTGCTCAAGGCCGCACCCCATGCTCAGAAGTTGCTGGTTTGTATGCTTTTTGTGCTGCCTTTTGGCATCTTGTGTGTCTGCATTCACAAGATACCTTCAGTAGGGAATTTTAGGGACTGAAAACCCTTGCTGGCTAAACCAGAGAGACTGAAACAGGTTTTTTTCATTCCTCTCCCACTCCATTAATCTTAAAGCTGTACCTGCTTTTGAACTGCGGAAGAACTATAGGTTCCTCATGTGGCATACTGTAGGTCCAGTAAACAATAAAATTGCCTCCAAGATAAGAAAAAGAAAAATGTTCCCTTTTTTGGTCCGAAAGGGAGGTGGAAGAACGAACAAAGGGAGGTGTGACATGAGTTGAGGTAGAGACCCAGCTCTGATGGAAGTTCCCCATTGACCTGCGACCGGCATAGTTCAGATAAGACCTGTTTGTGTTTCCGCAAGGGGAGCGCCCTGCTCCCTTATCAGGTGGAAAGAGGAAGCCAGGTTCTCTCCAACCTGGGCCCTCTCCGAGCTCAAAACTCATTTGCCCAGTATCTCAGCTTTCACCCCGACACTCCCTCCTCGTGGCTCCAGTGGCAACACTGGCGAGAGATATTTACAGTAATGGCTATGATTAGGAGGATTACTACATGTCTTTTCATCTTTGTTAGTGTAATGTGTTCAGATGTATGTTTTGTCCTAACAGGCTGACATTTACCCATTTCTTAATAACATATTGCAGATGAATGCAGTTTCCTGCTGCTTTTACTTTTCTTACCCAGGAAACATTGCAATTCCATGTACTGCACTGTATTTTGACTATCAATGGATCATCAGATTTGCTAATATTGGTGTGGAGTACAGTTTTTTTGATAGCAGCTGTGTGATAAAATTTGTCCATAAACTTTAAAAAAAAATTAATTCTTCAATATGTAAAATTACTGGAGAGATCAGTATAGCAAAATTATGTAATACCTTTTAGGAAGTGTATTGTAATGACCCTCGTTACTGGTGTTTAGGCGAGAAGATGTGCTTAATGTATATAGCTGGATTATGGGTAAATTGTAAGTAACGTGTTAAACCACTGGGGGCACTTCTGTGGGAAATGATGGGGTGACCGTGTTTGCCAGTGTGTTGGGGAAAGAGCCTGGGGTGCTAAGCAGGGTGGGAAGGCTGGCCAGAAGTGCAGGTCCTGGAGGGAACGGGGCCCTTGGACCGAGAGCATTATTTCCCTGTGTGCCGGCGTTCAATAAAATGTTCAAGATGCCCGCTGTCTCTGCATCCTTCTTTGCCCCATCCAAACCCATGGTGCTGTACGCCACGGTATTTTATATACAGGAGTGAACAAAATAACTGAAAAAGAGGCTGAGCTTTGAAATAACTAAATAAAAATTGCAAAAACAGCTGCAAAGGTGAGTCATATTGACAATTAGCAGTGGGTGTCAGCTATGAAAGAGATCTGACAATGAACACTTCGAAATGGGAGTTTTTAAAGCAGCATGACACAACTACCAGAGCTCCAAAGATGCCAGATAGTTGGTGCCCAAGTTGCAGGTGCATCACTCACAAAAACAGCAAACTTATTTAATGTTTCAGTGAAGCAGGAACAGTCTCACAAAATAATGACAGCATACGGCAAATACGAAGAAACTGCATAGTCAAAAAAGAACAGTGGTTGCAGCTGGAAACTTGTCAACAGTAATAATGATACACTTCACAGTATAGTTGCTAAAAGCCACAAAAGTACATCCTCAAAAATTATGACACTAAATCAACAACACTGGGACCATCTTAACTAAATCTGTATGTTGTGAGCTTCGCAAAGCTGGAATTTATGGTGGATCTGCCGCTTGGAAACCAATTGTATAAAAGGCCAACATGCAAAGACACATAACCTGGTATAAGAAGCACAAAACCTGGACCCTTGAGCAATAGAAAAATGCAACATGGTATGATGAGTCATCTTTCACCCAATTTTGTACATTTGAATGGATTTTTGCCAAAAGGCCGAAAAATACCTTAAACCCACAGTGTCTGTTGCCAACTGGTAGACATGCGGGGATCTGTTATGGTATTGCAGCAATGTTAGGGGAGTCACTGGGTCTGATAACATTTACATTTTCATTTATTCATTTACCAGATGCTTTTCTCCAAAGCAACGTAGACATCATAGAAAATACAATTTGTGCATTAGGAGAAAGATAACCGCACTGCATGACTGTGTAAACAAGAGGCCATTTTCCAGGGCCAGGTACACTATGGTGGAAATAGTGTTCCCTCATGATGTTCCAATTTACAAGGTGATAATGTCACACATGGCCTGGTAAGTAAAGTCATGAACACCAGGATGAAGTCAAATCCCTTCCATAGCCTCCCCAGTCACCAGATCTAAACATCATTGAACCTTTATGGGAAGTTCTGGAGCACAGAGTTCAAAGTAGATTTCCATCTCCTTCATCCCTGAAAGAACTGGAAGCTTTTATTCTTCAAGAATGTTATATTATCCCACTACACGTAATTCAGGACTTGTATGGTAGCATTCCAAGAAGACCCGAAGCTGTTCCGAAGGCAAAAAGATGGTTCCCACTCCTTATTAGGTCACACACACACTGAAACTGCTTGTCCCAAGCGGGGTTGTGGCAAGCTGGAGCCTAGCCTGGCAGTGCAGGGCTGGGGGGGAGGGGACACACCCAGGATGGGATGCTGGTCTGTCACAGGGCACCCCAAGTGGGACTTGAACCCCAGACTCATCAGAGAGCAAGACCTGGCTAAGCCCGCTGCACCACCGCACCCCCCTATCCTTATTAGGTCTTTGATATTAATTTACTGTTAGGTATTTGTGTTGTTTTGTTCTCCCGCTAGGGGGGTGCAGTGGCGTAGCTGGTTTAGCCTGTGCTTTCTCTCTGGCAGGTCTGGGGTTTGAGTCCCGGTTGGGATGCCCTACAATAGACTGGTGTCCTGTCCTGGGTGTGTCCCTTCAGCCTTATGCCCTGTGTTGCCAAGTTACGGTCCAGTTCACTGCAACCCTGCTTGGGACAAGCGGCTTCAGTCTGTGTGTGTGTGTTCTCACCCTGTTTATTTTATAAGGTAAAACACATATTAACAATATCCATTTAATATTATCAGATAGTATTCTTAGAAAGGGTGTGTGAGTGTCACGGAGAGAGTGTGTTCCACTGATGAATGGATGAGTGACCCATTGTAAATAATGTATCTAGCAGTGTAAGTCACCTTGGTGAATAAGGTGTGAGGGCTAGTAACACTACATAGCATCCATTGTAAGTTGCTTTGGAGAAAAGCGTCTGCTAAATGAATAAATGTAAATGTAAATGGGGGCGCAGTGGCACAGCGGTGCTGTGGGCTTAACTGGGTTCTGCCCTCTGGCGGGTCTGGGGTTCGAGTCCCGCTTGGGGTGCCTTGTGATGGACTGGCGTCTCGTTCTGGGTGTGTCCCCTCCAGCATTGTGCTTTGTGTTGCCGGGTTAGGCTCCGGTTTGCCGTGACCCCGCTTGGAGCAAGCAGTTTCAGTCTGTGTGTATTCTTAGAATTTTCCTTTATTGCTGTATTAAAATATATTTATTTGATATGTTGTTTAAAAGATTTCAATAAAGTTTATACTCACCATGAATACATTTTTTCATTTAGCAGACACATTTTTATACAACATACATCTCAGAGAACAGAACGTAAATGAGTAATAAAGGATCCATATCTACATTTCCACTTAATTTAAAAAGACACACACACACACACAAAATATCTACAACCGCTTGTCCCGATCAGTGTCATGGCGAGCCAGAGACTAACCTGGCAACACAAGGCACAAGGCTGAAGGGGGAGGGGACACACCCCAGATAGGAATAATAAAACAGGAAAGTGGAGTATTTTTTAATCTGAATTTGTTGATATCAAACTGTGTCAGATATAACAGATACAGCACTGCCAACAAGCAATGGTTTCTGTGGTATGTTAGATAAAATCACAAAAAATTTATGTGGCTTCATACATTGGCTCCGTGCTTTTCCTTGTGGCGCCTGAAAACATGATGGTTAGTCTGTGTGAATTCCAGTGTCCCATGTGGCCAGCAGGTTCACAACTGAAAGGAAACATGTGTAGGTGATTGATGGCCTTGTGGCTCAATGGTTCCTTTTGGTGCGCTCAGGACATCATAGGTGAAGACAGAAGACTGCGACTCACAAGTATTTTTTTACTGAATGATGGAATTTCCATGTACTTCTCAGGGTTATCCAGGTGCTGATGAAAAGCATTAACTTCACACATCACTGAAAGGAGATGCATAGGAAGACATTACCTCATCCCTGTAACTCCTGCATTGCTCAATGCTATCTGAAAGTTCTGAGTAGGCTCGACAATCCTGTTATCAACAAAGTATCAATTCTGGCTAGCAACAATTATTAATCATCTTCATAAATGTTTGCCGTCTTAGTATGCTTCTGGCCTATCCAACCCTTTCGGTCTTATGCACCAAGGCTCCAGTGTTTCATCAGTCCTGTAAGATTCCTTTGCATTCTTCTTGAGATGAATTTGGATGTCTTGGCTTATAAGACCCTGGCATGGAGTTAATGTCAAGCTCTTCATCACCTAACCCAACTAGGACCACTTTTCTTCCACAACCTGAACACTTTGCTACCAACCTTCCTACGAGGCAGATTTGATTTCCTGCAACTTTTCCTCTGAGGGCCAGCTGTATCTACTTCTACCTTTGTCTGTCTTTTTTCTGCTTACGATTTCTGGTTATGTGACCTCTAAGGTGTGTAGCTGTGCCTACATATCTTAGCAGGGTCTCATAAAAAAGGCAAGTCCCTTCCCATTCCTTCCATACGTGTTGTGCTGTGGATTTTCCTCTTCCTAGATGGAGACTGACAGAAGGCTGTGAGAGCAGCATCTACTGGGTGTTAATGAGGAAGCACTCTATGGAGTGAGATCTGAAGAGAAACAACTCAAGCTCTTAAATGGCTCAGGTCTCAGGGGGTCTACATTTCTTTCAGTTTTTTTTTTTCAACCTAAATATGACCCCAGTGAAACATTTTTTTCTGTCAAACCGTTCCAGGGCAAAAATATTATTCTCATGCAAGTGTCTAGAAAGCAGTTAATGCCAGCTGCAGTGTATTAGCTATGTGACGTTAGCAGGGCCGATGCTAAAAGGAGTCTGTGGCATGCTATGTTGGAAGGGATGTTATCCTGAAGATAATTTTAGCCCTGGCCCGGATTAGAGACAGCCATCCTGAGACATCCCTAAGCTGCCTTCTGGTGAGTCAAGTCCCTCAGATTTGCTTTACTGAATATGTCGCCCCTCGGGGGTAGAGGGAAACGGCGGTGAGAAGTAAGTGGATGATATCCACCGTTCCGTGTCTTCTGAAACTCAGGGTAGGGTCTCTGTGAGAGATCTCAGTGACAGGCGCAACGATTGACTCCATGCTCTCCTGGTGCGCCACTTTCAGAATTTGGGTGGAACTTGTCTCTTGTCCCTGTGGTGCTGCAGGCAGGAACCTCCCCAGTGGTACATTAGCAATTAGCTGTAGTTCCCAAATTGCGGGGCGACTGCTGAATGTTTACTCAAGAGTGCAGTGTGACAAGCAGACTGAAGTGCACTGCCCCTCTGGCATTATTTGTCTGTTTACCCCCCAGGCCCAATTTTCTTGAAGTTAGTGGTGCTCAGCATTAAAAAAACTGCCATGCAGGGTTGGCTCGACCAGAGCTCCTGTTTGTTTGAGCGGAGCAAATAGGAAACAGCGACAGCCCTATTTAGAGTTGGTACTGGGGAAGAGTATCTACACACCATTGTGGATGCAAACACCCCGGTTAATTACTTCCCTAGAGCACTTCCATTGTTGCTGGAAGTTGTTGCTTGATCACATCATGAAACTGTCAGCTCTTACAAAGGAATATTGCAATTATCTCACACAAAATGAATAATGCTTTACAGCTCAACTTCTCAAAATTCTGGATGAAGGGCTAGGATTTGGACACAGTACTTTCATATGAGGCAGTCTGCATTTTGGTGGAAGTTGTGTAAGTATGCTACAGATTATAGATGAACTATAATTTGCAAGGTCATGTACACTGAAAGACCCAAATGCAGTTGCATTTATATAAGTGATTACATATTTTGCTTCCGCAATATTAGTTAATACTCTGGATTTTCACTTCTATGCAATTGACCCAATTGGTAGAACAGACAGCTGGTGTTGTGTTAAAATGAAATCCAAAGTGAAACTCTGACTCACAGTTTTGTGAATCAAAATCTGTAAACACAAGTGTTACATGCTCCTCACATTATATAGGATTTTAATAGTCTATGGTATGCCATATTTACAATTGTGTGAAAAAGTTTTGGCATCCCGGTTTTTTTTTGATTTTCTAAGTAAAAGGAAATTAATGCAGGGAACAGGGAACTTAAACTCAACACACACACACATTTTCTGAACCGCTTGTCCCATACGGGGTCGCGGGCAACCGGAGCCTAACCCGGCAACTCAGGGCGTAAGGCTGGAGGGGAAGGGGACACACCCAGGACGGGACGCCAGTCCGTCGCAAGGCACCCCAAGCGGGACTTGAACCTCAGACCCACTGGAGAGCAGGACCCGGTCCAAACCACTGCGCCACCGTGTCACCATGCCCCTTCTAAACTCAACATATTTTAGAAAATTTAAATGCACAGTTACTCTTCATTTACTGAATTTAACTGACTGAAAAAATGCAAAATGTGGCATGTGCAAAAGTTTGGACACTCAGTTGATCCACTGGTGTTATTACTTTATAAGGTCTCAGAACTTATCTCACTCATTGGACCTTAATCCAAGTCAGCTGACGAAAATTCCAGAGCATGATAAATTCTTACCCTTCTCTCTGGATGTTGTGTTTACACTGAACACATGACTGTACATATGTTGCTCCATTCTGTATTCAGTTGTGCCATATGTATTTGAATGTCCCCTTGTACACTGATACCAATGTGTGGCCTTTGTTATATATTTTATTGAAGAGCTTTTTAAAAATATTTAATAAAAAAGGTTTATACAACCTCTAAAACATACTGTAAGAGCTTATATACTGCCTTAAATATATCAAATAGTCTGAAATTCATCATAATACAACCAAAGCTCCTCTCAGGTGGTCCTCCTGTCTTTACATCCCTGTCTGTTCATATTTCCTGGTCCCAGGATTTGCTTCCATCATCCGTGCAGTGGGACTGTGATGTGTGTCATAGGGAAACACACTTGAGTCATAACCACCACCCACCCACCCAGCACACCAAATTTACTAAACATGTCTTAGGCAGCTTGGCTACATGATAGAAACCTGTTTGAGTGCCTGGAGACTGGAGTGAGAAAGGGCAGCCAGGTCCAGGTTTGGTGCACAGGCAACAGCTGCTCCATATGCAACCCACTGAAACAATACAGATGAAAAATAGAATGTTTTCCCATCTCACCATGAGAACCCGTAGCAGCTGTGATTGCCGCCTTTGTTTCCCTCTCTGTTTTGACAGTGCTTTTTGGCACACAATTAAACATTACAGCCCTTGTTCATTTAACAGCAGCGCACAAGCGGTGGGCCATGAAAGAATATCTGTGGGATACGTGTGGCCAAGGCCAAGAACAGCACATAAACACATTAAAAGCAGAGCTGCTTGGAGGAGACCCCACTGAATTCTAAGAGCCCTTGTCTGACTTTCTGTGGCCCCATCATCTCTTTTTCCCTTCCACCACTACACTGCTTAGTGTTTTGGCACTGATTATTAAAATTAAGTGCTTTGTATATATTCCTTTAACTTGCAATTATTAACTTCATTAAGTGCACAGCACAGTGTTTGTAATTCAGCAGTGAAATAATTCATCACGCAGTAGTCAGGCACATTCAACAGACATAACCACAGACGACTGCACCAAACAGTCTGAGACAGACAGGCAGCATGGCCTCAGGTTTCCTGCCCTGAGCAGATGATAGAAACCTGTTTGAGTGCCTGGAGACTGGAGTGAGAAAGGGCAGCCAGAACCCCTTGCAGAAACACTGTGTCGGTGCAGTTTGTTATAGCCATTTTTTTGTTGTTGGCCAATGAAAGAAGTGTTTCCATACTGTCCTGAGTAGAGGTGTTTGTGCACTTGTTAGTTCTTCCACAAATACAGAAAAAGGTGCACTATTCCTCAGTTCCAATGCAAGCCAAGCTCCCACCACTGTAACCATGTGAAAATATTTCCATGCACCAGGCCATGTAAAGTGAAACAAAGCCCCCCCATGCATTGCATTACAGTATTTATTTGCTTAGCAAACTCCCCTCATCCGGGAAAAGTGAGATTTCTGCCAGTGTTATACTGAAGCCATGTATGGAGCCAAATATTTACCAGTGCAATTTGCTTTAATCACATTGCTCAAGGTTGTGATATCAGAGCCTCATGTGGGATTTGAACCCACAATATTACAGTGACACATTGAACTTGTTCAGCTCAGCTCCTTGCATCAGGACTACAGCCCAAAACTGTATATTTTTTCCTTGGGCTGTTGTCATTCCCCTTTGCAAGCCTGGTGTGCCTATTTTGGACTGCACTGCGCACACAAGACCAGACCATGCAAGACACTGCAGGGCACATCAATACAGTGCACAGCACAGAAAGAGACATCACCCCAACTGGCACTGACCCCCACCTCTCTTCCTCTGCCAGCTGCCCCTTAACACACATAAACAAACTCAATTAGCTAATGATGCAGCGGAGGCCTCATTAAGCCTTATTGGCTACCTGGTATTAGTGATCTGGCATGGATTAATAATGTCTTGATGGAGCCTTTTTTGGGGAGGGTGATTCAGATGGCTGCTTTCTCTCACAAACCGTTGCGCTGGGATTCTGCTGTTCATTGAAACCAGCAACACGGCAGGGGGCAGAGCCAAACACCTCATCAGCAAACTGTTAATCAGCACATCAATCAGTCCATCAGTCAGGCAGTCATTAATCAATCAACTGACACTGACACCACTGCCATCCCGGTTACCTGCCGCACTGTGGGCGAGCACCAAGACTGCTCAGTCAAATGGGAAGTGGAGCCGGTGTGTAAGGGGTTAAGTGCTGCCAAAGCCCAGACTACTGCATGTGACGTACTGTCTCGGAGAAAGAAAGTATAACAGGAAAAGCAGTCTAAAAAAGGTCCCAGTACAGTCAGGGCGAAGGTACATTTTCCTTGGCTCACTCCTAGCATTTTTGGACTTGTTTTTTCAATTGTCTTAACCATGCCTGGTTTTTGTGTCTGGAAACAGCAGAGTGTTCCTATTTTTATTCCAGTGGATGCCATATTTTTATTACCATTGTGGGACCAATGCAGCCTTCTCCAGGTTTCCCCTTTGCTTTAGGGATTTTGCTATTTTTAAGTCACTTGGATCTAAGGAGGGCAATGGCTGCACATTCATTGCATCTAATTTATATAATAACACTGGTGCCACTGAACAGATTCATGAGAGCTTATACAGACACAACTCCAATTTGGGAAACTTTGCGCAGTTACTGGTACCATGGGTTAATATGGACTGGCGTGTTTGCAAACCTACTTGGGTAAGAGTGGAGGGGGTTGGCGGATGCTCTCACTGTTCTTCATATGTTAATATGCTGCACATGTGTCTCCAACTTGGCGGGGCTTTGGGGCTCTGACAGCTCCTCCATTCATGCACCCTGAATCTGGCTCACTATTCACTCTCCCTTTCAGAGTAGAAAGAAAGAAAAGGAGGGGAGGAGTCTAGGGGGAGGTGGAGAGTAGGGAGGGGTGTGTGTGTTGAGGGGTGGTCTCTCTGTCCTCCCTAGCCATGAAAAAAAGGGAAAAAACAATTGGTGTGCAAATGGCTTGGCCTCCCAGTGGCGAAGGAGCTGTCTCTTCTCTCTGGAGTCGTGGAGGATGGCTGTTGGGGGGATGGTATGTGCATCTTGGTGGAGGAAGGACCCCAGTGTTCTCTGAAATTTTCATAGGTCAGCCAGGACAATGGTCACTTTGATACCAGTGTTGTGCTAATGTAAATCAGTAAAATCAAAAAAGACTAAATGTGCCTCCCACACCAGAAAAAAAGAAGCAAAAAGAACAGTTTTTCTTAAAGAAGAGAGAACTCCTTGGGTTATTCCTTGGTCTTCAGAAGTGAGTTGGTGAAGAGGAGTGGTGGTGGTGGTGGTGGTGGTGGTGGTGCGTGGAGGTTTGGAAGGCGGGTGACCAGAATTCTTTTTTTTTCATCCTCTTTTTGCAGCAAGAAAAAAGGGGAAAGGACTTCTGAGAGCTAAGTCTGTCTTGGGAAAACATACAACTCATTCATTTGTGGAGACTGTCCAAGGAAACACAAATTTCTGGGTTTGTAGCTATGGACCAGTGTCTTTCTATGATTTTCTGTCTGTCCATCATGTCAGAAGATACAATAATGTGCAACAAAGACTTTTTCAGATTTCTCCAATAACAAATACTTACTAAATAAACAAATAAATCAGGCATAAAACAAAAATTAAAATATCTTGCTTTAAATTACTTCTCCTTCATCTCCCTGGAAATAAAGAGCACTTCTGACCTCTGTGTTTGAAAGAAACGAGTGTCAGAGTTGATGAATTTTGCTTTTCAGTTTCCAAAACATTACACTGTGTTTTTCATATGCAGTTTTTTTCATTTTAAAATGAACAATTAGTGATGGTCACAATACATTTTTACTGTGTGCTATATATTAAACTTGAAACTGCACTGAATCAGCAGAAAGTCATTATACTGACTCAGTTTCCACAGTAAATGGCCTTTTTTTTAGGTACACCTCACCTACACATACTTTCCCTCCTTCTGTAAATGACTGCAATGAATACATTTACATTTATGGGGTTTTTCTCCAAAGCCACTTACTGTGTAAAGCTATTTACAATGAATTACCCATTTATACAGCTGGGTAATTTTTACTGCAGCAATTTAGGGCAAGGACCTTGGTCAAAGTACTGTAGCAGGAGGTGGATGCATACCTGCAGCCCTTGAGTCCAGAGGCAGTAGCTCTAATCACTACAACACATGCTTGCAGATAAGATCAAGATATGGAATTACTCTTCAGAAAAATGTTAGGATGGACAAGACTTGTGATCTACGTGACCACGAGCATGGCATGATTGTTAGTACCAGTTGCACTAATTCCAGCATGTCAGACGCAGCCAACCTCCCAGGATTTTTGTACACAACATTGTTAAGGATTTAGACAGAATGGTGTAATGGACAAATAAAAATCCAGTCAGTGTCACTCCTTTGGGTGGAAAAAGTTAAGTTATAACAAAGACCAGAGGAGGATGGCAAGACCTGTTAAAACTACAGAAAATCATACCTGAGTAAACAAGTCATCAAAACTTGAAGTGGATTGACAACAGCAGCAGAAGACTTTAAGCAGCAGAAGACCTGCTTGGTTCATTATTTGGTGAGCTGAGAGCAAGAACATGAGATTACATTTGAAAAGCTCTCACCAAAACTGGACAGCTGAACAGTGAAAAATTGTTGCCTGGTCTGTCAAATCATAGTTTCTGTTGTGACATGCTAATGACAAGGTCAGAAAATTGTGTTAAAGTAATTAGTCTATGCATCTTTTCTGGTCTGGTGGTGATCTTGTAATGGTGTGGGGAATGTTTTCTTGGCAGACTTTACATAGTTTATTAACTAGGCATTCTCTGGCTGCCACAAAGTACCAAAAATTGTTGCATCCCTTCATGTTCCATGCATCCTTTCTCAAACTGATCCTTCCAGCAGGATAATGTTTCATGTCATCAAGAATATATCATCTGAGGGTGGTTCCACAGTCATGACAGTGCCTTTACTTTACTTTACTGCAAAGGGCCCATGGTGCCCACCTCTCAAGCCATCAGAGTCTCTGGGTGGAAGTGGAATACAATGTTAGTGTGAAAGAAATTTTATTACCTTTTCTTTCTGAAATCGATCAACGCAATGTAAAGACTTTTCATGAGAATATCAGCTTATGGGAGAGCTCTGTACAGCTCAATGTCTCCCTCGTTGGCTTGCGTTGCCTCCTCTTATTTGCAAGCTCATACATACAGTAGGTCATCATAAGGTGTGGCAACACTTTCAAAACTTCCCTTGTGTCCGACGCAAAAGTGATTTTTACTCCACTTTGCCCTCCGTTTAAGAAAAATGTGGGGACACATCCTAAAGGATAAACTTTCTTTGCGTTTTGTTTTCCCTATCAACATTTCTCCGTTGCGTTAAACAGACAGCATACATTTTCTGAACATCTTAACTTTTACATCACACTAGAACATATCAATCACTTGAAAATATTAACTACTTGAACATATTTTCACACCACATTTGAACAAACTATTTTTCACACCACATTAGCAAAATGAATGTGCCACCAAAAACCTACAACAACTGAGCATAGCTGTCAAGCCAGCAAGGATCATGAATCCCGTGGAATGTGTCCGGCACCTTCCTGTTGAATTTAGTGTTCTGAATGCAAAAGTGGATCCCACTAGTTACTGTTTAGGAATACCTAGGAGTACCTGGTTGGTGAGTGTAAACAAGAGTAAATATGACTTAGTGGATTCAGAATTCTAGGCAAGCAAACACTAGGTAAATGGTCCTCTGTTTTCACACCATCATAACAGAAGCCATCTCTAAGTCTGTCCTGCAATATATTAGAACTGCAATAATCACTTCATTATAATTGCTCCAGGAAGACTTCTATTGTGCAGAACACCAATCAAGGGTTGTTTATCATAATGCTCATTACTCTATTAGGATCTGACATCAGGGTTACTGTTTTGCATGGTGATTAACTTTGGTGGTGTTAAGTTTTTCCTCCAGCTCAGCTTTGTTTTGTTTGGTGTTTCTGGCATGGGCCTGTACTCTACTGCAGGAGAGCTCAGTGTTTATAGCCAGATAGAAAAAAGACACAACTGCTACCTCAGACACCTGACAGACACTGAAGATGTTGTCAGTGAACAGCTGAAGATCAGCTCCTAGTCAGATTTCCCACTCATTAAACAAAACCAGATTTGTTTTCTCATTCACAAAAAAGATATCTTCATCAGGTGAGGCACCCTAAGGCCCATGAGGCTCTATTCATTAATTTCAGCCAACTAACCCCTTTTCACTGAAATGCAGTCTTTATTCTGAAGCCAAATTGAACAAATATGACCACATTTTAAAGATATGATGTTATGATTATGAAAAGGGAAACACAGGAGAACAACTTAAATTCTTCTCCCAATTTAATGATAATGTCACGCCCCCACCGGCGAATCCATCAGCAACACTGGGTGCTACCTGATTAACACACCGATAAAAGGCCGGCCCGGAAGCTCTCCCATTGGATTTCCTGACCTGTGCCTGTTTCCTGACTAAGATTCAGTGTTTCTCTCCTGTACGACGTTTGCTCATCTCTTGACCCTTGCCTGTCCCCCGACTGCGCTTCTGCCTGCCCTCGGAATCATTAAAAAACCCGGAACCTGAGCTCCACGCTTGTGTCTGTTCCGTCCTTACTAGTGCACCAACATTACAGAAGGTTCCGCCTCCCACATGGATGCAGTGGAGCTCGCGCAGTTCCGTAACGCGATCGCCTCTCAGGGAGCCTGGCTTGGCGTGCACGAATAAGCCCTCCAGCGAATAGAAGAGACGCTCAATGACTTGATCCGCACCATTCACGATGGAGGAGTCCTCCAAATGACGGAAGAGTGTGAGTAGACCACTTTTCCGGAGGAACTCCTCACAGCTGCATCGCTGAGCACCCCGCCCCATGTTGCCATGCCAGAAAGGTATGACAGGACACCAGAACAATGTCAAGGCTTCCTCATACAGTGTGAACTGGTATTTGAAAGCTTGCCCCATTTGTACCGGACCGATAAAGCTAAAATAGTGTTGCTTGTGTCTCTGCTCACTGGTCTGACGCACACATGGGCCACGGCTGGATGGCTCAACCGGCAGCGGACCACCTATGCAACTTTCCATAAAAAGTCTGAAGAGGTGTTTGACCCTCCACTCGCCGGCCGCGCCCCCAGTGACTGCCTGTTGAACGCAAAACAGGGGGTGATGACAGCCTATGCCTTGGAGTTCCGGACCCTGGCCTAATTGAGTGGCTGGAATCCCTTGGCCCTCCTCGCCTGCTTCAGGAGGGGCCTCCAACCCTGGATCCAGGCTGAACTGGATTACCGCAGGGAGAACTGGACCTTGGATCGCTTTATCGAGACGGCTATCGCTATCGATAACCTCGGCCAGGAGCTGACCCCACGTCGCTGGGCATCTCTGCCACTCTGGACTCCCCAAGGCACAGAACCAAAACCCATGCAGCTGTGACCAGGCTGGTTGGACCCCAACAAGAGGAGACACAGGCTCCAGAACTGCGTCTGCCTCTATTTTGAGGTTTCCAGCCACGTCCGTGCAGTCTGCCCGGTGTGCCCCCAGCGAGGGACCTATTGGGACCCCCAGGTAAGCCACGTGAGTCGACCTCGGCAATTGACGGTTCCTATTTCCTTAACCTGGAAGGGAGGGCAAGTGCACATGCACGCACTGGTAGACTCGGGGGTGGCTAGGTGTTTTATGGATCTGACCTTCGCACAGGCAAACCGCATCCCAGATTGTACCTGTGATTTCTGACTTCGGGTTCAGGCCCTGGACGGCCAACTCATAGGGACCGAGGTGATGGATACACATACACTGCCTTTGTGGGCCACTATTGGAGCTTGTCATCATGAGGACCTGACCTTTTATTGAATCAGAGCACCTGATTCCCCCGTGATTCTAGGTTTCTCTTGCCTGGTTCGGCTTTGGTGTATCTTGACGATATATTGATCTTTTCCTGCAGCCGAGAGGAACATATTCAGCAGGTACGAGAGATGTTGCAATGACTTCTGCAACACAGGCTATATGTGAAGGGAGAAAAGTGTCAGTTTCACCAGACCTATATATCCTTCCTGGGGTACATCCTGAGCCCAGACGGGATTTCCATGGACCCTGTTGTGTTTACGGGTGCAATAACTACACTCGAACACAAATAAAGATAAGAGCGATGGATAATGTTTTCTTTTTCCTTTACTGAACCACGTGCAGCAACAACTCTTCTACCCTTTTCTGTACATATTGCCTGGCCAACCAAACTCTAACCCATGGTGCTATTAAGAGTGGCCTATTAACACTTAGCCCGGAGTTTTCACTATAATAAATACACAACAGACCCCAAAAGGTCAGTACAGTAACCAACTGACCTCGACCCACTACGGTAAAAGCCCTTCAACGATTATTGGGTTTTGCCAATTTCTACAGGCATTTCATTCTGGATTTTAGTACCTTGCTGCCCCCCTAACTGTGCTTAAAGCATCAAAAGGACCCTGGTTACCCTGGAGTGACACTGCTGAGAAAGCCTTCCATGACCTGAAGGACCGCTTCACCTCCGCTCCAATTCTCAAACACCCTGACCCTACATTACCCTTGGTTGTTGAGGTGGACGCGTCACAGGTAGGAGTAGGGGCGGTGTTGTTCCAAAGACAAGGTACTCCTCCTAAACTCTTCCCATGTCCCTACTTCTCAAGCAAGTTGTCCTCAGCTGAGCATAACTATGACATTGGGAACTGTGAGTTGCTGGTCATAAAACTCACATTGGAGGAGTGGCGACATTGGTTGGGGGGGGCAGTGCACCCGTTCTTGGTGCTCATAGATCATCGCAACCTGAAGTATCTGGAGAAAGCCCATAGGCTAAACTCCCATCAAGCTCGATGGGCCTTGTTCTTTACCTGTGTCCACTTTACAGTTACGTACCGACCGAGTTCCAAGAATACAAAGGCAGACACCTTATCCCGGATACATGACCCAGAGTCTCCCCCGGATCTCTCCGAGAGTATTCTACCAGAGGGGTGCATTGTGGCTCCTGTTCATTAGCAGCTCCTTCAGAACGTACAGGCTGCCCAAGGGTCGGAGCCGACTTCTCCAGGTAAGACCCCAGGAAGGAGTATGTGCATCTAAGGTCCCGGTTATTACAGTGCGCCCATGACTCCCCCACGTCTGGGCATCCAGGCATCTGGAAGACTCTAGCTCCCCTCCAGGGTCGGTTCTGGTGGCCCTCATTGCCCGAGGACGTTCAAGATTATGTGGAGGCCTGTGGAATATGTGCTCAAGCCCGGACCTCCACACAGCGGCCTGCAGGACTCCTGGAGCCCCTACCGGCACCTGCCCGTCCTTGGACTCACATCGCCATCGACTTCCTTGTAGACTTTCCAGTCTCCGAGGGTAAGACTCTGGTTCTGTGTGTTGTAGACCAATTTTATAAGGCGTGTTGGTTGGTCTCTCTCTACCTAAACTCCCGTCTGCCTTAGAGACGGCAGAAGTTCTGTTCCACCAGATGTTCAAACTGTTTGGGTTGCCTGAAGACATCATCTCAGATCGAGGCCCCCAGTTCACATCCAGGGTATGGAAGGCCTTCTGGGCTCGGCTGGGCAATCAGGTAAGCCTGACCTCTGGTTATCATCCCCAGGCTAATGGGCAGGTGGAACGACTTCGACAAGATGTTGCCCGCTATCTTCAGGCGTATTGTGGCACACAGCAACATCAATGGGCCCGCTTCCTGCCCTGGGTGGAATATACCCACAACACTGTGCCACACTCGGCCACAGGGTTGTCCCTGTTTCAGTGTGTGCTGGGATATCAACCGACTCTGTTCCCCTGGCAAATCCCCTCTAACCAAGTGCAGGCCGTGGAGGACTGGCACCGTGACAGTGACGAGGTATGGTGGACCATTCAGGACCATCTACGGCACACCGCCGAATGCTACAAGCAACAAATGGATCTCCACTGCCGGACCCTGTCGTTTTTGCTGGGCAAAGGGTCTGGTTATCAACGCAGCATCTCCGATTGAGGCTCCTCTCCAAGAAGCTGAGCCCGTGATTTATCAGCCCATTCAAGGTACTGAGACAAATTAGCCCGGTAACACATAAATTGCAATTGCCTCTGGATATGCAGGTACACCCCATGTTTCATGTCTCAATGCTCAAACACTGTGCTACCTCCCTTCACCAGCCGGCTGTTCCTGCAGACATGTCGCCTCATATCCCAGTCGATGGGGACCAGGTGTATGCGGTCTGCAGTCTGCTTGACTCTCACAGGTAGCAGGGGCGACTACAATAAATGGTGGACTAGGAGGGATACTGCCTGGAGGAACGATTGTGGGTAGAGGCTCGTGATATTCTGGACCCTAATTTCATTGTTGCCTTTCACAGGGACCATCCGGAGTGGCCGGCCCCTTGTCCTCGGGGATGTCCACCCCAGCATAGGGCGTCTGGTGCCACCCATGGGGGGGGTCCTGTCACGCTCCCACTGGCGAATCCATCAGCAACACGGGGTGCTACCTGATTAACACACTGATGAAAGGCCGGCCCAGAAGCTCTCCCATTGCGGAACCTCTGCAAGGAGCAACCGCTGTCCTCAACCGAGAGTGTCCCTTGCCTTCATGATTGTTTTGGATTTCTTGACCTGTGCCTGTTTCCTGACTACGATTCAGTGTTTCTCTCGTGTACGACGTTCGCTCATCTCTTGACCCTTGGTTGTCCCCCGACCATGCTTCTGCCTGCCCCAGGAATCGTTAAAAAACCCAGAACCTGATTTCCATGCTTGTGTCTGTTCCGTTCTTACCAGCGCACCAACATGACAGATAAAATGACTAAGGGTAAAAATACTGATCTGGGACAATATTTAGTGGTACAACAAGAATAAGAAAGTGAAGGACAGGAAGGATAATGCATGAAAAACAATACTGTAACAGTCAAGGTGTTAAATACAAGATGATCTTATCTTACTAAAGGAAGATATCAGGGGTTCTAGTGAATTATGAAACATGGTTAGTGGGAGGGAACAGTCATTCAACCCTGCCAGTCACTATTGTTATTAATACAAGGCAACATGGATAAAATAAAAGTATAAAACCACAAAAAGGCTGGCCATCTTTAAATAAGGTGATTATTTTTTGTGAGTGTGAATATCTTGTGAGTGGAGTGCGATAGTATCTGCTGTGGCGCAAAGGGTCTTATGTCACTCTAGGGAATAGAGATATATGGTCTTAAGGTGCACTGCCTTCTTTAGCAACAGCAATCATAAGTAATAATGGCAATTATCGTAAACCTAACTAGGAACAAACTATTGTAATCATAATCATGGAAGGAACAAATTAAGTGGAAATCAGTGTTTCCCAACAAGACTGCTGTATTACTGCAGCATAAATAAAGACTGAAACATACCCTGGAGACAGCAATGTCTTTTCAAGTGTATTGTTTATGTATTCACATTTGGTGTTTGTAATTTAGTGTCCTCAAAGGGTCTGGACCTAACAACATAGCCCTCAGCCCACATCATCCACCCTATCAACCCCCCCCGACCTCTTCTGCTTCGTCCTGCAGACACATGTAATCCTGATCCCCAGAGCCCAGGGCTGATGTGCACCCTTACTGATTGGGGTGGGTGTTGGGGTAGGGGTTAGAGTGGGGGGGGGCGTTGTGTCAGTATGTGGCCTAAGGTGGGGACTGCTCACCACCCAGAGACGTGCTACTCCTGACAGGCGTGCCCTTCTGAAATGCCCTCCTCATACCCCAATCTCTCCAAAACACACACATTCACATACAAACACACACACAAACTCACCATGTTGTGCCCGCTAAGGGCACCCAACAGAGACGCAGCCTGTTGCCCTCTGCTGTCCGTGTCTGAAAGCACGCCAGAAAATTGCCCATGTACAGAGAGAGGACTGTTACCCATTACAAAATTCCACACAAAATGTATACAAAGTCTGACTCTGCTGCTCTGGCTGCTGCTCTGGCTGCTGCATGGTGGCCCCAGACTAGGTGTTATGTTAAGTCCCTATGTGATGTGTGTCATCAGAGTTCTTCTGATTCAGATATGGTGGCAGGGATCCTCTCTGTGAGAAGGTTTTGTCCTTGGACCACGTACCCAATGTGGAGAAATAATGGTATACTTGACACATTTTGGAGTGATTAATTGCACATACTAGATTATGTGACACTATGACTGCAAAGTGCCAGCTAGGAAGAAAATAGGTGTCCCTCAGATTTTTTGATTGGGCAATGGAAAATTGCTTTTCAGGAGTAAACAAATGAACTGCATGATGATAAATGATGTTCTGGATCATTACAGTTAAATTTTACAAAAATGGTTTGACAAGGAGCAGCATGACAAGTTTCATTACTGTTTACACACTGTATTGGGAGGCAAGAAATCAGTACAGCCTCAACTGTATCATAGAGCACACACTAATCTGAAGTGATTATCAGTGCATTACTGGTGCCCTCCTCAAGAAAATCTTATGCTACTCTTGATTAGAGAGCTGGTTAACAAAAATAATAAAATGTTTGCATTTAAATTCATGAATGAACTTGGAGATGATAAACGGACTCTATTACAAAAAAAAAAAAAATCATTGAAGTTTTTTGAGTCGGGCTATATTTACAACAAGGAACAACACAGTGTATATCTTGTAAAACAAATGAGATATTATTATCTAATGGCCATGGATAACGCCTTGATATCTTGGTGTGTCATTAATTTCATATGTTGAATGAAGCTGTGATTAAATATAAAATACTGGTAACAGCCAGTGAGGATATTAACACAATTAATAAACATCAGTTCTCTGGCATGCGTTATTAAGTGATTTGTTTTGTATATATTTACTCTTTAAATTGGATGCCATCAGAATGCATATACTTGACTTGTGTTTATATCTTAAGCAATGATTCTGATAATTATATGCATGGACATCCCAGTTAGACTGAATGGTGTTATACTGCAGATCCGAAAGTCCTAACCTGAATATCGTAAATTGCTTTTATTCAATGTCTACCATCATTACCCTCCTGCAATTACAATAAAATAAGTGCACTTAGCACCAGTCCAGACTGCCATCAGTTTCTATGTTTTCCTTCCTCTGGGCAAACTGAAGTTCGTCTGATGCCTAGAATGTACCACCCATGTTAGAAGTAATGCTGGATACCTCGTAGTCCCAGTGCTGAACTTAGTGGTGAGAACTGATATGCTTTCTGGGGTAATGTTTATACATTGACTAAACAGTACATTTATACTACACATTTATAGATACCATCAAAAGCACTGTCACTGGGCACTGCTTTAGGATGGCAGTTGTGTACCCTTACTTCAGACACTTACACCAGCAGGGTTGACAGTCTAGTTCTGTTTAGCTCGTGGTCCCTTTTGGTGTACTTCTGTCAAGAAGGTACTCTCTGATTCCCCTTTACAGACATGCCTTCAGGACATTCAGATTAACCCCTTGTGATTACCACGATAATTACCAACTCTATTACACTGAGCAACTAATGACCAGTCTCACTACTGTCATATAGCATCCCAGTGGCTGAGGAGCTGGTTTGAAGTCTTAGGGGGAGATGGTTTCTGTATTGCACCCCTGAGCAAAGCGGTTTAACCCTAATGGCTTCAGATAAAGGCGTAGTTTATTAAAGGGGTACAATTTTTGATTTGCGCAGTATATGTAATATCTGTACAGAACATGTGAGAAGTGTGGCCATCTAAGGGGCTTCGGACCAAGACACATAAGGAGTGATAGGAGTGCTTAAGAGGCCTAGGATGGGTAGCTGCTTGAGCTCAGAGTGTGAGAGAAAGAAGGCAGACAGAGTTATATCAATGCTCTTAAGAGCTGTAAGAGAATTTACTCCATGTTTGCGTGCCCCGATGGAATACACAGAAGGGGCTCTGTTCGTGGTATCTGTAGAGGGAGGATAGAAAACGAAGGCATTTGGAATCATGAAAAAGTGCCTTTGTGTCAGAGGGCTGAAAAACAACTCATTTGGAGTGGTCTGCCTATTAAGGGACAATAGGAAGGGTCTTAGTCTGTATGTGACAGCGGGTCACACCCCACCCAACAGCAGCCCAACTTCCCCCTCTCTGGTTGAAATGACACAAAGACCGTTTGAAGACGAGACAAGCATCTTCTTTTCAGCATCCTTCTTCTGTTTCTTTCTCTGGTCGGACCTGTCTCTTTCTTTTACTCCAATGGGCTGGAGACCCCCTTTGAGAATGTAGAGATGTTGTGCACCCCCGTTACACTGGCTGAGTGAGCCTGTGGCTCTGTGGTGACTGGGGAGAGCAAAACTGCAAGTGACAGCCTCCGTTGGGGCCTACATATTCCAATCTCCCAGGGGGATCTATCCAGAGAGGACTCTTGTGAGAGCCTGTCTCATCTTCTCTGCCTCTTGTCCAGCCATCCCAACCTGACCCCTGAAACCAGGCCCCTACCCTCTGCGTAGTATTTCCAATGATGTTAGCACACTGAGACAATCAACAACGAAACACCATCCATCTGTCCATCCATTCTCTTAAAGTGCTTGTTGTATCAGTTGCTGTGACCTTGGAGCCAGTCCTAGAGAATATAAGAGGGGTACACCTGGAAGGGACACCCATACACTACAAGTTTGTATCTACAGAAATTGTGGTGATGAGGGCCTGAAAAACATAGGATACTAGGTGCCTTGGCAAAGAAGATTAAGAAAGTTCTTGCAATGGAGGCTTTGAGGAATACAAACCTGAAAAAAACATGTAGTGACTATGGTGTTTTACACCAAGAGCAAATCGTTTAGAGTTTTGTAAAACAAAGGTTTCTGCCAGCCTATAGGGTGTAAGTTGTCAAAGGTTACTTAATTGTCATTGGTTAATTCTTGATTGAAGCAGGAATTTGTTATAGGCTGCACTGGGTCTTGGGGGGGGGTTCACACTGAAGCAAAAAGGTTCCACTGAGAAATTGTGACATGAGCTGCCATTCTTAATAAACTCTTTTACTGTGCACTCAAAGTGTTCCAGTGCCGTGTTTCTGTAAAACCTACAAAGAACGGTGTACCTTCCTTTCGGACACCACAGTGAGTAAGACACCTGTAAACTGTGATTTTACCTCAGGTATACCTTTAGCTATAGAGCACCTAAACTTTGGAATACCTTACCTGTTATTGTCAGGAATGTCTTGTCTGTCTCAGCCTTTAAATCCAGGCTCAAGGCTTATATGTTTACTCTGGCATATCAAAGACCAATTTAATTCCTGTTTGCGGTGTTGTTTTTTTCTTTCTGTATAAAACTCTAGAATCTCATTAAGTTATCAGTTTATGACCTTTTCTTTCTTGTTGACCATTGTTTCCCTATGACCTGAGGAGACCAGCCGACCCTGATACCTGCACCTCATGTTGACTGAAGCTGATGACTACCTATCGTGGTGGACGAGATGTGCCTATGTACACCGGGACATCAAGTTATTACCACTCGGGTAGAATGTTATTGATAGCTTTCAATTGACTAAATAGTCTTTTCTAATGTACAATGCCCAGGAGGGGTGGGAAACCACTGGCACTTAGACTCCCAGAGGTTTTCTTTTCTAACTTGCCTTTCGTTTTGGAGTTTTTTGTTCCTTTCCTCTGTATTCAGTAGTCTAATGTACAGCTTTAATAATTGCATGGATATTGTAATAATTTAATACATATCCAGCTATCTGTCTTATGTCTTTGTTCAGCATTCTGTCTTACTGTGTGACAAGGGTGCTCTAAGGCTGCAACTCTTTTTGTATGTGTCTGTTGAGCCAGGTCATCTGCCTGGCCGCTGTAGTAACTTCTTTTTCCACCAAGGCTGCCTGTTTTCTGCCTCCCAGCTCTCCCACAATTGATAGGCTTTTTTAAAATAGCCTCACCTACAGGAGCAATTGCTCAGATGTGGTTTTATAATATATGGATGAGAGCATTGGCAGGCCAGAGTGTCAAAACTGTTGAGACAACCTTGGCATGCTCAATGCTCAGGAAAAGGCCATTTCATTTGCAGTGGGGAAAGGGGCTGCCATTCCCAGCTCAGCTCAGGAAAAGAGTCTCAGGTGGATACAAATTGAAGGACAGCTATAGTAGGTTGACTTTTGCAGATATCTCACTACTCACCAATATTATAAAGACTCCCTAAGAACGTATGGACTAAGAAATGATATAAAGTACATACAGTTCTTAAGAGCAGAGGCTCAAAAGATGTAACTTTTTGGCAGAAAACTATTGTGCCTTTCTTGACTTTAGATACCAGTTTTCTGGAAAGGGACTGTCCCCTGTATGCCCACATAACCACACACACACAAATTCCCTGAAACTGCTTGTCCCACGCGAGGTCGCGGTGGGCCGGAGCCTAGCCCGGCAGCACGGGGAATGGGGCTGACACACCCAGGACAAGAGGCCGGTTCGACACAGGGCACCCCAAGCAGGACTTGAACCCTAGACCCACCAAAGAGCAGGACCCGGCCAAGCCCGCTGCGCCACCCCCCCCACATAACCAGACTGTAAAAATACTGTCAATGCAGCTGATCATGTATTGGTTAGAGCTGCTGACTTTGTATCTGAAGGTTGCCAGTTTAACTCTCATCTACTGCTCTAGAACTCTTAAGAGATATTCTTACCATAAAGTGCTGCAGCAAAATTAGCCAGCTGTGTAAAAAATTGTTGGCAATTATACATTGCAAGCAAAATGAGTAAATATTAAATTTATTAAATATTAAGTTTCTGTAAAAGGAGTTTGATCTGTACCCTTAGGTACTATACTGTTCTCATTTATATACCTATTCTACCTCAGCCTTGTTTTACACCAGCTGCTAACAGATTCCACTCTGCTGACCCCCTTGCTGTTCTGTATTCTGTAATGTTGTACTATGTGTTGAGCGTGTTATTGCACAATGACCTGGATTAGCTGTATTTTGTTTTCTCTTGCACGCTTGTATCAGTAGAACAATAAGAAAGTGAACCTGGAAACCTACTGCAGCCAAACGTCACTGTATTCACCTTTCACTGTCATGTGCACCTCACCCGCACCTGCCTCTCATCAAGGCAACAAGGGATATACGGACTGGGATTCCATATCTGCTTGTGGAACCTCACCTGAGCGACCGCTACTCGCATGTGTCCAACAATTCCTGTCCTTTCAAAGTTCCTGATCTTTGACTGACCTTCCACCAACCTTCGCTTCGATTCGTCTTTTACGTCCCCTGTCTGCCCCAAGAAACCCTGAATGGTCATTGCCCGACCCTTGCTTGTCCCTGACTACTGCTCTTTGTCTTGCTCCTTGGCTTTGTTTGTTAATAAATAGAACCTGCGACTGGGTCCTACTCACTTTTGCCCCAGCTTCCATTGTTCCAGCATGACATTCACTGGATTTTAGGAAGATTTCTTATCTTACATTCCAAGAAACATCCTTCTCCTTGGTTGTGTTGAGGCAGATTTAAAATAGTCTGCTGCTGCTGATCATTACAAGGCATCATTTTTATAGAGAAAAAACAGAAGTAATAACAAACTATTAAAAAATCTAGTGTAGCATCTGTATGCTCAGAACTCCAAAGGATGGGAGAGTACAGACAAGCTTACCAAAATTGTTGTGTTTTGGACGGCTGTGTTTTGGCAGGATGGATTCCTCATCGTGTGTGTGCTCTCCCATCTTTGCTTTAGTATCATTTTCTTACTTACTAACTATTATGTTGCAAAGCAGACCCTTTTGACCTAAACATCTCACATTTTACCTTTTATACAGAAATATATTTTTCAAAAATTTGCTTAAACTCTTGTACAAGCTAAAGCAGCACAATACCTCCCAAGTTTTGAACTTGTAACCTTGAGATCTCAAGCCTTGTTCTATAGATATTTACTGCTCTATGACAGCCAGTTAGAGTAATTGTATTGCAGCCAATGCCACACTACAAACCCACTAGGAAAATTAAAATATTTTTGGTGTAACATTTACCACAGCTGTGAATTTGGGAAAGCATGAGCGTAGACCTTGCAGAGATGGTCTGAACTGACAAATGAAAAGAAATAATTATGCCCCCTCCATGGTCACTGCCAGCAAATGGCTTGGGATTGAATTGCTTGTAACTAATTAGTTTTACCAGAGGAGACTGAAACAAGCAGGCTGTGAATATACAACTTATCTGGGATGAGCCCCCTCGTCAGCACTGGTTGAAGTGAGTCTCCCTCCCTGCCACTTGGAATTGGTGCTCCTGCACCAGCAGTAGTCGCAGTTGATTATGAATGCAACTGGGGTTCAATTTACTTCACGTGATCCATTATATTCAAGTTGCATACTTGCTAAGGTACCAAAGATGCCCAAACAAAAAGGGGGGGATCTCCAGCTTCATAATTCTCTTCTCTCCTACTGCAAGTCCAACAATGTCTCAAAGGATTTTTTTTATTTCAGAGACCTGAGAAGCAACTTGTCGTACAAGGCAGAAATGATCAGCTGACCAAATTTAATTGACAAGCATATTGTCAACATTTTTCTGTCTTCCGATTTATATGAAAAGAGCTTAGCCTTTATAAATTTTTTTCTCAGTGTTGATTATTCATGCCTTTATTTGCAAAGCAGGGTCACTCCGCTGCCTTCAGCCTGTGCTAAGATACGTATCTTACAGTTTGGCTTGCTGGGAAACTTTGTACAAGATGGGGCATGATTCCTGCAACATGTGGTTTTTTTCCCTTCTATGTGACAAAGTGATACTAAAAAATATCTCTCTTGCCATGATCTTGCTGACAAGTCTTTTTCCTTTGCATGAGATTTTCAACTCTCCTGCTAAGAATTTGGTTGGAAGGATGGGCTGGGAGTGCCTGTGTAGAGGCTATGTAATAGGAAAGTGACTCCCAATCCACTGTTTTGTGCAGGGGTGTAAAGCATTTTTTGGGCCAAGGGCCACAATCATGATTATGAACAGGATGGAGACCATATATGTAAAAACCATAGTCACTGACGTAGTGAATCTCAGTGTCATGTTTCTTACGAGATGTCGGTCAGATCTCAAGTGCAGAGATTGTTGTCCAAGGAGTCGTGGTTGTGGTTCAAAGAGCAAGGGTCGTTATCCAAAGAGCTGTGATTCAGATGTGGAGTTTGTAGTCTGAAGTTGTAGTCCAAAGGGCAAGGATTGTGATCCAAAGGATGCTTGAAAAGTAATAAAGCGAAATGCTGAGTGCAAGGCAAGGTTTCTCAATGAGATTCCGCAACCATTGTGGGTAGGTGACATCTTTTAAAGAATGTTTTAATGCTGTAGAGGTGTTTGTCATGTACTAGCTCTGACGACCTTCTCCTGTGGTCCTCTGATGTGATCTCCCTGAGGTTGCGTCACTTAAATGTCTAAACTGAAAAAAATTATTTCATTATTTTATTTTATTTAGATGCAGTGTGTATTTATGTGTGTCTATAACTGTATTATAGTGTGGTTGAATACAATTTATAGTATTTATAGTAAGTATAGTATATATTAATGATTTCACAAAATTTCTTGTGTGCTGCATTATTTGAAACAGATCAGTGCTCTGGAGCTGCATGTTAGACACTCCTGATCTCACTATGAATGCTAAATAGTAACATTGCTCAATCATTTTCTTCTTTCAGGTGACTGAAGGTGTCACTTACCCTGTGTCAGATGTAATCAGAATGAACATTTCAGGGTAGCTTGTTTATGTGTATGTTTTTTTTTTTACATGAATATGCACGGTTCCATTGGGTGATGTACTCCCATTAAAGGCTTAAATGAATGAGCCTATTTAAAGGCTAAATCCATGAATGAAGAAAAACAGATATGCATTGTATTGCACAACTGATATTCACTCAAGACATTTTACAGGTTTCACATTTGGGCATTTTTATTTAAAGGTTAAGGTCCCCACTCAAATGTATGGAGCTGTATCCTTATAGGACTTGAACTAAGCATCTTTAGACTTCAGGTGCTGTGTAACCCCCATACTGCCACGCCCGCACCTCCGGGCCAACACGGAACACCTGTGACCCAACGCAGACCGCAGCATAAAAGGCTGCGTCGGACAACCAGCTGATGCGGAACCTTGATCTGCCTCCTCGTTAGCGACCTTCTCCAGCCATTTCCTGTTCCCGAACGCCTTCCCCGAACCCGTCCCTTGTTCCCCCGATCTACTGCCTCCTTCGGATCATCGACCTCTTGCCTGTGCACTGACCTCGCCTTTTGGATCCTCCCTGTTACGACGTTCGCACCTCGAAGACCCTTTGCCCGTCCTCTGACCTCCTCTCTTGGATTTCCCCGAAGACACCACGATTTCCGCTCTGCACTTGGGTCCGCCGCTTCCCTCAGACGCGACCATGATAGAAGGTTCCGCCTCGTATACGGATCCAGCAGAGCTGAACCATCTCCAAGCGGAGTTGGACTCGCGTGAAGCACGCTTGGCAGGTATGGAACAGACGCTCCACAACCTCATCGCCTCTTACAAGCAGGTGGTAAGCGTGCTGAATACGTCGCGTGCGCCCACACAGCCCATTGAGAAACGCGCAGCCGGTCCTGCAGCGCCTGACTCGTCGAACGCCACTCCTTCTCCTTCACGCGGTTTCCACTTGTCTCCCCCGACCCGCTTTGACGGGACCCCAGCACAATGTGAAGGCTTCTTGTTTCAATGTGAGCTCGTTTTTTCCAGTATGCCCCCAGTTTACAGCACAGCTCAGAGCTGGATCACCTACGTCCTCTCTCTGCTCACGGGCAAAGCACTTGAGTGGGCGACAGCAGTTTGGACAAATGGCTTCCCCAGCACTTATGCGCAGTTCAAGAGCCGGTTCCTCGCCGTTTTCGGACTGGCTCAACCGGAGGAACAGCTAAGTGAAAGATTCATGAATCTACAGCAAGGTGACCGACCCGTGGCAGATTATGCCCTAGAGTTTCGTGTTCTCGCAGAACGCAGCGATTGGGGAGAGAGAGCCTTGTTGGCTAGTTTTCGCCGTGGTCTAAACTCACGCATCCACGGTGAAATGGTGTTCCGAGCAGAAAGATGGACCCTTGATCGGTTCATAGAAACCGCTGTAACCTTAGATAACCAGATCAGAACCCAGGGACCAGCGTCAGAACCGGCTCCAGAAAGATGCGGTCCCGAACCCTCGGAAGCAAAGCCGATGCAGCTGGGGCTGGGGCGCCTGCCCCTCCCCGAACGACAGCGAAGACTACAGAATCGCCTCTGTCTTTACTGTGGTGACCCTAGTCACTTCCGTCTCTAGTGCCCTGTCCGCCCTGAGACCAAGGTGAGTGGCACCCTCTGTTGTAACCGCCTCGCGGTACCTGTAATGTTATCCTGGGGAGCAGGACAGGTACAGACGCAAGCACTGGTGGATTCGGGAGCAGCAGGCTGCTTCATGGACATTGGGTTTGCTCGGTCTCATAGCATTCCTTCCAAACCCATTGGGGGGCGTCTTAAAGTGACCGCCCTAGATGGCCAGCCCCTCGGGAAGGGTTTTGTGGACCACCAGACAGCCCCTGTAACTGTGAGAGTAGGTGTATGTCACCAGGAAATGTTGAGTTTTATTTGATTTCGTCTCCGGAGTTGCCCCTGATTCTCGGGTTCCCTTGGCTCTCCAAGCATGACCCGGTTTTTCAGTGGAGTACTGGGGAGTTGGTGGCTTGGGGGCCCCATTGTGAGAAAACCTGCTTACGGCTACCCTGTCGAGCTACGTTTATAGAAGGCTCAGAATCGGCACTGCAGGTGCCAGTTCCTCCCGAGTATCAGGATCTTGCGGAAGTTTTTAGCAAGAGACACGCATCCGAGCTCCCACCGCATCGCCCGTGGGACTGTGCAATTGATCTCTTGCCGGGTACCACGCCTTTGCGTAGTCGCATTTACCCGTTGTCCAGACCCGAACAATCCGCCCTCCAGACTTATATCACCGAAGCCTTAGAGACAGGAATTATTCGACCATCCACGTCCCCCGCGTCTGCCGGGTTTTTTTTCATCGAGAAAAAAGATGGGGGGTTACGCCCCTGTATTGACTATCGGGGGTTGAATAATATTTGTGTGAAATATCCACATCCTCTGCCTTTGATCACAGCCGCCCTTGAGAACATTCAGCAGGCGCAATGGTTCACGAAGCTAGACCTGAGAAGTGCGTACAATCTAGTCCGTATCCGGCAGGGTGACGAATGGAAGACTGCTTTCAGTACCACCCTGGGTCATTACGAATACCTGGTTATGCCTTTTGGTCTTGCGAACGCACCCAGTGTATTCCAGGCGTTTGTGAATCATGTGCTCGGGGACATGATCCACAAAGGTGTCCTGGTATATCGTGACGATATCCTGATTTATTCTGATATGTTGGCCAGGCATGTACTGACTGTCCGACAGGTGCTCCAGAGACTGTTGCAAAACAGATTATATGTGAAATTGGAGAAATGTGAATTCCACAAGCAGAAGGTCTCCTTTTTGGGGTTCATACTTACCCGAGACGGCATTGCTATGGATCCGGGTAAGGTCCAGACCATCCAGCAATGGCCTCGCCCAACCACCACTAAGGCTCTCCAGCGATTTTTGGGGTTCTCCAATTTTTACCGCCGGTTCATCAGGAACTTCAGCATGATCGTCGCACCATTGACAGCACTTACAGTGAGTAAAACCCCTCGTCTCCCGTGGAACCTAGAAGCCCAACGAGCCTTCGAGAACCTCAAACTCAAGTTCTCTACAGCCCCCATTCTGCATCAACCCGACCCTGAGTTGCCATTCGTGGTGGAGGTTGACGCCTCTGAGTCAGGGGTAGGTGCTGTCCTTTCTCAGAGGCAAGGTAAGCCCATGAAATTATACCCTTGCGCATTCTTTTCCAGGAAACTGTCTGAGGCCGAACGAAACTACGACATAGGAAATAGAGAGCTCCTAGCCATTAAGTTAGCCCTAGAAGAGTGGAGACATTGGCTAGAAGGGGCACAACACCCTTTTTTGGTATTCACGGATCATAAGAATTTACAATATCTGCAGACAGCCCGGTGCCTCAACGCGCGACAGGCCAGGTGGGCGCTGTTCTTTTCTCGGTTCAACTTTACTGTCACTTACAGACCAGGTCCAAAGAACATCAAAGCGGACGCCCTTTCCCGGCTGCATGACAAAACGCAGGAGGTAATGGAACCAGACTACATCCTGCCCAGGTTCTGCTTTGTGGCACCCGTTCAGTGGGACTTCACCCGGGACCTGGCCCAAGCCCAACAAGGGGACCCCGAACCACCAGGTAAACCTTCTGGAAAACAATATGTTCCACCAGGTCTGAGGACGACTCTCCTACAATGGGCCCATGACCATCCAGCGGCAGGGCACCCAGGGTTTGGGAAGACTCAGGCTAGCATCCAGCAGCTCTACTGGTGGCCGTCCCTCCGGGAGGACGTACAGGACTACATCCGGGCGTGTCCAGTCTGTGCTCAGTCCAAGGCTTCAAATCAGAGTCCAGCAGGGCTCCTGGAACCCCTGCCGGTACCCAACCGTCCCTGGACGCACCTAGCGTTAAATTTCTTAGTGGACCTCCCACTGTCAGATGGTAAGACCACCATCTTGACCGTGATCGATCGTTTTTCCAAGGGCTGTCGCTTGATTCCTTTGCCAAAGCTCCCCTCTGCCTTGGAGACAGCAGAGTTGCTGTTTCAGCATGTTTTCCGGCTCTACGGTATACCCGAAGACATAGTGTCCGACAGGGGTCCTCAGTTCACATCGCGTGTGTGGAGGGCCTTTTGG
The DNA here is from genome assembly GCF_900964775.1 of Scleropages formosus. Lineage (NCBI taxonomy): Eukaryota > Metazoa > Chordata > Actinopteri > Osteoglossiformes > Osteoglossidae > Scleropages > Scleropages formosus. Next base: position 11,489,197 of record NC_041806.1, read on the forward strand.
AAGAAACTCGGGGTCACAGTGAGTATGACATCGGGGTACCACCCTCAAGCCAATGGGCAGGTAGAACGGCTACAGCAAGACATCGGTCGGTACCTCAGAAGCTATTGTCTTGAACACCCAACTCACTGGGTTCGATACCTTCCGTGGGCAGAGTACGCCCACAATACGCTCACCCATACCTCTACAGGTGTCTCTCCTTTTCAGTGCATCTTGGGGTACCAGCCACAATTGTTCCCATGGCAGCCGGGATCCAGCGATGTGCCAGCTGTGGACTCTTGGTACCGAACCAGCGGCGAGGTATGGGCAGCTGTCAGACGACATCTCCAAGAATCACAAACCCGTATCAAACATCAAGCCGATCGACATCGGCGGCACCTCTCCCTTGCACCAGGACAGAGGGTGTGGCTATCAACCCGGGGTCTCCAAGGACCGTATATGTCAAAGAAACTCAGCCCAAGGTACATAGGACCCTTTAAGATTATCCGCAGAGTTACCCCGGTCTCATATCGCCTGCAACTGCCCCAACACCTACGCACACACCCGACGTTCCACGTATCCTTCCTCAAACCCTTGGCCACCTCCCTACACCAGCCCGCAAGTACGCCTCCAGACCCAATTCTCCTGCCTGATGGTGGTGCACCAGCTTATGCGGTACGGGCACTCCTGGATTCCCGCCATCGTGGAGGGGTACTCCAGTATCTGGTGGATTGGGAAGGATACGGACCCGAGGAACGGTGCTGGGTGGCGGCACGAGACATCCTTGATCCAAGCCTCATCGCCGACTTCCACAGCAGTCATCCGGATCGACCCGCACCTCGGCCTCGAGGCCGTCCCCCTGGTCGCCCTCGAGGGTTCGGGACCGATCCTCGGGGGGGTACTGCCACGCCCACACCTCCGGGCCAACACGGAACACCTGTGACCCAACGCAGACCGCAGCATAAAAGGCTGCGTTGGACAACCAGCTGATGCGGAACCTTGATCTGCCTCCTCGTTAGCGACCTTCTCCAGCCATTTCCTGTTCCCGAACGCCTTCCCCGAACCCGTCCCTTGTTCCCCCGATCTACTGCCTCCTTCGGATCATCGACCTCTTGCCTGTACACTGACCTCGCCTTTTGGATCCTCCCTGTTATGACGTTCGCACCTCGAAGACCCTTTGCCCGTCCTCTGACCTCCTCTCTTGGATTTCCCCGAAGACACCACGATTTCCGCTCTGCACTTGGGTCCGCCGCTTCCCTCAGACGCGACCATGACACATACCACCTGCAATTGTGGATTTCATCCTGTTTGTATAATGACCATTCGATTTTTATGAAAAAGTTTTTGCATGTATCAGGCTGCTGGATTTAATGAATTTGGGGGTAAAAACTGCTGATGTTCTGTTTGCATGGACAGGTATGTAACCGAGGGTATATGCAAAATCGGGCATTTATGGGATGTGCTGGAAAAACAAGTCCGTTCAGTGGAGGCCCACATCGCAACTTACAGAGCTTAAAGGATCTGCTGCTAACGTCTTGGTGCCAGATACCACAAGACACCTTCAAAGGTCTTGTGGAGTCTATGCCTCGACAGGCCAGAGGTTTTTTGGTAGCACGAGGGGGAGCTACACAATATTAGACGGGTGGTTTTAATGTTTTGGCTGATGGGTATAAGGCTTCTCAGCTGTGTGCTAAGGCTTTACCTCCATTAAATTTTCTCTACATTTAGCATTAACTCATTATCTGTACAGGTAATGGCTGCTATCAGCAGACCAACACCCCACTCTCAGGGAATTGATCTGAACCCTTTCTCAAGTGGCCCAGCAGGATCAAAGGCAGTTTCTCCAGACATGGCCTCCTTCCCCTTGCTCTTCCCCCCACACATTCACTGTACTATGTTGCAGACCTTTGAACCCAGGCTTCTCACTGTGTGCAGTCAGCATGAGGACCCCACTTCTGGAAAGAAGGTGAGAAAAACATGTTTGGCTAGATAACCTTTCAGGAGGGCAGTTTTAGGAAAGCAGGAGGGCGACTCACAAGATGACTAATGTACAGAAACAAAATGTGCACTTACACGGTTTGTATTTTTCAAGCTGGCTGTTTTTTTTGCTGAAAGATATTCAGATGACATTGTGTAGGGAATCAATGAGATGCAGTAAGTACCTGGAATTCTGGTCTATTGTGGAAAGCCACTGCTAGATAGTATTGGAAAATGGATTTTCTTCAGGATTCCTTTAAAACACCCTCTACCCTCACAAGCTCTGCTCACTAATATTCCTAAAGAGACAAGCAAGTGATGTGGAGGAGGAAATGTAAGATTACCAAACTTGACTGTATCCATTTGCATGCTTGTACATCTGTCTATGTGTAATATACATCTTCTCTTAAAAACTTCCAAAAAAGCCTTGCAGTATTCATTAGAATTTTTAATGTAAGCCCCATTTAGAGCACAAGGGGAGAAACCCGCACAGGTGTCACAGGGCTCCCCCAGCCCAGAGTGACCAGTTTGGTCTTTCTCCTTGACGCACCTTCACCTGCTCACAGCTCTCCGCAGAGATTAGGGTCTTTCCCTGTGCAGAAATCTTTTTTCCCTCCTTGTGTGCCGAGCGCCGCAGTAATAAATTACTGAGAAATTCAATGTACATCCCTTTGTTCTCCCTGCCAGATAATTCAATTCATTTTAGCCTGGCTTTACATTCCCAGTGATGAATGCATTGACTGTGCAATTAAAGGGCCAATGCATTAGAACACTAGGAGTTGTACTCCTACACACACACACACACACACACACACACACGCACACACACGCACGCGCAGAAGCTGTGACCGTGCAGCAGGCCACGTATTTTTTTACTTTTTCTGACCCAAGTGTCGCAGCTCCCTTGGTTAAAGACACACCAAAAATGGAAGTGCTACAAACAAGCAGTTCATACCCTAAACAGATATGAGTCCACAGTTTCCTCCAAAAATTTTAATCATAGTTATCAACGACAGAAATCAACCATGTTCGAATGCCCTGCTGCAGCAAGCTTTTCAAATCTTTCAACTGTCAAAATATTACTAGAAAATAACTTCAATGAAATGAGTGGCAATAATAACAAGATAAAGAATATATCCATGCATAAAGAGAAAAATGTTGTCCACATAACTACAAAAACATACAAATGTTGGTTTGAACTGAGTTAATATGTTGGCACAGTGTGAACATTCATTTCCCACATAGCGAAAAAAATACCTGACACATCTATAAATTCTTTATAGTGAATGGAAACATCATGTAACCCCAACTGCACTGATACGAGTGTGTGTCGAACTGTAAACAGGGAATATGGCCATGCTACATGTTTGGTGGAAGCTGCCCTGCAGGTAACCAAGGCTGCTGGACGGATGTGAATTATGGCCATATCAGAAGTACATGTCAGATCTGTTCACCAGGAGCAGGAATCAGCATGCTCCAAAAAATTACACGGCACTATATAATAACAGATGAAGTATATAAAGCTTAAAAAAGGTGTTTCCTAAACATACTGAAAAGATACAGGTTCACCTTAACATAACTGTGCTTCTTTTAGTACTTCCTTCCTTAATGGCATTAGCGTCCCTTTCATGGTGTACCCTGTAGGACCTCCACAATCTAGCATTAGGACAAGCATTTATTTATAAAGAATTGATGAACTGATGTAGGGATAAATGAATGAACAGATTACAATATTGGGGAATATAATTTTGAAAACATTGCTTTCCTTCCTATGTCTATTAGGCAGATCTTAAAAGTTTCAGCTTGCCAAATGCAGGTGAAAAATCTTTCTTTAAGGGATTTCATCAATGTATTGCATTATAGTAAATATCTGCAAATGAAGCTGACAGAATTTCACTTTCAAATACTAATAAGCACTAAAGCAGCATTGTATTTAGGTGAAACATTCAATTTGAGCATTTTATACAGAATTAAATACTCTGCTCAAAACTGCTCAATACCTTCATCTTTCAGAGCTCTATAATAAAACACTTTCTATGGCATTTTATACAGAGAAAAGTGGGATGGGTCCAGTAATATGCATGTAATTTGTGACCTCTTTGACCTTGAGCACTAACACTCAACTGTAAGCCATGTCCTTCATAACCCCTTCCTCCTCAGTCTCTTCTTTGACTTCCAGCAGCTTGATGAATGCTCAGCTAACAACCTTCAACACTGCCAGTGTTTGGTTTGAACCTTCCTTTTGCACTCTGGGTCATAGTGAGCAAGTTCATCAAGGAGACGTAGAGCTTTGGATTCTGGTTTTCCCTCTGAACCTCCAAAGTGCACAATGTGAGCGACTAATTAAGAGTTAGGACAATGTGGTTTTAATTTGGGACAGTGCAAGTCAAGTAAATGTCCATATTGCCTATATTTTGTATTTTGAAATATAAATAATGAAACATTAAATGAAGTAGTTTGCACCATGAAACTTGCTTAACTTTAACTTGCTTCAGACCCATGTTTATTTATTTTAAGCATGGATGGTCATTATTTTCCTTGTCTACACCAATCAAAGTCTGATATCTTGTCAAGCCTTGAAGTCCTTTGTAAATTCATGAAGAGGCCAGCTACTACCCTATAATCCACTTGAAATTACAAATTAGCCAATCACAGAGTGGTGACAGGATGCCCCACCTACTTCAGGCATTTCAATATGGCACAGAGGCCAATTATAGTCAGACTCATGCAAAGGTAAAGGGGAGTCAACATGTTTAGCAATGAACATAAAACACATGTTAAGGGACCTTCAAGCTCTGACCAGTATCTGCATTAGGATTCCAGGAAGTATGCCTGTACCTCCTCTCCATGTGTGAGAACTCTGGGATGGACCTGCTAGCTGCCCACTGCTCTAAAGGCCTGCTTTGATTAATGGGATGCTTGCAAATGGAGCCCTTGAAACAAAAAGCTGAGATCATAGTGAGCAGAGATAAGGACTGCTCCAGTCAAGTTCACCATCATCCCTCTTTGGCTAATGACCTTTACTGTCAGTGGGAAATGGCTGGGCAGCAGGTAGGGGAATTCAGAAAACTGTGCCCTGACACGAGCATTTATTCTGCAAATGAAAAGGGGTAATTGTGAGGGAAAGTGACACATCGCTGTTCTTTGGAATAAATAAAAATTCAGGAACTGCCTTAAAATATGGACAATGGTATTACTGATTTAATTTAAATACCCTTCAATTATCCAGACTCCCAGGGTCCTTTGGTGAATGCTAATGCAGCTGTAATATCACCACAGTGAAAGAGGAAACACACTGTGGAAGTGAGATTATATACTGCGTACATATATATATACATATGACACTGTGGACAGAGCACTGTCCCCCCAGCACGTGGGCCTGTACCCTAAAACTTCAGATGACCAAAACCATGTTTATTTTATTGTTGTCTTTTGGTTCTTTAGACATTCCTTCACTCCTGCATTCTGCACAAGAATGATGTTGCACTTGTTTGTTCACTAGTGAGCAGTAAGGGAACAATTTTCAACCGTTTCATTTCCAGAATGGCCCCCGAGGACTGCAGGTTATAAAGTCGGTACTGAAATGCAGAGGCATTTCACCGGTGGTGGCTCAATGTCAGAATATGGAGTATCAAGAGTGCTTTGGGGAATGTCAGCTGTCTTTGAGCAAGAAGCTGACATGGTGTGACATATGACGGCATAGTAGAACTTGCAGAGAATGCTGTAATGTAGGAAACACGGGCTTGTACAATAGCAAAACAAGGTGTCTGCTAACCCATATTTTATGTTTGCAGCTGAACTGCCAGAGGGCTGTCACCTGTCGTATGCTTTTACATATTGTCCCACCACGATTACCCAGTATTCTAGGGGAGTAAACTTTTTGTAGGTATGAAGCAGTCCAATCATGTGTACAGTGAATTTGATCTTTCACATGAAGTTTACTTTGCACAACCAAATTTGCAAATTGCAGAAGAAAAGAACACAGTTTTTTAAATATACTTACTGTATGTGAAGACAAATTTATGTTTTTTGCAGTAATCAACTCTTCTCAGCAAATTAATCTGGTTAGAGAATGTATGGCAATTTTCATCTCCATTTTCACCAATCAGAGATTTGTACATTATGGGTGCTGGCAGTGCTGTGCACAATAGTTCTCAAAAAGGTCTTTTCATATTCCATTTGAAAGGGAGCTGACTCCGTGTGCTACTCTTGTTTTAGATCGTAGTTGTTTGAAGGATTGGTCGCTTTCTCATTCGACTACCAAGCCTCATGAACCTGTGTCAGTGTTAAGCTCAGGTGTGCTGTGTGCTTGTGCTTGACAGAGCCTTGTCTTTTACAGATATTACTGGTTACTGCAAAGGCAGTTCTGTTTACATGATCCTTTAACACTGAAGGCATCTTTAACAGAGACGTGAGATCATGCTGCTCCTTTGGTACCCAACCCACATGTATGTGGTAGGGAAGCAGTCTAAAACCAGGTACCATTGTTTCACACACTCAGCAGGTGGAATGTATCCTGAGGATGTTGCAATCTGACGCACCTGCTTCACATCAAGGCGCACATATAAGGAGCACCATTTCAAGGACACACTTTGGAATCTCTTCAAGGAGAATGCTTCAGCATTAAGACCCTTTAAGATCTTCCAGATCTCAAGTTTTCTGATTTGTAGAACATGATTAAACTCTGCAACTGGGCTCCACCTATCCAAGCTTTCAGAGTGGTCCTTTAAAGATCAGACGGCAGAAGATTCCGCCTTCCTATTCTTCTTCTTCCATCAGAGTTACAAAGGCATAAAAAACCTCTGCTTACTGCCACACCTTCCATAAGTGAGTGCGATCACAAATTGATTTGAAACGGGTAGGGGGTGGGACTTAAACATGTATCACGAAAGGTGTGCCGTCTGGCCAACAAACAAGGGTGAACTCATACAGTCATATTCAAGCAACCTGCCCTCAAAGGTAATGACAACACAAGCACCACTGCTGTTGATTCATTGCCATATCCTGAAGAGTTTCTAGCCACTTACTCCTTCCTATGGACTCAGTAGAGTTTGACAAGATGCGGACTGCTGTTGCAGCACAAGGGACACGTCTCGGGAGCCACGCCAAACCCTCTGAGAGCTGTCAGAATCGGTGGGAGAAATTCTGCGGCTCTTACAAAATGGGACAGGGGGTGTCCCCGAACCAAAGACTGACCAGGAGCCAATACCAGTGCTGCCCACCTCAACCCTAATGCTGTTCCCACTGCACTCTGATCCTTGGCAAGCCACACCCCTCTGATACAATGGTTCCCTGGAAAGATGCAAAGGCTTCTTGCTCCAATGCAAGTTTGTATTCTCCTCTGTATATATATCTGGATACCTTGGACATTAGCTGCATAACTTATATTATTTCACTCCTCACAGGGGTTGCATTAGAATGGGTCACCACTGAGAGGGAACAGCCACATATTTCAAACGTCACCTATAAGCAGTTGCACGCATCAAAAGCCCTGATGTCTAAGCCAATGAACTAAGTAAGTGCTATCCTTCCTTGCAGTTAGTGCTACCTGTTAAGATTTGCTGAGATGAAAACATACTATGTGCCCATGCGCTGGTAGGCTGTAGGGTAACAGGAAACTTTATAGATTATAATCTGGCACTTTTTAAAGGCATACCAACCCAGGAATGTGAGATCAGGTGTCATATTAGCACACTGTATGGTCATCCTCTGAGTTCTAGTACTGTGGATAGAAGAACAGTTGGTTGCAGTGCACATAGGGGCGTGTCATACAGAGAAGCTGTCTCATCTGTCCCCTCAAATCTCATTAAGTCACCTAAAAATCCCATTATTTTACGTTTTCTGTGCTTGAGCATGCATTATCCTATTTTCTCGTGGAGCTCAGGGGAGTTTGTCTCATGGGAAAGGCAATATAGACATACCTGTTTGCATTTGCTCTCTCATGTGATGTCCGTAGAAATGCCTGATCCCAGGGACCTTGTGAACATCTCTCTGAGTACCAGAATTTATCAGAAGTTTTTAATAAGACTAGAGCTGCCGCACTAACTCCACATCATTCCTGGGATCGTGCTATTATTACCAGGCACTACACCCCATAGGGAGCACATTTATCCTTTTTGTAGGACAGAACACCTATCCACGGAAACCTATATACAGGAAGCTTTAGCAGCAGGCATTATTTGTCCCTCTACGGGTTCAGATGGATTCTTTCTCATTGCAATAACAGATGTTGGGCTCTGCCCTTGTATCGACTGTCGGGGTTTAAATGCTATAACAATTGAATACCCTCACCCCTTGCCTCTGATCACTGTGGCACTGGAACAAGTGAATGAGTCCATCATTTTGTAGCTCATATAACTTCATATTCACTACCGGGGTGAGTGGAAGACCACATTTAGGACCTCTTTAGGCCATTATGAACATCTCGTTATGCCATTTGGTTTAATGAATGCACCCACCATTCTTCATGCATTTGTCAATGAGGTCCTCCAAGATATGGTTAACCAGTTTTTCTTGGTGTACCTCAATTACATCCTGATATATTACATCATATGACGAGCATGTGGATCATGTTTGACATGTGCTCAGCCGCTTTTTAACACATGGCCTGTTTGTGAAGGGGGGGAAGTTTGTTCCACCAATCCTCAATAACCTTTTTGGGATTTATCATAAGGACCCAGGGTATCTCCATGGATCTGGCTTGGGTGACCGTGGTTATTGCTGGGCCCCGATCCCAAGCTATTAAGGAACTTCAGCGCTTCCTAGGCTTTGCAAACTTTTCCTGATGATTTATTAGAGGATTCTGCTCAGTGGCAGCTCTGCTCACAGCCTTCTTGAAAGGAGGTCTGACCAGGGTTCGATGGTCCCCAGAGGCAGACACAACATTTTGGGTATTGAGAGGTTCATATCAGCCCCTGTACACTACCATTCTGACCCTAAGAAACAGTTTATAGTAGGAGTAGAGGCTTCCCTGGTTCCCTTTCTTGGAGTTGGGGCGATCATATTGCAAAGGCGTGGTAGACACACACACATTTCCATTTATTTATTTAGTAGATGCTTTTCTCCAAAGCAACTTACAATAGATACTCTGTAGTGTTACCAGCCCACACACCTTAACACACACAATTTCTACAACTGCTTGTCCTGAGCGGGGTCGCTGCGAGCTGGAGCCTAACCCGGCAACACAGGGCGCAAGGCTGAAGGGGGAGGGACACACCCCAGATGGGACACCAGTCCGTCATAAGGCACCCTAAGTAGAACTCAAACCCCAGACCCACCACAGAGCAGGCCCTGGCCAAACCCACTGCATCACCACGCCCCCCACAAAGGCATGGTATCCCTACTAAATTATACCGCTGTGCCTATTCCTCACAAACTGTTGCAGGCTGAGCGTAACTATGGTGTAGGAAATGGAGAGCTCCTAGCAATAAAATTAGCCCCAAATGCATTCTTGTCCACATTAGGAGTGTGTATTTGCCTGACGCTAATGGGCAAGCGGAAAGGATCAACCAGGACATTGGTCACTTTCTCAGTAGTTATTGTAGTCAGAACCAGGTGAACACCCTTCCAGTGCATCTTGGGCTATCAACCACCTTTGTTCTCCTGGTTGCCAATGCCTAGTGACATGGCATGAGCGAGTCATAGATGACTGGTATCGTCCCATCCAGGACACCTGAACATCTGCACATGTTCAATTACGGTGAGCTGTCAGGCAGCACAAGGAATATTCGAATTGGAGGTGCCGTACAGTCCTGTGTCAACCAAGCCTGAGTACGAGTCTCTACTAAAAACATTAAGTTATGACTGCCTTCTAGAAAACTGAACCCCCCGTTAAATCGGTCCATTCAAAATTCTATGACGGATTACCCTGGTCACGTACAGCTTACAGTCGCCCTCCACCACTTCTGGATACACCTCACGTTCCATGTGTCCTTATTGAAACCTGGTTGCACTTCAACGCTCCAGTTATTCACATCGGCCTCGCTTCTTCCACCGATTCATGTAGCTGGGTCTCCAGTGTATGCAGTGAGGTCTGATTCTCATCATCATAACTATCAGTTGTTTTACCTTGTGGACTGGGAGGGGTATGGCCCAAAGGAGCAGTCCTGGGTGGCAGCCTGTGATATTGTTGATCCTGCTTTAATCTCTGATTTTCACAGGACTCATATGGATCACCCGGCACCCCATTCGAGGGACTGTCCACTGTCCTGGAGACGTTGCATGGATGGATCTCTTGGGGTGGGGGTAGAGACATTGTCACACTCCTAACTGGTGAAACTAATTATGAGGGCAGCAGAATTTGACGTGCCTGCTTTACATCAAGGCGCACATATTAGAAGCTCAATCACAAAGACACACTGCAGAATCTCTTCAAGGAGAAGGCTTCGACATGGCCCTTTGAGAACTTGTTGCTTCACAGAGAATTTGTCTAATCTCTAACAGTGTCTATGACTTTTATTTGTCTTTTTGCACATTTCTCATATCTCTATATAAAGTTTTTTTCTGGATCGCAGATGATTCCAGTTCCACAGTTTACAACATAAAGCCACAAATGGGAGCAGTATGAAGCCCTTTCTGACCAAAACAATAACTTCCTTTTGACTTATACAGTACATCATGAAAGAAACTATTTGTCAGGAATCCGTTCTGAAAAACAGAAGCCTGAAAAATTTTGAGTGGGACATTATTTACCACACTGTTGGCTCATGGTTCTGATAGCTTGTACCCTCTTTTCCATCAGCAGGAACTTTTTGTGTTTATATTAGAAGAGGTAGTATTTCCTTGGGGTGAACTCTAGAACCATATAAGCATTTCAGGGAAGACACCTCCCTTTGCCTTTTTCCAAGTGAGGAACTGTTTGTTTCTGTACAGTATTTACTCCATATCTCTATGCTGGTGGTTCTTGGTTCCACTGGGACTGGAACCTCCAGCGCTGTGGTTGTTAACAACCATGGTTAAATTCCCTGTACGTGTGGATATAGATGAGCCAACAGTGTTGTCTGGGTGGGGTATACTTGGTCTCTAGGGGTCATGAAAAGTGCCTTTAACACCTTTCTGTCCCCAGACCACTCTTACCCCTCCTAAGCCAGATTCCGGGGATTTATCCAGGGTGAGTTCCACAGTTTGGAATGAGATGAGATTTAAACTCCAGTGGCATTCCTTGTCTTACCAGGATGCTATGGAAGAAATTAAGAAAAAAAACATTTGTTTGGATTTGTCTCTTGCTTCTTCCTGCCAGAAGACAGTGAAGGATGATGGTGGATTTACAAGAGACACATCACAGGGGTTATCTTGTGAGAGAGAGAGAGAGAGAGAGAGAGAGAGAGAGAGAGAGAGAGAGAGAGAGAGAGAGAGAGAGAGCGCAGCTGGACTTCAGCACCTGGCTAGATGAGGCCTGACACAGTTCATAAAACTAACACCAGATGGGATCGCGGTGCCGGTTCTTTCAGAACCTGTGCAACCAAGGAAGGAAAAAATGCTAATGGAAATCAGGCCAATGCCTGCAGTCATGAAATATCAGGAATCCAAAACAGAGGTGGGGGAGGGTAGCCAGTGCAATGGTGCATGCTTTCAACACATAATTCTCACAAAAGGGCCACTTCAATAATTCATCACTCTCTCCACACTCAGCCCCTCTCACCAGCCTCTGGGCAACAGCTAATAGATTTCAACACCCTTGAAACAGCCCTGAGGAAATGACTGGGGATCTAGGATGCAAAATCAGGCTTAAAGGGATGGTCTTGTTGAGGAGGATGGCTCACACGCCTGATTGAGCCTTTGAATTTGTTTGTAATGAAGATTGCGCCAATCACATCACCTTGTCCAGTGTTTTATTGGTGTTTTCTGTTCTGTAATGATAAACAGGAGTCAACATGTTTTAATTATATATACTTATTCCTCCATTCATTTATTTACTAATTTTAAATTTGGGGTTCTTTATGTTTCTGTCACATTTCATGTAAACCATGTGTAAAATATGGATGGAAGCAACCATATGAAACTTTTTCTCTTAGAAACAAACTTTTTATAAATCCAGTATATAAAGCAAAACATGAATTGCATTTGATTGTTTTGCTGAAGCTTTTTTCCAAATCTGAACTCAAGCCCTTCAGATGTGAAGCTGTATGCTAGCCATTACTCCAAATGTTGCCTAACATGGAGAGTAATTGTATTATGACTATTTTGGGTTTTTAAAAATAACTGAAGCAATTGAAAGGCATTTGAACATTTGAGTACAGCAATATGTCCATAATGTAAACAAAGGTTTATAGGATTTTTTTTACAATACTTGTATCACATTTTCCTACTTGTAATTAAAGAGAGTTAAACTACAGTAAAGTATGAAATATATATCTTCTTGTTCTCTGACATCAGACATTGTTTTTTACACAATTTTCCATACACACACTGAAGCGACTGTACTGCACCTTTATGTCTTGTGTATCAATTCAATAATTGTCTTACTGATCAGCAAATCAAATGCAATGCCAATTCTGAACTTTTAATAAATAAGAAATCTATATAATGATTTAAAAATATATATTTTTAAAAACTTTTCTTTGTTAGAGTGGGGCATGGGAGCTTGGTGGCTCTGGGGTTCGAGCCCTGGTTGGGGTGCCTTGTGATGGACTGCCATACTGTCCTAGGTGTGTCCCCTCCCCCTTTGGCCTTATGCCCTGTATTGCCAGGTTAGGCTCCAGCTTGTCATGACCCTGCTTGGGACAAGCGGTTGTTGATGATGATGTTAAGGTAAAATCACAGTATATAACAGTACCAGCTGAAAGTTTAAGTGTATTTCCCAGAAACTATCCTTTCAGGAGGCATTTGGTTAATAGGAGCAGGAAATGAGCTGACATATCTTCCGAGCTCTTCTGCAGCAATTCCAAGAGACATAGGGCATTTGTGAGCTGCTTTGCTTTGACTCATCTGTCCATCTCATCCCATACAAATATTGCCCAGGGTGCTCAGTGTTGTAATTTTGGCTGGAACTATACATTTTTAATGTTGGCCCAAATTACCTAGAGCGGTCCAAAGTAGGTAAGGACCGAGTTTACATTTTTTTAAAAGTTGTTCAATAAAACTCAGTTGAAATTCAAATGTTACAGGCAATTATACAATTTTACAAGGTGTGATAGTGGGCACAGAAATGACCTACATGAAAACAGTAACGTAAGCAGCACTTATTGTTAACTAGAGCAAGCCTGCTGGCAGCTGCAGAAACAAAAGCAAAAAAACTCCCAACTACAAAGAAAAGAAGAAAAAATAAACCTCTGGAGGTGTAAGTACCAGTGGCAGCCCACCACCTTCTGGACATTCTACAATGGAAAAAGAAGAGGTCTGTGGATGTGTCTAATAAAAAAGACCAGAACAACTACCAAGACTGAACCACAATGTATGGAAGGCAGATTCAATGTGAAGGCCAGCTGCTGTAGATTCTCTTTGTAAACAGAATCTATAGGTGGGAGTAACATTATTACAGGAAAGGTACATTTATTTCCCTGTCACATAATGTTTAAAATTGATGAGACCAACACTGGAAAGTTCATACACTAACTGTGAACAGTGAATTGCTTTTCAAACAGTCACCCCTTACCAGGACTGAATCGGTCTTCATTCCTCATCACCTTATGTGCTATACACCACTCCGTTTAGTCACTGGTTCTCAACTATTTTGCCTCTGCTGACGTCACTGTTTTGGCTGTGAATAGACAGAGAGCTGCGGGACACGGTGGTGCAGCGGGTTTCATCTGGGCCTGCTCTCTAGTGGGTTTGGAGTTCAAGTCCTGCTTGGGGTGCCTTGTGGTGGACTTGCATCTTGTCCTGGGTGTGTCCCCTCCCCCTCCAGCCTTGTGCTCTATGTTGCTAGGTTAGGCTCCAGTTCACTGTGACCCCACTTGGGACAAGCGGTTTTAGACTGTGTGTGTGTATATATACGGAGAGATAGTTAATAATCAGTGGCGCTGCAGTAATTTCTCCAAAAGGCATTGTATGAGCTATAGGAAAGGCTCTGTGTTTAGGCCTCACCCCACTTGATCTTGTGATGAAGCATCAATAGGAAGAGTGTGTCTACATTTATTTATTTAGCAGATGATTTTCTCTAAAGCAACTTCCAATGGACTCTATGTAATGTTACATGAACCCACACACCTTATTCACCAAGATGACTTACACTGCTAGATACACTACTTAGAAAGTGTCACTCAACCATACATCAGTGGAACTTGCTCCATCCCTCCCTGCCTGTGTGTACATGCATGCTTGCTGGTGTGCCCATTTTTGAACATGTTTATTTGTGTGCGCCTCCATAAACTTGTTTTACTCACTATTTTGGGGACTTTTTTGAAAAAACCCTGAAAATAGATATTACGGGAATGCTTGATGTGACAAAATTTATTTTTCAGCTTTAAAAAAAAAAACCACAGAAACTTTTTGTTGCCTTTTATTTTTCAGTTTCATTTCAGTGGGTGAGGGGATAATTTATTGCCTTAATCTGAGTAAAATGCACAAAAATACAATGAAAATTTTTGTCTGTTTTGTCCTCTGCTGTCTGTCAGTTGTGTTTCTCCTCCGTTCACTTCTCTCCTGTTATCCCTGCAACTGGTAAATCATTCAGGTGGCAGCTGAGTCCAAGGCTTGAGTTTCCTCTGTTAGCCATAGAGCTGTGAGGCCTCCTGTTACCCTATATACTTCTCTACGCTCCACCCCAACCCCCTCTCCCTCACCTGTTCATCTTTAATTCACTCTGGTGTCTCTACGAGCCCTGTGGAAAGCTCATATTCTCTCTAGTATCTGGACCAAGTGTTCATGGGTCTCTCCAGCTTCAAAAACGTAAAGGTGTCCATGGACATGCAACATAGACAGAAACCACCTTGCTCCCTTTATTTGAATGAATTCCCTCCCACTTGGTGGAATAAAAAGCACCTCCTGCCCTTCCAACCGCCACCATAAATTAGGCATAGTCTGTCATGGGACGTGACTTTACGCTTCAAGGAGCATGCCCGGACACTTGATGGGGGCCAGGCTTACACACATCCACAAGCACAGCCATTTTATGTACATATTGAAAATCATAGAGCTGAGATGAAATTTAGCTGACATTACCAGTATTTCCAATTTTGACATCATCATCATCATCATCATTATCAACACCTTCCACCCCTTCTGGGGCATAGGCCACCAACAAGAGCTCTCCAGGCGTCTCTGTCCTGTGCTGTCTTCTCTATCTGGCTTCAGGTGTATCCCAGCATTCTGGTGTCAGCTTCAAGACTCCTGTGCCAGGTGTTGTGCAAACGTCCCCTTTTTCTCTTTTCCTGGGGGTTCTTGTGCTTGTCTTATGATGCTGATGTTTCGTTTGCGCAGTGTGTGGCCAATCCCTCTCCATCTTCTTTTTAGTATTTCCTCCTGAATTCCTATTTTTGACATATGCAGTATATATTACAGTAAAACCCAGATTTAATGTGCCCCGATTTACCACGAATTTGGATATAACGCTATTGAACCCTTTTTTTGCTCTTTCCAGAATGTGAGAAACTACATTGAATAGTTGAAAAGCTGCCAAAGTTTACAAATTTAGCAAACTGTCTTACAGCAGAGGGGGTGCGGTGGCGCAGTGGGTTGGACCGCAGTCCTACTCTACGGTGGGTCTGGGGTTCGAGTCCCGCTTGGGGTGCCTTGTGACGGACTGGCGTCCCGTCCTGGGTGCGTCCCCTTCCCCCTCCGGCCTTACGCCCTGTGTTGCCGGGTAGGCTCCGGTTCCCCGTGACCCCGTAAGGGACGAGCGGTTCTGAAAATGTGTGTGTGTGTGTGTCTTACAGCACAAGTGGGTTAGAAATGCTGAAATGCCTATAACAACAACCATTGATTTGTGGAATTCTTTAATTAAAAGGTAATATACTTGCCAGAACGTAAACGTGCAAATAGGGGTGATTTAAAATGTTTGGTCAACATTTGGTCAGTTTGAATGCTGAACCCTAATTCAGTGTGACACCACTTTTTTCTCTATGATATTTTATGGACCCTAACGATTGCATTATAACAGGGTTTCACTGTACTGTATTTGTGCTACAGTGCTGCTCAAGATTCCTTAACCCTGTTGACACAATGGTGGCAACAAGGGCCCTGTTTTTTCCCCATCAGGCCTGCTAATCAATAGGTTGGCTCTAAGAAGGAAATGGATGGCCAACAACCTGGTGCTCCCAGACCAATCCTACACCTCCTACCCGATAATCTCTACTAGTCAATAAGACAATCTACAGAGATGAGATTTCTCTCTTTTGTGGAAGCAAAGCTAATTTTAATCTGAGAAGACAGTTATACATAGAAAACTCCAACTACTTTATAAACAATAATATGTCAGCTGTCCTGGAGTCAGTTCTTTCTTTTTCATGGATTTGTGTTTTTTGGGGAAGAAAATTATTCTTCCTCTTTCCTCCTTTACCCTAGCATGCACCCCATCTGTGGGTTGACTTATCTATCTATCTATCTATCTATCTATCTAAAAAATGTGTATATATAGTACAGTACAAGTATCAAAGAGGGATAAAGGCTATTGACATCTACTGTAGTGGCACTGACAGGCCAGTATGAAACAAGAAACCAAAATCTATCAGGGTCTACTAAACTGGAAAGTGGCTCATGAGAGAACTCCAAACCTACCTGGGAAGATACTAGTTTAATGGCTGCCATGTTTTCTAAGCAGAATAACTGGAAGGGAGGAGGCCACCAGATTTTGTCTTGTTGTAGAAATGTCTCACGTGATTCACATGCAGTTCTGGGAACAGGAAAAGATGATGTGTCCACTCTAAGGCTCTTGCCTATATTATGTTCTATGCAACCTTGTCAAAAAATACTGTACCTTGGTACAACATGTGTCTGTGACATCAGGAGAGTTAGCACATATACTGGGGTGGTCACAGTAGCAGGATAGGCAGGCTGTAAAAGAGGGGCTTGTTGGCTTGTGCTTCAGTACCTAACAACATGAATAATAACACTGTACTTACAGAAAGAGGTCTGGATTGCATCAAAAATAATAAGTGCCTGCTCGGCCCTCTGTTTCCCTCATTTTCACACACGCACACACACACACATTCCCTTTTGCACACTCACATCTGCTCTCTTCCTTGCCTCAGTGCTTTCCACCTTCAGCAGTGTATGTGTGTGTGTATGTGTGTGTGTGTGTTTGTGTGTGTGTACCTTGCTGGGCAGTCTGAGTAGGAGATGCTAATGAACTAAATAAACACCCAGCCAGGCTGCATTACTAACCCAGCAGTTACTTGAAATTTTTTTATTTATTTAGCAGATGCTTTTATCCAAAGCAAGTTCCAATAAACTCTATGTAGCATTATCAGCCCACACACCTTATTCACCAAAGTGACTTACAATGCTTGATACACTACTACAAAGGGTCACTTATCAGTGGAACACACTCTCTCAATCACTCACACACTATGGATTAACCTGAACAGCATGTCTTTGGACTGTGGGAGGAAACCCATGCGGACACAGGGAGAAAAGGCAAACTCCACACAGACTGAGCTGGGATTGAACCCATGTTCTCACACACCCCCAGGTGCTGTGAGAGCACAGCACTACTTGCCATGCCACTGTGTTGCCCATATGGAGCATCATGTGCTAAACTCTACTTGGGGGTCTGCTTGTGCCATGTGCCATTACTATGATTTTGTCTTCTTGACCGCACCCATCCCTCTATCCTTTGTGGAGGTGAGGCAGGGAGGAGGAGGGGTGGGCCTATAGCTCACACATCCTTGCCCCACTAACTTGGTAGTCATACTGGAATGATGGGGTGAGAGGCTCATGTTGTTGTCTCAGTCCCTCCATTTCCACACCAGCCACTTCATTCAATCCATCCAAAATTGCCAAGTCTTCTGATTTCTCTTCTGCCTCCCAAACATCTCTGTTCTCTCTCCTTGTCTTTTTCTTTCTTTCTTCTGAAAAGGCTATTGAGTCAATGCAGAAGATAAGTGAATGCACAGAGGTCTTCGTATCTTGGCTTCAACCTGCTCTGTGGAAGTACGTGAGTGTGTGTGAGTGAATGTTGAGCTGTGCTGCTTCAGTGAGTGTGCTGGTTACACACTGGGGGTACACAGCTTTGCAGCTCTACATGAGCTGTTTCAACTGAAATTGTCACTCTGCACTTAGACAAAGCGAGGAGGAAATTCTGCAACGTGCATGTCTCTACTTACCAGAAGAAGAGGAGTTGAGGACTTAGTTGTGTCGGGACTGAGATACAAATGGAATAGTAGAAATCCCAGTAGTGCCTGAGAGAAGCAGAGAATGTGTCCCAGTTATCCTTTTCCTCAATCTTGACTAAAAATACTAATTTTAAAACAAATGTGTGAATTCTGTTATTTTATTTAGAAAATCATAGAATTCAGAGCAAACAGTCCAATTTTGTGGCCCAGGAATGCAGAAAAAGTTACTATTCAAACTAAAGGTAATTACATCTGATTTCTGATAATTCACCTTATGAAAACTTGTTCGGGAACTCATTATCTTCCTAAGGTGAGAAAAGGCCCTATCTCTGTGTAATTCAAAGACTCAATATTTACAACATTTTTATGTAAAAACTCATTTACAGTGTCATGAAATGGAATTTTCACACCTCCCAAATTTCTCTCATTTTTCAGCTCTTTCACATTAAATTTACTCATATCTTTTTATTATTTCTATTAGGGTATGAATAGAGTCTGAAAGAGAAAAAAACTGTCCAATATTCATTTTACATCATTTCCTTGGTGTGAAAATTAATGAATTGTCCAGTCATAGGTGTGGGAAAAGTCATTGTTCCCAACTTTAATTAAACCTAATTAAGGGGGCAATTAGAGTCACCCATTTACATTTATTCATTTTGCAGACAGTTTTCTCCAAAACGACATACATCTCATAGAAAATACAATGTGTGGGTTACATTAGAAAGTGTCATGGTCACCACACAGCAGAGAGGCGACAGACCCAGTTTTAGACACACAGGTTTTATTCAAGGGGTGTGTGAAATCTTGTGGTCAAAAAACAGGCAGAAAGTCAATGAGGAATGAATGTTGTTTCAGGGAGAATTCAATGGGCGTAGTCAGACAAGCCATGGGTCAGGAAAACCAGGGAGCCGAAGGCACACTGCAGACAGACACGGGAACAGGGAATACAGAGGAACTCGAGTACGGAGGCTCTGCCACTGCAGTTAAGGCAGACTGAACTGAGGTTCCGCGAGCCGCTGAGTTCGGTGCAGCCCTTTATACTTCTGTTGCAGGTGTCTCTGAGTTGTGTGGGAGTGGGGGTGTGACAGAAGAGACTTAGATGCAAATGCGTGATTCTGAAGTACAGTTAATTTGTTATTTTCCACCGTATGAACCAATGTACATCATGTGAGTAGCTGCATAAAACTTTATCTGAATATCAACAGTTCCTAATCACATTCCTAATAATAATTAAAAAATATACATTAATTTAATTTACATTAAACGAGTAACCACGTGCAAGTTATCTGTTGTTCGACAGATATGATCTAGAAGTTATAGAGTATGAATATAGAGCATGAACATTTACACATTACATGAACTGCAGAGATCATGGGAGAAGTGAGTCTGGAAGAGGTGAGTTCTAAGACCATTTTTAAATGTGAACACAGATTCAACAGTCCTGAGTGAGACTTCTCCCTCTCACTCCATATTGGAGCCAGAACCAAGAACCTTTGTGCCTTTGCTTCATGCTTTTGTATCGTGCTTTTGCATTTGAATGGAATCAGGCCTGATTTGGGCCAGCACTAACAAAAAGATCTCATAATTTTTAATACTTTGTTAATCCTTGCAAGCCATGGGACGCGGCTTGGCCAGGTCCTGCTCTTTGGCGGGTCTGAGGTTCGAATCCTGCTTGGGGTGCCTTCTAACAGACTGGCGTCCCGTCCTGGATGTGTCCCCTCCCCCTCCAGCCCTGTACCCTGTGTTGTCGGTTTAGGCTCTGGTTTACCACAACCCTACTTGGAACAAGCTGTTTCAGCCTGTGTGTGTGTGTAATCCTTGAAAGGAAGTTCCCAAAAAACTGCCTAATATAGCAAATTGAAACTGAACAATTACTTTTTCACAGAAATATATAATGTCATTATTTTTTTGCTCAGTTGAAGGTTTTGATCTAAAGGATGTCTTATTGTACCAGTTCTATTTAAATATCATCTTGAGAGTGCAACACAAGATGTTTCACTGAAGGTGAACCGGCAGTAATCAGGTTTCATGCCTCAGTCCTTAACCACTATTACACATTTCCTGGCTAAATCAGGCTTAAATCACACAGAATACACTGTTCAGAATGTGAGACAGAAGGATTCACTATGGCTCCCATCATTCAGTCATTCTGCTTCTGTTTCTGGGGCAAGTACAGACCCGTGTTGGAGGTTGTAGGTCCAGTGATTACAGACATTATGAAAGAACCAGATTGTGCCCTTGCTTCCTATTTTTTGTTTAGAGCTTATTTAAATCAAGGCCGGTGTCACCTACTGAGCAATGGTTTATGGTTTATTAATCAATGGGCAGCCTGGCCTGAATTATTCATCTGGCTCCTTGTCTTTAATTTCTCCCCCACCTCGCTTCTCTGGTTCCATGCTCTGGTCCCAGCATGTTGGATAGGGAAGGTGGCACTCCATGGGTTTGAATCTTGCAGCCTGCCTCATTAAATAACAAGCTGGCTTACGTGGGACTGTGAGGACCCTCGGGAGTGGACATAGATAGGAGTGACTACCCCGCCACCTAACATACAAAATCAAATCAACATGGCTATAATAATAAAAGAATCTGTTTTAACTATTCTGAAACTATTTATCTATTCTGGTTTCCAGTATCAGTATGAGCGTAAAAAAAAATGTTTTCCCCTAAGAAAAACACATTCATTTTATAAATGGAGGTTGTTGGTCCAGTGATTAAAATTTAGTTTCCAATGACTGGAAGTCTCTCCAGACTGTCACAGAGATGCAGTCATTTTTTCAGTCTCTGGGGTTCATAGTGTTTTGTTTGAAGTTCTGGCTCCCTGTTGTACTGTAATTTTATTCTGCTGGATTTATGGGCATGGCTAAGGTGGGGGGTGCACATGGGAAAATGAGCAACTTGCTGTGCAGGAGAGTGTTGGTGCAGTGTTACACTCCCTGAAAGACAAGGAGGCCAAGCGGCTGCAGTAAGATACCTGAGACTGACACTAGAGCAGCAGGGAAAGAGAAAGCTTATCTAGAGGCCACAGACCAGTATGTGTGGATGAGCATATCAGAGAAGTGTGGCAGAGGCAGGAGGTCAAAATATCAAGTGAACTGAGGAGGATGCAGGAAAATCATATGGTGTGAGCCTCACAACTAGAAAGCACTGCAGGGACAAAAAGCAGAAAAAAGTGGACTACAACTTGTTTTTATTCGATCCCACGTATGGCACGAGCTGTGGATGGATTGTGGGAGGGACCCACTTTACTGCGCCACTACGGTACAATATAAGAGAAGAATTAAAAAAACATAACAGGATTTCTTGCTATCGTCCCATTTTCCTCCTTCTGCTTCTTTGTTTTCTTTGCTGGGCCATGTGGCAATAGGGTGAGTGGGAAGAATGTGAAATATTTTTAGGGTCCCAACCAAATTAAAAAAAAGAGAAGTATGGGATTTCTGGAGGAGAGATCTGTAATCACTCAGGGCCTTGAGGCCTGAGCCTGAGCCTGATGCTTTCACACAAGCATAAAGACTCCTTTGTCAGCATGCCTGAAACTTATACATTTATTAATTAATTTTACTTGTTTACTATTTTATCGTAAGTTGCAGCTCCCCCCCCCAAAAAAAAAAAAAAAAAAAAAAAACAGGGCAGAGTGATAATTATATAAGTCTAATTAGTTTCCAGGGATTAAAATTGATACACATTTGGGAGGGCTGGTTAGAAATGCAAAGAACTTGCAGGCGATTATGTTGTGGCGTAGGTGTAAATTGGAGTTAATACCTGAGATAAAAACAAATGGCTTAAAATTCCCAAATTGCATCCTCTGGCATGGGGATTTATCTACATGCTAATTATTAGCAATGCAAATACATTTCAAATAGCCTGGGAATGTCTCTCAGTGCTTTTCTTTCCTTTGCCCAATATGGTGATGCAAATGGACCTTCTTCTCCAGGCTGCCTGGGCTGAATATTTATCGATTTGTCATGGGCCACTGACACCAGAAAGAAGATGAAACTTAAATGAATAAATCTGCTAAGCTGCCTGCCCTACCAGGCATTTGTTATTATTTATGAGTTTCTCAGCAAAATCTTTAGAGACTTATGTATCATATGGTGTTAGAAGTTTTGAACTTTAGATGAAGAGTCCTTGATCAAAGGTTCAACAGCAGAGCAAAGTCTGAGACCTTAAGCAGGAACCTTTGGTTATGAGCCCAGGCCCATGCTGCCAGTACTATGTATAAGTAAATGTACATGTATATGTAAAAACCAATATGTACATGTAAACTCCCATATTATACAATCCTGTACTCTGTTGTGAAAGCCCTCCTCCAGAACAAGGTGTTCTCACTCATTCATTCAGTCCTTCACAACCAGTTTTTACATGAACACTTCAAGTTTAACACAAGAGCAAAGACTGAAGTCTGATGTAAAGAAAGGATTCTATTAGTGGTGCAACCATGGCTCATCAAAAAGTAAAACTCCTAGAAACCCATTCAACTATGTTTATACACCTATCTCTTCCCATCCCTCTCATTTTTTCTCAGCTTCAGTCTCCAGGTGCCTACAGGTATTACAGGTATTACAGTCTTTACACTGGAGATGTGCCCACAATAAGCAGACACACAAATTTCTGTAAAGTCTCAACATGCAGAGAAAACAGTACAACTCATTAAGCAGATGAAATACACACAAGTATGGAAAAAGATTTTTACAAAAATTTACAAAGGTGGACAAAAATTTTTACATTTCGGTTACATATATTCTTTAATTCACCTGCCTTTATTTCAGGACACAGTGATGTTTGTCTCTTCATTAGCAGCCAGTGATTCTTGTTTCCGTCTGGTCCCCAGATCTGCTGATCCATCCATCCTATTTTACTGCGTAGGTTCTTGTCACCAAAGCACTACATCCACCTCGTCTTACCATTTTAATTTGGTTAATTTGTATTTCCTGTCTTATAGCATGATAATAATTGTGAATTCTGATTTTTGTTTCTTTGATACAAATTTCTGAATTTTAAAAGTGCTTTGATTTTGTGGGACATGCTGCTCTGGAGTCCGTTTATAAAGCTGGGCAATGTAGGGTAAGTACTCTTAAGCAAGATACTACAGCTGGAGATGAAAATCAAAACTGACCTTTGGATCTAAACACAACAGCTCTAACCACTAAAGTGCCAGCTGTCCCACCATGGAAAGCAGATGGAACTCTTGAACCTTTTACTATTAAAAGACATCATAGTTTATTTCATTTTAGTTTTTATTAACAGTGTTGATGCTTCTTTTGAACAGTGCACAAAATACACATATAAGAACTAAAACTAGTTGTTGGTTTTGAAATTGTTGTTTTTTTCTGTTGATTTGTTTTTATACAATGTAAGAAGTATTTACATAGTATTTTCCAGACTTTTTTATGTGATGTTTCCAAACCTCAAAAGATATTTATTGTCTCTAAGCTGCTGCCACAATTAGTTGGGTCTAAAGCCCAATGCTATGAAAACCAGATTGAAGATTTCAAAAGGATTTCTTCCAGGACCTAGACACTAGACACCTAGACAGCTACCTAGAAACCTGTGAATACGCATAAAGTATATGCCTTTGGTTTCATGTTAACAGCCTCATCATAAACATGCTAGGTTCCCACACAGCAGCTATGGAAAGGTACATGGGCTTCTAGACACACAAAATATCATGGCACCAGTTCAAGATGATAATTTTGGTAAATTTTATCCCAGTCTAATCTGTATAGTTCTGTTTGAGCTCCACAGCAATTTCAGGTTTACAGCCTATACCAAGCATGTGGCTTTCCCTCAGTCTCCTCAAGATACAGCTTACACTTATGGAGACGGTCTAGTTTGTGTTCAGAAGCACAACTCTGAGGGGAGACAGTAGCTGTTGCACATGGGGGTAAGAAAACCATTCTTGTCCATGGATACCACCAGCTAGTTTGAGATTCACTCTGTCTCACTGAGGTCAGAACATCAGCAACACAATATACAGAAACTGAAATTCTGGTTGGAAAAGCTTCTGTGATACTGACAAGAAGTTCTTCAAAAGTCAAGTAATACACTTGCACTGCAATGCATTGCTTGTAAAATAATTTGACAAATTGTTTTCACCAAAGCTGATCTTTTCAGTATGCATTCTATTTGATAAATATGTGAAAACAAACCAATTACAGCTGGTGTGCAAAATTCAATTTGTGTACTCTCACACACCTCCACAGTGTAAACTAGTAGGGATTAAATTGCTCAACAAGAGGTTTAGGCTGAAAATCCATTTGAATTGAGTTAAGTAGCACCACAATTACCATGATCCGAAGATTGGTCCAAAAAATAGCTACTTTATGTCATTTACAGCGATTACTTCTTAGGCTGTAATGAGCTAAAGCCTGGAGTAATCCTGGAAATAATGGCATGGTAAAAGATGTCTCAGAAACATATGGTCAAACAGTGCTCCAAAATCTACTGGTCGATCAGTAGCATGGTCACAGGATACTTTGTTGGCTACCTTTAAACCATGGAGCCTTGGAGTCATCTTAGAGCTGCTTCTGGTTCAAAATGTCCCTGAACTTGGTGGAACAAGGCAGACTGGAACAATACATCTCCATACAATTGCCTGACCTCCGCCTGTCTTGTCAACGCTCACAGAATTCTCTTGAAAATAAACGAGCACTGCACCTGAGTCCACCGAGTCCGTCTCCTGAGTTCAGCATGACAATATGTAAGAATAGATGTTCCTACATAACGGTGAGAGTTTTCTAGATCAATATTTACAAAATGTTATCTATTCTTTTCTTGCTTTTTAAATGCTGCTTTGGCTGGTTTTTATTACAGGGGTCTGATTTTCCACCCTTTCCCACCCATATATGTATAGAAATAACAGGTCTATAGGTGATTTGGAATCAGACATTGTAGGATTATAAGAGATGTAAAAACAACAAACAAGAGATGTTTTGCTTTTAAAAAGTTATCTGCAGAAAAACCTACTATTACTTGCACCAAAACAATGAACAAAAGGATTTCCCTGTAATACATCTCAGTGTACTGATGGCTCTGTAGCTTTGCCATTTTCTGCTCTGTCTTCCTTTTCAACCTGCCACATGGACGAGGCCTGTTCTGAATTCTAACTTAGATTGGAGAGAGAGACAGAAAGACAGTGAAATGCAGGAGCATTCCCAGGTGAAACCTCTCCATGGTGTGTCTGTTTCACTCTCTTATTCTAATTATAGCCCAAGAAGCCCCCACCCAGTGTGTTGCTCCAGCCTCCACACTTTCCTCCACCCACTGCTCATAAACAGCATTGTGAAGAATGGTGCGCATCTCATGGTTGTAATGGAAATGGAAGCATACAGAGTTGTAATTAAGCCATTAAAGGATGGCTGGGATGGGAATGGAGAACAGTACAAGCCCTAACACATTACCCACCAGTTACTAACTGATTGGCCAAAACTGAACTGTAATTTGCTCCTTTGTCTAAAAACTGTTTCCCCCTGTTGCAGAATGTGAGCACACAATTCTTAGAATCATGGGCCTCAGATCTGAGGTCCACCCCTCCCCATGACAGCAGTGTCACTGCCGGGCTGATGCAGAAGGTCCAAGTGGACAGCAAGCAGAAATGGTGCAAGAAAGGAAAAAGCAACAACCTTTCCTGTGGATGAATCTATTGCCTGCTTTGCTCAGGGTGGCACAGCAAGAGCTATCTGACTCGTGTGCAAATTTAGCAGCTGGGGGGTTTCTTGGGCCCCAGGCTTTAATTATAATCGTGTGGCTCCCGTGAATCCATCCCAACAGGCTGTCTCTGTGGAGAGACTGGGCAGCACAAGGTGTCATGGGGCTGAGACACACAAACAGCTTTAATTGGTGCAGTACTATTTATAGATAACGCACCTCTTTCAGAACTGCTGGGTTAAGCCTGCCGAATTCTCTGTGGGAACAAAGGTGACTGGTAAGGGCCCCTGCCCATGAGGCAAGTGTGTGCCCACCCACACACACACACACACACACACACACACACACACACACACACACACACACATACAGACACATACAGGTGCATACAGATATTTACATTTACACACATATACACAAACACCAGTGTATGTACACACACACCAAGGATACATGCAAAGACACATATATGTGCATAGACACACATACATTAACTTCTACTAATTTAAGCAAACGTTTTTTTCCAAAAGCAATGTACAACTCAAAGTAAATAAAAGAGCATTTCACCAACATGGAAAGAATTAATCATGCAGTCATGTGATTTTCAAAGTGCAGCCAGTTTGTTCAGTGCCACTGTTTTTCTGGCGCATGCGCATTACAACAGTAGCTGTACAAAAAGATGAGAAATGAAAAGGTAATTGTGACAGATACTGCTGAACAAATTTATGGAAGGCAGGAGGTCAGGAGAGAAGTGGATTCAAAAGAGACCCTTTTTGATTGTTGAAAGAGATTCAGCAGCAGAGATATAAAGAGATCATTCTAGCACAAAAACCAAACAATGTCAAAACAAATACAATATGTGTATGCAAACACACACTCCTTAACTAACAAAAGTTTTTCTAAAATGTTACATATGAGCGTATTGCTTTAGGTGTTTTGCCTCTTCTCTGTGTTAAAATAAAACAAATGACTGAACATGGATATATGATCTGATCAGAGAATGCTAAACTTTGCTGCTAAGTGTATAATGAGATGTTTTAACAGAGAATTTGCTCATGTTTACAACTTACATGCTGCATGTCCTTACTGCATCTTTTGTTATAGTGTTCTGTGCGTTCTGGCTATCATCACCTACACCTGATGCCATCTCACCTGGAACAATGCATGCTATGCAGTTGCACTGGAGTGGTGCCAGACATTTACCCCATTTAGGAAATGGTATTTTCCTATGATCATTCACATATACATATACTTAGAGTATATACATTAATTTGGGAGTCCATCAGTGATGGGGGAAGGGGTGAGAATAGCAGGAGAGTTGAGGTGTGGTGTTCGTGTTTGTAGGGGGAAAGGGTGTGGATAGCAAAGCCACTAGGCTGCATCCCTCATCAGAGGTATCTTCATCTGCTGGCTGATCCTCAGGAGCCTGGGTTTCTCCATTTAATTAGCTGTCAGCCTTATAGGGGGATGCACATTAGGCCTTTAATTTAGTGTATAGTCAGAGGGCTGCAGGGCACACTGAAATCTAACAAGCATCACCAGGTGACCCTTCAGTAATTCACCACCTCAGTGTGCTATGGCCACATGCCATGACCAGGGAAAGATGAAGCAGTCCAGCAGGAGATGTGGGGAGGAGGGAGCACGCTGGGTGGAGAAGGCAGCAGACAGAGAGAAAGGGATACAAAGGGATCCAGAGAGACTCTTTAAAAAAAGGGGGTAAAGAGAGCAGTTAAACACTCAGCTTTGTATCCCTTGAGTTGCTTGTTCAAATCCCAGGAAGGATCCAGCTGTGGAACCCTTGGGACAGATACTTATCTTCAATTGCTCCAGAAAAAAAAAACATGCAGCCACAAATGGGTAAAAGTAATCTTCATGTAAACATGTTGGTCAGTGAATGCATGGGTGTTTACTTGTGTGATAACACTCATTACACTGTTCTGTACACCTTGGGCCTGACAGCGACAGACAAGTGCAGGGACGTACAGTTTACTCTGTATGTCCATCCAAAAGGATGATGGGTAAGGAAAGGTGACTTTTGCTCAATAGGTACATTAGGATCTCTTCTCTGCAGTTTAACAGCGGACTTCAGGAGTCTTGGACATAATCATCCTGTGTGATTTGCTAGTGCTGTCATAACCCATCCCTCCAACACCCTCATCGCTCCAACACCCCCATCACAGACAGCTTGGTCTCTTATAACCTATTTAGATTTCTTTCCTCCTGTCTCCATTTTGTTGCTACTGCTTTTTTAAGGTGGTGGTGGGGGCTTCTTTTGTTTCCTGTCACAACATGCATTTCATCAGGGGGCCTGGCTTCTGACCCCTCCCAGGCGGCCATGCTGAGCCAGGGGCTGGGGGGGCCATCTGGTGCATCCATCAGGCCAGAGTCTCCTGCTGGGACATAGAACAGAACCCTGTTACGAGGGGAGTGGATGTGGGGTTGCAGCTTTGGGAGGGGGCACAGAGGAGGACAAGGAGGATGAGGAGTATTAAAGGGGGTTAGTTTGGCCAGTCAAAAATGCAGACACAAAAGAGAGAGGCTGTCTTCAACTGCATTCCTAACTGAGCTGGGGGTGGGCAGGCAAGAAGGTGAAATAGTGGGAATAAACTCAAAGAAATCGTGGTACAACGCCTGGGAGCTGACAGCTGTCACTAGGATGGATGGAGGAGCATAGGAAAGATGCAAAGGAAACACAGAGGAGCTGGGCTCTGAGCACTGGACACGGTGATTGGATATCCTCAGCCACGTGCATCGCTCTCCATGTGGATGACTCGATCTCACTTCAAAGAACATTACCTTCTCAGAGACATTTGACTACGAAACCCTCAAGGAATAATGGACTTATTTAGGCCTTGTTGCCACCCTGGTGTTGAGAGCAGTGAGGGCAAGAGGACCAACTGATAGAACACGTGACGAGACAAGGAAGCTCAGAAAGCAGGTCCCACATTTCCCACTGGAGTGCTGTCTCTCGCTCTTGCTGTCTCGCTCTCTGTCTATGTCTGTGTCTCTCTTTCTTTTCTCTCTCTGACCACTCACCCTGTATCCGCTGCCTTCATAATGTTATACACAGGGACATAATTCCAGGTAAAAAGGTTAGGGTTCCGTCTGAAAGTGAAAATAA
The DNA here is from genome assembly GCF_900964775.1 of Scleropages formosus. Taxonomy (NCBI): domain Eukaryota; kingdom Metazoa; phylum Chordata; class Actinopteri; order Osteoglossiformes; family Osteoglossidae; genus Scleropages; species Scleropages formosus. The sequence goes on from NC_041806.1 coordinate 11,518,126, forward strand.
AAATACTCCTGAGAGTATGATACTTGAGGTGTACCGAGAATTAATGTAGCTGTCAGATGGTGGTACACTGCTACAGATTGATTGACTTGTAAGATGATGAAAGAAGGCAGTGGGATGGGGGCAGGGTGGCCGAAACTGAGATGGAGAAATTTGGGTGGGTGGATGAAAACCACCTATGTCCATGTGAGGGGGACTGCTCTGGCTATCAGCCCATTGCCAGGAGGCTAGAGAGCCACTGTCAGTTGGTGATGGATTGATATAGACACCCCTCATCTCTCCTGATCTCTGCTCTCAGCCTGTGCCTGATGGGCATTTCTCACTTCTCACAAGGGGGTGGGAAGGGTCCTTACCTCACTGCAGTGGATAAAGGGTAATACAAGCCCTGTGTTCACCCTTGCACATTGACTCAAGCTTTTGTTTAATAGGACACTCTTCAGTACAGCTTCACCACACCACTGGCTCCAACTTTCTTTCAACCTGCCCATGTCAGTGTGGGTAAATAAATATAACGTCCAACATCCTGGATTCTGGGTCCATTCATCACTGCTTTCCAGCTTACGGTGTATTCATGGCATATTTTTCTTTTTTAACCTAGTGACACCAGAGCATAATATGAATCATAAAATGAAACTTTTTCAAAAGTGAATGTATACACACACACATTTTCTGAACCGCTTGTCCCATACGGGGTCGCGGAGAGCCGGAGCCTAACCCTGCAACACAGGGCGTAAGGCTGGAAGGGGAGGGGATACACCCAGGACAGGACGCCAGTCCGTCGCAAGGCACTCCAAGCGGGACTTGAACCCCAGACCCACCAGAAAGCAGGACCCAGTCCAATCCACTGCGCCACCACACCCCCAAAAGTGAATATTGTATTACATTTCATAAACATATCCAGATTTGGTGTCAGAGAGTGTCAAAATGACTCATGGTCCAGTTGGAGTTGTTTTGTTTTTGAGGTTATTTAAATATGTAAAATTCTTACAAGAGGAGGTCATATGTATCAGTGATAGAAGGAAAAAAGCAATTGTGGAACAGAGCTGTTGGGACTGAAAAAGCAATTTGTGATCAGTAGGTTGTGAGATCAGTTCTCAGAAGGTTCCCTACTGTCATTCACCATGTGGCCATCTCCTGCACCTTCTCATGGTGCATATGGTGAGGACCACACAGACAGAGACACACACAAATAGCAGGAAATGGAATGAAACTGCAGCCTAAACTCTTTGGAATCCCTGTCCTAGACAGGGAAGCAAATTGTCACCTGCCCACTGAAGGTGGCACTGTATTGTGATGAATGCCGTTGCCTCTGTTCTCTTTCGCCTGCTTATCACTTGTGTGATGAGGAAACAGATCCTTGATGGTGTTTCATGGTGTCGTGGGGGATGGGGGTGGGGGGGCAGAGAGAGAGGATGTGGCTGTGTGACTAGACATGACAGTGTCTCTGTGATATGGGACCAGGAGGCACCTGGTCCCACATGACACCACCGCTGCTGCTGTTGGTGCTGGGGATGCAGGGACTACGTGTGGGAGTAGTGTGTGTTGGGTGTGGAGGAGGGTAGCACACTCTTAGTTAAGTGAGGAAGTGATCTTGGCTAATTAAGCCTCCTTGTGACAGTGCTGTCAAGGATGACTGATCCTTCAAATGCTCCCTCTCCACACTGACAGGTGAGCATGCACTCCAGGCTCTGAAGGTGAGTTCTGTCTAATTCCTCTCTTCCCCAGCTTCCATTTTCTTCGCTGTGTTATTATCGTCTTGGTGTGTAATTGCAACTCCCAAGGCAAAACACATTAGGCTGAATGTTAACAACCTAACATTATATTATATAAACTGATTGTCTGCATTTTTCACAAGCTCAGCTTGGTATCTGCTTTGAGACAGGACATGTGGAATCAGCTAAGAACTTTTTGGAGGTGTGATATCAACTTGCGATGTATGACAAATGGATTGACCTCTGACCTCTCTTGACTGTACCTTGGAAGATCAGACTGTATGGTGTTTATTCTTGACAAGCAGAACTCCACTGGTGAGACTACAACAAATAACTGTTTTAAATGAACAGCAACAATAACCAGTCAGTGACTGGGTTTACACCTCTTAATGGCACTGTGAGGAAGAATCAGAGCACTCCTAATATTTAAAACTCAGAGGCAACATAGCACCTTTCTTTAGTCTTGTAGCAGCATTGTACATTCCTAATCTGGCACATAAATATATACATATATACACACACACACACACGCATTTTCAGAACCGCTTGTCCCATACGGGGTCACGGGGAACCGGAGCCTAACCCGGCAACTCAGGGCGTAAGGCTGGAGGGGGAAGAGACACACCCAGGACGGGACGCCAGTCCGCCGCAAGGCACCCCAAGCGGGACTCGAACCGCAGACCCACCAGAGAGCAGGACTGCGGTCCAATCCACTGCGCCACCGCACCCCCTTGGCACATAAATATGAATAATTAAATATGGGTTTGTATATCTACTGAGACAGACTATTTCTAAATAATTTCCAGGACCCCACACCCTGCTGGATCACAGTAGTGCCACAATATCAATGTGTTTTTTGTGAGTGACACAGTGACCAAGTACAGTCACCAAAACCGTGCTGTTACTTTACAGCCTGTAGCTTGGCATTGAATACAGTAGTACTGGAAATACAGGACTCCATTCCTCCATTGGGGCGATCACATGACTTCAGAAAAAGAGACACACTATGAGATATAAAATAGGAGAATAAGCAAGTGATGAGCAATAATTTGTAGACAGCCTCATGGAGATGATGTTGCAGTGCTGTGCGAGATGTGAGAAGGGTCAGTACTGAGCACACGTTAAAAATATCCCCTCTCTGAAATGTAACAGCATTGCTGTTTGACAACAGCAGATGCACTCCAACGTCCACTGGGTGCAGACCAGCTATAAAGCTTTTGTGACATTTCTAAAAAAATGTTTCATGTGTTTATTCACTGCCTATTTAAATGTATGTCTCTTTACATGGGATTAGTAACATTTTTTAATTTGACAATGAAGAATCAAGATTTTTAAAATGTATTTAATAATTCAGTCAAATACTTTCTGTGAAAAAAATGAATGATACAACTACTCAAGTGAATCCATTCAAAGATATAACTAATCACTGACTGTGCTCATAACAATCAATAAATAAATACATACATAAATAACACACCATCCACATGAAAGTGAATTTAAAGAGGAATCATCAAAGGATCAACTGAAATAGATTTTTAAATTATTTTTTCAAATTTCACATTATGGGCATGAATGTCAGAGTAACCTGCACTGTACACTCTTTGTTGCTCTTAAGCTCGCTAGACAGTCCAAAAAACATGCTTACCATTAACATGTTCACCATTAATATGTTGGCCTGTGACAATCCCTCATGAAACTTGCAGTCCATCTGTGGAGTATCAATGTCACGAACAACTGCTGCTAGAGTGTTATGACACTTGCTCACCTGGGTACTCGTAGTATGTTGTACAAATGGAAGGTTCATAAATAAACACTGTTCACACATGTAAAGAAGAGTGGAGAACATGTCCTTCCAATGTTCAAACTAGCCTGTTTTGCCCACCCCTTAATTTTATAACTCCAGTGCTGAAAATACATTTACATTACATTGCTGATGCCTTTCTCCAAAGTGACAGACAATATTAAAGCTACAATTATTTACTCATTTATACAGGTGGGTGATTTTACAGGAGCAATTTTTAGGGTAATGACCTTGCTTAAGGGTATGACACCCAGAGATCAAACCTGCGACTTTTGGATCTAAACGCAGCAACTCCAGCCACTACCCTACCAACCGTCTGCCATATTGTTAAAAAATGAATATTTTTGTTTTCCCAAACACTGCACAAGTTTATATGCCACTGCATCCATCTATTGGGTACCTAGGGATTCCACAACCTGTTCATTTCTAAAATTATAACTTATGGCATATTTCAATATCAGCTCATTATGTTTCATGTCTGGGTTTTTGGTACATTAGGCAATAACAGCCAATAACTGGAGTCCATTTTGGCTCTGCCTCCTGCTGTTCAGGCTGTGTATTTTATTTATTTTTCGGGTAAGATCACTTCTATGAAACGTGTTGATGAAGCTCAGCAATGTTGCATGTGCCATGAAAGTGGATCTCTTCTAAAGGACACTGTTAGTTTGCAGACCTTATCTGGACAAATCTTTTGTGTGAGCTCTCTCAAAGGAGTCTAGCCAAAGGATGAAGGCTAGAGCAGGAAGCACGCTTTCAGGGTATGTCAGTTTCCTACATGGATGTCCTATGTGAAACTTAGGATTGTGTTCTCACATGTTTCAGTTTATTTCATTTAATTTTCTGTTATTTTATTTATCGTATGATAAAAAACATCTTCAGCAAGCAACATAGGGCAAGCTTGCTTGCATGGTAGGAGTGAGACCAGTTTGATTAATTTGAAGAGCGCTTACCCGTCAGGGATGGTAATTTTCTGTGGCTCACAGCCACACCCGACATTGACACACCACACTGACTCAACACCCAACTCGCACCTGGCAACCTGTTATGGATACGGCTAACAGCCAACAAGCAACACTGACATGTTTGACCACTGTTCTTTATGATTGTTTAACAGTGTGTTACAATGACTCCACTATTAAAGCCCCTTCTGCCCATAGTGAAGGAATCTTTTAGCTACCACACCAGGAGTGAGGGTGTGAGAAGGACTGGAGATCCCAGTTTGTGAATATGGATCACCATCTACATTTACATTTACATTTATTCATTTAGCAGACGCTTTTGTCCAAAGCGATGTACATCTCAGCAAAAGTACAATTTATGCAAGTACAATTTTGAGAGAAGGAGACATAGCTGCAAACATGAAAGTCTCAAGCAAACCTAGTTTGTTCCCTACCACTTGCTGCACTGAGGTTCATCGTTCAAGGAGGTGCATAAGACACAGGATAGGCAAATCATGATACCCACACCAATTTTTTTTTTTTGATTTTTTCTATTAAATAAGATACACAAATGAGCAGTACAATACCAGAGTAATGGCCGAATAAAGGTTGTATCTGGGGATGCTTCTGGAGTTACGATGCATGAACAGTTACACCACAGATGAGCTGGAGAGATCTTGGGTGAAGTGGATGTGGAAAAGGTGGGTTTCAGACCCTTCTTGAAAACAGAGTTTCCGCAGTCTTGAGTGACAGGGGAAGGTCATTCCACCGCAACGGACCCAGAACCGAGAACCTCCGTGCTTTGCCTTTCGTGTGCGGGACTACCAAGCGAGCAGAAGTAGATGAACGAAGGGGCCTGGCTGGGGTGGTAACGGTTGATCAAGTCCTGTAAATAGCCGGGAGCAGTTCTATTGATGCATTTGTACACAGTAACCAGGGTTTTGAATTTGATTCGGGCAACTATAGGAAGGCAGTGCAGAGAGATGAGTAGAGGAGATACATGGGAGCACTTTGGCAAATCAAACACACCTCGTGCAGCAGCATTCTGTAGAAGCTGCAGAGGTTTGATGGCATTAGCAGGAAGGCCACACAGAAGAGAGTTGCAGTAGTCCAGACGGGAAGTCACCATGGCCTGGACAAGTAGTTGGGCGGAGTCAGTAGTGAGGTAGGGATGGATATTATGCAGGATGTATCTGCAGGACCGGGTTGTGGCTTCGATATGTTGAGAGAATGACAGACTCGCATCAGCACTTTGCCCAAGATCTTTTCAGATCATCTATGACGTAACAGTTCACGCATTGTAACTCCAGAAGCATCCCCAGATACAACCTTTACGCAGCCATTACTCTGGTATTGTACTGGTCATTTGTGTATCTTATAATATTTAATAAAGAAAAAAAATTGGTGTGGGTATTGGGATTTGTCTGTCTTATGCACCTACTTGAACGATGAACCTCGGTGTAGCAAGTGATAGGGAACAAACTAGGTTTGCTTGAGACTTTCATGTTTGCAGCTATGTCTCCTTCTCTCAATGTAATGCATAAATTGTACTTTTGCTGAGATGTACATCGCTTTGGACAAAAGCGTCTGCTAAATGAATAAATGTAAATGTAAATGTAAAAAACAGCAAACAGGAATTACACTGGTTATTGATATGCTGGAGTCAACATGTTGAACACAGATACTTTAAGGTAACCCGCATCAAATGAACGAAGACACTGTCTTGGAATTTAAGAATCAGTGATTTCACAAAAGTAAGCCGAAGCAATGCCATTTACTGCCTTATAGGTCAGAAGAAAGATTTTATAACCAACTCTAAATGTAACCAGAAGGTAATGCAGTGATTGGTTATACTTCCTAGTTCTTGAAACAATTCTTGCAGCAGCATTCTGTACCTATTGTAACTTGGAAACAGTCTGCTATGGACAACCTGCTAGTAGAGCTTTAGAGTAGTCCAACCTACCTGAAACAAGCATGAACCAATTTCTTAACATTCTGCCTACATGAAAATCATCTTAATTAGTTACATTTCTCAAGTGAATGGAGCACTACCGAGTCAATGCAGCAACATGAGACACAGATGACATGTTTCCATTCAATAAAACACCGAAATCCTTAACACATTCTGTACAGTTGAAGCTTATATCATTGGTTGTAAAGATTGACATAACTATGAGCAGCACCACCCACCTCAAGTAAGCTCTGTGAAGTTGGCCCCCCTACAAACAGCACAAACGAAAAAAAACCTTATGATTCGTTAGTGCTACGTTTGTGCAGTAAAGATTAGAATTTGCGCCGTTACAGTTTTTGAGATGTTAACATTATTTTTTTTGGAAGTGACATCACGCCAGCCTTTTGGCGATAATGGAGGTTGTTTACATGGCACATGATGTCACCTGACCCCCTACAATGCTGCAGACACTCAAATTCGATAAATAAACATGTTCTGGAAAACTGCTTAATCAAATATTATACTACAAAATTAATGTGCAAGGTCTTACATTTTTCTATAAAGAAATAATGTCCCAGCTAAAAGCCTATAGTTTAAATCACAGGCATCAGAATGAAAAGCTGTAGTTCAAGTATTGTGGGTGGAAAAGTTGCAAACATCGTTCTTGGCAAATGTTACAAGAAAGAATACTTCTTAAACAAATCTTTCATACCCAGTTCATACCGGTTCTGGGATGAGATGTGTATTGAAATGTTACAACGATCACAATACTTTAATCAAGTTGAAAAAATCAAAGTGGACGCTGTGCTGTAATTAAAAACACCGAAATAAAACAAGTCTTTACAGGGTCCTAGCATTCCTTTAGGAAGGAGGGGGTCCATGTGATATCACAGAAAGTTATTATATTTTTGTTAATAAATGTAAATAAAAAAACAAATTTCAATAATAGCTATTAGGAGATGGGTAAATTATGGCCATGAAGGGATGTAGATGCTCAACAGCAATACTCAGACAGGCTGTGGCATTCAAACGGTTCTCAACTGGTATTAGGGAGCCCAATATGTGCAAAGAACGCATTCCCCAGACCATTACACCCCAACCATGAGCCTGAACTGTTGACACAAGGCAGACTGGGTCCATGGATTCCTGCTGTTTACCTCAAATTCTGATCCTACTATCTGCATGTCAGAGCAGAAATCGAGATTCATCGATTCATCGAGATTCACCAGGAAAATTTTTTCCAGTCTTCAACTGTCCAGTTTCAGTAAGCCTGTGCACACTCTAGCCTCAGATTCCTGTTCTTAGACAACCCCATGTGGCCTTCTGCTGCTGTAGCTCATCCACCTACAGGTTTTGACTGTGTGTTCATAAATGCATTTCTGCTCACTGCTTTTGTTAAGAATAGCTATTTGAGTAACTGTAGCCTTCCTGTCAGCTGAAATTAGTTTTGTCATTCTCCTCTGATGTTGCTCATCATGAAGAACTGCTGTTCATTGGATGTTTTTTGGTTTTTGCACCATTCAGTGTAAACTCTTGAGACGGTTGTGCATGAAAATCCCAAGACATTAGCAGTTTCTGAAATACTCAAAGTACCCCTTCCAGGCACAGTCAAAGTCACTTAGATCACAATTTTTCCCAATTCTGATGTTTGATCTGAACATTGATTGAAGGTCTTGACCCATGTCTGCATGATTTTATGCACTGAACTACTGCCACATGACTGACTGATTGAATACTTGCATGAATGAGCAGGTTTGAGTAAAGTTTATATTTGCAGTCAGACTGACATGTTTAGCTGCCATTGGTTATGAATGAGGTATTTCTTTGTAAGACTAAGCAGTAACAGAGGACTGTAGTTGTTCAGATGATTATACTTTTCTTTAAGCATTTTGTATGTTTGTGTTATTGCAGCACAACATCAAGTAATTAATCACATATGAACAACACACACACTTTCTGAACCACTTGTCCCATACAGGGTCACAGGGAACCAAAGCCTAACCCAGAAACACAGGGTATAAGGCCAGAGGGGACACACCCAGGACAGGACACCAGTCCATCGCAAAACACCCCAAGCAGGACTCGAACCCCAGACCCACTAGAGAGGAGGACCCAGTCCAACCCACTGTGCCACCACACCCCCAACCATATGAACAACACTCAGGACTAAACAGGTGATAAGCAGGTAATAACATAGTATTTACGGCTGCTGCTATTGGACCCAAAGGTTACAGGTTTGAATCCCATCGGCACCTGTACTACCCTTGAGGAAGGTACATCCATTAAATTCCTCCAATAAAATTGCCCAGCTGTATAAATGGATAAATAGTTCTGGGTAGCAATAACATTGTAAGCTGCTTTGGAAAAATGAATAAGCTAAATGAATGCATGAGATAAATCTGCATTTAAAAATGCATTTTTTTCAATGCAAGAGATAAATGAATAAATGTAAGTAGTAATAAAAGACTGAAGCTGTTTACCAGTGAGGAGGGGCATGGTAGCACAAAGGTGGAGTGGGTTGGACTGGGTCCTGCTCTCTGGTGGGTCTGGGGTTCGAGTCCCACTTGGGGTGCCTTGCGGCAGGCTGGCGTCCCGTCCTCTGTGTGTACCCTCCCCCTCCGGCCTTATGCCCTGAGTTACTGCGTAGGCTCCGGTTCCCGGCGACCCCCTATGGGACAAGTAGCCCAGAAAATGGGTGTTTGTGTTTACCACTGTTCTGTATATTTCAATGTTACCAAACTGCATTTTTCAGTAAAACAACACATACAAACAACAATAATAGTAATGCAAAATTAAGGTTTGTATGTGCAGCCTAACAGGGACCGCGGTGGCGCAGTGGGTTGGACCGGGTCCTGATCTCCGGTGGGTCTGGGGTTCGAGTCCTGCTTGGGGTGCCTTGCAGTGGACTGGTGTCCTGTCCTGGGTGTGTCCCCTCCCATTCTGGCCTTATGCCCTCTGTTACTGGGTAGGCTCCGGTTCCCCATATGGGACAAGCGGTTCTGAAAGTGTGTGTGTATTTGCAGCCTGTTTCTTTCTGAAAGTAAAGCATAATAAAATATTTCAGCTTTTCAACTGTTCTATCATCCTTTTGTATGCTTCAGTTTCACTGCATCAAACTTTCAACAAAACAACAGAATTTCAGAAACTTATATTTGCAGTCCAGAGTATTTCTTTTGTAAGACCAATATAAGATTGAATCTGTTAAACTCTGGTTGTCATCACTTTGTATGTACATACCCCTTTTCTGTTCAAGGGACTAATAAAGTCTGAAAGTGGCATTTTGCTCATTAAGTAGCCATTTTGTTTCCATAAATGTACTGCACGCCAACTAATCAAAACTATTGATTAATGTCAATGTAATATTAGAAAACAGCATTATTATTACTATTATTATTATTATCGCGGTGGTGCAGCGGGTTTGGCCAGGGCCTGCTCTATGATGAGTCTGGGGTTTGAATCCTACTTGAACTGCCTTGTGGCAGACTAGCGTCCTGGCCAGGGTGTGTCCCCTCCCCCTCCAGCCTTGTGCCCTGTGCTGCCGGGTTAGGCTCCGGGTCACTGTGACTTCTCTCAGGACAAGTGGTTGTAGACGTTATTATTATTTTGTGTAAGTACCTTAATCAAAGGTACTATAGCAAAAGGTAGGAGTCAAACCTGGGTTATTTGAGTCCCTACAGAAATACACTGGAAATGTGTAACTTATTTACTTTTATTTAAACCCCTGTGAAACACCAGCTTATGTCACACTTGTGTTTTCATTGGTGCTATTTTAAAAACAGGAACTGGTAAAGGATAACAGTGAGGGGCTAGACCACCCTCCATGCCTCATTCCAATGTCCCCCTGCACAGACGGCCACACTCATGCATTTTAATAAGATTAATATCCTTCTTCCTAAGCTGACAAACCTTTAAATGCACTACTTTGAAAATGGGTGAAATTATGAGGTCAGTTGGTGGAAGTGCCATAAGCAGTTCCAAGTCATCTGGAACTCTATGCAGGTGCAGACCATCTGACAACCATGATGCCGTAATATTGGAGTCTTATTTGACAGCTGTCTAGGGAGACTAGGAGCACAACATCAGTATGTCAGAACACTCAAGCTACATCACTAGCAGAGAAATACTACTACCCCCCCAGCAATGTGCACATGAGCTATTTTTACCCCAGTCACAAGATGCCAGTGTTAGCCTCAGGATGATCTCGATGTCCCAGAATAGCCCCTGGGTTTGAGAGCCGACAGACACGACCTGAGCGTGTGCTCCAGTTGGCACTGCTGGCGCAGTTGTCAGGTTGAGAGTGATCCACAGCGTGGGGCGGATGAGTGCAGTGTGAGTATGTATGTAGGGAGGGGTGGAGGGATGATGCAATAAGGCGTATTTAACCATAGACACTGCTTTCTGCTCTGCGCCCGTATAAGGGGAAGAAAGTAAGGCAGCCTTACTACTCACTCTCTTGGTCTCTTCCTCTTTAATTCTCTCAATCTATCTCAGGCTTGGCCACAGTCTGATGTGTCCCCATCCTCCCTCATGCAGCCCAGGCTCCAGATGACCCTATTCACACCCAGACACCACCCAGCCGTTCCTATCCAAGCTCCCCAGGCCCACCCTGTTTCCAGCCAGGACTAAAATATTCCCTGCAAATCCTTCAGACAAAAATACCTGTATGCTGCCCTGGTGCATGTTTCGGATAGCTTCCACTGGGAATAAAGTGACCAAAATAAAGATCGCTCGTTCAGGAACCCTTGACTTTGGGAATGGGGAGGTCAATAACAGAGGTTTGAGGGCTCTCAGACCTTTGCATCAAAAAGGAGACAAAAAACAGCAAAGAAGAACTGTAATTCAAGCCACGGACTGCTTTTCAGTGAGAGGAATCACATTAGGCTTTCAATCAATTACCAACTGATTGTCCCAAGCAGGGTCACAGCAAGCTTGAGCCTGCCCAGCAACACAGGGCAAAGGGCCACACACAGGACAGGATGCCAGTCCATCACAAGGCACCCCAAGCAGGCCGCAAACCCCAGACCCACCACACCGCAGGCACTAGCCAAGCCCACTGTACATTGCTGTCCTCCTCTTTTATGTTTTTGTGAAGAGTGTTTCTGGCTATCCCTGATTAGAAGTGCAGAATAAACAGAAGGACAACACATATAAGGAAACCAGAGAAGAAAGAAAAAGTGCAACAGAAAATAACACTTTTTATATCTCAGATACTTTTTTGTGTACACTTCAAGCATAGGGCAGCTTAGAGTACTCATGGCACATTATGCAGTTTACATTTGATGCTTTTCTCTAAAGCAACTTATAATGTTCATTTACCCATATATACAGCAGGGTAATTTGACTGGAACATTTCAGGGTAAGTATACTTTTTTAAGGGTACTATAACTGGTGGTGGAAATGGTACAAGCTGTCACTATGCTTTTACTTTTAAATCTACTGTCTATTCCTTGATTTTTGAGCAACACTAGAGCACAGTTTTTTTACTGACCTCCAGTTAGACTGTCAGATGGCTATTGTTCTCTTGGTTCTTCTGAATGCTGCCTTTACCAAAAGTCATATTTACTCTTTCAAAAGGGAGTGGTATGTTTGGAATAAGTGCTGGCCATCAGTCAGCACAGGTTTGGAGGATATAGTGCCATTGTGTGTGTCTGGGGCACCTGGTGCCTTGCTTGTCCATCTGCAGAACCCCTGAAGGCCTGTTTGAGTCTGAGAACTCCAAGTCCAGCAATGCTGGGTACACACGAACACACAGTCTCATGTTTCTGCTGTCTATGAACTTTGATCATGCATGAAAATGGCTTCCCTTTTTGTCTGGACAAAACTAAACCATGTGCCTCATTCAGTTAAAAGACTTAATGCATCTTTTTAAAAAAAGAAAAATCTAAGTAAAATACATCTGAAATGCACGCAATGAAGTTTAAGATATATTTTCATTGTATTTTTCTTTTTTAGGGCATCAGTTTGATGTACTGTTCTCAAGCCTAGACCTTATTAATTCACAGGGAGGCCTCTTTAACTTGTTGTTCTTAATTTTTTGCTTACTATGCATGTCTTGTGAAGTATCAAGGGGGGTGCGGTGGCGCAGCAGGTTTGGCCTGTGCCCTCTCTTTGCATCTGTGTGTGTGTGTGTGTGTGTGTGTGTGTGTGTGTGTGTGTGTGTGTGTGTGTGTGTGAAGTAGCCCCAGTGACCCTGGCCAGTTATCTTGTCTACATCACTTAGACCCTCTAAGGAAAATTTTAACTAGGGCTACTGGTGATGTAGTGGTTAGCACTGCTGCCTTTGAATCCAAAAGTTACAGGTTTGAGTTTCACCTCCAGCTAGAGTACCCTTAAACAAATTACTTACTCTGAATTTTTCCTCTTGAACTACTTAGCTGTGTAAATAGCTTAACATTGTAAGTCAGCTAGTAGTAAAGTGGTGGCTAAATGTGATGTCAGTCTGGATGTAAGAAGAAAGTGCATGCTTTGCTAAGTACGGGGACTTTACTCTCATTAAAATGTTCATTTCACTTTTAAAGCACAAGAACATCATTTAATTCTTTTACGCATCATTCAGATGTCTTCTTTCCCTACTGTTTTATTGTAAAAAACTTCTGTTTGTATAACATGGCATTATGCTATGTTTGCTTGACTGAATTTCATCCAGAGCAGCTTAATGTAGAATGCACTATGGGCGCATTTCCCAAAAAATTTCTTTGATCCTTCATAGGCCCAAGCACACACACGCGCATGCACGCACGCACGCATGCACGCACGCACGCACACACACACACACCTCTAACAGTGATGATTTTTCATTGTGACTATGGAGGTAAAGCACTGGGTTTGCTAAGAGATCTTCAGGTTTTCTCAAGTTGTAATAGGCCATATTTGCATAGACAGTGTTAGTGTGTTCATACATGCATACAATATGACTGAGATACACAAGCTGCACGAATTGTGTTTGAATTGCCAAGGCGTTCCCAGGTATCTCCTCTACTCATTTCTATGCACTGGTTTCCTATAGCTGCCTGGATGAAATTCAGGACCCTGGTTATTGTCTACAAATGCATCAATAGAACTGCTCCCAGCTGTTTACAAGTCTTGATCAGCTGCTACACCCCAGCTAAACCCCTTTGCTTGTCTACTTCTGCTCGCTTGGTGGTCCAGTGCACGAAAAGTAAAGCACAGAGGTTCTTGGCTCTGTCTCCGTTGTAGTGAAATGACCACCCCCTCTCACTCAAAACTGCAGAAACTCTGTTTACATTCAAGAAGGGTCTGAAAACTAACCTTTTCCGGACTCACTTCGCCCAAGATCTCTCCAGCTCAAGTATGGTGTAAATGTTCATGCACCATAACTTTATGATAATCCCCAGATAAGCCTTTACACAGCCACTACTCCTGCATTGTATATAAATGTGTGTGTACCTTATAATTACAAAAAAAAATTTTAGGAAGGTTATCAGCATTCATGTATCCTGCGTTTTATGCACCTACTTGAGCAATGAACATCGGTGCATCAAATGGAAAGTAACAAACAAGGTTCATTCAAGAATCACGTCTGCAACTATATCTCTTTCTTTTAATGTAATGCACAAATTTATATTTTTGCTTTGGAGATGTATGTCGCTTTGGAGAAAAGTGTCTGCTAAATGAATGAATGCAAATGTAAACGTAAATGTAAATACAATACAATAACTGAGAGTGTCACAGCATTTCTCTGTGTGTGTGTGTGTGTGTGTGTGTGTGTGTGTGTGTGTGTGTGTGTGTGTGTGCATGATTATAGTACCCGAAGTGTTCCCTTGGAGTGTACTGAGACAGTGTTCACTCGTTCTTGGGGCTTCATGGTGGCGTGCTGCCCTTTATTTCTCGGCGATAAGAGGGGACTGCTAAGTGAGGAAATGGCCAATAACTTTGTTCCACATTTTCGCACTGTATAGATCTAAATCAAAGTGTCTGTCAGCAGCCAGGCGTGGGGAGGGGGGTTGGTGTGGTGAGGACTTGTGTTTGTGCTGGGAGTATGTCAACAATTAAGCCACATTGCAATCCCAAGGCCAACACCACCCGACCTGCAAACACCCTCCCATACACCACACACATGCCCACAGCCACCAAACTCTTCTTTCCATTTTACATGGGGTGCTCCTTGGGTGTCTACTGCTCTGGGCATAGGAGGGCCTATCGTTAACTGACACTCAAGGGAACCACTTTGTGCAGCGAAGAAACCAGGGATAGGAAGATGGGTGGGTAGCAGCAGTGTGTACTGAGCCTAGCACAGCAGCGAAGTATGAAAGCATCTGAAACCTACTATTGGGCATCGCATCATGATACTATTAATTATAAATACTGCTGTAGATTTTACAATTACATTATTATTGGTGTGGAGGGTGTGGTGGTGCAGCGGGTTGGGTGGGGGCTTTCTCTCGGGTGAGTCCGGGGGTCGAGTCTTGTGATGGACTGGTGAACCATCCTGGGTGTGTCCCCTCCCCCTCCAGCCTTGTGCCCTGTGTTGCCAGGTTAGGCTTTGGCTTGCTGTAAGCCCACTTAGGACAGGTGGCTTCTGTGTGTGTCTCCATGATTGTTATTATCCAGTAGATATATATTCAACAGCACTGCATGTACAATAAAACCCTCAACAAACATATACTTGATGATATATGCTTTTATTAGAAATCTGAAATAAATCAGATAAGGTTTATTGTAATTATCTAACATCAAGTGTTGAAAACATCATTGCTTTTATTATTACCTGTCTCAGACAATACAAGTAACCATCATTTGATATTGTAAATGAATATTTTTTTTTTTTAATTTATGAGAAATTCATATTCGGAGGGATAGAATGATTGGTGGTGTGTCGTGAGGAAACTGAAGCAGGAGGCTCAGAGAAAACACAGATGTGAGCAGCACTAGGCCGTGATAATCCTATTAATTTGATTATGGTAAACAGGGGTAGACTCCTTTCTAAACAACAAGAGAGCTGGACTCCTGCTGGCTCTGGGTAGATTTCCTCTAATGTGTCTCCACCACCGGCCTCCTACCAAAGCACCTTATGTGGCCCATCTCATCCTCAAGCTATCCCTGACCCCTTCTGCTCCTTCCTGGCTAGGAGGCCATTGATGAGGCTGCACAATGAAGTGGGGACAATGGCCCAGATCCTACTGCAAACTGTTTCCAGCTGTGTCTATTCCAGTGCTGGCCACTAAGGGCTCCTTCTCAGCCTGGCATTAGAGGATAGAACTGAGGTGAGGAGACTTAAAAATTTGGGGGATGGCTTTGAGGGGGGCTATGGAGGCTTTCATTTCAGTCTGCCAGAACACTTCAGCTCTGGTGATTGGTAGCCAAGTTGTTTAGCATGCCAGCAGGGGCGTTGGCCTGGGATTGGCCTAACCTATCCCCACCATGAAAGGAAAACCCTGTTCCCCAGGATATATGGAGACAGGAGGAATTTGTTTGCAAAGCAGTTAGACAATCTGTTTGGATTAGCAGCCTTGTCAGACAGATGCAGAAATGATGGACAGCTGAGATGGGGGGAGCAGAGGGAAAGGAGTGGTCTCCAGAGGTCCTGATGATTCCCAGATGCTGCCCCATCACCCTCTCAGTTTTTGCAGGCTGTATAGTAGCCTGCCTTAGACTTGATCAGTCGATCCCAGCAAGGACCCCAGGCCCCCTAGTGATGAAAGGGAAATGGAGGGCAAATTTGTGGGCAGGAGGCACCATACCTAACAATGCAATTTATGCCTTTGTTTTCCCCCAGGATGCCTTGGTGGGGAATCTGAATGACAGAAAGCCCTCAGAAAGCTACATCTATTTTTTCCAAAGCTCATAGAGAACTCTGCTATCTAGGGCAAAAAAAAAAGAACAGATTGAGTAGAGGTATCAAGAAGGAAATTGCTTACACACGACCAATTATTGTCTCCTTGTGCCACTCCCACTGAAATCACCCAGTTATGTGACAGGTTTAAATGAATTAATGTGAGCTCCAGTCTTCTGTCCTGTATATCTTTACTAAGTACATATTCTATATATATATATATATATATATATATATATATATATATATACTCACTTATCAAATGATTGTAGAGGTATGTTTGTGGCTGTGTTTTGTGTATACATGTGTCAGCCTCCACAAGTGTTCCACCCTGTGCATGATCTTCAGTGCATTTCTGTATCATGTCATTAGGAAGATTGTCCTGGACACATGTATATCTAGGTATGTGAGAATGGGCTCTCTGTCTGTCTTTGTTTGAAAGCATGTGTGATGATGCTTACAAAGTGGTACCAAGTACAAGCATGTATTTTTCAGTCTAATTAATGGGTTGGTTATTGTTGAGGGTGTGTGTACAGTACATGTGGTGCATGGTTCAGTATTCAATTTGGGTGTCATCCAAAGCATATTTCACTGGAGCCCATCAGCAGGCAGCACTGTGGGCGTCCAGCCCAGGTCGTGCAGAAAGGTGGCGCTTGGAGATTTATGGCCAGTCCGGCAGATTGCCACAGCTGCGTCCTTGCTTACCTGCTTGCTAAAGCACTTACGGTCAATGTCCACGTGGTTGCCCTGTGGCGGCTCTCCCCCATTCAGGGCCACTCTCCGTCATATATTAGCTACTCGTTGACTACTCACAGGGGCGTACTTTAGTCAGTGTATTAAACCGTGTCAACACTCTGACAACAACACTCCCCCTATGTTGCCTGTCAGTAGCCCAGGAAGGAGAAGTGGGAGGCAAGTTTAATGACGGGTGTCACTGAAGACGTACAGAGAATTATGTGCTGAAACTCTGGTAGCAATGCGCCTGTTTGTGTTGCAGCTCTTGTGTACCTTGCTGGGGCCGCTGGCTGTGTATGCGTAACTGACAGAGTTCATAGTGATGTCTGCATTGTGTTGAATATCACTGTGCTAATGTCACCACACAGAAAACGCAGAAAATCCAAATATTATGGCCAACATTCTGCAACAGCAGTTTCAGTGTTAGTTCAGCATTGGTTAAGAAAAACAATGAAAGAAGCAGCCTATGGACTCCTCTGAACTACAGCTTAAGAAAAAAAAATAAAATAAAATAAAAAAAAATGATAAGAAGAAGAAAAAGAAAGTGAAAAATGAAAGATCCCTGATTTGCTGGAATTTTATTTGGGTGCAGGGAGTTGAACCTGGGGTAATTTTATTTATTTAATTTTTATTTAAGGCTAAGACCTTCCAAAAAGGTTTAAAAGAGTATTCAAGTCCCTTGAAATTTAACACCATTTTCTGTATTTGAAAAGACACATAGAAATGTTCTCCTAATCACTATTTTAATGAGATCTGTTTCACACTAACAGTCTATCTCAAAATCCAAAATTAGTTATCTGTCCTTTGATATTAATAATATAAAACTGAAATGTGTTGGTTGCATCAGTATTCAAACTCTTGTTCTCCAAAAGCTTAAAGTGGCAAGTTATTTCCAAACAAGACACATTTGCCTCTTATTTGGACATAATTGAATGATTAATTTCTACCAGTGCACAATTAAAGGTTACATTTTTCCAGATATAAAAATCACTCTCTGTATGAGTCATTAACCAAGCTGTGAATCTCCTGTGGTGGAGACTAAATAGCATATAACAGAAGTAGCAAAGTGATCTGAATGTGTAAGTCAGGAAAAGGGTATTGAAAAAAAAAAAAAAAAAGTGCTTAGCTATCCCAGTGAGCACTATTGGATCCATCATCAAGGAACCCTAGGTGTATCACACCACCTAGTTCTTCTGTAAAGAAAACTGTCAAAACTTAGTATCCAAGCAAGCAGATGTCAGCAGCAAAAACTGGGGTACATGTGAGTCCACTATCTCCATAACATTGGCCTATTTGGAAAGGTGGCAAGAAAGAAGCCATTACTCAATAAAAGGTATGTCTGGAGCTTCTCATAATGAATGAGAGGGAGCCAGCTAGGATGTGGTGTTGTGGTCAGATGAAACCAAGGGAGAGCTTGTTGACCAGAATTCGAAGTGCTATATATGGCACAAATCTAACACTGCGCATGCCTCAAACACCATCCCTACAGTGAAGTTTAGTAGGGGCAGCATACTGCTATGGGGATGCTTTTCATCTGCAGGGACTGAATCTTAAGATGATGGAAGAATTGCTGGAAGTAAATATTGGGGAATCCTGGAAGAGAACCTGTTCCAGTTAACTTGGAAACTGAGGCTCTGGAGATGGTTTACCTTCCAGCAAAACAATGACCCCAAACACAAGGCCAAATCAACACTGACTTAAAAAAGTGAATGTTCTACAACAGTCTAGTCAAACTCCTCATCTCAACCCCATTGAGAATCTGTGACCCTTTCTGAACATGGAGACATAGGTGGTGTAGTGGCTTGAGATAAACCTGTAACCTTCAAGCTCAAAAGCAATAGCTCGTCACCTTCTGTAGTATCCTTGACCTGAATTGCTCCAATAAAATTTCCAGCTGTATAAATGGGTGAATAAGTATAAGTTGCTCTGGAGGGAAAAACATCAGCTAAATGAATAAATGTAAAATTTCAGTCTAAAAGCACTAATGGGACAAAATCACTCCTGAGCAGTGTGCAAAGCTGGTTCAGCCTTTCCCCAAAATACTTGAGCCTTCTTTGGATGCAATAACACCCTTAGTAAGTATTAATGTAAGGGGGAATTGAATACTTATGCAAGCAGCTTTTTTTCAGTTTGTTTTTAATCTTCTAACAGTTTATTTTCAAAATAATTTGTCAGAACACTTAGGTTTACAATAAAATACTTATTGGATGAATATGCTTGTCTCTTTTGAAACCTAGAGAATAATGTTAACTTTCAAAGGGCTCTCTATACTTTTGCAAGACACTGTAGATAGATAAAGCTACTTTATGCTTCCCAAACTCTAAAAGCACATTTTTGCCTCTAGTTATCACAAGCTAGATTGGCACTGTTCACTGACTGTTGTCCTGCGTCCCCATTTTCAGGCATACGTTGAGGAGTGTTCAAAATGTAAATGTTCTTTCAAACACCAGTCTAGCCCCCCAGCTGTATCCCAATGCCACAATTAACACATTTATGATTTGCCCGAAGAGCTGACATAATTTCAAAATGAAGTGTTGACCAGGGCCAGACAGCATTTAAAGTAGACTTTAGATGAGTGTAATCTGTATTAGGATCATTTCTGATTTCTTTTGTGATGTGGTGACAATTTTTGCAATTCAGGTCAGTCAATTTAAGACCAATGAGTTAATATCCTTCAACCGGCAGGACAATTGATTAGTCTTTACAGCTTGTGCCTGGAGATTTGCTGATAATGCTGCACTTTGGTGGTAAAATCACAGAGCCCACCCACTGAAGGAAGGATCCTTGTCGGCTTTGCTTGCTTGCTTCGGTGGTTGAGTTTGGACCAAGAGACATTCTCTCCAACCTGTAAGGAAAGGACAGGGAATGG
Organism: Scleropages formosus; assembly: GCF_900964775.1. Taxonomy (NCBI): domain Eukaryota; kingdom Metazoa; phylum Chordata; class Actinopteri; order Osteoglossiformes; family Osteoglossidae; genus Scleropages; species Scleropages formosus. The sequence goes on from NC_041806.1 coordinate 11,537,922, forward strand.
GTAGGAGTGCTTATTTGGAGATCTGTTACAGAGATGAGTGAAATGAGGAGGGAAGGCATTCCACAGCTGGCTGCTGTCACTCCCTAATGGTTACCTCCTCCTCCACCTCCTTCTCAGGCCCCCACTGTAAAATATTCACATTTCTCTATTGGTCTCAAATGCAACTCACTGACAGTCCCACATGTCATAAGACCCCTGACCTTCTTCAGGTGACATAAAAAATCAGAGGGGGTTTCAACTTTCCAAACCATTCTGGTATTTTAAGTAAATGTAGAAGTACTGAGAAGTTAGTAACCAAAAGAAAGAGAAAAACAGCAATAATAATATGATGAAGTTGATGATGGTGAATAAGAAAATTAGAGAGCTTTTGAAAGCAGAAGGAAATCCTTGTGAATGTGACCACTAGAAACTTATAAATACAGCTTTAATCTTATGGATGCTGCATACCATGGTAACAGAAAAAGTCCTACCTTGGATAGTAGCAGTGCAACAACAATAATAAGGGGGGGGGGGGCGTGGTGGTGGTGTGGTGGGTTTGGCTGGTGCCTACTGCGTGGTGGGTCTGGGGTTTGAGCCCTGCCTGGGGTGCCTTGTGATGGACTGACATCCTGTCCTAGGTGTGTCCCCCTCCCCCCTCAGCCTTGTACCCTGCGTTGCCAGGTAGGTTCCGGCTCCCTGTGAGCTCACTCTTCTTCATATTATTATTATTATTAGGTAATATATAATAAGAATAAAATAACAGACAGCTGTTCATTAATGTTAACAAGTAGATCATTAGCATGGCAGACATCAGAAGGCAATGCAGTATGACTTATTGATGTAACTATTATTTATTTAGTGTTTTCTCCATAGTTTTTTCAAGTTGTTTTTATTGTCATTCCTCTATATAGCTTATACAGTGGATAAACAGGGTGGTAAATAGGCAATCTCCGTCAACAAGGCTGATTCACATTAGCATTACCAGGACTGGCAGTAGCAGTAACTGCTAGTGTTAGTGACAACCTGAAAGAGAAGATGAGCATGCCCAGATGACCTGGACACCACTGTCAAAGTGCTGTAAAGGGCTCTGGACTGCAAGGAGATGTTCTGAGAAGAACACTGCTGCTGATGTGAACCAGGGCTGCTTGCCTGGTGTTAAATGCAAGAGCTTGGTTTTACTACAAGGACAAGGACCGCATATGATATGGACAAGGAAAACCTCACTCACTTGGGTCATGTTTTGGATCTAGTAGGAGAATATCTCCCAAAGCTTACAATTCATCAATGTCTATTCTATGGAAGGCCCTTAACTATTGTTCCAAATGAGTGGCGTCTGTTCTGCAGATCTTGCTCTTTATATTTCAGATAAAGATATGTATTTATTTATATTTAATGCTTATATTTTTTATTGCAGAGCTTGTATTTTGTATTTAACTATTTTGTCCAAATTGGAATACTTCTGCTATACGTATTCAAACATCCCAGCAGCCTTTGTACAAACAAAAAAAATCTGACATACTACTGTTACACATATTCCCAACTAGTTTCCACATGTGGCCTTGTGCATCTTCACCAGTGCAAATACTGGAATCTTTCTGACTATGCATAATCAACACTCGGCAAAGATTTTTTTTGCTGTTTTCTACTTATAAACGGTCACCCAGTGAAGGAAATTTAGTTGTAGATATCCTTTTTTGTGCAGTGGTCTCTATCAGATTAGATCTGTCTATATGCCCTCCTTATTTCTCTAATGCAGTAATGTGTTTCTGTGTAGCAGCAGCCAAAGCAGCATACATTACAGCTGCAAAACTGTACTATGGCCATCTACTATTAACAGAGGAGATTCTGCAAAGTGGGGAAAAAAGCTTGGCACATGTGAGAAGTGGTCCTGCGCAGCCCTAATATTTCATCTCACTTTGGCAGATCTGAGCTGGGCCCTGCTCTACTCCTCTGTTCTTGCTGGAGGCACTAAAGCACGGATTCATCACTGTCCCATGAAATGGGGTAACATATGGATCGATTTATCCACCTGGTTCTGATCTTAGATCAAATTCAGGCTCGCTACTTGACGTTTAACGCCATGGCAAATGGTCTTCATTTCCACAAAGAGCTGTATTGGAGAGATTATTATTCACCTTCCTTATTGGAAACTTGGTCCTTGGATTTTTACTTTCAAGCATCATTTGTGACACAGCGTAACAAAACTAAGATTATGGTTTATGGATTGTGGTGCCCCACACTTACAAATAGTTTTTCAAGGACAAATCAGTTTTGTAAGGTAGGAGAAGACTGCTTGCATGGAAACAGCTTGTCGGACAGATAATGTTTCCCAGGGTTGCCCTTCACCTCCATCTGAGAATTGATTCAATGAAGTCTCTGAATTTTTGTGTATTTAGGCCAGTGGAGTTTATATGTGGACGAGACTTTCTTGTGAACTCATGAACTGTATGTTATGGTATGTGCTGGGTGTACAAAGAGAAAATGTGTGTAGGTGTACTCGTGCATATGTATGCTTGAAGACAGGCTAGTCATCCTGCCAAACTAATGGTCTTATTGCCACTAAGAATCAAGTTGTGAGTGCCCCATTTGGTAGAGCGTTTAATGGAGTGGTTAAGTGGCAGTAATTGGTGGCAGCTAGGCTCTAGAATGTGGTGGGTCCATGTGTTCCAGAGATGCGCTGCCAGTTTGAAGGTTCTCTGTCCCAACTACTGCAGACACAAGGATAATTGTTGGTGTTGAACCTCAACTGGTATGTCAGTGATTTCACTTGTGAGACTCCTTAACTTCACTGTTCAAAGAATGTGTTTGAAACATTACATACACTTTATTTAGCAGACACTTTTCTTCAAATCAGCTTTCAACAAACATTATGTAGTGCTATCAGCTCAAACCATATTCATCCAAAGTGACTTACAATGGTAGACACACTACTTACAATGAGTTATTCATTCATACATCAGTGAAACACACTCTCTATGCTACTCACACACTCACACTATAGATGACTTAGTCACCAATGCACCTAAACAACATGTCTTTGGAGTATGGGTAGAAACCCACACAGACACAGGGAGAACATACAAATACCTCACAACACTGGAGTGAAGAGAGATTGAATCCGCATTCTCTTTCACACCCCCTCCCCCCCGAGGCGCTATGAGACAGCAGTGCTACTCGCTGTGCCACCGTGCTGCCCGATGTAGTATTAAAACATACGTATGTGCACACACACGGACAGCCTCCTTTTAACCTGGATACTCTATGTGGCTCTGAGTGCCACAGCCCTTCTAGTTAAGGGATGTCAGCCAGATTGCACACTCACTCTCAAAAACTCAGCTAAAGGTTTTTAGGTTGCCTTGCAAGAAACACTATGTCAGGGGAAAACATGCTCATCTTGCTGCTGCAGGAATGAGATCGTATAACTGGAGTGTGTAAAATGGTCCTTTTACAGCATTGTAAAGATTTACAATGAGAGTAAATAATAGAGGGCCTGCACTCACTTAAACAAAAAGGCAGCCCAATCAATATGTCAATAAAAGCTGTTCTCTACCCTGGCATACTCCATAGCTAACATCCCATGTACGTATACTTAGAGCATGAATAATTCCTTTTGTTCTGATGCATATTGGTGCTTTTTGTCTTATTTTTAAATAATCCCTTTTTTCCTGCATTGCTGTCATATAAAGTATATATTTACCAATTTGAATTAAACAGAAACATAACAGACAAATGATGTCATCACTTTATTTTCTCTTCATTTTAATACTGTGTATATAAGTCCATTCGTTGCATAAGAGCAACAAGGAGTGGAAGCTGTAATCTGATGGTTGTTGAAGGCTGTTAAAATTGCTTTACAAATAGTTTTAATTAAAAGTTTTAACAAAATCAAGACCTAAACATAGTAACTTTGCATTCATTTGGTCAATGCAGAACCAGAAAAAAAAGATTGTTCAGTACAGCATGGGTACCCTGGATATTTGAGTGTGCTGAGTCAGCTGTGTGGAATTCAACAGTCTGAATTGCAATCACGTTTTGCAGCCAGAGGACAGCATTGTTTCCCTCTAATTTGCTCTTCTTTTTTACAAATATCTGAAGACAAACACCTGCACAGATACAGTAAAGTAACCGAAGTCTTCCCACTTGACAATTACAACCTGTCTTTATGAAAACAATGATTCTAATTAATCATATGTAAATGTATCTGGGGTAGATGCTTTGCGAGGAAAAAAATACGTAATGGAGAACTGGAATGGAGAATTGGATTTTCTGAAAGAGGAACACAATAAATGAAACCAAATGTAAGAGTTGCTGATGGTAGCACTTTCATTCTGTGCTACATGCGATGAAGGAACTGATATGAAAAATTGTGAATATGAGGTGAATAACAAATTTGGCAGAAAAATAACTGTTTGCACTGTGAGCAACAAGAATGCTCTGTCAGCCATCAAAAAGAGGAGTGAGTTGTATATTTCATTCTTGGTCCATTGCTCAGTTTATCAATATATTTCTTACAAAAATAAGTAAAAATTACTACCATTACAAAATTCCCACATTGTTTAGGAGGAGAAACTATATTTTGATCATTGTCATTAATGCTGCATACCACTGTACTTTTGCATACAAAGAATATTTGCTAACTTCAGAATTTAAGATGGTGAAATGCAGTTTTCTTTCCTTTAACCCCAGATGAAGTAAACATCCATGTTGCCACTTGAGACTCAAGACATTTTGATGAGCCATACACACACACACTCGTATACACAGATACCACAAATTGTGGTGACCATTGGACAAGTTCATTTCCAAAATTTGGCATAGATAGGTCTTGTGGCTTCTGCAGTCAGCAGGCTTGGAGCAATCAATGAGTGGAGGCAGAGAGTGAAGGTGAAGAATCAAGCACAGATACAAAAATCAATCAAGAACTTAAATCCTTTAAGGTAGAGGGGGAGTGGGGATGAAGAGTAGTATTCCGGCACTTTCCTGAAGCTCCTGCATGTATTAACCCTTTTGTCATACACCCCAGTTTCCTACCTTCTGTTACACACCCCTCACCCACAAAAATAGAGCCCCTTGAAACACTGAAAATTTCCTTATCCCAGTGTTTTGTTGCTTCTACTCCCCCATCGTTCAGTGACAGCAAGCACAGAGGATGGCTAGTGTTGTCTAAGGAGGGAAGTGGTCTTTCCTTTGATAAATACATTAATGGAAAATTCTGCCACTATTATGATGTGCTATGATGGATTATGAGTATCCATTTCTCAGCTTTTGGCAGGAACCCTGTTGGAACAAATTAAAGGGAACCTGTGGAGGCCATTAATGGTTCTACTGTGGCACTTAATAACTCTAGTAATCTATTTACTTAGTAATCCCATGTAAAACCAAGGTTTAAGTATGGATCAGACAGCATTAATGCAACTCAAAGAGTCCAGCTATGAGCATGCAATCACTATTATTATTGGTTCCTCAGTTATGTTTATTTATAGAGCTGGAAATTTTTATTAAAGCTTTTCAGGCCGAGTTCCTTTCTTAAAGGAACAACATCAGCTTCACTTGATATGGCAACCTTTGTTGCTGTTCACCACCCCCTCACAGTTCATTATTTTTCTTTGATGTTTTCAAGTTTATTGTCATAGATACAAGTACCATGTAGATGTATCATGAAAATCTTCCTGAATGTCCATAGTCTGTGGAGAAGCAAAGACAATAGAAATACTGCACAAACAAAACAATGACAGTGAGTAGTGCAACAGCAATAGCAAATAATGGTAACAGTAGTAACAATAGTGCCAGCTGACAGTCAGAGAACTCAGAATAAGAGATAAGAATGAGAATGCTTAAAGTGGCAGTGTAATTTACCAATGTGCTTGGTAGAGCAGTCCAACTCTAGTTACTAAAGGTAGCACATTGGTTAGTGTTTGTAAAGATTCTCAATTATCCAGGTCATGGCATTCCCAAAAAAAAAGGGGGGGGGCACTGGTCTTGCATGAATTCTCTTGAATACATTTCACCACTCATCCAAGTGCCTTCTTCAGTTCTAAAAGACTGGTGGGGAGTTCTGGTTTTAAACTTGGAACATCTATGGGTGGAGCCCATTTGAGACTCACATGACTGGGTTCTGTTAACAACCCAATAATCACCTGCCAATTGGAGGATGTTATTGAAATTAACCTGGGTGGTATCCTGTTTTTCTACAGTTAGCAGTACTTAACGACCCAGCAGTCCACCTACACCTGAAGGACAAGGGACATTCTTTTGAGGATAACAACGTACATATTTTAGCCAGAGAAGACAGATGGTTTGAAAGAGGAGTGAAGGAAGACACACACACATTTTCAGAACCGCTTGTCCCATACGGGGTCACGGGGAGCCGGAGCCTACCCAGCAACACAGGGCGTAAGGCCGGAGGGGGAGGGGACACACCCAGGACAGGACGCCAGTCCGTCGCAAGGCACCCCAAGCGGGACTTGAACCCCAGACCCACCGGAGAAGAGGACCGTGGTCCAACCCACTGCGCCACCACACCCCTCCTGAAGGAAGCCATCTATGTAAAATTGGAAAACCCCTCTCTGAATAGGGGAGGTTGACTGAGACACAATTTATCAACCACATATAATATAGTTTTAGCATCTGTCCCCAAAAAGTTTCCCACCCATTTACACCTTGGGTCTGGTGGCTCTAGCCATTAATGGGTTGTTAAGCACTGCTAATTGTAGAAAAACAGGATACCACCCAGGTTAATTTCAATAACATCCTCCAATTGTCAGGTGATTATTGGGTTGTTAACAGACCCCAGTCATGTGAGTCTCAAATGGGCTCCACCCATAGATGTTCCAAGTTTAAAACCAGAACTCCATACTAGTCTTTTAGAACTGAAGAAGTCACTTGGATGAGGGGTGAAATGTATTCAAGAAAAGTCATGCAAGACTAGTTGCCTTTGTTCTTCAGATTGGTTAGTGTTGTATATTCTCACAGTAGTAGGGTAAAAGCTGTACGGGTTTGAATAGACCTAAACTGTTTTACAGATGGTAGAGAAGAGAAAAGTGCCTATGTGGGGTGACTATTATTTCTCATGATGTGCATTGTCTTTCTGAGGCAGTGTGTGGTGTCCTTGACTGCTGCTAGCTGTGTGCTGATTTCCTGAGCTGTTTTGACTACTCTCTGTAGGGCTTTCTTGTCTTGTATGGAGCAGCTTCCCTCCCACAGGCTGTAATCCATCCTGTGAGGATGGACTCTACAGCACACCTGTAGAAAGTGGTGAGGACTGTAGTGGACATCCTGGCTTTCTTCAGATGCCTGAGGAATTGATCAATGTTTTTGGTGGTTGAGGTTGTTTGCTCAATCCATGTGAATTTAGCAGTGGAGGTGACCCTGAGGAATTTGAAGCTGTTGACCCTCTATACAATGTCTCCTCCTATGTAGATGGGTGCATGAACAGTTTCCTGAAGTCAATTACCAGCTCCTTAGTTTCTCTGACATTGAGGTTGTTGTCCTGGCACCACTCTCTAGGCTGTCTTGTTGGTGGTATCGTCAGCAAACTTTATGATGGTGTTGGAGCTGTGACTGGCCACACACTCATGTGTGAACAGGGGGGTATAGCACTAGGCTCAGCATGCTTCCCTGTGGAGTGCCAGTGTTGAGGGTCAGTGGGGAGGAGGTATTACTGCCAATCTATACATGCTGGGGTCTGTTGGTGAGGAAATCCAGGATCTAATTGCACAATGTGGCACTCTGTCCTAGCCCTAGTAGTTTGTGGATCAGCTTGGTTGTGATGACAGTATTAAATGCTGAGCTATAGTCTATAAACAATAACCTTGCATAGCAGTTTTTATTATCCAGGTGAGACAGAATGGTGTGAAGTGTGTGTGTGTGTGTGTGTGTGTGTGATATTGTCTTTAGTGGATCTGTTGTGGTGGTAGGTAAACTGCAGTGGGTCCAGAGTGTCTGGGAGGGTGTCTTTTTTTTTAATGTGTCCCAGCCTCTCAAAGCATTTCATTGCAATGGGGGTCTGCAACTGGGTGATAGTCATTAAGGCAGCTCACTTTGTTGTTCTTAGGAACAGGGATGATGGTGTTTTTGAAACAAGTGGGTACAACTGAGCTTTTTAAGGAGGTGTTAAGTATGTCTGTGAAGACAGTAGCCAGTTGCGCACCGCATGTTTTTAAAAACTCACCCTGAAATTCTGTCCAGACCAGCAGCTTTGCAGATGTTGACTCAGCTAAGTGTTTGGTTTTTTCTCTCCCCCCCCTCCCTCCTGTGCCACAGAGATGGTGAGACCGGCGTTATCATATACTGTGGGGATTCGCAGCGGGGGGGTCTCCGTTCTTGAACTCAAAGCGGCCATAAAACGCATTCACTTCGTCAGGGAGAGATGCAGCAGCACCTGTCAATGACTGCCTCTGGTTTATAATCTGTTAAAGTTTAGATTCCCTGCCATAGCCTATGTGCATCTTAAGTGCAGTTAAACTCTGATTCCGCCTTCCTGCTATATTCCTGTTCCACAACGGCTTTGTGGGGCTCGTACTTCTCGTACGCGTCCATGTCTCTGGACTGAAACGTGCAAGTTCGTGCGCGGATCTTATTTCGGAGGTTATCCACGGTTTTTGGTTGGGGAATGAGCAGACAGTGTCCGCATACCCCATAAAACAAACACAGCAGCGGATGAAGTCCGTGACCACTGTGGCACACTTGTCCAGATTGGAGGATGAGTTTCTGAACGTGTCCCAGTCTATGGAGTCAAAGCAGTCCTGGAGCCTTTCCTCTGCTTCTGGTGTCCAGCACTGCACAGTGCGCATCACAGGCTTCTTTCTCTTGAGTTTCTGCTTGTGGACTGGGAGCAGCAGAATCAAGGTGTGATCTAACTGCCCGAGGTGTAGACGCAACGGTGCAGTACACACCTTTGTGTGAAGTGTAGCAGTGGTTGAGGGTGTCTGAGTCTCTGGTGGGGCAGGAGGTGTGATGTTACTTGGTGTACACATTCCTGAAATCAGCTTGGTTAAAGTCCCTGGAGATAATGAACAGTCCATCTGGGTGCTTGTTGTCATAGTTAGTGACGACATGGTACAGTTCATTCAGCGCGCTGTGTGTTCCTTGGGGTGTAATGTAAACTGCGGCCATGAGTACAGCCGAGAACTCCCTGGGCAGGTAGAATGGTCGGCATTTGATCAGCAGGTATGCAAGGTCCGGAATGCAGTTTTGTGCAGTCACTTTCATATTCGTGCACCAAGCTTTCTTAATAAAGCATATGCCCCCTCTTTTCCCTGATGAATCTGTCCGATCTGCACGATAAATTGAAAGAGCCTGGGGCTGGACTGCATTGTCCGGTGAGCTGGCAGTGAGCCACGTCTCCGTAAAGCAGAAAATGCAGCAGTCCCATAAATCTCTTCAGAATTTGTCTCCCTCTGAGATTGTCCAGTTTGTTGTCCAGAGACTGAATGTTGGACAGGAAAATGCTGGGCATCGGAGGTCGTAGCCTGCGGTGTTTTGCTCTTACCTGAACGCCGGGCCCTGTTTCCAAGACTGTCTTCTGTGTGGTCTCAGGTGGGACGCGGTCATAATGTTTCCGAAGGTAGCGAGTTCAGCTCTAATGCTAAGAAGTGCATCTAATCGCAGTGTTTCACGTATTTGCAGAAGTGTTTGGCAGTGATAAGTAATAAGAGCAAACTGGCTGGAGGAATAGTGACACGAACAAAATAATATACACAAGTCTGCGAGGAGAAGCAATCAACACATCGCCTTGCGCCGGCACCGTGTTTTGATGTTGCCCACATTTCAAAATCGGGGTGCTCAGGTAAATTCTCGGCTTTAAATTTCCCTTTGGGTTCATGTGAGTGCCCTACATTCCACTGGAGTTCCATCTCCAGACCTGTACTTGGATCAGTTTTTCTCTCACTGTGACACTAAAGAGATCCACTGTTACAGAAAATGGCCCAGATACACAGCATGTCTCCTTACTGGAAGGAATGGCTCTTGAGAAATGGAATCTTGCCAGGTGTCTTAATTGTGGCACTTGATGGTAAGCAAAAGACTGCAGAATGAAATCAGCAAAAGGGGTCTATTTATCCTCCAATGTACAGCAGCAAAATGTTTTTGGAAACAAACCTATTCTGTGAAAGGGCAGAACTTCTAAACCTTGAAAATCATTACCTTTAAACATCTAAGCATAAACTTTTTTTTTTTTTTCCTCACCAGAAAAGCCCTTTAAAACAATCCTTTTGCCATTTCCAATACTGCTTCTGAACCTAGTTATTTGCAGTAATACTTGGTATTAGCTTAATGGTGATTTCTACAAGATGTCACTGTCCATTTTTAAAGTCAATTTTAATTGTAAATGGAGTTGAATTCAACCACAAACATTGACAATGTCACCCCTGGCATTGTAAATCCTTGTTGTGCCACCATTGCTAAAGGATTCATGACCACTGAAAAATTCAATTTGAATTTAAATTTTGAAAGCCCAGGGACAACAGATGGTCTGTTCCGGCTGCTAATGGAAGATAATGTCAGGGTAAACACTGGTAAATCCAAAACCCATATCTATTGCAGGGACATAACCAGGGATTCATCACTGCATATATGGAAACTTGTCTGGGGAAATTTCTCCTGGCCCAGACTTGTTCCCAAGGGAGTAAAAGAGGTCAGAGGTGAGTTAGCTGGGGGCCAGCTGACTTTATAAATGAAGGGAAAGAAAATAGTTGATTTGGGGCTTTGGTACCAGAGAGGAACTAATTTAAGTTGATGGCGGTGTTTGGAATCGACATTATCAGGCCGGTAGCTATCCACTAATAAAATGACTGACAGCTAGTTGCCTCAGAATCGAAACTATGGATTCTCAGTGGTAAAAGAGAGGGAGCTGAAACACACCACTAGCTTCTGAATTATCTCCATCAAGGAGGGTAACCTGTTAGAGAGGCACCAGCTTAACTGAAAGGTGCAGGAAAAAAAAACAGAAGGTGGGGGGGCAGGCGAGAGCAGCCAGAAACCTTAGCTTTTTCTTACCATTTTGATGCTTTATTTTACAGGAACATCTTATGAACCAGTGCCATATTTATACATCTCGCCGTTGTTAGGGTGTAGTTGGTGTGAGAATGTGTGTTGCAAATCAGTGGGGCGGCTTGATTTGGTAGGAATATGAATCTTTACTGAAACTTAGCAACAGGGCTACTTCCCCTGAGATCCTGGTTACTTGGGCACCTTCATTACCATAAGAGGTTCTCAGGCAGGATTAAAAAGTTTGACAAGAAAGGCCCCAGTTCAAGAATTTGAGCTTGCCTGAATATGTTCTATTTCAGCTACAGCATTTTATTGACATTTCAGAAGAGACCATTAAATGTGCATGCAGATAGGTGCTGGCTTCACACGTGATGCATGTTTCATGCTTTTATGTTCATATGAAATACCAAAATGGCATAGTTATACAGTATATAAAATTGGCTATATAAATGTTAGTTGAGTTAAGAAAGCACAACTCTTATGTGGATGCTTTTTCTCTGAATTTTTGTTGTGTTTGCAGGTTGTATTTGCATTTGGTCTAGTCATGTTTTATGCAAATTGTTGTTTAAAAGTGTGCTCCTGGGTGGATGCCTTGCAGAGCTGTAAAATGTTACACAGAGCAGGTTCTCGAACACACAATGCATGAGAACATCTGCAGCTGTAACCTTGCATTTTCTTGTACTTAAGTGTTTATGTCCTTAATTGTGTTTTTATTGATGGGTGTGTGTACCTCTACATGTATGTGTAGAGGTGTGTGTGACATGAAATTTATGCGTTCACGTGATACCTAAAACAAGCTGCAGTGCTGCAATAAGGATGTATCACACCAGTTTAGGGTTGCTCTACATTCCTCTATTACAATCAATCAGACTTCTGTAGGATGACTAGCAGGAGAAACCAAGGCTTCTTCATCTGGTTTTAATGGGTAACACCTAGAAGAGGACACAAGGACAAACCATAAACTATTGTACATCATTAGCACAGTTCTCATTGGCAATGCCCGGGGGCTGCTAGACCCTATGCCACAGCTGTCAATTTCAAGAAGACCTACTTTGAACTTAAATACAGTACTCCTGACAAAAATTCTTTCAGTAAAGATTAGTTTTTTTTTAAATTGAAAAGCAGGAACTGTGTAGCATCCCTGTGGAAGTCCCCTCTAGACACATATTGCTATTATGTCTGCACACTGACAAAAAAGTAAATGACCCTACGTAGAGTGTATAAGTGCACAGTGCAAACTGTGAAATACCAGATAAAGGTGAAACAAACACAAGACAAGGAGAGTTTATTCTCACAAAGGCGAAAAATAAAATGTGAAGCTGTGACTAAGACTCGAACACAGGGGTGTGACAAAATACTGGATCTGGACAGGAGCAGACAGGACTTGGGACTGGAATATAAACAGCTAGGGAACAAGACTGAAGAAACAGGCAACTAGCGATCACCAAGAGAGAACAATAGAAATGCTGATTAATAATCCACGATCTAACCTCAGCTGCTTGCACCTTTACACCTCACTAACGACCAGATTGTGAACAGGTGCATGGGTCTGGGCTAGTCGCACTGAGTGGCACCTCCTTTGGCTTGTAGGGGTATTGCTCCTGTGGATCGTGACAAGATTTCTTTTTCATGTGTGATTTTTCCAATAAAAATAGAAGGAACTTTGCATCCATCTAGCGGTGGCCAGTTTTTGGCCTGAAAGAAAAACAATTCTGTGTGTAAAGACTGCATACTTTGTGCTATCCAAAAATATGCATCTGTACACAGGGCCCTTACTTTGCAGCACCTTTGCATCTTGCAACGCAGTGTTCTAGTACTTCCCCCTCTTTGCTACGCTCAGTGAAAGACACATCTGTGCCGTTGATTTGTTGGGACAAAAGCTCTGCTTACAGAGGCACATTCAGTGTTAATTAGCAGCCTGTGCTCCTGTTTATCAATACAGGTTTCAAAGACTCTACGCCAGGTAGATTTGTGTGTCTCTGCAGACAGGCAGGTCCATGCTGATTGGCTCCACTGCTTCCTCTTCAGGAAATCATTTACAGTGTCCTTGCACCACTCATCTTCTCTTTCGCTTGTTCTTTGTTTCTCTCAGTTTCTCTCTCTCATACACACACAGACACATAGACTCAAGGGTACCTCTGGCATGCAGTGCTCTTACAGCCTTCCCACATTCTTTTGAGCAATGTGTCCAGCCCCAATTTCCTCTTGACTTTCCTGACTCAGGGAGACACTATGTATGCTCTGAAGGAGGCACAGGGGCTATTGTGTCTGTTAATATGCTCGTGCCTGCTCAGGGATATTACCCCCCTGGGACTCAATATCTTGACTGGAACGTCAAATAAACACAGTCTTGAATCTAGCTTGGAAGCCAGCCTAAAACTGTTGAAGTGTGGTTCTTAGCAATGAGATGAAAAAGTTACTTAGGTGTGACACCATTGACATACATACAACACACACAATGCCTGCAACCACTTATCCGAAGCAGGGTAACGGCAAACTGGAACCTAACCTGGTAATACAGCGTGCAAGGTTAGAGGGGGAGGGGGGGGACACCCCGGACAGGACACCAGTCCGCCACAAGACACCCTAAGCAGGACTGGAACCCCAGACCCACCAAAGCAGGCCCCAGCCAAACCTGCTGCGCCACAGCCTCCCCTTTACATACAACACCACATCTCATAATGGTTAAGGAAATCTTCAGCCTGAAACAACGCAAAGATTATGAAAGGATCCCACTGAATTCTTGAGTGAACCAGTTAACTGGAATTTCTTCCATAAAAATCCTTTCCCATGTCAATGCATGCCCAGGGCTCAAACCACAAGCTATGCTAGCTGGACAAAGGCAGCAACAAATAAAAATACCACTTTCCATTTGTGCTGATGGCACTGTGGGTATTGATGTTGCAACAGTTCACAAAGCTAAGTGCTTCGAAGAGTATTTGGAATGAAGATTGGGGGCCAGATGGTGAACATGAACACTTGTGGCACATGATTCCCCACAAGGAGAACAAGCAGCAACATACTAAGATATCATATCAACCTGTTATGTCTAGAAGGATATCATCCATTAGCAGCTTTTGTATTTTTGTACCATTTGTACAGATGTTTTCATGCCTGTTTATAGCAAGTGCTGTGCTCTGTTATGCTTTGCTTTGAAAGAGGTTCTGTTCAGACAGGTACAAAGCACCTTATGTCTTGACTTACACCCTCACACTACTACTGTGTTTCATATTTCCACAACATGCTGACCTTGGTTCCTCAAATCTCTGCTGGCCTGCTCGTCTTTTGTTCTCAGTCTCCTTGTAATATGCATCAAAGGAACTGAAGAGGGACAATCAATTGTATCCATGCATGATGTGTAATTTGGGCTCAGTTCATTAGGCACTCTGAGCATCTGGTGCTGGTGAGAGGGATTAGGAGCTATTTCAATTAGCATGTCCCTCATCTCCATCTTGTACAGCTGTGGTAATTGGGAGATGATTCAGGTAGCCAGGCTAGGGTTCATCAGGAGCAGAGGGAGCCTGGTTGCTCAAATACACATGCCCACATATTCAGTGTGAGCTAGTGAACTAAAGAAACTGAAGTTACCATAAAAGAACTCTGTCAATTGTTTGTGTTTGCAATTTACTGATGGGTCTAACTATTTGCTGCCGTCTATCCCCCACTTCCCCCATCCCTGCAGAACCTTCCTAAGGCTCAGTTTTCTCTGCAAATAACTGACACTCTGTGCTGGCTCCTCCACCCCACCTTTAATATTGCAGCATAAGCAGCATGTTTTATAGTGTCACGTAACCAGAACTCTAAGGTCCTATATGTTAGCTCCATGAAAGAAAGCCCACCCTCTTTCCAAGGGCCAAGCCTTTCCTCCGTGAACCCTGGGGTAATGGGGGGCTCCTAGCTGTGTTGTGGAAAGAGAAGAATGACAGAGAAAAAGAAAAAAGGGGAAAATTCTTATTGTTTTTTATAGTTAAATAAGTAATTGCGCTAATCTAACATGGCACTTATAATTACACTTCCCGACAGGCAGTGGAAGTGCCCCACAGACCCTGGTAGCCTATCCATCACAACATCTTGGCTAGAAGTGCTTGATCATGCTGTGGTCTTATCACTCTCCATGCCAGGCGCTGAGCTCAGTGGCAGGCACAGCCAGGCAGTACCCATAGAAAGCCTTTTGCCTCCAGATCAAATGAATAAACGCAGAAATGAACTGTGCAGCCGTAGAGAGCGTACAGCGAAAACCTTCTGAATGCATTGCTCGATACAGAACTACATATTACTACCAGAAATGTTATGCATCTTAAGGTTATGACAAACATTGTGTGCCTCATCCCTTAGAAGGTCTAAAGATATTCCCTTCTGCTGAAATGCTCAAAAAATCACCAGTGTGCATGAGTAAAACTGTTTGTCATCTTGGATAGTAGCATTTATACTACAACAATAATAATCATAATCATCATTATCCTCATTATCCTCATCATCATCTTCTTCTTTTTCATCCTCATCATCAACCATGTGTACATATTACAGTTGCAGAGGAAGAGAGCCTATCCAAGAATCAATGTGGCCTAGCCTAGAAAGAGCACACTGTGGATGGGCTGCCAACCCATCACATGATAGTCACACACATTCACACACTAAGGGAAGTTTAGAGTTATAAAATAGTGGTAATGCATTTGTTCATTTTCTTCATTTACACAACAAGGCAATTTTACTGGAGCAATTTAGGGTAAGCACCTCGCACACAGATACTACACCTAGAGGTGGGAATAAAACCTATAAACTCTGGATTCAAAGGTAGCAGGTCTAACCACTACCAGCTGTCATGCTGACAATTAAATAAATAAATACACACACAAAATAAATAAATAATAGCGGCACAGTGATGCAGCAAATAGTGCAGCTGCCTCACAGCACCTCTGGGTCATGTGAGACAAGTTCAAGCACCACTCAATCTGTGTAGAGCTGCATGTTCCAGTTTCCTCCTACAGTCAAAATTGACTCTAAATTGCTGGAAGTGTGTGAATAGATGAGTGACTGTATGTGTGAATAAAAAAATAAAAAAATTTAGAGCCAAGCATCATATACTCTGGCACTGAAACCTCACCAGTTTTTGGCCCCTTATGGTCCTCTGTCTTTAATATAATACCATGCAGAAGTTTTGCAGAAGTAACCTGCTCCTGCTGAATCAATAGCCAAATATTTTTTTTTTGCCACCATGCAATTGCAACACCCCTGAATCCCACTCCCTCCCTCACCAATACCAGGTCCTAACTTGTTAAAAGGCTGAGAGAGCAGAGAAGTCCTACATTCTTCAGTGTAAAGACCAGTGAGGACGTATTAATTTGGGTTGGTACAGGAGGTCCTCTGGCCATGTGTTTGATAGATCAGTTACAATTCCTGCTCTCCCATAAAAATGCTGCAGTCTGACAGAGGGTCTCTCTCTGTCCTCCAAGGGGTTCAGGCACAGGCTAGCCCCACCTGGCTCTGCCCTTGGGGAAGATTAGGAGTGGAGATGAGTCAGCTGTGACTAGGTAAGTCACACCTGTGGACAGGTACGAAACACTACCTAAATCATACAGCAGTTTTGACAAACAAAACTGGAGTGCCACATACAAGCTGTCTGTCAACTCCTTGTTGGCTCCTTACTGTGTTCCTTTTGCTGTGCCCACAATATTTCAAGTAGTTCTGTGTGAGCTGAATACAGCACTCAGGAAGTTTCTATCCTTGGGGTTATGAGTGGGGAACAGGAACATACCACACATGCAAATCTTGAAAAAAGGTCTCATGGAAGGCATACATTTATAGGATGTGTTGCATCGTGGTCAAAGGCCATCAATCTAAAGCAAATTTTGAGTTTCTGTTAATTCACGTAAGAAAACTAGGCCTCACTCTCCATAGTTAGAAGACACACACATTTTCTGAACCGCTTGTCCCATAAAGGGTTGAGGGGAACTGGAGCCTACCCGGCAACACAGGGCATAAGGCTGGAGGGGGAGGGGACACACTCAGGACAGGACGCCAGTCCGTCGCAAGGCACCCTAAGCGGGACTTGAACTCCAGACCCACTGGAGAGCAGGACCTGGTCCAACCCACTGCGCCCCCCTCTAGTTACACACACACACACACATTTTCAGAACCACTTGTCCCATACGGGGTCACGGAGCCTACCCGGTAACACAGGATGTAAGGCTGGAGGGGGAGGGAATACACCCAGGACGGGACGCCAGTCTGTCGCAAGGCACCCCAAGCGGGACTTGAACCCCAGACCCACTGGAGAGCAGGACCCGGTCCAACCCACTGCGCCCCCCTCTAGATAGAAGACAATTATTTCAAATACTAGGCCTCTTCTTATGCTTTGTTAAATTGCCATGTTTTTAGAAAAACACACTATTAGGTATATTATCAGTATAGACCCCTTTCATGACTGTCAAGGGAAAAAAAAAAAAAAAAAAATTCTACATCAGATATAGATAGAGGTTTGTAGAGATTTTTAGGTTTATTCATTGAAGTGGTCCTCTGCCCACCCCACTTGCTTGCACAAATGCAAACATATCATACTTGAATGTTGTTGGTAGGTAGATTTTTCAAGTTTTTCTCTGAAAAATTTTGCCTTGTACTAATATCATTTCATGAAAACATTCAGTTGCTGCACCCTTGCCACCGGAGCGACGAGGCACACCTGAAGCTAGGCTCAGGCAGACACATAAAAGGCTGAGTAAGACAAGGAGTTAGTGTGGAACCTTGTTCAGCCTACCTGCTAGTGAACTTCTTGCTTTACCTTTTGCGGCTTCCTTACCTCTCCGTCCTTTGCCCAGTTCCCTTATCCCTCTCCTTGTTCCCTGTGATTACCTTTGGATTATCGAACTCTCACTTGTTTACTGACCTTGTCTTTTGGATTCCCTTGTTCTTGACGTTTGCCCATCGGAGACCCTCGCCTGTCTACCGACTACGAGTTTGGATTGTCAAAATAAAAGTCCTGTTTGCTCTGCGCTTGAGTCCAACCACTTCCTTCCAGAGCTGCAATATGGTATTAGTTTGCAAAACAGCTTTAATACTGGACATAATAGCATAATTGCTTTGGGCTTTACTGCACTTGGTAGCTGTAACAGCATCTGATTTATTCACAGGATATTATGGCTTAACATGTAGAAGGAAGATATGAAGGCAAGAAACATGTTGGCCCTGTAAAGAAAAAGCATACCCCCCATTAGTGGTGAGAGGATTGAGGAGGAGGAATTTTGGTAGTGCTCACTCCCTAACCCTCCTGTTTGCAACATCCAAAAGCCTATAGAGAAGCCTACAGAGTTCTCCATGTTGAAATGAAGGGTCTGCTGTAACACTTTACTTCTGCCCACCATATTTATGTTTTGGTCTCTTCAAACTACACAATTGCCCTCAGCAGACTACTCAAATGTGCTGATCCTTCAACTTTGGCTTCACCAGCAGAGCCTTACATTATCACTTGTCTGCCTTCATAAAGCCTTTCAGCCTCCTGTCCATGTCCAGTTTGCAAAGGTGAGCTGTGGTAGGGGCTTGCATGGATTAATGAGAAGCTCATTTTACAGTCCACATGTCACAGGCAGTGCATGTAGCGACAGGATGATGGGGACACTTTTGGGGCACTGCCTCGTATGGGAACTGCAAGGTCACTGCAATGGATAGGGAGATCATCACCATCATTATCATCACATCTTTGCCCACCCACTCCTCCTACAGCCTCTTTGTCATCCTGCTGCCCAGGTGAAGATACCAATGTATCTGTAGCACCTCCTCTAGACTGTGCAACAGCTTCTTCCCTCAAGGTGTGAGAATCCTCAACAGCATGAATCTCTAGACTATCCACACACCCCTCTCCTGACAGCTGGCTCTTTCTTCTGTCATAAACAAAAGAAAAGTCTGCACTAGTCACCTGAACAAAGCACATGCCACTTTAAGCAAATAACACATCCACTCAGAAGGTCATTTAAATTATGGCTGCTCCTATAGCTAGTGTCTCTGATGTCTAGTCTAGTCTGTAATGTCTATGTATAGCATTCTTTTTTGTATTTATGTATATATGTAATTTTTTGCATTGTATATATTGTCTGTGTATTATATATTTATGTATATTGTTGCCAGACTCTGGTCTGTGTACTGCACTATCTTGAATTTGCACTTGTCTGTAACACATTGCACTGTATGTTCTATGTAGCACAGAGGTCCAAAGAGAAACAAAATTTTGTTCTCCTGTGTGTGTAACTCACCTATAGGTGGAATGACGGTAAGGTCAACTTTGACTTTAAATGTTGGGGTGTGAGAATGGACCCTGGAGCTGGCATTGTGTTTTGGCAGGTCGGTCTTAACTGGAAATCACACAGAACTGAATTCAAATGCACACAAGTGCATGTGCTGCACTTATGTGAATGTACTGAGAAACTATTGCTGCACTCCAATCCATAGAAAGCACACTGAAGGGATTGCATGGGTGATAACTTGGTGGGGAGAAAATGGAAAGTTATTTCAGTGTACAGAGATTTGGGTAAGAGACTAAAGGTTGATACTGAAGTAACTGGTAATAGTAGCCTAGCTTTGCGCAGTAGGTGTTGTTTCTATTAGTTGAAAAAGACACTGAAAGGCATGGTAGCATCCTCTAGCTGACCACCAAATGCATACATACACACTTAACTGCTGCACCCCACGGTAAAAAAAAAAAAAAAAAAAAAAAATTTGATAGGTGAAACTTCTCTTGCGTGGAAGGAATTGCCTGCTTAGGAAGTACAGGATCTGACAAAAGGAGCACACACCATACTTGCTGGGGCTTGTCTGCCCTGGCGCTGTTTTCAACAGACACCATAACCTGGGGATGAAAGAGTTAAGATAGCAGATTCCAGAGCTTTAGGGCCTGTAACTAATATTGGAGTTTATTAGCTAAGGGAATGCCAAGGCTACCCCAACTGGGGGAGTAGGAGTCCTGATCGTTCTTTGACAAGCTCCCAGGCACCTGCATGCACATACCTTCCTAACCAGTCACTCCCTTCCCCCTTTCGTCCCTCCCTCCACCATTCCCTCTTTATCTCAAAGTCTGTGCATGTGGGTGTTTTCATGCACACAAAAATGCGTATGAGCAACACAAAGTGTGTATTTATTGCTAAGCCTATAGTTGAGGATGAAAGTTTAACCTGAGCTCTCCAGAACTTCATGAATAAAGCAGAGTAGCATTCTGGTGCCAAAACTTTTAAGGAAAAGAGGGAAAAATCAACTGTTCGTATTACTTGATTTATTCAAGCCATATGTACACCTTATCTGAAACTGCTTGTCCCATGCAGAGTTGCAGGAAGCCAGAGCGTAGCCCAGCAACACAGGGCATAAGGCTGGAAGGGGAGAGAACACACCCAGGATGGGATGCCAGGCTGTCATAAGGCACCCCAAACAGGACTCAAACCCCAGACTCACCGGAGAGGAAGATCTGGTCAAACCCACTGTGCCACTGCACCACCACCCCCTTCAAGCCCTATGTATGTTAGCAATTCAACCATACCTTAGACTTCATCAGATTATTGTCAGTTAAGCACAAGCATACATTTTTACTGTTTGGTTTTGAACTTCAGTAGTCAGAATTAGTTTGATTTTTTATTATATTTGATAAAGGTCTTAGGACACATTTCTACATCTGATATCAAGCTACTGTATATCTGGAACAGCACAAAATTAAGAGAAAGTACATTGTCCTCTCCTGTTTTTTAAACTATTTCAGAAAATAGCTTTGCATTTCTGATTTTACAAACTAAGGATTTTCTTCCAGTTTTGGTTCAGTCAGGAATCTGTTTGCAATTTACAATGAAGTAAGCAAACTGTAAATATACTTCACACACACACACACACACACACACACACACACATTTTCTGAACCGCTTGTCCCATAGGGGGTCGCCGGGAACCGGAGCCTACGCAGCAACTCAGGGCGTAAGGCCGGAGGGGGAGGGGACACACCCAGGACGGGACGCCAGCCCGTCGCAAGACACCCCAAGCAGGACTCAAACCCCAGACCCACTGGAGAGCAGGACCCGGTCCAACCCACTGCGCCACCGTGCCCCCTAAATATACTTCCATTAATTATAAATATGAATTAATTATAAAGCTTATGTCCATGATTTTGTATTATCTTCAGTAACCTTGTTTGACATTGCAACCTTGCTCAACACTCTGTATCCCTTTGGTGAAAAAAACACTATATAGTGGAACAGTGCGTTCCACTGGGGATTGTCCTAAGTCAGTTGGGGTCAGGGATAGGGGCCGCAAGTGGTATGTAAGCTTGGGGGGAGATGGTGGCACAGAGAGTAGTGCTGCTGTCTCATAGTGCCTGAGTGGTGTGAGAAAACGTGGGTTTGATCCCTTCTCAGTCTGTGTGGAGTTTGCATGTTTTCCCAGTGCCCACATGGGTTTTCTCCAGGTGCTCTGGTTTCCTTCCACAGTCCTGCTGCTCAGGTTCCCCCATGATGTGTGAGTATCACAGAGAGAAATTGTGTTTCACTGAAGCATGACCCATTGAAAGTAGTGTATCTAGCAGTGTAAGTCACCTTGGTGAATACAGTGTGTGGGCAAGTAACACTACATAGTATCCACTGTAAGTCACTCTTGGAGAAAAGCATCTACTAAGTGAATAAATGTAAATGTATGGATGAGTGGCCCATTGTAAGTAGCTTACAGTACTAGCAGTGTAAGTCACCTTGGTAAATAAAGTATGGGCTGGTAACACTACACAGAGCTTGTTAGAAGTCACTTTAGAGAAAAGCATCTTCTAACTGAATAAATATAAATGTCACAAAAGACTCTACATCTACAGGAGCTTCTTTTCTATTCTCCTCACCCCCTCCCATCTCTCTTGCTTCACTGAGGGCAAAAACAGCCCATAGTTGAGATCTCAGTTGCTTCTCTTTTCAGTGCTCTGCACAATTCGTTTCACTCAGTCGAAAGGTTTGACCCATTGTTCCCTGGCAAAAACCTGAAACTATGAAACAACCACTTCAGAGATCAACTGGTGTTGTGCCTTCAGTCCCGTGCAAACAATGGCCCAGGGAACAAGCAGATTGGCAACACCTGTGTCTAATCAATGAGACCCAGGATATAAGGAGCTCTTTGACAACAACATGATATGTATTTTTGCAATTCTTTTTGTGCCCTTGCTGGTTTAGTGTCTTTGTGATTCCTTGCCTGGTCTCTACAACTACTGAGTTTGGATTGCCTGTATTGTGATGTTCCTGCCCAGAAAGACCTTTGCCTGTTCCTGATCTTGTCTTGTCCTTCAAACTTGGCTGCAAGAATAAAACCAACCTGCGATTGGGTCCTTGACCTACCTGTCTGTCTGCTGCCCTGACAGCAATACAGGAAGGCTTCAGATTCTGACATGTTAAAACACCAGCAAGTACCAGCTGCAGGTCTAAAAATCATTATCACTTATACACTCATGCCTGTTGAACTGATTTTTAAAAATCTGAAATGAATGGTAGTTTTCAAATAACTGTTATTGGCTACAGAACACTTAAACTTTGGAATAGGTGACCTGTAATTGTCAAGAATGCCCCTCTTTTGCTGCTTTTGTGACTAAAGCTGATGACTTCCTGCCATGATGGACAAGATGTATCTATATGAACTGGGACATCAAGTTAACGCTCATGTTATTATTAGTTGTAAATTATATTTTTAAATCTAGAATGCCCAGGTTGGGGTGGGCAGCCACTGTAACTTAGACTCCCCTCTCCTTTGCTTTTCAATTTGGAGTTTTTTGTTTCTTTCCTCTGTGGTCAGTCAGCATACTTACAGCTTTAATAACCGCATGGATACCATAATAATTCAAACTATCCATTTGTCTATTTGTCTTGGGCCTTTGTTCAGCACTCTGTGTCACTGTGAGAAGAACGCTCTGTAAAGATAAATGGAATTTTAATTAATAAGTTTGAAATGGAAATTAATATATATTTTAGCACTGGGAAATGTCATGCAAAAAACAGGATAAAATGTTCTTGGCTAATCAGTGAGGAATCCACACCTACAAGTATTGTACAATATCCCTGTGAACATTGGGCATTGCCTGTGGAAGAAGGTTGGTTCAGGAAGTCCTCTGAATAAATATTTCTAAATAAATAAATATTCAGAGGACCTCCTGAACCAACCTTCTTCCACAAGCGTGTGTGTTTCAATGTGTTTTATTTTCAGGACTAGAATAAGTAAAACACCAGGTTTTGTGAAGAAAGAAAATATCCAGCAGAATGGAAATGATCATCAGGAAGGGTTGTGGTTAAGGAACTGAAAGAAAACTGATTCAGAACAGAATCACACTGTAGTACTTTTTTTTTTTTTTGATGTTGTGTAAACTCATATTGCAATACACAGTTTCACATTTATACTATTATGTTCGAGATTGTCAGTTTCCTCCATGTACACTAGGTCCTTAGCTTATCAACATAACTGGATCCAGAACTCTCTGTAAGTTACCATTGCACAGTTTTAGGTCAGAGTTTACATTATACACATTTCTGGATTAAGTAGATTTAGGAGCAATTCAAAGTAATGTCTGTGCTGATTACAAATAGGCTACAAAATTTGTTATTTGTGTATTAAATTTGAAGTAATTTACAAGCCTAAATTTTTTGCCTCTGTCCAAGTACACAAATGGATACTTCACTCACTTCACTTCACATTATTTTCAATTTGTTCACAAGTGCAGGCATCTGAGACTTGAAGTAACAATCTTTTTTGTTACCCTACAGAAAAATACTCTAAGCAGAAATTATCAAAAGCCCCTCAGCTGTTCTTTCAATAGTGTTTAGGGTCTACAAACCAAGGCAGGACCTAGCAAATTATCTTTTTTATCTAAGCTGTATTTGGTGGTGCATGCCCAGATGTAGGACTACAAGTCCCAGCATGCCTTGTTCACAATACCTACTGACTCACTCTGTACCCTGTCCTTTACAACTTCCTCTCCTCTCTGTCAGAGACCCATTGAGCCCTAATTATCCACTCAGCAATTAGGTTGCTGCTTCTTGTCTTCTGGTCCAGATGCCAAAAGCACATTTTGTACCCAACTTACTTGCCTAATTAGGCCTAATTCATCATAGTACATTGATCAAGCATTGGTAATTACAGCTGATCCTTCCTCCCCTTCCCTTTTTACACCTTTAAAGGTTTATGCTACTTCTCTTGTGGTAATCCTGGAGAGTGACACGTGGACTAACTGTATTTCTTAGAAGGATGGATTTAGAAGTTTCTCTTCTTGAGTTGTTCATGCTAATATTCTGTTGTATTGCTCAGCATATTTTAGAGCAGACAGAATAAATTGGTCTGGGGCAAGGGGTCTCCAGTCCTGTTAAGACTGCTGTACTTTTTTTACTTAAAGCTGTTTAATATCTACTGAACTTAGCACCTCATTGAAGTAATTCAGTTGGAACTCCCAATCACTGTTGATAAGAAGTTAAGAAAAGTAGTGTATGATGAGGTGACCCAGTGGTGTACCAGGTAGCAATGATGCCTTGCCGTGCCTGTGCTATGTGAGTGGATGTAGGCTTAATCCTTGCACAGTGCCTGTACAATTTGCACATTCTCCCCGTTTTAAATTGGGTTTCCTGTCATGGTCTAAAGTCATGTGTTTCCACTGAAGTATAAATTATTTGTGTTGCAGTGTTTAAGTGTACAGATGTATGAATGACTATAGGGAGTTTAGTGCATTGTATCTAACACTTAGATAAAGGTGTCAGCTAAACATAGTTATTATGTAATTTTGGAGAAAAGTGCCTGCTAAATGAATATATGTCGGCCATCCACATGCAGGAACAGCCCACAGGGTTGTGGGCCTCTCAGTTTGACTATTATTTAACTTATTGTGGCCCTTCTGTCACTTACATACGTGGTGCCCGGTGCCTTCCCTACCCTCAGCTGTGCCTACCCATTTTGCTAAACCGCAGTTGGAAACAAGGCATTACTAGCATTCTTTGTAAGCAGAAATTAAATCTAGTCTGCTACTGATCATACACAGTAAAGCCAGTGAAACAATGGAAGGAGTCAAAAAGGAGCCAGCCGGTCTATTTCTCACACATAGACACAGATGTGCTTAACATACAGCATGCAGCACTTATTGTTGCAAGGATTCTTCCCCCCTGCTTTTGCTGTTCATGGATGCATTTGGTGAGCAGTATGCTAATGTGCTAGGTAATGAGAAACATGTAAGAGAGAAGACAGGAAAGGACCATGATCTGCAGAAAAATATTGGTGAAACAATGAATTCCCCTGGTGTCTCCCAAAACAGAGGCAGAGGGGAGATGCTGCTGTCATGCTGTTGACAGTTATTGAAGATAATTGTTTGCTTTCTTCATGGCTACCACTGTTGTTGGTAGTTGGTAATGGGCGTGTGGCTCATCTGAGTGCCGTACTGGGGTAGGCAGAGGTGAGGCGAGAACGCACCAAAACATAGCAAAATAGAAAAGAAAGGAATACAGTGCCCCGGGTTCCTAAGAACTTGCTTTGACTCATCTTGCAGCCTGTCTGTACAGCATCTTTATGCATAGTTGCTCTGTAAGCCTTTGTGGAGATTAGCAGCTGGACTGACTTTCCAAAATCTGGCACCTTCTAAACAAACTTTTCAGACTGAATTCAAAATAATTCAGACATGCTTTCACGTCTTTGCAGCTAAAGACTGAGAGGCTGTATGCCTACATCAGACAAAACATTTCCAGACTCCTAGTTGCTGCTGCTGGGTGGGATATCTTCCCAAAATGAGAGGATCACATGAACGTGTCAGGTTATGTGGACATCCCAGATGTATGAGGTAATAGAGTAAAAGTAAGACACACAAGCTAGCCTTTCACTTTAAAAAAAAAAAACAGCCATGTGCTGTAGCTGTATGTGAAGTACACCATTGTTTGGCAGGGGTGAGCAAGGGCACAGCATTAAATGCACATAAATATAGAATTCAGGATGACCTTACTGCCAAAATGAGCACTGTCATTCTGAGAGCTGCATGGATGGGCACAAAAACCTATTCTGCTGCCCAGCACATACAGTAACCTCATGTACAATAGCAATGGCAGGTCAAAAAGTGATTTCAACTGCCCAAGTGGATGCTGAGAAGAACTCCGAACAGAGTGACAGCCAGCCATCTTCACACCAACACCATCTTCATATCAGAAAAGAAAAAAATATGGTACTTCACACACTGACAGCAGCCATCATTACACTGTGCAGCATCCAGATGTTAGCAGGATGTCCTTTAAATGAAACAATTGTGACATCCAACTTCTTGGAAAATGTAAAGAAATAATGCTGAGAAAATGAATAGCACAAATCAAAGCACAACATCAGTATATTATTAGTTTTAGGACAGGAAGCTAAAAATAACAAAATATAAATGTTAAATGCCAGCATAGATTCCTTTAACACCTGTGACACCACATTAACTGAATGAGCCATTAGATGAGACAGCTGCACAGCTGTTTTTGATTTGCCTTCTTGCTTTTAGTGTCTGAAGCAATTCTGCCTCATCTGTCGCAGCTCTGACCCCTCAATGAGTCACATTTTACAGATATCCAGTGCTATTGTAGAACCCTTAAGTTTGCAATCCTTAGGGAGTATTGACCATAAAAGGTGATGTGCACACATCCAGTGTCACTTGGATACCCTCAAGTTAGGGGTTGAATGGCTCTTATTATGCACCCTAATATGTTGAACTCCTTTGGCTGAAAAGAACTAAACAGGAATTTTGTACAGGTGTCCCATGTACTGCAACAAGGGCTCTGTAGGGAAGCAATGAGCCTATTATCCAGATGTGAGTCTTCAGGCTTCCTTTACGGGGGTATTGGGACAGAGATAGAAAACCAGTCCTGTCTTTCGTCCCCATCCCTCAGGTTGAAAAGCTGCTGCTAACTCCAAATTTCTCATTTTCTCCTTTCTCTGGGCATTGTAGAAAACTACCCCATCACATTGCCAAAGCACACAATTGGCCTTCCCATGGCTAAGCGTGTCTGGGGGGATTGGGCCTTGCTCCAGGCTGAGCCCCTGCTCAAGCAACCCCCACCTGCCATCTGAGCCGTGATGAGTCAGACCCCAGACTCAATTTATTGTACATGTTTCCAACCCAACCCCTCACACCTAACTGCCCTTCCCCCACCACCTTTGCAGAGCTCTTTCGGTCATGTTTTTTTCCAGCCCTGGATGACATCATAGAGCCTAGGTGAACTCAGAGAATGGCCTCTAGGATTTCATGACTGCTGCAAGGGGAACAATCCTCCCATTTGCTCTGTCTTCCTTGATGTGCACACTCTGTGCTGTCACATACCAGGCCTGGAGGATTTATGTGTGCTTTCAGTTGCAATTTTCAAAAGTTGTGTAATTTTGGTAGCTTGTAAAGAAAGCATTTATGAGAGCTACAGAAAAAAAAAACATAATTCAAAGGAAGCAGATTTAGTTTTGAAAAGCAGTCTTCACAACATGAGTGCAAAAAAAATAGCAGGATCAGTGAATATCACAGTAAGTGTTAATAAAATTAAAATTAGTCAAAGCGTTACAATCTTGAATGGAGAAAAGGGAACTAAAGAGTATATTAAGGTGTTTCTAATTGGTTTAAATTCTGTGGCTGCAGTTGTTAAACCAGTCACTGTTAGTGCTCCTTCTTTGTAAAACAGGCTGTTTGTCCCACAAAAAGCTACACATTCAAAATCACCCAGAAACACTTAGTGGCTAAAGCAATTACAGAAAAAAGTTTTAAAAAGTCACCCTGCTGGCAGCAGACTTGCTTTTACAACACAAAACTGCCATTTCATCAGTCTCATAAAGGACAACTTTTGAGCCAAAGCTAAGATTAATTTGGGAAAACTAGAGTTGTTTTTTGTTTGTGCTAGACATGGAAGGATGTTCTTTCCCAGTGGAGACAGTATTCCCATCACTACAACACTTGGAGAATGCATTTGTGTTTGCAGCTGAAGGTATGTGTGTGAGCACCTGACAAAACAGAGCAATGTGATCGAGCCCTGGTCTGAGGCAACGAAAGCAGTAGCACCTTGGCTCATGGCTGGCGAGTTCACTGCCTTGATCAGTGTCATGAGACTGCTGAGCTGCATCCTACAACTTATCAATAGGGCACTGCAGCCTACTCTACGGCCTTGTAAATCTTTATACCCTCACTTTGAAGAGAACAAGAGAGGAGACTGGCATGTTAACTACTGCCAATGAGTCTGCCTTTTTTGCTGCCAAAAAAGCCATGCTGACTTCTTCATTGCTTTCACTTTCTGCGTTGCCTTCTTTCTGGTCATTATTGTCAGGGTAAAGGTTTTTGGCCTGCAGTTTGGGCAGAGAAGAACAAAAGAAATCTTATTGGTATTTGTAGGGGTCTTTTATTATTGTTAGAGGGAAAATGTGTGCTATAAAGGCATAGTCTGCAAGTTGTGTTGATTGATGGTAACGGAATAACACCACTGATGGGACATGGGCAAAACCTGATGAAATTGTATAGCCCCCCCCATTAGACTAAGTATACTTTTACCTTGTGTAACGAACATCTAAATTATCTGAATGTTTTAAGATGCAAACATATCACTATTTATTTATTGTTACTTGCATCTTCTTCCGTCTTTTTTTCTGAAACTACTCTATTGCAGATGGGTGTGGTGGCATGGCAGGCTTGGCTGGGTCCTGCTCTCTGGTGGGTCTGGGGTTCGAGTTGTGCTTGGGGTGCCTTGTGATGGACTGGCATTCCGTCCGAGGTGTCCCCCTTCCCCCTCCAGCCTTATGCCCTGTTTTGTCAGGTTAGACTCTGGTTTGTTGCAACCCTGCTTGGGACAGGCAGTTTCTGTGTGTGTGTGTGTGTGTGTGTGTGTGTGTGTGTGTGTGTGTGTGTGTGTGTGTGCGCGTGTGTGCGCGTGTACTCTATTGCAGAGCGAAAAATGGCCTGTCTTTCCACTTTCTGCCATTAGGAACAACAAAATGCACTTAAGTACAATACAAACTCATTGAATGGAGGGAGAAATAAGAGATATGGGGACATCTCATGGAGTGATTAGTCAGAATATTTTAAATTTATTATAACTATACCCCGGGGGTGCGGTGGCACAGCGGGCTTGGCCAGGTCCCACTTTCTGGTGTTTCTGGGGTTCAAGTCCTGCTTGGGGTGCCTTGCATTGGACTGGTATCCTGTCCTGGGTGTGTCCCCTCCCCCTCCTGCCCTACACCTTGTGTTTCTGGGTTAGGCTCGGGCTCGCTGTGACCCTGCTTGGAACAAGTGGTTTCAGCCAGTGTGTGTGATAACCATACCCAAAACCTAGCAAATAAACAGAGCTACTTTTATACTTTTGCACATTTTGGCTGCAAACAAACTAGATGTTGACTTACCTGTATTTCCAATGCATTGATGACTTCTTCATGGCTACCTTTGTGAAGTTTATGAGACATTGGGTCAGCATTTAAGGTAAAACAGCTTTTAATTTATTCTTTTTGCATGATCCTGCATTACACTGCAGCTCATCTTCTTTTTATTCATTCTTAATGATCCGTGGATATAGTTTTAAAATATTTGTATCAATCAAGATGATACATGTTGCTTGTTGTATACTGTATTGCACTCAAATTTACATCTGGTTTGAAAGTGTGGTGCAAAGACTGGAAAGCAGCCATGTTTAATGTCTGTTGTGGCAACCTGGGTGTTATCAAGAAGCAAGAGCGTGTTTTGGAGGAGTGTGGAAAGGAAATGTGTAATTGAAACAATTATGTAAAAAAAGAAAAGGGTGTCCCTAACAATGGAAGGGCCTTTATCTGCCCATTCCAGATTCAGTGTTGAGACGTTGCAATGAAAAGGCTTGCGATGTAGATATTTGCAAAATATAGCTCCACAGCAGGTGATGCTATTGTTGTCTATTGATGGTGCAAAATTTAGACCCACTTGTCACATTCTTTTTTGGTTTTTGTTTTTCCCTTCATTATTTAGAAATATTATAGCAAGGCCACATGCTGTACTGATTTTTTCATCAGTACCTTGCCATTTATACAGGGTAGCGATTTACAGAATGTTGTGGTGTCCAGAAGACATGATTAGAAATGACATGTTACTGGTGGTGGGGCAAAACCTGACCCAAATCAGTGCGTCACTGGTTGGACAGTGTGGACTGGTTTGAGCATATCATAGGCTGGGAGGTAAGTCTTACTGTTCTGCAAAGAAAGTGGGTTGAATCAACCTGAGAACTGGCACCAAAGCTTTGGAGCATTTCCATCTATCCATCCACCGGCCCATCGATTTGCTTTTAACACTTGTCCCAAATGGGGTCATAGCAGTCCATACCCTATCTTGTATGTAATGGGTGCTAGCCAGAGTGAGTTCACCCTGGATGGGACGCCAGTCCGTTGCAGGCTTTTAAATCACCAGTTCACACCAAATCTTAATGTGTGTTGGTTGATGTACATATATGTAAAGGGTTGTCATGGAAAATTCACTGAATGGATAGTAGTTTCTGGGGAAGGCAACTACTCTTCAATCTCATCAGGTATCATGCATTACATTTTATTTACGCTGCAGTGACACACTGCATTTTGCAAATTATTCTCAAACACACTTTCCAGTCTTGGAATGAAATCTGAAATCTGAATGCTTTATTTTTTGTTAGAAGCAGTTGTATGATGAGATCACAGCAGCTGGCATTTTGACGGTCTTTGGGGAAAAAATAACAAATATAAAGTTCGACATCAAGTAAAAAATGGGTGAGGTTTCCAATGAGTTCCATTGCCCCTATTTTAATTTATTTATTTCTCCATCAAAAAATAAGATGCTCCCACTTGTGCTGTGCTTTATTTATGGAGTGCAGCTGGCCTGTTGTAGCAACACAAATACATTTCCCTAATGTTCTTCAATGTTCGTGTGTGCATTAGGGGAGTGTGCTACACATTAAAAATTGGCAGTTCCCCCATAAATATGGTCTGTTTCATTGCTGCAGAGCTCCAAGAGGCCTGTACAAATTTTCTATAAAGTAAAGGACAGTAAAGATGTGCAATTGGATGATCTCATTCTAAGGGTTTGGAATTTTTAGGTTCAGTTGGTATTGATCTTCCTAGTAGGACGAGACATTAGCCTTTGAGGTTGTGAGTTAACAGGATGGAAAAGTGCAACCCTCTGAATTTTCATTCACAGAAAAGACCAATACTATCCAAAGGCCAAAGCAGGTACTGGAAAGGGGCACATAGTAGAGGATTTCCTTTGTTACACTCTTGAACTTCAACAGCTGGTAGTGTAGTGGTTAGAGTGACTGCCTTTGGACCCAAAGATTACAGGTTTGAGTTTCACCTCTGGCTGTAGTACCCTTGAGCAAGGTACTTACCCTGAATTGCTCTAGTAAAATTACCCAGCTGTATAAATGGGTAAATAATTGTGATCTTAACATTGTAAGCTGCTTTGGAGAAAAGTGTCAGCTAAATGAATAAATGTAACAGTGACTGAACTTTGAGATCAGGGAGGTGGTAAGTACCATGGTGGGGTGATGCACACAAGTGTGGGCTTGTTCCTTTAATAAAAGGACTGGGCACAAGAAGGGTTGAGAGTCATTCAGGGGTCGATCAATTGACAAACGTCATACAAAGAGAAAGGCAATACTTGTGGTCTAAAAACACACACACACACACACACACACACACACACACACATTTTCAGAACCGCTTGTCCCATACGGGGTCACGGGGAACCGGAGCCTACCTGGTAACACAGGGCGTAAGGCCGGAGGGGGAGGGGACACACCCAGGACGGGACGCCAGTCCGTCGCAAGGCACCCCAAGCGGGACTCGAACCCCAGACCCACCGAAGAGGAGGACTGCGGTCCAACCCACTGCGCCACCGCACCCCCCGGTCTAAAAACAATACAAGATAAACAAATGGAAAACCAAAAGAGAAGCATGCTGCAGTTTTCCATCCAAGGTTCCACAGTGAGGTGCTTCCTGGGTGCCCTTTTATGTTGTGCTCCCCTCATTGGTTGCAGGTGTCACCAATCAGCTGTTGGGCAAGGGTATGATAGTAAGATTACATGAATGGTTGAAAACTACCAAAGAGGATTGTGGGCCTTTTGCCTTCTGGCTAAAGAAAAGTTAGGTTACTTAATTAATCTGGGTATGTAAAATTCCACGTGCTTTCTGATGCCTTGTGTTGATGTTTACTGTAATTTGGAAAGCATTATGCTTCATTTATGCATTTATTCATCTACTCATTTAATGTTTTTTCTCCTCTCTTCTACAGCTTGTATTTGCCCTTGAGGTGTAATATTTTACTGGCCTTGAAGGGTAGAGCTGTTTTGATGCAAAACAACTTTCAGACAACTCTGACAGCTATGTTTATATCATATTGTATCATATTGCAACTACTTGGGGTTGGTATAAAAATGTCTCTACATATTCTTGGTAAAAAGTATTTCCTCAGCCATGCTTACCATAAGACATAAAGCATTCCTCAAGCATTTTCATCTGCTCTACATCTCATATATGTTTTCTTCCTTGATGCAAACACCTCAAATTTAGACTCATGCATCCATACTACTGGTTTCCAGTCATCCACTCTCCAATGTCTTCTTTCAGTTTCAAATATAGGTTTTTCTTTGAAACTCTTCTAAGGCCAGCATCCAGCAGTCATCTTTTCACTGTTGCAGATAGCACTGGTCTTCGGGATGTACTATTTAAGGAAGCAGCCAACTGAGGACCTGTAAGGCATCTGTTTCTCAAACTACAAACTCTCATGTACTTATGCTAATTGTGCAGTTGAGCATCTGGGCCTTCTGGTTCTTTTGCTATCTTGGATAGATCTAGTTTACCATTTTTCCCAAGGCAGTAGTGGCACCTTTTCTATGAAATCCTCAGTTTCTTGGCAATCTGATGCATTAGGCAGTAATAGCCACCTGCAACATTAGTAATGATATCTTGGCTATATTTTTAAATGGGTTTACATTTACATTTACATTTATTCATGTAGCAGACACTTTTCTCTAAAGCCACATACATCTCAGAGAAAAGTTTAATGGTACTTTGAATGTTATTTTGATTAAAAAAGCACCATTTTTTTGAAAAACATGAAAATGTAAGGACAATTCCATCCTTTTGAACAGTACTGTATTTATGTTTGATATTAACATTTTTTTCTTCTTCAATCCTCTCTTCCCAAAAGACTGCATTTAGGGAGCAAGGAAAAACTGTGGCTGGTTTAGATGTCAGTATTGCTCCATCCTCTAATTAACCTCATGACGTGGAAGAAATAGCTGAATACATGGTTAAAAACTGTAATGAGCTTTGGTTAAACTGTGGGGAAAAGTGAAATAATTATGTATTCATTGTAAAATATGGTTAGGATGAGAGAATTTGCTCATACCTCTTTTTTTTTTTTTTACACATTTTCTTAAACCACAACAGGCTTTTTAAAAAACTTACAAATATCAAAGACCCATGTATTTATGAAGAAAGAGTACA
Source organism: Scleropages formosus (assembly GCF_900964775.1). Taxonomy (NCBI): domain Eukaryota; kingdom Metazoa; phylum Chordata; class Actinopteri; order Osteoglossiformes; family Osteoglossidae; genus Scleropages; species Scleropages formosus. The sequence continues at coordinate 11,571,336 of NC_041806.1, forward strand.
GCCACATACTAGGAAGCATTCACTCCTCTGCTCCATTCACTGTGCTGTATAGAAAGGGACTAGGGCCTATTGAGAAGCAGCACTTCTTCCTCATGTGAACATTTCATTTTGCCTGTTTATGTTTGTGTGCACTTATTGCCCATGCTGTACACTGCTGTGTAATTGAGTGCTTGGCACAAACCTGCACAAGGCCTTTGAGTTGGGCGTTTGCCAGTGGCCTGATTACCTCCACAGCGATGCCTCAATTGCACCTGCAATATTGAACCCACTGGCAGCTGAAAACATTTTCTTAACTCTATCCAGTTCATTTAGCACACATAAAGACACCTATAATAACTGTTTATTAGCATCCCAGTAAATATGATATATGTCCATATATATATTTCATATCATATGAGAAAGACAAAAGAATTTTTTTAAACAAATTCTGTACTACGAGTACTGACTATAACAAAACATGGAAAGGTAGGAGAGGATTGTGAGGTGTACAACTGTGTGACATTATTTTGAACAGTTTCTTTAGGTCTATGCTCTTTCTGTGGTGAACCTGTGTGCCTTTTACTTCAGTACCCCAGTGCCAAACACAGACATGTAAAAATGCTCTCACTCAAGCTGCCCCAAGTAATACCCATCTGCCTAGTGCTACAAGAGCTCAGCCCAGTGGGTTGTTTGTTTGCAGGAGAGCAAAGCTGAGGCAACGGCACAAAGCCAGAAAGAGGGTAGAGACGAGTAGAGCAGGAGGAGCTGCTGCACTAGGGAACCCTTTCCACCCTATAAAATATGCAGACTAGGCCTTCTGGGCCCCAGGGAAAGACTAGACTGGTTGCTGTGGTAACCCTGGACAACAGCTGCACAAAACAGCTGATGAAGCAGTCACTCTAGGAGAGGCAAACACACAGGTTTTCTCCTCTTTTGGTACAAATGTGGAAAGTTAATTGCAAAGATAAGAGCTGATTAACTCATGCTTTGAGATTCCTTGATATGTTTCCTCTGTCACAGCAGCCTGTTTAACAGTTGAAGCATAGCAGAGCTGAACATGTGCCCATCACAGAAAAAAACATCCTGAGCGCTATAGCTATATACTCCCAGATGCTGTTTGGCAGGTAGCATAATGGACAGATCAACAACCTTGTAGTTCAGTATCCTGGATTTGAATCCCACTCCTCCTACTCTTGAGTAAGGTGCTTAAATTGATATTGTAAAAATTACACTACTGCATTGCTTCATAAATGATTGTGGGTGTCTTATTATAATTTGCCTAGGAGGAAAGCTTCAGCTCTGTAAATAAATGTAACAAGTTACTTTTCAAAAGCATATACTGAATTTTAATTTGAGAAAAGTCAAAATAGTAATGAGTTTTTTTTTTTTTTAAAGATGCCAACTTTTCTTTTTTCACGCAGATTTAGTAACTATGTCGCAACCGCAAGGATGAAAGTTCCAATGTAGACCTGAAACATCAGCAGACCCGGCCCTAACTGATCACGTGACCAACTCCAAGTCCTATGAAAGGGCTGAGGTCATGTAGGTGGTTTTTGGATGCTTGGTCAGTGCTTTACTACTTTCCTGTAAATTTCCAAGCAATATGTTTTCACTGACAGATTTCCCAAGTTCTGTTCCAGTCCTATGTTCCTATCTTGTCTGCATCCATCCTTCATGTATCACATCCCCATCTATCAGCTCATCGGCAAGACCTGGAGCCACTCACGGGGCACCGTATAAGAAGGCGTGCTAGACTCAGTTCAGTGCGGAACATACCCTGCGTAACCACAGTGTCTTCCCAGTACCTTGCAATAATCTTCCTTGCTTTCCTGGTTTTGACTTCTGCTTCCAGTTCCACTGACTACAATACTTGTATTTTCCCTCTGGCGAAATTTGCAGTTCAGTTGACCTGTGCCTGTTCTTGGATTTTCCTCTTTGCTTTTCCCTTTGGTTTTAGCTGGTTGTGTGCAACTGTAGACAAGTGGGCACTTGAGTCCGTCACTCAATTCCATCTGGGGGCGATGACAGAAGGTTCCACCTTAGAAATGGACTCAGTTGGAATACACTCGCCTGAATGAAGCAGTTGTGGTGCAAGACACTTTGCTTCAGGCGCATGGGCAGGTGCTGAAACGGATCGAGGGGGCACTTCAAGAGTTGATAAAGGCGCTTCAGACTGAGGGGGTGATCCAAGCACCAGTGGGCATTGCAACGATCACTCTCCATGGCACGCCCCCAGTGGTCACTCCGAGTGTGCCTGTTCCAGCCCCCTGCATCGCAGACCCCAAAAGGTATGATGGAATGCCTGAGGATTGCCAAGCGTTTCATTATGCAATGTGACCTCGTTTTCTCAAGCTCAGCCCAGGTGTACCACACTGATGAGAGCGAGATTGTCTTCCTGTTGTCCCTGCAAACTGGCCCAGCAGGGCAGCGGACTACAGCAAGTTGGAGCGCCCGTCGCAGGACCACCTACTAGGAGTTTCGGAAATGGTTCGAGGCCGTTTTTGATCAACCACTTTCGGCACACCATGCTAACGATTGGCTCCTGTGGGTCCAGCAGGGCAACAGCTCTGTGACTGATTATGCACTGGAATTCCGAACCCTGGCTGAACAGAATGGTTAGGGCAAGGCTTCCCTCCTCACCTCTTTCCGGAACTACCTCCAGCTGCGTCTGCAGACTGAGCTTGCCTACTGCAGCGAGTACTGAACCCTCGACTGCTTTATGGAGATGGCTATGGCTTTGGACCACTTTGCCTGGGAGTGCACTTCAGGATGATGGGAGGGGCTCTCCGAGTCCAGGAAGACTGGGCGCAGCCAGCTGGACCCTGAGGAGAGATGCTGTTGACTCCAGAACCGATTGTGCCTCTACTGTGGCACCCCTGGGCACTTCAGCACCTCCTGCCTGATGTGGCCCCCGAGAGGAACCGGTCCGGACTCCCAGGTTAGTAGGTGGGGTCACTCGAGGCAACTCATGGTTCCCATAACCATCACCTGGCCGAGGAATCAGTTCAGCGCCCGCTCCCTTATCGACTCAGGTGCAGTGGAGTGTTTCATGGACACTGGGTTCGCGCAGGTGAACAACATTCCTGAAAGAACTGTGACGTAACGTTTGTGGGTGAGTACTCTCGATGGACAGCCCCTAGGCTCCGGAGTAGTGGAGACCTGTAACAGAGTCCCCCGTATGACAGTAGGTCCTTGCCACCAGGAAGACACCGTCTTTGATCTCATTCAGGCCCCAGACAACCCCATCATACTTGGTTTTCCCTGGCTGGTGAGACATGATCCGGTGTTTCGTTGAAGTATGGGGAAGCTGGTGTCCTCGGGGACCCGGTGCACACGTACCTGCTTACGCCTTCCTAATCAGGCCATATCCATAGAACGGATGGAAGGGGCTCCCCAGCCAGAGATCCCCCATGAGTATGCAGACCTCTGGGAGGTGTTCAGTAAGGTCCATGTGGTTGTACTACCTCCATACCGACATTAGGACTGCTCCTACCCGGCACCACTCCGCCCCACAGTCGAATTTATCCATCACTTCTCAAAAAAATGGAGATGTGGGACTACATCACCAAGACACTCCAAGCAAGGATCATTTGACCCTCCACTTCAACCTTGGTGGCCGGGTTCTTTTTGATAGCAAAGAAGGATGGGGGTTTGTATCCATGTGTTGACTACCGCAGCCTCAACACCATCACAATCCAGTACCCGCATGCCTTACCATTGATCACTGCCGCTCTCGAGAGAATACATGGGTCCACTGTATTTACGAAACTCGACTTGCAAAGTGCATACAACCTGATCCACATTCATGAAAGGGACAAGTGGAAGACTGCGTTAAGTACCACCCAGGGCCATTACAAGTACTTAGTCATGCCCGTCGTTCTCTCCAACTCATCCTCAGTCTTCCAGGCTTTCGTAAACCACGTGCTTGAGGACCTGGTCAAAGAATGTGTATTAGTGTACCTGGATGACATCCTCATCTTCTCCCAGACCCGAGAATAGCACATTCAGAAGGTAAGGACTGTGTTGAGTCGGCTCCTTCAGAACAAGCTGTATGTGAAAAGTGAAAAATGTCTGTTCCACCAATCACAGGTGTCATTTTTGGGGTACATTCTCAGTAAAGACAGAGTGGCTATGGACCTCAAGAAAGCAAGGGCGGTGTGGGAGTGGCCTAAGCCAAACACTGTGAGAGCGCTTCAGCGGTTCTTGTGTATCGCAAACTTTTACTGCAGATTCATGGGGGGTTCAGCATGGTTGCTGCCGCACTTGCGGCTCTCACCACCACTAAGGGACCCTCACTGTCCTGGACTGACTCCGCCGACCACACCTTCAAAGACCTTCAGACCAGCTTCACATCAGTACCGGTCCTGAAGCTCCAAGACCCCTCCCTGCCGTTCGTGGTCAAGGTGGGTGCCTCACTGGTGGGGGTAGGGGCTGTCCTGTGGCAAAGACAGGGAGATCCCCAAAACTCTACCCTTATGCCTACTTCTCCCATAAGTTGACACCGGCTGAAAGGAACTATGACATCGGCATCCAGGAACTGCTAGCCATCAAGCTAGCATTGGAGGAGTAGTGGCATTAGCTAGAGGGGGTGGTCCACCCCTTCCTAGTTCTAACAGACCACCTGAATCTTGAATACTTACAAAATGCCCAGCATCTCAATACCCGGCAGGCTCGTTGAGCATTATTTTTCACCTGGTTCCAGTTTACAGTGTCTTACAGACCCGGCTTCAAGAACACAAAGGTGGATGCCCTTTCCCGAGTGTACAACCTGGAACCTGGAGACGATCCTACTTGAGACTGTGTGGTCACCCCTGTCAGGTAGCAATTCTTTCAGGAATTTCGGGATGCCCAGGAGACCGAGGCTGGCCCATCTGACAGTCTCGATGGAAGGGACTACTTGCCCACAAGACTGCGACCATCCCTGTTGCAGCGGTGGACTCCCCATCGGAGTGACACCCGGGAGTTCACCAGACCCTCTCCTAGCTGCAGGGGTGCTTCTGGTGGTCATCCATGAAGGACAACACACAGGAGTACATGGAGGCCTGTCTCACCTGTGCCCAGGCAAGGACCCCAACGGAAAACCCACAGGCCTGTTAGAGTTTCTGCAAATACCTACCCGCTCGTGTTCGCACCTGGTGGTGGGCTTTTTCACCAACCTTCCTCTATCGGACAGTAAGATGGTGATACTTACCCTGATAGACTGCCATCTGATTCCCCTAGCCAAGCGGCCATTCGCACTACAGATGGCCGAAACCTTGTTCTGGCACATTTTCCGGTTATACGGCCTGCTGGAAGACATTGTGTCAATACTTCATGTCCCAGGTGAGACAGGCCTTCTGGGATACGCTACGAGTCAAGGTAAGTCTGACATCTGGGTATCACCCACAGTCCAACAGCCAAGAGGAACAGATACAACAAGACATCTCCCACTTTCTATGGACCTGCTGTGCCCAGAACCAGCACCAGTGGGTGAGATTTTTGCTGTGGGTGGAGTACGCCCACAATAGCATGACTCACACATCCACAGGTTTGTCCCCATTCCAGTGTGTTTTAGGGTATCAACCAGCTGTCTTCCCTTGGCGATCGACCCCAGCCAGATGCTCGCGGTCAACGACTGGTACCTACAGAGCAGAGACACTTAGTAGGCCATTTGGGACCACCTCCAACAGTGAACCCAGAGGTACAAACAGCAGGCGGACCGCAACCGGTGCACCTTTAATTTTGCCTCTGGCAGAGGTCCCACCAGAGATCTGAAGCTATGGCTCCCCTCTAAGAAGCTCAGCCCCCGGTACATTGGGCCCTTAAAAGTGCTCTGTTGGGTAACCCTGGTGACGTACAAGCGACAAATGCCCCAGGTATGCACGTACACCTACGTTTCTTATATCCCTGATCAAGCCCTGCGGGACCTCCCTCCTGCAAACGTCCACGACAGTGGCGCCTCCCCCACTGGTGCAGGTGAACGGGAGGCCTGCTTACACTGTGAGGTCTCTATTGGATTGCCGAAGGCGGCGGGAGGGGAATGGACTACCTGGTGAACTGGGAAGGGTATGGCCCAGAGGAGCATACCTGGGTCCCCGCTCGGGACGTTCTGAAGCCCTTACTGATTTTCGACTTTCACAGGGACCACCCTGCGGGGACTCCCCCCCTTCTTGGCGTGGGGTGGCTGGGGTCGCCCATTGGGTGGGGGTTACTGTCATGCCCCCATCTATCAGCTCGTTGACAACACCTGGAGCCATTCACCGAGGCATGGTATTAGGAGGAGTGCCAGACTGAATTCAACGCAAAACCTCCCCTGCATAACCACAGTGTCTCCCCAGTACCTTGCGATGATCTTCCTTGTTTTCTTGGTTTTGACTTCTGCTTCCAGTTCTGCTGACGATTCTTGTGTTTTCCCCTTGGAGAAATTTGCAGTTCGATCAACCCATGCCTGTTCCTGCATTTCCTTGCTTGCTTTCCCCTTTGGCATTGACTGCTTGTGTGCAACCGTAGACGAGCGCGCACTTGAGTCCATCACTCAGTTCTGTCCGGCGGCAGTGAGATCATAATTCTGTCCAGATCCCACATTCCACCTCCATCCATGTCTCGTCTGTCTATTAGCCTCGTGTATGCAAACTGATTTCACTTACTATTAGAACACTCCTGATGTTACAGTAAAATCTGTCCGTGTCCATTTTACGTACGGAAGATAATTAAAAAGCTGACTCAATATAAGAGATAAATTTTGCCTGATGTGACACATTTTAAATAGGCTAATTGTTGAAATGTGCTGTACAATTTTCTGCCACCATGCAACTCCTAAGATGTGCTTTATTTACATTACCTGAACCACTTGTCCTATACAGGGTCGCAGGGAGCCAGAGCCTAACCCTGCAAGACAGGACGTAAGGCTGGAGAGAGGGGGGGGACACACCCAGGACACCAGTCCGTCGCAAGCACTCCAAGCGGGACTTGAACCCCAGACCCACCAGAGAGCAGGACCCGGTCCAAACCACTGTGCCACCATGCCACCATGCCACCATGCCCCCCTTGCTTTATTTACTTTAAAAACAAATTTGAAGGATACTTCATGAAGAAGAATGCAATTTTCCTTCACATTATCAGCATTAACTGTTGCAAACACTCAGTGAAGTCTCTACTGATCCATGTAGTACAGGATTTAAAGCAATCAGTGCTTCGGCCTTAATAAAATAACATTCAGATTTAAAGTACTGAACACTATTATATATAATAAGTATTATATATGTAATGTAGTAGTATTAACAGTACAAAATAGTATACTGAACAGTAAGTGCCATGTTCCGTTCCGGAAATTAACTGCTGGACTCAATTGCAGAGTGCACTGCTGTTTATTTTGGGGAATGCACAAGAAACGTATTCAGGGACAGGCAATGGTCTTTGATTGGCAAATGTTGTACACAGGACAATCCAGAAAGCTTGGTCGAAGGTGAAAGGTCAGAACACTAAAAGACTGGCACTTGGATCAGGAAGGGGAAGGAACATAGGACGAGGGCAAGGGCAAGGAAATTGAATGCTGACTCTCGAGGTGAGTGAGCGTTAGGCGAACAAGGTTCCGCGTCCACTGTCACTCTGCCTCCTCCTTTTATGCCCCCGACTCCGTCGAGCCCCAGGTGTCATGGTAGCATCTGAGGGAAGCGGCGGACCCAAGTGCAGAGCAGTAATCGTGGTGTCTTCAGGGAAATCCAAGAGAGGAGGTCAGAGGACGGGTAAAGGGTCTTCGAGGTGCGAACGTCGTAACAGGGAGGATCCAAAAGGCGAGGTCAGTGTACAGGCAAGAGGTCGATGATCCGAAGGAGGCAGTAGATCGGGGGAACAAGGGACGGGTTCGGGGAAGGCGTTCGGGAACAGGAAATGGCTGGAGAAGGTCGCTAACGAGGAGGCAGATCAAGGTTCCGCATCAGCTGGTTGTCCGACGCAGCCTTTTATGCTGCGGTCTGCGTTGGGTCACAGGTGTTCCGTGTTGGCCCGGAGGTGTGGGCGTGGCAGTACCCCCCCCCCCCCGAGGATCGGTCCCGAACACTCGAGGGCGACCAGGGGGACGGCCTCGAGGCCGAGGTGCGGGCCGATCCGGATGACTGCTGTGGAAGTCGGCGATGAGGCTTGGATCAAGGATGTCTCGTGCCGCTACCCAGCACCGTTCCTCAGGTCCGTATCCTTCCCAATCCACCAGATACTGGAGTACCCCTCCACGACGGCGGGAATCCAGGAGCGCCCGTACCGCATACGCTGGTGCACCACCGTCAGGCAGGAGAATTGGGTCTGGAGGCGTACTTGCGGGCTGGTGTAGGGAGGTGGCCAAGGGTTTGAGGAAGGATACGTGGAACGTCGGGTGTGTGCGTAGGTGTTGGGGCAGTTGCAGGCGATATGAGACCGGGGTAACTCTGCGGATAATCTTAAAGGGTCCTATGTACCTTGGGCTGAGTTTCTTTGACATATACGGTCCTTGGAGACCCCGGGTTGACAGCCACACCCTCTGTCCGGGTGTAAGGGAGAGGTGCCGCCGATGTCGATCGGCTTGATGTTTGATACGGGTTTGTGATTCTTGGAGATGTCGTCTGACAGCTGCCCATACCTCACCGCTGGTTCGGTACCAAGAGTCCACAGCTGGCACATCGCTGGATCCCGGCTGCCATGGGAACAATTGTGGCTGGTACCCCAAGATGCACTGAAAAGGAGAGACACCTGTAGAGGTATGGGTGAGCGTATTGTGGGCGTACTCTGCCCACGGAAGGTATCGAACCCAGTGAGTTGGGTGTTCAAGACAATAGCTTCTGAGGTACCGACCGATGTCTTGCTGTAGCCGTTCTACCTGCCCATTGGCTTGAGGGTGGTACCCCGATGTCATACTCACTGTGACCCCGAGTTTCTTCCAAAAGGCCCTCCGCACACGCGATGTGAACTGAGGACCCCTGTCGGACACTATGTCTTCGGGTATACCGTAGAGCCGGAATACATGCTGAAACAGCAACTCCTCTGTCTCCAAGGCAGAGGGGAGCTTGGGCAAAGGAATCAAGCGACAGCCCTTGGAAAAACGATCGATCACGGTCAAGATGGTGGTCTTACCATCTGACAGTGGGAGGTCCACTAAGAAATCTAACGCTAGGTGCGTCCAGGGACGGTTGGGTACCGGCAGGGGTTCCAGGAGCCCTGCTGGACTCTGATTTGAAGCCTTGGACTGAGCACAGACTGGACACGCCTGGATGTAGTCCTGTACGTCCTCCCGGAGGGACGGCCACCAGTAGAGCTGCTGGATGCTAGCCTGAGTCTTCCCAAACCCTGGGTGCCCTGCCGCTGGATGGTCATGGGCCCATTGTAGGAGAGTCGTCCTCAGACCTGGTGGAACATATTGTTTTCCAGAAGGTTTACCTGGTGGTTCGGGGTCCCCTTGTTGGGCTTGGGCCAGGTCCCGGGTGAAGTCCCACTGAACGGGTGCCACAAAGCAGGACCTGGGCAGGATGTAGTCTGGTTCCGTTACCTCCTGCGTTTCGTCATGCAGCCGGGAAAGGGCGTCCGCTTTGATGTTCTTTGGACCTGGTCTGTAAGTGACAGTAAAGTTGAACCGAGAAAAGAACAGCGCCCACCTGGCCTGTCGCGCGTTGAGGCACCGGGCTGTCTGCAGATATTGTAAATTCTTATGATCCGTGAATACCAAAAAAGGGTGTTGTGCCCCTTCTAGCCAATGTCTCCACTCTTCTAGGGCTAACTTAATGGCTAGGAGCTCTCTATTTCCTATGTCGTAGTTTCGTTCGGCCTCAGACAGTTTCCTGGAAAAGAATGCGCAAGGGTATAATTTCACGGGCTTACCTTGCCTCTGAGAAAGGACAGCGCCTACCCCTGACTCAGAGGCGTCAACCTCCACCACGAATGGCAACTCAGGGTCGGGTTGATGCAGAATGGGGGCTGTAGAGAACTTGAGTTTGAGGTTCTCGAAGGCTTGTTGGGCTTCTAGGTTCCACGGGAGACGAGGGGTTTTACTCACTGTAAGTGCTGTCAATGGTGCGACGATCATGCTGAAGTTCCTGATGAACCGGCGGTAAAAATTGGAGAACCCCAAAAATCGCTGGAGAGCCTTAGTGGTGGTTGGGCGAGGCCATTTCTGGATGGTCTGGACCTTACCCGGATCCATAGCAATGCCGTCTCGGGTAAGTATGAACCCCAAGAAGGAGACCTTCTGCTTGTGGAATTCACATTTCTCCAATTTCACATATAATCTGTTCTGCAACAGTCTCTGGAGCACCTGTCGGACAGTCAATACATGCCTGGCCAACGTATCAGAATAAATCAGGATGTCGTCAAGATATACCAGGACACCTTTGTGGATCATGTCCCCGAGCACATGATTCACAAACGCCTGGAATACACTGGGTGCGTTCGCAAGACCAAAAGGCATAACCAGGTATTCGTAATGACCCAGGGTGGTACTGAAAGCAGTCTTCCATTCCTCACCCTGCCGGATACGGACTAGATTGTACGCACTTCTCAGGTCTAGCTTTGTGAACCATTGCGCCTGCTGAATGTTCTCAAGGGCGGCTGTAATCAAAGGCAGAGGATGTGGATATTTCACATAAATATTATTCAACCCCCGATAGTCAATACAGGGGCGTAACCCCCCATCTTTTTTCTCGATGAAAAAAAACCCGGCAGACGCGGGGGACGTGGATGGTCGAATAATTCCTGTCTCTAAGGCTTCAGAGATATAAGTCTGGAGGGCGGATTGTGTCGGGTCTGGACAACGGGTAAATGCGACTACGCGGAGGCGTGGTACCCGGCAAGAGATCAATTGCACAGTCCCACGGGCGATGCGGTGGGAGCTCGGATGCGTGTCTCTTGCTAAAATCTCCGCAAGATCCTGATACTTGGGAGGAACTGGCACCTGCAGTGCTGATTCTGAGCCTTATATAGACGTAGCTCGACAGGGTAGCTGTAAGCAGGTTCTCTCACATTGGGGTCCCCAAGCCACCAACTCCTCAGTACTCCACTGAAAAACCGGGTCATGCTTGGAGAGCCAAGGGAACCCAAGAATCAGGGGCAACTCCGGAGACGAAATCAAATAAAAACTCAACATTTCCTGGTGACATACACCTACTCTCACAGTTACAGGGGCTGTCTGGTGGTCCACAAAACCCTTCCCGAGGGGCTGGCCATCTAGGGCGGTCACTTTAAGACGCCCCCCAATGGGTTTGGAAGGAATGCTATGAGACCGAGCAAACCCAATGTCCATGAAGCACCCTGCTGCTCCCGAATCCACCAGTGCTTGCGTCTGTACCTGTCCTGCTCCCCAGGATAACATTACAGGTACCGCGAGGCGGTTACAACAGAGGGTGCCACTCACCTTGGTCTCAGGGAGGACAGGGCACTGGAGACGGAAGTGACTAGGGTCACCACAGTAAAGACAGAGGCGATTTTGTAGTCTTCGCTGTCGTTCGGTGAGGGGCAGGCGCCCCAGCCCCAGCTGCATCGGCTTTGCTTCAGAGTGTTCGGGACCGCATCTTTCTGAAGCCGGTTCTGAGGCTGGTTCCTGGGTTCTGATCTGGTTATCTAAGGTTACAGCGGTTTCTATGAACCGATCAAGGGTCCATCTTTCTGCTCGGAACACCATTTCACCGTGGATGCGTGAGTTTAGACCACGGCGAAAACTAGCCAGCAAGGCTCTCTCTCCCCAATCGCTGCGTTCTGCGAGAACACGAAATTCTAGGGCGTAATCTGCCACGGGTCGGTCACCTTGCTGTAGACTCATGAGTCTTTCACTTAGCTGTTCCTCCGGTTGAACCAGTCCGAAAACGGCGAGAAACCGGCTCTTGAACTGTGCATAAGTGCTGGGGAAGCCATTTGTCCAGACTGCTGTCGCCCACTCAAGTGCTTTGCCCGTGAGCAGAGAGAGGACGTAGGTGATCCGGCTCTGAGCTGTGCTGTAAACTGGGGGCATACTGGAAAAAACAAGCTCACATTGAAACAAGAAGCCTTCACATTGTGCTGGGGTCCCGTCCAAGCGGGTCGGGGGAGACACGTGGAAACCGCGTGAAGGAAAAGGAGTGGCGTTCGACGAGTCAGGCGCTGCAGGACCGGCTGCGCGTTTCTCAATGGGCTGTGTGGGCGCACGCGACGTATTCAGCACGCTTACCACCTGCTTGTAAGAGGCGATGAGGTTGTGGAGCGTCTGTTCCATACCTGCCAAGCGTGCTTCACGCGAATCCAACTCCGCTTGGAGATGGTTCAGCTCCGCTGGATCCGTATACGAGGCGGAACCTTCTGTCATGGTCGCGTCTGAGGGAAGCGGCGGACCCAAGTGCAGAGCAGTAATCGTGGTGTCTTCAGGGAAATCCAAGAGAGGAAGTTAGAGGACGGGCAAAGGGTCTTCGAGGTGCGAATGTCGTAACAGGGAGGATCCAAAAGGCGAGGTCAGTGTACAGGCAAGAGGTCGATGATCCGAAGGAGGCAGTAGATCGGGGGAACAAGGGATGGGTTCGGGGAAGGCGTTCGGGAACAGGAAATGGCTGGAGAAGGTCGCTAACGAGGAGGCAGATCAAGGTTCCGCATCAGCTGGTTGTCCGACGCAACCTTTTATGCTGCGGTCTGCGTTGGGTCACAGGTGTTCCGTGTTGGCCCGGAGGTGTGGGCGTGGCACCAGGTGTGCCCTGTCGCACTGGTGATTTGGGCGTGGCAGTAAGAGAGTAAGGAATATTTCTGGAAATACCCTACTCAGCATGCCAATCACTCTAACAATCACCAAGTTGCAACATTTATATTTACAGAAATTAATTTATAAATTCTGTCTAGTGTTAATGCTGGTAAACATAACTAATATGGCACTTTGCCCAGGATCTCTTTGGCTCATGTATGGTGTAAATGTTCATGCACCGTAACTTTATGATCATCCCCAGATAAGCCTTTACACAGCCACTACTCCTGTATTGTATGTAAATGTTTGTGGACCTTTAAAAAAAGAATTGTAGGGAGGTTAACAGGGTTCATCTATCCTGCGTTTTATGCACCTACTCGAGCGATGAACATTGGTGCATCAAGTGGAAAGAGGCAAACCAGGTTCACATAGGAATCACATGTCTGCAGCTATGTCTCTTTTTCCTAGTGTAATGCACAAATTGTATTTTCGCTGAGATGTACATCACTTTGGCGAAACATACACATTATGCCTACTACCCCTCTTGGGGCATAGGCTGTCAGTAAGGGCTCTCCAGGCATCTCTGTCCTGCGTTTGTTGGTGGGTGTGTGAGAGAAGGGTGAGGTCATCTGCAAAATTCAAGTCATCCAACTGTTCCCAAGGTGTCCATTGGATCCCAATTTGCTTCTCAGCTGTGGAGGTCTTCATCACCCAGTCGATCACAAACAGGAACAAAAATGGTGACAGGAGGCATCCTTTGTCTAACTCCTGTTCGCACCTGGAAAGCGTTAGTCAGCTGCTGACCATGCACCACCCTGCAGGTCATCCCGTCGTAGGAGTTCCTGATGATGTTAGTAAACTTCTCTGGTATTCCGTAATGTCTCATCACCTTCCACAGGGTGTCTCTGTCTACACTGTCAAAGGCTTTCTCATAGTCAATGAAGTTTATGTTGAGTGGTGAGTTCCATTCTATTGACTGCTCCAATATGATACGCAGCGTGGCTATTTGATCTGTGCAGGATCGCTCTTTCCGGAATCCTGCCTGCTGGTCTCGGAGCTGTTGGTCAACTGTGTCCTTCATTCTGTTGAGGAGGATCCTGTTAAATACCTTGCCTGGGACCGACAAGAGTGTTATGCCTCTATAGTTGGAGCAGCTGCTGAGGTCGCCTTTCTTTGGTAGCTTGATGAGGTATCCCTCCTTCCATTCTGTTGGGACAAGTTCTTCCTCTTAGATTTTCTTGAAAAGGAGGTATAGCATCTCCACTGTGGTTTCGATGTCAGCTTTCAATGCCTCTGCTGGAATGTTGTCAGGTCCAGCTGCCTTGCCATTTTTTAGCAGTTTGATGGCCTTACGGATCTCCTCCCTTGTAGGCTCCCTGCCATCAATAGGCAGGTCTACAGCAGCTGGCTGGATGTCTGGTGGGTCCTGAGGGGCTGGTCTATTAAGCAGCTCTTCAAAGTGTTCTACCCATCTTTTCTTCTTTCCCTCATCTCCAGTGATGGTCCTTCCCTCCTTGTCCTTTATTTTGGTGAAAAGCATCTGCTAAATGAATATAAAACAAAAAACCCATTAACATGATAGTGTATATCTACTATTCGCTTCAGATTTAGAATGACATCATAAAAAGCTATAAGCCCATTTGTCTCCAGTGACCCCTCCCACCCCCACAGGGAAAGCTTATCACAGTCAATTTGTGTAGGATTCAAAAATGTAATTCTGACATTATTCGGGGGGCACTGATGTCCCCATTTTGGGTACATGTCATTTTGATATGTCACTGTCCAAAAAGACAATAGATACCCCTTAACATAAGATATTATGCAGATTTTTGTAAATCATAATCAGAGAATGACAAACCGTAACTAACCAGGCTGCTTTATATGAAGCCAAGGGCATGCGAATATATGCAACTGTTGTAAAAAAATTGGAACATTTGGCAAACCAAATCACCCCATGCAGGTGTAGGCTGACCTCTGTTCAGTTCTCAAGCGCTCCTTTGAAACTGTAAATTAATTTACTCATATTTGACAATATCATGACCTCACCACATTTACAAACTGAAATTTTTGAATTTGCACAAGCATAAAGCATTAGGCACAAAGCATTGAATATATTCTAGCTTTTAAAAGGTTGGAATCACCCAGAACTCTTCACATTTCTGGAAAGAATTGATGGTTTTATTAAATTAAAGTACCATTAAATTGATTTAAAAATATCGTCAGGATATCATTAATCATTTTGCAAATGACTATTACTGGTTGGATTTATCCATTTAGCAGATGCTTTTCTCAAAGGTGACTTCCAACAAACACTATGTAGTGTTAGTTGCTCTTACCTTATTCACCAAGGTGGTGTCATGTGGAACAGAGGATGCGGGGGAGGCTGGACCCAAGTGCAGGATTGTTTATTTAGAAGCAAGGGCTCAGACATGTTCTCGTTGTTGGGGACGGGCGAAGAGTCGGTCGATCGGTGGTCAGGATGAGAGCAAAAATCCATAGTCGAAGTTGAGAGACAAGGCGAATGGTCAGGAGCCAGGGAACAAAAGATGGAATACGAGGACAAAGGGGAACAGGATTTGGAATGCGGTGAATATTGTTGGCACAGAGGGAATGGTTGTCTCAATGAGATTCTGCATCTGAGACGAGTTTGAGCGGCGTTTTTGTAGCTGAGTGTTCCGATTAACGCCACGTGCTTTATCAGAGCCAGGTGCTGCTGGTTGAGGTGCAGGTGTGGACGTGATAGGTGACTTACAATGTTCGTACTGTACACTACTTACAATGGGTCACAACTTGTGTTGCCGGGTTAGGCTCCGGTTCCCCGTGACCCCGTATGGGACAAGTGGTTCAAGCAGACAGTCTATCACTCACACATACTATGAATGACCCCAAACAGCATGTCTTTGGACTGTAGGAGGAAACCCACACAGACACAGGGAGAACATGCAAACTCTGTACAGATGGAGGGATAAACTCCACATCCTCTCTCACCCCCCAGGCACTGTGAGACAACATCGCTACTCACTGTGCCATTGTGCCGCAGTGCCACCTATGCTACCATGCTGTGATTAATGTGTCAAGACTGCAATGAAACTGAAAATATCATACAAAGGGGCTTTCTATTGTCTCAGGAGAAAAGGGCAAACTGTATATAATCAGGACAGAAAAAGAAGTGGAAGGCCCAGATGCACAACTGAGCAAGTACATGAGAGTCTGTACTTTGAGACACAGGTGCCTTACAGGTCCTCAGTTGGCTGCTTACTTAAATAGAACACTTCAAAAAACTAGTGTACTCTGCAACAGTGAAATAGCAACTGCTTGGATGCTGGCCTTAGAAGCAGAGTTTCGAAGAAAAAGCCATATGTTACTGGCAAATAAAAACGAAAAAGTCAAAATAGGCAAAATAACACAGACATCGGATGGTGGATAACTGAAAAAAAAACGTTTTATGGGCAAATGAGTCTGTTTGAAATCTTTGGATCAAGGAGGAGATGTACAGCAAATGAAAGGATGCTGGAGGAGTGCTTTATGCCTTATGTCAAATGGCCAAGGAAATGGAATGATATGGGGCTGCTTTGGTGCTGGTAAGGTGGAAGATTTACACAGAGTGCAAGGAATATTGAACCAGAAAGATTACCACTATATTTTACAACATCATGCCATCCCCTGTAGTCAGTGCTTGATTGGTGCAAATTTCATCATGCAGCAGGGCAATGATCTGAAGCATACATCTGAGCTATGCAGAACCTATTTGGTGAAGAAACAGTAATCTGGAGTACTGCCTTTGATAGACTGGGAGACACACCTAGGACGGGACGCCAGTCTGTCACAAGGCACCCCAAGCAGGATGAGGACCTGGTCAAATCCGCTGTGCCACCATGCCCCCTTAAGAGGAAAACAGTGAATGTCTAAGTATTTGTGATAGTGTCACTTGAAATGTATTTGCTGTGTTAAAACAGTTCATTCATACGTATTTTATTTTTAATAATTAAAAAAAAGTTGCACATAAAGTTTCACATAAGCCTTGAGCAACCATGATTGATAACCTCCTGGTATCATTTCAAACACATGCCCTCTAAGCATATTTAATGACTAATAAAGGAGGTCACAGTGGATTGGTAAAGCTGGTTTGAGCTGCAGTATATTTGAAGAGAATATCAATCACACTAGGCTTCCATGTGTAGTAAATCAATTTCTCTACCCTTCTGTTGACACACACACATACTTGCACACACCCAGGTGCAAACATGTGCATGCGTACACATGGACAAACACACACACATTTTCAGAACCGCTCGTCCCATACGGGGTCGCGGGGAACCGGAGCCTACCCGGCAACACAGGGCGTAAGGCCGGAGGGGGAGGGGACACACCCAGAACGGGCATGGACAAACATTCAAATGTAAGGCGAAAAGAGTCTTCAATGCTGCATGTTAGAACGCCTCTAGGATTTTATCAATCTTTAGTCCTGCAACAGTATGCTGTGCTACAATATCAGCACCAGGGAAGTATTCTCTCATTTCTGAAGGCATCTGTGGTTATTTCAAGCTATAAGGTCAAAAGGACTTTCTCTTTCAGTGCAAATCACAAATTAACCCAGCTGCAAAATTGATGTTTACCTTTAAGAAGTCAAAATAACTGCAGGAATACCAAATTATCTCAATTCCACGTATGTGCTGTATTTCCAAATGAAAGGAGGTGTACTCTTTTTGTTCTAAATTTTCCCAGAGTGATTAAAAAGCATAAAAGAGGTTGTCTCACCATCCACATTCCATCAGCTGTTTGTGTCTGATTTCAAGTTTAATGTCCCCAGAAGTTGGCAAGAATAAAACTGTCACTTGTCACAGAAAACAAGGACTCAGACAATTTATGGAGAAGCGGAAACATAATTTTCTTCCAAGTGGCATCACAGCGAGCACCACAGTAGGTCATTACTCATCGCCACGGTGACTCTCTCTCTTGTTTTTGCCCTGCCGTAAAATAGTTTAAACTGTCTCATTATGAGCCTCATCCAACTTGCTAGGTAACAGTTTGAATTAAATTGCATCTAGGAAACTCTTGCCGACCCATGTTGCCGTAGCATTGTGTGAAATGTGAAGTCTTCAGTGGGGGGTCACACTAGTTGACCTTGTTGGTGAAAAAAGCATGAGCCCCTAAATGGAAGCACTTCCAAGCTGTTATTAATGTTTAATAGTGTGGGAACTGGAGCTTGAGGCCACAAGTGACTGGAGCGCAGAAGTCAGATTGCCGTTGTTTTGTTTTTGAACTAACAGACACCATCGACTGTCTGTGCTGGTAGATTCAGCTCCTGGAGGAGTCCTCATATACACAAGTCTCACAATAGTATGTGGATGGAAGGACAATGAGTGTAAGGGTCAGCAGGAACAGAGCTCCATGACATTTAACACCAGTTCTGAAGTTTGTAAGATTGTCTGAATCAAGTAGTGGAAAAATGTAACAATAAGATCTAAAGCGTTGACAGATACAGTACTTAAACAGGGTATATGGAAATGGATTCCAGGCCTCGTGTCTAAATCATTTTCTCATGCTCTCCCTTCCTCTGCTTTGACCACCAATTCAAAGATCATTTTGTCCTGCACTGGCTATAATGCTTAGCAAGCTTCACTGCTGAACTGTGATGTTGGTCCAGAGTGTGGTCTTCCTATTGGGGTTGCCATCTACTCCAAGGGCCATGGGGATGCATGTACCAAAAACATGACGCAGATGTAACCACTCCAGATTACGATACTAGAGCTGAGGGGACCAGTTGCCACTTGTCACTCGTGTGGACTACTACCTGTACTGTTGAAAACCATTAAAATGTCTTATATACAAATACATACAAAAAGTATGTTTAGTTATCACTTTTTCTATATAAATCGAAAAGGATGTATTTTTATTTTTCCTACCTTGTAAGAGATCTTATATGGTGCATTCAGAAAGTATTTAGACCCCTTCACTTTTTCAGTTTCTTTTATGTTGCAGCCTTATGCTTAAAACATTTAAATTAGTTTTTCATTAATGTATGCTCAATACCCCACAATGAGAAAGCAAAAAAAAAAAATTGATATTTTTGCAAATGTATTAAAAATAAGAAGCTGGAATTACATTGACATTAGTATTCAAATCTTTTACATAGTTGAAGCATCTTTGGCAGCAATTACAGCCTTTCATCTTTTTAGGAATGACACAACAAACTCTGTCAGGTTGGATGGGGAAAATCAGATCTCTTTAGAGATATTTTATTGGTTTCAAGTCCAGGCTCTGGATAGGCCACTCAAGAAGATTCACAGAGTTGTCCCTAACCCATTCCTCTGTTGCATTTGCTTTTTGTTTAGGGTGATTGTCATGTTGGAAGGTAAATCTTAGGCCCAAGGTGGTATGGAACAGGTTTTTCATTACGGATATCTCTGTACTTTGCACTTCAGTTTTCCCTCAGTTCTGACTTGTCACCCCTACCCTGCCGCTGAAAGCAATGCCACAACAAGATACTACCTCCATGCTTCACCGTTGGGATGGTTTTGCGCAGGTGATGGTTAGAATTGAGGCCAAACAATCATTTTTAATTTTATAACAACTAAGAATTTTGTTTCTCATAGTCAAAGAGTCCTTTAGTTGCCTTTTGTCTTTCTAGAACAGGGGTGGGTAATTAATTTTTCCAAGGGGCCACATGAGAAACGGACTGTTGTGGAGGGCTGACCCAATAGTCTGAACTTAATTCTGATCAATACTATTTTATTGCTTCATAAAAAGCAATAAATTGTATGGTTTTGATTAGCTGCTACGTGTAAGAATACATGTTACGATAAGGGTACAAAAATGTTGAGTAGGTCAAATATAGCAGTAAAAAATAGTAGAAAAGCTAAGCATTATACCACACACACACACCTTTTCTGAACTGCTTGTCCCAGACAGGGTTGCGGGGAACCGGAGCCTACCCAGCAACGCAGGGCATAAGGTTGGAGGGGGAGGGGACACACCCAGGACGGGATACCAGTCCATCACAAGGCACCCCAAGCAGGACTTGAACCCCAGACCCACTAAAGAGGAGGACCCGGTCCAACCCGCTGTGCCACCATACCCTCTGTGTTATACCACTATTTCATTTTATTTTTAACATACTTTTAACCTTCACAAAAACAATACTGAAAATGTGTATGCTTTGCAGTATGTTAAAGACCAGCAATTAATTCACTTTATACAAAAAGCAATAAGTGCTTTTGATGTTTTTTGGTTCTTTTTTTGTGTTCAGTCGAAAAATCCAGTCTGTCTTGGGTTTGAAGAAGTGCACCAAAGTCTGGTTGAATATCTGAGGTGGATATGTGAAGGACAGCTGACAGGTGATCATGAGTTAGAGAGGATCTGTATCTGGATTTGTTTAACTTCATCACTGAGAATGTTTGTTCATGTATGTAGGTAGATCCAAAGAGAACAAACATCTTCTGAGCATGCCTCCTCATGTGTGGAAAGTTCTCCTCTTTGAGAGAAGAGTAAAAATCCAGCAGTGATACTGACTAAAAGTGCTCTGCCAGTAGTGTATCAGACTGTAGGTCAATGAGTTTGAGATGAATATTGTTGGGTGTATTATCCACGCTGCAGGGGGATAAAGAAAAGTGCAACAAACTATCTCTGATTCAGTGCTCATGCTCTGATGAATTTAACTATTTTAGTTACAACATCAGTAACATTAGTAATTATTAGCACTGACTTACACAACACACACACACACACACATTTTCAGAACCACTTGTCCCATACGGGGTCACGGAGCCTACCCAGTAACACAGGGCGTAAGGCCGAAGGGGGAGGGGACACACCCAGGATGGGACGCCAGTCCGTCACAAGGCACCTCAAGCAGGACTTGAACCGCAGACCCACGAAAGAGCAGGACCCGGTCCAACCCACTGCGCCACTGCACCACCACCCCCCCCACTTACACAACACCTCCTGATATAATACAATGTAAAAATGTCAATTTCTGGGTTCATTTCAGTCACTGGGTGCGGTGGCGCAGTGGGTTGGACCCTAGTCCTGCTTTCCGGTGGGTCTGGGGTTCGAGTCCCGCTTGGGGTGCCTTGTGACGGACTGGCGTCCCGTCCTGGGTGTGTCCCCTGGCCTTCCGCCCTGTGTTACCGGGTAGGCTCTGGTTCCCCATGACCCCGTATGGGACAAGCGGTTCTGAAAATGAAATGAAATTTCAGTCACTTTATCCTGCATCCGCTTCAAATGTCTGACATTTTCCCCATCAGATTTGGACAACCATCCGTTGTAACACCTGCCAATTTGTCTCATTTCAGTCCTAGCTTGTCCAACTATGCATTTTACCTCCATGAACAAATCACTCCCTGCCTGTCGTCATCCCTTTCACTGACCGCATTGCTGCCAGCTCCACCGTAATCTTAAACTTTTCTTCGTTATCCTACGTACAAAGAGGAGTAACTGGGCTGTGTTGTGGACATCGCAGCTCTCATCAAAGCCAAGGAGAAATAGTCAAAATTGTCCACTTTGTTATGCAGCTGAAGGTTCAGATTTCCCGTGACCGATGTCCTTGATCCTTCTCATCACGGCACGCACGCACATAGAAAAATTGAAAAAAATAGCCGTCACTTTCAAAATAAAAGCAATGCGGTTGTATTCTGTGCATGGCGTACACTTATTTACACACACACACACACACACATTTTCAGAACCGCTTGTCCCATACGGGGTCACGGGGAACCGGAGCCTAACCCGGCAACTCAGGGCGTAAGGCTGGAGGGGGAAGGGACACACCCAGGACAGGACGCCAGTCCGTCGCAAGGCACCCCAAGCGGGACTCGAACCCCACACCCACCGGAGAGCAGGACTGTGGTCCAACCCACTGCGCCACCGCACCCCCTCCACTTATTTACATTTGATTTCTAATTTCCGATTGATCTCTCGCGGGCCGGACAGGGACAGCCAAAGGGCCGGATGTGGCCCGGGGGCCGTAAAATGCCCAGGTCTGTTCTAGAAGCTCCTCCCATTTCCACACAGGAGCTCAAGAACTCAGCCAGTGACCATCAGGTCACCTCTGTCACCAAGGCCCTTCTCCCCCTGATTGCTCAGTTTAGCTGGGTAGCCAGCTCTAGGAAGAGCGGTAGTTGTTCCAAACTTCTTCCATTTAACAATTATAAAAGCCGCTGTGCTCTTGGGAACCTTCAATGCTGCACAATGTATTTTTTTTTTTTTTTAATTTTAAAGCCTTTCCAAGATCTGTGCATCTGCAGGCCATTCATTTGATGTCAAGGCTTGACTTTTGTTCTAATACACATTGTCAGCTGTGGGACCTTATACAGAAGGGTGCGTGCCTTTCCAAATCATAACTAATCAGTTGCATTTACCACAGGTCGACTCCAAACAATGCGTAGAAACATCTCAAAGACAAATGGGATGCACCTGAGCTGAATTTCAAGTGTTATAACAAAGGGTCTGAATACCTTTGCCAATGTGATATTTCAGTTTTTGATCTTTAATAAGTTTGCAAAAATTTCTAAAATCCTGTTTTTACTTTGTTATTATGGGGCATTCAGTGTAGATTGATGAGGAAAAAAATTAATTTAAATTATTTTAGCATTAAAAAGTGAAGGGGTCTGAATACTTTCTGAATGCACTGTACCTATAACATCTTCTTCGGTATTTTATACTATTATATTTATGTATATACAGCCACCTTATTCAGTTTCCTTGAGTGTGTTTTATGGGGGATCAGGAGAAAACACTGAAGTGCTGATGCTAACTCACTTTATTTGTACCATATGGGGTTCCACCCAGAGAACAGAGCAGAACAGTCAGTCTCGGAAGAGATAGGTGAGAAGAACATCTCTCTGTTGAGGTTCTGTGACCGGGTGTGTCCGAGCGGGTGCTTTTATACTGCGCGTTTGGGGTCGTCACCGGGAGGATTGAGGTGGTCGTCAAGTATGCAGTTGCTAGACGCTCAGTCGTTGGGCGCACCAGGAGTGACGGTACCCCCCCTCCCTACGGGCGGTGCCTGCTGCCCTAGGTGGCGAGGGAGGATGGCCTCTGCAGCGGGGCCCGGGTCGGTACGGATGGGATCTGTGGAAATCGGCAACAAGAACAGGGCCCAGAACATCGTGTGCAGGCACCCAACACTGTTTCTCTGGGTCATAACCTTCCCAGTCAACCAGGTACTGCAGGCCCTCTCGCCGTCGACAGGAATCAAGGAGCGCCCGAACAGCATAGACCAGGTCCCGATTGACTGCCGCCGACTCAGCTGGCGGCCTCGGCATGACATCACCTGTGCCTGGAGAACAGAGGACCTGCGGGGTTTGAGAAAAAAAATATGGAAGGTGGGATGGACTCAAAAGTCTGGGGGCAACTAGAGCCTATAGGAGATAAGCATAACCTGGGGAAGAACCACAAAGGGGCCAATGAAACAGGGGCTGAGCTTCCGGGAGAGGAGGCATAACCTCAGGTCCCAGGTGGACAGCCACATTTTCTGCCCTGGCTGGAAGGTGAGGGGACACTGGTGGGGGTCCGCCTACTGCTTGTAGCGGAGGACGCTATGCCGGAGATGAGCCTTGGTGGCACGCAATGTATTCCTGCTGGCCTAGTGTCAGGCATCAACTGTGGGTACGCTGGTCGGGTCGGGGCACCAAGGGAACAGAGCAGGTTAGTACCCAAAAACACATTGGAATGGTGACATACCTGTGGAGGCATTGTGGGCATACTTGGCCCAGGGTAGGTACCGGGCCCACTGGTGCTGCTGATGGGTGCAGTAGCTGTGGAGAAAGTGACTGATATCCTGCTGCAGTCGTTCCACTTGACCATTGGACTGGGGGTGGTAGCCAGAGGTGAGGCTCATCGAGACCCCCAGTTTTGCCCAGAATGCCTTCCACACTCGCGAGGTGAATTGGGCCCCATGGTCAGACACAATGTCCTCAGGCAGACCGTATAGGTGGAAGACCTGTTGGAAAAGCGCCGTCGTCATCTCCAGGGCCATGGGCAACCACAGTAAAGGGATCAGGCAGCAGACTTTGAAAAATTGGTCAATCAAGGTTAATATCACAGTCTTACCATCTGAAGGTGGGAGGTCCACTGCTACATGAGACCAAGGCCGTGAGGGTACTGGTAGCGATTCCAGCAAGCCAGCAGGTCTCTGTGTTGGTGTTCTAGCTTGGGAGCAGATAGTGCAGGCCTCTACGTACTCCTGGACATCCTCCAGCATGGAGGGCCACCAGAACCTCCCTTAGAGTTGGGACAGTGTTCAACGCATGCCAGGGTGACCGGCTGTGGGAGAGTCATGGGCCCACTACAGGAGTGTTGGTCACATTTCCACGAGCACATACTCCTTACCTTCCGGTGCCATGGGTGGACTGGGCTCGGCTGCTTGTGTGTCCTGGAGCTCCTGAAAGAAGTGTCAGCATACTGGGGCCACAATACAGTGCTTGGGTAGGATCGGTTCTGGGCATTCGGTTGGAGCGTCAGTGGCAAACAGCCATGAGAGGGTGGAAGAGACATTTTTCCCCCTTGACATAGAGGTGCTTTTGGAGGAGCCGTTCTAATACTGTCCTTACCTGGCAGACGTGCTCTTCCTGGGTCTTGGAGGAGATGTCATCCAGGTACACCAGGACGCAGTCATCTATGAGGTCTCCTAGTATGTGATTGACAAATGCCTGGAACACTGAGGGCGCATTAGACAAACTGAGAGGCATGACCAAATACTCGTAATGACCAAGGGTGGTGCTAAAAGTGGTCTTCCACTCATCCCCCTCCCTGATGCGGATTAGGCTGTTTGCACTCCAATTTCGTAAAAATCTTTGCACCATGCACTCGTTCTAAGGCCACAGTGATCAAAGGAGGAGGATGGGGATACTGTACTATGATAGCGTTCAACCCCCGATAGTCAATGCAGAGGCGTAGGCCCCCGTCTTTTTCTCCCCACAAAAAAGAAACCAGCGGAAGCTGTCAACGTGGAAGGTCGAATATAGCCAGCCTTAAGTGCTTCGGTAATATACTTTTGAATGGCTTTTTGTTCGAGGAGAGACAGGGGATACACCTGCCCATGAGGGGGTGTGGTTCCGGGCAGGAGATCGTCGTTCCACAGTCTGTGCAGAGGGAGGGCCGCCGCCCGTAGCTTACTGAACACCTCACTCAGAACCTGATATTCACGAGGAACCACTACCACCGTGTCTGTGGTAGTCTCAACAGAGGTGATCCAGCAGGGAAGTGACAAACAAGAATGCTCACATTGTGGTCCCCAGGAAACCAGGTCCCCGTTGCTCCAACGGAACACTGGATTGTGCAGGGCTAAATAAGTGAAACCCAAAATGGTCAGTGTGTCCGGAGACCTGACTAGATAAAACACGAGCTCTTCACAGTGGCACGCCCCCACCGACATGTGTAACAGTTCTGTACATGAGTCCACTAGTCCGGTCTCTATTGGCTAGGCATTGAGGCTAACGACCCAAAATTTTGCGTCACAAGCCCGCCTGGGTACGCCGTGTGAAGTAGCAAAGCCGATGTCCATAAAACAGGTCGCAGCACCAGAATTCACCAACATGCACATCTCTATCCGATTCCCCGCCCACTCCAGAGTCACGAACACGGTTAATTGCGGTTTACTGACCTTGGGTTCCGGGTTAGCTTTAGGTGGTGGCGGGCGAGTTGGGCAGGTTGCGCGGAAATGGCTGGCGATTCCGCAGTAGAGGCACAGGTGGTTGTGGAGGCGGCGTTGTCTCTCGTCAGGGTCCAGCCCTCCTCGGCCGATCCGCATCGGTTTGGGAACTTGCTCTGCGGGATGGTTTTCCGGGGAGGCATTCGCAGACGAGGGATTCTCTGACGAGCGAGGTTGTCGATGGTTATTGCTGTATCCACAAAATGGTCAAAAGTCCAATCCTCCCCCTGGTAGGCGAGCTCCGCCTGGATCTGGGGTGGAGCCCGTTCTGGAAGCTGGCTAAGAGGGGGGTGGAGTTCCACCTGCTCTGTTCGGCCAGGGTCTGAAATTCTAGGGAGTATTCGGCCCCCGAGCAGTTACCCTGCCGGATCTTCATCAGGCGGTCACTGGCGGCGTGAACGAAGAGCGGATGATCGAACACTGCCTCAAAGGGTTTCTTGAAAGCTTTGTAGGTGGAAAGGACTTCCACCCGGCCGTGGCCCAGCGCTGTGCACGGCCCATGAGGAGGGAGATCAGGTAGGCAATATTGGTTTTGTCCAATTGATAGGGTCGTGGAGAGTTAGTGAACACAAGCTTGCATTGCATTAGGAAGCCCTAGCAGTTGTCTGGCGCTCTGTCGTACTTTTCTGGATTGGCGAGATGGGGGGTCCCGGCGGATAGCGCAATCCCACTGGACTGGAACGCTTGCACCACCTCCTGGAGAGCCTCCCGCATCTGGTGCTGGGGGTGCTCATGTGAACCCAGCACGGCGCCATGCATGGAAACGGCATGGTGTGGCTGGTTGAGCATTGCTGAGTCTGCATAAGTGGCAGAACCTTCTGTCACACTGTGTGCAGGAGATCAGGAGAGCAGACTCAAGTGCTGATGCTAACTCGCTTTATTTATATCACACGGGGTTACACCCAGAGAACAGAGCAGAACAGTTAGCCTCGGAAGAGATAGGTGAGGAGAATGTCTCAGTTGGAGGTTTTGCTGCCAGGTGCATCCGAGCGAGTGCTTTTATACTGCATCTCCGGGGTCGTCATCAGGGGGGTTGAGGTGGTTGTCAAGCACACGGTTACTAGACAGGCAGTTGTCGGGCGCATTGGGCGCACCAGGAGTGACAGCACCGCATGCAGTTTTTGAGTATGTTTGGGCTATAAGCAATCATTCCTGTTGCCCCCCCCAAGCTGGGTGCTTTGAACACCCATGTGTTGCTGATTTCTGGGCTCATGGCGGGTGCTCTAGGACCAAATACCTCAACAGTAGCTGAAACCCAGCATGCCAAGGATATCTGAGAACAAAAAGCAAGCTATCTTCCCGAGAATAGCCGAGAAGTGGTAATAAGAGCCTTTTATTCCACAGCAATGAAGTTCACTGTTAACTATGTGAAACGGATCATCTTGCTATAGACATAGTAAGTTATAATTGTTTAGAAAACTGGTCAGAATTATTTACACTACACTATTCTACACTATTATATTGTTTGTAGGTCTTCCCAGTATGGTACTTTGGCTATACTCAATGATGTTGTCACCGAATGATGAGGCGGCTGCAAGCATAACACAGAAGCAAGAGGAATGCATCAACTTTCTGGTGGAAAATAGTAGAATCTCTTAGGAATTTCCAGATATAAATAGAAAGAAAAGTGTGTGTGTCCACATGTGTCCTGTGTGTGTTTGTGTTTGCCTGTCTGTGACTATGCGTTTGTTTATGTATGCGTGACAGTGGAGCAGGTAATAAGATTCAGTATTGATCTGGACAAAACAGACTTAATTCATCATTCATGCACTCCGTCACCCCCCCCCCGACTCAGTTTCACATAACTGTTAGTCTTGGAGGCTGGCTTAAAGAAGGATGGAGAGCTTGGAGCAGTGCAATAATTACCCTGGACAGATTTTTTTTTTTTTTTTTTTTTTTAATTCATTGCTTTTCTCCCATTTCTGGCTGTAACAAGCTTATTTATTGAAGACATGTTTGCAGAATGAACTGGCTAATGTGCAATTGATTGAAGTTTGTTTTGTTACTGCTTCTGCACAGTCTACATTTACAGCCTTGTTGGCATCTTGGGATTTCTCTTTATTGAAGTTGCCTTGCAAAACTAAAGTGTAAAAAGTGTGTACCACATTTTCTTCTTCCCTGAAATAAAAATACATTCTTTATATTTATTGTTATGGTATTTACTCCCCAGTTTGTAACCGAGACAGTGTAATTTCTTTCTGATTGGCGCAGCTTTGAAAAAGAAAAGTCTCAAAAAAAAAAAAAAAATACACAGGAAACTGTAACATGACACAGGAAACCCAATGAATGCTGGGAATGAATGGTTGACCACATTTACTGTGTGACAGCACAATGGTGCAAGCTGGCCAGCCTGAGCCTCTGATTCCCAGACGTGGTGGTGAAGAAGGGCAGTCTGTGCTGGCCGATGCCTGATAACAGTGTTCTCAGACAAGACTTTCTTCTTCCTCCCTCTACCACTGTACCAGAGTAAGACACTATCATTCTTTTTCTGGACTCAGTTTCTGCTGCTGCCATGAAAGTAATTAAGTTCTCCACTTTTGTTGTTAACTTAATACACATTTGCTGGAAAACACCTTGATAACTTTTTTATGCCCTGTCATATTGAGATATGAAATGTTCATGTTAAGGAGGTGCCAAGGAGAGAGCAAATAAGGGGGAAACTCCAGCAACACTGTGTCATGCCACTTTGCCTTGTGGAATGGAAAATTAAAACTCAGAAAAAATGATTAAATAGAAATGTGTTCAGCAGTATTAATGTAAGTACAATAATTGTGCATAGCCAATATTCCAAGCTCATGCAAATTGCTAGACCCTTGGGGCAATTCTAGATTCTTTTAATACATCACATGTTTCCGTCACACACAACAGAGACTGAGACCAGGGGCCAAAACACAGCCTGGCGGATTAAGTGTCTTATCAAAGCCAACGTGGGAACAGATTGAAGGGCTTTTTCATTCATTGTTCACAGAGCATTTACTTTAGAAACATAAGCTCTCTGGTGATAAATTGAATTTTCTACACAGGAACTTTAATGTTATGAGTCTATTTTTTCTCTTTTATTTTTGCACACACTGTGCACTGTTGCAACTGGGAAGAGTGGGAGAGGATGTGTTTCTTAAATTGCTCTTAGTTATTTCAGTGTGTGATGCATAAACTGGAATTTGGAAACATTGATTTAGGTTATTTCACTTCTTTTTTAGAAGGATCACAACTGATGAAGGTCTTTCTTTATCTATTAAGACTTGGCATGATATAAGGTTCAGCGAGGGCAGGGGCCACTAAAGCAGCCACAGAGTTTTTTATTCAAATACCAATATTTTTCATCACACATGTATTTGAATTCTGTTTTTTTATGGCACTGTCCTTTCATTGCTATTTATCACTTGCCCAAAATGCATCCTGCTCTAGCTGGGCCACATTAGATCCCAAGCTTCCTTGCAGGAAGGAAGCTGTAGACCTGTGTGAAGAATTAACTTCTGTTTCACAGTTTCCAAAGTACATAACCTCTCCCCTGGCCCAAGCTTCCTCATCTGCATGTTCAAATCGAATTCATACCAAACCAGGGAGAGGAAGAGGAACATTTGTCTAGAATCCACCAGCTGGTTGTTTCTCTGAGCATGGAAAGGTGGAGCAGGTGGTGAGGCTGAATGTTGTAAAGAGCTCCTGTGTAATCAGATGTAAAATGGTGTGCCAGAGAGTCTGGTAAAGTGGAAGCTGGACCGTGTTTAACACAGCTCACCTGCTTTCTTGACCTTGCAGTTTCATTGGAGAGGGGCTCTCACCCACTTAACCCATCTCCCTGTGTTAGCACCTCTATGAGTTTTAAGTGAGACTTGGCGGTAAACAAACAAATTACCTTGCCTTGTTCCACATGGACAGAATTTTAACACAATAGGTTTTCACCCTGCTCCCCCCATTCTCTCTTTTTTCTCTTTCTTTCTCTCTATTTCTTCCTCCTCTTTATCAAAGTATTCCCAGAATGACAGTGGTATTGGTAACAGTCGAAAACGGCTGTTCATCTATCTGTTTGGAAAATGGGGAGGAATCACTCTTTGTCTTAATCGCTTTCTTTTTCTCCCCTGGTCACAATAGATGGTTTTTCCTCATTCTTATATATTGTATAGTAATACTGGTAGCGGTTGCTGTGGCAACTGATAGTGGGCCGATCTCATTACTGGCCCTAAGTCACATTATTTTCTCAGAGGAATTACTTCTTTTCATTATGATTTTTTTTCCCTCCTCCAAAGGTCAGATGTCCTCTGAGGCGGAGCGAGAGAAATCTGCAAAAAGAGGTGAAGTCTATTCAGCACCCATTTCCCCGGTGGAGTTCACAATCATTTTGTTCCTTTCTTTTGTGAAATAAAGGACCAGAAGGAGGTGGGGGGTGCTCCTGTCCACTTTTCTTTAACTTAAAAAAAATGCCCCTTTCACATTTTTATGGTATATGGAAAAGTCCTTTAACTGTAAGTGTTATGTGCCGACTTTTTAAAGAGTGTATTGGCGTGCTCAATTGCCCTCTCCCAACCTTCTCTCTCTCTTTCTTGCTCTCTACTTCGGTGATTGGTGTTGAACTTACAAGAGTTCAGCCTCATTCCCATCCATTTAACGTGTGTTTGCATTTTTAAGGTGCTGGAACCATCCTGAGGTACGGCACTCGGCATCATGCTCTGCGTCTTGTGAGGCCACCTCACATTCGGGCCAAGAGGCAATTGCATTTGGTGTGTGGGCTGGCAAGGAGCCTGTGAATGGGGTGACATGCTAAAATGGTCACAGAGGTGGGGGAAGGGGTCATGTGCCTTGTGTACAAAGAGATTGATCACTCCTGGGATTTACATAACCAGTACACATAGCATTGAGCCATAATTTTTGCCTGTTGTAAACATTTTACTGTATTTGTCTATATTCCAATCAATAAACTTTTTAATAATGCATTTAATTGATTTTATTTGAATTGATGTTCATCTATGAGAAATTTTTTTATTAGTTTTATTGCTGTGTGACATTGAATATGGGGGGAAAAACTCTTAGTCAAATGTTATTGCTCATGTAAGCCTGTAAATCCATGTTACTGCACTTAATCACACATTTTAGTTTGTTTAGGGAACTGAAAGCAGAGTTATGGGGTGATGGGCAACAGAATATCTTTATATTTGCAGATAAGACTTGAATCAGGCGACTTAGTGACTATTTCTGGATGCCTCTTGTTTTGTTGCACTGTGTCTTGGGTTGAATGTGCTGTCTGGCATGCAACAATCTTTCTGTGTGTTCTCCAAACAGACTGAAATCCTTCCTCAAGCTCCTGGCTCTGGCAACATCTCTTGAGAATTAATTGTGAAATAAAAGACTTTAGTATGAATTAGTAGACTTAATGATTGGTGGTACATTAATTGATTAAGAGCAAATTAGAGAAGGCCAGAAACTGAATTTGATTGTATGTAAGCCTTCAACACCCCCAAAGATGAACAAAAGGGATTTGGCTTTTCCTTGTATATTAATTTCCTCTCAGACTGAAGATATATTCACAGTTTTGCAAAGATCCAAGCTCTTATTGAGGTAAGTCTATTTGTTTCTGCCTCTTAGTTTGCAACTGGTTTCCCATCAGTAGCTGTAGTGGCCACATACAGGTTCAATCCATACACTGCCTGCACGCACGCACGGCTTGTCCAGAGTGGGATTATGGCGAACCGGAGCCTAACCCGGCATACTGTATGTTACTTGTTGCCATTCATTACAGCACTGTAATTCAAATATTTTTACGTGTTGAAAAATTTGTATGAGCTCGTGGCACAATCACGCAGGATGCGTTGGACGATTGAGGAATTGTTTTTACTTAGACGTGCGGCATGTCAGTGAAGGGGAAACTGCAGAGGGCAGGAATGCTCTCTCATTTGTACTGTTCTGTGCTCCTAGTGCAGGGTGTTGAGACTTCAGGGTCTGGGGTTGTGTTTCCTCAGACTCTTGGGTCCAGGGTCCATCTGGAACTCCCGCATCAATCTCCTGTTTTTTTTTAGGAGCATGGTCTTAAATAGGGCTGATTATTACCAACAGGTGGGGTAAAATCACTACTCCTCACCATCTCCCTCTCCCCTAGCCTGGACGTGCTCCTCCACTGACAGCACCATGTCCTCCCCTAGTTGCGAAGTCCCTGCCCCACCATGAGAGGAAATCAGGGACCTGGCTCTTTGGTGATCTGGAATCAAAAAGGTTGCAATGCAAGGTACCAGCAAGTTTTTTGGGGATTTATATCCTTCATGGACTGGAGCCACCAGAGGGGTATCCATATAGAGACGGAACTTCCATCGCAGGGGATAGTACTGGAGGGAGAGTACCATCCACTTAAGAGCAAGACGCTTTTCTGATGGCACTAAATTTGTGCTCCCAAGGAGCCAGCTTGTGACTGAGAAACACGATAGGGCAGCACTTCCCCTACCTCCTGGGAGAGGAGAGCCCCAAACTCTGACAGAATGTGTCAATGTGAAGGTCTGTAGGAGGAGAGAGAGAGAGATCAGGACATGCTAATACAGGCACCCCCGCACAGCGTTGCCTTAACCACATGGAACACAGCTTGGCACTGCTCCATCCACTGAACTGGTTCTGGGACTCCTTGCCATGTAAGGTTCTGACACAGGGACCGGAAGCGAGAAAAACCCCGGGATGAACCACCGGTAGTAGTTTGCCAACCCTAAGAAGGACCTCACCTGCGTTTTGGTCTTGGGAACTGGACAGGCTGCAATGGCAGGCATTTTGTCTATCTGGGACTGAGTCTGTACATTTCCCAAGAGGAACCCCAGATACTGTATCTCACTCCTCCTAATCACTTCGCTGGGTTTGCCGTGAGGCCCGCCTCCTGCAGGGACTGCAGGACTGTCCGAAGGTGGTCCAGGTGCTGGGGCCAGTCTTGACAATAGATGATGGCATCATCCAGATAGGCTGCAGCATATGCTGCATGGCACTTCAGGATTTTGTCCATGAGCCTCTGGAAGGTAGCTGAAGCCCCATGCAAACCCAAATGGGAATGTAACAAACTGCTGTAAACCAAAAGGAGTTGAGAAAATCAACATTTCCTTGGACTCTGACAAGGGAATCTGCCAGTAGCCCTTGGTCAGATCCGGGGTGAAATAAAAGTAAGCAGTCCACAGTCGGTCCAGGAGCTCATCCACCCGCGACAGAGGTTATGCATCAAATTTAGTGACAGCGTTTACCTTATGATAATCCATACAAGTGGAGCCATCTGGTTTTGGAACCAATACCACTGGGCTACTCTAGTCACTGTGGGATTCCTCATTGATCCCCATTTGCAGCATCTTGCCGATCTCTTCCCAGATTACCTTGTGTTTGTGCATGGGGCGCTACATGGGTGGCCCTGGACTACCTCGTGCATCACTGGCTGGATATGATGCTGTTTGAGGTGCGTCTGGCCTGGGAGAGAAGAGAACACATCTATGAAATCCGGACAGGCAGTCTGTGCGATTGGATATCAGTGTACATCTCTATGAACACACTGAATCATCACCTTGTGGCAAATGCATGATGCCCCTGGCGGAACCAGGCTTTCTTGAACAATGGTTTGACAGCCGGAGTTCAGCAAAGTCCAGCATAAACCCCCTTGGAACCTTACCGGTAACCGGTACTTCACTACTCAGGTGAGAGCGGACGTGCCAGCGGCATCTTCTGCAGGAGTGACGACTCTGACGTCTATCACAGGACAATCCCGTCAGATGTGACTGCACTCCCCACACTACCAGCACTCCAGTCCCTGCCCTCTGGTTGCCTGGGGGAGCTGTCTTAGGGTAGTAAATTTTGGGGCTATGGGAAGAAAGGGAGGGGGCTTCCAAGACAGGGTGGGAGAGGAAGTATGGGATGGGTTGGAAGGGGAAGGGCAAGATGGGAGGGGAGTGGGGCAGGCTAGGGCTTGGAGTCTGGAAGGTTTCCGGGCCTGAGGATGGACTTCTGCGAGCAATGGGGCGGCTAAATGATTTTCAGCCAGCCAGATTACCTCTGCCAGTGACTCGGGGTGGTGACACTGCAGCCAATCATCAGTAGCTGGAGGCATGATGGTCATGAACTGCTCCAAAGCCACCAGTTCCATAATCTTTTCCAGTTCTTGCTGATCGGGTTGTAGCCACCGCCAGGCGGAGTCCATGACCCTCTGCACAAAAAGGAATGGCCGAGCCACCTGATTCCACTGCATGCCACGCAGACGCCACGGGTGTCTTTACGGCATGAGCCCTACATCCTCCATTATGGTTTCCTGGAGGCCTCCATAGTGGGCTGCTACGGTGCCTGGGACCTGCCGGGCCGCCAACAGAGCCTCCCCCGTGAGCAGGAGTGTGAGGTGCAGGGTCCACTCATCTGGAGCCCGCTGACAGGCCCTAGCGTATTTGAACATCTCCAGGAAGGTTTCCGGATTGTTTTCCCAGGCCATTTTTGAGAGGCGAACAGGGTGAGGTGAGGGCTGAGTGGGATGGTTGGCAATGATAGTCATTGCCTCCACCAATGCCCTCCGATCCTCCTGCTGTGCCGTCAGCATGGCATGCAAGGACTCCTGCTGATGGAGATGCATCTTGTGCATAAGGTGATCTAGCTGAGCCCCATCCATCGCCGCTCAATTGAGATCCAGGGTTTCAGCATCACTGTGGCACAAAACACAAAGGATACATTCGCTGGCTGAGGATTTGTCTTTATTTACATGTGTGGCATGTCAGTGAAAGGGAAACTGCACAGGGTAGGAATGCTCTCTTGTGTTTGTGCCATTCTGTGCTCTTGGTGTGGGGTGTTGAGACTTCAGGGTCTGGGGTTGTGTTTCCTCAGGTTCTCGAGTCCAGCATCCATGTGGAACTTCCGAGTCAGTCTCCTCTGTTGTTTGGGAAGACGGGGGTAAATAGGGCTGATTGTTACTGCCAGGTGGGGTAAAATCACCATTCCTCACCCTCTCTCCCTTAGCTTGGGCATGTCACAGAGCTATTTTAAATGAGGCTGTTGCAGGGGGGGTGCAGTGGCACAGCGGGCTTGGCCAGTCCCGCTCTGTGGTGGGTCTGGGGTTCGAGTCCTGCTTCCTCTCCAGCCTTGCGCCCCGTGTTGCTGGCTAGGCTCCAGTTCGCTGCAACCCCGCTTGGGACAAGAAGTTTCAGACAGTGTGTGTGTCCTGATGCAGCAGACAGAGGAAAAATGGATAATTTTGGAACATAAAAAACAGCAGGTAGTGTAGTGTTTTAAAGGAGAGTTAAAACCCAAAGTTTGATTTAATTTCACAAAATATCAATTTAAACTCAGATATGATTAGGCAGCAAGTTATTCCTTCGTGGCATGGCTGGCACAGTGGGTAGCATTGACACCTCCTAACCCACCTCATACTGTGATACGTCAAAACTCACCTCTTTCAGACTCACTTCTCCCCTGATCTTGAAAGTGCATGATAAACATGAGTGTTGTTTAATCATTCTTTTGTTGAATAATAATAAACTTATATGCATCCATTTATATTTACAGACATTTCTTGAAAGAGATGTACATCTCAGAGAAAAATACAAAAAGTGGATTACCTCAGCAGAAGGTAAGATTTGGATGCAGACACATTCTAGATTACAGTAAATTTGTCACTTTGCACCATATGAACCAGTATACGTCACATGAGTAGCTGCATAAAGGTTTATCCATTATTGAACAAGAACTGCTACTGAATAAATGTAAATAGCGCCTGGTCTCTGGATTCAAATCCCATTCTGTCTGTACAAAGTTTGAGTGTTATTGTTTGTGTGCTTCCTCCCTCAGAGGAAAGATGTGTCTCAGCCAAATCTCAGTTTCCCCTCATGTATGGTGTGGGAGTGCCCTGAATTGTGACCTGCCTTGTGTGCTAAGCTTCCAAGGACTGACTTAGGACTCCCATGACCCTATATTGATTTTGTGGTTTCCAAAAATGGACCGATTCTTGTTTTCTGAGAAAATCAAGTTGCAAAGAGTGAAAGATCTTACACTTGTAAATGTGTTTGATTCAAGGGACAGGGTGGCACAGAAATGTAATTTGTTTCTTTCATTGCTCAGAAGTTCAGTATTGCTTCTTATATTAATATATACAGTATATTTTGTTTATATATATTAAATTTCATTACACAATGTTCATGCCTATACAGGGTTTTAGCCCACTTCTATGAGTATTGACTGCTGCTGCTAAGAGAGGTCCAGGAAGATGAGGTCACTTCAGCAACTGTCACAGTTACACTTTGTGGCAGCTTTCTCAGATTTGTGTCAGCATTCTTATTGAAATATTTCACAAGAAAGGCGAAGTGAGGTAGAATTACTAATGCCAAGCAGGGAAGGACTTCTCAAAAGACTCTTCAGCTAGCCCAAAAAGCATCTTTTAAGAAGGGTCTTAAAACCAGTCTATCTCACAACAGGTAAATATTTCCTATTACACCATCTGAAAAAATGCAAGTCTCATGATTTTACATGTTGTAGACTAAAAAACAAAAACTGGGACACCATGTAGAGTATATGGAAAGTTTTGATTTGACACAGGTGTATTACACTAAGTTGGGGGGCGCGGTGGTGCAGTGGGTTGGGCCGCAGTCCTGCTCTCCGGTGGGTCTGGGGTTCGAGTCCTGCTTGGGGTGCCTTGTGGCGGACTGGCGTGCTGTCCTGGGTGTGTCCCCCTCCCCCCCTGGCCTTACGCCCTGTGTTGCTGGGTAGGCTCCGGTTCCCTGCGACCCTGTATGGGACAAGCGGTTCTGAAAATATGTGTGTGTGTGTGTGTGTGTGTGTGTGTGTGTGTGTGTGTGTGTGTGTGTGTGTGTGTGTGTGTGTGTGTATTACACTAAGGTTGATATTAATTACAACAGTGCGCATGTAACACTTAATGTGTAGCATCTTCTCATGGACCAAGGCACAACGGCCATGAAACCACAGAGAAAAAACATCCGGCATTGCATCATACATCTCCATGACTCCAGATCAAGCAGCTTAATTTCCTTCCTCAACCACCACATCAATCACAGGATACCAACATGGGTATTTCATTGAGGTTGTCAAGTGGGAAGCTCCCTTTGTCAGTGTTTCATTGAACTAGGCCCATAACTTCTCACCGAAGGCTCAACAGTGGAGTCCTGTGTCCCAGACCCACCCCCTTCCACACACATTAGATCCCCTTCACCCTCAACAAATGCAGCAATTTCACAACCCCATCCAACCCAATTAAACAATACCACACCTCCATACATACCAGCAAATGCTTCAAACACACAAACTCCACAAACTTAAACCATTACAGATTACGCCACACCTCTATACATACCAACAGAAGCTGCAAATGCACCACTCTACAAACTTAAACTAACCCAATTAACAAGGTCACACCTCCTTACACACCAACAGCTGCCTCCCATTGCTAGCCACCTGCCACTAATTTTAACGACCACTACACATCTCCCTTAGACCTTTAACCCCAACTACTCTGCTCTCTTTTCAACCATAACCACTGACTCATCTTCTCAGCAGCCTCAGACAGGTCCTTCACTGCCTCCCTTAATGATTAGCCTCTAATACTAAATTCCCCCAACAATTTACATTTACATTGATTCATTTCGTCCAGAAGGAGACAGAGCGTGGAGTCAAACACCGGTAGCTGAGACGGCATCTTTGGAAAGAATGGAGTCAGTTTGATGTCAGTTCCATCCTGAATGTATTGTCTGACGGCACACCAGTGTGTTGTGTATCATGTAACATGTCTTGCTTAGTTGCACCTGCTGACATTGTAGAGCATTTCATTTGCTCGAAATGCGTAACAAATGATGACTTGGTGCGGAAGGTCCGCGATTTAGAAGAGCGCATTAAGAATTTGGTTTCTATACGAGAAATGGAGAGTGGGTTGGACTTGGTGTATTCTGATGCCTCTGTAGTGTCGAACTCGGCGTCGACACTTACAGGCCCCAGTACAGGTAATGAGAAGCTGGGTACTCCGGAACGCTCTCACAGAGACTGGGTTACTGCTCGGAGTAATAAGCCAAATAAAGAGAAGCCTAAGCCACGGGTTCCTGGTTCGAGTTCTCCTGTCCAAACCCAAAATAGATTTGGCTCTAAGCAGTTCACCTAATAATAATAATGTGCTCATTTTGGGGGTTTCGGCTATCCGAAACGTTAAGATTCGGGGCCCTGGGAATTGAAGTGTAAAAGTAAAGTGTTTTTCACACGCACATGTGCCCGACGTGGAGGCTCGTGTCAGTTCTCTGGCTGATAATGCCGTGTCGACTATGATGGTGCATGTTGGTGGTAATAATATTCGTTTTCAACAGTCTGAGGTATTAAAGAGTCGCTTTATTTCTATGTGTAATGAGGGAAGAAGGAAATGTCATAATTTAATAGTGTCCAGTCCTTCACCTAGACTCTTCATGGGGGACATAGTGTACAGTAGACTGGTGTCCTTCAACACAAGGTTGGAGACGTAGTGCCGCTCTAATCATATATCATTTGTTAATAACTGGGATGTTTTCTGGGAAAGGCCCAGGTTTTTCATGTGTGATGGTGTACACCTCAACTGGAAGGGTTCGTTTGTTCTGTCCCAGAACTTGGCCTGCAAGTTGCAGGACTGACTCAGCCATGGGTCATCTCCTTTAGTAGCTGTGTGTATTGATGGGTCTGTTACCCGTTCTGATATCAGTGGTCATTTCTCATGTGATGGGGTTTCTTGTACAGTGTCCAGTATGGGCCTTAAATCTTTATATAACAGCGTTAAGTGCAGCCAAAACATACAAACTATTATAAGGCCACGACGTTTAACCAGACTTAGTGATAGGAGCGCTTGCACCAAAAACCTAAAATACATTAAAACAAATGTTCTCAATTTACCACAAAGGCCAAAATGTTATATAAAATGCTGTCATTTGAGTCATTTGAGTCATGCTTGTAGACCGGGAGCAGCAGAATTGAGGTGTGATCTGACTGCCCAAGGTGTGGACGCAGTAGGGAACGGTACGCACCTTTTTTTTTATTATTATTTTTTTTTTATAGCGTGCTCTTCTCACACAGTGACGCAGAGCGCTTTAAACACAGGCATACAGCAAGAAAAATTGATACAAACAAAGACAGTCAACAAATGGCTACCATAATGAAAAACTTATTATAGAGCTATAAGTATACCTACTGGCCACCGGGGAAAGGAACAGAAACTCCCAACTGAAAGTTGAGGGAGGGGAAAAAAAAAAAAAAAAAAAAAAAACCTCTGGGGGTCCACGGGCCAGTGGTTGCCCGGCATTCTAGAAAATAATTTGTAAGCCAGTGTTTAACAAGTAATTATAATGTTGGTAGATGGCATCTTGGATCCCCGACTTGGCGTAGAACGTCTCAATCATCACGGCAGATGGACATCATCCTCTGTCAGCACGGGATTCATCTGTCACCACTGGCCAGCCTCCTCAGGTCTTATGAAGCGAGGTAGTGCTCAACGAGAAGATAGGACAGAGTTAGTAATTTGTTACTTAAGTAAATTTAAAATGCATTTTTGTAAAGGTGATAAAATAAGTAACCAAGGCAGGTTGAATTACATTACGAGGTGGAATGCCCGAGTGAACATGTAAATCTCGAGTCGGGATTTGAAAACAGAAACAGACGGGGCATTTCTGACAGTAACTGGTAGACTATTCCACAGTTTAGGTGCTCTATAACTAAAGGCGCGACCTCCTACTAAGGTCTTATTGATCACAGGTACTTTAAGGTAACCCGCATCTAATGAACGGAGATATCGCCCTGGGATATAAAGATTAATGATCTCACAAAGGTAAGCCGGAGCAATACCATGTATTGCCTTATAGGTCAAGAGTAGGATTTTATAATCAACTCTATAAGAGACCGGGAGCCAATGCAAGGATTTAAGTACCGGTGTTATATGGTCGTACTTCCTAGTTCTAGTTAACAATTCTCGCAGCAGCATTTTGTACCAACTATAGCCTGGATACAGTCTGGTATGGACAACCCGGCAATAAAGCATTACAGTAGTCTAGCCTGCTTGAAACAAAAGCATGAACCAGTTTCTCAGAATCCCGTCTACAAAGGAATCGCCGCATTTTAGCTATGCTTCTTAATTGAAGGAAGCACGACTTAGTCAAAGCATTTACTTGAGATACAAATACCTTTCCATCCAGCAGGACACCCAAATCCTTGACACAATCCGTACGCTTTAAGCTAAAACCATTTGTTGTAAAGATTGACGTGATTATGTTGAGAGTTTTAGCATCACCACCCACCACTCCACACCCCTTGTGTGAAGTGTAGCAGCTGTCGAGGGCATTTGAGCCTCTGGTGGGGCAGGAGATGTGCTGATGGTATTCTGGGTACAAATTCCTGAAGTCGGCTTGGTTAAAGTCCCCAGAGATAATGAACAGGCCATCTAGGTGCTTGTTCTCGTACCTAGTAACAACGTAGTATAGTTCGTTCAGACATTATTCACAAAGTAATGTGAATTTTCAGTCGTATGCTGATGACACACCGCTATATGTTTCATTTAACCCTTATGATCCATGTGGTGTCTTTAGCCAATTGTTTTACCAATATAAAATAATGGATGAGTAGAATTTTTTTCTCTAAATGTCATGTCTCGAAGACATTATTAGTTCATTTTCGGGGTTTGGAACGTTTTCCTTTGTCGATAAAGTTCATTCAAAATTGAGCGCATCACTTCCGGTTGTCAGACCAGGAAAGGCAAGGAAGCCACATGGCCGGCAGCACAAGGATCTGATTGCATCCACAGCTAAGGACTGAGAAATCAATGTTGTAAGTGACTGGAATTTATTATTTAGAGTTTACAGATAGGATATTAAGAATTATTTTAGAAAAAATATAGAATAATTTATGTTCTAAGATTGTTTTTACAAACGAACATGTACATGTAAGCTGTATGGTTACGTTAATGTTTGCCACATGTATATAATGTTTTGTTATGTAAAATAATGATATAGATTATTTTTGTAAATTGATTTTCTGTAATTTTTTTGTATTTTGGTTATAGTTTTCACTCCATGTCTTGGTGAAGGAGTCATCAGCAAAGTCTCAAAAAATACGACGACTCGTCTCTTTATCTCGAATGGAGTTTAGCTTGGTGTTTAGTCTGCGGTTGTTACACCTTGACGAGAACACTAGAGTGAAAAGACAAGAACGGATCAGTAATTATCAGGATGGCTTCCAAAAGTTCAAAATCAGCTGCAAGTGGAAAATCTCAAAGGGTAGCCTCGAGTGCAAAATCTTCAACCTCTTTTGCCAGTACTGCAGGACGTGCACGAGCAAAGGCCGAAGCAGCTAAGATAAGAGCGGAATATGTAACCAAACAACTAGAGCTAAAGCTGGCAGTGGCTAACAAGGATTTAGAGGCAACTAAAAGAGATGCAGAAATACAGTTTGAAAGAACAAAACTACAAGCAGAACTCTAAGCCTTACGTCTACAATGTGAAGCTGAAGCAACAGCCCGTGAGGCGCAGGTTTTGGAAATGGCTGAGGATTTACAAATTGTTGATGAAGCAGTGGCAACAGAGCTTCAAGATAAAAGGGAACTTACAAGTGAATATGTTCGTTCACAAAACGCCCTTAAAGAAAGAGCTTCTCCGCCACATTTACCTGTTGAAAGCCAATCGTACAAAGACCAGGAGAAAAGCTTTTTAACCCATCAGACATTGGCGGATGATGCTGCAAAGCCTTCACGAGGCAGCATTACAAGAGATTTTGAAGAAAGGGACGACGTGTACTTACCATTAATAACAAAAGTGAAGAATAAGATTAAACGGACAGATATTAAACAAGAAGGAAACATAAATCAAAACTTCCAACCATACTCTCCAAGACAGTTTAACGTGCATGCTCAGCCTTTTTTCCCAAGTAAGGATCCTGCAGTCTTACCAACACCTGCAACAGACCCTTTAGCACAGTACTTAGCCAGACGAGATCTCACAAACTCGGGCCTGTACCAGTTTGATGACAAACCTGAGAACTATCGTGCATGGTACGCATCATTTACTAGTATAACCAGTGACATTCAACTAAGTGCAGTTCAGCAACTCGACCTCATGATCAAGTGGCTTGGGAAAGAATCCCGTGAATATGTCAAACGCATACGGGCAGTTTATGTCGGCAATCCATCCGAGGCACTAAACAAAGCATGGGAACGGCTGGGGGAGTGTTATGCTGCTCCAGAGATAATAGAGAAGTCACTTTTTGAAAGTCTTGAGAATTTTCCAAAGCTCAGCGCAAGAGATCACGTCAAGCTCCGTGAGCTTGGAGACTTGACAGAAATACTTGGTGCCCAAGAAGACGGCTATCTTATCGGCTTATCTTATTTGGATACCTCACGTGGCATTTCACCAATTGTAAGCAAGCTACCCTTTGGCCTCCAAGAAAAAATGGCTTTCTGCTGGATCACAATACAAAGAGGACAATAATGGACGTTTTCCTCCTTTTCAGTATTTCTGTGCATTTGTGTGTTATGAAGCAAAAAAGCGAAATGATCCCAGCTTCCTGAACCAAGGGAGCGCCACTGTCTCTTTAAAACAAGACAGGCCAACTTCAAGAAAAAACAACAGAATTTTCTCAGTAAAGAAAACAGATATTTCTTCACCACAATTTAACAAAGCAACAAATGTTGATCCCACAAAAACCTGCCCTTTGCACAACAAACCGCACTCACTACAAAGTTGTAGAGCATTCCGGAACAAACTTATAGAGGAAAGAAAAGCCTTTCTCAAAAAAAATGGCATATGTTTTAAATGCTGTACTTCGACTTCGCATCTGGCCAAGGACTGTAAGGCATCTGTAAAGTGTCTGGAGTGTGACACCACCTACCATGTCACAGCCATGCATCCAGGCACATCGAGTCAATCATCAAAGGTCCCTCGAACACCAAAGGTGGATGGCGGGGAGGCTGAAACCACTAATGCAGACACAGCTGTCATAAGTTCAAGCTGCACGGAGGTATGTGGCAAGGGACAATTCAGCCGCTCATGTGCAAAAATATGCCTTGCAAAAATATATCCACAGGATGCTGTCCACAAAGTGGTAAATGCATATGTGATAATAGATGACCAGAGCAACCGCTCATTGGCCAGACCAGAGTTCTTCAGCCTGTTCGGTATAAAAAGTCAGCCTTCTTCATATCAACTGAGAACCTGTGCAGGTTTAGCTGTAACAGCTGGAAGACGCGCTGAAGGATTCATGATCGAATCCATAGATGGCAAAGTGGCAATTCCTCTTCCACCACTTATTGAGTGTAGTGACATCCCAAATAATCGCACAGAGATTCCAACTCCAAATGCTGTGATTCATCAGCCCCATCTACAACATATTGCTAAACATCTCCCAGAACTTGACTCGAATGCAGAGATCTTACTTCTTCTGGGTAGAGATGTATTAAGACTACACAAAATAAGACAGCAGGTAAACGGGCCACACAATGCACCATTTGCGCAACGTTTGGACCTTGACTGGGTAGTAATAGGAGAAGTGTGCCTAGGAAACATTCATAAGCCAATCATCAGCAAGTTCAAGACCCACCGTGCTGGAAAGTGGCCGTCACTCCATCTTCCAGCCATGCACAAGTCACATGCAGATAAAGGAATCATTACCCAACCTCAACCAAGCCCCTAAGATAACAGAGGAAACACTAGGAAAAACAGTGTTCAACAGAACTGATCAAGACAACAGACCTGCTCCATCAATCGAAGATGCAATGTTTATGGAAAAGATGGATACTGAAGTCTACCGAAACAGTAAGAATACCTGGCTAGCACCATTTCCGTTTAAGGAGCCACGACCGCACCTTCCTAACAATAAAGAGCAGGCTGTTAAGAGATTCATGTCACTACAGAAAATGCTCAAACAGAACCCAATAATGCAGAAACAGTACTTTGCATTCATGGACAAAATCTCTCAAAATGGACACGCTGAAGTAGCACCACCACTAAGGGACAATGAGGAATACTGGTTCCTTCCTACATTTGGAGTATATCATCCTCGGAAGCCCGACCAGATTAGGGTGGTGTTTGATTCAAGCTCACAATACCAAGGAATCTCCCTAAATGATGTATTACTGACTGGCCCAGATTTAAACAACACGTTGATCGGTGTTCTGCTCCGCTTTCGCAAGGAGAAAGTAGCCGTGTTAGCAGACATCCAGCAAATGTTCTACTGTTTTGAGGTAAGCGAGAACCATCAAAACTTTCTTAGATTCCTGTGGTACGAAGAAAATGATATCAACAAAAACATCATTGACTATCGAATGAAAGTTCATGTTTTCGGCAATAGTCCTTCGCCTGCCGTCGCCATCTACGGGCTGAGAAGAGCCATTAGAGAAGGTGCACCACATTATGGCGATGATACCGTTCAGTTTGTGGAAAGACATTTCTATGTCGATGATGGTCTCATATCTGTACCAACTGATCACGAAGCAATTGACCTGCTTAAAAGGACACAGGCCTCTCTAGCAGAATCAAACCTTCGCCTTCACAAGTTCACCACAAACAGTTGAAACGTCTTAAAGGCCTTATCCCCAGAAGACTGTGCAACAACTGTCAAGGACTTAGACCTCAGCGGAGAGACACAATCCATCCAGCGCAGTTTGGGCCGCCTGTGGGAGATATCGACAGACACCTTTACTTTTTCTGTATCAACAGATCCAAAGCCCTTCACTCGTCGTGGTGTGTTATCCACTGTACGCAGCATTTCTGACCCTCTAGGTCTGCTGGCCCCTGTC
Source organism: Scleropages formosus (assembly GCF_900964775.1). Lineage (NCBI taxonomy): Eukaryota > Metazoa > Chordata > Actinopteri > Osteoglossiformes > Osteoglossidae > Scleropages > Scleropages formosus. The sequence goes on from NC_041806.1 coordinate 11,615,322, forward strand.
ACTGTCTGTGGGAGAGCCCTTCTTAGAGAGCTTACTGCTGACCTCTCCGATTGGGACACTCCTCTCCCAGAAGAAAAACGTGATAAGTGGGACTCATGTCGCGAATCGCTTCACGATCTCAAGCAGATGCACATACCACGAACCTATACGGACATGTCACTTTGCAACAGTGAGCACACTGAGATTAGTGTGTTCTCAGACGCCTCGACAAAGGCGATTGGAGCCGTTGCATATCTCAAGACCGTTCAAAAAGATGGTCACACTGAGATCGGATTTGTCATGGCTAAAGGACGGTTAACACCCAAATCCGAACCCACCATCCCACGTCTAGAACTCTGTGCAGCTGTTTTAGCTGTTGAGTTGGCAGACCTCATCCAAGAGGAGCTAGATGTAAAGTTTGATAAGGTTAATTTCTACAGTGACTGCAAGGTAGTACTCGGATACATCCATAATACCACTAAAAGGTTCTACGTCTATGTGCACAACAGGATTCAGCTTATACGCCACTCTTCCAAACCAGAACAATGGCAGTATGTTCCCTCTGAAGAAAATCTAGCGGATCACATTTCAGGATTCATGCCCGCCTCTTGTCTAGCGCAAACAACCTGGTTCTTTGGACCATCATTCCTACGAAATACCCCTGGAGATAGCAAGCACACATGTGAAAGATTTGACTTAATACAACTGGAAAAGGACATTGAAATCAGGCCAGAAATAAAAACTTACAGCACACACCTGATGGAGAACATTCTCAATCCAGATCGCTTCCAGCGCTTCTCTAGTCTTCATTCACTCCTTAGAGCTATTGCATGCCTGACTCACATAGCCAAATCCTGCAAACAATCGGGCAAAGTTAGGGCGTGCAAAGGATGGCATTGGTGTAAACAACCACGTTCACCCGAGGAACTTGACCAAGCTATGAATGTTGTCCTCCAAGCTGCACAAAGATCTGCCTTCCAAAAGGAACTTGTGGCTCTGCATGCTAAAAAGCCCATTCCGAAGGATAGCTGTCTCCAAAGGCTTAGCCCAATCATCACAGATGGCTTGATGCGCATTGGAGGCCGGCTACAACATTCGAACTTAGAAACTAATGAAAGGCATCCTGTGATTTTGCCTAGGAAGAGCCATGTAGCCTTACTGCTGACAAGCCATCACCATGGGCAAGTGAAACACCAGGGACGCCACTTCACGGAGGGAGCCATACGAGCAGCAGGGTACTGGATCTTGGGTGGCAAAAGGCTCATCAACACAGTCATTCATAACTGTGTGACGTGCAGGAAGCTTAGAGGTAAAGTTGAGGAACAATACATGGCAGACTTACCTACAGAGCATCTCCAGATATGCCTTCCATTCACCTATGTTGGACTAGATGTTTTCTGTCTATGGATGGTTACTGCTAGGAGGACCCGTGGAGGACACGCAGAAAGTAAAAGATGGGCAATCATGTTCAGCTGTTTAAGTTCTAGAGCAGTACACATAGAGCTAATACAGTCTATGGATGCATCGAGTTGCATAAATGAACTTAGGCGCTTTTTCGCCATCAGAGGACCAGCTAAGCAGTTGAGGTCCGACTGTGGCACGAACTTCATCGGCGCAAGCAAAGAACAACTTGGAATGGATAAAAACCAACTGGACTCGGGAATACAAAGATACCTCAGCGAGAAAGGATGTGTTGGGGAGTTTAATCCTCCTCATGCTTCGCATATGGGCGGCAGCTGGGAGAGAATGATAGGCGTTGCTAGAAGGATCTTGGACTCTATGTTGCTAAATGCCCGCCTCACCCACGAAGTTCTCTCTACATTAATGGCGGAAGTTGCTGCGATTATGAATGTGCGACCACTAGTACCGGTTTCTACAGACCTGGACAACCCTCAGGTTCTTTCTCCATCCATGCTTCTCACCCAAAAGTCAGGTGCTCCACTACCACTTGGTGACTTCTCGGAGAAGAGTATGTACACTAAACAGTGGAAACAAGTACAAGCACTGGCAAAGCAATTCTGGACACGATGGCGCAGAGAATACCTGCCTTATTTACAGCGCAGACAAAATGGACCACCCATCGCAAAGACTTGCAAGTTGGAGATGTGGTCCTACTCAAAGACAAGCAGGCCGAACGCAATTGTTAGCCTATGGCAAGAATAAGCTCCACATTTGCTGGAACTGATGGTCATGTTAGACAAGTCGAGGTTAAAACAGTTGAGCAGGGTACTGTGAAGACATTTCGCAGACCAATTACAGAAGTTGTTTTACTTCTCCCTGAAGATGTTTAGGTTGACCTGTGGTATACATATCTGTAGTGACCTCACTGAGGTCAGACGGGGAGTGTCATGTCTAGAAGACATTATTAGTTCATTTTCGGGGTTTGGAACGTTTTCCTTTGTCGATAAAGTTCATTCAAAATTGAGTGCATCACTTCCTGTTTTTCCGAGCGCATCACTTCCGGTTGTCAGACCAGGAAAGGCAAGGAAGCCACATGGCCAGCAGCACAAGGATCTGATTGTATCCACAGCTAAGGACTGAGAAATCAATGTCGTAAGTGACTGGAATTTATTATTTAGAGTTTACAGATATGATATTAAGAATTATTTTATAAAAAAATATAGAATAATTTACGTTCTAAGATTGTTTTTACAAACGAACATGTACATGTAAGCTGTATGGTTATGTTAATGTTTGCCACATGTATATAATGTTTTGTTATGTAAAATAATGATATAGATTATTTTTGTAAATTGATTTTCTTTAATTTTTTTTGTATTTTGGTTATAGTTTTCACTCCATGTCTTGGTAAACGAGTCATCAGTAAAGTCTCAAAAAATACGACGACTCGTCTCTTTATCTTGAATGGAGTTTAGCTTGGCGTTTAATCTGCGGTTGTTACACCTTGATGAGAACACTAGACTAAATACCAGTTAAACAGTGGTTATTGTGGTGGGTGGTGATGCCAAAACTCTTGACACAATCACACCAATCTTTACCACAAATGGTTTTAGTTTCAAGCATTTGGTGACAGATGAATCCCTTGCTTACAGAGGATGATGTCCACCGGCCATGACGAACAAGACGTTCCATGCCGAGCTGGGGATCCAAGATGCCATTTACCAACAGAATTTTTACTTGTTACACTGGCTTACAATTGTTAATTAATCTAGAATGCCCATGAGGGGTGGGCAACCACTGGCCCGTGGACCCCTAGAGGTTTTTTTTTTTCCTCCCTCAACCTTCAGTTGGGAGTTTTTGTTCCTTTCCCCAGTGGCCAGTAGGCATACTTATAGCTCTATAAAAAGTACTTTATTATTGTAGCCATTAGTCGACTGTCTTCTTTGTTTGTATCTGTTTTTCTTGCCTTACGTCTGTGTTAAAGCACTCTGTGTCACTGCGTGAGAAGAGCGCTCTATAAAAATAAATTGAATTTAGCAGATGTTTTTCTCCAAAGTGACTTCCAATAAACTCTATGTAGTGTTATTAGCCCACACACCTTATTCACCAATGTGACTTACACTGCTAGACACACTACTTAGAATGGGTCACTCATCAATACATCATACAACAATGATGTAACTGATTCAGCCAGAAACCCCTTGACACCTACCTCTACAAGTCTCACATGAATCTACCACCTATGATGTCTTGTCTCTGCTACCAGACCTACAAACTTGAACATTTTCTCCTCATATACCTTCCCAATAGCATCTTCAAACTGCACTGTTAATTCTACAAAGTACACAATGATAACACTTTGAATATAATACAATGTCTGGACGCAATGAAGTAACCATAATAACCTGTGGCATCTGGAGCTGTTCAACCACATCAACCAGCAGCTTTCAGCCCCATGTGTTACCCCACCTACCCAGACATGTCTGCTCTTGCACAGTATTATTCTCTCCTTCCCACACAAATCCAACTGTATTACTTATACTGCCAGCAGGCAAAGCATTCAGCAACAAACACTTGCTCTCAAAAACACCTAAGTATAGCACCCCTTTGCCAAGCTAACCTTACATACTGTCAAAATATGCCTCAGTGTCACCACACTGCTACACAACTTAGAACAACCATAACCACCTGCCCACTGTTTAACATTCTGTGGCATCAGCAGCACATTGTGCATTGCTCCAACAATGAGCTTAATGCAGCTTGCCTCCACAGCCTACACATCTTGCTAGTGTAACTTGCTCTTCTCCGCATCCTTCCAATTCACTCACTGACCCCACTTAACCTTTGCTTTTGAGGCCCTGCCTTTGCATGCCTTACCTCCTCTTCTTGCTCCCAAACATGCTCAATGACCAGCTGTCATTTATCTGCTTCCGGGGCAGCGTTCCACAGCTACTACATCTAGCCAGAGCCAAAGCCTGCCTTCACCCGCTGCATGTGACCAACCATGTCTAACAACTGCAGCGCCCTTTTCAAACTTTGGACTGCATCTCTGGGGTTCTACTCCCTACCCGTCCTTATTGACGCTGCTGCTTTTTGTAATCAACACACTTGACTCTGTTAACATTATCACCAAGCTCACTTCTGCACACATATTCTTCACAAAAAAAAAAAAAAACTTGTCACCAGCAGCTCCAACATACCCTTATGATACAACACCGCACTACTTAGAAGGTGGTTGGGAGTGACACACTGTTTAACTGCCTTACTAATAACCTGCTCCAACTTCTCAACCTTCCTGACAGAAAACTCATATACTGCAAGTGATTAATCTGTAGCAACAGCCCGAACTGCAAACACCACAACTATAATTTCCCAGGTAGGAGGGATGCATCAATGCTCTTAATACCCTTCACAAGCTGCTCTTTATCACTCAACATGGAATCATACCACCAACCCAGGCTCTGAACTGGCTTTTCCAAAACAGCTGGAATTACCTCCTCATTAATACAAAACCTTTCCTGCACCCCCTTTCCACCAATAATCGAGAGAATCCGCGGCTTATTTATTATTCAGCTAAGCCAATAAGCGACGAGTACAAGGAGCCATAGCTGTAACTGCCGTCATGTCATCCATGAATGCTCTAATGGGGGTAGACACGTCCAGTCCTGTAGCCTCTCACCATCAATGACCCATTTGGAAGCCCTCATAATAATTTTCACTGCCATCATGAACACCAGTGGTGAAACTGTACATCCATGATTGTAAAGCTATTCCAATCTCCAGCCGATGGCAAGGCGCTGGATAGCTTTCTGTACTAAAAACAAAACTGAACATTCCCAAAGAAGGCTCTCACTAGCCTTGTAACACTCTCAGGAACCTTAAAAACCTCAACACTCCTCATAGCAAACTGTGTGAACCCAACCCAAAAACATTTGCCAAGTCCAAAAACATCACATGGAGATCTCTTTTCTCCTTCTTGGCAGTCTGTATCTGCTGCCAAATCATACCAGTGTGCTCAAAGCACCCGAAGCATCCCGGACACCCTGCCTTCTGCACGGAGGTCTCAACCAACCATTCACTTTCAAGATGATACATTACGTACTAACAGGATCAAACTCCGGGCTGCAGAGGAATGGTGAAAATCTAAGACTCGCACGGACCTGAATGTCTACAAACAACTCTTACCTACTTTTCACTCTGCTGTCCACTGACTCTTTGCCACCTTCTCATCCCTACTGTGTCCTCCACCGCCTCCTCCTCCTCCTTTTTCTCTCACTGCTCATGACTTTGCTTTGTTTTTCAGAGACAAAGACAAAGCAATCGTAGACAAGTTCTCAGCATCACCCTGCCCTGTTCACATTGGTCTTTCCTATGAAATCATGCTCACCAAATTCAAGCCACTCTTAGAATCTGAAATCTATGACCTCCTGATATCATAGAGCCACCACCTGCTCACTAGATCTGATCCCATCAACACTCCTACAGACCATCTCCCACCAACTCTCCACCTTCATCATCAACTCCTCGGTCTCCTCTGGCTCCTTCCCATCTGCCTTCCAAACTGCTCTCATTTCACCTCCTATTTAAAAAAAAAAAAAAAAAAAGAAAAAAACCCTCTCTGGATCTTAACTCAGTCCAAAACTACAGGCCAGTCTCACTCCTTTCTTATTGGTCTAAAACTCTAGAACGAGTGGCCTGTAGTCAACCATCTGAATTCCTTACCCAGAACCATCTCCTCAAAGGAAACCAGTTGGGATTCAATGCTGGTCACCAAACACCACTGCTATGCTGATGATACCCAGCTCTTCCTCTCCTTTCCATTTGGAGCATCAGACATTTCCACACGCATCGCTGCCTGCCTGTCAGACATTTCTGCATTGATGTCTGACCACCACCTACAACTCAACCTCTCTAAAACAAAGATTCTACACCTCCCAGCTGGCCTGTGTTCCTGTCATGACCGCTTGATCAAACTGGACAACTCCCTCTTTTTGCTTACCTTCTCACCCAAGTGTCTGGGAGTGACGATTGATTCAAGTCTATCTTTCTCTCAGCACATCGAAGCCACAACTTGGTCCTGCAGATACATCCTGTATAACATCTGCAGGATCCATCCTTACCTCACAACAGACTCTGTGCAACTATTTGTCCAGCCTATGGTGACATCCCATCTGGACTACTGCAACTCTCTCCTGTGTGACCTTTGCTGCTACTGCCATCAAACATCTACAGCTGATACAGAATGCTGCTGCCGGCTTGCCAAAGTGTTCCCTTGTATCTCCTCTACTTGTTTCTCTGCATTAGCTTTCTATAGCTGCCCAGATCAAATTCAGGACCCTAGTTATGGCCTACAAATGCATCAATAGAGCTGCTCCCAGCTAGCTACAAGACTTGATCATCTGCTACACCCCAGCCAGAGTACTATCCTCTTTCACATCTGCCTGCTTGGTGGCTTCAAGCATGAAAGGTAAAGCATGGAGGCCCTCGGTTCTGGTTCTGTTGTGGTGGAACGATCTCCCCCTCTCACTAAGAACTGATGGATCTCTGTCCACATGTATAAAGGGTCTTAAACCCAACCTCTTCCAGACTCTGCCCATAATTGTTTAAATTCATGTAAGGTGTAAATGTTCATTCACTACAACTTTAAGATCATTCCTGAATAAACCTTTACACAGCTACTCCTGTAATGTAACGTAAATGTTTATATGGACCTTCAAAAAAAAAAAAAAAAAAAATTACTTTCAAGGTGATCAGGAATTGTCAATATTCTGATAAAATTTTGTGCAGCTACTCGTATGATGAACATTGGTGCATATTGTGGAAGGAAACAAGTTAACAGTACTTAAGAATCACACGTCTGCAACCATGTTTCTCTTTCTTCTAATGTAATGCACAAATTGTATTTTCCATGAGATGCACATTGCTTTGGAGAAAAACGTTTGCTAAATGAATGGTACTCCATTTGGGCTAGGTAATGAAGAGGCTGTTGCCTCCCGTACCCACGTATTTTGCACCTCTCCCTACCCCTGAGGGCACACATCCATCTGCCATTCGATCCCCCCTACAGGGAGAGGATATCCAGAGGCAACTCAAGCTCACCATGATGCTCTCCACCAGAGTACACCTTGTGCATCCAGCTCCTGCTTTTCTACGTTTAATGTCCCAGACATCTCCTTACCAAACAAAGCCTTTACAAACTTAAAAGGATCTCTGAAAAATGCCACCCAGGTCCTGACCTGCCTTCTTCCTCTTTTTCTTTCTAAGAGCCTCTGTCCTCCTTAATATAGTTACTCTACATTTTTACCCACCTGCAAAACACAAATTCCCTCCATTTCCCCCTTCTCAGTCGCTCCTCCACTATCTTCTAAGCTGCCTTCTCTCCTGAACAAACCTCTTTATCTCTACCTGCTGCCTTGACTTTACTACACCCAGCTGCCCTTTACTCTTCACCTGCATTACTTCAAATCTCTCGGCCCCGCAGCTATAAATAACCTCCCCAAATCTATCCAATTTACTCTCTGCTGTCTTCTTCATCTTACCTAACATTTCAGCCAAATCATTAATTACACTACTCCATTCCCCACCTTTTCTACCCACTGGCCACCTAAGCTTTGATCACTGCCCCCTTGACTTCTCCCTCCCCAGTTTACCCTCCTCTGTCTGCACCTGCTCAGCTGCCTGGCTTTCACCATCTTTCTAGTTGGTGCCCAGTTCTGCCTCCTCAGTGCCAGGTGTACTGATATCATGTGAACTTTGCTGTGAGACCTGCCCACTGGACTTCAACTGACTGACTTGAGCTACTTCTCAACAAGCAGTGATCAATGTGGGGCCCTGCCCTCCAACATCCAAGCACCTTTTCCTTCCCTGGTGAATTCCCTGGCCTCGAATTAATTTTACCTTCCTCCTCCTACAAACACAAACTTGAAATTGAACTTCCATCACCATCTGAACTGGTTGTCCCCATGTACATCTCACTGCTTGTAGTCAAAACTGTTCCAAGAGCAGATACCATAAAATCCACCTGTGAGCCATCTTCCACCCCTGCTCTTGCTGACTTGTGAGGTATTACACCATTTGTTTCATTTTTAGCTATAATGTATGCATTTTTAGCTATAATGTATGCATCCATCTGGCTTCCATAGCCAACGATGCTACTGCCCTGATTTGTCAGATGGGGTCTGTTCCTTCCTGTCTTTCCGTCTTCCTATAAGCTGTCATATATATTGTAGCATCCCTGGCTCAAGAATCACGGTAAAAGGAACATGCTCTTTATTTACAGGATACATGTCCTTAGCCATAGTCTTAAAGACACTTCAGACAGTACAAGTGATCCTGAATATCAGGGAATTGCCTTGAGTCACTTCCAGCCCCCTTACTGTGCCCACAGTTAAAGGGCCACCCCCAGAATTCCCCTCATGACACACCGCACATAAACAGAACAACACCCAGTCAGAACAAAACACACAACTATGTACAGATATGAACACCAATAACAACTATTTACACAGCACTATTACAACTCCCCTCAACACCATTACAAAATATACCGTGCAAAGTAAGGGCTAAAGTGCCTATGTGATACGAGGAACACAGAGCAAAGGGATGCATAGCGTGTTCTTGTAAGGGAAACTAAACTAGTATACAGAAATTTAAAACGGGCTTGGACATGGCACCAGGACTAGAGCATGGAGGACTGATGCATGGAGGACAGAACAGGAGCTCTAGGGTGGAACACAACACACTGTGAATGGAATTTTGGAAGCAGGTGAGTAAGCACGAAACAAGAATCACTATGAAATTGACAGGAAATACAGTAAAGAGCTGATCAAGAACCACCAACTAGATTTTTGTCCTTCACTCCTTTTATAGTGCTGGGGATCTGATGTTCATTAAGTTTAGGTGTGCCAATGTGGCTGAATGGACCTAGAGTAATGTCCCCTGTGTCCCTCTGAGTATTGACTTTAGGGATTTTGACACTGTTAGAATCTTCTTGAGGAACCTGAGAAGTTTGACTTCATGAGCCAGATGTGGAATACCTCATGCCTCATCCTTCCTGAAGGACATTTTCTGGAATGTGTGAAAAAAGTGGTAAATGCAGACATACTGAAAATGCTAGAAACACACACACACACACACATTTTCAGAACCGCTTGTCCCATACGGGGTCACGGGGAACCGGAGCCTACCCGGCAACACAGGGCGTAAGGCCGGAGGGGGAGGGGACACACCCAGGACAGGACGCCAGTCCGTCGCAAGGCACCCCAAGCGAGACTCGAACCCCAGACCCACCGGAGAGCAGGACCGTGGTCCAACCCACTGCGCCACCGCACCCCCTATGCTAGAAACAATAAATGATTATTATCATTAGTTAAATTTTATCACCTTGCTGCAGAGGCAGGTATAGTACAAAATCCAAAAAATGAATATGGCTAGTACCAAAAACATGGCAGATTCACAGAGAAACAGCAATATGAAAGAGATTATTGTGCAAGATAAAATCAGTGTGTCACATTCTTGGACTGAGCTGTGTTTGGGAAATACAAGTCATGTGAGGTAAGGAAGAAGGAGAATGGTGAGATAAAATATGACATCCACACATCGTAGGAGTGTCACTGAGGGAGTAGGCACTGTGTAACGCCACCCTCCGATTACCTGACTAGGAGGGTGGTGCCTTGGGTTCTATTCTCACTCACACACACACACACACACCGAAGTGAGGTTGCGGCAAGCTGAAGCCTAATCTGGCAGCACAGGGTGCAAGGCTAGAGGGGGAGGGGACACACCCAGGACAGGACACCAGTCCATTACAAGGCACCCCAAGCAGCACTCAAACCCCAGACCTGCCAAGGCCAAGGAGCAGGACCCAGCCAACCCGCTGCGCCACCGCATCCCCCAGGTTCTATTTTAACAACTAAAATAGTATAACCCAAGTAGCTCAGTAACAGAACAAACATTTATTTAAATTCTCCAAACACCTTTGAAAATATAAAACTCAAAGATATTCGAAGATAATCATAATGATTATAATGATTATGTGTCCAGTACACAACACAACCCCAAATCCCATCAAATCAAAACATGCGAATAATAACCAGGCAGAACATGAAGAAAATACAAACTTCACCCCCAAGTACCCAATATTATAAACAATAAATAACCTCAGTGCTACACTGCAACACAACAGACTTAGTAGAAGTTTCCTACAGAAGAACCTTCCTCTCGCACACAATTAGTGCCTCGAATACTCCGGAGTTTTCAAACATACATGATAAAAGCACCCCTTCGCAGGCCTGATTGCAGCGTGTTGTGTACGTTGACCAGAGAATCACTCTCGAAAGAACAAAAAACCCGCAGTTACCTCGTCAGCCATCCACTCGCGTTCGGGGCGGGTGAAAACGCCATCGATGCCCAAGGAACTTCGTGGGTTGCCGCTAGTACGAAGCGCTATCGGGTTCTCCTCCGTGCCACCGTCACTGTGACTGTGTGGCAGCTCGATGTGACCACTGAAAACTCGCTGTTTCCTAATAGAATGTATTGTGGAACATAAACGAGTACACCGCTGAAACTATCTCCACCCTTTGGCACTACACAATCAAAGTGAAACGATATTTTTTTTCTCTTTGAAAATATCACCTCCTCTGCTCGCACTCGAGCAAGCACTCTCATCGATCACCTGCCTCTCCCGGACCCGTCTAAAGAAGTCTCGGAACTTTTCCCATTCGTTCCATCCATAGAAGCACGTACAACTCATTTGATCCTGGCACGGGTGACCCACTACCAGAATGTGTTGTTGATTTTGACACATTTCCTTAGAGAGGTGTTCCACTCTGAATCCTGCCTTGCTGCTGCCCATGGAGATGGACGGCGAAAGCCACAGCTGTTTGGAGGTGCTGGAGGGGGGAACTAAGCCACAACCTGACCTAAGTGACATTTCAATCGAGGGTGCATTAGAAATGTTTACAGATGTGTGTTCCTTGCGATTACCTCTTATGCAGTGGCTCCGCTCAGGGGAACCTACTGGAGGGTGCTCGCTTACCCAGCAAGTGGTCTGCACAAGCAGCTGAATTGCATGCCTTAACAAGAGCCTGTGTGTTGGCGTAAAATTAGGCAGTTGCCATTTACACTGACTCTCGGTATGCTTTTGGGGTTTGTCATGATCATTGAGCGCTGTGGGTTTCTGACTAGTTCTGGGAAGCCAACACACACACACACATTTTCAGAACCGCTTGTCCCATACGGGGTCACGGAGCCTACCCGGTAACACAGGGCGTAAGACCGGAGGGGGAGGGGACACACCCAGGACGGGACGCCAGTCCGTCGCAAGGGACCCCAAGCGGGACTCAAACCCCAGACCCACCGGAGAGCAGGACTGTGGCCCAACCCACTGCGCCACTACGCCACCACGCCCCCTTGTCTCTTTCAATTCCATTCAATTTATTTTTATAGAGCGCTCTTCTCACGCAGTGACACAGAGTACTTTAACAAAGGCACAAGGCAAGAAAAACAGATACAAAAAAGGAAGACAGTAGACTAATGGCTACCATAATAAAGTACTTTTATAGAGCTCTAAGTGTGCCTACTTGCCACCAGGGAAAGGAACAAAAACTCCCAACTGAAAGCTGAGGGAGAAAAAAAAACCTCTGGAGGTCTACGGGCCAGTGGTTACCCACCCCTCCTGGGCATTCTAGATTAAGTAACAATTGTAAGCCAGTTTAACAAGTAATAATAATATTGTTGCTAAATGGTATCTTGGATCCCCAGCTCAGCATGGAACATCTTGTTCATAATGGCAGTTGGTCATCATCCTCAGTCAGCATGGGATGTTACCACCGCCTAGCCTCCTCAAGTCTTATGTAGAGAGACAATGCTCAACAAGAAGAAAGAACAGAGTTAGTAATGTGTTACTTAAGTTAATTTATTTTGCATTTATATAATGGTGGTAAAAAAACAACCAAGGCGAGTGGAATTACATTTTGAGGTGGAATGCCTGAGTGAACATGCAAGTCTTTAGTCGGGATTTGAAAACAGAAACACATGGGGCATTTCTGACAGTAACTGGTAGACTATTCCACAGTTTAGGTGCTCTATAACTAAAGGCGAGAACCTCCTACTGAGGTATTATTGATCACAGGTACTTTAAGGTAACCTGCGTCTAATGAATGAAGATATCGTCCTGGGATATAAGAGTCAATAACCTTACAAAGGTAAGCCGGAGCAAAGCCATGTACTGTCTTATAAATCAAAAGTGGAATTTTATAATCAACCCTAAATGTGACCGGGAGCCAATGCAATGATTTAAGTACCAGTGTTATATTGTCATACTTTCTAGTTCTAGTGACAATTCTCGCAGCAGCATTTTTTACCAACTGTAGCCTGGATACAGTCTGGCATGGACAACCCGACAATAAAGCATTAAAGTAGTCTAGCCTGCTTGAAATAAAAGGATGAACCAGTTTCTCAGCATCCCGTCTACAAAGGAATCGCTGCAATTTAGCTATGTTTGTTAACTGAAGGAAGCACGACTTAGTCAAAGCATTTACTTGAGATACAAATACCTTTCCATCCAGCAGGACACCCAAATCCTTGACACAATCCGTACGTTTGAAGCTAATACCATTCCATATAAAGATTTACGTGATTATGTCAAGAGTTTTGGCATCACAACCCACTACAAGTACCTCTGTTTTACTGGCATTTAGAAATTAAAAATTTTTACTCATCCATAATTTTATACTGGTAAAACAATTAGCTAAAGACACCACATGTGATGGATCATCAGGCTAGAACGATACATATAGATGTGTCATCGGCATACGAATGGAAATTCGCATTGTGTTTGGGAATAATGTCACCCAGTGGTAACACACACACACACACGCATTTTCAGAACCGCTCATCCCAGATGGGGTTGCGGGGAACCGGAGCCTACCCGGCAACACAGGGCGTAAGGCCAGAGGGGGAGGGGACACACCCAGGATGGGATGCCAGTCCGTCGCAAGGCACCCCAGGTGGGACTCAAACCCCAGACCCATTGCATAGCAGGACCCGGTCCAACCCCCAGTGGTAACATATAGAGTGAAAACAGTAATGGCCCCAACACAGAGCCCTGTGGCACACCATACTGAACTGTAGTTTAGATGGAGGGGGTGCAGTCATCAGATTTCAATATAAATTGATCACGGTTAGCTAAGTATGATTCAAACCACTTCAGAACGGTACCTCTCAGTCCAACCAGGTTTCCAAGTCTACTCAGTAGGATATGGTCTACATTATCAAATGCAGCACTCAAGTCCAGTTACATAAGAACTTTCTTAAGTTTGTCTGCTAGATACTGTCATTGCTCTTGTCCATCCTCTGCAGTTTCTTAGGCAAAGACATGTACTATGCAGTGCAACTGTGTGGGCTGTGCCAAACTAGGAGGAACCTTACTTTGTAGCAGCATGTCATCATCCAGCAGCCAAGAGGTGTATTGCATTAATACCTGCTGAGAAAACAGTTCCAGTATTGGAGGTGTGATGTTGGTACCTTCTTTGGTCACAGAGACAGTCACACCAAGCTTCACAAGCAAGTCTCGATCCAGCAAGTTCACTGGACAGGTGTCACTAAGGAGAAACTAATGGTTAGTCAAAGCAATGTCTTTTGTCATTCCCATGGGCAGTGGATCTGTTTCTTTGAGGCTTTGTGTTATTCCTGATGGTCCCATTATTTTATTTATTATTATTATTTTTATTTTTTATAGAGCACTCTTCTCACGCAGTGACACAGAGCGCTTTAACACAGGCATACAATGATGCATGTCTGGTTTCCATTTGTGGGGACCCCTGGCACCTCTTGTTTTCTAATAGTGGATCTCGTCACTCCTGTGTCTACCAGGAAGGAGATGGGTTGATACGAGACCATCAGTTGTATCATCGGGTCTGATGTGGAGCACCAGGTCAGACCGGTGAACTGACCCCTTCCTTCACCGCTTATCCCGCTTCATCCTAGGCACTGTGATTGAATACCGCTACTCCCCTTGGCAGCCACAATTGGTTTTCATGGTTAGTCCACTGGTTGTTGGGGCAGGCTTCCTTCCAGTGCCCTGGTATGTATTTCTATTGCCCTTAGATTGGGAACACCCAGGTCATCCTCTACCTCCTCCTGGGTTCCCCTGACCTCGGCCTTGATTCTGTCTGTGTCTACAGCCTCTATCAGTGTTGTCACTCCCTCCTTCATAGAAAGCGAGTTGTGCTGCCATCAGTTTGGTTGGCTTCTTCTCCCTTTGTTCTTTCTGGTTTCTTTCTGCATGCCCTGCGTGCCGTTTCAGATCTCCCAGCTTGGCCTCATGCCAGCCAATGCAAGATGTTTTCACTTCCTTCTGCAATTCAGACCTCAGACCATTCACAAACAGAAACGCCATTACAGTGTTGCATTCCTGAACATTCTGTATACCTGAATGATTGACTATCATTTCGCTAAGATGGCGTTCATATTCACTGACACTCTATCCTTCTTTCTGCCTGGCCTTACTCAACTTCCAGTCTGTGCCTTGGTTGTACTTTTCCAAAATTTGAGTGCGAAGATTCTGCCACTCACCGCTGAAGCCTTTCACATCTTAGTTCGAGCCAGCCAATCCCTGTCACATTCCAGTTGCTCCCGAGCTTGTGTCTCAGGACTTGGGACTAGAGAAGTCTTGAGGCTCTCGTCTGGGTCAGGGCCATGGGGGTCAGGCATCTGGATCAGCGGCATCTGGTACTGTGAAGGTGGGTAGGGAAGTGGGATTTGGCAGGCCTGATGGGAAATACTTACAGCCACTTGTGGTGGTGCTAAGTGAGAACAATATTTCCAAGCTCAGGTCTTCATCCTCTGCATTGCCTGTGGCTCTGTGGTCAGGGTTGTAGGGAGGTGGATGCAACGCTGCTGGATACAGAGATGTTTCTTCTTTCTTTTTCCTTCCCTGACCTTTTCCTAGATCAGGCATTTGAGCAAGCATGGTTAATGCATCGACTTGGGCTTCAATTTTTGCTTTCTCGGCTTTCAAACATACCGCCTGGTCATCTGTGCGCTTTCGTGCAGCCTCCAGAGCCCGTGTCCTGCCAAAATTTTCCCATTCCTCTAATTTTTCTAACATCTGTCCCGTACCCCAACCACAACAGCCCTCCCATTTATCTAGTAATTTCTTTCTTACTACCTCTATTTTCTGTGAGTCAAAACTCCCTTCTATCGGCCACACCCCTCATGTAATTTCATTCCACTCCTCACACACCTTCCTGTATTTTTATCCCGTAAGGCTCTCTACTATTTGAATGGGGGTTAATTTTACTGTTCCTCCTCCTGCTCCAGAGCCCACTTTAGGTTCATGTCCATCTCTCTTCTTTTTTCAAATTCTGTCATAAGCTGGATCCAGTTGGGACGGTTTAGAGTAGTTATGACTCATTTTATTTCCCCGTTTTTTTAAATTTTTTTTTGGCCATGGGTCCAAACAACACACCCGCGGGTTTTTATTCTAATGGTAACCTTAGATATTTAATCTGCGTCTGGACAATTTAGCACGTACACTTTTATATTTTTCTTTTTGATAATCACCCCTCCTTTCAGGGAGCGTTCTTTCCTGATCACTATTTCTGGTTCCCTCAAACACCTCTAAAACATTATGAAAAGCAAAGCAGTTCTTCATTGCAACAGCGGTTAGTGCAAAGCATTTTCTTCAATGCAGAGCAGAATAGCATTCAAACACAAAGCAGGAATGCTCAAGCACAATAGCATTCACTTTTTTTTTCATTTACACATTCAGGTAAGTGAATCACAGTACCATTTCATCCAAGAACACTTCCAGCATCCTACAGTAACTAGTATTTCTTGTAAGAATATGCATGAAGCATCAATAAATTCATAGTAGAATAAACGTCCAATTCACGAATTATCCCAAACTTTGTAAACAAGTATTCATCCTAAAGAGGACTGAATTGTGTAGTACACAGAAGCTGACCTTGCAAACAATAGAAGAAAACTTTTTTTCTGACAACCTTCCATATGAAAACACCAGAACTGTCTCTCAGAATGCATCAAATTAATTAGTTCCTGTTTTATTCCTACCCCACGGAACTTATAGCATGCACTTTCCAAATACACAGCATAGTGGAACACTACACGTAACTGTCACGCCCCCCTTGGCACAACGAGGATCACCTGCGTTGGATCAGGGGACAGGTGCATAAAAGGGAGGCTCAGAGCGCATGCAGCCAAGGAACCTTGTTTTAGCCTTGCTCATTGCGCTTTGTGTGTGCTCATTGCCCTACCTACCTACCTACCTACCTACCTACCTACCTACCTACCTACCTTCCTTGTTCCACTCATTCCCTTCCCTGTTCTCTTGTCTTCTCTCCTGCCCTTCTCTTGATTTCACGGATTCCATGAGCTCCTGCTTGTTTCTCAGATTACGGCTTTTGGATTTCCCCTTTGGTTTCGTTTGTAAATCGACGACCCTTGGCTTGTTTTTGACTACATTTTTTTGGACTTCCCTGTTAAACTCTGACACTTTGTGCTTGGGTCCAACGGCTTCCTTCCGGTGCGCTGCCATGAGAGCAACACAGAGATGGACAAGGACATATAACGCAAAAGACAAAGACAACCTTGCTCCCCTACCTCAGAGTTCTACCGGTGGATTTTGGCTTTCCCCAGCTGAGCCCCAGCCGAGCCCCAGCCAAAGGGATGACTCTTGTAGTGGCAGGTCCCAAACCCCCCACTTAGACAGACCCGTTAACTGTCACCCTTCACAGGCTTTACAGAAACGACCCTGCACTTGGAGCACTCTGCACCCGGCGGAACTACTACAGGTTTATCGGGAGGGCTTATTGCTCACCAGCTTTCAATGCGCTCAAGATGACAGGTCTAATTATTTCTGTTGCAAAAAACAGACCCATTAACTGTATCTCACTGCAGTTGACTTGTCCTTATTCTTTCAATCAGGTCCCTAACCTGGCACACAGGGCGCAATGCTGGAGGGGGAGGGGACACACCCAGGACAGAATGCCAGTCTGTCCCAAGGCACCCCAAGCAGGACTCAAACCCCAGACCCACCCAAGAGCACAACCTGGACCAACCCACTGCGCCACTGCACAGTAGCTAAGAGTAATTTGTAGGCATCCAGGTCCGAGTTTTGGATTTTCGCCATCTTCACTTTGCAGCCCTGAGTTTGGTCCTCTTAGCACGCAACGTATCAGTCAGCCATGGGGTAGCAGTGGGGCATGCTGATCTGGAAGACTGTGGACAGGGAGAGTCAAGGGTGGAAGAGAGGGCAGAGAGGAAAGTGTTAGTGGCATCATCTATTGATAGATCCGAGAATTGTGCAGCAGAAGGGAGAGCGGATAGTTTGGCAGAGGCAAAGCAGAAAGGTGAAAGAGATGATAAGTTGTGGTGGAAGGTAACTACGTGAGTAATTAGTGGTGAGGCAGAATTGAAAGGAAATGAAGAAGCGATCAGAGACATACAGCAGAGTGACAGAGAGGATGGGGCAGCCATAATTACAGGAAAATACTAGGTCAAGAGAATTGTCTGCTTTGTGAATAGGGACAGGGAGAGATTGAAGGACTGTAGGAGCAACAGAAGGCTGCTTGCATGAATGTCGTCAACATGTAGGTTGAAGTCACCCTGGAGAATCAATGGAGCGTTGTTCCCTGGGAGAGAGGTCAACAAGATGTCAAGGTCATCCAAGAAGAACAATAATAAATATAGAATAAACAAGAATAAAGAACAACCAGAACAAGTGTGATTGGGGCAGTGATAGAGACAGCATGCCACTCTTGCTCTGGCAGACAGATGGTCATGTTCATATAAGGTTGTTCTGGCCTTAAAAAAAAAAAAAAAAATTGAACCTAGTTAAATTTTGATTCTGGCTTCGAGTATTGTTAGAAATGATATTAAGAGAATCCTAGATACCACAAAAGAAACAGTGAGAAGTTTGTCCACCAATGTAATGCTATTCGATAGGGGGTGCGGTGGCGCAGTGGGTTGGACCGCAGTCCTACTCTCCGGTGGGTCTGGGGTTCGAGTCCCGCTTGGGGTGCCTTGTGACGTACTGGCGTCCCGTCCTGGATGCGTCCCCTTCCCCCTCCGGCCTTGCGCCCTGTGTTGCCGGGTAGGCTCCGGTTCCCCGTGACCCCGTAAGGGACAAGCGGTTCTGAAAATGTGTGTGTGTAATGCTATTCAACAATTTTTCTAATTCAATTACATCTTAATCAGTTCTCTGCACTGGAATATACTGAATGTATACTGAATATACTGAAGAGTATTTTTTAATGTTGATAACAGTAGCTAGGTTTAATGGTTTTGGAAGATTATGAACAGTGACTGAGAATTGTATACATAATGCAAGTAATGGGGCAGTTGGCAAATGTTCCCTTTCTCTCTGCATAATTTATTTATCTTTCTCGGGGGAAAATATTTTACAAGTGTAATATTGTCCTCAACTAGCAATATGTTGGGGGTGTGGTGGTGCAGCAGGCTTGGCTGGGTCCTGTTATCTGGCGGGTCTGGGGTTCAAGTCCTGCTTGGGGTGCCTTGTGATGGACTTATGTCTCATCCTGGGTATGTCCCCTCCAGCCTTGTGCCCTGTGTTGCTGGGTTAGGCTCTGGCTCTCCTTGACCCTGCTTGGGACAAGAGGTTTCAGCCAGTGGGTGGGTGTGGCAACTTGTCATGCCCATGATGGCACCTACACCTAATCAAATTGGCAAGGTATAAAAGTACCATGTCAACTCACCAGGTTGAGGAACCTCTTTGGGACCACTGCTTTGACTATGTGGCCAGAAAATATAAAAACACCTTTCCTCTTCCTATGAATCCCTGATCCCCTGGCTCCACATTTTCAGCTCCAGACCCTGGCTTCACTACATCGACCTTGGCTCCTGTTCTGTTCCCAAAACAATGTTCGCCCCTCAACTGACCCTTGCCTGCCCCATGATTACAATTCTGGTTTGCCCTTTTGGTGTTCTTCATTAAAAGTTTCCGTAATTGGGTCCACCTCTCCTTCTGTTTCCCAGTCTCTTCTATGACACAACCATTCACTTCTATTCTTTTTAAGCCTAATTTTTTTCCCAAGAACATTGCTTGAATTTAACAAAATATTTAAATATTAAAATTACATTTTTTAAACAGGAATGCTCTGTTTCAGGGGGGCGCAGTGGCGCAGTGGGTTGGACTGGGTCCTGCTCTCCAGTGGGTCTGGGGTTCAAGCCCTCCTTGGGGTGCCTTGCAACGGACTGGCGTCCCGTCCTGGGTGTGTCCCCTCCCCCTCCGGCCTTACGCCCTGTGTTGCCGGGTAGGCTCCGGTTCCCCGCGACCCGATATGGGACAAGCGGTTCGGAAAATGTGTGTGTGCTCTGTTTCATGTTCTTTGTGAAAACAATTTCACTCATTCACTCCTGGGGAGGGGGGTGCGGTGGTGCAGTGGGTTGGACCGGGTCCTGCTCTCTGGTGGGTCTGGGGTTTGAGTCCCGCTTGGGGTGCCTTGTGGTGGACTGGCGTCCCGTCCTGGGTGTGTCCCCTTACGCTCTGAGTTGCCGGGTTAGGCTCCGGTTCCCCGCGACCCCGTATGGGACAAGCGGTTCAGAAAGTGTGTGTCTGTGTGTGTCTTTTTCTCACTGATGTGGTCAGAGGAGAATGGAATGAGATGTTCAGTTTGAACATTTCAGTGTTGAGGTAAGTAAATGTGTTTGATATGAATACCACCACATTTCCCTGGAGGACATTACTGTAAAATATCTTTCATGTGGTGGGGCAGTTTTGGCATTATGGGAAAGGATCAAGTCTGAACACAGGTAGTTATGGGGATGGGGTAGGGGGCAGGGGCTCTGTGGGCATTGCAGGGGTAAGAGCTGCCTGCCTGAGAAGCATAAATTGGGAAGGATGTGGCTGGTTAAGATAACGTTATCTGAATACATGAGAATAATAGAGGGATGGCCATCCTGCAGCTTGAATGAAGTTGATTGGTGACTGGCTGCATGCCTGCTGCTATTTCGAAATTTCCCCAAACCTCACGCCCTAATGCCCTCCTGCACACACACACACACACACACACACACACACACACACACACACACACACACACACACACACACACACAGACACACACTCCTGTCTTGACAGCAATACCACAGGTTATCACTCAGACAGAAACCACTATACCATTTCTGCCTGCACATGAATTACCCTATTACAAACTAGCAGTCCTTCTTTTCATTTATTTCAGACAGCTACCCCTCACTACCACCCTAGCTCCCCTACCTCCTTCTTAACCACAGATAAATACCAGACACACTGCCGGCTGATCACAACACTTAACAGTGCATTTCTTCTCAAAAAATTAACAGAAAGCTAAATTATTTTCATAAGCACAGTTCAGGTGTACAAGTGAAGTATAAGAGTGTGTCCATGTATGAGGTACAGTGCAGTTGGGAGCAAGGTATTGAGATGTGACAGATGTGCAAGCCACTAGAGATGAATCACCCATGTCTAATCCATCTGAAAATTCAAGTCCTTTGCTTTCCCTGAGTAATTTACCTTAATGCATTTAATGCATTTAAGCTGAAACTTATCATGAGTGTTGGTGGGTGAGTGATCAATACAGAGGGGATCTTATTGAACTAAATGAAACTAAGCTACCCCTCATACCTGCAAAACAAATGCATATGGATACCTAGGATGTTATCTCTCCAAATGCATAATTATTATGCAGTTATAACAACCTTTGCCAATTTAAAATGGAATTGCAATCATAAGCCCAGAACAGGCATTGTATTCTTTCTGAAAGTATCTCCCATTACCCAAGCATTAGAAATAAATTAATTCCTTTCACTTGAATTATTTCTCCAAGGAGTTGTGGGAAAATCCACTATTAGGCAAGAGTTAGGCGTTTATTTGAGTGTTGAAGATGAAATTTTAGTTAATTATGGGATACTCAGCCATCGGAACACCAACAGAATGAAGAAGGACAACTTATTATGTGAACAATATGTCATATTAAGAAAAAAATCTATTAATCAAGAGCTTTCCACACAAAGAGTTACGGAATGATAAACAGGGTTTAGATTGTGTGTTTAAATGATCCGATAAGATAATGGGGTCTTATTCTGACTTTAAGAAATCTATAAACGTGATCTACAATGACCCACAAACAGTAACAATGTTGCATTATGGTTACTACCTTTGTGTATGTGACCTATTTGTTTGAAGTATTGTTGTATACATGAAGATTAACCCAATACTAATCACAAATCTTACAGTGCTTAGCTGAAGCTTTTATAGAGTTTTAGAAATACATACTATAGAATACACATTTTAGTGAAAAAATAGAGGTTAATATTGATCAAGGTTACTTTGACTGGGCCTCTTGGGGACAGTCTTTGTCTCAAAATTCATGCCCTTCTCTACTACAATATTTGCATATTAAGATACACTTCACAAGACATAATTCTCCTAGAAATTTCAACTGGCACTTTAAATAAACACTTATGCTCTGCTGAACGAGGAGAGGACTTCTGTTTATGGTAGTCAATCTACAATCTTGTGAGTGAAGTAATAATAAAAACAAAAGGGGTGGAATGAACGAAAGTTGAGCTGGCTGTTGTATTGTTCTGGAGTCTCCATGGTTACCAGACAAATAACATGTTTGTTTGGGCTTGAGCTGTGTGCAGAAAATTTTAATTCTGTGATTTCTGGTGTAGTTTAACACTTTTGATTTTACTTTATTGTGAAAATCTTTGAAAATAAAGATAGAGTGCAGTGTATTCAAAAGGAGCAGTTATAAAGGAAAATGAGTAAATCGCAATCGAACATATCCCTCCAGTATTTGTTTTTCATCTATTATCTTTTGTTTATCTTAGTTTCTTGATTATTGACGAAGCACACTTTTCAAATTCACACATTTTTACAAAAGTTGTGATTGGCTCAAGAGGTGCGGTGGTGCAGCAGGTTTGTCTGGGGCCTGCTGTATGGGGGTTTGGGGTGCAAGTCCTGCTTGGGGTGCCTTCCGGTGGACTGGAGTCCCATCTGGGGTCTGTCCCTTACACCCTGTGTTGCCAGGTTAGGCTCAGTTTGCTGCGACCCCGTTTGGGACAAGTAGTTGTAAACATTGTGTGTGTTTTGCTGTATTTTTATGTCTTTATCAAATTTTGCATGTAATTCTAAAAATTACACCAGTTTTTGTAGCATCAGTTGAACTAATGCAAAATAGTGAAATAATGTTCTGCCACAAAAGGGGGTGCAGTGGCGCAGTGGGTTGGACCACAGTCCTGCTTTCCGGTGGGTCTGGGGTTCGAGTCCCGCTTGGGGTGCCTTGCGACGGACTGGCGTCCCGTCCTGGGTGTGTCCCCTCCCCCTCTGGCCTTACGCCCTGTGTTACCGGGTAGGCTCCAGTTCCCCGCGACCCTGTATGGGACAAGCGGTTCTGAAAATGTGTGTGTGTGTGTGTGTGTGTGTGTGTGTGTGTGTGTGTGTGTGTGTGTGTGTGTGTGTGTGTGTGTGTGTGTTCTGCCACTATATGAATCTCCAAACTAGTTAGTCTCTATATGTAGATAACAGCGTGTGCAGAGAAAATGCAACATGAAAATGAATTTCTGCTAGTATTGTTACTATAATTAACTGAAGCTAATGCTCCAAACCAAAACTTACATCTTCAGAAGTGTACTTTAGATCATTTTTTGCCTCTTGTGACTAGTTGTCTTCAACCAAGCCTCAGATATAATCAGTCACCATTGCTTTGTCCAGTCTTCCCTGATATCTCCTTTCTATTGGCTGAATATCCTGATGGATTTGCTCTCCATGCTCTTCACTAGTAGCACCCACATTTTGTCTAAAAAATAAGTAGTGGAGCTTGATTATCATTCTGCATCCAAGACCTGTGTAGATATCAATCAATTTTTCAGTCAGCTCATTGAAGTTTTCTCCTTTGTTATTTCCTAGGAAATCACAAACTCTTCCTAGGAAATCCAAGCTCTTCTTTGAACAGCAGACATTGTATCTCCCAGCTTCTGTGATGCCGGCATTTGTTTGACCTGGAGACTAAGAAATATGCCTCCTCAGACCTTATCATTGGGCAAGTTAGGAAAAAATTTAATGTATTTTCTGAAACGTTCCATCATTACAATTCAACATTGTTCCAGACTACTTGTTTAGTTTCAAAAGCTGGATTCGGTAAGACCAAAGTCTCTCACTAAATCATCTAATTCATTCTGATTTTGAATACATGGCTGTCTGTGAAAAGCAATCTCCTGTTTGTTCCAAACATCACCATGTTCTTCAATTTCTACATCCCTTTCTTTAGCTTGTGCATTGATAGAAGGAACTGGAATTGTTAAGTTTTCATTGTGAGGCATGGAGCAGTAGAAGGTGGAATATTTGGATATACAGGTGGTCCCTGATTTATGATGGGGTTATGCTCCGTAAAACCCATAATATTTTGAAAATATTGTAAGCTGAAAATGCATTTAATACACTTAACATACATCATACACGTCATAGCCTAGCATACATGTGATGGCCAGTACGGGTTTACCGCCTTCATGCTAGGCAATTATCTTGAGTTTCTCCTCAAGAGTAGTTGCCCTGTCCTTCTTCTTGTCACCAGCAGCAGGAGACAAAGATGGTCATTTCTGTGACATTATAGATGCATAAAACACAACCGCGTGGCAGACTGGGGCATGTGGATCACTGCTCGTGCCCAACACTGTGACAGAGTATCGCACTGCGTTTCGCTTAGCATGGGAAAAAGCCCAAAATTCAAAATTCGAAGTATGGATTCTACTGAATGTCTATCGCCAGCTCACCATTGTAAAGTAGAAAAAAATCGTAAATTGAACCATCGTAAATTGGGGAAGACCTGTGCAAGATTTTTTTTTTTACCTGCTGGCTTGTTGTACTTTGATATATCAACCATGCAGAAGTACCAGTTATTGAATTGCTTGGTAGACTATCTCGATATCCTGGTAATGGCAAATGGCATACATTTCCTGCTGCCACAAAGCTTCCCTTCCAGTGTTCATATGCAGAAACAACATATGACACGAGGCACCCATGATTTATCCTGATCACTCACTGGCATCCCAAAGTAGGCTTAATATACACTGTAAAATTCCATGCCTTGGACTGTTGCATATTTCAGTTGTTTTGCTCCAATATAATAACCAGAAACATAACAAAAGCAGTCTGATGATCATTTGCAGCCTCTGGTAGCTATGCTTTTTGGGGAAAAAGCAACAACTCTCAGTCACCGTCTTCAGTTTTCAGCTTTGGGAATCACTTTAGAACCCACTACAGATTTTCTACAGCCTAAGGGTGTTGAACTGTTTCCAGTGAAAATGTTGCCAGTACAGAAAAACAAAAAGCAATACTAGAAACACTTTTGGACATACAGAAATCAAGCCAGCTGCCTTGCATTCCACAGACTTGTCTGAGTTGCAACTCATAGTAAAGAAAAAAACATTTAACAACAGACTTAGCGATACAACTACTGATAAGCAATTCTTGAAGTATAGTCACTTTGTCCAAAACCACATTTTTTTTCTGGTGCACATCACAGAAGTATCTGAATACAGAATTAGGATAGAATACAAATATATAATTTATTATAAGCCCCTGGCCCACTTTGTGTCAAACTTTTCAAGCACAGAACCATCTCTCACACCCAGTTAAGTTTGTAATTAGAGAATCCATTGCAGTTTGTATTTGCTTGCATGGACATGTAATGGTTTCCCAAAGTATCAAAATTTCCTCCTATATTTTTCATTTCGCTTTGCTCTTGCCTGAAATAACGTACAAGGATTACAATTCTCCATGGTGAGTTAAAAAACTAGATACACTAAAGTCCTTCTAATCATTAACACATTTACACAGCAGAGCAAGGTAACATACAAATTAGTGCAATTTAGAGCCATAAGTTCAGCTGAAACATGTCTGTAGACTGTGGGAGGAAACCCATGTAAACATGGGGAGAACATTCAGACTGCACATAGACTGAGCAGAGATCAAAATCATGTTCAATAGCACTGTCCAGGCACTAGATATTGCACCATAATCCAGCTGTCTGTCATTTGACTCTTGGTTGCCCTTTTGCTGCCTGAGTTCATTGCTATGTATTTGTTGCAGTTGTTAGATTTATTCAGATCTATAATCACAGGCATAGGAAAAAGCAAATACTTTTAATAATGTGCTTTTACTTGAATTGTGCTTGTCATAAAACCTGGAAGGAGTGATAATGTCAGAGTTTCTCCATTACTACCTGCCTCTCCACAATATATTTCACCTTGAGCAATCAAGGTGGCTTTTACAAGGAAAATCTGTAGAAGCAGTTCATCCGGAATCCTGCTCTGTGTGATCACACTCAAAGACTTGAACATCAAGCTTCCTCCTGTTGCAGACAGTGTCCTTTGTGTTTTTAGTTTGGTATTCCACCTTTTATTACCATAAATAAAATTTCACACTTAAGTTCACCATCACCCTTGTTTGTAATAGCTCTTTTATCTGTAATGCCATAAATGATTTGATTAAGAGAGTGGTGTGAAGATATGACAACATAATAAAGAGGTATCAATACCATTATGTGTTCATTACATATCAAATTCATAAAATGAATTTTAATTCAAATTTGAATTTTGATTCATCACTTTTGCACACATCTTAGAAAACAATTTTCCCTCTAAAATGATGAATGCTTATTTAGGATAGTGCTTTCAGAAGAATGTGAGAGCATGTCTTTTGGTACAAACAATGTGAGTATGTGAGGACAGGATGATGGCTGGATCAAAAAAGACCTATGACTCACCTGGCCACCACAGGGAAACTCAGAGGAAAGAGTGGCATGGCTTGGACTCATACTACGGAAACTGCGACAAATTAAAATGTTATTCAAGAGAACTCTTGAGAGGGAATGAACAAGAGAAGTGAACAAGAGGAGGAGGTGAGAGAGGATAGATTTTGAGGGTAGCTAAGCGAGGGAGCTGGTGGAGAGCAAATCTGGAGAAGAATGGGACCGGAGAGCACACCACTGCGCATTCCTGATAAGAGGCTCTCCATAATAGAATGGGGAGGCCTTGTCTCTGAGCCCATTAGAGGCCATTGCTACAAGTTCCTGCCTTTCATTAAGGCCCACCGTGAATAGGGTGCTGAATGGAAAACGCTACTTACCCCCCGATTACCGGATTGAAAGGTAGCTGTCAAGGAATGTAGGGGGCCTGACAAAGAGGGGTGGGGGAAAAGAGGGGTGGGGGAAAAGAGGGGTGGGTGGATGGTTGCTGGTTCTGGGGGGGAGTGCTGCCAAGCAAATGATTTTGGGCCTGTCACATGCTACAGCATAGAGGGGAGAGGATGTTCTTCGGCAAGATTAAGCCTGTAGATGACACGTTTGCTGAGGCCGTTTAATAGGAAAGCAGGAGAATTGGAGGGATAAGAGGGAGGGCAACAGAAAGACAGAGAGAAGAGAGGAAAGAATGTGACTACAACAGGAGAAGAACGGGCCTGGAAATGCAGCTCCCGCCCTCTCATTAATGCAGGCAAATGCATTGTTTTTTTTTTTGCTTTATTTATTTTGGTTTTTGTTTCATGGCCATGCAACAGAAGAGGCCACATATCATCTGCTGGTCCTGCGACACATCTCTCCTGGAGCAGAAGCGCTTCCTTATACATTTTTACATTTTAGGGAAAGCAGAATTTGTGCCTGATTTGCTTATCAAGCTGCTGTTTCCTCAAGGGAGACACTCATTTAGCATTTGCCATTTCTTCAATGTCTATATGGTGGCCACTAACAAGTCTGGTGTGAAGAGACAGAACATTTTGTGCCTGCTGATTGGTTGCTTTTTGTCATGTGACCATACAAATGGAACATATGCACAAAGGACACTGACTTTTGAGGAGTGCTAAGTATTTTGAAACTGAAACATACTGATACCCTGAAAAAAATTGTTCCTCTGATCTTAATGGCTATTCAGGCTCTGTTCTCTTTCTTTGGACTCAGCTGTTCTGTGTAAATATCCCCAATCTCTCAGCAATAGAGATGTGATCTCTATTGCCACCCAAGCAAAAGAGGGGTGGGCAGCTGGGTTCAAGACTGGCACACCATGGCTTCATACACAACACCTATTAACATCAGCTTTCCCTGCACACTCTAAGCTACTAAAAGTACCTTGACAATAACTTATTACAATGAGAGTGATATTATTTTTAAGATGTGAAATATTTTTCTGGGTGCTAAACCTTGGTCCTTTAGCAATACAATTGTATATACAAGTGATGTTTTGCTGTGTGTCCACTTTTGCTGTCACACTGCTATGGAAAACAAAAGTTTTTGAAAAGAAGATGTGACTCAAAAGGAAAACAATATGTTTTTGTTTAACTGTTTTAATTTTCAGTGATTATGTACCACTTTATATGCAGTTTACATGGTCATTACATGCTTGTATTGCAAAAGGAATAAAACATTTTTGTGACATTATATTTAATATATAATATTCCTTGCAGGGGCGGGGTGCGGTGGCGCAGTGGGTTGAACCACAGTCCTGCTCTCCGGTGGGTCTGGGGTTCAAGTCCCCTTTGGGGTGCCTTGCGACGGACTGGCGTCCCGTCCTGGGTGTGTCCCCTCCCCCTCCGGCCTTACGCCCTGTGTTGCCGGGTAGGCTCCGGTTCCCTGCAACCCCATATGGGACAAGCGGTTCTGAAAATGTGTGTGTGTGTGTGTGTGTGTGTGTATTCCTTGCAGGCCACCATTCCCATTTATGCTGTACTGACATGTGAAGGAGAGATTAATTTCACAAAGTGCGAGCAGAGACACACACACAAAAGCAAGGACGCATGCATGCGCACGCACAGACACAGACACACAGAGACAGACTCACACACAGAAGGAGAGTTTTGTTGTTCACACTGATGATCACATTACCTCATACACCATAAATTCTACAGACCAGGAATCCAATATGCATGCAATTGTTATCTTAAATCGCTTAAATTGTGGTTTGGAAAAATGGCTGTTGGGGTGTGGAGCTGTTCATCTAAGGGGCACTGCATAGGGTGTGGCTGTAAATGTGGCTGTAAAGGTGGCTGGGGGGGTCAAGTGGTGGACAGGGAAGGAACCTGTGTACTTCGGTATATATATATTTTTTCATTTAAGTACTGATTTCCCGAAATTCATGTAACAAATTTCAAAATTTTTTCCTGCATCTCTTCCAAATGATCTTTTCAGTCAAGTAAGAAGTATTAGTGCAAGAAAATACTTTTAATTTTTTATCACTTTGAAGGGGTTCCTCATATGGACTGCAAATATAATGGAGCATGCTCTGTTATAGGTAATACAAGGTTCATTTAACAGACATTAAATAACATCTGACTCCTCCTGATTAGACTTTATGGTCTCCTAAACAAGTGAAACTACAGCAGGAATTCCATTAACAAGGGCCATGTGCATGCTGTCTGGGGTAAGAGGAAACACAACACTGTTCCATGTCTGCCAAGGCTTGAGAACATTTGCAGCAATGTCCTTAACAGAACTCTGGCAGCTAAGCTGCAATTTGGCTAAAAGAAATTATTACACAATGAAAAACATGACAACACAGGACTTAAACCAGCAGGTAGTGTAGTGGTTAGAGCTACTACCTTTGGACCCAAAGGTTGTAGGTTTGATTTTTTCACCTCTGCTGTAGTACTCTTGAGCAAGGTACCTACCCTGAATTGCTCCAGTAAAATAATCCAGCTGTACAAATGGGTAAATAATTGTAGATAGACTACCATTGTAAGTTGCTTTGGAGAAAAATGTCAGCTAAATGCAACAATTTCTGTAAAAAGAATGGAACAATATAAAGGATAGTTCTACAGTTTACTTACAACACTTCAGTGATACTTCAGTTTTACATTGCGACAAGTGATATCAGAGAGAATGTGAATGATGCAGAGTGTCACTGTGGTGCTGTCATGAACAAAACTCGGAGGCAGAGCTGGTGATGGATCCAAGTGCCAAGTTTTTATTTCAGGAAGTAACAAACATTGGATGAGGATGAAGGCTGGTATCTATGTTGTTGTATTATAAACAACATGAAGCATGGTTAAAGGGCTGTATACTCTGATGAGATTCCACAGATTCTCAGTGGCGGCTCTCTCCAATCTACGCTTCCTCTGGATTCTGTTCAGGTGTGTTTGCCTCATCTTTGGGAGGTGCTTGTGGTAGGTGTGACAGGTGTAGTGAGTAGTGCTGCTACTTCACAGAACCTGGACATCTGTTCAGTCCCTCCTCAGTCTTTGTGGATTTCTTCCCACAGTTTCAAGGCATGCAGTTCAGGTTATTAGAAATAAAACTACTACTAATAATAATAAGTCACAGCCACTGCCTGTAAATCCTCTGAGCAAAGAAACAACTATCCAAAGAACGACATGCCCAGTTAAGGGAACAAGATAAAATTTTATCTGGCTTCACATTAGAATGGCATGTATAACATATGTAAGCCTCACAGACTATGCAGTACATACATATATTCTGATGTGTATGATTCAAATACTACATTATATTTGCAGGTCATTCAAATTCTTTGGTAAAGAGTAATTTTTTTATTTTTTTAACTTTAAACTGTGGAACAAACATTTAACTATGGTGCAAGTAGATTCACATATAGTACACAATTTTAAAATTCCACTTCAAATAAAACCTTTTTCATCACGTCATTGACAAATACATTTTGGTTATGTGTAGTCATGCTGCTGCTTCTTTGTGGCCTATTCATAATCAGCGTTTCTATTGTGCTCTCAGTGATCATTATCATCATGATTAACATCAGAGCATCCAGAGCGAGGAGTCGAACACTGGTAGTTGAGACGCCTGTTGTATCTTTTATTGTTTGGGTTGGTGTTGTTTGATGTTGTGTGGAAAGGTGTTGTTTGTATTTCATTGCCAACTTGTAATTGCTGATGAGTGGTTGGCAGTGAGTTCAAATTGTACAATTTGGAATGTGATCTGTAGAACTGCCACTAGATGGGCATACGTTAATAATATTCCTTGTTTAGTGAAAATGCAATATAGTAGAGAAGAAGAGTTTGCCTCAAAGTGTGTATGAGTGGAACGACGGATGTTGGTTGTTGGTATTTTAATTAAATGTAACGTTGTTATTAGAAAACCCAGAAGTCGGTCTCGTAATTTGTGGACTCAAGAAGCTGCAACGGGGTTAGTGACAACAACGGCGTCTTAAGAAAGAATGGAGTCCCTGCTTGACGTTAGTTCCATCCTGAAAGTATCGTCTGACGGCACACCTATGTGCTGTGTATCATGTAATAAATATTGCTTAGTTGCACTTGCTGAAATTGTCAAACATTTCATATGCTTGAAATGCGTGACAAGTAATGACTTACTGCAGAAAGTCTGCGATTTAGAAGAGCGCAATAAGAATTTGATTTCTATCTGAGAAACGGAGAGTTGGCTGGACTCGATGTGTCCTGATGCCTCCGTGGTGTTCAACTCGGCGTTGACACAGGCCCCAGTACAGCTAATGTGAAACCGGGTGCCCTGGACCACTTTCATGGTGACTCGGTTACTGTTCGAATAAGTTGTGGTGCTGCTCTAATGACGTTTCATTTGTTAATAACTGGGATGATTTCTGGGAAAGGCCCAGGTTTTTCACGTGTGATGGTATACACCTCAACTGGAGGGGATTGTTTGTTCTGTCCCAGAACTTGCCCTGCAAGCTGCAGGACTGACTTAGCCATGGGTCATCTCCTTTAGTAGATGTGTGTACTGATGGCTTTGTTATTCATTCTGGTACCAGTAGTCATTTCTCATGTGATGGGGTTTCTTGTGCCGTTCAGCGTGGGCTTCAAAACTTTAAATAAAAGCGTTAATTGTAGCCAAAAAATGCAAACTATTATAAGGCCCCGGCATTTAACTAGACTTTGGTTTTGGAATGAGTGCAGATATTGAGCAAATGGATTTTGAGTATAATTCAGTGGTAAAATTCACCTTAGATTCTGTGGCTCCACCAAAAACTAAACTTATTCTGTGTAGAATAACAGCTCAACAGTTGTGCCAGTGTAAGTGGTTCTGATGATGATAATATTAGTTGCAGTCTGCACCGTTTCAGTAGCTTCGACATAATAACTATAGAGGAAATTACCATGCTAATTCGCTCCATGAAAGGTACTACCTGTCCCTTAGACTCAATCACCACAAAATTACTGAAAACCATAGTTTCCATGTTTGCAGAACCTATTGTCAATATTGTTAATATGCTGTTACTTAGTGGCTGTGTTCCGAAAGCTTTTAAAATCGCCTTTATTAGACTCCTACTAAAGAAATCGGATCTGGATTGTAATAACACACGTAATTATAGACTCATCTCCAATCTACCATTTTTATCCAAAATTTTAGAAAAGATCATAGCTTCCCAAATTGTAATGTCTGAATCATAATATATTTGAAAAATTTTAGTCTGGTTTCCACACCGGTCACAGCAATGAAATGGCACTCACACGTGTTGTTAATGATATTCTCATCTCTTGTGATGCTGGTCAGATCTCTGTTCTTGTTATTGGACTTGAGTGCTGCATTTTATGCTATAGATCACAGTATCCTACTCAGTAGACTTGAAAACCTGGTTGAACTAAGGGGAATTGTCCTGAAGTGGTTTGAGTCGTATTTATTTAACCGTGAACAATTTGTACTGAAATCCGATGACTACATCCCCTCCTCTCAACTATGGTTCAGTATGGTGTGTCACAAGGCTCTGTGTTGGGTCCATTACTGTTCGCAAGTTTCAAGTTTATTGTCATAGGTACAAGTACTGTGTACAAGAATCATGAAATTCTTCTTGAATGCTTCTCCACAGACTATGAACAAAAACAATAGAAATACTGTACAAAACAAAACAATAACAATGACAATGAGTAATGCTAATAACAATAACAATAAATAATGGTAACTTTAATAACAATACCAATAAATAACAGTAGACAGCCAGAAAACTCAGAACATGAGAATGCTTAAAGTGACAGTGCAATCTACCAATGTGCTTGGAAGGAGCAGTCCAACTCTAGTTACAAAACATGGCACATTGGTGAGTGTAGTATACTCTTACAGCAGTAGGGTAAAAGCTGTCCCTGTTCCTAGCAGTGCGGGTTCGAATAGACCTGAGCCGCTTTTCAGACAGTGGAAAAGAGAAAAGTTGGAGATCAGACCCACAATGGTGGTATCGTCAGCAAACTTTATGATGGTGTTGGAGCTGTGACTGGCCATACAGTCATGTGGGAACAAGAAATACAGCACCGGGCTTAGGACGCTTCCCTGTGGAGTGCCAATGTTAAGGGTCAGTGGAGAGGATATATTTCTGCCAATCCGTACACGCTGGGGTCTGTTGGTGAGGAAATCCAGGATCCAGTTGCACAATGTGGCAGTCAGTCTCAGACCATCTGTGGATCAGCTTGGTTGGTATGACAGTATTAAATGCCAATCTATAGTCTACAAATAATAGGCTTGCATAGCAGTTTTTATTGTCCAGGTGAGCCAGGGTGGTGTGAAGTGTGTGTGATATTGCGTCTTCAGTGGATATGTTGTGGCGATAGGCAAACTGCAGTGGGTCCAAAGCATCTGGGATGGTGTCCTTAATGTGTCCCAGCACCAGCCTCTCAAAGCATTTCATTGCAATGGCGGTCAGTGCCACTGGGCAATAGTTATTAAAGCAGTTCACTGTTTTTCTTAGGAATGGGGATAATGGTGGTGTTTTTGAAACAGGTGGGTACAGTTGAGCTTTTTAAGGAGGTGTTAAATATGTCTATGAAGACAGTAGCCAGTTACTCACTGCATGTTTTTAAAACTCGCCCTGAAATTCTGTCCGGACCAGCAGCTTTGCGGATGTTGACTCAGCTATAAGTTTTTCTCACTTGTGCCACAAAGACGGTGAGACGAGAGTCATGCACCACTGTAGGAGCCCGCACTGGAAGTCTAGTCTGCGAGCTCGAAATGGCCCTAAAACGCATTTAGTTCATCAGGGAGAGACACAGCAGCACCTGCCAATGTCCACATCTGTGGATTATAATCTGTTGGAGTTTGGATTAAGTGCAACAACCTACATGCATCTTGAGTGCACTTAAACTCTGATTCTACCTTCCTGCTGTATTCCTGTTTTGTGCTGACAATGGCTTTGCAGAGCTCGTACTTACACTTCTTGTTTGCATCCGTGTCTCTAGACTGAAACACGCAGCTATGCGCATGGATCTTATTTTGGATTTCGGCGGTAATCCACGGTTTTTGGTTAGGGAATGAGCGGACTGTTTTATAGGATATGCAGACACTAACACAGTACCGGATGAAGTCCGTGACCACTGTGGCATACTCGTCCAGATTGAAGGATGAATTTCTGAACATGTCCCAGTCGACGGAGTCAAAGCAGTCCCGTAACCTTTCCTCCGCTTCTGGTGTCCAGCGCTGCACAGTACGCATCACAGGCTCCTCTCATTTGAGTTTCTGCTTGTAGACCAGGAGCAGCAGAATCGAGGCGTAATCTGACTGCCCAAGGTGTGGACACAGTAGGGAACGGTACGCACCTTTGTGTGAAGCGTAGCAGTGGTCGAAGGTGTTTGAGCCTCTGGTGGGGCAGGAGATGTGCTGATGGTATTTTGGGTACAAATTCCTGAAGTCAGCTTGGTTAAAGTCCCCAGAGATAATGAACAGGCTATCTAGGTGCTTGTTCTTGTACTTAGTGACAACATAGTACAGTTCGTTCAGAGTGCTGTATGTTGTAACGATCTGGCTAATGAGTTAGCCCAGATCCTCACGTGGATTCCAATGAAAGGTGTATAAACCCAGACGGACACGAAAAAAAAATGGAAGCTCTTCATTTAATATCTTGTAGGCAACTATGGATTACTTATATTTCACACAGCTGTCTTCACAATGAAATAAACAACATTAAAGTAAACTCCAAAATGTGCGAGGCACAAAATGTGTACACGGCCAAGTATATCAGCCTGCGCACGCGCGACAGAGAGAGGGGACCGGGGGAACCCCTCGGTCTCCACCATAATACGCCATCATTACAGCGTGTTCCCTTGGGGAGGGAGGTAAACTGCGACCAGGAGCACAGCTGAGATGGGTAGGTATTCAAGGTCTGGAGTGCAGTTCTGTGAAATCACTTCCACATTCGTACACCATGCGTTGTTGTTAAGAAAGCATACGCCCCCTCCTCTTTTTTCCCCGATGAATCAGTCCGATCTCTCACTGTATATGTTACCATTGGGTGACATTATTCATGAACACAATGCGAATTTCCATTCGTATGCTGATGACATACTGCTATACGTTTCGTTTAACCCTCATGATCCATCACATGTGGTGTCTTTAGCCAATTGTTTTACCAATATAAAATAATGGATGAGTAGAATTTTTTTCTCTAAATACCAGTTAAACAGAGGTACTTGTGGTGGGTTGTGATGCCAAAACTCTTGACACAATCACACCAATCTTTACCACAAATGGTTTTAGTTTCAAGCATACAAATTGTGTCAAGGATTTGGGTGTCCTATTGGATGGAAAGTTGTCATTTGTATCTCAAGTAAATGCTTTGACTAAGTCGTGCTTCCTTCAGTTAAGAAACATAGCTAAATTATAGCAATTCTTATGTTGGAAAGATGCTTAGAAATTAATTCATAATTTTGTTTCAAACAGACTGGACTATTGTAATGCTTTATTATCAGGTTGTCCATACCAGACTGTATCCAGGCTACAGTTGGTACAAAATGTTGCTGCGAGAATTGTCATTAGAACTAGGAAGTATGACTATAGAACACCGGAACTTTAATCATTGCATTGGCGCCCGGTTCCATTTAGAATCAATTATGAAATCCTACTTTTGACCTATAAGGTAGTACATAGCATTGCTCCATCTTACCTTTGTGAGATTATTGATTCTTATATCCCAGAACAATATCTTTGTTCCTTGTATGCAGGTTAACTTAAAGTACTTGTGATCAATAAGACCTCACTAAGAGGTTGCTTCTTTAGTTATACAGCACCTAAACTATGAATGGGAGTGGCGGAATCCCAAACCAAGCAGCTTAGGCTCGAGGTATGGGAGCAAATCTACTGGTGGAAAAAGACTACATCCCGGTGAGGTTGGGACCCTCCTTGCTCCTTTGGGTGCACGATTCCCTGATCGATGGACATCCAGCTAGAAGCATGTGAGGTATGTACCCAGGCTAAGACCCTGCGACAGAAGCCTATAACATTGCTGGAGTCTCTTCCCTTACCCTTCCTGGCCATGGTTTCATATGGCAATTGACTGACTTTCTTACAGATCTACCCCCCTCCGAAGGTAACACTGTCATCCTGGTGGTCATTGATTGTTTTTCCAAAGCCTCTTGTCTGATCCCCATGATCCCCCACTTCACCAAATATTTATGCCTATACAGCTTACCTAAGGACATAGTCTCTGATTGAGGGCCATAGTTCATGTTACGAGTATGAGAGCTTTCTAGCGGAAGCTAGGAGTGTCCATTAGGCTCACATCGGGATTTCATCCTCAGGCTAACGGACAGGTGAGACATCTAAACCAGGAACTGGGCTGCTTCCTATGAAGTTACTGTAGTCTGTAACAAAACCAGTGGTCACAGTTGTTGCACTGGGCAGAATACGCCCACAATTGTCTCACTTATTCTATCCCTGTTTCAGCATTTCCTATATTATCAACCTTCTCCATGTCCATGACACCCTGGCCTCGGTGATGTGCTCACTGTGGACACCTGGGTCCAGAAGAGCAAAGAAGTCTGGTGGGCAGTCCAGGAGCACCAATGCCAGAGAACCCTTTAGTACAAATGACAGTTGGATAAGCACCATTGCACCCTGTCTTTTCAGCCTGGATAGAGAGTATTTTAGTCCACCTGGGACATTAGGTTAAGACTAGTGAGCTGGAGAGGGGGGTGCGGTGGTGCAGTGGGTTTGGCCGGCGCCTGCTCTCTGATAGGTCTAGGGTTTGAGTCCTGCTTGGGGTACCTTGTGACAGACTGGCGTCCCGCCCTGGGTTTGTCCCCTCCCCCCCCTAGCCTTGCGCCCTGTGTTGCCAGGTTAGGCTCCGGCTCGCCGCAACCTCGCTTGGGACAAGCGGTTTCAGACACTGTGTGTGTGTGTACTTTACTGTACTGTACTGTGCCGGACTCCTAATTTTAGTTTGACTTGAGACTTTTCTTGTGACACGTTTATTTTGACACTCCCATAATGTGGAGCGAGTTTCCTGTTCTAGGAAGAAGTCGTCTATGCCTGTTCTGTGCTCCTGTAGTGTGATGTGTTCCACGTGGTTATGGTCATCCCTGTCCATCCTATCTTCAAAAGTGCTTTGAAATGAAATGCAATGTCTGTAAGTGAACTTATTCACTACTGTTTTCTTGTTTTTATGAGTACTTTGTGTCATTAGCGTTTCAAATCTGACGATTGATAGTTTGCAATTCTGTGCTAATGCAGTAGTCGATTAGTTCATGTTTCAGCGTTTTTTTATTATTTCATTATTAATCTATTTATTGTAATATTTGCTGTGTAAATTGAATAAGAAGTTTACATTTGTATATTTTTCCTTTCTTTGTAGTTTCACACTTTGTATGATAAACTTCATAAACTGCAGCTCTGTCTCTATGGAGTTTATTGTGGAAGTGTTTAGCAGCTGGATAGCTGGATTAATGTTAGCATCCGGTGAGGCCAGTGACAACAACCCTCCAAAAAACTCAGACCTTAGTTCATAGGGCTCTTCAAGATTATCAGACGAAACATCCCGGTCACATATACAGTAGATTACAACTGCTCCTACATTTTTGCATCTGTCCTACTTTTCCTTGTCAACCATTCACTTTGCCTTGTCCAACTTCTACCTGGTGTCTCTCTTACTTGTTCCCCTGCGATACTCCTCCTCTCAAAGTTTTGTTTCCCACGGCTTCCACTATCACCTTGCTTCAACGACCACAACCTTGGATCATCCTTTGGTACAACGTTCACGCCTTGATTCTGGAACCACACCGGTCTTCAATCACAAGACTTGCTTCGCCTTTTCATCATTATAATAAACGATTCCACGTTTGGGTCTTACCTCCTGGGTCCTGCTTGCATGTGTCATCAACAGCCACTGTTGAGTCTATGCAAGCGAAGGACCCCCGACCTGCCACACCCCAGAGGCATGATGGCACCCAGAAAAACGCCAGGCATTTCTCCTACAATGCAAGCTGGTCTTTTCTAGCTTGTTGCATATCTACCAGACTGACGACAGCCGAGTTACCTACATTGTGTCCCTGCTGATAGGACCAGCCTTGGAATAGGCCACAGCAATTTGGTGGCAGCACTCCACCTTTACATATGCTGACTTCCAAAGACGATTTGAGACTGTCTTCAACCACCCCGCGTCCAGTAACGTAGCCGGTCATTGCCTGCTAACCCTCCAGCAGGGTGATCTGCTTGTGTCTGCTTACACCATCCAATTTTGTACCCTAGCTGCAGAGACACAGTGAAACAACGCTGCGCTGCTGGTTTGCTTCCAGCAAGGTCTAAATCCCCGCATCCAAGCCGAGCTGGTATATCAGGGTGGTTGGGGGGGGGGGGGGAGACTGGATGCTACACCAATTCATTGACAACACAATTCCTATCTACAACCTAGCGTGGGAATGCAGCACTCCTGGCAGATGCCTTCTGTGTCCGGATCCCTGTTCGAGCCAGCTGAGCCAGGGGGACAGAGTGCATCTGACCCCCGAAGAACGTTGATGCCGGATCCAGGAGAGGCTTTGCCTCTACTGTGGGAGACCCGACCACTTTCTGGCCACCTGTCCCTAATGGCTATCCCCTGAAGCCACTTATTAGAAGCAAGAGGTGAGTGTTCTCTTCCGGCCTGCCTTGCAATTCCAGGTTCCCATTAATTTACCTTGGGGGGCAACCCAGTTGTGAGCTCAGACTTTCATAGATTCTGGGGCTGCTAGCAGTTTCATGGATGTTGCATTTGCTGAGGCGCAGGGAATGCGCACTTGTGGTTGTAACGTTACATTACGAGTAAACATACTGGATAGGCAGCCACTAGAAACGGGGTAGTAGAATCTCGAACACAGCCGCTGCTGTTAATTGCCAGATAATCCCATCATTCTGGGTTATACCTGGTTGGCCAAACACAACCCTTTGTTTTCCTGGAGCACCACAGAACTCGTGTCTTGGGGTTCCAAATGCGTTGCTTCCTGCCTGTTGCTT
The DNA here is from genome assembly GCF_900964775.1 of Scleropages formosus. Classification (NCBI taxonomy): domain Eukaryota; kingdom Metazoa; phylum Chordata; class Actinopteri; order Osteoglossiformes; family Osteoglossidae; genus Scleropages; species Scleropages formosus. Next base: position 11,653,904 of record NC_041806.1, read on the forward strand.
CCGTGTTAAGCCACATCCATAGAAAGTCCAAATACAGCTCAACCCCTTGAAGTGCATGAGGTTTACCATGATCTCACAGAGGTCTTTAGTAAGGTTTAGTAAGGTTTAGTAAGGTTTAGCTTCCGCCCTGCCTCCTCACCTTGGGGTCGAATATATCCCCTGCCCTTACCCGATCAAAAAGCTATGGAGGAGTATTTGTCTGAAGCTTTGGCCTCAGCTATTATTACACCCTCAACTTCTCCTGCCTCTGCCGGCTTCTTTTTTTAATCAGTAAACAGGACAGGGGGTTGCATCCTTCCATTAATTACAGGGGACTCAACAAAATCACAGTAAAGTACCCACAAGGTCTTTCTTTTCCATGGTATCTATATCTTCAAAAAAACAATGCAGTTGATTTGGTAAAACAAGAAATAGCTTGTCTTTATACTGTTTTTGTTTGAATACAAGTCAAAGCAAATTTACAAATTACTCTTTTTTTAATTGGGGTGCAGCGTTTGGATGAGAGTCTGACACGGACGCGTGTTGCTGTTACGTCCAAACACGGATGGAAAGTATTATGACAACACGTGCAGAGTGTATTTATAAGTGCACAGCACAAATTGTAAAGTACCATTGCCGAGGTGAAATGACGAACACAATCAAAACAACAAAGATTTATGGTTCTGGCTCCAGCATGTGGAATGACCTCCCCCTTTCGATCAGAACTGCTGAATCTCTCTCTAAATTTAAGGATTACAAAACTGACCTCTTTTGGACTCACTTATCTCCTGATCTCGTAAGTACCCAATAAATGTGTGTTTATGTATAGCTGTGATTATAGGTCCAATTATAGCTGCAGTTCTTACAACAGCAACTGTAGCAATATTCATATTCTAGAAAAAAATCATCACTTTCTTGGGGTACCTTGCGACGGACTGGCGTTCTGTCCTGGGTGTGTCCCCTCCCCCTCCGGCCTTACGCCCTGTGTTGCCGGGTAGGCTCCGGTTCCCCGTGACCCCGTACGGGACAAGCGGTTCTGAAAATGTGTGTGTGTGTGTGTTTAATTATTTTAAAGAAAATTTTGTTTAATAATGGAAATGTCTTTATTTCCACGCCCACACTGCTGAGACAACGCGGAACACCTGGGGTACGGCGCAGACGGGGACATAAAAGGCTGCATCAGACCAGGAGCTGACATGGAACCTTGTTCAGCCTTGTTGTCTGCGACCTCCTTGCCATTGCGCTACTCCTTCCTGATCCCTTAGTCCTTTTCCTATCCCATGCCCTTACTCCTCAATCCTCGTGCCTCCTTTTGATCATCGACCACTTGCCTGTTTACCGACCTTGCCTTTTAGATAGTCCTTGTCACGACATTTGCGCCTTGAAGCCTTGATTGCCTGTCCTGTGACCTCGCTTCTTGGATTTTCCTAAATAAACCATGATGTTCACACTGCACTTGGGTCCGCCACTTCCTTCCGGAGGCAGCCATGACATTTATTCACCTTTTTGTACAATGCATATTGGTTGATATGGTGGAATGTGACATTGACTGTATTCAAGAACCACGTGTCTGCATCGAAATCTCATCATCTCTTAATGTAATGTACTTCCTGTATTATTCTCTGAAATGTACATTGCTTTGGAGAAAGCGCCTGCTAAATTAATACATGCAAATGCAAAAGTCCATCCATCCATCTTCCTCCGCTTATCCGGGGCCGGGTCGCGGGGGCAGCAGTCCAAGCAGAGTCCCCCAGACTTCCCTCTCCCCGCACACCTCCTCCAGTTCCTCTGGGGAAACCCCAAGGCGTTCCCAGGCCAGCCGGGAGATATAGTCTCTCCAACGTGTCCTGGGTCTGCCCCGAGGCCTCCTCCCAGTGGGACATGCCCGGAACACCTCACCAGGGAGGCGACCAGGAGGCATCTGGAAAAGATGCCCGAGTCACCTCAACTGGTTCCTCTCGATGCAGAGGAGCAGCGGCTCTACTCCGAGCTCCTCCCGGGTGACTGAGCTCCTCACCCTATCCCTAAGGGTGCGCCCAGCCACTCTGCGGAGGAAACTCATTTCTGCCGCTTGTATCCGCGATCTCATTCTTTCGGTCATGATCCAGAGTTCATGACCATAGGTGAGGGTAGGAACGTAGATCGACCGGTAAATTGAGAGCTTCGCCTTACGACTCAGCTCCTTCTTCACCACAACAGACCGGTACAATGACCGCATTACTGCGGACGCCGCACCGATTCGTCTGTCAACCTGCCACTCCATTTTTCCCTCACTCGTGAACAAGACCCCGAGATACTTAAACTCCTCCACCTGAGGGAGCAACTCCCCCCTAACCCGGAGGGGGCAATCCACCTTTTTCCGACTGAGAACCATGGCCTCGGATTTGGAGGTGCTGATTCTCATCCCCGCCGCTTCGCACTCGGCTGCAAACCTCTCCAGTGCACGCTGTAAGCCGTGATTCGATGAAGCCAACAGGACCACATCATCCGCAAAAAGCAGAGACGAGATCCTGCAGCCACCAAAACAGACACCCTCCGTTCCCTGGCTGCGTCTAGAAATTCTGTCCAGAATCGGTGACAAAGGGCAGCCCTGGCAGAGTCCAACATGCACCAGGAACAGGTCTGACTTACTGCCGGCAATGCGAACCAAGCTCCTGCTCCGGTCATACAGGGAACGAACAGCCCGTAGCAGCGAGCCCTGAACCCCATAATCCCGAAGTACCTCCCACAGGATGCCACGAGGGACACGGTCGAATGCCTTCTCCAGGTCCACAAAACACATATGGACTGGTTGGGCAAACTCCCATGAACCCTCCAACACCCTAGTGAGGGTATAGTGAACCCTCCAACACCCTAGTGAGGGTATAGAGCTGGTCCAGTGTTCCACGGCCAGGGCAAAAACCGCATTGCTCCTCCTGAATCCGAGGTTCGACTATCGGTCGGATTCTCCTCCCCAGTACCCCGGCATAGACTTTCCCAGGGAGGCTAAGGAGTGTGATCCCCCTATAGTTAGAACACAATCTTCGGTCCCCCTTCTTAAAAAGAGGGACCACCACCACGGTCTGCCAGTCCAGAGGCACCGTTCCCGAGCTCCACGCAATGCTGCAGAGGCGTGTCAGCCAAGACAGCCCCACAACATCCAGAGACTTGAGAAACTCGGGGCGGATCTCATCCACCCCCGGAGCCTTGCCACCGAGGAGTTTTTTGACTACCTCAGCAACTTCAGCCAGGGTAATGGACGAGTCCCCCTCCGAATCCCCAGCCTCAGCTTCCTCTACGGAAGGTGTGTCGGAGGGATTGAGGAGAGCCTCGAAGTACTCCTTCCACCGCCCGAGGACATCCTTAGTTGAGGTCAGCAGCACACCACTTCCACTGTAAACAGGGTTGGCGGAACACCGCTTCCCCTTTCTGAGTCGCCGGACGGTTTGCCAGAATCTCTTTGAGGCTGACTGAAAGTCTTCCTCCATGGCCTCACCGAACTCCTCCCAGGCCCGAGTTTTTGCCGCGGCGACTGCCAGAGCCGCATTCCGTCTGGCCCACCGGTACCCGTCAGCTGCTTCAGGAGTCCCATGAGCCAGCCAGGCCCGATAGAACTCCTTCTTCAGCTTGACGGCATCCCTTACCTCCGGTGTCCACCACCGTGTTCGGGGACTGCCGTCACGACAGGCGCCGGAGACTTTATGGCCGCGGCTCCAAACCGCGACCCCGACAATGGAGGTATGGAACATAGTCCATTCGGACTCAATGTCCCCAGTCTCCCTCGGGACCTGGTTGAAACTTCGTCGGAGGTGGGAGTTGAAGACCTCTCTGACAGGGGCCTCCGCCAAACATTCCCAACAGACCCTCACTATGCGTTTGGGCCTGCCAGGTCGGTCCAGCTTTTTCCCCCGCCATTGAATCCAACTCGCCACCGGGTGGTGATCAGTTGACAGCTCAGCCCCTCTCTTCACCCGAGTGTCCAAGACATATGGCCGAAGATCAGAAGAAACGACTACAAAGTCGATCATCGACCTCCGACCTAGGGTGTCCTGGTGCCAAGTGCACCGATGGACACCCTTATGCATGAACATGGTGTTCGTTATGGACAAACCGTGACTAGCACAGAAATCCAATAACAACTCACCACTCGGGTTCAGATCAGGGAGGCCGTTCCTCCCAATCACGTCCCTCCAGGAGACACTGTCGCTGCCCACGTGGGCGTTAAAGTCCCCCAGTAGAATGACAGAGTCCCCAGTGGGAGCGATTTCCAGCATGCCCCCCAGGGACTCCAAAAAGGCTGGGTACTCTGCACTGCCGCTAGGCGCATAAGCACAAACGACAGTGAGAGACCGTTCCCTGACCCGAAGTCACAGGGAGACGACCCTCTCATTCACCGGGGTAGACTCCAACACATGGCGGCTGAACTGGGGGGCTATTAACAAGCCCACACCAGCCCGCTGTCTCTCACCCTGGGCAACGCCAGAATAGTAGAGAGTCCACCCTTGTCGAGAAGAGTGGTTCCAGAACCCAAGCTGTGAGTGGAAGTGAGCCCGACTATATCGAGACGGTATCTTTCAACCTCCTGCACCAGCTCAGGCTCCTTCCCCACTGGTGAGGTGACATTCCAAGTCCCAAAAACCAGAGTTGGCGCCTGAGGTTTGGGTTGGCCGGGCACTCGGCCCTGACCACCGCCTAAATCACAACGCACTGGCCCCTTACGGTCTCTCCGGCAGGTGGTGAGCCCACCAAAGAGAGGCTCCACGTCATGGCTTCGGGCTGAGCCCGGCCAGGCCCCGTGGGCATAGACCTGGCCACCAGGCGCTCACATGCGAGCCCCCCTGAGGCCTGGCTCCAGGGTGGGGCCCCAGTGGCCCCATACCGGGCGGGGTAAATGAAAGCCTTGGTTTAATTGTCATCACAAGGGGCTTTTGAACCGCACTTTGTCTCGTCTGTCATCCAGGACCTGTTTGCCATGGGAGACCCTACCAGGGGCATATACCCCCAGGCAACATAGCTCCTGAAATCATTCAGGCACTCAAACCCCTCCACCACGGTAAGGTGGCGGTTCAAGGAGGGGTAAATGCAAAAGTCTGGGGGTGCAAAAATGGAAAGAAGTATAAGATCCCTGCACATCCTGACCTGGACTTGAACCCCACGCTCAATGAGTAGCTTCAGGTAGTCTAGTGTTCTTGTCAAGGTGTAACAACCGCAGACTAAACACCAAGCTAAACTCCATTCAAGATAAAGAGACGAGTCGTCGTATTTTTTGAGACTTTACTGATGACTCCTTCACCAAGACATGGAGTGAAAACTATAACCAAAATACAAAAAATTACAGAAAATCAATTTACAAAAATAAACTATATCATTATTTTACATAACAAAACATTATATACATGTGGCAAACATTAACATAACCATACAGCTTACATGTACATGTTCGTTTGTAAAAACAATCTTAGAACATAAATTATTCTATATTTTTTATAAAATAATTCTTAATATCTTATCTGTAAACTCTAAATAATAAATTCCAGTCACTTACGACATTGATTTCTCAGTCCTTAGCTGTGGATGCAATCAGATCCTTGTGCTGCTGGCCATGTGGCTTCCTTGCCTTTCCTGGTCTGACAACCGGAAGTGATGCGGTCAATTTTGAATGAACTTTATCAACAAGGGAAATGTTCCAAACCCCGAAAATGAACTAATAATGTCTTATAGACATGACAGGTAGTTTGTTTTATATATAAGAATCTAAATAAAGTGTCTTAACAATACTCTTTGAAAAGTAACATTATGCAATATTTTCCCAATGGCTATCCATTGGCAGCACTGGATAAAAACATAGTCTTGAAACAAACTTTGTTTACTTAAGAATCACATCTGCAACTGTCTCTCTTTCTCTGAGTCTCTAGCTTTTGCTAAACGTTTCTCATGTAATTTTTGCACAAGCATAACGGAATTTACCCACACTTTACACCTCACTGTAGACTCAGAGAAATAAACATGAGGACAGTCAAACATTAATTACTTCCACCCTTCGTAAATTTCCAGCGCAGTTTTTGCTGTTACCACCAAACTCAAAGGTGTGAAGAAAGGAGAAAGTAGTATTAGTGCAACAGGGTGGCATGTCACTTACGTGTGCACCCATACCTCTCACTGCAGACGTATTTGGGCATGTTTTCACATCTTAAAAGCCCGACTGTTTTGGAAAGCAGTTACAAATTACAGAACTGCTCTTTCTCTGCTGATGGTTTACCCAAAAAGAATGCAATGCATGCCAAGAGAGTGCAACTACCTATGAATGACTTTTTTTCTGTCTGTCATGTTGATCTGTGCTGATGTCCTCAGCAGTGTAGTGTGAAACACACAAAGTTCCTATGAAATGGCTCAGTCCGGCTACCAGAAGAAACAGTACAATGCATTGCTTTTTACATCTATCAGTGCCAAGAAGAATTGTGGCCTTTATCAAAACGTGGTGATGAGAAGTCACTCCACATGGGTAATTGCCTGGTAAACACTGTCATGTTATTGCACAATTAGGCATGGGCTCCATCACTGAGGCCACCAGAACTCAGGCCATGCTGTGAGGGAATAAAGAACACGGCAGGATTCTACCAAGCATCTACTGGGCATCAGAAACATGGGGGACTGTGACAGCACAGCAGTGACTGTCATTAACTAAAGCGACAATGGTGGCTGCATCTCCAGCTTACCTCCTCAGCCCCCCCAGCAGTTAGTACGAGAAGGCGTAGCAGTGCTGTTCATTAAACCACAGGCGGAAAAAGAAGAAAAAAAAAAAAAAGAAAAAAAAAATTCTGATAAGTAACTGAAGACATTTTTGACAAGTTCAGAACCCAGGAAAGAAAAAGAAAAAAAAACAGAACAGAGATGTGATTCTGCCCCCAGCTGTTATAGCATGAGGCTCTGCATAATTTTACTCAACAGACTGAGCATGTGTAAGAGAAATTATTTTTCTGTGCTCCCCTATTGCTACATGCTTTAGTTTGAATGACTCAATAGTCTTCCAGAAACGTGCAACATCGTCACGTAAATGAGTCAGATTACCAGCATCTTCACTCTCAAACAAATAATATGTTGATTCCTTTTGAATCAGTTCATACAGCACCTCAATGAGTGCAATTTAAGGAGACAAAAAAAGGAAGGAAAGCCTGACATTTAGGAAAATATAACAAGGGGTAAAATACAATAATATATATAGAGCATAATAACTAGCACAATGCAATACTTCCGGTATAAGACAATGATCATGCTAATGAAATTACACAGTCAGAATAAGGAATCAATTGTCTGAAGATGAGAGAACACAGTTTAGGGACTACAGAGGAGGAATACAAAGCCTTTCATCTACGAGAACGTTGAAGCCCTGACTAGGTGACTACAGTATGGTGTGAAGGTTGATGAGGATTTGTTTGCTACAGAAACCAAGGTCTTGCCCATGTGAGGGTCAGAAAAAACAGGGAACATGTCAAGCGCTAGCTGCGGTAAAAAAAAAAAAAAAAATCACTAGTGAATATTTGATTTTGGTAGACAAGCTCCTTGTGAAAAAAAAAAGTCACAGGGGTTCATAAGGGAATAAGAGTTACTTTAAATATTCTAGGGCATGACCATTTAAGATTTTATACAGTAAGTTTGAATAATACCTTCAGGTTTACATAATACTTTAATAGTAGTTAGTGGAACACAACTTGATCAAGAATAATGCAATTTTTTTTAGTTTTGTTAATATACAAGAAGACATTTTTTGAACCAACTGGATGATGTTTGGAAAATGACACTCTTCTGCACCACCTTTCCACCAACAATCAACAGAGTCCTTGACTTCAACTATCGGCTGGAGCTTCACTTCCAGCACCCTGGCATAGACTTTCCTAGGGAGGCTGACAAGTGTGATACCCCAATAGTTGGCACACACGCTCCGGTCCCCTTCCTTAAAGATAGCGACCACCACCCCAGTTTGCCAATCCAAAGGCACTGTCCCCAAGGTCCATGCAACATTGCAGAGTCGTATCAGCCATAACAACCCCACAACATCGAGGGCCTTAAGCAGTTCCAGGCAAATCTCATCCACCCTCCACCATTGTAGAGTTTTCCAACTACCTCAATGAATTGCACAAGGGAAATGGACTCTGACACCCTGGAAGCTTCTGGCCCTGGCCTGTAAGAGAGACATATAGCTCAGGTTTATGAGCTCCTCAAAGTGCTCCTTCTACCTCCTGACAATGCCCTCATTTGAGGTCAGAGTTTCTCCACTTTTGCTGAGCACAGCTTGAGTGAAGCTCCTCCGACCCCTCCTGAGCAGCAAGATGATTCTCCATAATCTCTTTGAAGCTGATCGAAAGTAATTTTCCATAGCCTCTCCAAACTCCTCCCATGCTCCAGATTTTACTTCTGCAACTGCAGCCGCTGCCACTGCTACCTCTTTGCCTGCCGGTACCTATCTGCTGAGTTGAGTCCCCAGAGCCCCATGCTGGACTTTGCTGGTGGTGGGCCCACATGGCCTCCCCACGTTGCCTTTTCGGGTTGAGCCCGACCGGGTTACGTGGGCTGCCCGGCCACCAGGCACTTGCCTAGGAACACTACTCCCAGGCCTGGCTCCAGGGGTAGGCTGCTGTGACTCTATTCCAGGTAGGGTAAATGCTGACTTGTCTACATTCACCATAGGGGTTTTTTGGATTGTGTTGGTCTGGATCTTCACTCCAGACTTGGTCACCATGGGAGACCATACTGCTCCTGACGATATAGTTCTGGAGATCCCTAGATCACGCAAGCCCATCCGCCACAACAAGACCCCAGTCCAGGAAGGGCCTTCTTGACTTACTAGGTTTAATAATCAACTTAGCGTATTTCAAAGTATGATTCAATGTGGATAGAAAATGAGTGCAAAGAGCTGTAACCATAACTGTTGTCACGTCCATAGATCCACTTATGAGAGGGAGGCGAGTCTTGTCCAGCTGGTAGTAGTGAAGAGGAAAACAAAAATTCCCAATCACAGCCAAAGGAATTTCAATAAACCTCTGGGGGTCCAAGTACCAGTGGTTGCCCACCCCTCCTGGGCATTTCACTACAGTGATTAAGGACCTGTGTGGATGTGTCTAATAAGCACAACTGTCAAGACTAAGCTACAGTCTATAGAAACTAGCATTTGTACTCTGCGACAAAAAAAAACTGTTGAACTTGCCAGTTGGGCAGCAGTGAAGTAAACCAGACTTTACTGGTCTGTTGAGACATTTACATTTATTCATTTAGCAGACGCTTTTGTCCAAAGTAACATACATCTCAGCAAAAGTACAATTTATGCATTATATTAAGAGAAGGAGACATAGCTGCAGACATGAAAGTCTCAAGCAAACCTAGTTTGTTACCTTACCACTTGCTGCACCGAGGTTCATCGATCAAGTAGGTGCATAAAACACAGGACAGACAAATCCCAATACCCTCCCACCAATTTTTTTTTTTTTTTTTTAATATTATAAGATACACAAATAAGCAAGTAAAATGCCAGAATAGTGGCTGAATAAAGGTTGTATCTGGGGATGCTCATGAAGTTACAATGCGTGAACAGTTACACCATAAATGAGCTGGAGAAATCTTGGGTGAAAGTGGATTTGGAAAAGGTGAGTTTTCAGACCCTTCTTGAAAGTAGACAGAGTTTCTGCAGTTCTGATTGACAGGGGAAGGTCATTCCACCACAACGGACCCAGAACCGAGAACCTCCGAGCTTTACCAATCTTGCGCGGGACCACCAAATGAGCAGAAGTAGACGAGCGAAGGGGCCTAACTGGGGTGCAGCAGTTGATTAAGTCTTGTAAATAGCTGGGAGCAGTTCTATTGATGCATTTGTATACAGTAACCAGGGTTTTGAATTTGATTCAGGCAGCTATAGGAAGCCAGTGCAGAGAAATGAGGAGATACGTGAGTTTTCGTTGCAAGGGGCTATGACGAAGGATTATATCTCACAGGCCCCGATGAGGCCCCGAGGTCAGCCCAGGACCTGCTGGAGGGATTATAGCCTGTTAGCCTGGGAACGGTTGGGGACCCCCCATGGTTGAGCTGGAGGAAGTTGCGGGGGACAAGGGCGGCTGGGCTTCTCTGCTCTCCCTGCTGCCACCGCGACCCTTTTAAGATGAGCGGGACAGAAGACGGATAGATGGAGATACATGGGAATGCCTTGGCAAATCAAACACAACTCATGCAGTAGCATTCTGTAAAAGCTGCAGAGGTTTGATGGCATTAGCAGGAAGGCCACACAGGAGAGAGTTGCAGTAGTACAGACGGGAAGTCACCATGGCCTGGACAAGAAGTTGGGCAGAGTCAGTAGTGAGGTAGTGACGGATCCTACAAATATTATGCAGGATGTATCTGCAGGACCGGGTTGTGGCTTCGATATGTTGAGAGAATGACAGACTCGCATCAGTCGTTTCTCCCAGACTCTTAGCGAAGGAGCTAGGTGAAATGAGTGAGTTGTCCAGTTTGATCGACAGGTCGTGACAGGAGGACAGGCCAGGTGGGAGGTAAAGAATCTCTGTTTTGGAGAGGTTGAGTTGGAGGTGGTGATCATACATCCATGAAGAGATGTCTGACAGGCTGGCAGCAATACGTGTGGAGATGTCTGACGCACCAGGTGGAAAGGAGAGAAAGAGCTGGGTATCATCAGCATAGCAGTGGTATTTGATTCTATGGGAGGCTATGACCAGACCGAAGGAGGAGGTATAGATGGAGAAAAGAAGAGGACCCAATACCGAGCCCTGTGGAATACCGGTTGAGAGAGGCAGAGAACAAGAACGAGAGCTCCGCCAGACCGCTTGATAGGATCTGTCAGAGAGGTAGGACTCAAACCATCTTAGTGCTGCACCTCTGATCCTAAGCTGGTTAAGAGAGAAGAGTAAAATCCAGTGATTGACGGTGTCGAACGCTGCAGACAGATCGAGGAGGATGAGGACCGAGGAGAGGAAGGCAGCTCTAGCAGTTTGGAGAGCATCAGATACTGCCAGAAGGGCAGTCTCAGTGGAGTGACCAACTTTAAAACCAGACTGACAACCATCGAGGAGATGGTTCCGGGTGAGGAAATCAGACAGTTGATTACAGGCCACCCACTCTAGGGTTTTAGACAGGAAGGAAAGGAGAGAGACCGGTCTATAATTTTCAACCAGATTAGGGTCCAGGGAGGATTTTTTTTTTTTTAACAGAGGTGAAATGAGAGCAGTTTTGAAGGCAGCTGGGAAACAGCCAGAGGAGAGTAAGGAGTTGATGATCATAGAGATGAAGGAGGAGAGTTGCGGGGAAATGTTCTGAAGGAGTGATGATGGGATCGGATCAAGCGAGCAGGTGGTGGCTCTACGCAATATCAGGAGGTCAGTGACTTCAGATTTGGAGAGTGGCTTGAAGTTGGAGAGGATAGCTTCGCAGGGAGGTCCAGTGCAAACTGGGCAGGTTGATGTTGAGAATTTATCAGTGATTACTTTGACTTTGTCTCTGAAAAACAAAGCAAGGTCTTCAGCAGTAAGAGAAGAGGGAGGAGGAGGTGGCGGGGGACACAGATGGGATGAGAAGGTGGCAAAGACTCTGTGTTGTTTTTTGGATGCAGACTGTATTTTCTTGTGGAAAAAGGAGGTTTTAGCTGAAGAGACAGCAGACTGAAAAGCAGCTAAGAGTGACTGGTAAGCATCCAGGTCCAACAGAGTTTTGGATTTATGCCACCTTCGCTCTGCAGCCCGCAGTTTGGTCCTGTCAGCACGTAATGTATCAGACAGCCATGGGGTAGCAATAGGGCATGCTGCTCTAGAAGACAGAGGACAGAGAGAGTCAAGCAAGGAAGGTAGGGCAGAGAGGAAAGTGTTAGTGGCATCATCTGTAGATAGATCTAAGAATTGTGCAGCAGAAGGGAGAGCGGCCAGAGTAGCAGAGGCAAAGCAGGAAGGTGAGACAGATTTTAAGTTGCGGCGAAAGGTGACAACAGGTGCAGGAAGAGATGAAGAGTTAGTGGCGAGGGATGGTTGAAAGGAAATGAAGAAGTGGTCAGAAACATGCAGCGGAGTGACAGAGAGGACAGGACAGCCACAGTTGCAGGAACATACAAGGTCAAGACAGTTGCCCGCTTTGTGAGTAGCAGGGGAATGGGACAGGAAGAGAGCAAAGGACTGTAGGAGCAACAGAAGGCCGCCTGCATGAATGTCATCGACATGCAGGTTGAAGTCACCCAGGAGAATCAGCGGAGAGTTGTCCCCTGGCAGAGAGCTCAACAAGATATCAAGGTCATCCAAGAAGCGGCCAAGAGGGCCAGGAGAGCGATAAAGGACAACCACAACAAGAGTGATTGGGGCAGTGATAGAGACAGCATGCCATTCAAAGGAGGACAGATCATGCAATTGAAGAGGAAGAATAGAGTATTCCCACTGGGGAGAGGTGAGCAGGCCTGTGCCTCCACCTCTGCCAGAGGAACGAGAGGTGTGAGAGAAGGAGTAGTTAGTAGAGAGTGCTGCAGGTGTGGCTGAGTTGTCTGGGGTGATCCAGGTTTCAGTTAGGGCCAGGAGGTCCAGTGAGAGATGGGAGGCATAGGCTGGTATGAAGTCAGCTTTTCTCACAGCGGACTGGCAGTTCCAGAGTCCCATGGAGAAAGTAAAGCAAGATGGAAGGTTTGACAGGTAAAGACAAACCAGATTACTGTAGCAGCGAGAGCGCCCAGGTCTCCGGCGGTGGCGAAATTGCACGGCTCGCTTACCGTAAGAAGACTTTGATGCCCGACATATTGGACGCATGATCCCTTGAGGACAGCTCTAACGGTGGCCTCCATCAGTGGAATGACTCCCGCAGGTAGACTCCCTTGTCTTTGCACCCTGAGTCTTCGCACCAAGAGGCTGCCGCAACGGATCACCAGCTGCTATTTAAACCGGGCCACTGCCTATCAGCTGACTTCCTAATCGAAACCGAAACTACACCAACAATGGCGACCAAAACAACCAATCAACCAGACGCAAACGGTCGCCCTAACAAACCACTAAATATTACTTAACATACAAAATAATTACAGTGCCACGCAACGCTACACAAACACGCAACCGATTGTACCTATCAACCCGCACAGCTACACGACACAAATGTGAAATGGGAAAAGCGGTAGCAAAACAACTATACTTACCCGAAACAAGCCAGTGCATCAATTTAAGTATCAATATTACATGATCAGGGGGTGCGGTGGCGCAGTGGGTTGGACCGCAGTCCTGCTCTCCGGTAGGTCTGGGGTTCGAGTCCTGCTTGGGGTGCCTTGCGACGGACTGGCGTCCCGTCCTGGGTGTGTCCCCTTCCCCCTCCGGCCTTACGCCCTGTGTTGCCGGGTAGGCTCCGGTTTCCCGTGACCCCGTGAGGGACAAGCGGTTCTGAAAATGTGTGTGTGTGTGTGTGTGTGTGTGTTACATGATCATATTTCCTGGTTCCAGTGACAATCCTAGCGACAGCATTCTTAATCAGTTACAGGCTGGATAGACGTAGTTCGACACACACAGTCATATCGGACAGCCAGCAAAATGATGTAAATCTAAGTACAGAATGGACTCAGGACATTCATCTGGCATCATTTTGTGTAACCCCTGGGCCTGCACCACTGGGCTGGGAAGAGTGGCTGTGATATCTTGGAAGACTGACAGTCCACTACACACACATCATCTGAAACTGCTTGTCTGATATGGGGTCGAGGGGAGCCGGAGCCTAACCTGGCAACACAGGGCATAAGGCTGGAGGGGGAGGGGACACACCCAGGACAGGACGCCAGTCCACCGCAAGGCACCCCAAGCAGGACTCGAACCCCAGACCCACTGGAGAGCAGGACCCGGTTGGTCAAACCCACTGCGACAGCCTGCTAACAAATGTTAATTTTACGTACGTTGCACTAATAGAACTAAAACAAATATAACACGTAGATTAGCTCTGAAAAATTAAGAAAAAGTTCAAACAAGAATGCAAAGAAATTAGGAAAAATATGTATACTACTTTCATTAGTGATGGTTGTTAGAAAACACCTCTTCACTGGGATATGAAAGACGAGCAGGTTCCTCATATAACATCCAAAAAGACAGTAGTATGTAAAATTACTGTGTCAGAATCACTGTGAAACTACAATACAAAAACAAAATAAAATGTTACAACCTTAGTATAACATATTTAACTTTCTTTTACACTAAAAAACATCGAGTCATGTTTAATTATCTTATACAACACAAAGACGCATAACATGTCATCATCATGTGCTGCCAATCGTAGCCACTGCTAACTAGCGATTAACTTATGCTAACTTAACTGAAGACAGGCTAACACCATCACCAGTTTTCTTTTTTAAGTTTACCACACACTTAGCAACCGTTGCAAATAACCACTACACATAACTTTAAGAATAAGTATTACTTACAGAGGTATGTTCCCAGAGTTCAACAGGGAAAGAAAAGTGAACGAGGAGTGGAAAACAACAGCTCTGCTTCCAAACTTTCTTTAGTGCATAACTAAGGCAAGTCTACATGAACAAACAGCGCAACACACACACACACATTTTCAGAACCGCTTGTCCCATACGGGGTCACGGGGAACCGGAGCCTACCCGGCAACACAGGGCGTAAGGCCAGAGGGGGAAGGCAGCGCACACAATCAACATCCAAACGACTCTCTTAAAGAGACAGCACAAAGATTGATTCGTACTTTATGTATCCATTACAAATATATTTCAAAATTTGTGGATTATCTTTTGATAACATTTGTTAAAATACAAACCCTCAAAGAATCTTGAAAATGAACTGCATGGTCTCTGGAACACATAGAATTATTCTATGAGAAGGCTTTGCCACAGCTCTGAGGGGAAAGTGTTGGCCAATCAGCCAAGATTACCCCAAGAGCCAAGTGCTTTGATCCACTTGGGTCATCCTTAGCAAGAATCTGAGCTGAATCCACAAGGTCTTGTGCTTGGATGGTTTCCTTCTGTTTCCAACTCTTTCTTTTTTCCATCCATTATATTTTTCTTGTTAAACAAGATTTTTTTATCTGTGTCATTACTTCAGAGAGACCATAGGCTGGGTATGTGGGGAGCAGATGTTAGGCTAAGATGGAGAGATAAAAAAAATTAAGGGAACTGGCAAATAGTGGAATGGGGTTTAAACCAATTTTTGGAGCTGCTGAGGACAAACATGAATATGAATGTAAAGAAAGGAAAACAAAATATAACAAGAAAAAAATGGAAAGCATTGAGAAAAGTGGAATACAATAACAATATGTTTTTCAAAAAGTATAATGTTGCATAGAGCGGACTGGAGACCCTGCTGTGGACCCAATAGCGGGATCGTTTATTAAGTTACAAGGGGCAAAGCAATACTCATGGCTGGGGACAGGCGTTGTTCAGGAGGACAATCCGAAGATGTGGTCGATGAACCAAATCAGCAAGGTAGGTGAGTTGTGAACGCAGGAAGAACCGTTGTCTGAAAGAAATTCTAAAACAGGAAGTAGTGGAGTGGTACTCTCTATACCCAGCTGCGCTGATTGTGACCAGGTGGTTGCAGTTGTGCTGAAGGCGTGGACGTGACAGATAAAGACAAGGAGCATTCATTCACATATAAACGTACAAATATATTTTCAAGCAAGGGGGGTGCAGTGGCGCAGCAGATCTGCCCAGGGCCTGCTCCCTAGTGGGTCTGGGGTTCAAGTCCCACTTGGGGTGCCTTGCAGTGAGCTGGCATCCTGTCCGGATGTATCCCCTTCCCCTCACCGGGCTCCGGCTCCCTGTGCCCCTGTATGGGACAAGCAGTTTCAGATGATGCTTCTGTGTATTTTCAAGCATACTTCTGTTTTGCCCTGTTCTGTATTACGTCATTGTCCTAAAAGATAGAGCTGCAATGATGCAAAATCACACACACACACACACATTTTCAGAACCGCTTGTCCCATACGGGGTCGCGGGGAACTGGAGCCTAACCCGGCAATCAATTTTAGAGAAATCTGATGATAAACTTAAATCGTATTTTATCTAGATGATCTACTGTAGGGGGTGCGGTGGCGCAGTGGGTTGGACCGCAGTCCTACTCTCCGGTGGGTCTGGGGTTCAAGTCCCGCTTGGGGTGCCTTGTGATGGACTGGCGTCCCGTCCTGGGTGTGTCCCCTTCCCTCTCCGGCCTTACGCCCTGTGTTGCCGGGTAGGCTCCGGTTCCCCGTGACCCCGTAAGGGACAAGCGGTTCTGAAAATGTGTGTGTGTGTGTGTGATCTACTGTATGATACTAGTGTTATAACAATTCACAATATGGCGCCACCGTGGCAGCTTGTTGCAGCAGCTCATTAGATTCTCCTGTTTTTTTACTTATCATGATCGATGATTTCCATTCTTTTCCATTACTTTTTAATGGCCGTACTGCTGTTTTCCTCACTTTTTGTAGTGGGGGGCCGTGCTGAGTGGAGTGGCGTTGTGTCTATGTACACACGCAATCAGCTGCTAGCGCTCTCCTATACAGGATATCTGCCCGGATCTAGGCCTGTTATCCCGGAGGAGTTCAGGAGGAGACGCCGCAGGTGTAGAGCCGGAGCAAAGAGGAGAGCAAAGAGGAGGAGATTTAAACCATCTGTCCTGTCAATCATCATGGGGAACGTGAGGTCTTTGGGAAATAAGATGGACAAGTTGTGGGCACTGATTCAGACCCAGAGGGAGTACCGGGAGAGCAGCATCTTGTGCTTTACGAGACATGGCTGCAACCGGACTTCCCGGAACACAGTGCCTCCATACCCGGCTTCAGGACGGTCCGGGCGGACAGAGGCGTTAGGCTGAGCGGTAAGAAGAAAGGCGGAGGGATTGCAGTGTTTGTGAATGAACGGTGGTGCAATCTCGGACATATTACTGTGAAGGAACGTTTCTGCTTCCGGACACTGAACTCCTAGCTTTGAGTATTTACCACGGGAGTTCTCCTCCATCATACTGGTCGGGGTTTACATTCCACCATCAGCTGATGAGGCATCAGCATGCGACGCGGCACACACCACCGTTGCTAGGTTACAGTCTCAGCACCCCGATGCTTTTGTGGCTATTACTGGAGATTTTAATCATGTTAGATTGGACTCAATTCTTCCAACTTTTTATCAGTTTATTGATTGCACTACATGGGAAAACAAAATGCTGGATCTTTTGTACGCAAATGTCGAGGAGGCATATACCGCCACTTCCCTGCCCCCACTCGGTAGATCAGACCACAGTCTCATCCTGTTAACACCTCAGTATGTCCCTGCAGTTCAAAGGCAGCCTATCTCCCCAAGGAATGTGAGGAGGTGGACTCAGGAGGTCAGTGAGGCCCTGCAGAACTGCTTTGAAACAACAGATTGGGATGTGCTCTGTAGACCACAGGGGGATGACATCAATAACATCACTGACTGCATCACGGACTATATTAATTTCTGCGAGGACACTATCATTCCAACCCGAACAGTACGCTGTTTTCCTAATAACAAGCCTTGGATTACCAGTGTCCTAAAGGGTTTGCTGAAGCAAAAGAAGAGAGCCTTCAGGTCTGGTGACAAGGACGAGACGAGAAGGATACAGCGCCAACTGAAGGTGGCACTGAGGAGGTGCAAAGACTCATATAGACAGAAGCTGGAGAATAAACTCCAGCTGAACAACATGAGGGACGTGTGGATGGGCATGAAGCAGATCACAGGCTATAACATCAAAGATCGTCAGCAGGACGGCAGCCTGAACAGAGCCAATGAGCTGAATCTGTTCTTTAACAGGTTCAGCACTGGACCCTCTGCTGGCCCTCCCCACACTGGACCAGTCTTCACACCCTCTTTGTCACCTTCTTATGCCTTGCATTGTATCCACCCTCACCCACCACTGTGTACGTCTGACCACAACCCCCCAACTCCAACCCCCATGACTGTGACTATCGGCCAGGTGAGAAGACAGCAGGAGTGACTCCACCAAGGCAAGGCTGCAGGCCCGGATCACATCAGCCCCCGGGTCCTGAAGTCCTGTGCGGCCCAGCTGTCTGGCATCCTGCAACATATGAAGATGTTGCAGGATATGTTGCAGGAAAGGATTCCGGTGCTATGGAAGACATCTTGTTTAGTACCGGTGCCAAAGATAGCTATCCCATCTGGCCCCAGTGACTTCAGACCAGTTGCCCTAACGTCACATGTTATGAAGGTACTGGAGAGACTAGTGCTGATGCAGCTGAGACCACAGGTGAAACCTAGTCTGGACCCTTTTCAGTTTGCCTATCAGCCTCATGTGGGTGTGGATGATGCCATCGCCTATCTGCTGCAGCGAGCTCATTCTCACTTGGATGGTAGTGGCAGCACTGTGAGGATCATGTTTTTTGGCTTCTCCAGTGCTTTCAATACCATCCAACCTCTTTTGTTGAGTGAGAAGCTTCTGGGGATGGGTGTCGGTGCATCTGTGGTCTCCTGGATCTCTGACTATCTGTCAGACAGGCCTCAGTTTGTACGGTTGGGGAGCTTCCTGTCTGACGTGCTTGTTAGTAACATACGAGCCTCACAGGGAACTGTCCTGTCACCATTCCTGTTCACTCTGTACACCTCCGATTTTCAGTATGACACTGAATCGTGCCACTTGTAGAAGTTCTCTGATGACTCTGCAGTGGTGGGGTGTATTAGAAATGGACAGGAGTTGGAGTATAGGCACCTGGTGGATAACTCTGTGGAGTGGTGCAACAGGAATCATCTGCTCCTAAATGTCAGGAGGACCAAGGAGATGGTCGCCGACTTGAGGAGGACAAGAACTGCAGTCAGACCCATAAAGATCCTGAGGGTGGAGGTGGAGACTGTTCAGAACTACACGTACTTAGGTGTCCACTTGAACAGCAGTCTGGACTGGAAGGACCACACTGATGCTATGTACAAGAAGGGAATGAGCAGACTCTATTTTCTGAGGAAGCTCAGATCTTTCAATGTGTGCAGCAAGATGCTGCAGATCTTCTACCAGTCTGTTGTAGCGAGTGCTATCTGCTGTGCTGTGGTCTGCTGGGGGAGCAGCATCAGTGCCAGAGATGCTGGCAGGATGAACAAACTCATCCGTAAGGCCGCAAGCATCATTGGACAGGACATGGAGACGTTTGAGTCAGTGAGGAATAGGAGGTCACTGAACAAACTGTTCTCCATCATGGACACTCCATCCCACCCACTTCACAGCACACTGCAGAGACAGCGAAGCTCATTCTCTAATAGACTCATTCAGCTCCGCTGTCGTAAAGAACGGTTCAGGAAATCATTCCTACCGTTCGCAGTAACACTTATTCAACAGCTCACCTCTGTGTGACAGATGCACTATTCAGCATTATTGTTAGTTCATTTTGTTACTACTTCATAACGATTATATTACCATTCTGCACAACTTGCACTGTATACTGTTGCACTACCTGCACTACATACTGTTTTTATTTATTTATTCAAATACACTGATTTACTATTTCTCCAACTGTATATATAATTGTACATATCTTTATCTTGTATTTTTCCACTTGTTTTATATTTTTTATATTGCAAGTATTTTAAGACTAGAGGGGGTGCAGTGGTGCAGTGGGTTGGACCACGGTCCTGCTGTCGGGTGGGTCTGGGGTTCGAGTCCCGCTTGGGGTGCCTTGCGACGGACTGGTGTCCCTTCCTGGGTGTGTCCCCTCCCCCTCCGGCCTTACGCCCTGTGTTACCGGGTAGGCTCCGTGACCCCATATGGGACAAGCGGTTCTGAAAATGTGTGTGTGTATTTTAAGACCTGTATTCTGCTGCTGTAACGTAACAATTTCCCTTGTGGGATTAATAACGTATATCTATCTATCTATCATCTATCTAATGGTAGGAAGTAATACATTTAATTATATGAAGTTTTTACCCTCCTGTGCTAACCATGCATATCACTTTTAAATGTTACAAATACTGCATTCATGGGCTTTTTTTAAAAAAAAAAAAAAAAAAAAAACAAAATGTGATATGTTTATTGCCAACCCCATAAATTGCTAAAAGTACTGCATAGCAGTATTCAGGGACTTACTAGACATAGTATCAAATAACACAGAGTGTGTTTCCTGTAAGGATCTAAATAGACATTTACAGCTCACTGTCCCTTGAAAGCCAACCACACTAGATATTTAGCATGCTAACTCGTTTTCAATGTGGGTGGCTTCCATTAGGCCTTGGAGAAGAACAACTTTGTATACAGTTGTGTTAAAATCTTAGTTAAACACTCAATCATCTCCGTCATATTCTTTGGCATACCCTAGCATTGGCTTTGTGATAATGTTTTTGCTTCCTTCCAAATAATACCTGATCCACACTATTCATGCTGCATGTCTATAAGGAAAGGTCTATTTCACAGCACTTGTACATTTTTCATCTCAATAAACTTTGAAAAAACAACTAAATAGCTTCATGTCTCTTATCAGATCTGAGCACTATAACAACTGAGTTCTTATTTCACGATCACTGTTGGTCACATACAGTATAATGAGTTGGTCTGTTTTCATTGTGAAAAACATTTTCATTGTGGCTATGTTTGCACTCTCATGCAATATGCATAAATCAGAAACAAACATGGATTATCAGTTTTGTTTTAATTGATTTAGAGTATTGGTAGTGCCTTCCTTGCTATAAAATAGAACAGTTTAGTCACAACAAATTAACAACTTTTTTCAAGTTTTTATCACAAGATGGTACTTCTGTTCAACCTACCCACGTTTGTATTGAAACTGGTAGATAAGTCTTTCAATTAAATAGAATCTATGAAAAAGTAGGCTTTTATCAGTGTCTGTATGAAGAAAAATAGCCTATGCATATAAATCTCTTCTATGATCTCTTCAAGTGTGTTCATGCATTATGAATAGATTATTTATACCCTTAAGAACCTATTTCAACATACATGAACATTAGAAAGAACTTAATAATTGGTACATGGCAGAAAAAGCCAAGTCTAAGAATGGGAATCCTGGCTAATATGAGAAAAAACCAGAATAAGTTTTTTTTTTTTTCTCTCTCTGTACCAGTGGAACCAGCGTCACTGATGGGAAACTGTACAGTAGGCTGCAGAAGTCCTTTGGAGCTTTTATGAACGCATTAATTTTTCAGTATTGTGTTTAGTGAGCATCTTTACAGAAGTGTAAGAAATGTTCAGGTCTGTTAGAGGGTGCCTTCTTACTGATCTTACTGGTTGAGGTATCTAAAGGAATAAAAATTAGAAATGTTTAATGTTAACTTCACTGATTTCACAGCTTCTCAAATAATTACTCGCATTAAAAAGCTGTAAAGAATGTTACTTCTTCTGAGTTACTGGATCAATATGCACAGCATTACTTTCCAAGTTTAAAATGATTAAGCTCATGCTAAAAAGCATTCATTCTTTAATATTTTAAGAAGAAATAGCACTGAATTAATAAATAAGAATTTAGTATAAGTAAATAATAATTAAAAAAAAAAAAACTAATAAATCAGCTTCCCCACTCCTTGAACCGCCAGCTTACCAGGGTAGACGGGTTTGAGTACCTGAATGATTTCAGGAGTTATGTTGCCTGGGGGTATATGCCCCTGGTAGGGTCTCCCATGGCAAACAGGTCCTGGATGACAGACGAGACAAAGTGCGGTTCAAAAGCCCCTTGTGATGACAATTAAACCAAGGCTTTCATTTACCCCGCCCGGTATGGGGCCACTGGGGCCCCACCCTGGAGCCAGGCCTCAGGGGGGGGGGCTCAGCTCATAGCCATGACGTGGAGCTGCTCTTTGGTGGGCTCACCACCTGCCAGAGAGACCGTAAGGGGCCAGTGCGTTGCGATTTGGGCGGTGGTCGGGGCCGAGTCCCCGGCCAACCCAAACCTTGGGTGCCAACTCTGGTTTTTGGGATTTGGAATGTCACCTCACCAGCGGGGAAGGAGCCTGAGCTGGTGCAGGAGGTTGAAAGACACCGTCTCGATATAGTCGGGCTCACTTCCACTCACAGCTTGGGTTCTGGAACCACTCTTCTCGACCAAGGGTGGACTCTCCACTATTCTGGCGTTGCCCAGGGTGAGAGACGGCGGGCCGGTGTGGGCTTGTTAATAGCCCCCCGGTTCAGCCGCCATGTGTTGGAGTCTACCCTGGTGAATGAGAGGGTCGTCTCCCTGTGACTTCGGGTCAGGGAACGGTCTCTCACTGTCGTTTGTGCTTATGCGCCTAGCAGCAGTGCAGAGTACCCGGCCTTTTTGGAGTCCCTGGGGGGCGTGCTGGAAATCGCTCCCACTGGGGACTCTGTCATTCTACTGGGGGACTTTAACGCCCACGTGGGCAGCGACAGTGTCTCCTGGAGGGACGTGATTGGGAGGAACGACTTCCCTGATCTGAACCCGAGTGGTGAGTTGTTATTGGATTTCTGTGCTAGTCACGGTTTGTCCATAACGAACACCATGTTCATGCATAAGGGTGTCCATCAGTGCACTTGGCACCAGGACACCCTAGGTCGGAGGTCGATGATCGACTTTGTAGTCGTTTCTTCTGATCTTCGGCCATATGTCTTGGACACTCGGGTGAAGAGAGGGGCTGAGCTGTCAACTGATCACCACCCGGTGGCGAGTTGGATTCAATGGCGGGGGAAAAAGCTGGACCGACCTGGCAGGCCCAAACGCATAGTGAGGGTCTGTTGGGAATGTTTGGCGGAGGCCCCTGTCAGAGAGGTCTTCAACTCCCACCTCCGACGAAGTTTCAACCAGGTCCCGAGGGAGACTGGGGACATTGAGTCCGAATGGACTATGTTCCATACCTCCATTGTCGGGGTCGCGGTTTGGAGCCGCGGCCATAAAGTCTCCGGCGCCTGTCGTGACGGCAGTCCCCGAACACGGTGGTGGACACCGGAGGTAAGGGATGCCGTCAAGCTGAAGAAGGAGTTCTATCGGGCCTGGCTGGCTCATGGGACTCCTGAAGCAGCTGACGGGTACCGGTGGGCCAGACGGAATGCGGCTCTGGCAGTCGCCGCGGCAAAAACTCGGGCCTGGGAGGAGTTCGGTGAGGCCATGGAGGAAGACTTTCAGTCAGCCTCAAAGAGATTCTGGCAAACCGTCCGGCGACTCAGAAAGGGGAAGCGGTGTTCCGCCAACCCTGTTTACAGTGGAAGTGGTGTGCTGCTGACCTCAACTAAGGATGTCCTCGGGCGGTGGAAGGAGTACTTCGAGGCTCTCCTCAATCCCTCCGACACACCTTCCGTAGAGGAAGCTGAGGCTGGGGATTCGGAGGGGGACTCGTCCATTACCCTGGCTGAAGTTGCTGAGGTAGTCAAAAAACTCCTCGGTGGCAAGTTTCTCAAGTCTCTGGATGTTGTGGGGCTGTCTTGGCTGACACGCCTCTGCAGCATTGCGTGGAGCTCGGGAACGGTGCCTCTGGACTGGCAGACCGTGGTGGTGGTCCCTCTTTTTAAGAAGGGGGACCGAAGATTGTGTTCTAACTATAGGGGGATCACACTCCTTAGCCTCCCTGGGAAAGTCTATGCCGGGGTACTGGGGAGGAGAATCCGACCGATAGTCGAACCTCGGATTCAGGAGGAGCAATGCGGTTTTTGCCCTGGCCGTGGAACACTGGACCAGCTCTATACCCTCACTAGGGTGTTGGAGGGTTCACTATACCCTCACTAGGGTGTTGGAGGGTTCATGGGAGTTTGCCCAACCAGTCCATATGTGTTTTGTGGACCTGGAGAAGGCATTCGACCGTGTCCCTCGTGGCATCCTGTGGGAGGTACTTCGGGATTATGGGGTTCAGGGCTCGCTGCTACGGGCTGTTCGTTCCCTGTATGACCGGAGCAGGAGCTTGGTTCGCATTGCCGGCAGTAAGTCAGACCTGTTCCTGGTGCATGTTGGACTCTGCCAGGGCTGCCCTTTGTCACCGATTCTGGACAGAATTTCTAGACGCAGCCAGGGAACGGAGGGTGTCTGTTTTGGTGGCTGCAGGATCTCGTCTCTGCTTTTTGCGGATGATGTGGTCCTGTTGGCTTCATCGAATCACGGCTTACAGCGTGCACTGGAGAGGTTTGCAGCCGAGTGCGAAGCGGCGGGGATGAGAATCAGCACCTCCAAATCCGAGGCCATGGTTCTCAGTCGGAAAAAGGTGGATTGCCCCCTCCGGGTTAGGGGGGAGTTGCTCCCTCAGGTGGAGGAGTTTAAGTATCTCGGGGTCTTGTTCACGAGTGAGGGAAAAATGGAGTGGCAGGTTGACAGACGAATCGGTGCGGCGTCCGCAGTAATGCGGTCATTGTACCGGTCTGTTGTGGTGAAGAAGGAGCTGAGTCGTAAGGCGAAGCTCTCAATTTACCGGTCGATCTACGTTCCTACCCTCACCTATGGTCATGAACTCTGGATCATGACCGAAAGAATGAGATCGCGGATACAAGCGGCAGAAATGAGTTTCCTCCGCAGAGTGGCTGGGCGCACCCTTAGGGATAGGGTGAGGAGCTCAGTCACCCGGGAGGAGCTCGGAGTAGAGCCGCTGCTCCTCTGCATCGAGAGGAACCAGTTGAGGTGACTCGGGCATCTTTTCCAGATGCCTCCTGGTCGCCTCCCTGGTGAGGTGTTCCGGGCATGTCCCACTGGGAGGAGGCCTCGGGGCAGACCCAGGACACGTTGGAGAGACTATATCTCCCGGCTGGCCTGGGAACGCCTTGGGGTTTCCCCAGAGGAACTGGAGGAGGTGTGCGGGGAGAGGGAAGTCTGGGGGACTCTGCTTGGACTGCTGCCCCCGCGACCCGGCCCCGGATAAGCGGAGGAAGATGGATGGATGGATGGAAATCAGCTTCCCCCATAGTGTGTGAGTGACACGGAGAAAGTGTGCTTCACTGATATATGGATGAGTTACCCATTGTAAGTAGTCTCTCTAGCAGTGTAAGTCACCTTGGTGAATAAGGTGTGTGGGCTAGTAACACTATATAGTATCCATTGTAAGTCGCTTTGGAGAGAAGTGTCTGCTAAGTGAATAAATGTAAATGTACATTAAAGATTCAGATTTTGCTGCATTTTGATTGTGAAAGACTGTTGTGCTGTAAATCACAAATGCATGGCGTGAAAGGCCATCCTCAGCTATGGGTAGTACATACTGCAGTTGGAATGACCTTCCCTGGGTTCTAAGTGTTATATTGGAGTGTCTTTCTCTTAGATGCAGTGGCAGATTTAGGCATGGGCGACATGGGCGACTTGGGCAGCCGCCCAGGGTAGCATTTTACTGGGGGCGGCATGGGGCGCCCGTGCAAAAAAAAAAGAAAAAAAAAAAAAAAAGAATGTGCGATCAGATTTTTACCTCTTATTTGCACATGACGTCTGCGCAGACCATTCGACGCATGACATCAAAGTACCGCAGGAGCGTCTCGCGAGCAGACTGCATCTCCATATGCTTTCGAATCGCTCTTGCGGTACTTTGATGTCATACGTGGCTCTGACTGCGCAGCACAGGCACTCTATGAAGTCGAACACACACACCTGTACTCTTACTAAGAAATATGAGGGGGGGTGGGGTTAGTTGACATCACCTTCCAATGGCGACACCTGAAGTAACATCTGACCCTGCTTGAGCTGCTGATGTTTATACATGAAAAGGGGCTCTCAGAAATTTACCCAAATTTGTGGACTGCTCTCAGAATTTGTCTCACTCTTCCAGTGACTATAGCTGAAGCAGAGAGGAGCTTTTCAAAGCTGAAACTTATAAAGTCTTACCTCAGGTCCACCATGTCACAGGAATGCCTCAGTGGTCTTGCTGTTATGAGCATTAACCATAGAATTGCTGGGCAGATATGCTATGACGATGTTATTGATGACTTTGCATCAAAAAAAGCAAGAAAGGTCAATGTTTAGTGTTCAGTTTTTAGTGAAATTTAGTTTTCTAAAAATTGTTTCATTTGCAGTGTTTTTTTATTTGCAGTGAGATTATTTTATTTTTATTTTATTACAGTATTTTGTTTATTTGTATTGTTCAAAATCTTTTAATAAAAGAAGCGTGAAGTGTGTGCATAATGCTGTTGGTTTTTTTTGGGGGGGAGTTGGGGGGGGGGGGGGTCGCCCAGGGCACCATACAAGGTAAAACTGCCACTGCCTAGATGGATAGCCTGACAGGGCTAACGAGCTTCATCTTTGGAGTCAGAGTTGTCCTTCTCTTACACTGGCTGCCAACCAAGGCTAACGAGTCCTACGCATCCAGTTATACTGCTGTACACTCAGTTGCGCCATGACGTAGCAAGCTCTGTGGAAACGGGGGATCGACGAGAAGGTATTGCTACAGACACAGTAATGTAGGAGAGGTCATTTGCAGTGACCTCCTGCCTGGTGAGCCAGAAAGTGGCCATGTGGTGATCACTACACCAGGGAGGAAACACAACGTATTGCGTGTGCACTTTCCCTAGGTGAGTAGGACGTTTGGCCCAGACCTCACACCCATTTTTTTTTATCTATAGTGTAGATAAAAAAGCAACATGTGGTGAGTGATATTAGAACCAGAGGCATGCCAGATTTTAGCATCCAGTTTACAGTCCTTGGTCCACATTCTTTGCATTAGGCATGTATTGCATTACACAAGATTAAAAGCACAGGTGCGGGTTTGCAAAGCACATCAAACATTGCACATCTACAGCAGTTTGTCGGCTCGTAGGCGGGGAGCGTGAGCCCAAGGTAGGGCAGACTTCCTTCTTTCCTGTTAGCAGTGTCTTGTGTGTTACTGTTTTGGTCTTAATTTTTTTTTTCTTTTTGCCTTCCTGGCACCAAAGTGTAAATGTAATGCATCCAAGAAAAAGGAAACGATCACGACTGAAACTGAAGTGGAAATAAAAAAGCAAAAGGTGAAAAGCTAACAAACAGTGGGAATGCGAACGTTAAAGTTTCTGTCATGGTTTGCATTAACAGTCCTCGGTACACATTCTTTGCGTTAGGCATGTATTGCGTTACACAAGATTAAAAGCACTCACTGAATTTGTCCAGTTGTACATGGTGCCATTATGTTATGATGTTTTATCTCAGTTTGAGGGAAAAAAAAAAAGAGGGGGAGGCTATTGCTTGAAAACCAGACAAAGCAACAGAGGGGCCCATGGAAGCTTTTCTGCTCTGTAATAGGCTTGATTTTCCCCCTTTTTTGGTAGTTAAGATGATAGGTCATGGGTTCAAGGAATTTAATCAAACAAATCAAAAACTTTGATTCGCCAGGTCTCACATTACTGCTTGGCTTCAGCATCTCAGTACTTCTGAAACAATAAACCTGTAGGTCCTATCCACTTCCCATGATCTTCTTGTACTGACCTCTGACCCCGCTTTAGATGCTACAAGGAAGAAGGGGGTAGGAACGTCAGGCGTACTGGGACTGGTGGCAGGTGTAACTCACCTTCAAAGATACTCTTTTATTTCTAAAAAAATCTTCACTTTAGTTGCATAGAAATTTATGAATTTTGCACATATAGGAGTGTTTAGGATTCATTATCAGCTGTTGTAGGTCTGAAGGACAAATATACATACTGTACATACAGAACAAACAAAAATTTTTTTTTTGTTAATTTTTAAATGATTTTAAGTCAGGGGTTCAAATCTTGGCTCAGAAAGGTTCAACAGCTGAAATGGCTTTAATTCATCAATCTGTTGTATGATTTCACTGTACCGTGAAAACTGTTTGGTTGCACTGTTTGCATGAGGAATCTCATCTGGTCTCCCCTGTTGAATTACAGGCAGTCCCCGAGTTATGAACATCCGAATTATGTAGAACCCGTACTTACAAACCACCCCCTTACTGACCAGAAGTTGATTTTTTTTTTTTGTCACCCTTAAGTAACAATCAAAGGAACACTTCATAAATAAGCCTATTACATAAAAAAATCGAGTTACTGTCTATTGAATTGTTCGTAATAATAAACAGGTGCTAGTTTGCAAAGCACATCAAACATTGCACATCTACAGCAGTTTGTCGGCTCGTAGGCGGGGAGCGTGAGCCCAAGGTAGGACAAACTTCCTTCTTTCCTGTTAGCAGTGACTTGTGCGTTACTGTATTTCACCTTAATTTTTTTTTGTTTTTGCCTTCCTGACACCAAAGTGTAAATGTGGTGCAAGTGATGGTGATGCATCCAAGAAAAAGGAAATGATCACAACTGAAACTGAAGTGGAAATAAAAAAGTGAAAGGTGAAAAGCTAACACACACTAGAAATGCGAACATTAAAGTTTCTGTCATGGTTTGCGTGCGCGTGCATGCACACACGCATGTGGACTGTCTGTGTCTCTCTCTCTCTCTCTCTTGCTGAGAGAGCACTCGGCTACAAAAGACATTTATTTTCAGTTGCGGAATCTCACTCCAAACAACACCCACCCCCACGTTTTCAATCTTCCCCCTCTCTGCTCTTCCAAGTTCCGTCCCTCATTGTTCCCCAGTCCCATTCCACATCTCTTTGATAACAACTGCCCACCTTGTCCCTCGATCCCAATTTCCTCACCTCTGTTAGTTTGCTGATCAACTGACCATTCACCCATCCCCAGCCAAGAGAACACGTCTAGTCCTTTGATCTGAATAAACTATCCTGCACTTGGGTCCTGCCTCCTCCGTGTCCTCCGTTCATCATGACAGTAGTAAAATTTAGTATTATCTCTTCCTATCTTTCTGTCTATTATACTGAATACAGCAGTTACATTTATTATTCTTATTTTATCATTATTATCATTGCACCATTACATCATTGCATCATTATTATTATTATTAGTACTATTATTATTACTACTACTACAGCGTTGTTATATTAAACATGTTTTAGTGTATCCCAAGTGTTTGTTTAATGTTTTTAATGCATAGAAAGGTACACGATATGCTATATATTAAGACAAACACTTGACAAAATGACGTTAAATACCCATCATACCTAACTGTTCCATCTTACATCAAAATCCTACTTAAAGACTGACTGGGGACATGGAATTCATTCGGAATTCGTGACTACCTATATTATTTTTTGAATCCTGCATCAACATGTCAACCAGAATGACTTCTGCCACATGAAAATGATGATTCATTCATTATTTTATGTAGCATCCAACCTCCAGAGTGGTGTCATTACCCTTACTGGGGTTATTTTCCACAAACCAGTGTCCTGCATCGCCTTCTCCCAGTCCTGCACGCAGTCTATGTCTCCAACTCCAATTTTTTTCTCATTGATTTCAAGTGAAAACATGAAACTAATAAAACACATCATCTATTATTAGTCCTATAATGAAAATAGCAATAAGGCTGTAAATATGTACAGCAGTAAGGCACATGGGATACACATTTAATTTGAAAATGAGCTCTGTGGCCAACAGACAAAAAAAGAAATGTAGTTAATTCACACTGTGACTGTAATTCATGCATGGGGTCTTTAATCAGTTGTCACTTCATACTGTACCAATAAAAGTTTTGCGGAGGGGGTGTAATTTCTTTATTAGTGTTATGAAATCCTTATGGGTGCATGATTTTAGCAGGAAAAAAAGGAACTCAGTTAAATGCAGTGCGTACAGAGATTTGTCATAAGTTCTGACATTTCTCGGCCCGAAAGGGCGAAGACCTTTTGCGAATCTGTGTCAGCGGGCACCAGGGAACTGAGAAAGATCAGCGATGGAACCTGGGAAGACTGATCCACTAATGGCACTCAGGAGGTAGATGTGGCTTTGAAGCCCAGAGGGCTTGGTTGAGTTCATGGCATCATCCAAAACAGCATGGTTCAAAGATTAAGGGTCAAAATCAAAGGAATTGTGGTTCCAATGCAAAGGCCATAATCCAAAGAGCATGGATCAAGAGCCAAATGGCAATTAACAGGAACCAAGAAGCAATGGTAAGCAGAAGGTTTCCCAATGAGATTCTACAAATGCTGCAGCTAGGCTGCCTTCTTCCTCTGAGGTTTTGACAGTACTATTTTAGTTGGGATATACTGCGCAGGATTATAGCCTATTGGAAAAATCTAGCTGGAATCATAAGCAACTGATAACGCTAAAAATCACACCCTGAATATCCTGGAAGATTTTATTAATTCTTTAACTTCTGCTGTCAAGCAAATAAGTAAAATTTATGAACTTGAAGTAAGTCACAGTGTCATGCCCGCTGCTGCACCTGCAGGCAATCCAGGCACACAAGTATAAAGGATGCAACCAGACCGGAATGGATTGCGGAAAGTCTTATGAGCCACTGCAATCAGTGCTTCGCGCCCTGTGCTCTACTTAGTGTGTTTCCCTGCTCCCTTTTCCTGGTCCCCCTCCCCGGCATCTCCTTTGGCTCCCTGAGCTGTGCTCCCATCCTCAACACTGATTACTGAATGTCCCATTGTGAATGACGATTGCAAATCGAGCAAACCCTGACAAGGCATCGAGGGGGGCTATGTGGGCCCACCACCTGCAAGGTCCAGCATGGGGGTTCGGTGCTATGTATACCTGGCGGCGGGAGGGGGCGCATGGCGTCACGGCCCCTCGCAACGAAAACTGGCTCTTGGTACGTGGAATGTCACCTCACTTGGGGGGAGGAGCTGGAACTGGTGCAGGAGGTTGAGAAATACCAACTAGATATAGTTGGGCTCACCTCCACTCAGTACTGGCTCTGGAATCAAACTCCTTGATAAGGGGTGGTCCCTCTCCTACTCAGGAGTTGTACGAGGTGAGAGGCACCGGGTGGGTGTGGGGATACTCAGAAGCCCCCGGCTGGCTGCCATACAGTTGGAGTTTGCCCCGGTAGACGAGAGGGTCGCCGAGAGGAAAACTTTGACTGTTGTATGGTTATGCACCAAACAGCAGTTCAGAGTATTCGGCCTTCTTGGAGAAGGTGGGAGGGGTTCTGGACAGGGCCCCACCTACAGACTCCATAGTCCTGCTGGGGGACTTCAATGCTCACGTTGGCAATGACTGGGAAATCTGGCAGGGGGTGATTGGGAAGAACAGCCTGCCCGATCTGAACCCGAATGGTGAAATGTTATTGGACTTCTGTGCTAGTCATGGTTTGTCCATAACAAAAACCATGTTCGAACACAAGAATGCTCATAAGTGTACTTGGTACCAGAGCTCCTTGGGCCAAAGGTCAATTATCGACTTTGTAATCGTTTCTTCTGGCTTGAGGCCACATGTTCTGGACACTCGGGTGAGAGAGGTGCTGAGCTGTCAACTGATCACCATCTGGTGGTGAGTTGGATCAGATGGCAGAGAAAACTGATGAACAGACCCGGTAGGCCCAGACGTTTAATGAGGGTGTGCTGGGAACGACTGTCGGAGGACCTTGTCCGGAACGATTTTAACTCACATCTCCAGGAGAGCTTCTCCCATGTCCCGGAGGAGGTAGGGGACATGGAGTCTGAATGGACCCTGTTCAAAACCTTCATTGTGGAAGCAACCAGGCACAGCTGTGGCCAAAAGCTTGTTGGTGCCAGCCAGGGCGGTAATCCGAGAACCCACTGGTGGACACCAGTGGTGAGGGAAGCCGTCAAGCTGAAGAAGGAGATCTTTAGGGCCTGGTTGGCTCTGGGGACTCCTGACTCAGCAGACAGGTACCGGCAGGCGAGAAAGGCAGCAGCGGCTGCAGAAGCAAAATCCCGGGCATGGGAGGAGTTTAGAGAGGCCATGGAAAACGACTGTCGGTTGGCTTCCAAGAGGTTCTGGAGAACCATCCGGTAGCTCAAAAGAGGTCGGAGGAGTTTTGCTCAGGCTGTGTTTAGCAGGAGTGGAGAAACTCTGACCTCTGATGAAGACATTGTCGGGAGGTGGAAGGAGCACTTTGAAGAACTCTTAAACCCAAGTGATATGCCTCCCTTACAGGAGTAAGGACCAAAGGCTTTCGGGCTGTCACGGTCCATTTCCATGGTGGAAGTCACTGAGGTAGTTGGTAAGCTCCACGGTGGCAAAGCACCGGGGGGTGGATGAGATCCACCCGGAAATGCTCAAGGCCTGGATGTTGCAGGGCTGTCATGGTTGACACGCTTCTGCAATGTTGCATGGACCTCGGGGACAGTGCCCTTGGACTGGCAAACAGGGATGGTGGTCCCTCTGTTTAAGAAAGGGGACCGGAGAGTGTGTGCTAACTATCGGGGCATCACACTTCTCAGCCTCCCTGGGAAAGCCTATGCCGGGGTGCTGGCTGTGGAACAGTGGACCAGCTTTTTACCCTCTCACAGATCATTGAAGGGGCATGGGAATATGCTAATCCAGTCTACATGTGTTTTGTGGACTTGGAGAAGGCCTATGACTGTGTTCCCCGGGAAATTCTGTGGGAGGTGCTTCGGGAGTATGGTGTACCAGGGCCACTACTGTGGGCCATTCAGTCCTTGTACATACGGAGTGAAAGCTGTGTCCGCATACTCGGCATTAAGTCAGGCCTGTTCAGTGTGGGTGTTGGACTCCACCAAGGTTGTGCCTTGTCTCCACTTCTGTTTGTGGTTTTCATGGACAGGATATCAAGGTGCAGTAGAGGTCAGGAGGGCATTCTGTGTGAGGACCAGAAGGTGATGTCTCTACTTTTTGCAGATGATGTTGTCCTTTTGGCACAATCACATGGCTGCCTCCAGCACGCACTGGAATGGTTTGCAGCTGAGTGTGAAGCGGTGGGGATGAGGATCAGCACCTAAAAGTCTGAGTCCATGGTTCTCTTACAGAAAAGGATGGTTTGCTCCCTCCAGGTAAGGGGAGAGTTTTTACCCCAGGTGGAGGAGTTCAAGTATCTTGGGGTCTTGTTTCACAAGTGAGGGAAGAAGGGAGCATGAGATTGGCCACAGACTGGGAGCAGCAGCAGCAGTAATGCGGTTGCTGTACCGGACTGTAGTGGTGAAGGGGGAGCTGAGCCATAAGGCGAAGCTCTCCATTTACCGGTCGATCAACAGTGCCGTGAAAAAGTATTTGCCCCTTCCTGATTTTTTTATTTTTTTGCATATTTGTCACAGTTAAATGATTGAGATCATCAAACAAATTTTAATATTACACAAAGATAACCCGAGTAAATACAAAATGCAGTTTTTAAATGATGATTTCATTTATTAAGGGAAAAAATCTGTCCAAACCTACCTGGCCCCATGTGAAAAAGTAATTCCCCCTCCGTTAAACCACATTTTTTGGAAAGCTGAGTTAAAATTCACTTGCCACATCCATGCCTGATTACTTCCAGACCTGTTGAATCAAGAAATCACTTAAACACAAAAGTGAAGCACATCTTAAAAAGCAACACATCATGCCACGATCTAAAGAAATTCAAGAACAGATGAGAAACAAAGTAATTGACATTATCAATCTGGAAAGGGTTACAAAGCCGTTTCTAAGGCTTTGGGACTCCAGCGAGCCAGGGTGAGAGCCATTATCCACAAATGGTGAAAACTTGGAAGAGTGGTGAACCGTCCCAGGAGTGGCCGGCCTACCAAAATTACTCCAAGAGCGCAACAGCGACTTATCCAGGAGCTCATAAAAGAACCCAGAACAACATCTAAAGAACTGCAGGCCTCACTTGCCTCAGTTAAGGTCAGTGTTCATGATTCAACAATAAGAAAGAGACTGGGCAAAAATAGCATCCATGGGAGAGTTCCAAGGCGAAAGCCACTGCTGATCAAAAAGAACAGAAATGCTCATCTCACATTTGCCAAAAAACATCTTGATTATCCACCAAAACTTTTGGGTAAATATTCTGTGGACTGATGAGACAAAAGTTGAACTTTTTGGAAGGTGTGCGTCCCGTTACGCCTGGCATAAAACCAACACAGCATTTCATAAAAAGAACATTATACCAACAGTCAAACATGGTGGTGGTACTGTGATGCTCCTGGACGACTTGCCATAATGGATGGAACCATGAATTTTGCGCTCTACCAGAAAATCCTGAAGGAGAATGTCTGGCCATCAGTTCGTGACCTCAAGCTCAAGCGCACTTGGGTTATGCAGCAGGACAATGATCCGAAACACACCAGCAAGTACACCTCTGAATGGTTAAAAAAAAACAAAATTAAGGTTTTGGAGTGGCCCAGTCAAAGTCCGGACTTAAATTTAATTGAGATGCTGTGGCATGACCTTAAACAGGCCGTTCATGCTCGAAAACCTTCCAATATGGCTGAATTAAAACAATTCTGCAAAGAAGAGTGGGACAAAATTCCTCCACAGCGATGTGAAAAACTCATTTCCAGTTATCGCAAACGCTTGATTGCAGTTGTTGCCGCCAAGGTGGCACAACCAGTTATTAGGTTTAGGGGACAATTACTTTTTCACATAGGGCCAGATAGGTTTGGACAGCTTTTTTCCCTTAATAAATGAAATCATCATTTAAAAACTGCATTTTGTATTTACTCGGGTTATCTTTGTGTAATATTAAAATTTGTTTGATGATCTCAATCATTTAACTGTGACAAATGTGCAAAAAAAAATTATTTATTTTATTTTTTTATAGAGCGCTCTTCTCACACAATGACACAGAACGCTTTAACACAGACATAAGGCAAGAAAAACAGATACAAACAAAGAAGACGGTCAACTAGTGGCTACCATAATGAAGAACTTATTACAGAGCTATAAGTATACCTACTGGCCACCGGGGAAAGGAACAAAAACTCCCAACTGAAAGTTGAGGGAGAAAAAACCTCTGGGAGTCCATGGGCCAGTGGTAGCCCACCCCTCCTGGGCATTCTAGAAAATAACAATTTGTAAGCCACTGTTTAACAAGTAATTATAATGTTGGTAAATGGCATCTTGGATCCCCGACTCGGCGTGGAACGTCTCGATCGTCACGGCAGATGGACATCATCCTCTGTCAGCATGGGATTCGTCTGTCACCACTGGCCAGCCTCCTCAGGTCTAATGTAGCGAAGTAGAGCTCAACGAGAAGATAGGACAGAGTTAGTAATTTGTTACTTAAGTAAATTTAAAATGCATTTTTGTAAAGGTGATAAAATAAATAACCAAGGCAGGTTGAATCACATTACGAGGTGGAATGCCTGAGTGAAAATATAAGTCTCGAGTTGGGATTTGAAAACAGAAACAGACGGGGCATTTCTGACAGTAACTGGTAGACTATTCCACAGTTTAGGTGCTCTATAACTAAAGGCGCGACCTCCTACTAAGGTCTTATTGATCACAGGTACTTTAAGGTAACCCGCATCTAATGAACGGAGATATCGCCCTGGGATATAAAGATTAATGATCTCACAAAGGTAAGCCGGAGCAATACCATGTATTCCCTTATAGGTTAAAAGTAGGATTTTATAATCAACTCTATAAGAGACCGAGAGCCAATGCAAGGATTTAAGTACCGGCGTTATATGGTCGTACTTCCTAGTTCTAGTAACAATTCTCACAGCAGCATTTTGTACCAACTGTAGCCTGGATACAGTCTGGTACGGACAACCCGACAATAAAGCATTACAGTAATCCAGCCTGCTGGAAACAAAAGCATGAACCAGTTTCTCAGAATCCCGTCTACAAAGGAATCGCCGCATTTTAGCTATGCTTCTTAATTGAAGGAAGCACGACTTAGTCAAAGCATTTACATGCGATACTAATGACAGCTTTCCATTCAGTAGGACACCCAAATCCTTGATACAATCGGTACGCTTGAAGGTAGTACCATTTGTATTTGTAAAATAAAAAATCAGGAAGGGGCAAATACTTTTTCATGGCACTGTACGTCCCTACCCTCACCTATGGTCATCAACTCTGGTGATGACCGAAAGAATAAGATCGCAGATACAAGTGGCCGAAATGAGTTTTCTCCGCAGGGTGCTGGGACTCGCTCTCCGTGACAAGGTGAGGAGTTCGGACATCCGGGAGGAACTCAGAGTAGAGCCGCTACTCCTTTACATTGAGAGGAGCCAGTTGAGGTGGTTCGGGCATCTGATAAGGATGCCCCCTGGACGCCTCCCTTTGGAGGTATATCAGGCACGGCCAACTGGGACGAGGCCCCAAGGTTGGCCCAGGACCCGCTGGAGGGATTATATCTCACAGTTGGCCTTGGAACGGCTGGGGATCTCCCAGGTTGAGCTGGAGGAAGTTGCGGGGGACAGGGGCGGCTGAGCCTCTCTGCTCTCCCTGCTGCCACCGCGACCCTTTTAGGACAAGCGGGACAGAAGATGGATGATAATAATAATAATAATAATAATAATAATAAGCTATTAAGATGCTCCAAAATTGAAACTGTGTAAAAAAACACAGGTGAAACAAAAAATATGGCAAGGGTGTCATCTGGTGCAGCCTGGTGTTGAGCGTATGTAATCATAAAGGTGGATTAAATGCAACACGGCGATGGGAATAGGGGCCCCGGTATGGAGGGATTATCAAGCATCCAGGGCCTCATAAAGGTGAAGTCGCTCACAAGTTCTGTCGGTGCTAGATCGTATTGTGTGGTAGTTTTTACTGGAGTGATTTAGCATAAGAATCTTGCACAAGGGGACTATAGCACATTGTGAGACCTCCAGCTTTGAACCCGGGGTTTTTCGTCTGCAAGGCAAAAGTTGCAATCACAACGCTACCTGCTGCCCCTTTTTTTTTTTTTGTCTGATACCATGTTTTTTCATCCTTCTTTTCTGCGAGGCTGTTTCATATACTAGTCAAAGGTCCCCATATAGAGATCATTCAATAGTTGTGGACCACACTTGGCAGCGGTTCACAAATGTCACCAGAACTCGCAGCCAGATATAGTGTTTTATGAGTTACACGTTTAACAAGAACGAGGAAATATGACATAACACCGGTACTTTAATCGTTACATTGGCTTCCGGTCACATTTAGAGTTGATCATAAAATCCTACTTTTGCCCTATAAGACAGTACATGGCATTGCTCCTGCTTATCTTTGTGAGATTATTGATTCTTATATTCCAGGACGAAATATTCGTTCATTGGATGCAGGTTACCTTAAAGTACCTGTGATCAATAAAACCTCAGTGGGAGGTCGGACCTTTAGTTACAGAGCACCTAAACTGTGGAATACTTTGCCAGTTGCTGTGAGAAATGCTCCGTCTGTTTCTGTCTTCAAATCCAGACTAAAGACTTACATGTTTACTCTGGCATTCCACCTTGAAATGTAATTCCACTTGCTTGTGTTTGTTTTTACCACCTTTATACAAATGTTTATTAAACTGACTTCTTTAAGTTACAAATTACTAACTTCTTTCTTCTTATTGAGCATTGCCTCGCTACATAAGACTTGAGGAGGACGGCCAGTGGCGACAGACGAATCCCATGCTGACTGAAGGTGATGACCAACTGCCATGATGGATGAGACATACCCTGCTGAGCTGGGGATTCAAGATACCATATAACAACAATATCGTTATTACTTGTTAACTGGCTTAGAATTGTAACTTAATCCAGAATGCTCAGGAGGGGTGGGTAACCACTGGCTCTTGGACCCCCAGAGGTTTTTTTCTTCCTTGATTTTCAGTTGGGAGTTTTTGTTCCTTTCCTCCGCAGCCAGTAGACATACTTATAGCTCTATAAAAGTACTATATTATGGTAGTCATTAGTCAACTGTCTTCTTTGTTTCTTATGTGATGTATTTGTTTTTCTTGCCTTATGCCTGTGTTAAAGCAGTCTGTATCACTGCGTGAGAAGAGCACTCCATAAAAATAAATTGAATTAAATTTACACTATTTGTCTCACTGTGAACATGCATAAAGAGTCTGATTTCATTGCCAGCACAGTTACTATCTGTGCTACCCTCCCATTCTCTTTCTCAGAATAACTGTGACTAAACTGGATAAGCTTTGCTGCAGCCCTTACATGCTGCCTTTCCTGTTCAGTAGCCAAAGGTTACCTAGCATGACTGGCCTACTGTGTTGCAGTAGTCCTCTGTTGCACTACAGGCAGAGTGTAGTACAGGAAGGCACCATTCTCACTACTGCCATTGCTGTGAGGAAAACTTTGATAAAGCAACAAGAGATGAAATGCCATAGGGAGGAAAGGGCAGGCACTTAGTAACAAAGATTGCAAATGAAACATTTACCCTGGCAGAGAAATAAGTTATCCCTTTCATTAAGCACACCCCCAGACTTAATTAATTGTCACTACTGTTGCCTAGTGAGCCAGGCAATTTATATGTGCTCTTATTCAGCTTGCAATTAGAGTGTGGTCACCCCTGCATGCGTCCACTATTAACAACAATTTAGTTAATTAGCTAAAGGTGATTTGTATACAGAAGGCTAATTCCTTAAGTGGCTGTCAGATGGGTGCCTGGTGGCTATTGTCTAAGTGATCCTGCCAGCATTGCTCCTGATGCTTGCACTTTGATTCAGCGGTATACTGCAGGATCACAACACTGGATGCTGGACACACAATACCCCACCCTCTTTAAATGCTTCTAAATTAACTCACTGCAAAAAACCAAAGGATTATCATGCAGTGTTGATGCTTTCCTATATAAATATAATTCTATTTCTATATATTTAATTATTAATTTGATTATTATTAATTTATACACACACACACAGGCTGAAGCCCAACCCACCAGAGAGCAGAACCTGGCCAAGCCTGCTACACCAGCGTGCATGCGTGCATGCGCGCGTGTGTGTGTGCGTGTGCGCGTGCATGTGTGTCTCTCTCTCTCTATATATGTGTATATATATATATATATATATATATATATATATATATATATATATATATGTGTGTGTGTGTATACACACACACACACAAAAAAAAAAACACCCCACTTGGTTCTGCCTACCTTGGCTATGAGTGACTGGATAGTGTAGTGCTAAAATTGCTGCCTTTCACCTGGAAAATGGGGGTTTGAATCCTGGTCATGGCCTACCCCCAGTAAGGGGTCCTTAGGCAAGACCTCCTTACTCTTGGCTTTGCCTACCTTGGATATGAGAGTGAAACAAATAAACAAAGGAAGTCATGTTGGCTCAGATGTTGCCTGGATTAACAAGGTCTGTGTCAGAGGTTGGGGAACCAGGACATACTAGAACAAGGCATGCATGGATAAGAGATGAGAATAGGGAACTGTTGGAATGCTACTACACAAGTAATCCCAGTGAAAGGGGTTACATGAAGAGGATGTGGGACCTATAGATACTTTGAAACCCAACATCTCAGTGGCAGGGTAATAACATGAGAGTGGACTGAGCACTACTGGAAAGGCATATGGGAGAAGGAGGCATCACATCACATAACAGAGCCCAGTGGCTAGTAGATCTAAGAGCAGACCACAGCAACCTCCCTGAACAGGATCCAGTAGCCATCACAGTGGTGAATGTCCAAGAAAGAGTCTCAAGTATGAAGAACTGGACAGCACCAGGCCTTCTGGCTAAAGGAGCTAACTGCACTCCATGAGTGCCTGGCAACACAAATGAACCAGCTGCTAATGGATGGGACCCACCCTGAATGGTTACCAGAAGGCTGGACAGTCCAGAAAGGAGTGGTCCCATCTAATGATAACCTGCCTCTGCACAACATGGAAGCTACTCTCAGGTATCATAGTGGCTAAGATGAACAGGCATATGGCTCAATACATGAGTGGGGCCCAGAAAGGAATTGAGGAGCAAAACACCAGGTACTGGTAGACAGAACAGTCACTTGAGACTGCAAGACCAGACAGACCAACCTGTGCACTGCTTGGATTGACTACAAGAAAGTTTATGACTTGATGCCTCACTCATGGATCCTGGAATAGAACTTTAACAAAAGCTTAGAACTATACAAGATCAACAGAACAATCAACTCAATGGGGCAGTGGAAAACAACCCTAGAGGCCAACTCCAAGCAAATTGCGCAAGTCACCATCAAGTGCGGCACCTACCAAGGAGATGCATTGTCCCCACTGCTGTTCTGCATAGGCCTGAACCCCCTCAGCGAGATCATCACCAAGACTGGCTATGTATACGACTGCGGAATGGAGTAAACATCAGTCACCTCCTCTACGTGGATGACATCAAGCTGTATGCCAAGAGTGAATGAGACACTGATTCCCTGATCTACAGCAATGACATCGGAATGTCATTCGGACTGGATAAGTGTTGCCAGATGGTAACAAAGAGAGGGAAGGTAGTCAGAACTGAGGGGATTGTACTACTAGAAGGCAACATAGCAGATGTTGAGGACAGCTACAAGTACCTTGGAATCCCGCAGGCGCATGGGAATCATGAAGAGGCCGCAAGGAAAGCAGCAACTGCCAAATACCTGCAGAGAGTAAGGCAAGTCCTGAGAAGTCAGCTGAATGGGAAGAATAAGGTCTGGGCTATCAACACCTATGCCCTGCCGGTCATCAGATACCTCGTTGGCATAATAATCTGGCCAAAAGAGGAGATAGAAGCCACTGACATCAAGACAAGGAAGCTCCTGACAATGCATGGAGGGTTTCACCCCAAATCCAGCACCCTGAATCTGTACACTAAGTGGAAAGAAGGAGGCCGAGGACTAGTGAGCGTCAGAGCCACTATCCAGGATGAAACAACAAGGATCCTTGACTACATCAGGAAGATGGCCCCGACTGATGAGATGCTTAGTGAATACCTCAGGCAGCAGAAAC
This sequence comes from Scleropages formosus, assembly GCF_900964775.1. NCBI lineage: Eukaryota > Metazoa > Chordata > Actinopteri > Osteoglossiformes > Osteoglossidae > Scleropages > Scleropages formosus. The sequence continues at coordinate 11,694,306 of NC_041806.1, forward strand.
CCGAGAAGGAGGATGAGGAAGAACAGGAACCATCGTGGAAGGACAAACCCCTACACGGTATGTACCACCAGCAGATTGAAGAAGTAGCTGATATCGAAAAATCATACCAGTGGCTGGACAAAGCTGGACTGAAAGACAGCACACAGGCACTAATCATAGCAGCACAGGAACAAGCTCTAAGTACAAGATCAATAGAAGCTGGGGTCTACCACACCAGGCAGGACCCCAGGTGCAGGCTGTGCAAAGATGCCCCTGAGACAATCCAGCACATAACAGCAGGGTGTAAGATGCTAGCAGGCAAGGCATACATGGAACGCCATAACCAAGTGGCTGGCATAGTGTACAGGAACATCTGTGCCGAGTATGGGCTGGAAGTCCCAGGATCAAAGTGGGATACACCACCAAGGGTGGTCGAGAATGACCAAGCTAAGATCCTGTGGGACTTCCAGATCCAGACTGACAAACTAGTAATGGCTAACCAACCGGGCATAGTAGTGGTGGACAAACAGAGGAAGAAAGCTGTAGTGATAGATGTCGCCATCCCAAGCGATGGCAACATCAGAAAGAAAGAACATGAGAAGCTTGAGAAATACCAAAGACTGAGAGAGGAGCTAGAAAAGATGTGGAAGGTGAAGGCAACAGTGGTCCCCGTGGTAATTGGAACACTTGGGGCTGTGACCCCTAAGCTGAGAGAGTGGCTCCAGCAGATCCCGGGAACAACATCCGAGATCTCTGTCCATAAGAGCGCAATCCTAGGAACAGCTAAGATACTGCGCAGAACCCTCAAGCTCCCAGGCCTCTGGTAGAGGACCCGAGCTTGAAGGAGTAAGACCGCCCGTCAAAAAGGGGGGCGAGTGGGGAAATTATACATACATATATATATATATATACATAGTCATGTCACTGGATGGAATAGAATGGACTCTATTGGACTCAAGTGCAGAGCTCAAAATCCTTTAATGTTCCAAGGGGTTCAGCAAAAGGGCAGTCGAAAAACAGGGAAGGGTCAAGCGATAAGCAAACATCTTCCAAGGGAGTTGACAGAAAACGTGGTAAGCACAAAAACAGATGAGGGGTCTGGAACGAGAAAAAGCAGGCAGAAGAGAAATCATGAACCAGGAGCAGAGAGCTGCGGTTGCTCTCGGAAGAGGTTCCGCATGGAACGCCTTCTGAGGTGCCCTTTGATCCTCTGTTCCCTTGATGGCCTGCAGGTGTTGCCAATAGACCGGCAGGTGAGGGCGTGACAGTACCTCCCATCTATAGGCAACCCCTGCCACCCTACCCTAAGAAGGAGGACGTCCCCTGGGCCAAGGCGCCGGCCGCCCCGGATGGTCCCTGTGGAAAGCAGCAGTGAGATTAGGGTCTAAAATATCATGTGCGCTCACCCATGATGGTTTCTCCAGGTCGTATCCCTCCCAGTCGACCAGATACTGCAACCCCACGTTTCCGACCTCGTGAGTCCAATAAGGCCTTGACGACGTACTCCGATTCCACATCGATCTGCACTGGAGGGGGTGGAGTGCCCGCAGTGACTGGCTGGTCCTAGAAGAGAGGCTCCGCAAGGCTTTGGAAGGGACACATGAAACATGGGGTGCACTAGCAGACCTGGAGGAAGCTGCAATTTGTACGTGACAGACACGACCTGATGCAGGACTTTAAACTGGCCAGTATACCTGGGACTCAGTTTTCTTGAGGGCAGATGTAATTTGCGGTCCAAACACGCTGTCCTGACCCAAGCAACAGGGTCTATGTCGATCAGCCTGCCTCTTCTAGTGCTCTGCACTCGCTCTAAGGTTGTCTTGAACGGGCCGCCATGTGTCACCGCTTTCTTGATGCCAGTCCTCCACTGTCGGTACTTGACTAGGAGGGGTCTGCTATGGGAACACCGCGGGCTGATACCCCAACACACATTGAGCTATGCTCTCCAAATTCAAACCGCTCTCTAAATCTGAAATTTCCGACCTCCTGATATCACACAGAGCCACCACCTGCTCGCTTGACCCGATCCTATTGTCCCTCCTATGGAACATTTCCCCGCAACTCTCCACCTTCATCTCTAAGATCATAAATTTCTCGCTCTCTTTTGGCTGTTTCCAAGCCGTCTTCAAAACTGCTCTCATTTCACCTCTATTAAAGAAACCCTAGATCCCAATTCAGTCTGAAACTACAGACCAGTCTCCCTCCTCTCCTTCCTGTCTAAAACTCTAGGGCGGGTGGCCTGTGATCGACTACCTGATTTCCTCCCCCGGAACCATTTCCTTGATGGATATCAGTCTGGTTTCAAAGTTGGTCCCTCTACTGAGATGGCGCTTCTGGCGATGTCTAATGCTCTCCAGTCGGATAGAGCTGCCTTCCTCTCCTCAGTCCTCATCTTCCTTGATCTGTCTGCAGCATTCGACACTGTCAACCACCGGATTCTACTCTCCTCTCTTAGTCAGCTTGGGATCAAAGGAGCGGCACTAAGATGGTTTGAGTCCTACCTATCTGACAGATCCTATCAAGTGGTCTGGCGGAGCTCTCATTCTTCTCCTCTGCCTCTCTCAACCAGTGTCCCCTAGGGCTCAGTACTAGGTCCTCTTCTCGATCTACACCTCCTTCTGGTCATGGCCTCCCATGGATTCAAATACCACTGCTATGCTGATGATACCCAGCTCTACCTCTCTTTTCCATCTGGAGCAGTAGACATTTCCGCACGCATTGCCGCCTGCCTGTTGGACATCTCTGCATGGATGTCTGATCACCATCTCCAACTCAATCTCTATAAAACAGAGATTCTTCACCTCCCAGCTGGCCTGTCTTGTCAAGATGTATTAATAAAACTGGACAACTCACTCATTTTGCCTACCTCCTCGGCTAAGAGTCTGGAAGTGATGATTCACCCAAATCTAGCTTTCTCTCAGCACATCGAAGCCACAACCTGGTCCTACAGATACATCCTGCATACATCCTGCATATTCGCAGGGTCCGTTTCTACCTCATAACTGACTCTGCCCAATTACTTGTCCAGGCCATGGTCACATCCTGTCTGGTCTACTACAACTCTGTACTGTGTGGTCTTCCCCCTATTGCCATCAAGATTCAAGATTCAAGCATTTATTGTCATGTGTACAGTAAACAGTTTGTTACACCATACAATGAAATTATTATTCTGTGAATCCTCTCAGCAGCCTATGACATGAATAAATTGTAAGGACATAAGAAAAGAAAAACACAAGTCGTAAATCACAAATTTACAAAAATTACTATTAGTGCAAAAATCCAAGAAACAAAATTATATACACATATAAAGTGTGCGGTGCGCAATGTAAACATGGAAGATGTACATGTGCAAAGTCCTGCAGAGGTAGATTGGGTCTATTCACAGTTGAAAGGGGGTGTGTATTTGTGTGCGCAAGGTATGTGGAGGTAGTCTGTGGTCTCTGATGTTATTGGTGTTATGGGTGTGTATGCGGGGGGCGTGGTGGCGCAGTGGGTTGGACCGGGTCCTGCTCTCCAGTGGGTCTGGGGTTCGAGTCCCACTTGGGGTGCCTTGCGACGGACTGGCGTCCTGTCCTGGGTGTGTCCCCTCCCCCTCCGGCCTTACACCTTGTGTTGCCTGGTAGGCTCCGGTTCCCCGTGACCCTGTATGGGACAAGCAGTTCAGAAAATGTATGTGTGTGTAGGAGGGATGGGGTAGTTGACAACTCTCAGGCTCAGAGGGTAATCTGTGTCTGCCATGATGGGTGGAGAGGCAGTCAATAGGTGTTGTTCACAAGTCTGATGGCTTCTGGGTAAAAACTGTTTTTCAGCCTTGAAGTTCTGACTTTAACACTCCTGTAGGGTCTGCCTAATGGTATGGGTGTGAAACGGCTGTGCTGGGGATGACTATTGTCCTTGATGATGTTAATGGCTTTCCTGATGGTTCTTGCCTGGTACAGGCTCTCCGGTGATGCTAAGGACCTTCCAGAGATGATTTGAGTGGCTTTCACCACTCACTGTAGCGCCTTACGATCCTGTACTGTGCAGCCTCCAAACCACACTGTGATAGAGCTGCTGAGAACGCTCTCGATCGCACACCTATAGAAGCTTCTGAGGATTCGTCTTGGCATGCCAAATTTCCTCAGCCTTCTCATGAAGTGCAGACTCTGACGTGATTTCTCCACCAGATGTGTAGTGTTGTGAGACCAGGTGAGCTCTTCAGTAATGTGAACATCCAGGAATGTGAAGCTGCTCACTCTCTCCACCATTGTCTCACCAATATGCAGTGATGAGTGTTACCCTCTCCTTCTCGGTGGATCCACTATCAACTCCTTTGTTTTGTTGACACTGAGGGAGAGATTGTTGTCGTGGCACCACTTCACTAGGTCAGCCACTTCCCTCCTATATGCCAACTCATCACCTCCTGTTATCAGTCCAATGACTGTTGTGTCATCAACAAATTTTATGATGCTGGTGTTGTTCTGAGAGGCCACACAATCATGGGTGAAGAGTGCGTAGAGCATGTGGCTCAGCATGCAGCCCTGCAGAGTTCCTGTGTTTATGGTTATTGACCTGGACGCTTGGTTCCCAATTCTAACAGACTGGGGTCTGCCCGTTAGAAAGTCCAGAACCCAGTTGCAGAGGGTGGGTGGCACACCAAGATGGTGAAGCTTGTTGATGAGCTTCAAAGGTATCACTGTGTTGAATGCTGAGCTGTAATCAATAAACAGCATTCGAACATACCTGTCCTTGTTTTCCAGGTGTGTGAGGGCAGTGTGTATTGTTGTGCTGATGGTGTCCTCTGTTGATCTGTTTAGTCTGTATGCGAACTGGAGAGGGTCCAGAGTGTCCGGAGTGATGGTTTGGATGTACCTCATGACGATTCTCTCGAAGCACTTCATCACTATTGGAGTCAGTGTAAATCTCTGCAGCTGATACAGAATGCTGCTGCACGAGTTGTGTTTGATTTGCCAAAGCACTCCCATGTATCTCCTCTACTCTTTTCTCTGCACTGGCTTCCTATAGCCGCCCGGATCAAATTCAAGACCATGGTTATTGCTTACAAATGCACCAATAGAACTGCTCCTGCTATCTACCAGACTTGATCAGCTGCTACACCCCAACCAGATACCTTTGCTTGTTTACTTCTGCTTGCTTGGTGGTCCCGCTCACGAAAGGTAAAGTGCGGAGGTTCTTGGTTCTGGCTCCGTTGTGGTGGAACGACCTTCCCCTCTCACTCAGAACTGCGGAAACTCTGTTTACATTCAAGAAGTGTCTGAAAACTCATCTTTTCTGCACTCACTTCACCCAAGATCTCTCCAGCTCATGTGCTGTGTAAATGATCATGCACTGTAACTTTATGATCATCCCCAGATAAGCCTTTACACAGCCGAAACTCCTGCATTGTATGTAAATGTTTGTGTACCTTATAAAAAAATGTAGGAAGGTTATCAGGATTCATCTATCCTGCCTTTCATGCACCTTCTCGAGCGGTGAACATCGGTGCATCAAGTGGAAAGTAACAAATTAGGTTTTCTTAAGAATCACGTTTGCAGCTATGTCTATTTCTCCTAGTGTAATGCACAAATGTGTATTTTTGCTGACATGTACGTCGCTTTGGAGAAAAGCATCTGCTACATGAATAAATGTAAATGTACCAGCTCAATGGTTGTACTGTTCTCCCTGCATGTTATGCACATCCAGTACGTTAACGCAGTTTAAAAGCAAGCCAAACTTGATTCTCACGAGCCAGGATACGAGCGTCTTGCTCCTTTATTGTCTCCAAATGACAAGTGAAAATGCGAGTGAAACTATAATAAACAGAAACAGTAAAGAAACTTAGTCTAATTACAACAATCGTTATAATAACCAGTTACTCATTTGCCGATAGCACACTTAGCATGACACAGCGCGAACTCACACACGCGTTTCACAAGGACAGTAGCGTGGAGTTACGGCTGAATAAAGAGTTTACACTACAGAGATTAAACTTAAAAGCACGTAAACATTTTAACCAATGTCTGCAAGAACTTCACAACTTACAGTTATTGCTTCCACAGGCGTAGGAAAAACACACAGAACTCAAGACGCTTCCACTATGCCTATCCTGACAGTAGTGCATCATGGAAATAGCGCATGTGCACAAATTGCGTATTAACTTATGGAAATAAAAGTTCTGCTCAACAAAGCAATTAATCACATGAACTAAACAAATCTGCGGGCAGAACAATGGTCATTCAGAAGGAGGTGGGATTTGAATGTGCTGCCTTTAGGTCTAGATCCAAACATTCTATTATGTACCCTACTGGCCCTACAGTTTTTTTTTTTGTCCAAATTTAAGGATTCTGATTTTATGTTTGAAGAACTGCTTTCTTGTATTCTGGGGTATGGATCGCATTACAACAGCATTGGACTGCTGCCCCTTCCAAAATGTACCCTGCTTTACCTTGAGCCCTGTGTTTCTAGCTGTCATGGAACTGATGAAGGCAACAAGTCATAAGGTTTAGCAGAAGCTTTATTTGAGCAGTTGTGAGGGTGAGTCAGAATGCTGAAGACATGTTCAAGCAGATTTATATACTGTAGTAATTCATAGCATAGTGTGACACAAATCTCACATCATAGGAATTATTGCGTTTACATCGAAGAAGCCTATAAAAAGAAGATATAGAATTTCCTATTGACTATCGCTTCCTTCATTTCATGTCAAGCTGACTAAACATATCTCTCTCACACACACACACACACACACACAGAGTCTGAAACCACTTGTCCCAAGTGGGGGTCACAGCCTAACCCAGCAATGCAGGGCGCAAGGTTGGAGGGAGAGGGGACACACCCAGGACAGGACGCCAGTCTGTCACGAGGCACCCCAAGCAAGACTCGAACTCCAGACCCACCAGAGAGCAGGACCTGGCCAAGCCCACTGCACCACCACGTCCCCTACTAAACATATCATAAAACATTAATTTAATCAAAAGAGTAGTTCCCTATAATCAATGTTTTTCTTGTATTCCACCAACAGGATCAGGTCATGTCCACCATTGAATTGATCTTTCACCCTTAAAAGTCTCTGAATAACCCTGATTGCTACAAGTGGCTCCCGGTGACTGAGTGAGGTTACAGTTTAAAGTACAGTATTCCTATTGTGGTCTCGGAAGGATCAGTGTTCTATCCAGGATGTGTAAGGCTAAAACCTTGCCAGTACTGGTGGATGGATATTTGTGCTTGTCTGTGGTTGGCACTCAAAGTCGTTGTGAAGATCACCAGGAGTACAGTTCCTCTGCCAGTGTAAGATTTGCAGTTCTAATTTATTGGGAAATATATATTTTCAGCACATTTCCCTAATTCTGTGCTATCTGACTGCATTGGAATATTCGTACACCTGAGTCTTCTAATGTGTTATATGATACATCCATAAGCATGATATAAAAAAAAAGTCAATTTTATGACCCCTTATAGATACTGTAAAATAAGCTGTTTAGACATAATTTACATGCTCAATTTGTTGTGTTGTAGCCTGTTTGTCTAAAAGACCTGTGAATATTTACAAATAGTTATTACAAAGTATAGTTATTTTTTCTGAATGGACATTTCTTAAAAGTTTGTTGCACATGGGCCCTGTTGCTAAAATATGACACCAAGGTAGAAGGAAATTGACTTTTGCATCTACCTACTATCAGAAGATTAACTTGAAATGTATATATAATGCTTCTGTGGTTATAGTGATGATTACAGTAATGAATCAGATTCATATCTAAACAATTATTTGGCTGCTTACCTTTTCAAACCAATTTGTATACAGAATAGACATTGGCCACAGTTTGTGAAATGTGGGTATGCTGAGTATTTTATGAAAAATCAATCATGAATGCACAGAAGAGGATCTTTCATACTAGGAGTTTATATTTCTACTGCCTTATTACTATTGGTTTCCTGTGAAAGGAACTGGAGTTTTCAGAAAATTCCAGCACATCATGTTTCAATCACCTGAACTGCCGTAAACATAGATACACACACGGTCCCTTTCTCACTGATTCCAGTAACCTCTTTGGGAGGGACACCAGACAACACACTTCCCAGCTGCTCCTACACAAATTAGCCAGTTATGGAAAGGTAGGCAGGATATCAGTAATTACAGGCTGACTGGCAGCAGGACTGCAATTAACTGCTTTTGGCATTTTTAGTGGTGGGGGATGGAAGGGGGTATGGAGATAAAAACACCCCAGTTTATTTTGCAAGCCCCCACAGCTATACCAGGGTTTATTTAATTGGGTGGTGATTTCCCATTCAGTCAAGCCTTTAAGCTAATGAAGGATTCCAGTGAAGGGCCAGCTCTATAGGACATGCAGTAGGTGAGGTGTGCACAGACATGCTGTGACTGTGCACTCATAATTCTGTAGGAGGTGAAAATGGGGAGCGTTTACAACCACTGTGTCAGCTACTCTCCTCTTCATTCCACATCACACTGAACTCAACACTTGAAGCAACTCCCAAATATCATTCTCTTACCATGCATGACAACTTCCCCAGCCTGTGCCCAAGAAACATGTATTGTCTTCTGTGTAGGTCACTGTGGTGGATGAATAGACTGCAACGTTTCCTAAGCAATTGTGCACCTCGTCTGGTTAAACTGTACAATTTTATATAATAGTAGCAAAATAATGATTATCTTAGAGATTAAAAAGTAATTTTGATGTATTTTATTAAATCGAATTTAATGAAATGGAGGATACTGGAATTTGTTTCAGACTGGTCTTAAATGTGGATCCCAGTCTACACAAGGCCAACATCAAACCAGTTTTGAAACATTTACATTTATTCATTTAGCAGATGCTTTAGTCCAAAGCGACATACATCTCAGCAAAAGTACAATTTGTGCATTCCATTAAGAGGAGACATAGCTGCAGACATGTGACTCAAGCAAACCTACTTTGTTACCTACCAAAACGAGATAGATAAGATACTTTTTCACTGTATACAACACAATGAAGTTCTGTATGGCAACCCTCAATAAGAACAGCAGCATAAAACACTTACTACAAACAACCAAACAAGTAAGAGTTAGGATGGAATAAAAAAGAATTGCACTGAAGTCCTCAGCAGACTTCGGAGGAGAGGGGGTGAATGTGGGGGTAGTAATGAGGTGGAAGGGAATGACTGAGGTGTGTGGTGTCCTTGATGATACTGCCAGCCTTCTTTCTCAGTTGACTAGCATAGACTGTGTTCAAGTTGGGGAGCTCCATCCTGACAATGCGCTGGGCTGCCTTCACCACACGATGCAGATCTTTGCGCTCGGCAACTGTACAGCTGGCATACCACACAACAACACAGTTGGTCAGGATGCTCTCAGTGGCAGTCCTGTAGAAATTTAGCAGGAGTTTCTGTGGGGAACTGTGCTTGTTTCAGCTTCCTGAGGAAGAAGAGTCTTTGTTGAGTGTTGCAGGTCCATGTCAGCTGTTTTGACACAGACTCCAGGAAATTTTAGGCTTTCCATGGTTTCCACTGATTCTCCTTGTATGTGGAGATGGTAAGTAGATTGTGACGAAGTTGTGTCCCGCCAGCTATATTAATATTTATTTTTTATAGAGCGCTCTTCTCACGTAGTGACAGAGCGCTTTAACAGGCATACAGCAAGAAAAATTGATACAAATACTGCCCAATGAAATGCTAAAATGTCCAAGTACAGCTCCGAATGTGTGTGTGTGTACATATGTAAGATCATCTTACATCAAGTTTTTTTGATAATTCTAAGTATTTACTGTAAATTTCAAAATAAAAGCACTTAAGAGTAAATTTGTCAAAAGATTAACAAATTAAAACTGGGAAAAACATTGCATAAGTAATTCAACTCCCACAGATTAATATTTGGTGGAGCCTCTTTTGCCACAACAATAACCTCAAGTCTTGCTTTAGTGCTAAGTTTCTTTTTCAGCCTTCCTTACACAACTTCTGGGTTGTGCAATATCCCTTCCACTTCCTGATGTGGAATCCAATAGTGCTTATTGAGGCATCCAGGCACTTTCTTGCACCCTCCTCTTGACATACGCATTTGGATAACTTTGTTAGTTCTGCACTATAGTAGCCATTGTCACAGTGGAGTTCGCAGCCTACCTGGCGATGTTTGCAGAGTGATTTTTATATTACTGCTCCTATAGCTAGCTGGCTGTCTAGGGTCTCTACTCTTTGGTGTCTGTTTAATCGTTGTGGTCTACAGTTAAATTACATACTGTATTTTTTAAGTTCATATTTACATTTTATTTAAATCTTATAGCATTTTTAACCTCATAGAGGCCTCATTGTCTGCGTATATTATATATTGTGTATGTTGTTTCCAGACTCTAGCCTGTGTAAGGCACTGTCTTGGTTCTGTACTCATCTTATTTCTTTACAACCTGCACTGTATGTTTTATGTGGCACAGAGGTCCAAAGAGAACTAGAATTTCATTCTCCTGTACGTGTAACTCGCCTATCGGCAGAATGACATAGCTGACTTTGATACCCAGGAAAAGGTGACCACTTTAATTGCTTACTCGTAGAAATTATTCTGTTATGTTCAAATAACAGGCAAAATGTCTTTGAGAACAACCCTCAATTCTAAGCTTTTATAGCAAAGTTGTTTGAATACTTTTGCAAGCAGTACATCATCTTACTTTCACTATATTAGGACAAATTTATTTTTGCTTTTGAAATAGGATGTTAATGTGAAATAGCTCTCAGCAAAAACAGGTATTAGAAGAACATTTGTATGTATCTTTTGAAAGCCAAGAAATGGTGCTAACTTTTAATGGGCCTAAATACTTTGGCACTGTGTAAAGCTCATGCAAGTTTTTAATGTAGTGATACAGTATACTATATGATGTGTGCCAGTATGCATCCTGCTTCTCCAGCCATCCTCTTACATGGTCTGTTTCCCCATTTTAAATGTTACCACCTGCATTAAAACCCATATTTGTGGATATGCATCTTGATGACATGAACACATCTCAACCCTGTGGACTAGGATGTAAGTCTAGTGGGGGTCTTGTGTGTTTTGTTTTCCCCCCCATATTTAAATGGTGCTCCCTAATGGATTACCAAAGTCAGGCTGAATCAAGGTCACTATTCCTGCAGGGGCAGCTTTGGTTAGTCGCTCTAATCCCATTGCCAATTTCAAATCCAAACAAGCAGGAAAAACAAATCTGCTACTATGCTTTTTTCATGCTCTGCTCTTATCCTGTGGAGTGCCTTTGAATCTTCTAATGGAATGGTAAGACTATGGAGTAATGCAAGAGGTCCAGTGAGCACCTAGGCAGAATCATACCTTTTGCTTCATGCTAAAGTAGGCACATGCGAGTTTGCACAAGTGATGTCCATAAAGCTACCGGCTGCTCTGGAGTCTACAAAGGCGTGCATAGCTATTTGGGAGGCATCCCCTCCCCAAGAAGGGAGAATAGAAATGTTAGCTGTGAGGCAGGATGAAAGGGGTCACTCACTGAAATCTGTACTTGAGGGGCTTCTGTGGAGGGTTGTTCAGGACAGGTCTTTGGAAGTGGTTAGAACTGCTGCAATAGAGGCAAAGACCCTCTCGGAGGCACCACTGTCTCTTGGTGGGGGTCAGATGCCCTCGCCCGACCCGCATGGGTTCCGGGAATCAAAGAGGGGGGTCTTTACAGCTGGCTGGGGGTGTTGTAGGTGCTCATGGGTAAGTTGTCCAGGGCAATGACATGCTTTACCCCAGCACAAGCTTGGGTTGGATCCAGGGATGCAAACCCTGCTGGAAGCATGCTAGTTGCACTGCTGTGTTCCACTGCGTTGCTGCAAGAGGAATGCAGAATTGTAGGGCATAGTTGGCGACGGACTGGTCACCTTTTTGCGGGGTCAGCAGGTGGCTGTCAGTGGGGTGGTCAAATACAGCCTGGAATTGCATTCTGAACAGCCCATAGGAGGTGGGTGCACCTTGACTCCAAATCGCCATAGCCCAGTCAATAGTGGGGCCTGACACCAGTGACCCCAAGTAGGTTATATAGCTGGATTTGGTGTGGTAGATATGCAGACAGCTGAAAAAAACTCAACTTCTGGCATGGCAAGCCAAGGTCTGGTTGCAGGGACTGGAACAGTGCTCAACAATGACAGCTTTAGGCAGAGGAGTGGGCATCATCTCAGTCTCCAGATCTTCTCTGGAGGAGCAGACACAGAACTTCCTGCAGGGAGTCTGACATTTGCTGCAGCATCTGCTCATGGGATCCAAGGACTGTTCCATGAGTAGAAACAGCCTGCCACAGTGGTTCAGTCTGATGGAACTATGTTAGAGGCAGAATCTTTGGTCATTGCAAAGATGAGTCAGAGGAGGCAGGACCAAACTGCAGGGACATTTACTTAGAACCAAAGGAATAGACATGTTCTCATGGACAAGCAACTGTTTGGTCAATCAGCAAACAGAACAGAGGCAAGGATCCAAAGTCATGGTCAAGGAACAAGGGAGATGCCATTTCCCAAACAGCTGTGGAGCAGGACTTAGGCTCACAGAGAAAACCATTGCTTCAGGTGAAATTCCCAACCTGGGAAAAGGTTGAGAGGTGTTTTATATAGTCAAGTGCTCCAATTAAAGGCAGGTGCTTAATTGGCGACAGGTGCTTAATCGGAGCCAGGTGCTGCTGGTTTAGGTGCAGGCATGGTCGCGACACTTCCATGGTTAAGAAAGGTATTTATGCAAAAATACTACAGGTCTACTACTCTATTTATGATGGGTGGGGGATGGTATAAAACCAAGAGTCTGTTTATCCTAGCTTAGATCAGTAATAAACTCTCCACTTCATAAAAAGGAGACACTTAGCTACATTAAGGTTCTAGCTCAAATACAAAAAAATGGGGAGAAGGAATGAGTGTTCTGGCATAGGCATCAGTAAAGATAAGGGTTCTACCACATTAATTAAGCAGTCACAGACTTCACCAAAGTGGAATTTTCCATAGTATCTATTAACTGGCAGTGGCTACGTTTGGAAGACTTAAGAATATTTTTTAGAAAAAAGTCTTATAGTTAAGATATGTACACTGCTTCTGTAGGAGCTTCCTAAACAGTCATACATTAATATGCTGACAAATGCTAACGTAAGCATTAATGTAAATGTTGTTAAATGTGAATAAGATGCTAAATGTTTTTTTCATCAAGCCTTATTAGGTAACAATGTGCTGTTACAACTTTCAATGAGTTATTTTGTGTTCACCACAGAAACATTAAAAAAAAACAATACATAGCTCATATACCCTGCATAAAACACATTGTAGTCAGTGACACTATAGTATGTGCACTGACATTTATGAGTTTCAGTGTTTTCATTATGCTATTTTCCACCACTACAGCAGACTGGTCTCTTTTAAGGAAGAGATACGATAGGTACTTTATAATCCTTGCAGAAACATTGACATACACAGCATCTTATCACATGACATGAAACAATGTACACAGTAATACCCAGAATAAAATAAATGGAAAAATATACAGTCACAAATTACAGTTACACTAGCTAAACTGAACAAGTACAAAAACTCTAAGGACACAATGCACTTCCCTGCTTCTCTCTGTTGAGGAGCTTAAAAAAAAACTCTTTTCTGGCATTATGGTGGTGGATGTCTGCTGTTAAGAAGGACCCCCAAAAGTGCCTCTCAGCAAAATAAACTTGAATGATTCAGTGACTAATGGAGCTTACAGTGGTCACTTGTGAGCCATTGTCTATAATAGATACTAACATCCTCGACTTCCTGGTATCTTCCACTGATACCAATGAATCAGGGGTCAGATCCATGACAGAATTTGTTTCTTTCATCATTTGATGAGTCTGTAGGCCTCACCAGATGAGATGTTACCCCCCCAGAACACAGTAGCATAAAAAAACACTGGTGAGTATAACATTGTAGAAAATGTAGGAATTTTTGAAAAGATGTACAGAATGTAAGCTGAAGCACAGCACACTGTGAAAAGTGTGTTTTTAGGTTATTAGTTATTGTAAGTAGGATAAAATGTCTTTTTGCTTTTTGTGCACACCTTCAAAGGGACAATGGAGTACATGGAGGTACACCTGTTTTCTTGTGTTTCACAAACATCTTATGCATTTAATAATTTGCAGTACTTAATCAAAAATGCCTGCAAAGTTTCAAAATCACAGGAGGGAAAACCTCAAATGCTGCTCTTCAAGTAGAATTTGGTGATGTATCAGTGTTCACAGTTGGAGGGAAAAAAGACTTGGGGAACAAATATAGACCTGCTTTCAAGTTGGTCCTTACAAAGCAACTGCAGATTTTTTTTCAGTGTTACTTCCTTGTGGGGGTGCAGTAGTGCAGCAGGTTTGGCCTGTGCCTGCTCGCTGGTGGGTCTGGGGTTCGAGTCCTGCTTGAGGTGCCTTGCGACCGACTGGTGTCCCATCCTGGGTGTGTCCCCTCCTCCTCCTGCCTTGAGCCCTTTGTTGCTGGGTTAGGCTGTGGTTCACCGTGACCCTGCTTGGGATGAGTGGTTTCAGACTGTGTGTGTGTGTGTACACTTCCTTGTAAATATGGCATGGTGGCACAGAAATAGTGCTGTGTGGCACACGGTGGTGCAGTGAGTAGTGCTGCTGTCTCAGAGCACCTGGGTGGTGTGAGAGGATATGGGTTTGATCCCTGTTCAGTCTGTGTGGAGTTTGCATGTTCTTCCTGTGTCTGTGTGGATTTCCTCTGGGTGCTCTGGTTTCCTCCCACAGTCAAAAGATATGTGGTTCACCCATATTGTGTGAGTGACAGAGAGTGTGTTCCAGTGATGTATGGAGGAGTGACTCAGTGTAAGTAGTGTCTAGCAGAGCTAGTCACCTTAGGTGAATAAGGTGTGTGTGCTGATAACACTACATAGGGTTCATTGGAAGTTGCTTTGGAGAAAAGTGTCTGCTAAGTAAATAAATGTAAATAGAGACTTTTTGTGTAAGTTGTTAAACAGTGTGGGGATGATAGTTCTGGGAAACAGCTGTCTGAAAGTTGGGTGTGATAGGTGATAGATAGGTGTGATCAAAACTTGACAGAGTGTAGTTTTCACCAGTGCTCTGGCAATTCTTGAGTCATGGGGACACAGAGACCGGATAGGAATGTTTTCCTTTTCACTTACTTGGCCAGATCTATGCCTGAGAGCTACATTAGCGGAGATCAGGGGATGTCCCCTCTCACACAAAGAATAACTTCAAAACAGGAGTGAGAGAACAAGCAATTTTCCAGCACTTTAATTAATTAATTAATTTATTTATTTATAATATTAATAATATTATTTATTTTTTTATTTCCTTGTTTTCTGTTAAACTGACAATGTTTAAAAAAAAAAAATGTGTTGTGTACAGAGAACTCTGGAAACATTGCAGTGAATTAGTAGATGTTTTGAATTTCATTGTTCATTTTAAAATAATCTATGTAAGGTATACAGTGTTAGATTTTTCACTCATGTTGACTTAAGTGAATCAATACTGTCCATTGAACCGCACCGTTCTCTGATTGTGTTTGACCTCAACATGGACCAGTGAGTGAAGTGGGACAGATAAAAGGCAGTAGTATTATACAGACTGGAAGTCATAATATCCATATCACGAATATCCACAGAAGTAATGTATCATATAATCACAAATACCTGAAATATGAAATATTGGATCACTTGTAATGTAAAAAAAAATAACTTGTAATACTTCGCAATATATTTAAAAAGCAGAAAAGATGGAGCTGCATTTGAAACCAGCACAAATGTTGTACTATAACAAAAAATGTGTTTTTCCTCATTTGTGCTATTTGTAGGGGGCCAGCTTCACAAATTAGGGTGACATAATGTATAATATTATCGTTTATACTAAGAAAGTAAAAGAGGTAGACCCGTGGTTTGAACAGCACAATTCGGCATAAATGTAGCACTAACAAAAGAGCCTGAATTCGAGTTTCTCTGGCGTCGTTGGGGAACTGAGTAACTTCACACCCTGGAAAAAATAAATGTTAATATCTCAAAAACAACAACGGCACAAATTCTAATTTTTTATGCCACAAACGGAGGACTAATGAATCAAGGTATTTTCATTTGTGCTGTTTGTACAGGGGCCAGCTTCATGGACACCTTTTATTTCCATGTGATACCAAGTACATGCCTGAGGCAGTGCATGTGGAATGTGCTGAGCCACTGTTCTTGTTTTGAGCCCAGCGTCCATGTTTCACTGGCATAGAGCAGGGTGTTCAAAACACAGGCCATATATACCTGCACTTCACTACGAACAGTTAGCTTGTTGTTACCTCAAAATCTCTTTGTCAGTCTTGAAAATGTTATGGCAGCTTTTCCATTGTGCTTGTTCATCTCATTTTCAAGTGGTATGTTGTCTGTGATTGTTGGGCCCAGGTACACTAATTCATGGACGATTTGCAGTTTGTAGTTTGCAGTTTATAATGGAGATGGATAGCTTGATGCCGACGTCTAGGCCCATCACTTGTATCTTCTTTAAGCTTATCATGAGGCCAAACTCCTTGCAAGCATCCTTAAAGTGAGACATGAGTAACTGTAGCTCCTGCTGGGTGTGAGTGGTACAGCTGCATTGTCAGCAAAAAAATGAAATCCCTGAGGCATTTAGAGAGCACCTTGGTCTTTGAAATAAGTCTCAACAGTCTGAAAAGATTCCCATCTGATCTTGTGTGGAGATCATCATCATCATCATCATTTTCAGAACCGCTTGTCCCATACGGGGTCGTGGGGAACTGGAGCCAACCCGGCAACACAGGGCGTAAGGCCGGAGGGGGAGGGGACACACCCAGGATGGGACGCCAGTCCGTCGCAAGGCACCCCAAGCGGGACTCGAACCCCAGACCCACCGGAGAGCAGGACTGTGGTCCAACCTACTGCGCCACTGCACCCCCTTGTGTGGAGATAGTTTTTTTTTTTAAAAAAAAAAAAAAATCACTTAGCAGACACTTTTGTCCAAAGCAACTTACAACAGATACTAGGTAGTGTTACTAATCCACACACCTTATTCACCAAGGTGACTACATTGCTAGATACACTACTTACAAGGGGCCACTCATCTATGCATCACTGAAACACACTATGGGGGAACCTGAACAGCATGTCTTTGGACTGTGGGAGGAAACTGGAGCACCCAGAGGAAACCCACAGAGACACGGGGAGAACATGCAAACTCCACACAGACTGAGCAGGGATCAAACACATGTTCTCTCACACCACCCAACACCCAGGTGCTGTGAAACAGCAGTTCTACTCACTGTGCCACTGTGCCACCCATATCTCTTCTGACCAAATATTCATTGTAATGGTTTCAAATGAATATTTGCGCAGAAGTGCAAAGAAGATGCTAAAAAGTATTGGAGCCAGGACACACTCCTGCTTCACCCTGCTGAGAATGTTAAAGTGTTCAGATGTGGATCCATTGTAAACGATGGTTCCCTTTATGTCATCATAATAAAATGATCTGGTGATGCTGAGCTGAGTTGGGGGCTATCGATCTTAGCCAAGATCTCCAAGAGACCTTTTCTGCTGACGAGGTCAAATGCCTTGGTTAGCTCGATGGAGACAATATACAGGAGTTTATTCTGCTCCCTGCATTTTTCTTGCAGTAGTCTGACAGAGAAAATCATATTGATAGTGAATTCATCTGCTCTGAAACTGCACTGAGACTCAGGGTAGACTCTTTCTGCAAGAACTTGGAGCCTCTTCAGGACAGCATATAGGAATAACTTTCCCAAGGTGCTAAGAACAGAGATGCCACGATAGTTGTTACAATTGCTCTTGTTATCATTGTTCTTGTAGATGGTGATGATGTTGGCATTCCTTATGTCTTGTGGCATGCTACCTCCACTCCAACATTGGCAAAGGGTTCCATGCGGCTCCGAGGTAACTCTGGAAGTTGCTAGGCCGACACCCCTTCTTCAGTACTTCTTCAGTACTTGGACAATTAGAACTATGTACAAAACATGAAAAACATCACAAGTGGCAGTGGAAATGAAAACCTAATTTCCCTGCTAGGTCTCAGTGGGATCAGATGGACAGAGTCAAGCTAAAGACGACTGGCAACAGGGGAGATGCTGCTGTACTCTGGTTACAAGGAGGACAAGGCCCCCCGACACACAAGGAGTTGCCCTGATGTTGTCAAGGCCAGCACAAAAAATGCTGATTGGGTGGCAGGCCCATGGCCCACTGATTATAACAGCAACTTTTCACACCAAGAAAAACAAAGTCAAACTAAACATCAGGATTCATCTATCAGGATTTATATGTCCTGTGTTTTATGCACCTACTCGAGTGATAAACATCGGTGCATCAAGTGGAAATTAACAAATTAGGTTTAATTAAGAATCATATGTCTGCAGCTATGTCTCTTTCTCTTAATGTCATGCACAAACTGTATTTCCGCTGAGATGTACGTCGCTTTGGAGAGAAGCGTCTGCTAAATGAATAAATGCAAATGTAAATGTAAAAATCATCCAATGCCATGCACCTACAAATGACAGCGAAGATGAGAGCATTGATAACTTCTACAGGTTACTACAATATATCTTAGAGATATACCCGGAGAGAGACATAAACATCCTGATGGGAGACTTCAGTGCAAAAGTTGGAGAAGATAACACCAGATAGGAGGAAGTGATGGGGACACATGGACTTGGCAATATGAATGACAATGCAGACAGACTGGCAGACCTTTGTGCTTTGAATGAGCTGTTAGTGGTGGTAGCTTGTTTCCTCGCAAGACAATCCACAAATCAACATGGGTGTCACCAGACCACTCAACAGTGAACCAGACTGATCATATCTGTATTGCCAAGAAGTTCAGAAAGTCTCTACAGGATGTTAGAGTGAGGAGAGGAGCTGATGTAGCATCTGACCATCATCTGGTAGAGGCCAGAGTGAAGCTGAAGAAGGAATGGATGGTGGCTGCAGCACAACAATACAAATTCAACACAGGCTTCCTCAGGAGTGTGCAGAAGCTACAGGAGTTTAAGATAATTCTAGGCAAGTACTGCAAGAACTACAAGAAAAAAAAAGAAGAGACCATAGACAGTAGATGGGAGAAATTGAAGAGGTTGTGACGTTGACACGCCATGAAGTATTGGGACCAAAGAAACGCCAACACAAGGAGTGGATAACGGCTGAAACCCTCGACAAGATTCAAGACAGGAAGCAAAAGAAGGCTGCAGTCAACAACAGTAGAAGCAGAGTAAAAAAGCAAAAGCGCAAAAAGGCGTATGCAAAATTGCCACATTGCCCATCATAGTTGAACAATTGATAGAGTGGAACTCCTCTCTTTACATCAGCTTTGTTGATTATGAAAAGGGGTTTGACAGTGTAAACAGGAGGACCATGTGGAAGCTACTTCGAAACTATGGGGTGCCAGACAAGCTTGTAAAAATCATCAACAGGTCATATGAAAAGACGACCTGGAGAGTGATCCATAGAGGACAGCTCACAGATGCCTTTACAGTCAGAAACAGAGCTCATCAGGGTGCCTGCTCACGGATCTCATTTTGCTCAAGGACCTAGGTTTTGCCAATGACTTGGCACTGCTTTCTCACACCCGGCAACAAATGCAGGAAAAATCCGATAATGTGGCAGCCACTTCAGCACAAGTAAGTCTACAAATCAACAAGGCCAAGACAAAGGTTCTAAAGACTAGCAACACAATTATGGATAAAATCAGTCTAGAAGGGATAGACTCCTTCATCCACCTTAGAAGTGTCGACGAGGGTGGGACAGACGCAGATGTCAAATCTAGAATTTGCGAAGCAAGAACAGCTTTCCAACAGCTGAATAACATCTGGAAATCAAAACAGTTAGCACTCCACGTGAAGGTCAGGATTTTCAACCCAAATGTCAAGTCTGTTCTTTTGTAAGGAGCTGAGACCTGGAGAAAAACAGTGGTCAACATGAAAAAAGAACAAACGTTTATGAACAGCTTTATTAGAAAAATACTTCAGATCTGCTGGCCAGAAACCATTGGCAACACAAAACTTCGGGAAAGAATAAACCAAACTGGAACTCATGAGGAAATACTGAAAAGAAGATGGAGGTGGATTGGCCACACACTGTGCATACCAAAACCAACATCACAAGAGAAGCACTGACCTGGAACCCCCAGGGAAAGAGAAAAAGGGGACGACCATGCAACACCTCGTGTAGGGATCTTGAAGCTGACACCAGGATGATGGGATAAATCTGGAGCCAGAGAGAAAAGAAGGCACAGGACAGAGACGCCTGGAGAGCCCTTGTTGGCGGCCTATGCCCCAGGAGGGGCGGAAGGCATAAGTAAGTAAATCTGAGATAAGGGTATCCTTAGCACGTTTAAAGAGTTCAGGGGCAATGACATCTTTCCTTGGGGCTTTTCCAGAAGAGTGTGCTTCCAGTGCTTTACTTAATTCCTCCAGAGTGGGCTCAGCATTGAGTTCAAACATACTGGGCAGAGACTCAAATGGTGTTCAGAGCCTTCTCAGTGACTACCATGTCTATGGCGTACAGTTCTGAGTAATGTTCTACCCAGCATTCCGTTTGCTTTGTTTGGTCCTTTATGACCTCGCCTGCGGTAGGCTTTAGTGTGATGATCTTGGTCTGTGATGACTGATGGCCTGCTTGATCCCATTGTACATTCCTCTGATATTGCCAGTGTTCAGAGCCTTCTGAATGTTGAAGCAGAATTTGAGCCGGTAGTCAGTGGTTCACTGCCTAGCAGCTGCTCCACTTGGCTCTGAGGAGACTGGAGTACCTGCAGATTCTTCTCATTGGGAGAGGAAATGTATGCTACCAGTGTCTCTCTTTTTCTCAATTAGGGGCATTAGCACATCAGAGTGGGTTTCAAATTAATCAGCGGAGTTGACAGTCTTCTTCCCAATGATGGAGACTGCAGTATTGTAAATTGTATGTATTCCTATCTCTTGTTTTAAGTCAGTGTTGAGTGGTGAGGCAAGGCTTCCTCCAAAGCTTGAGCAAACTTGGATACCTTTGTGGGGTCAAGAGTCTTGCCAATGGTAATCTGTTGTTTCCCTTCCTTTCTGAAGTGGTAGAGTCTTTGTAGTTGAAGGCTCACCTTGCTGCACATGAGCAAGGGGTCAGTGTCAGTCTGCACTGTGGTAGCTGTGTGTCACCTTAACATTACTTAGGCTACTGCATCTTGTGAGGATGAGGTCAAGCTGGTGCCAGTGTTTGGACCTCAGATGTCACCATGATACTTTAAAAATGAAATGAAATGAAATCACTTTGTCACTTCACCATAACCACAATTGTACATGTGGGAAAAGGAGAACCCTTTCTTCCTCACACTTCCAGAGGATGACGGCTTTGTTTCTGGGAGGGTGACAATGTTCGTCTGCCCAAGTTGTTGTTAATGACTGCTGTCTTGCGAGTGTCACTCATGTCTTGGAGGTTTTCTGTAAGGCCCAGAGTCATGGTCCTTATATTCCAAGAGCCCAACCTGAAGGCTGGGTGTTTTTGTTGGTTTTTTGTTCTGCCTGGTTTAAAGTGTTAACCTTACCTTACACACCTTCAGCGGCTAACTGCCCAGCTTGAGAGGGGTGTTAGCTGCTCAGTGAGATCTGAGGACCTCTCCCACCATCAGAAGTAACCCCTGGCACCTCACTCTGTGCCAGTTGAGTGCAAAGGCTTATCACAGGTCAACAGCTGCTTCCCATGTTCTGTCAGTGCCAAAAACGATACTGGAGTGTCCTCTCCAGCGCACAGGCCTAGGCAAGCGTATTTGAAGAACCAGCTCATGCTCAGCAGCAGATTCCCTCTCTCCAGGCCACTGACGTAGTCCAAGGGAAAGGCAAAGCCAGTACAGTTTGGTACTAGTGTTATCACAAGAGCTGCCAGAGTGAGGTTGATTAAAACATCAAACTGCCTTAGGGATTTCATCTCTGTATTTCTTCCAAAGGGTTTACTCCCAAAGCCTTTCCCATAACTGGGTATGGCTGCATAGCAGCGGAAGTTTTAAATCAGTTTTCCTTCACCTGTACAGGCTGCCTTCCCAGGCTGATGAGCGCAGCCTGTCCGAAGCAACTTGTTTTGAGGCACCAGTGACTCGCCTTTGCCCCTTATCATGTCAGTAAAAATTGTTTCACTGGGCTTAGTAGCTAAACCACACATGAAGGCCAAGAACTGGACTTTGGTTGTCAGAGGCTATTAGAGACATATACCATGGGAGCATTTAATAGATAGTGGGATAGTGGGAGCTTATCTCCACTACAGCCCCTGTCTATGACAACCTTTAAAGCCACGGCAAATATTACATAAGTGCCAATATGACAGGGCTTAGGAAAGGCACTTTTTCTACAAGAAAATGTTATAGCATCATTGTGTACATCATTTTGTTGTTTAATGATTAAATGAGCAGGTCAAAGGGGGGTGTGGTGGTGCAGTGGGTTGGACCGGGTCCTGCTCTCCAGTGGGTCTGGGGTTCGAGTCCCGCTTGGGGTGCCTTGCAACAGACTGGCGTCCCGTCCTGGGTGTATTCCCTCCCCCTCCGGCCTTACATCCTGTGTTACCGGGTAGGCTCCGTGACCCCGTATGGGACAAGCAGTTCAGAAAATGTGTGTGTGTGAGCAGGTCAAGGAGGGAGGTGATGTCTGTGTTATTGTAATGGATGGAAGATGTGTGAGGTTGATGCTTGATTGGTGGGTAATGGGTAACCCTGTCTGCAGTTTGTACCTGATAAATGGGTGATAGATACCTGTGCAGTTACTAGGTGTTGGCTGTATAATGAGGGGATGATGTGTGTAGTTATCAGGTGGATGGCAAGTACCTGTTTGATGTTGCTGGTTGAGTAGGTACAGAAAGCAGTCAAAAATGGACCAACTGATCTAGTCAAGGACCAAAATTCTGGGTTTGAATCATTTCAAAGGTAAAATTGTTTTGGAGGCAAATGCATTTTGCAGGTCATCTTGGAAGTGAGGAGTGGACCCACTCTGCCAGCTAAACCTGGAACCACCACAGAACACCTTATGACCGCTGGACTGCAAAACCTGTCATTCAGTGAGGGGGGTTGGAATCAGAAGAGGAAATAATAGATTAAATGCAGGCCACGAAATTGCTAAATCAATGGAATGCTTTCAATAAGAAGGAACAATTTCCAGTTTTTTAGACAGCAGAAAGGAAATGACTGTTTCTGTAGTGTTACATTGTGATTGGCTGACATTCACATATCAAGTATCTGTCAGTTCTCAATTTGATTTGTGATTTAAGTTTTTATGTGTAGTCAAAGGTCCAAGGACAGGCTTCCATTCTAGCTCCCACACAGCCATAAATGTTCAGAGTAAAATAAGAAAAGACAAAGTAAATTCATCAGAAGAATAATTATTGGAAAAGTATAGAAAATACAAAATCAAATTTTGGATTACTATAGAGGATTATTTAATGATTGACAAAATAACATTTGGGTTCTTGGTTTTTGTTTGCACCAAGTAGTTGAGGTGGGTAGCCATTCCCTGTGGATTAGCTGGGCTTTAGGAAAATTTCCTGCTGCTTTGCTCTCTAAATAAATAGGCAGGCCAGAGGAGGGGAGTTGTGTCCTGGACATACCTGCCCTGGTGGGGTGGAAGATGGTTGCAGCTCTCTGGTATACAAAACTCCCTTTGTCTGAGAACCAGTGGGCACCAGACAGCCCTGGCTGCGGTATTTTCCCAATCAAATTGGGTTTGTTTTCTTTAAACTGTAGCACCTGGGCCTGTGGAGAAGGCTGAAGAGTAGTTGTGGGATGAGGGTAAAGGAGGGGAGCAGAGTGGGGCTGGTAGTTTCACTGCATGTTTATCTTATGCGTTAAATAATTTATTTTGTGTGGACCCTTGAGTCCTTCAAATATGATCTTATAATTGGGCAGCATGGCGGTACAGCAAGTAGCACTGCTGTCTCACAGCGCCTGGGTGGTGTGAGAAGACATGGGTTCGATCCCTCCTCAGTCTGTATAATGTTTGCATGTTCTCCCTGTATCTGCATGGGTTTCCTCCAGGTGTTCTGATTTCCTCCCACAGCCAAAAGGCATGCTGTTCAGGTTCACCCATAGTGTGTGAGTGAGAAAGAAAGTGTGTTCCACTGATGTATGGATGAATGACCCATTCTAAGTAGTGTATCTAGCAGTGTAAGTCACCTTGATGAATAAGGTGTGTGGACTGATAACATTACATAGTGTCCACTGGAAGTTGCTTTAGAAAAAAGTGTCTGCTAATTAAATAAATGTAAAGTTATGGTAATATTTCCTGGAGAAAGGAACACTAAAGTCTTTGATTTAGTATCATTCTCTAAGTTCAGTGCAGTAACTACACGTTTACATAGTGAGACTTCAAATCTTAATACTGTAAATGCATACTGTATAACAGCTATTCCATAATCTCTCCTACCATCAACACAGCAAATTTGTGTTATCATGTGCTGCACTGCTATGCCTGCTTTTTGGGATCAAGAACTTGCCAAATAACTGCTTTTTCTTTAACCTGATGATTATCACATTTCTTTGGGCTTCTCCTTGGCAACTTGTACAAACCAAAATATTTTGATTTGTTTTTATCTGTGAAACCACAGATAAAAAAACTCAGTGTTGAAAGAATGTTGCCCCAGTAGAAAACTTTTTAAAAAATTACACTTAAAACTTAATTTGAAGCAGTTGGTGCTTCTCTGTGCTGGAGACAAAGACTTTACTAATTGTTGCAATGCCAAATTTCAGTGTTCCATGTTAAAGCCAAGAGTGAAGAAATAATGGTGGTTTGACGGTCTTTCTACTGAGTTGGTGGGATCACACTCCACGCTCTTCATATTAATGATTCATATATGGTGCTTCTGGTGAGCTCATGCTGATAATGTGTATAAACAAATAGTCAAGCCCAGAATGTACAAATTAACTTATGCCTAAAGAAGTCTATAACATAAACAGATAAAGAAATATTGAGTAATAGTACTGTGTGTTTTGTGAAAGGCCAGTATCGAAGACAGTATACACTGTATTTTTTTGTTTATATTTATAATTATAAGCAGCAGTCTGGACAAATGGCTTCCCCAGCACTTATGCGCAGTTCAAGAGCTGGTTCCTCGCCATTTTCGGACTGGCTCGCCCAGAAGAACAGCTGAGTGAAAGACTCATGAATCTACAGCAAGGTGACCGACCCGTGGCAGATTACGCCATAGAATTTCGTGTCCTCGCAGAACACAGCGATTGGGGAGAGAGAGCCTTGTTGGCTAGTTTTCGCCGTGGTCTAAACCCACACATCCAGCAATGGCCTCTCCCAACCACCACTAAGGCTCTCCAGCGATTTTTGGGGTTCTCCAATTTTTACCGCCGGTTCATTAGGAACTTCAGCATGATCGTCCCACCACTGACAGCTCTTACAGCAAGTAAAACCCCTCGTCTCCCGTGGAACCCAGAAGCCCAACGAGCCTTCGAGAACCTCAAACTCAAGTTCTCCACAGCCCCCATTCTGCATCAACCTGACCCTGAATTGCCATTCGTGGTGGAGGTAGACGCCTCAGAGTCAGGGGTAGGCGCTGTCCTTTCACAGAGGCAAGGTAAGCCCGTGAAATTATACCCTTGTCCGTTTTTTTCCAGGAAACTGTCTGAGGCTGAACGAAACTACGACATAGGGAATAGAGAGCTCCTAGCAATTAAGTTAGCCCTAGAAGAGTGGAGACATTGGCTAGAAGGGGCACAACACCCTTTTTTGGTATTCACGGATCATAAGAATTTACAATATCTGCAGACAGCCCGGCGCCTCAACACGCATCAGGCCAGTTGGGCGCTGTTCTTTTCTCGGTTCAACTTTACTGTCACTTACAGACCAGGTCCAAAGAACATCAAAGCGGATGCCCTTTCCCGGCCGCATGACGAAACGCAGGAGGTACCGGAACCAGACTACATCCTGTCCAGATCCTGCTTTGTGGCACCCGTTCAGTGGGACTTCACCCAGGACCTGGCCCAAGCCCAACAAGCGGACCCCGAACCACCACGTAAACCTTCTGGAAAACAATACGTTCCACCAGGTCTGAGGACCACTCTCCTACAATGGGCCCATGACCATCCAGCGGCGGGGCACCCGGGGTTTGGGAAGACTCAGGCTAGGATCCAGCAGCTCTACTGGTGGCCGTCTCTCCAGGAGGACGTACAGGACTACATCTGGGCGTGTCCAGTCTGTGCTCAGTCCAAGGCTTCAAATCAGAGTCCAGCAGGGCTCCTGGAACCCCTACTGGTACCCAACCGTCCCTGGACGCACCTAGCGTTAGATTTCTTAGTGGACCTCCCACTGTCAGATGGTAAGACCACCATTTTGACCGTGATCGATCGCTTTTCCAAGGGCTGTCGCTTGATTCCCTTACCCAAGCTCCCCTCTGCCTTGGAGACAGCCGAGTTGTTGTTTCAGCATGTATTCCGGCTCTACGGTATACCCGAAGACATAGTGTCCGACAGCGGTTCTCAGTTCACATCGCGTGTGTGGAGGGCTTTTTGGAAAAAACTTGGGGTCACGGTGAGTATGACATCAGGGTACCACCCTCAAGCCAATGGGCAGGTAGAACGGCTCCAGCAAGAGATCGGTCGGTACCTCAGAAGCTACTGTCTTGAACACCCAACTCACTGGGTTCGATACCTTCCGTGGGCAGAGTATGCCCACAATACGCTCACCCATACCTCTACAGGTGTCTCTCCATTCCAGTGCATCTTGGGGTACCAGCCACCATTGTTCCCATGGCAACCGGGATCCAGCGATGTGCCTGCTGTGGACTCTTGGTACCGAACCAGCGGCGAGGTATGGGCAGCTGTCAGACGACATCTCCAAGAATCGCAAACCCGTATCAAACACCAAGCCGATCGACATCAGTGGCACCTCTCCCTTACACCCGGACAGAGGGTATGGCTATCAACCCGGGGTCTCCAAGGACCATATATGTCAAAGAAACTCAGCCCAAGGTACATAGGACCCTTTAAGATTATCCGCAGAGTTACCCCGGTCTCGTATCGCCTGCACCTGCCCCAACATCTACGCACACACCCGATGTTCCACGTATCCTTCCTCAAACCCTTGGCCACCTCCCTACACCAGCCCGCAAGCACGTCTCCAGACCCGATTCTCCTGCCTGACGGTGGTGCACCAGCGTATGCGGTACGGGCACTCCTGGATTCCCGCCGTCGTGGAGGGGTATTCCAGTATCTGGAAGATTGGGAAGGATACGGACCTGAGGAACGGTGCTGGGTAGCGGCACGGGACATCCTAGATCCGAGCCTCATCACCGACTTCCACAGGAGTCATCCGGATCGGCCCACACCTCGGCCTCGAGGCCGTCCCCCTGGTCGCCCTCGAGTGTTCGGGACCGATCCTCGGGGGGGGGGGTTACTGCCACGCCCACGCCTCCGGGCCAACACGGAACACCTGGGACGCAACGCAGACTACAGCATAAAAGGCTACGTCAGACAACCAGCTGATGCGGCACCTTGATCTGCCTCCTCGTTAGCGACCTTCTCTAGCCATTTCCTGTTTTCGAACGCCTTCCCCGAACCCGTCCCTTGTTTCCCCGATCTCCTGCCTCTTTCGGATCATCGACCTCTTGCCTGTACACTGACCTCGCCTTTTGGATCCTCCCTGTTACGACGTTCGCACCTCGAAGACCCTTTGCCCGTCCTCTGACCTCCTCTCTTGGATTTCCCCGAAGACACCACCACGATTACTGCTTTGCACTTGGGTCTGCCGCTTCCCTCAGACGCAACCATGACAGCGGCAGGCTAGTCCATTTTGTTGAAATTTCATTGCAGCATCTCAAAATGGTACTCAGTAGTTTGTATGGCCCCCATGTGCTTATATGCATGCCTGACAACGTTGGGGCATACTCCTAATGAGACGACGGATGGCGTCCTGGGGTATTCCCTCCCAGATCTGGACCAGGGCATCACTGAGCTCCTGGACAATCAGAGGTGCACCCTGGCGGCGTCAGATGGACCGAAACACAATGTCCCAGAGGTGTTCTATTGGATTTAGGTCAAGCGAGCGTGGGAGCCATTCAATGGTATCAATTCCTTCATCCTCCAGGAACTGCCTGCATACTCTCGCCACATGAGGCCGGGCATTGTCGTGCACCAGGAGGAACCCAGGACCCACTACACCAGCGTAGGGTCTGACAATGGGTCCAAGGATTTCATCCCGATACCTAATGGCAGTCAGGGTGCCATTGTCTAGCCTGTAGAGGTCTGTGTGTCCCTCCATGGATATGCCTCCCCAGACCATCACTGACCCACCACCAAGGCGGTCATGCTGAACGATGTTACAGGCAGCATAACGTTCTCCACGGCTTCTCCAGACCCTTTCATGTCTGTCACATGTGCTCAGGGTGAACCTGCTCTCATCTGTGAAAAGCACAGGGCGCCAGTGGCGGACCTGCCAATTCTGGTGTTCTATGGCAAATGCCAATCGAGCTCCACGGTGCCGGGCAGTGAGCACAGGGCCCACTAGAGGACATCAGGCCCTCAGGTCACCCTCACGAAGTCTGTTTCTGATTGTTTGGTCAGAGACATTCACACCAGTGGCCTGCTGGAGGTCATTTTGTAGGGCTCTGGCAGTGCTCATCCTGTTCCTCCTTGCACAAAGGAGCAGATACCGGTCCTGCTGATGGGTTAAGGACCTTCTACGGCCCTGTCCAGCTCTCCTAGAGTAACTGTCTGTCTCCTGGAATCTCCTCCATGCTCTTGAGACTGTGCTGGGAGACACAGCAAACCTTCTGGCAATGGCACGTATTGATATGCCATCCTGGAGGAGTTGGACTGTCTGTGCAACCTCTGTAGGGTCCAGGTATCGCCTCATGCTACAAGTAGTGACACTGACCCTAGCCAAATGCAAAACTAGTGAAAAACAGTCAGAAAAGATGAGGAGGGAAAAAATATCAGTAGCCTCCACCTGTAAAACCACTCCTGTTTTGGGGGTCGTCTCATTGTTGCCCCTCTAGTGCACCTGTTGTTAATTTCATTAACACCAAAGCAGCTGAAACTGATTAACAACCCCCTCTGCTACTTAACTAACCAGATCAATATCCCAGGAGTTTAACTGACTTCATGCTATACTCTGATTAAAAAGTGTTCCTTTATTTTTTTTGAGAGTGTATATTAAATATCTTCCCCAGCAGGATTTTCCAAACTTGTGGGTCATATAAAGTGTACCAACACATACCCGTGCACAGATCATTGAAGTGAGTTCTATTTTATGGCACTGTGGTTGTTTGGCCCCATTTATTTAAAGTCTGGCAGAATCAGTGGCACTTCAGAAGTACTATGTATGTATTATTTAATAGTGTTTTCTCTCTAGGTTGGCTTATTAGTTTTGTTGGCTTTTAAATGTGTGTTGGCCCACTGGAGGTGGCTGGAAGCCTGGGTATGGATTTCTGGACTCCCCCAGGAACCTATTTCCACGAAAATAAGATATGGTAATACTTTTCCATGGTTTTTCCCCTCATATTCCTATGTCTGGCTTTCTGTGGCAGAAATAACGCATGTGTAAGACAAATGTCTCTCTCTGTTTGTCTTTCTCTGTTTCTTTTGGTCTCTCTCTCTCTCTCTCTCTCTCTCTCTCTCTCTTGCTGTCTCTCAATTAAGGGTATGAGTAAGATTCCTAACCAAGGGTACAACAGAGATAGCTGGTAGCAAAATAATTAGCGCTGCTACTTTTGGACCAAAAGGTTACAGGTTTGAATTCTCGCTCTCAGATTTGTGAGCAAGGCACTTCTCCTAAATTGCTCCAGTAAAGTTACCCAGCTGTATAAATGGGTAAATAATTGTAAGTTACTTTAGAGAAAAGTACCAGATACATGTAACAGCAGAAGGTGGGGTTCCCAAGTTTGTCATTTGAGTGCAAGGTGTCTGCTCTACCCACTGCAGTACCTGCTGATTATCAGATTGTTGTTGCTGGTCATATTGTTGTTTATTTTTTTATGTCTGGGAAGGAACTTTCATCACGGTTTGTACACAGCTAGTTGAAGTTTACAGTATTGCAGGGGCCGAAAGTACTACCAAAAAAGCTGGATGTTTTCTCTGGATTTAAAGTCTGCAGGTGAACTTGGTTTAATAACATAAAACCACATACTACACTTTTTATTACTTTTATTATTGTCATTGTTGAAGATGCATTCTGTACATAATAATTTAAAACAAACATTTTATAAGTTACAAACAAATTTCAAATTTTAGTGTTACATACAAAAGGATGAAGTTTTCTGTCAGTGCTGAGGATGGGAGACAGGAGGTAGGGTTTTGACGCAAGTGTGGGTGCTTTTATTTCCGTACCAAAACACAGGAATAATCAGAGACTGAGGTCGGGGACAGGTGAGGGTTTCTGAGGTGCAAACATCGTTTCAGGGGTGAAGCAATACTCAGGAAACAGGTGTACAAGCCGAGGTCAAAAAAGCCAGGACAATCTGGAACTTTAAAAAGGGACTAGAGTACTGGGAAACAGAACACTGAATTCACAAGCCAGTAGGGGGGGCATTGTAGATTCTGCACCTGTTGCTGTGATGCCGCTGCCTTTATACCTGGCCATGCTAATCAGCAACAGGTGCTCTCGCTGAGCTTGCGGGTGTGGGCATGACACCTTCCTTGACGAACAGTGGTAGGAATCTTAATTTCCACATCCACTTTCCAGCAACCAAAGCATGTTCATGTCCCCTGTCTGTGTGGTCTTTCCAGAAACAGCTCTCCCACTGGTCTCATATGCTCTCTACTTGGCACCAGCCTCCTCAGTCTTCTTTATGGTCATTTTTTCAAGTTGTTTTGGAATTTTCAAATAATAGAATACTGTATTCTTTCATCATCGAACGGGTATTGGCCATCTGCTCTTTTTCAGTTTTGTTACTCTGTGGAAAATTTTTTCCACCACGTTTGGCCAGACTTCCAAAATCTATAAATAACTACATTATTATACTACCTATTAATAACTTCAAAAAATACAAAAAATAATTAATTTTGTGCAATTAGTATGAGTTCATAATTTAACGTTTTAACACTTTTTTTATATTTTTCAAATTATTAGTTTACACAGCTGAGGTGTCCTCACTGTAGATTGTCTATACAAGCAACAAGATATGTAAATTAATTAGATTCACATGCTGTGACCCCAGCCACTTTGACATGGTTACATAAACAGATGGGAGTTTTAAACATAAGATAAAATTGTCTCAAGGTCAAATTGGTCATACTTACCACAGGTAAATTTGGATTCCTTTTCTGTTGATGAGTCAATCATTGGACATGTGGTAAAATGTTCTTATTTTATGTGGGGTCAGTGAATTTGCTAAAAGGGCCCTGTAGATTCCGTTTCTTTTTTTTTTGTATAGTTAACCACAGGATGAAACAACAATTGAGTTTAGAAAGCTTCTGTAAATGAAAAGTTTATGGTCATTTTCTAGGATCTCTATACTTTTTTTTTATATGAATTGCAGCTGGGAATCCCTGATACTCTTGGCCTAATTTTCTCTGTTTGTCTTTGTTCCCTGAAGTTATTTTCATTACTTTCCCATAATGAAATATATTTTTTCCAGACTGACTATTATTTCTTCAAAAGCTTTGTGTATAAACTATTTGCATAAAGTCATAAAACCACTGCAGTTTTAAAGTAGAACTGCAGTATTACTAGAATTAGTAAAAAATATGTATCAATTTGACAACAAAAATTGTCTGCATGTGTTTAAATCAAATGTTATAACAATTTTCAATTCACAATTTTCAAAGTATTACACATGTAACTACGTGTGTAACACTACCACATGTGGTGATTAACATCATGAGTATTGACAACACATTCTCTTCAAATCGCTGATTTGATAAGACTCCTGGGGGTTGTTCTGTTTGTGACCAATAAAGCCATCATGTTTCAAGCACACATCCTATAACTATTAATGTAACTGGTAAAGATTGCCTGATTGATCTCAAAATTTGAATGTTTGCATAACCGCAAGGGAAAGATTTTCTGCAGCAGTAGGTCTGAAAGAACGCATCCCCACAGGAAGCCCATCAGGGTAATTTGAAACACGTGTTGCGTATATGTGTGTGCACATTCATGCAGTAATAACATTCCTGGGGGCTGTTTTGATTATAACTGTGTGAGTCTGTGATCTATCCTTTCTACAGGACTTCTCTTCACAAGAACTCACACACACACACACACACACACATTTTCAGAACCGCTTGTCCCTTACGGGGTCACGGGGAACTGGAGCCTACCCGGCAACACAGGGCGTAAGGCCGGAGGGGGAAGGGGACACACCCAGGACGGGACGCCAGTCCGTCGCAAGGCACCCCAAGCAGGACTCGAACCCCAGACCTGCTGGAGAGCAGGACTTGGTCCAACCCACTGCGCCACCGCACCCCCTGCTTCACAAGAACTCTCTCAGCAGAAATGAAGGCATGAACAAAATATGCTCAACTGGTTTTTAGTAGTAATAATAATAATAATATTATTATTATTATTTTTATTTTTTTATAGAGCGCTCTTCTCACGCAGTGACACAGAGCGCTTTAACACAGACATACAGCAAGAAAAATTGATACAAACAAAGAAGACAGTCAACTAATGGCTACCATAATGAAGAACTTATTATAGAGCTATAAGTATACCTACTGGCCACCGGGGAAAGGAACAAAAACTCCTAACTTAAGGTTGAGGGAGAAAAAGTAGAACTGCATATAAAAGAACAGGAGGTAGTGTCATGTTAAGGATGCAGCCCCTCTTGTAGTATTAAAGTGATTGGGTAACCTTTATATGAACAATAATTTCAGTTGTTTATGTATGTGAAATTGTACTTTGGATTAACTGGTTGTGAATTATAATAGTTACATTTAGCTGATGCTTTTCTCCAAAGTAACAATATTAAGGTTACAATTATTTACCCATTTATACAGCTGGGTAATTTTACTGGAGCAATTCAGGGTACGTACCTTGCTCAAGGGTACTACAACCAGAAGGGAGGCTTGAACCCCTGACCTTTGGGTCCAAAAGCAGTTGCTCTAATCACTATGCTACCAACTGTCCCTGATTAGTGTTTCAAATATTCTGTAGTATGACAATAGAAAAGATGGGCATCCACCATTATCTTGTGATAACTATTTCACTCCCAAAAAGCACCCTTCATGATTCTTAATCCTGTAATGTCCACTGATACCCAATCTTAATGTGAAATATGCCACAGCCATTTTTTTGGTTAGTTGCATCACTCTAGCAGTGGCTCAGATAGCAGAGTACAATTCTGACATCCATGATACTATATACAAATGAACTTTGTGTTTTTTTTTTTTAAAAAAAGGAGAAAAAGATTTCTTTTGTAAGCAGTTTTTTTCAGTTAAGTGTGACATTTTTGCACTCCTAGCCTTTTTTCTACATGATTAGTTAAACGGGCGGTCAAGAAGAGCTACCTCCTCACGGTGACCCCTGGGCAACATCCCCGACAGCTAAGCGCTCTTCAAATTGATCAAACTGGTCTCACTATTACCATGCAAGCAACTTTACAAAAAAGAACTTCACCAAGAAAAGCTTTCCAAGACTTGACAGGACCAACAGCTCTACAACTTAACCTTGAAGGACTGACACCTGCCAAACGTGACATCAACAAGCAACTTGCTACTAAACATAATGCAGTTGCAATCTTGCGTCAAGAAATGCACACCAACTCCAATGATCAGGTGAAGATACCTGGCTTCAACCTAGTTAAAGCTACTGGATACATGAAAGACATCATGGTATAACCACACTAGCAAGGTTAGATGTACAAATTTCCGACATGACAGCTTCTCCAAGAAACAACAATATTCAATACCCAGTGATGTGAGTGTGCCCTTTGAGCTGGCACAGTGGAGTTTTTAAGTGGAGTACAGTGTGCGCAGTATTGCCCCTGCCTTTGTACCTGGAGTTCATCTGTCATGGTCTAGCAAGCTGGGAAAGTGACAGTGAGGTCCCCAGGTTGTAGGTGTTATATCGGAGTGTCCTTCTCCTAGATGGATGGCCTAACTGGGCTAACAAGCTTCATCTGCCTGGGTTTGGGGGTGCGGTGCGGTGGTGCAGTGGGTTGGACTGCAGTCCTGCTCTCCGGTGGGTCTGGGGTTCGAGTCCCGCTTGGGGTGCCTTGCGATGGACTGGTGTCCCGTCCTGGGTGTGGTTCCCTTCCCCCTCTGGCCTTGCACCCTGTGTTGCCGGGTAGGCTCCGGTTCCCCGTGACCCCGTATGGGACAAGCGGTTCTGAAAACGTGTGTGTGTGCCTGGGTTTGGAGTCAGAGTTGTCCTTCTCTTAGGCTGGCTGCCAACCAGGGCTAACGAGTCTGGCCTACCCATCCGGTTATACCGCCGGACACTCAGTCGCGCCATAACGTAGCAAGCTCTGTGGAAATGGGGGAGACTGACAAGAAGGTGTTGCTATGAACAGTAATGTAGGAGAGGCCATTTGTAGTGACCTCCTGCCTGACAAGGCCCATTGCCACCCCACAGCTGTCTGATACGTTACGTACTAACAGGACCAAACTGCGGGCTGCAGAGCGAAGATGGTATAAATCCAAAACTCCATCGGACCTGTTTGCCTACCAGTCACTCTTAGCTGCTTTTCAATCTTTTGTCTCTTCAGCTAAAACCTCCTTCTTCCACAATAAAACACAGTCTGCATCTAAAAAAACCACACAGACTCTTTGCAACCTTCTCATCCCTTCTGTGCCCCCGGCCACCTCCTCCTCCCTCTTCTCTCATTGCTGACAACTTTGCTTTGTTTTTTTGAGACAAAGTCAAAGCAATCACTGACAAGTTCTCAGCATCAACCTGCCCGGTTCACACTAGACCTCCCTGCAAAGCTATCCTCTCTGAATTCAAGCTGCTCTCCGAATCAGAAATCTCTGACCTCATGATACGGCGCAGAGCCACCACCTGCTCGCTTGATCCCATCATCACTCCTACAGAACATTTCCCCGCAACTCTCCACTTTCATCTCTAAGATCATCAACTCCTCGCTCTCCTCTGGCTGTTTCCCAACTGCCTTCAAAACCGCTTTCATTTCACCTCTGTTAAAGAAACCCTCCCTGGATCCCAATTCGGTCCAAAACTACACGCAGGTCTCCCTCCTCTCCTTTCCGTTTAAAACTTTAGAGAGGGCGGCCTGTGCTCAACTATCTGATTTCCTCACACGGAACCATCTCCTCGATGGATATAAGTCTGGTTTCAAAGCTCATCACCGCACTGAGACGACGCTTCTGGCGGTGTCTGATGCTCTCCAATCTGCTAGAGCTGCCTCCCTCTCCTCGGGCCTCACCGTCCTCAATTTGTCTGCAGCATTCGACACCGTCATCCACCGGATTCTATTTTCCTCTCTTAGTCAGCTTGGGATCAAAGGAACCGCACTAAGATGGTTTGAGTCCTACCTCTCTGACAGATTCTATGCAGTAGTCTGGCAGAGCTCTTGTTCTTCTTCTCTGCCTCTCTCAACTGGTGTCCTGCAAGGCTTGGTATTAGGTTCTCTTCTTTTCTCGATCTACACCTCCTCCCTGGGTCCGGTCATAGCCTCCCATGGATTCAAATACCGCTGCTATGCTGATGATACTCAGCTCTTCCTCTCCTTTTCACCTGGTGTGTCAGACGTCTCCGCATGCATTGCTGCCTGCCTGTCGAACATCTCTTCATGGATGTCTGATCATCATCTCCAACTCAACCTCTCCAAAACAGAGATTCTTTACCTCCCAGCTGGCCCGTCCTCCTGTCACGATCTATTGATCAAACTGGACAACTCACTCATCTTGCCTACCTCCTTCGCTAAGAGTCTGGGAGAAACGATTGATGAGAGTCTGTCTTTCTCTCTGCACATTGAAGCCACAACCCAGTCCTGCAGATACATCCTGCATAATATTTGTAGGATCTGTCCCTACCTCACAACTGACCCTGCCCAACTATTTGTCCAGGCCATGATGACTTCCCGTCTGGACTATTGCAACTCTCTCCTGTGTGGCCTTCCTGCTACTGCCATCAAACCTCTGCAGCTTCTACAAAATGCTGCTCCACGAGTTGTGTTTGATTTGCCAAAGCATCCCCATGTATCTCCTCTACTCTTTTCTCTGCACTGGCTTCCTATAGCTGCCCGAATCAAATTCAAGACCCTGGTTATTGTCTACAAATGTATCAATTGAACTGCTCCCAGCTATTTACAGGTCTTGATCAACTGCTACACCCCAGCTAGACCCGTTTGCTCATCTACTTCTGCTCACTTGGCGGTCCCGCTCACGAAAGGTAAAGTGCGGAGGTTCTCGGTTCTGGCTCCGTTGTGGTGGAACGACCTTCCCCTCTCACTCAGAACTGCGGAAACTCTGTCTACATTCAAGAAGGGTCTGTAAACTCACCTTTTCCGGACCCATGTCGCCCAAGCTCTCTCCTGCTCATATACAGTGTAAATGTTCATGCACCGTAACTTCATGAGCATCTCCAGATAAAGGCTTTATTCAGCCACTGCTCCGCCATTGTTTTTGCTTGCTTGTGTATCTTATAATATTATTAAGAAATTGGTAGGAGGGTATCAGGATTTGTCTATCCTGTGTTTTATGCACCTACTTGAACGATGAACCTCAGTGCAGCAAGTGGTAGGCAACAAACTAGGTTTACTTGAGTCACATGTCTGCAGCTATGTCTCTTTATCTTAATGTAATGCATAAATTGTACTTATGCTGAGATGTATGTTGTTTTGGACAAAAGCGTCTGGTAAATGAATAAATTTAAATGAAAGCCAGACAGTGGCCATGTGGCGATCACTACACCGAGGTGGAGAAGCAATGCATTGTATGTGCACTTTCCCTAAGTGAGTGAAATTTCTGGCCCAGACCTCACCCCCGAAGTGAGGTCTATATATTGCTTTATATAGTATATAATAATACTATAGCAGATCCTCTTGATCAGGACAAAACACTGCATCGCTTACAGGTTTGTTTTGACTGTGCAACTTGGTATTCAGAGTCCATGACTTTATGTAACATGTTAGCATGCACTGTTCGTGACACAGTGTTTTACATTTTTTTTTTCCAAGAAGTCAGGGAAGTCTGAAAAGATCCTTGCTGATCAAAGCATCATGTTTATGCCACATATTTTTGCCAAAGTGTATAACTGCTGGACATTGAAGTCACAAGGAACAACATTTTTCACCCACAAACAAATTGAGCATTTTTAGCAAGATGCTAAAGAATATGATATGTATGTTCATGGCAGAATGCATGGAATTGGGACCAACCATTGAGCCCTTCATGGGGTTTTCCCCAATTTGTATGGGTTTTGTCTCAGGGATGTTTTGAACAAAAAGAATAAATTTATTAGTAAGAGAAACCTTTGAGGATGGTCCAAGTCCCAGTAACAATGAGGATCAATATCTGCCTAACCTTCAAGCAAAACTGCATACCTTAGGCCACTTGTCAGAGGAACATTTATTGAAATTACAAGAATGACAAGTGTGTTCATACAACCAAAGGACCCTTATGATATGTTGACCCAAGAGATAAGGTGCTTCTGTTGCACTCTGTCTCTCAGTATAAATTGCTCGCTAAGTGGCAAAGACCACTCATTTTCGCATTGTGTATAGAGAATTAAATTACAAGGGATGTAGATAACAAGTTGGTTCAGTCAGACAGAGGTGACTCCCATCAGATTTAGCATGTCAACCTGTTACTGGAAAAAACTGAGGCCTCCCTTATGATGATAGTATCAGTTGGAATGAACCAAGGCTGGAGATTCTAAAACAGGAAAATAGAAAAGATGCTGCCAGTTGATATCACAGAGAAATCCCTAAGCAAATGGAATAGTCAGTTAGTGATTGTACCAGACCTGAAAGATCTAATCACTTTTGTGTTGACTGCATAAAGAGGAATGCAGTCAACATATCTGATACTTATTGTATGTCCAAGGATGAACTACTGGACTACCTGGGTGATGTTTGGTTTTATTTGACACTCAGTTCAGCTAAGACCTACTTGCAGATTCTTGTCTGCAGTCCATGGAAATATTGATGGCCGGGACTCCTTTTTGGTAACTCTAATTTGTCATACTTCTATTTGGTTTACACGGTGCCCCTGGCATGTTTCAGAGAGTGATGAACAAGATCTAGCCCCACACTGCCTATGTTTTATTCTACGTGGGTGATATCATCATCTATAGCTCAGCTGGTAGCACCATATGGTACTGAGATGTCCTGAATGGGTTTGTAATTGGAATGAACAAGATATAATATCCACTGCAATATTACTATTTCAGCTACAATATTACTGTTAGGTGTAAATTGGCATAAAAGTCTTCCTTAATCTTGAACGCCCAGGAGGGGTGGGCAGCCACTGGCACTTGGACCCCCAGCGGTTTTTCCTCCCTTGACATTCAGTTGGG